>NC_055993.1:24836059-27236059 GCF_018446385.1 Zingiber officinale
AAAAAGAACAGAAAGAACTAGAACTTCAGACAGATCTAGTAGCAGATACCACAGCAGCTATACAGCAGATCCGCCAGAAAAGCTATGCTGATACACGGCGCAGACCCTTAGAGTTTTCAGTCGGGGATACAGTGTTCCTCAGAGTAGCTCCCATGAAGGGAGTGATGCGTTTTGGGAAGAAGGGCAAACTTAGTCCCAGATATGTGGGACCATACCTTATCAGCAGAAGAGTGGGCAAGGTAGCATATGAGCTAGAGCTACCCCAGGAAATGTCAGCTGTCCACAACGTATTTCATGTCTCTATGCTGAAGAAGCATACCCCAGATGCCACCCAGGTGATTGAGCCCCAGTCGGTACAGATCCGCGAAGACCTCAGCTATGATAGTCGGCCTATTCAGATAATAGACCGAGCAGTTAAGAAATTGCGGAACAAGGAAGTACCATTAGTCAAAGTCATTTGGCACAGTCACACAGCAAAAGAGGCAACATGGGAGACAAAAGCCAGCATGAGACAGAAGTACCCAGAATTATTCTAAGTTTGAGGACGAACTTTTTATAAGGTATGGGGGATTGTAACACCCGAAAATTCTCAAAACTATTTTAGAAATATTCTATGATTTTTCTGAAATTATTAGATATTTTTTCAGAATTTTCCGAGTAGCGGAAGTAGCAAAAATTATTAGAAAAGTAAAATGGCTTAAGCGGGAATCGAACCCGGGACCTCTCGGGTCCGCTAAACCTTTAGTTAGTCTTAGTAACCGGTGAACCCAGCAGGGCCGTGCTGAAAGGAAAGGGAATCAATTATATTTATAATTGGTTTGGCCGAATTAATTACTTAGTATAAATAGGAAATTTAAGTTGGGGTTTGGTTTATTTTTAGAACTTGGTTCGGCAACTTTTTCTCCTCACCCTAACTCACCGACGCCACCTCTCCCTCTCCTCCCTCTCTCGGCGCCAACCACAAGGAGACCTAGGGTTCTCTCCCTAGGGCCCTAAGGTCACTTTCCGGCGACGATTTCCCCTCCGCGAGTAGAGCACGTGGACGCGAGCGAATCGTCGAGAAGTCGTCTCCACCAGAATTTCTAACGATTAGATTTGTAAGAAATCTAGCACACAAGGTAAGAAACCCCTCACCTGCAGTATAAGTAGCTCCGTTTGGTTTTATACGCACTAGTTTAGCTATATGCTGTTTTTATCGACGCATAGGGTGAATTTGACCCTCCTCGCAGATTTAGGGATTTAGTGAGTACTTCTAGATGGGCCGGACGCGTATTCCCTCTTTAGTGGGGGTTTCTAGACGTTGTCGGGTGCCTAGAAGTGGTCTCCCTAATAGAGGGGAGAGTTGGGGCACACTAGGTGTTCGATAAAATAGCTAGTTAAGTTAAAATACAAATTAGGCATTTTAATAGCTCAGTTAAATGCATTAGAAGCATTTAAATCAGTAAATCAGTTTATTTTAGCTTATATGGGACTACGGTCCAATGGGTGGGCTCCCACAGTCGCCTCTAGGTTCAGACAACCTAGTTCTAGGTTCAGATAACCTAGATTCAGCAAAATAGTATTAGTTATTTCAGTATTTTATTTTCAGTGGCACTGTACTGGATCAGATATCCATTGGGTTGGACTCCCACAGTCGTCCCTAGGTTTAGATAACCTAGTTAACCCTACTAAATTCGCGACTTGCAAACCCGGGTCTAGTTAGGGATGCGCGCACAGCAAGTACAGTTGTCGGGCCCAAACAACATGATTATGTATTTTCACCTATTATGAATTAGTTTTCAAAGCTCAAATTAGTTATGTTAGTTGAGTTGGAATTCAGTATCAGTTTAGCTACAGTTTAGCTTATTATATGTTCAGTTCAGTTATCTTTATTGATTCATATGATTAGTTGCCATGCCATGATTGTATGCTTATATGCCATGCCATGTTTAATTTATTCAGCATACTTAGCATATTCTTTCAAACAGCATGATTTAAAATCATATTTGCATCGTATGCATATTTTAGTGAGGTAGATGGTTTCTTACTAAGCTTTTTAGCTTACAGATACTATTTTCCTTATACTGCAGATACAGGTAAAAGGAAAATGGACTAGCAGTGGATGCTGGAGGTCAATGCAGATCAAGATGTGTGTAGAAGGAACTGGAATAAAGATCCTAGGGATCTAGTTTTATTTTATTATGCATTAGAACGTGTTTAGTATGCATTAGTACTTATAGCAAGCGTTATTTTACATTTCTGTTAGTTAGCAAGAGAACAGTTTAAAACCTTGTTAGTTTTGGTTTCCATATGCTTACATGCCATGAATTAGTATTCTATGCCTTAATCATATTTAGTATGTTAGTCATTACCTAGTAGAATGTTTCTCTTAGCTTGTATAGTGTTGTGTAGTGACTTTGGCACGCATCAGTGCTGATATCAGGGGTCTGATACGAAATCAGAAACCCCTGATCGGTCAGCAGACCGATCAGGGAGTCTCTGATCGGTCGGTAGACCGATCAGGGACCTGGTTTAATTCCCTGATCGATCCGTGGATCGATCAGGAGCTGGGTCGCGAAAAATGGCTCACTGATCGGTAAGCAGACTGATCAGTAAGCCACTGATCGGTCTCATTGACCGATCAGGGACCAGCTGGATCGGTCGGCAGACCGATCCAACAGCGTACAGAATTGCAGTGTAGTTTGTGGATCGGTCGGTTGAACGATCCGAAGTTTCCTACCGTGCCAGTATTAGTAGATCGGTCTGTGGATCAATCCGAAGTTCATTATCAGGTGTAAACACCTCCCCTAGCATGTGTACAACTCCTAGGTACACCCAGAACACTAAGTTGAACTTTACAGCATTTAGTTCAGTAAAATTTTAAATTAGCCAGTTTTCATTCCGCATTAATAGTCTAGCACAGCATAACTGTAGCGACCGGCCTCGCAGCCTAGTCAGTAGGAGGCGGGTCGTTACAATTACAAAAGGAAAGTTTATCAAAAAATAAAATCTTCCTTTTAACTACAAATAAGGAAAGATATCAAACCTTTCTCTTAATCTTTTGTAGAAACTATAAAAGAAATGATTTAATTTTTAAACTCTTTTTTAAATCATGACTTCCACATAAGGAAAGATTTTAAAAATAAAAATCTTTTTTATTTTATTGTGGCCGGCCACCAACTTGGGCTCCAAGTTAGGGTCAGCCACCTACTTGCTCCATCAAGGCTTGATCTTGGCCGGCCCCTTGCTTGGGCTCCAAGCTTGGCTTGGCCGACCACCTTAGGATGGGTAAGAAGGTGTGTATGGGTGGGTATAATACTTTATAAATAAGAGGCTATGGCAGGGACCGAGAGGAGGAATTGGTTTTGGTCTTCCGATGAACTTGAGCTTCCTTTGTTCGCCCCGAACACCCAACTCGAGTTCATCAATAATAACTCATACCACTAAAGAGTTATTATTGAACTACCGCACAAATCCCATATTACTATATGGGCTCCTTCTTATCATGAGTGTGTTAGTCTCCCTGTGTTTAAGATACCGAATGTCCACTAATTAAATGAGTTATTGACAACTCATTTAATTAATATCTAATTCCAAGAGTAGTACCATTCAACCTTATTGTCATGTCGGACTAAGTCTACCTGCAGGGTTTACATGACAATCCTTATGAGCTCCTCTTGAGGACATTATCAACCTAGATTCCTAGGACACAATTTCCTTCTATAATCAACAACACACACTATAAATAATATAATTTCCCAACTTATCGGGCCTCTTCATTTAACGAGCTAAATCTCACCCATTGATAAGTCAAAGAAATAAATACTAAGTACACGTGCTTGCTATTATATCGGGATTAAAAGCACACACTTCCATAATAACAAAGGTCTTGTTCTTTTATGTAGTTAGTATAAAAAGAAACTACCTTAAATGGTCCTGCTCAATACACTCAGGGTGTACTAGTGTAATTTTATAGTCAAGATAAATTAATACCAAATTACACTACAACTAGTCCAATGGTTTGTTCCTATCCATCTTAGTCGTGAGCAACTATTTATAATTTTTAAAGAACTGATAACATGATCTTCTGTGTATGACACCACACACCATGTTATCTACAATATAAATTAATTGAACAACTATACTTAGCATATAAATGTAGACATTTGACCAATGTGATTCTTATTTCTAAATAAATGTTTATACAAAAGCTAGGCTTTTAGTATATATTCCAACAATCTCCCACTTATACTAAAAGACTATGCTGCCATATACCCTACCATACATCTGATTCCCAACCCCTCAACCTACCCATCAAAAGCTCTTGCCTTAAGGGTCTTAGTGAAAGGATCCAGGTTATCTCCTGATGTAATCTAGGTGACAACAACTTCTCCTTGTTATACGATGTCTCGTATTGGGTGGTACTTGCATTCTATGTATTTACTTGCCTTATGAGCTCGTGGTTCCTTCGAGTTTGCTACTGCACCAAATAATTTTGGGCAAACTAGAAATCACATCTAAGTCCATTATGAAGTTTCTAAGCCATACAACTTCTATGACTGCCTCAAAGACTACAACATACTCAGCTTCTATGGTGGAGTCCGAAAAGCACCTATTCCTAACACTCCTCAATAGTTTTGACTTCACCTCCTAAAGTAAACACAAAACCCCGAGGTTTACTTACTATTGTCCCTTTCAGATTGGAAGTCCGAATCCGTGTAATCCACAGGGAGCAAATCATCTGCCTTGTAAGCTAACATATAATCTCTAGTCTCTCTCAGGTACTTTAATATATGCTTTATGACAGTCCAGTGTCCCGGTCCTGGATTACATTGATATCTGCTAACTATGTCCACGGTAAAATAGATATCCTGCCTCGTGCATAACATAGCATACATTAGGCTTCCTACAGCTGAAGCATAAGGAACTGCCTTCATCTCTTCTATCTCTTTTGATGTCTTCGGAGACATCTCTTTAGATAAAAATACTCCATGCCCAAAAGGTAGAAAATCTTTCATGGAGTCTTGCATGCTAAAACGAGCTAGGATTGTTTCGATATATAAAGCTTGGGATAAGCACAACATTCTTTTCTTGCGATCCCTTATTACTTTGATTCCGAGAATATGTGCACATTCTCCCAAGTCCTTCATATCGAATTGCTTGGACAACCATACCCTTACTTCCGACAACACTTTGATATTGTTTCCAACTAACAAAATGTCATCTACGTATAGTACAAGAAATACCACCATGTTTCCATCACACTTCTTGTATACACAAGACTCATCCGGACACTGAATAAATCCATACGACTGGATTACTTCACTAAAATGGATGTTCCAAGACCTTGAAGCTTGCTTCGGTCCATAAATAGATCGATTTAGCTTGCACACTAGATGCTCTTTGTCTTTTTCAATGAACCCCTCTGGTTGCTTCATATGGATGTTTTCTTCAAGACTTCCATTAAGGAAAGCTGTCTTGACATCCATTTGTCAAACCTCATAATCCATATGAGCAGCAATAGATAAGAGTATCCGGATAGACTTAAGCATAGCTACTGGCGAAAATATTTCCTCATAATCGATTCCCTCTTTTTGAGTATACCCCTTCGCAACAAGCCTTGCTTTGAAGGTTTCCACCTTCACGTTTGTCCCTCTTTTCCTTTTGTAGATCCATTTACATCAAATAGCTTTTACACTATTTGATGGTTCTACAAGCTCCTAGATTTTATTAGAATACATAGATTCTATTTCAGAATTCATCACTCTTTGCCAAGATACTACATCTTTATCTTGGAGTGCTTCGTCATATGTTCGGGGATTAGGTTCATGTTTACCAGGGATCAAGTCCGAAGACTCTCCCAAAAACATGTATCTTTCAGGTTGCTTCACAACCCTCCCACTACGATGAGGCACTGTCTGTGGTTGTGTATCATTTGTGATACGTATTGCAGTTTCTTGTGGTATTTCATCTTGTACTGTTGGTACTAGACTAGACATGCCCTCTCTAATTTCTTATAGAACAATTTCACTCATGGGCTTGTGGTTCATTACATAATCTTCTTCTAAAAATCGAGCATTGGTGCTAACAATGATCTTATGACTTTTAGGATTATAAAATAAACTACCTTTCGTTCCCTTAGGATATCCCACAAACAGACAAACTTCTATACGTGATTCCAACTTGTCAGTATCTCCCTTCAGCACATGTGTTGGACTACCCCATATCCGAATATGACTCAGACTAGGCTTACCCCCATTCCACAATTCCATGGGAGTAGATGGTACTGATTTAGAAGGTACCATATTCAGAATGTACACTACTGTTTCCAGAGCATATCCCCAAAATGAATTTGGTAATTCTGAATAACTCATCATCGATCTAACTATTTCCATAAGAGTCCTATTCCTTCGTTCTACCACACCATTCTGTTGGGGTATACCAGGTGCAGACAATTGGGATTGAATCATAGCCTCTAATAAGTAATTCCTAAACTCTCCAAAGAGGTATTCGCCACCACGATCAGACCGTAGTGTCTTGATACTTTTACCATGACGTTTCTCCACATCAGCCTTGTACTCTTTGAACTTATCAAAGCATTCAGACTTACGGTGCATCAAGTAAATATATCCATATCTCGAATAGTCATCTATAAAAGAGACAAAATATTCAAAACCACCTCTTTCCTGGATAGACATAGGACCACACAAATCAGATTGAACCAGTTCCATCACATCTTTGGCTCTATACCCCTCGACCTTAAAAGGACTCTTGGTCATTTTACCTTCCAAGCAGGATTTGCAAGTTGGAAATTTTTCCAACACTAATGAACCCAAGAGTCCATCGGCTATTAGCCTTTGAATCCTACTTAAGTTAATATGACCAAGCCTTAGATGCCAAAGATATGTTTGGTTCATTTTCGAAGGTTCCTTTCTCTTATTAAAATTAGAAGATGTGTTATTAATTTCCATTTGTTGATTTGTGGGAGAAATTGGATTTAGAGTATACAAATTGCCTACTAATGTACCAGAACAGATAATAACCCTATTCTTCTGGATAACTACTTTGTCATCAAAAGAAACAGAATATCCATCCACAAACAGTTTAGAAACTGAAATTAAATTCTTTCTAAAAGTCGGTACATAAAGACAATTTCTCAAAATCAAACTTCTATTTCTATCGAATGATAAGTAGACGTCTCCCACTGCAACGACCACCACTTTTGTAGCATTGCCCATGTAGACAGTTATCTCTCTCTCATATAGTTGTCGGGTTTCCTGGAACACCTTTATTGTTCTCTCTCCTATGAGGACAGTCTGCCTTCCAATGTCCATACTGCTTGCAGATGAAGCACTTGTCCTTTGGCTTCTTCACTCCAGCTTTTGGTCCAGTACCTAGAGATCTATTCACCTTCTTTGCTGAGCCAGCTTGTTTCTTCTTCTTCTTGCCTTTCGACTTAGAAGTAGAAACATTTTCAGCAAAGTGAATTTGAGAATTATGACGAAATAGCCCTTCTGTTGCCTGAAGTTCTGTCAGTAGTTTTGCCAATGAATACATCCTTTTATTCATATTATAGTTCAGGCGAAACTACTCAAAACTTCTGGGTAGCGTCTGGAGAATAATATCGACTTGGGTTCCCCCATCAATTTCATCTCTAAGGATTTGTATCTCGTTCAAGTAAGCCATCATCTTTAGGATATGATCCCTTACGGGTGTCCCTTCTGACATGGTGGCTGTCATCAATTTTCTCATTGCCTCTTGCCTAGTAGCCCAATTCTGGTGTCCGAAGAGTTCCTTGAGATTGTTCATCATATCATAAGCAGTTGGCAAGTCTTAATGCTGATGTTGCAGCACATTTGACATTGAAGCCAAAATGTAACACTGCGCCATCTCATCTGCCTTTACCCATTTCCTATGATACTCAATCTCCTCTTCACTAGAATCACTATTAGACACATTAGGGAAGACCTCTAACAATACAAACTTATAGCCTTCAGCAGTTAGGACAATGTCCAGATTTCTTTTCCAATCTATGTAATTGGGACCAGTAAGTTTGTTCAGTATAATGGCCAGTGGGTTGAAAGTCATCCTAAGAATCACAAAATAAACTTTTGGTCAAGACTCTAAATTTAGAATAATATTGATTCCTTAAACAATACTATTTAAATTTACCAATACCTTAAAACACCATGAATTTTGCATGTCATATTAGTGTGGACGTATACAAATTCAACATTTGTAAGAGGAGGTTTTACCTATTAATTTTATTATCTTGTCATCCTAACTTTATGACAAATAAAATTAATAGTTGGTTTTCCATTGGTCACACAAATAATAGCAGTGACTCCGTTGGGGAGGATACTATTAAATGCGCCTAAGTGTATACCATTACTTGATACTTAGTCCATTAAATAGGATTGTGCCCCTTCAGTTGGAGAAGATCACACACTCCTAAATAATTTCCTATAACCATCCATAATGGAAGTTTGATCTAGTGATCCGCAAACAAACTCATCCGTTGTGGAGGGAGGCACTCAGAGCCAACACGCAAGTTTGTTGCATCACTTACAAACTAGTAATGGAGACCATGGAATATATTTAAAATCCCTCTCCCACTTTGTTATTTAAGGTGAGGAATTTTTTCATGCAAGCACACATCACATGCACACACACATCACAGTAAATAAAAGCAATAAATATGAAAATTAATTTTCCAACTATTATGGCTTCTTCCATCACTGTCCTCCGTGTGCTACCAGCCCTAGGGTTCATGTCGTCGGGTCCATCGAGCTTCCTTTTCTGCTGTGCCTCTTGTCCTCTAGTAGTACCACGCCTTGCAAGGATACGATCCGTGATAAAAATAGAACTTTATATATATCGATCCTATATTCCACAAGGGAATGTACATGAAGTCAAGATTAAACAAAAATGTAAAATCCTAAGGCTAATACAGCTCCTGCTGTATTTAATAAATACAATCATGCACACACATAAAATACCCTTGACATGTCCAAGGGTCCAATCACACACAATCACAATAAGCCATAATAGTTGGAGCCTGCAACCACAGAGTTAAAATAAGGGTCGACGACATAAGTAAGGAATTTTAATTGTTGTTAAAATTTCCTTTTTTAAATGGGAGGACACAAATGTAACGCCCCGCCTCCTACTGACTAAGCTGTGGGGCCGGGGGTTACATTTGCTAAACTATTTTGTGCGGGAAGCTGAATTAATTAAAAATTCTACTAATTACTATAAAATCTGGAATTTAATGATCAAAATACATTTTTGGGGTTGTACATGTGCTAAGGGGTGAAATATGAACTTTTCATGCAATATCATACAATAGAACTCATACTAAACTATTTAATACATGTCTCTAGGGAATTGAACATGCTTTGGTAATCTCTAAGCATATGAGTGGAACCATGGCTTTGCATCATCTTCATGCTAAAACTAGGCATTTATGCAAACTAAACATGCTACTAACACTACCCCAATAACCCATATAATTAAGGAGTTGAAATCAGGTGTTTCCAGCCGAAATCAGACTTCCCAATCGTTTGGAGCCATCTCAATCGATCCACGGATCGATTCAACATGCTTCTGTGCACGGAGATCCCTTTTGAATCGATCGGCTGATCGATCCAGCATGGACTAATCGACCAGCTGATCGATTCAGCAGCTCTCTGTTCGCGGGAATTACTTCTCGATCGATCGGCTGATCGATCCATAGCTAATCGATCAGTTGATCGATTCATCAACTCTCTGTACGCGGCAAACCACTTCCCAATCGATCGGATGATCGATTAGGGACCCTCCAATCGATCGGCTGATCGATTGGAGCTCTGATTTCTGCTGCATTTCAGTAATTTCGTGTACAACACGAATGTATCAACCAATAAATATTGGAATATTACTAAGCATGTCATTATTCATAGTTTACCGACTAACATCAAGGTAATTAGAAGTCCAGGCATAACATAGTGCATACTTTCACAATTCTTAACATGTAGACATTCAAAGGTGTGGAAAAAATAAAATATAAGGAGTTCTAATCCTTTAAACTTGCTAGCCCCCAAGAGTCTTTATTCCAAGTTCCTTCTCACACACATCTTGACACATTGACCTCCAGCCTCCGCTAATCCATCTTCCCTTTACCTGTATCTGCAGTATAAGGAAAAGGAAACTATAAGCTTGGGAGCTTAGTAAAAACCATCTACCTCACAAAACATGCATTCGATGAAACCATGCTTTTAAAAGATGTTATTTGAAACACATGCTGATATTCATACTGGAAATGCTAAAACATGGCATACTAATATATGAGTCATGGCAATCAAATACTGGTCATAGAACTATCTCGTTATATCACTAAGGAAAATTGAACAGATACATAAACTAAGCTAAACTAATGCTAGGCTAATGCTAAATCTGATTGTATTCACATAACTAAATTGTGAAGTTTTGAAAGCTATTTTTCATAATAGATAAAAATACTAATCATGCTGATGTTGGGCTCGGCAACTGTACTTGCTATGCGCGCATCCCTAACTAGACCCGAGGTAGCTAGTCCCGAATCTAGTAGGGTTTACTAGGTTATCTAAACCTATGGACCACTATGGGAGCCCAGCCCAAGGAAATCTAAGAGTCCAGCACAGTGCCACTGATAAAAGTAAAATACTGATTCATAAGCTGATTTATCTTGTCTTGCTCTTACTAGGTTATCTGAACCTAGAGGCGACTATGGGAGCCCACCCATTGGACCGTAGTCCCATATAAACTGAAGCAAGATTAAGCATGCTATTTAAAATGCATCTATGACATTTAACTAAGCTATTAAAATGCCTACTGTAGCATTTAACTGTGCTAGTCATTTTATCGAACACTTGGTGTGCTCTAACTCTCCTCAACTGAATAATCATGCATATGGCTGAACTAAAAGCATAAAAGCATATGATTAACTACTTATACTGTAGATGAGGGGTTACTTACTTCCTGCGCTAAGTGATAAGGCACAAAATCTATATTAAATGTCACAAATAGGCTTATCAAATTAACAATGTATTATTCACTGAACCCCTTAATTTCACAATAACGTTGTAGTAACGAGCCCAAGATTGATCCGAGGAACCAATGGTAGAATGTAATTTAGGATTGTCTTTTTATTCCTATTTTTGGGGTTTTCGATATAAAATTGGAGTTGGGGGTTTTAAAGCTTCGAATATAAATCTACAAAGGAAAACACAGCAAATAAAGAGATTAACCTAAAGCAAGAATGAAATCTAACAATGTGCCAATGTTCCAACCATAATGCATTGTCACCCTACATTATAATTAAACCATCAACACATTTAAACTAAATATGAAATAATGAGACAGGAATAAAATCTGATCTAAAACAAGATGTAAACCCTAACTTAGAACTTAAACTCTAAACACTTAACCAAGCAACAAATTAAAATTAAACTAAGCTTCAACAAGGAAAGAAATGCTAACTACTTGCATAAAAATATAACAAAACATTAAAAGTAATCTGTTCTAAGTTACAAAACAATAATAAAAGTAAACTAAACCCTAACCAATCCAACTCACAACCAATCCATACAAGTTTCACACTCTTGCCGTCACACAAGAGTGCCAAAGTCGAGACCACCCAACTCTGGACCTCAGTGGAGACTCTCTACAGCGTATCAGTTCCAGGATTGCTCAAGAATGCCGACGGACCACCCCCGACGAGCTAGAACAAACCAAAACCCAAGAAAATGCCAAAAATCTGGAAATATGCCTTTGGATCTGATGGAAGGCTGTGGAACGCGGATGAACGTCGAGTGAAGCTCAATAACGCCGGCGGACCACCTCCAAGCGCCACTGATGGGAATCGGAGTCGCCGATTGGAAGACCACCTCCAAATCGGGCTGGAACAGAGAAGATCCGAGAGCAGATTTCCATCGGAGAGAACACCCAACGACGGTTCCAAATGATCGGGATGAGCTGCTGTAGAGATTATCCACCGAGGTTGAAGCTTTGGAAATGGATTGGAGAAGGAAAGGGGTCGAAATCCGAAGAAATGCCGCCGGGACGAAGCTGCTGTGCGTGGAGAGATCGACGAACAACACGAAGCACTGTAGCTTCTGTTTTGAATCTGATCTGGATCTGGAATGGACGGCTGAGATGATTCCGGGCTAAATCAACGGTGAAAAGTCATCCAAATTCCGATCTTAATGTACTGATGTTGATCTAGGGTCTGGATCTACCCTTCCGTAGGTCGGATCGATCAGATCAACACTGGATGGCCCGGATCTGCACAGTCTTCATTGAACGGTCCAGATTAATCCGGCTGGATCAATGGCTGGATGAACTCAGATCTGGATCAAAACTTCTGGATCTTCATCAATGGCTTATATCTGCTCCCCATTAGGTTGGATCGGCCATATCTTCAACGGATGGTCCAGATCTGTCCTATTCTTGATGAACGGCCCATAATGCTCCAAAGCTTGATCTTGTCGTTTAAACTCCGATTCGAGCCCGATTTTGGTCCAAATAGATCCAAATCCAAGATCCTTTGATGCCTACAAAATAAGAATCAAATATTAGCATCAAATAACACAAAAAATAATATAATTTGTAATTAAGTCCAAAATCTATGCAATGCACAAAAATGTAATGTAACCATGATTTAAACTATGAAACCAACATCAAAACCATGCATAAATGAATCAAAATAATGTAGTAAAATCATGGTTATCACTAAGTTTCTTACAGTTCCGATCACTAGGTTTTGAAAGAAGAAGGTCTCCTCGACGATCTTCTTACGTCTACGCGTTCTTCTCGCAGGGATAAGCGTCCTCGTACTAGAGTCGTCACCGGAAGGGGCTCCTACGACCCTTGGGATGGAACCCTAGGTTGCTTGGGGCTTGGTGTGCCGAGAGGGTGAGGAAGAAGGAGGGGTCGGCGGGTGAGGGTGAGGGAAAAGAGAAGTTGCCGATCAAAATAATAAATCCCCACTTAAATTCCCTATTTATATTAAGTGATTAATATGACCCAACTAAATCATAAATATAATTTCTCTCCTCTTCTTTCAGCACACCCCTGATGGGGCCACTTGGTTACTAAAGTCATCTATAAGTCGTAGGGTCCGATAGGTCGTGGGTTCAATTCCCGCTTAGGCGGTTTTACGTTTTTATTTATTTTTGCTACTTTTGCTATTCCAAAAATTCCATAAAAATATTCTAAAATTCCAAAAAAAATAATAGAATATTTATAAAATATATTTGAGAATTTTCAGGCGTTACAACAAATAAGGAAGTTTTAATTATATTTAAAACTTTCCTTTTTTTCCTTGACCAAGGATTATAAAAGAGAAGAAGAGGGTGCCTCATGAGACACACAACCCTATTCTCTCCTCTCTTTTTCTTGGTGTGGTCGGGTCCCTTTCTTCTTATCCTTACTTGTGGTCGGCCCTCTCATCCCCTCATCCATCAAGGGCCGGCAGCACAAGAGAGGTTCATCTTCATCTAGATCCGAGGACATACAAGGGACCTCTCATCCTCACCTTTGGCTGGAGGCAATTTCATCCTTACTTTGCTAAGGCCGGCAGAACAAAGAGAGGAAGAAAGCTTGTGTTCGGTTGCTTGGAGGAGAAGAAGAAGAGAAGGTAATTTCCTATTTTGGCATCCCTTGGTGGCTCGAGAGTCTTGGAGGAGAAGAAGTGGTTCGAGTGGATTCCATCTTGGTAGATCGTGTTGGTTGCTACTGGGAATATCGTACCAGTTCCTCTGTACAAAAATTTTGTACAAGTCCTGAACAATTCCTAACAACCTATTATGTTCTTTAGAAATTAAATTTGGAATTGCAAACAAAACTTAATATTATTGATTCCAAATTCAACTTATCTATTCTTAGAGGTTTAGACTTGGATCGCAAATGATGCTTAACATTATTGATCCTAATCCACCTATGTTACAAATTCAATTAAATATTAATTTCAGAGACCGGCTCCCAAGTTAAACATGGCGAGGCACAAGGCCTTCTTGGGTATGGGAGCTATTGGTTGCTACTCGGAAAGCCTAACGGTTCCACTGTACAAAAATTTTGTACAAAGGTCTGAACCTTTTCCTAGCTACCATGTGTTCTTTTAAATTAAACTTGGATCACCTGCGAAACTTAAAACATTTGATCCTAAGTTTAACTTATTTGTTCTTTTAGGTTTAGACTTGGATCTCCTGCAGAACTTAACACGTTTGATCCAAATCACCTAGGTTACGAAGATAATTAAATATCTATTTCCAAAATTAGCTTCCAGTACTGACGTGGAGGCACATGGCCTTCTTGGATATGTGAACAACCACCACCGACTAGACAAAGCCTTTTAAGGAAAGCTTATATTTAATTTCCTTAAATAACTCTAGGTCAACCAAAAAGAGCAATCGAAGCACAAGTTCGAAAAGAAAATAAAAGAACACAACATCGAAAACTAATTCGAAATACTAGAATCGCATGCCTCTTGTATTTTGTATTTTTACAAAGAAATAAAACTAGCATGATGCGGAAAAACATTACTAGTTATACCTTTCTTTTGAAGACAAAGACCTCTTGATCTTCTACCGTATTCCTCTTCTAACCTCGGACGTTGTGTGGGCAACGATCTTCCGAGATAAGAACCACCTTTCCACCTTCCTTCTTTCTTCTAGATTTCGGCCACAATAAATTTCTTCAAGGATGAAGAATTTTGGCCACCACCAATGCTCCAAGGGATGCTAGAGCCGAGGCTTTCTTTCTCTTCTTCTTCTCCTTTCTTGATCCAACCACAAACAAGAGCTCCACCAAGAAGATAGGTTTCGGCCAACAAGAGGAGAGGAGAGAAATAGGGCCGGCCATCAAAACCAAGGAAGAGAGGGAGGAAAAGAATAAAGGTTGTTCACCCATGAAGGCTCCTCCACCTCCTCTTTTATAATCCTTGGTCTTGGCAAATAAGGAAATTTTAATAAAAACTTCCTTAATTCTTTTGCCATGAAAAGGAAAAATTTATTTAATTAAAAATAATTTTTCTTCTCATTATTATAATGGCCGGCCAAACCAAATCTCCAAGCAAATAAAAATTTAAATACAAATTAAAACTTCCTTATTTGCTTCCAGAAATTTTATAAAAAATTTCTCCAATAATTCTAATCCCTTCATGATTGGTTAAAAGGAAATTTTATAAATTAAATCTTTCTTTAAACATGTGGATAATTTCCGGAAAGTTATCTCTAAAAATTAAAATCTCCTTTCAATCTACAAATAAGGAAAGATATCAAATCTTTTGTAGAAACTAATAAAAGAGAATTATTAATTTTTTAAACTTTTAAATCATGAACATGGTTAAAAGGAAAGTTTTTACCAAAATTAAAATCAACCTTTTTAATCTACAAATAAGGAAAGAGATTTAGCTCTTCTCTTAATCTTTTGTAGAATCTTATAAAAGGAAAGATTTAAATTTTTAAACTCTCTTTTAAATCATGTTATCCACATAAGAAAATTTTAAAAAATAAAAATCCTTTTATTTTAATTTGGGCTGGCCACACCAAGCTTGAACCCAAGCTAGGGCCGGCCACCTTGAAGCACCCATGAACCAAACTTTGGCCGGCCCTAGCTTGGTCTCCAAGCTAGCTTGGCCGGCCCCTATGGGATGGGTAAGAAGGTGGGTATAGGTGGGTATAGTACTCTATAATTAAGAGGCTACGATAGGGACCGAGAGGAGGAATTGGTTTTGGTCTCCCGATAAAATTAAGCATCCCGTGTTCGCCCTGAACACACAACTTAATTTTATCAATAATAATTCATTCCACTAGAGAACTATTATTGAACTACCGCACTAATCCCAAATTACATTTTGGGCTCCTTCTTATTATGAGTGTGTTAGTCTCCCTGTGTTTAAGATGCTGAATGTCCACTAATTAAGTGAGTTACTGACAACTCATTTAATTAATATCTTAGTCCAAGAGTAGTACCACTCAACCTTATCGTTATGTCGGACTAAGTCCACCTGCAGGGTTTAACATGACAATCCTTATGAGCTCCTCTTGGAGACATTCTCAACCTAGATTACTAGAACACAGTTTCCTTCTATAATCAACAACACACATTATAAGTGATATCATTTCCCAACTTATCGGGCTTATTGATTTATCGAACTAAATCTCACCCATTGATAAATTAAAGAAATAAATATCAAATATATGTGCTTGTTATTATATTAGGATTAAGAGCACACAATTCCATAATAACTGAGGTCTTTGTTCCTTTATAAAGTCAGTATAAAAGAAACTGTGAGATCTCGGGAAAATTTAATTAATAGGGTTATTTGGGAAATAGCCTTATAGAATTTTTCGGAATTTTTAGAAATTTTCTGGAAAATTTTCGGAGCTCTTACGACGAGTTTTGAGGGGATCAATTCCGGGTACAGATAAGGCCTGTTTGGGATACCCGTTTAGGTGAGGAAATATTTTTAATTATAAATCATTTTCATTTCCTTTAATTCCCTTCCCAAGCGCCGTTTTCCCCAAAACCCGACGCCGATCACCCGAGCCTTCCTCTCCTTCCTTCCCCGACCTTCCTTCCTCCTCTGTGCTCTCTCTCGCGGATCACTCAACGTCGAGGACGGAGGAGACTCGTCATCGGAGCTCGACGGTGCCGAGAAGCTAGATCTAGTCGGGAGGTTCTGTCCGGTGGGTTATGCGGCTGAGCGTCGCCAGCGAGGTGGCTAGGGCACTGTGGGGAGCAAGATTCACGTCGGCTCCCAACCGATTGACTTCCGCTCTTCTCTCCTCACGTTCCTCACCGAAGGATTTGCATCTTCTCCAGCCAGATCAGGTTGTGCGGCATCTTTTGGAGAAGAAAGGTAAGGTTTCATCGGATCTATGTGCTTAATCAGATTTGGGTTCTTCCTTGTTTTGATCCTCGCTCTCTCGGATCTGTGCTCCAGACCCATCGTTGGAGAGGGTTCTTGGCCAATGGCTATAGGTTCTTGGCCGAGATCACCAAGCGCTCACTAAGAGCAAATCCGAGCATCTGGTTCCAATTCGGTGGTGTTGAATTCTTGATCCGAATTGTGGAGTGGATCCAGCAAGGTGCTGTTCAGTGGGTTGTCTAGCTCCAGCAACAGCTACCCTTCCTGGCAGCACCACTTCTTCGTGTGGATCAACAGATCAGAGCTAGGAATTAAGGTAAGATGAATTAGATTGTTGTTGGAATACTTGGTTGAATCCATGATCTCCTTGTGTTTGATCCGAACAGAGGAGTGAATTTCAAATAGGTTCTATTCTGTCCAGTTTTGTGGATTGGTTGGCTTCAGCAGTAACTCATCTTGGTCTCGGTAGCAACAATCCTCTTGTCCCAACAGCCACAGTAGCTGTGCAATTGAGGTATGGTTTTCGATCTTGCTGTAGGTTAGTTAATTTAGGTTTATGATTTGGATTAGGGTAATTGTTTCATGTGTAGATTAATTAGGTTATATGGATTTAAGTTTGAATTGCTAATCTAATTGTTGATTAGGGATTAGGGAACTATCCCTAATTAACCGTTAGAAAGGTTGAAGGATATGGTTTAGGGTTTGTCCCTAAATTTCTATTTAGGATTTATTTAGCTATGTGTTTGTATTCTAGCTAAATAACAGTAAATGTATTTGTTGACACAGGACTCTGATTCGAGACGGGCGTCTCGACTTTAGATTTGGCGTGATAGTACCTCCTATTTGAGGCGGGTACCCTTTGACTTATCTTTTGATACTGTCTTATGATATGTATAGTTTATATATAATTACTAGTGGTAGATGGTAGATTTATCTCTTACCTGGTCTTAGCTTAGTTGATACCTATCACATGCTTCTTATGTTAGTTGCTTTACCTTATAACTGGATGTTTTTATCTTTTGCCATGTGTATATATGTTTATGGAGATGGATAGGTACATTTAGTGTTACTTTCCACTGGATTAGTTGCTGTAGGTACTTGTTATATGTTGTTGGATTTATGTTGCTTATATCTCTGTTATGTATGCGTTTAGCTTTTTGGCACCTACGGAGGAGGATATGTTCAGGTATGACATACTGTAGCCGCACGCACCATATTGCATGATTGCATGCTGGGTGATTGACGACTCCATTATTGTTGAGCTCGTTGGCCGGCTACATGAGGGCTTGAACACAGCGTGACCACTGCATGGGTAGTGGCACAACACTCGGGGTGTGTATGGCAGGTTGCTCGGTGGTGCACCGCTGGGGTGCTCATGGGTAGCACGATACAGCGGGCTAGGATCCCTCCCGTCATCGCATCCGGGAGTTGAGCATTGCGCTCCCTCACTATGTTTGAGGTAGGAGGATAGGTGTACTCCGACAAGATCCCGTCCACTCGGTCACTCTTCGGTGATGGCAGAGTGCAGTGTCACCCTACCCACCTGGCCTCACCATTGTGTGTGAGATGGCTGACGTCATGGGTGACCATGTCATATTGCATCATATGCACGGATTGCATTCTTTATGATTGATGCATTTTGGTGATTGCATATGATTGACATGCATACAAGATACATGCTTTTGCTCGACTATTTTTATCTCAGTTGCCCAAGCCTCGCAGGTGAGTACAGTTTATTTCAGTTATGCATTTTCTTATTATTCTTGCTATAGACTGTACTTTATGCCTATTGCTGGTTATTACAGTTTATTTTAGCTATGCATATCTGTTATACTGTTAGGAGATTGTACCGTAGATTGTACTGTTAGGAAACTGTACTATAGATCCTATGGTTTAGGAGACTGTACCTTAGGATATGGTTAGTAGTTATATGTTGCTGTACATATCTATTGGATTACCTGCTGAGTTCTTTGAACTCACCCCGTTGTTACTATTTTTCAGGTTGAGGCCGTCAGGAGAGATTCCAGTCGCTAGCCCCTTTATCGCGAGGATTTCCTGTTGTCGGGATCTGTTTTGTTTTTGCATCTTATATACTTGTGATGTGAGTTTGTATTGTGGACTTTACGTTGAACATTCGGGTTTGCTACTTTTGTTTTCCGCTGTGGTTGTATTTTCATTACTTCGTGGATTTGTTTTCTTCGTTGTAGTGGAGTAGGTTGTTTACATATATCTTCGAGGTTCTATATCGTCTTTCCTTATTAAACTGCGTGGATTGATGTTCATATTATATCTGTGTAGAAATGTTGAATATAACTGTGTGGATTGTTTACTATTTGTGTGTATTGTTCCGGCCGAGTGTGGCCGAGGTATAGATATATGTATACTGAGATTCATATTGTCACCCGTACAGGGGAGATGCTGCCGAAATTTTTTCGGACAGGGACTACCTGGGGCATGACAATTTATTTGGTATCAGAGCAGGTTTGCGATACCTGCTCCGCATTTCTGAGTTTATCTGATACCAATTTATTTAGTATCAGAGCTAGGCTCCGATTTTGGATTTTTGTGTCCTGGAGTTTGTTAGCATATCTGGATTTTCGGGATTGTATCTGATACCAATTTATTTGGAATCAGAGCAAATTTTTGCGATACCTACTTGTCGGGTTTCGGATTTACGAGGCTTACTTTCGTGAGCATTTCTCGGTATTTTGGATTTGTATGGATTTTCATCGACTTACTCGTTTCGAAATTCCGAGGTATTTTGACGAGGAACTATTGGTTCTATTTGGGGCTAAGCAGCGACAGGACATCTCCAGACGGCAAACAGGTAAATTAGGTAACTTTATAGTTTTTATACCTGTAGTGATATCTGGGTAACCTTTTGTTTACAGATATGACACATACATGTATTCCGGTACCGAGACGTGATCGCCCCCATAAGAGGGCGATAGATTCTCCGGAGATAGTCTCCAGAGAGATCTGCTAGGGTCGAGCCTGCCCGTCAGGGACAGACTCGTCAAGATATTATAGGCACGTCGGATTATAAGACCCCGACGGTTTCGACTTCAGAGGTACATACCTTGACTATACCACTAGTGGTATCACCTTCAGTATACCGAGCACCCCTTCCAGTCGTGCCTACTATTGCGTACTTGAGGTACGAGATGAGGCAGAGATTTGGTGGGACACGCAACGCTCGATTATAGGCGAGCAGCATATTACCTGGACTAGATTTAGGGAGACATTCGAGAGTCAGTATTTTCCCCGGGCGTATAAGATGACACGTCGACAGGATTTTCTGAGTCTTCGGCAGAATAACCGCTCAGTGATGGAGTATAATGCCGAATTTAAATCGGGTTGCCAAATTCTGTCATGAGTTAGTGGCCGAGGACAGATCTCGTATGCTCCAGTTTGTCCAGGGACTGGACGGGCATCTTCAGGTGAAGATTACCGATTTTGGTAGTTCATCATACACAGAGGCACTGGATAGAGCTCTTATGATTGAGTCTGCTCATCCGAGAATGAATGCAGACAAGAAGAGGAAGCAGACTGATCGGACTTCCGGACAGATCCAACAGCCACAGACTACGGGACAGCAGCAGAGCAGTCGCACTCAGACAGGTCAGGGTACTTCTTGGGCATCTGGTTGACACCAGAAGTCAACACGATCTTCATCTGGACGCTCCCGGTCTGCTCAGCAGAATCGGAAACAGTCCACTGGTGGCCCTTACTGCACCCGATGCGGATCCTGAGATCACATCATCTCTGCATGTACTCTGGGACAGTCAGTTGCTATTATTGCAAACTGCCCAGACATTTGAGCCGAGACTATTCGCTGAAGACTCAGCATGTAGCTTCCAGGATTTTTGTCCCGCGAGGACGGTTTGGTCAGTCCGGGACTCAGCGAGGTGGGCCGAAAGCCCAATCTTCGTATCGTCAGCAGAGGACAGCTCCCCCTGTAGCAGTTGCATATGGTATGCACGGACAGGAGCATTCTGGTGTCCTTGTGAAGAACCCCATGGTATTCCGCCTTAGTGTCTCCTGTACTATTCGTCAAGAAGAATGATGGTACTCTGAGGTTGTGCATCGATTATAGGCAGTTGAATGCAGTGACTATCAGAAATAAGTACCCCTTGCCACAGATCGAGGATTTATTTGATCAGCTCAGAGATACATCAGTGTATTCTAAGATTGATCTGTGATCTGGATATCATCAGCTGAGAGTTAGAGATTCTGATATTCAGAAGATAGCATTTCGCACCAGATACGGACATTACGAGTTTTTGGTAATGCCATTTGGGCTTACCAATGCTCCTGCAGTATTTATGGATCTGATGAACCGTATCTTTCTGGAGTACCTAGATCAGTTTGTTACTGTGTTTATCAATGATATATTGATCTATTCGCGTTCCGAGGAGGAGCACGCGCAGCATCTTCGTATAGTCTTGGAGACTCTGCGACGACATCATCTGTATGCGAAGTTCAGTAAGTGTGCATTTTGGCTTCCCTCAGTTGGTTTTCTAGAACATGTGGTTTCTAGCCGAGGTATTTCAGTAGATCCTCAGAAGATCGAGGCTATCACCAGCTGGGAGCAGCCGAAGTCAGTCCAGGAGATTCGCAGTTTCTTGGGCTTGGCTGGATATTACCGACGATTCGTTGAGGGTTTCTCCAGCATTGCTATGCCGTTGACACGTCTGACCCGGAAAGGCGTGAGGTTCACGTGGTCAGAGGCTTGTGAGACCAGCTTCCAGGAGCTGAAGCGGAGATGAGTATCAGCACCAGTTTTGGTTTTACCTTTTGGTGATGACGGATTCGTACTTTACACAGACGCATCTCTTCAGGGCTTGGGCGCTGTTTTGATGCAGCACGGTAGGGTAGTCTCCTATGCTTCTCGTCAGTTGAAGGAGCATGAGAAAACTACCCAGTACATGATTTAGAGCTAGCCGCTATTATCTTTGCTTTGAAGATTTGGCGACATCATCTTTATGGTATTACTTTTGAGATTCTTACTGATCATAAGAGTCTCAAATATATTTTCACACAGAAGGAACTCAATCTCCGACAGAGGAGATGGATGGAGTTCCTGAAGGATTATGATTGTACTATTAGCTACCATCCGGGTAAAGCTAATGTGGTTGCTGAGGCACTGAGCAGGAAGTCTAGAGGGACTTTAGCTTGTCATCGAGTTACAGTCACGGACTTGATTCAGGGATTCGCCGAGTTGGGAGGGACAGAGCAGGGTATTCTTGTTACCATGGTTGCTCAGTCGTCGATCAAGATGAGGATTCGAGAGGCCCAGGTCAGAGATCAGCATTTACAGTTCATTAGCAGCCAGATAGCTTCCGGACAGCAGACCGAGTTTACACGAGATGACGAGGGTATTGTTTATTTCCGAGGCAGATTATGTGTACCTCAGTCTCACCCGGTCATGGAGGAGTTACTTCAGGAGGCTCATCGTTCTAGAATTGCTATCCACCCAGGGGGGACTCGTATGTATCGCGATTTGAGACGCTCCTATTGGTGGAACGGCATGAAGAAAGACATCGCAGATTTTGTAGCTAGATGTCTTGTCTGTTAGTAGGTGGAGGCTGAGCACCAGAGACCTGCTGGTTTACTTCAGAGGATCCCTATTCCAGAGTGGAAGTGGGAGCATATTACTATGGATTTCGTGGTAGGATTTCCTAGGACTCGACGAGGCCATGATGCGATTTGGGTAATCGTTGACCGATTAACCAAATCCGCACACTTTTTAGCGATCCGGAAGACCGATTCGCTGGATCGATTAGCAGAGCTATACTGTCGTGAGGTTATCAGATTACATGGTGTACCGTTGAGCATTATATCGGATAGAGACCCAATGTTTACGTCCCGATTCTGGCAGAGACTGCAGCAGGCCTTGGGCACACAGCTTCGTTTCAGTACGGCATTCCATCCGCAGACAGATGGGCAGTCAGAGCGGACTATTCAGACATTGGAGGACTTGCTGAGGTCTTGTGTCATGGACTTCGGAGGCAGTTGGGAGGACCACCTGCCATTAGTGGAGTTCGCCTACAACAACAACTATCATTCGGCTATCCAGATGGCACCGTTTGAGGCATTGTATGGTAGGCCTTGTCGGACACCCATCCTCTGGGAAGAGGTTGGGGAGGTTCAATTGGTAGGACCTCAGAGAGTTCAGCAGGATGCAGAGCTGGTTCGCACTATCAGACGGAGGATGTCAGAGGCCCAGGACCGTCAGAAGAGTTATGCTGATCAGAGACGGAGACCCCTGGTGTTCTCCATTGGTGATCATGTATTTCTTAGAGTTTCACCCACGAAAGGGGTGAAGAGATTTGGTCTCCGAGGTAAGCTAGCTCCCCGATATATTGGGCAATTCCAGATCTTGGAGAGGATTGGAGCAGTAGCTTATCGTCTGGCGCTACCACCATCTCTAGCCGACATTCATGATGTATTCCATGTATCTATGCTGAGGAGATACGTATCCGATCCGGCACATGTGCTGTAAGATATATCTGTTCCTATTCAGCCTGATGTTACTTACGAGGAGGTTCCGGTGCGGATTCTGGACCATAGAGAGCGTCAGCTGCGGAACAAGACTGTCCGACTGGTTAAAGTCGGATGGCAGCATCATTCTGACGAGGAGGCTACTTGGGAGCCGGAGGATACGATCCGAGCTCGATACCCTCATCTTTTTACTTGAGGTATATGGGTTGGAGTTATTTCAGCATTTATACTGTTTGGTTATATTTTAGTGTTTGCTATTGGTTATAGCGAAATTTGGGGACCAAATTTTTTTTAGTAGGGGAGAATGTGAGATCTCGGGAAAATTTAATTAATAGGGTTATTTGGGAAATAGCCTTATAGAATTTTTCGGAATTTTTAGAAATTTTCTGGAAATTTTTCGGAGCTCGTACGACGAGTTTTGAGGGGATCAATTCCGGGTACAGATAAGGCCTGTTTGGGATACCCGTTTAGGTGAGGAAATGTTTTTAATTATAAATCATTTTCTTTTCCTTTAATTCCCTTCCCAAGCGCCGTTTTCCCCAAAACCCGACGCCGATCACCCGAGCCTTCCTCTCCTTCCTTCCCCGACCTCCCTTCCTCCTCTGTGCTCTCTCTCGCGGATCACTCAATGTTGAGGCCGGAGGAGACTCGTCATCGGAGCTCGACGGTGCCGAGAAGATAGATCTGGTCGGGAGGTTCTGTCTGGTGGGTTCTGCGGCTGAGCGTCACCGGCGAGGTGGCTAGGGCACTGTGGGGAGCAAGATTCGCGTCGGCTCCCAACCGATTGACTTCCGCTCTTCTCTCCTCACGCTGCTCACCGAAGGATTTGCATCTTATCCAGCCATATCAGGTTGTGCGGCATCTTTTGGAGAAGAAAGGTAAGGTTTCATCGGATCTATGTGCTTAATCAGATTTTGGGTTCTTCCTTGTTTTGATCCTTGCTCTCTCGGATCTGTGCTCCAGACCCATCGTTGGAGAGGGTTCTTGGCCAATGGCTATAGGTTCTTGGCCGAGATCACCAAGCGCTCACTAAGAGCAAAGCCGAGCATCTGGTTCCAATTCGATGGTGTTGATTTCTTGATCCGAATTGTGGAGTGGATCCAGCAAGGTGCTGTTCAGTGGGTTGTCTCGCTCCAGCAACAGCTACCCTTCCTGGCAGCACCACTTCTTCGTGTGGATCAACAGATCAGAGCTAGGAATTAAGGTAAGATGAATTAGATTGTTGTTGGAATACTTGGTTGAATCCATGATCTCCTTGTGTTTGATCCAAACTGAGGAGTGAATTCCAAATAGGTTCTATTCTGTCCAGTTTTGTGGATTGGTTGGCTTCAGCAGTAACTCATCTTGGTCTCGGTAGCAACAATCCTCTTGTCCCAACAGCCACAGTAGCTGTGGAATTGAGGTATGGTTTTCGATCATGCTGTAGGTTAGTTAATTTAGGTTTATGATTTGGATTAGGGTAATTGTTTCATGTGTAGATTAATTAGGTTATATGGATTTAAGTTTGAATTGCTAATCTAATGGTTTATTAGGGATTAGGGAACTATCCCTAATTAACCGTTAGAAAGGTTGAACGATATGGTTTAGGGTTTGTCCCTAAATTTCTATTTAGGATTTATTTAGCTATGTGTTTGTATTCTAGCTAAATAACAGTAAATGTATTTGTTGACACAGGACTCTGATTCGAGACGGGCGTCTCGACTTTGGATTTGGCGTGATAGTACCTCCTATTTGAGGCGGGTACCCTTTGACTTATCTTTTGATACTGTCTTATGATATGTATAGTTTATATATAATTACTAGTGGTAGATGGTAGATTTATCTCTTACCTGGTCTTAGCTTAGTTGATACCTATCACATGCTTCTTCTGTTAGTTGCTTTACCTTATAACTGGATGCTTTTATCTTTTGCCATGTGTATATATGTTTATGGAGATGGATAGGTACATTTAGTGTTACTTTCCACTGGATTAGTTGCTGTAGGTACTTGTTATATGTTGTTGGATTTATGTTGCTTATATCTCTGTTATGTATGCGTTTACCTTTTTGGCACCTACGGAGGAGGATATGTTCAGGTATGACATACTGTAGCCGCACGCACCATATTGCATGATTGCATGCTGGGTGATTGACGACTCCATTATTGTTGAGTTCGTTGGCCGGCTACATGAGGGCCTGCACACAGCGTGACCACTGCATGGGTAGTGGCACAACACTCGGGGTGTGTATGGTAGGTTTCTCGGTGGTGCACCGCTGGGGTGCTCATGGGTAGCACGATACAGCGGGGTTGCAGCCGGGATCCCTCCCCGTCATCGCGTACCGGGAGTTGAGAGCATTGCGCTCCCTCACTATGTTTGAGGTAGGAGGATAGGTGTACTCCGACCACTCTTCAGGGGCAGTGATGGCAGAGTGCACGGTGTCACAGCCCTACCCACTCGGTCTCACCATTGTGTGTGAGATGGCTGACTGGTTGACAGGGGTGACCATGTCATATTGCATCATATGCACGGATTGCATTCTTTATGATTGATGCATTTTGGTGATTGCATATGATTGACATGCATACAAGATACATGCTTTTGCTCTGACTATTTTTATCTCTGTATGTTGACAGTCAGTTGCCCAAGCCTCGCAGGTGAGTACAGTTTATTTCAGTTATGCATTTTCTTATTATTCTTGCTATAGACTGTACTTTATGCCTATTGCTGGTTATTACAGTTTATTTTAGCTATGCATATCTGTTATATTGTTAGGAGATTGTACCGTAGATTGTACTGTTAGGAAACTGTACTATAGATCCTATGGTTTAGGAGACTGTACCTTAGGATATGGTTAGTAGTTATATGTTGCTGTACATATCTATTGGATTACCTGCTGAGTTCTTTGAACTCACCCCGTTGTTACTATTTTTCAGGTTGAGGCCGTCAGGAGAGATTCCAGTCGCTAGCCCCTTTATCGCGAGGATTTCCTGTTGTCGGGATCTGTTTTGTTTTTGCATCTTATATACTTGTGATGTGAGTTTGTATTGTGGACTTTACGTTGAACATTCGGGTTTGCTACTTTTGTTTTCCGCTGCGGTTGTATTTTCATTACTTCGTGGATTTGTTTTCTTCGTTGTAGTGGAGTAGGCTGTTTACATATATCTTCGAGGTTCTATATCGTCTTTCCTTATTAAACTGCGTGGATTGATGTTCATATTATATCTGTGTAGAAATGTTGAATATAACTGCGTGGATTGTTTACTATTTGTGTGTATTGTTCCGGCCGAGTGTGGCCGAGGTATAGATATATGTATACTGAGATTCATATTGTCACCCATACAGGGGAGATGCTGCCGAAATTTCTTCGGACAGGGACTACCTGGGGCGTGACAGAAACGACCTCTAATGGTCCTACTCAATACACTCTAAGTGTACTAGTGTAATTATATAGTTAAGATAAACTAATACCTAATTACACTACGACCTTCCAATGGTTTGTTCCTTTCCATTTTGGTCGTGAGCTACTGTTTATAATTTATAAGGTACTGATAACATGATCCTCTGTGTGTGACACCACACACCATGTTATCTACAATATAAATTAATTGAACAACTACATTTATCATAAATGTAGACATTTGACCAATGTGATTCTTATTTCTAGATAAATGTTTATACCAAAAGCTAGACTTTTAGTATACATCCTAACAGGAGCATCCACCACTTCCTAGACAAAGCCTTTCAATGAAATTCAATATTTAATTTTCTTATAGTTGCCCTAGGTTTAACCAAAAAGAACAATCGAATCACAAATTTGAAAAATAAAATAAACACAGAATCGAAAACATAAATTCGATAGCCTAGATTCATTATCCTCTTATGTTTGGTATTTCAAGATCTAAACAAAATGATGAACTAGTTATGATGCGGAAACTAATAACTAGTTATACCTTTTGTAGCTTATAGACCTCACGATCTTCAGCCGTATTCCTTTTCTTATCTCGGGCAGAACAGATATTTTTCCTATTTTCTCGATAACAACTTTGTTATCAAAATATACACAATATCTATTCTTTAATAGTTTAGAACCTGAAATCAGGTTCTTTCTAAACTTAGTACGTAAAGACAATTTCTGAAAATCCATATTTTATTCCTATCAGAAGATAAACATCTCCCACTGCAACAGCTACTACTTTTGCACTAGTGCCTATGTAGACGGTGTTTTCCCTATCATATAGTTGTCAGGTTTCCTGGAACCCTGCAATGAATTGCAGACATGATTAGTGGTTCCTGTATCTATACACACCGGTAGATAACTCCACTAAACATGTAACAACTAATACACCTTTATTGTTCTTAGTTCTAAGAAGACAGTCCACCTTAATGTCCAAGTCTTATTTCCAATCATTATAATTGGGACCCCTAAGTCTATCCTATAGTATAACAGCTAGGGGATTGACTAACATTTGAAATCCTAAGAATCACAAAAATATTTGGTCAAGACTAACACCTTTAAAATCCCCATGAATTTTGTATGTCACGATAGTGTGGACATATACAAAATCAAAGAGGAGATTTTATCTATTAATTTTATTATCTTGTCAACTTAACTTTATGACAAATAAAATTAATAGTTGATTTATCTCTGATCAAATATTTGGTCAAAACTTTGAATTTAAAAATAATATTGATTCCTCAAAAAAATATCATTTAAATTCACCAACAACTCAAATACCGTGAATTTTGCATGCCACGATAGTGTGGACGTATACAAAATTGAATATTTGTAAGAGGAGGGTTATACCCAATAATAACCTTGTCAACATATCTTTATGACAAATAAAATTACCTCAAACACCGTAAATATTGTATGCCACGATGATGTGGACGTATACAAATTCAAACATTTGTAAAAGGGGTTTTACCCATTAATTTTATTATCTTGTCAACCTGATAAATAAAATTTCCTCAAACATCGTGAATTTTGTATGCCATGATAGTGTGGACATATACAAAATCTCAACATTTGTAAGAGGAGGGTTTTAATTTTATTATCTTGTAAACCTTTCTTTATGACAAATTAATAGTTGGTTTTCCTTCGGTCACACAAATAATAGTAGTGACTCCGATGGGGAGGATACTATTAAATGTGCTTAAGTGTATACCATTACTTGATACTTAGTCCATTAAATAAGATTATGCCCCTTCCGATGGGGAAGATCACACGCTCTTAATTAATTTCCTATAACCATCCAAAATGGAAGTTTGATCTAGTGATCTACAAACAAACTCATCCGATGGGGAGGGAGGCACTCAGAGCCAACACGCAAGTTTGTTGCATCACTTACAAATCAGTAATGGAGACCGTGGAATTTATCTAAAAATCCCTCTCCCACTTAGTTATTTAAGGTGAGGAATTTTAACTATGCAAGCATACATACACACACATCACAGTAAATAAAAGTATTAAATATGGAAATTAATTTTCCAACTATTATGGCTTCTTCCATCACTGTTCTCCGTGTACTGGCATCCCTAGGGATCATGTCGTCGGGTCCATCGAGCTTCCTTTTCCGCTGCGCCTCTGGTCCTCCAATAGTACCACGCCTTGCAAGGGTACGATCCGTGACAAATATAGAATTTTACATATATCGATCCTATATTCCACAAAGGAATGTACATGTATTCTAGATCGAACAAAAATAAAATTCTAAAACTAATACAGCTCCTGCTGTATTTGATACATACAATCATGCACACACAATAAAATGCCCTTGACATGTCCAAGGGTCCAATCACACACAATATCTATATGCCATAATAGTTAGAGCCTGCAACCACAAAGTTAGCACATCCTACTATTATCCTGCCTAAATTATGTATGACATGTGCATAATCTATTTGAAAACCAAACACACAGAGGCAAACCCTAGCTCTGATACCAATTGTTGGTTGGTCCTAGGAGGATCGTACCGGTTCCACTGTATAAAAATTTTGTACAAGTGTCGAACCTTTTCCTAAACAACCTATTGTGTTTTTTAGAAGTTAAATTAGGAATCGCAAACGGAACTTAACATTATAGATTCCAAATTTAACTTATCTGTTCTTAATTGTTTAGACTTGGATCGCAAGTGGAACTTAACACTATTGATCCAAATCAACATATGTTATAAATTCAATTAAATATTAATTTCCAAAATTGGCTTCCAGGACTGCATGGCGAGGCACATGGCCTTCTTGGGTATGGGAGCATCCACCACCGCCTAGACAAAACCTTTTAAGGAAAGCTAATATTTAATTTCCTTATATAATTCTAGGTTTAACCAAAAAGAACAATCGAATCACAAATTCGAAAAACAAAGAAAAACACAAACTCGAATTACAATTCAAAAAACTAGAATCTAATGCCTCTTGTGTTTGGAATTCATACAAAAGAAAAACTAGTATGATGTGGAAAATAATTACTAGTTATACCTTCCTTTGTATGCAACGACCTCTTGATCTTCTACCGTATTCCTCTTCTTATCCCGGACGTTGTGTGGGCAACGATCTACCGAGATGAGAACCACCCAATCCCTTCTCCTTCCTCCTTACAAGTTTCGGCCAAACCAAGAATCCTCCAAGGGTGTAGAATTTCGGCCACCACCACCAAGATCCAAGGGATGAAAGAAACAAAGCCTCCTTTCTCTCATTCTTCTCCTAGCTAGAACCGGCCACCATCAAAAGCTCCAAGAGAAGGATGAAACCGGACACTAAAGAAGAAGAGAAGAGGAGAGGGAGAACCTCTAGGGCCGGCCACACCAAGGAGGAAAAGAGAGGAAGAAATAGAATAGAGTCATTAAGGCACCTCTACCCCCTCTTTTATAATCCTTGGTATTGGAAAATAAGGAAATTTAAATAAAAACTTCCTTAAATTGATTTAAAATCAATTTCCCTTTTCTTAAACAACATGGCCGGCCACAACCAAATCTCCAAGCAAGGAAAGTTTTAAACACAAATTAAAACTTCTTTATTTGTTTCCGAAAATTTTAAAATAAAATTTCTCTAACAATTTATCCCTTCATGGTGGGTTATAAAAGGAAATTTTATAAATTAAAATCTTTCTTTTAAACATGTGGATGATTTTCAAAAAGGAAAGTTATCTTTAAAATTAAAATCTCCTTTCAATCTACAAATAAGGAAAGATATCAAATCTTTTCTTAATCTTTTGTAGAAACTTATAAAAGGAAATATTTAATTTTAAAACTCTCTTTTTAAATCATGAACATGGTTATAAAAAAGGAAAGTTTTATTAAAATTAAATCTTTCTTTTAATCTACAAATAAGGAAAGATATCAAATCTTTTCTTAATCTTTTGTAGAGAGCTATAAAAAGAAAGATTTAAATTTTAAACTCTCTTTTAAAAACATGATATCCACATAAGAAATAATTTTAAATAAAAATCCCTTTTTATTTTCTAGTGGCCGACCACCTAAGCTTGGGACCCAAGCTTTGGCCGGCCACCAAAAATTGGCTCCACCATTAGCTTTGGCCGGCCCTAGCTTGGGCTCCAAGCTAGCTTGGCCGGCCACCTTAAGGTGGGTAGAAAGGTGGGTATAATTCTCTATATACAAGAGGCTACGATAGGGACTGAGAGGAGGAATTAGTTTTGGTCTCCCGGTGAAATTAAGCTTCCCGTGTTCGCCTTGAACACCCAACTTAATTTCATCAATAATAATTCATACCACTAAAGAATTATTATTGAACTACCGCACCAATCCCAAATTACATTTTGGGCTCCTTCTTATTATGAGTGTGTTAGTCTCCCTGTGTTTAAGATGTCGAATGTCCACTAATTAAATGAGTTACTGACAACCCACTTATTTAATATATTTGTCCAAGAGTAATACCACTCAACCTTATCGTCATGTCGGACTAAGTCCACCTGCAGGGTTTAACATGACAATCCTTATGAGCTCCTCTTGGGGACATTATCAATCTAGATTACTAGGACACAATTTCTTTCTATAATCAACAACACAGACTATAAGTAATATCATTTCCCAACTTATCGGACCTTTTGATTTATCGAGCTAAATCTCACCCTTTGATAAGTTAAAGAAATGAATACTAAATATATGTGCTTGTTATTATATTAGGATTAAGAGCACACACTTCCATAATAACTAAGGACTTGTTCTTTTATTAAGTCAGTATAAAAAGAACTTTCCTTAAATGGTCCTGCTCAATACACTTAGAGTGTACTAGTGTAATTTATTAGTCAAGATAAACTAATACCTAATTACACTACGACTATTCCAATGGTTTGTTCCTTTCCATCTTAGTCATGAGCTACTGTTTATAATTTATAAAGAACCGATAACACGATCTCCTGTGTGTGACATCACACACCGTGTTATCTACAATATAAATTAATTGAATGACTACACTCAGTATATATAAATGTAGATACTTGACCAATGTGATTCTTATTTCTAAATAAATGTTTATACAAAAGCTAGACTTTTAGTATATACTCTAACAGTATCCTTGTGAGGCGTGGGACTATTTGAGGACCAGAGGTGCAGCGGAAAAAGAAGCAAGATAGATGCGACGATTAGACTGGATGGCAGTGGCTAAAGATGGTAGCAGCTAGGGTTGATGGCACACGGAGGATAGCTATGGAAAAAGGTCATAATAGTCGGAAAATTATTTTTCTTATTTATTGCCTTTTATGCTATGTGTGCTTGTGTTTGTATGCTTGTGTGCATGTTAAAATTCCTCGTTCTAAATAACTAAGTGGGAGAGGAATTTAATTAAATTCCACGGTCTCCATTACTAGTTTGTAAGTGATGCATTCAAACTTGCGCGTTGGCTCTGAGTGCCTTCCTCTACATCGGATGAGTTTGTTTGCGGATCACTAGATCAAACATCCTTAATGGATGATTATAGGAAATTATTTAGGATGTGTGTGATCTTCTCCATCTGAAGAGGCACAATTCTATTTAGTGGACTTAGTATCAAGTAATGGTATACACTTAGGCACATTTAATAGTATCCTCCCCATCGGAGTCACTGCTATTATTTGTGTGACCAAAGAAAAACCAACTATTAATTTGTCATAAAGGTAGGTAAAACCCCCTCTTACAAATTATTGAATTTGTATACATCTACACTATCGTGGTATACAAAATTCATGGTGTTTGAGAAAATTTTATTTGTCATAAAGTTAGGTTGACAAAATGAAATTAATGGGTAAAACCTCCTCTTACAAATGATTAAATTTGTATACGTTCACACTATCGTGACATACAAAATTCATGGTGTTTGAGGTAATTTTAGGTTGACAAGATAATTAATGGGTAAGACCCTCCTCTTACAAATGTTTGAATTTGTATACGTCCACACTATCATGACATACAAAATTCACGGTGTTTGAGGTGTTGATGAATTTAAATGATATTGTTTTGAGGAATCAATATTATTTTAAATTCTAAAGTTTTGACCAAATATTTGATCGAAGACAGGCCAACTATTAATTTTATTTGTCATAAAGTTAGGTTGATAAGATAATAAAATTAATGGATAAAATCTCCTCTTACAAATGTTTTGAATTTGTATACGCCCACACTAACGTGGCATACAAAATTCACGGGGATTTTGAGGTGTTGGTCTTGACCAAATATTTTGTGATTCTTAGGATTTCAAATGCTTTTCAATTCCCTTGTTGAGAATACACTCACAAGTCCCAATTATAATGATTGGAAACAAAACTTGGAGACTAAGGTGGACTGTCCTCTCAGAAATGAGAACAATAAAGGTGTATCTTATTCATTAGTTGTTGAAACATGTTTAGTGGTGTTATCTACCGGTACCTGGTGTGTAGATACAGGAACCACTGATCATGTCTGCAATTCATTGCAGGGGTGCCAGGAAACCCGACGACTACATGAAGGAGAAATCACCGTTTACATGGGCAATGCTACGAAAGTGGTGGTTGTTGCAGTGGGAGATGTTTATTTATCCTTTGATAGGAATAAAACATTGAGTTTGAGAAATTGACTTTATATACCAAGTTTTAGAAGGAATTTGATTTCAGTTTCTAAACTATTTGAGAATGGATATTTTGTTTCTTTTGATGACAAAGTGGTTGCCAAGAAAAATAGAGTGGTTATCTATTCTGGTACATTAGTTGGCAATTTGTATACTCTAAATCCAATCACTCCCACGATGTAACAAATGAAAATTAATAACACATATTCTAATTCTAATAAGAGAAAGCAACCTTCGAAAATGAACCAAACATATCTTTGGCATCTAAGGCTAGGTCATATTAACTTGAGTAGGATTCAAAGGTTAATAGCCGATGGACTTTTGGGTTCATTGGTAGGGGAAAACTTTCCAACCTGCGAGTCTTGCTTGGAAGGAAAAATAATTAAGAGACCTTTTAAGGCCAAGGGGTATAGAGCCAAAGATATGTTGGAATTGGTTCATTCTGATTTGTGTAGACCTATGACTATCCGGGCAAGAGGTGGTTTTGAATATTTCGTCTCTTTTATAGTTGACTATTCGAGATATGGGTACATTTACTTTATGCACCGTAAGTTTGAGTGCTTTGATGAGTTCAAAGAGTACAAGGCTGATGTGGAGAAATCTCATGGTAAAAGTATCAAGACACTACATTGTAATTATAGTGGCGAGTACCTCTTAGGAGAGTTTAGGAGTTACTTATTAGAGGTCGAGATTCAATCTCAACTGTCTGCACCTGGTACACCCCAACAGAATGGTGTGGCAGAACGAAGGTATAGGACTTTTATAGAAATGGTTAGATCAATGATGAATTATTCAGAATTATCAAATTCATTTTGGGGATATATCCTGGAAACGACAGTGAACATAGTACCATTTAAGTCAGAACTCTCTACTCCCATAGAATTATAGAATGGGCGTAAGCCTAGTCTGAAGCATATTCAGATTTGGAGTAGTTGATAACCATGATTTGGGTTATATTATTTTGATTCATAATGCATATTTTTCAATGGTCTTTTTATAGCTTAATCTCACATTTACATCATATTTTATAATTTACATCATATTTTTTGATAACCATGAATTTGCTCAGATCATCAGATCTGATTTTGTTCCTTTCCATTTCATTTTGTTTGAATCTCAATTGCAATTCTATTACTGTTTTCTTACTTGCAATCCAATTCCTTTAGATTTCTGTAATTTTAAACCCATGTTCAGTTTCAAAATTAGTTTGCAATTAGTTTTGGTTTCGAATTAGAGTTCTGATTTACATTAGTTATTTAATTTTGGTTATTTAGTTAGCTAACATTGTGTTCAAAATTGAATCTATGGTTGATGTGATGAGGATAAACTTGTGAATGCTTAACTCGAGATTTTTGGTTGTGGTCATCTGTTCAATGCATCTGTGATTGAGAATTTGAGCTTAATGATTGAATTTAGTGGGAATGAGGATTGGATGATACTTCGGTTTTACAAGTTTGGTTGAAATCTTGAGTATACTTATTACTTGTTATCTTTGCTCTATGCACCGGAATAGTTATGACTGAGAAGGAATTCAAATGTTGAATGCTAGCTTTAGCTTGTTGATTGTTACCTAAATTGTATGTTAAAGATCATGTGAAGTGATTGGATAAATTGTTAATGGAAGAATTCGATTTAATGATACTAAATTGATCCTAATGTTTTGAGATGAAGTGGAAAATGTTTGGATAAGAAACACATTTCTTTGAGTCATTTTTAAATTGTTCTAGTGTACTTGTGGGGTTTAGTTGTATTCAAGTTAAATTAGATTTTTGATTGGAACCAATTCTAGAATGCACACACATACTAGTTATCCTTGGAAAAATACGACTTGGGACTCCTTACTACACGCATTTTCTTTAGATTAAATGGGTTCCAATCTTTATTAATTTGGAGCGCCTTGTGACATGCAAAAAGGCCGACACCAAATTTTGGCGCTGTTGCCGGGGACGTAACTAGCAATGTGTGTTTATTTTAGATTGATCATTGAGTGATTTTATTGGTTAGCATTTTTCTTGATTGATATGATTGCTATTTCTCTTTTGTATTTTCATGTTGGTTTATTCTTGAAATGTTTAGTGATTTTACTATTCATGTTTTCATGAGATTGAAACTTTATGCTCTAGAATCTTCTAACATTTATTTTTAGTGTTGAATTGTAAGAACAGGAAATTTCTTTAGCATGGATCCATATTTTTAGAATTTTGGAGGTGGAATGGAGAATTATCATTTTCAGCCTGAGTATCAATATTACCCAAACATGGATCAACAAAATAGGTATGAGTCATTTTCAAATGGTTTTAATTCTAATTGGGTGGATAATTCACGTTTCAGGTATAAAAGTGCACAAGGACCATTTATAGAGCCATATCCTACCTACCAGAGTTCATATGGATTTCAAGAAGTTTCAACATCATTTGAACCACATCCTTATCAACAGAATGATTTTCAGATGAATGAATCAACATGGAAACTCAAGGAGATGATGCAACAAATGATCGAACATCAAGAGCAACAATTCTCAAGGATACAGAACCTACAGTTACAGTTAGATCAAATTGCATTATCCATCAATCAGCCGCAAGCACAAAATTCAGAGATGGAAAGTAGCGATTCTGTCAGGCCTGACCCTACTTCCATTAATTCACATGATTTTTCTAATATTTTTTGTGATGATTATGTGATTATGCAAATTTCTGATCCTAATGATTTTGTTGTTGAAGATGTTGTTAGTGAATCAGGTTCTGAATATGTTGTTGAAGATTATTTAAGTGTAGGGGAATGCTTACTGGAAGCATTATCTCAAGAATCACCAAGAGTTGAAGATGTAAGTGTAGGGACTTGTGCTATGGAGCCAAGCACCCAAGAATCACTACATAAGGATGTACAACCACCAGAACAAGAGCTTGAGCCATATCTTGATGAAAAGGAGGTAACAATCACCAATCCAGGTACCTTTCAACATGAGAAGGTGAGTTTTTCTTGTGATTTATCAGAAAATTTCATTGAGGTATCAATTGTTGACTTTATTAGATGTGATTCATTTCTTGATACATATTTTACTCACACTAATATTCTCCTATTTTCTTTTTACCCCACATGTGTGTGGGAGTTGTTTTCTTTGATTGATGTTGTAGGAGAACATAAGCTTCCGGAGTGGATGCTTACACTGAACCGCCTCAAACCTCCGGAAAGAATTTGGAAAAGAAAAATAAAGAATAAAAAGAATTCGAGTGTAACAACGATTACTCCATTTCCGGTGTGGATCTTGTTGCTTAATCTTCTTCGACCACCGGAATTTAAGGGGAGTTGGTTCTAATTTTGCTTTATCTTGCATTTTAACTCATGCTTTGTTAATAAATTCTTTTTATGCATTTCTTTAGTTACATACTTTGCATTCTGCATTTTACTTTTATACTTTGCTTTCATAATTTGCATTTTGTTACTACATAGCATTTTCATTTTGAATAAAAGTCTCCATGGGAATTTTCTAAGTAATATCTTTAAGATGGTAAAAGCTTCTTAAATTTGACCATCAATTTTAGGTCATTTAACATGATTGGATGCTTTACTTACATGATATTGGTTAATTTGGTGGTGGATTTCAATTTGATCAATTAGGCATGATTGCATGAATATTACCTAGTGAGGACCACTTTAAGCCTATTCACTATTATATTCTCTTGTGTGACATGTACTCATAGCAATTGAACTCTAGAACTTGCTTTGCTTCTTTTCAAAGTCACAATAGCATATGTGTGCATGGAAATTGAGGGTTTTATCGATTTTGTTCCCTTTCATACTTTCCAATTCCTTTCTCCACAATTTTCTTAAAATATTCTCATTTAGCATTTTAAACCTTGATCACTTTGCCTTGCCTTCATTCCATTAGAAATTTTGGTTGAATTCTTGATGAGTTGGATTGACAAGATGAATAAAGCTTGAAGTGTGGGGGAGGTGTTGAGAGTGAGTTGGGAAAATGGATGAATTTTCAAATTTTGTCCTTGTTGAAGGAAACCTTTCAAGATCCAAACTTGCATTTTTGAATTCAGAACGTACTATTCACGAACATATCACCAATTTGTTCATCTAATTGAATTCAAAAATGCAAGAAGCAAAGTTCTCAAGATTGCAGTATCAAACAAAATGCAAGAAGCAAGATGGAATTGTTGTAGATTTTGAGAATTGTAACTATTGGATGGTTGGAAAATTTGTACACAGCAGATTTGTTCAGATTTGGAAAGTAGTGCTGAATTTGTAATGCAATAGGAGAATGAACAAGGTCTGTATTTGAAATATTTCTTTGGTTCACAGACATGTTAGTGGGCTTGGAGTCAAGATATATCAGTGGCAAGGATGTTCATTTTGTGCGGAAGTGGAAATTATATGAAATGCTATTTTTATTGAATCCACTAATGGAATAGTCAGATTGAGGCATTAGTTATGAAGGAATGAAGACAATTTCGGCTACTTGATACCATAACAACGATGGAATATTAATGAGGTGGTTGAGCAGCACTGAATTTGTTGTTGCTGTGAATAGTGATTTCAGGAAGCTGTTTGAAACTACAGTTTCTGAGTTTTCATGAATTGAATCTACATTCCTAATGTAAATCTTAAGAGGAAAACAGTGAATCTTGAAGAACTGAAAAACAGTGATGTTGATAGGCTAGTACCACTGAAGAACTGAAAGCAAGAATGTTAAAAATGAAACTATTCAGTGCCTAGTGATCCTCACTTTCCACCTGAAATTGTAATGCACTGAGTTGAAGTTATATTGAAATTTCATTTTTGAAACTAAAGATCAAAGTTGCAGAATCTGCAAAAGTATATCAGAAATACACTTTCCTGATATATGGAGTTACCTGTGCCGATTATGATGCTGGATCAAGTTGTTTGATAAGCAAGGAACAACTGAAGTAAGGACTGAATTTGATACTTTAACTTGATGGAATTTCAGTCATGATGTCTGGATACTTGTTCAGTTAGCACTATGCTGTGAGCAGCAGCAATACTTGGATTTTGGATCATAAATTAGGAAGGTATCAGTAGCTACTGAATTCTGTAACTATCCTGAATTTCTGATACAAGAAGCAAATGAGCAATCATTGCATCAGTATCCAATCTGAAATCTGGAGTGTCTTCAGTACTTTGAATTATAGCATTCTAACAACTTTGTAGTGCAGAATCAGTAAACACATAGGCTGAGAAATAAGAATTAGAAGCTGCTGATGATGAGACAGAAATGTCCTTGAATTGTCAATTCTGAAATTGAGTGCAGAATTTATAGTGAAGTTTTGAATTTGCAAGTTGGTGCTAATCTTCAAGTCTGATTCCTTTAATTCCAGTTGAAGTTTAATTCTTAAATGCTAAGCTGAATTGCAAAAACTGATTATGTAAACTTGATTTGCAGAAGTTAAGATGTTTAATTTCGGAATTATTTTCCTGTTGCTGTTTTTCAAATTGAAGAATATACAAACTGCAGAAACAAGGAAGGCTGGAGGCTGTTGTGTATCAAATGGTGTATCAAAATTCAGTTGCTAGTGTAAATCAATGAGAAACTCAAGTGGAGTCCTGTTTTGTGCAGCAACAAATGTTGTTCTTGCCTTCCAAGACCTCCAAAAATTCTGGACAGCAAAAATGCAGAAATGCAATGGTTAATTCTGAAACTCAATCTAGAAACTGAAATTGGCTACTGTAATTTTGCATTTATTGACAGCCACATCATCATTAGTTGGTGTGGAGCTATGAACCTTAAGGGGAATTTTATTGGATGACTGGTATTGAGTGGCAGTAGAGAGTCTTGAAGTATTAAGTAGCTAAAACAGTGAGGGGAACTGGAAAGCAGTGAGCTGTAGTTTGCTAAAATGGTTGCAGATTTGTGAATCTGTAGATCCTCTTTAATTGAAATTGATTTTTGAATTAGGGAACTTGTAAGTTTCAGTATTATGGTGATTCCTTGAGAGCACTCTTTATGCCATATTGATTCTGGGCAGCTGGTATTCAGATTACAAGATATTGAGTTTGTGATGATTGCTAGAAGCAAATTCAGATCTGAATCTGTTATGATTCCTGTCACAAATGTATTGCAAGTTGTGTACAAAATTTTGAGGCTGCGAGGAGTGTTTCATAGCTTTAAATAACTCTACTGCTGAATTAAATGGAATAGAGCTGTCACTCTGAATTTCTTAAGCTGAGTTATTTATGCAATTTCAAAACCACAAGAAGCTGCAAATCTCTTAATTCATAATCTTTACTACTGAATTCTGATTTTGACAGAAATGAAGCCAATGTACCAACTAGTACATGTTGAGTGGAATGCAGGAATTGTGAAGCTGCTGAAACAGAGAGTGAGCTGCTGTGTTCTGATTAAGGAGTAGGATTGGAAATTCAATTAGTGATTGCATTCAATTCAGGAATGAAGAACCAAAGTTGAAACAATGATGGAATTCAGGAAGGGAGGGGAGAGTTTCGATTACTATGTGTCAAGTTCCTTATGGGGCTTCGTGATCAATGATAAAACCAATATCGTTGCAGGAATTTGTTGAATCTGATGCTGGATTTGTTTAACTGGATCTTATGCTTTGATTTGGAACTTGTGTGGCAGCTGGGATACGTTGTTATGGACAGGGAATGTTCCAATTTCTGAATTTATCATGTATTCTTGCTTGTCCTGTTAGTGCAGTTTTGCTTTGAACAGTTCAGTACAAATTTGTAACGACCACCCTTCTTACTACTACTACACTCTAAGGATGACCGTTACTTAACTACTAACTCTACTTAACCGGTATGATTAAAAATCACATGGAAACCCTACCGAAAAATTTCGGCAAAGTCTCCCCTGTACCGGTGACCTTAAACTGACATACATAACATAATATACACAGCCACAGGCGGCTGGAACACATATCAAACACACAAAAGGAATAACATCACCACGCAATTTAATGAAATCAAATCATGCAAGTAATGAATAGAGGAAACAAAACAAAAACATACAATTAACTAATAGCGGAAGACTAAATGACTCATCTAATACATTCTTAATAAATGGCAATCTTAATAAATTCTTAAACTAAGTCCCAAGGCTTCCATAGTCCTGGCGTCACACACCATCCGCGCCACCTTGTCGCCTTCCTTGCTAAATCTTTTCTTTTCCTTTATCTGCAGTAAGAGGAAGTGTAGTCTATAAGCAAAATTTGCTTAGTAAGCGCTATCTAACTCACAAAATCACGAATGTGCATGTATACGAAAAGAACTGGAAACTATATGCTCTAAAAAGAAATAAAGCATAAACATAACTGCTCATGTCAAACTAATAGCAAAGAAAGGCTAAGGAATCTACTCATGTAATTCTAATGGCTAATCATGCTACTCATCTAATAGGTAAACATGAAATCTACTCATCTACTAGATAAACATGGTAGAATAAAGAACTAAACTTACTGAATTCTAAACACTTTCTGAATCTTATTTCACTTGTTTAAAGACTTATTCTTTAATACTTTATACTTATGTAAAAACTTGCTTTACTTGTTCAAAAACTTATACTTATAATACTTCAAAATAATAATCAACTTCTTCTTGGGCCCGGCACCTGTGCTTTTACTTTTGTAACGACCCGACCCATTCGGCGGCCCATTTGGCGACCCTATGGTCGTCGACCATCGACCGTCGGCCGAGCCGTTACTACTAGGTTATCTAAACCTAGGGACGACTATGGGAGCCCAGCCCAAGGACAAAGAGTCCAGTACAGTGCCACTGATAAAAGTAAAATACTTGTTATCTCTTAATACTTCTATATAATGCCTCGGCATTTTCTTTAGCACCTTGTGTGCCAAAATCCCTAAAGTCTTGACTTTGGGATTTACTTAAGACCTTGGCCTTTTTCTTTCTTTTCTTAATCTTTCGTATACTTTTCTTATAAAAGAATGCTTCTTACAAAACTGAAATGTTTAAACAAATTCTAATACTACAATGTTTAAACAAAATCTGCATACAAGTTTAAACAGAAATCTGCATATTAAGCTTAACTAAAATCTGCATATTAAGGTTATCTAAAATCTGCATACTAAGCTTAACAAAATCTGCATACTAATACTTTTTTAAATTTACATTGATCAACATGTAAATCTCTTTTCTCATTTTCTAAACTAAGCTTCTATTCTGAACTTATTACTTGCATATCTAAACCTCTAGCTCAGATTTAACATAAGAAAATTATCTAAACCTCAAGCTCAGATTTAACATAAGAAAATTATCTAAACTTCATGTTCAGATTAAACATAAATAAATTATCTAAACCTCAAATCTATATACTTAAATGAAAGTAACACATCTAATTGGATCTTCCACATAACAAGACAATCTCATTGAATTCCTTGATCATCAAGTAAACTTACACTTCAAAACTGTGCAATAACAAAAGAGATGAACCAAACAGATTTGATCCTAAACCTTTAGAAAACTTTAGCTATTTAGTGATACGGAGATACCAAGGATTTAACTCTACCATAATCTGTCTGAACTGTTATTGCATCAAGAGAAAGCAAATTCAATCAAAATTATGCCACTCCAGAAAGATTAACTCAACTTCTGTGCTTAACCCGTGTCCCATAATAGTTCAGGAACACAAAACCAACCGGAACCCCAAGAAAGCAAATCAACCTTAAGATTCAAAGCTCCACTAAACTCAAAACACCATTCAATCCTCCGAATAACTTCTCGATCAGGCATTTGATCAAACGGATATCATGCAAAAATCTCCCAGCCTCAACAACATGAAAGAAATCAAATTCAAATTCATTGCATCATAAAAAACAAAACCTGCAAAACTCAACATGAGTCGAATGTGCCCATCACGGCAGAAAACCTCAAAGCTCGTTCTATACCTCATCCTTCGGAAAAACCAGAATCTAACAAGAAACAAAAACAACTCCATAGCTACTCTAAACTTCGGAAACAAGGAGAGGAGTACGGAATATACTTCGGAGCTATCCTACTGCAGGTGAGTAGCAACTTACCTGATTCTTGAATTCAAACCGAAGGAGAAAACCTCTAGGGTTCGCGGAGAAACTTCAAATTCCAACCCTTCCTCGTGCCCACGAGCTCTCTTCAACGAGGAGACCTCGAATCTGTGAAGAACCGACGGAGAGGAGTGCTCGCCGACCGCCGGAGTTGAGCCCTAAGCTTGGCTTCGTTTCCGCCCGAGAAGGAATCGCCGCCGCGCCGTCGCAGAAGGGAAGAGGAGAAAGGAGAGAAAGGTTCGGGGAAAAAGAAAACTTAAGTTCTCTTTTCTTATCACTAGGGTTTCAATTTTAACATATATATATATATCTCGCACCCTACCTTTTCGCGAAATACTCGCGGAAGAGTTGGTTGGCTGCTGTTTTGACCAAGTCCCAGGTCGCAGCTTCGATTCCTCAGCCGCGCACTTTTCATTTCGATTTATTTTCAATGTTCCTAACTATACCTTATATAAATTTGTTCTCACATCTAGTTAACAAATCGAGCATAGCTCGGTTGGTCGGGCCGAGTTCTGCTTGGGCCGAGGAGCTCGGTTCGAAACCCAGCTTCTTAACTTATTTTCCTTTCTATTATTCTCCATTACCATTTTCTACATCATATACATCTTATCTCATATATTATTAATAAAATAGCCATAGCCCAGATGGTTGGCTGAGTCCGTTAAAATCTGGTTTGGGTTCGAGCTCTTGGGTTCAAAACCCAGCTTTAACACTTTTAATATATATATTTTTTTAAACTTCTTTCTCTTGGTAAAAATACCAAAAAAACTCCAAAAATTACGTAAAAATACTCTAAAAATTACTAAAAATCTCTAGAATTTTTCTATAGCATTTCTAGATTTTAATAAAGTCTTTTGGGACTCCAAATCATGAAATTTGGGGTGTTACAATCCTCCCTACCTTATAAAAAGTTCGTCCTCGAACTTAGACTAATTCTGGATATTTCTATCTTATACTATCCTTTACTAGTGGTACCTTTCTGTGTCTTAATCTCTTAACTTCTCAGTCTTCTAGTATTCATCTCGCATCGTACCCATTAGTGGTCTTTGGAAGACTTGATATCTTCTCTATCCTTTCTAAACATACTTATATATATGAATATAAGAGAACAAAATTTCTATCTTACTAAAGCACATATAAGCAATTATTCCATACTGCAAATAATAAAGAAAGTATAAAAGGAAACTTAAATACTTTCTTACTTGAAGACGGCAAGGCTGGTGCTGATGTGTGATGCTGGAGAATGGGAACTGCTCTGATACCAACTGTAACGACCACCCTTCTTACTACTACTACACTCTAAGGATGACCGTTACTTAACTACTAACTCTACTTAACCGGTATGATTAAAAATCACATGGAAACCCTACCGAAAAATTTCATCAAAGTCTCCCCTGTACCGGTGACCTTAAACTGACATACATAACATAATATACACAGCCACAGGCGGTTGGAATACATATCAAACACACAAAAGGAATAACATCACCATGCAATTTAATGAAATCAAATCATGCAAGTAATGAATAGAGGAAACAAAACAAAAACATACAATTAACTAACAGCGGAAGACTAAATGACTCATCTAATACATTCTTAATAAATGGCAATCTTAATAAATTCTTAAACTAAGTCCCAAGGTTTCCATAGTCCTGGCATCACACACCATCCGCGCCACCTTGTCGCCTTCCTTGCTAAATCTTTTCTTTTCCTTTATCTGCAATAAGAGGAAGTGTAGTCTATAAGCAAAATTTGCTTAGTAAGCGCTATCTAACTCACAAAATCATGAATGTGCATGTATACGAAAAGAACTGGAAACTATATGCTCTAAAAAGAAATAAAGCATAAACATAACTGCTCATGTCAAACTAATAGCAAAGAAAGGCTAAGGAATCTACTCATGTAATTCTAATGGCTAATCATGCTACTCATCTAATAGGTAAACATGAAATCTACTCATCTACTAGATAAACATGGTAGAATAAAGAACTAAACTTACTGAATTCTAAACACTTTCTGAATCTTATTTCACTTGTTTAAAGACTTATTCTTTAATACTTTATACTTATGTAAAAACTTGCTTTACTTGTTCAAAAACTTATACTTATAATACTTCAAAATAATAATCAACTTCTTCTTGGGCCCGACAACTGTGCTTTTACTTTTGTAACGACCCGACCCATTCGGCGGCCCATTTGGCGACCCTATGGTCGTCGACCGTCGACCGTCGGCCGAGCCGTTACTACTAGGTTATCTAAACCTAGGGACGACTATGGGAGCCCAGCCCAAGGACAAAGAGTCCAGTACAGTGCCACTGATAAAAGTAAAATACTTGTTATCTCTTAATACTTCTATATAATGCCTCGGCATTTTCTTTAGCACCTTGTGTGCCAAAATCCCTAAAGTCTTGACTTTGGGATTTACTTAAGACCTTGGCCTTTTTCTTTCTTTTCTTAATCTTTCGTATACTTTTCTTATAAAAGAATGCTTCTTAAAAAACTGAAATGTTTAAACAAATTCTAATACTACAATGTTTAAACAAAATCTGCATACAAGTTTAAACAGAAATCTGCATATTAAGCTTAACTAAAATCTGCATATTAAGGTTATCTAAAATCTGCATACTAAGCTTAACAAAATCTGCATACTAATACTTTATTAAATTTACATTGATCAACATGTAAATCTCTTTTCTCATTTTCTAAACTAAGCTTCTATTCTGAACTTATTACTTGCATATCTAAACCTCTAGCTCAGATTTAACATAAGAAAATTATCTAAACCTCAAGCTCAGATTTAACATAAGAAAATTATCTAAACTTCATGTTCAGATTAAACATAAATAAATTATCTAAACCTCAAATCTATATACTTAAATGAAAGTAACACATCTAATTGGATCTTCCACATAACAAGACAATCTCATTGAATTCCTTGATCATCAAGTAAACTTACACTTCAAAACTGTGCAATAACAAAAGAGATGAACCAAACAGATTTGATCCTAAACCTTTAGAAAACTTTAGCTATTTAGTGATACGGAGATACCAAGGATTTAACTCTACCATAATCTGTCCGAACTGTTATTGCATCAAGAGAAAGCAAATTCAATCAAAATTATGCCACTCCAGAAAGATCAACTCAACTTCTGTGCTTAACCCGTGTCCCATAATAGTTCAGGAACACAAAACCAACCGGAACCCCAAGAAAGCAAATCAACCTTAAGATTCAAAGCTCCACTAAACTCAAAACACCATTCAATCCTCCGAATAACTTCTCGATCAGGCATTTGATCAAACGGATATCATGCAAAAATCTCCCAGCCTCAACAACATGAAAGAAATCAAATTCAAATTCATTGCATCATAAAAAACAAAACCTGCAAAACTCAACATGAGTCGAATGTGCCCATCATGGCAGAAAACCTCAAAGCTCGTTCTATACCTCATCCATCGGAAAAACCAGAATCTAACAAGAAACAAAAACAACTCCATAGCTACTCTAAACTTCGGAAACAAGGAGAGGAGTACGGAATATACTTCGGAGCTATCCTACTGCAGGTGAGTAGCAACTTACCTGATTCTTGAATTCAAACCGAAGGAGAAAACCTCTAGGGTTCGCGGAGAAACTTCAAATTCCAACCCTTCCTCGTGCCCACGAGCTCTCCTCAACGAGGAGACCTCGAATCTGTGAAGAACCGACGGAGAGGAGTGCTCGCCGACCGCCGGAGTTGAGCCCTAAGCTCGGCTTCATTTCCGCCCGAGAAGGAATCGCCGCCGCGCCGTCGCAGAAGGGAAGAGGAGAAAGGAGAGAAAGGTTCGGGGAAAAAGAAAACTTAAGTTCTCTTTTCTTATCACTAGGGTTTCAATTTTAACATATATATATATATATCTCGCACCCTACCTTTTCGCGAAATACTTGCGGAAGAGTTGGTTGGCTGCTGTTTTGACCAAGTCCCAGGTCGCAGCTTCGATTCCTCAGCCGCGCACTTTTCATTTCGATTTATTTTCAATGTTCCTAACTATACCTTATATAAATTTGTTCTCACATCTAGTTAACAAATCGAGCATAGCACGGTTGGTCGGGCCGAGTTCTGCTTGGGCCGAGGAGCTCGGTTCGAAACCCAGCTTCTTAACTTATTTTCCTTTCTATTATTCTCCATTACCATTTTCTACATCATATACATCTTATCTCATATATTATTAATAAAATAGCCATAGCCCAGATGGTTGGCTGAGTCCGTTAAAATCTGGTTTGGGTCCGAGCTCTTGGGTTTAAAACCCAGCTTTAACACTTTTAATATATATATTTTTTTAAACTTCTTTCTCTTGGTAAAAATACCAAACAAACTCCAAAAATTACGTAAAAATACTCTAAAAATTACTAAAAATCTCTAGAATTTTTCTATAGCATTTCTAGATTTTAATAAGGTCTTTTGGGACTCCAAATCATGAAATTTGGGGTGTTACAATCCTCCCTACCTTATAAAAAGTTCGTCCTCGAACTTAGACTAATTCTGGATATTTCTATCTTATACTATCCTTTACTAGTGGTACCTTTCTGTGTCTTAATCTCTTAACTTCTCAGTCTTCTAGTATTCATCTCGCATCGTACCCATTAGTGGTCTTTGGAAGACTTGATATCTTCTCTATCCTTTCTAAACATACTTATATATATGAATATAAGAGAACAAAATTTCTATCTTACTAAAGCACATATAAGCAATTATTCCATACTGCAAATAATAAAGAAAGTATAAAAGGAAACTTAAATACTTCTTTGCGAGCAGTCGATGCTACCAGAAAACGAGCGTGAGCCAACGACCACCCTTCTTACTACTACTACACTCTAAGGATGACCGTTACTTAACTACTAACTCTACTTAACCGGTATGATTAAAAATCACATGGAAACCCTACCGAAAAATTTCATCAAAGTCTCCCCTGTACCGGTGACCTTAAACTGACATACATAACATAATATACACAGCCACAGGCGGCTGGAATACATATCAAACACACAAAAGGAATAACATCACCATGCAATTTAATGAAATCAAATCATGCAAGTAATGAATAGAGGAAACAAAACAAAAACATACAATTAACTAACAGCGGAAGACTAAATGACTCATCTAATACATTCTTAATAAATGGCAATCTTAATAAATTCTTAAACTAAGTCCCAAGGTTTCCATAGTCCTGGCATCACACACCATCCGCGCCACCTTGTCGCCTTCCTTGCTAAATCTTTTCTTTTCCTTTATCTGCAGTAAGAGGAAGTGTAGTCTATAAGCAAAATTTGCTTAGTAAGCGCTATCTAACTCACAAAATCATGAATGTGCATGTATACGAAAAGAACTGGAAACTATATGCTCTAAAAAGAAATAAAGCATAAACATAACTGCTCATGTCAAACTAATAGCAAAGAAAGGCTAAGGAATCTACTCATGTAATTCTAATGGCTAATCATGCTACTCATCTAATAGGTAAACATGAAATCTACTCATCTACTAGATAAACATGGTAGAATAAAGAACTAAACTTACTAAATTCTAAACACTTTCTGAATCTTATTTCACTTGTTTAAAGACTTATTCTTTAATACTTTATACTTATGTAAAAACTTGCTTTACTTGTTCAAAAACTTATACTTATAATACTTCAAAATAATAATCAACTTCTTCTTGGGCCCGCAATGTGCTTTTACTTTTGTAACGACCCGACCCATTTGGCGGCCCATTTGGCGACCCTATGGTCGTCGACCGTCGACCGTCGGCCGAGCCGTTACTAATAGGTAGCCCAAGGACAAAGAGTCCAGTACAGTGCCACTGATAAAAGTAAAATACTTGTTATCTCTTAATACTTCTATATAATGCCTCGGCATTTTCTTTAGCACCTTGTGTGCCAAAATCCCTAAAGTCTTGACTTTGGGATTTACTTAAGACCTTGGCCTTTTTCTTTCTTTTCTTAATCTTTCGTATACTTTTCTTATAAAAGAATGCTTCTTAAAAAACTGAAATGTTTAAACAAATTCTAATACTACAATGTTTAAACAAAATCTGCATACAAGTTTAAACAGAAATCTGCATATTAAGCTTAACTAAAATCTGCATATTCAGGTTATCTAAAATCTGCATACTAAGCTTAACAAAATCCGCATACTAATACTTTATTAAATTTACATTGATCAACATGTAAATCTCTTTTCTCATTTTCTAAACTAAGCTTCTATTCTGAACTTATTACTTGCATATCTAAACCTCTAGCTCAGATTTAACATAAGAAAATTATCTAAACCTCAAGCTCAGATTTAACATAAGAAAATTATCTAAACTTCATGTTCAGATTAAACATAAATAAATTATCTAAACCTCAAATCTATATACTTAAATGAAAGTAACACATCTAATTGGATCTTCCACATAACAAGACAATCTCATTGAATTCCTTGATCATCAAGTAAACTTACACTTCAAAACTGTGCAATAACAAAAGAGATGAACCAAACAGATTTGATCCTAAACCTTTAGAAAACTTTAGCTATTTAGTGATACGGAGATACCAAGGATTTAACTCTACCATAATCTGTCCGAACTGTTATTGCATCAAGAGAAAGCAAATTCAATCAAAATTATGCCACTCCAGAAAGATCAACTCAACTTCTGTGCTTAACCCGTGTCCCATAATAGTTCAGGAACACAAAACCAACCGGAACCCCAAGAAAGCAAATCAACCTTAAGATTCAAAGCTCCACTAAACTCAAAACACCATTCAATCCTCCGAATAACTTCTCGATCAGGCATTTGATCAAACGGATATCATGCAAAAATCTCCCAGCCTCAACAACATGAAAGAAATCAAATTCAAATTCATTGCATCATTAAAAACAAAACCTGCAAAACTCAACATGAGTCGAATGTGCCCATCACGGCAGAAAACCTCAAAGCTCGTTCTATACCTCATCCTTCGGAAAAACCAGAATCTAACAAGAAACAAAAACAACTCCATAGCTACTCTAAACTTCGGAAACAAGGAGAGGAGTACGGAATATACTTCGGAGCTATCCTACTGCAGGTGAGTAGCAACTTACCTGATTCTTGAATTCAAACCGAAGGAGAAAACCTCTAGGGTTCGCGGAGAAACTTCAAATTCCAACCCTTCCTCGTGCCCACGAGCTCTCTTCAACGAGGAGACCTCGAATCTGTGAAGAACCGACGGAGAGGAGTGCTCGCCGACCGCCGGAGTTGAGCCCTAAGCTCGGCTTCATTTCCGCCCAAGAAGGAATCGCCGCCGCGCCGTCGCAGAAGGGAAGAGGAGAAAGGAGAGAAAGGTTCGGGGAAAAAGAAAACTTAAGTTCTCTTTTCTTATCACTAGGGTTTCAATTTTAACATATATATATATCTCGCACCCTACCTTTTCGCGAAATACTCGCGGAAGAGTTGGTTGGCTGCTGTTTTGACCAAGTCCCAGGTCGCAGCTTCGATTCCTCAGCCGCGCACTTTTCGTTTCGATTTATTTTCAATGTTCCTAACTATACCTTATATAAATTTGTTCTCACATCTAGTTAACAAATCGAGCATAGCTCGGTTGGTCGGGCCGAGTTCTGCTTGGGCCGAGGAGCTCGGTTCGAAACCCAGCTTTTTAACTTATTTTCCTTTCTATTATTCTCCATTACCATTTTCTACATCATATACATCTTATCTCATATATTATTAATAAAACAGCCATAGCCCAGATGGTTGGCTGAGTCCGTTAAAATCTGGTTCGGGTCCGAGCTCTTGGGTTCAAAACCCAGCTTTAACACTTTTAATATATATATATATTTAAACTTCTTTCTCTTGGTAAAAATACCAAACAAACTCCAAAAATTACGTAAAAATACTCAAAAAATTCCTAAAAATCTCTAGAATTTTTCTATAGCATTTCTAGATTTTAATAAGGTCTTTTGGGACTCCAAATCATGAAATTTGGGGTGTTACAAAATTACTTAAACCTACAACAAGAAACCAACTTGTAAGCTATTTCAGAAGTAAGCAAAGGATGAAGGAAGTCAAAGGAAGTGTGTGCTAAGATTTTCCTGCAATTCTCTAATCAATGGAAGGATTAAGCAAAGTTAGGTGTATGCAAAATGAATGCATTTATAAACTGTATGATAACTGAATTTCAATGTGTTGGAGCTGAAATGAACTAAATTTAGTTGTTATTGGTTGGATTGAAGGGGAAACTGAATAGTGCAGTTGGAAACTGAAATTGAATTTGGAAGTTAAAAGCTGAAATTGAAAACTGTTAATACTGAATCTGAATCTGGAATTCTGGAGAGTCCCTGCTGGAATTGGATTGCTGAAGATGAATGCTAGATGTAAGGGCAGGAATGATGGCTAACAATGATGCTGAAAATTCTGCATTTAAAAATCAGATACAAGGGATATATCAGGGTTACAAGTGTGCCATTTTGTGAGTTGTTTGTGCCAAGTTTTCTTTTGTGCTGCTGTGAAGAACAAGGAAATGCAGAAATTGTGTTCATTTCTGAAAACTAAGTGTCAAAATTGCCATTTCTGCAAATTCCGGAATTTTGGGAATTGGTTCTGATATTGAAGCAGTGAGAGCAGGCATGTATACAACTACTAAGACCTTTTCCAGCAGTATAAGAAACAAGAACCATTGAATGTTGAAACTGTATAGCTTCATTGCATTACTGGAATTTTATACAATCTGCAGAATTTTCAAGCTCAAAGTGATTTCAGAGGTGATATAAACAAAGTGAATGCTTGAATTTGAATTCTTAAAGCTGCTATTTGTGATTGATTGATGCTGAATTTCTCCAATGCATTAGAGATGCACATCCTTATTGTATCTGCCAGTTACAGAAATAGACACTGAAAAAAAAATCTGCAGAATGAAAGAAAAAAAACAGTGGATAATAGAATAGCAAATCATTGGATTCATGATGTATTTAATTGTCCGAGACGGCCAAGTTTAAGTGTGGGGGAGGGAACTCTTCTCCATAAGTTGATTTGAAATTATTTGAGCTTTCAAAGTTATGGAATGAAGGGGAAAAACAGTAAAGAAGAAAAAAAAAATGGCACATTCAAGAGAGTATCAAAGTTGGAGGTAGAGTATCAAGATTCTTTGTTTGCCATCAAATTGAAGGAGAGGTTAGCTTGATATTTTGAATTGGTAATGACAAATGGTATACAACTCTTTTCACATCAAATGGTCAACTCATCAAGTATATTCCTCCAATACTCTTATCTTCTCATTTTCTTCATTAAATACTTTTCTTTTGCCATTTTCATTCACTTTCATTGTTCTTTTTGCTTCAATTTCAATTCTTCATGATAAAATCCTTTTGATTCATGTATGCTATGTTCATAGTGGTGGAGAATTAGAAAATAAGCAAGCTTATGGTAGTGAAATGTTGTGAGTGACATTGAGTGAGCTCCACTTATACACATGTTTGAGTGTGAGAGCTAGAATAGGTAAATTCCTTGTGAGATGCAACTTGCTTAAATTTTTCGATTGGATTGAAACTACCATACCTACTGATTATTGTTTGGATTGTATTCATGATTGTTTGTGATCTTTAAGATGATCTTAGTTAAACTCTTTTTACTATCTTCTAGGTATTGCTAAGGGAATTTGTGTGGAGATGATTTTAGGTTTTCTTGACTTGAACGGGACGTCCAAGATTAAGTGTGGGGGATTTGATAACCATGATTTGGGTTATATTATTTTGATTCATAATGCATATTTTTCAATGGTCTTTTTATAGCTTAATCTCACATTTACATCATATTTTATAATTGCATTTGAATTTGGACTTAATCGCAAATTGGCTTATAATTATGGTATTTGATGCTAATATTTGATTCTTATTTTGTAGGCATCAAAAGGGTCATGGACCCGATCAAATCAGACCACATTTGAGCTCGAATCAAGGGCTAAACGAGGTGATCAAACCTTGGAATATTATGGACCGTTCGTTGAAGATTTGAGAGATCTGGGCCATCCGTCAAGGATCTGATCCATCCGACCTAATGAGGAGTAGATCTCATCCATTGATGAAGATCCAAGGGTTTTGATCCAGATCTGAGTTGATCCAGCCGTTGATCAAGCTTCAAATTAGTCTCAGCCGTCCGATCAGATTGAAGATGATTTAAAACGCAGAAGCTACAGTGTTTTCCAGTGGGCTCGGTTCGTGATTTTGCTATAGTGCTTTCATCTTCTTCTTCGCCGCGACGCCGACGCTCCCATTCCTCGATCCAGATCCGTGAGCTAGATTTCTTCGACGAAGACGATCATCAGCTGCCGGCGTTCATCTTCCGGTGATCAGAGAGTGTTGAGAGAGGTTTCTCGGGCGTGACTCAGGTTCTGCTCACTGTCGCGATTCCGATTGTGGAGGTCTCCCAATCGGCGATCTTTGCATCCACCAGAGCTTAGAGGGAGGTCTCCTGAGAGCTACTGGACCTTTTCCGATCTTCATTACGCAGCAAAGCTGGGTCGATTTGGCCGATCGATCTGATTTGCGACTCAACAGAACTTGAGCTCTGTTTCTTCGGCCGATGAGGTTTCCAGATGGATGGAGCTTGAACGGAGGTTTCCGTGAGCTGTGAGTGCCCTATGGAAATAGCTAGAAGCTTGTTTGATTGTTGTTGAATGCTTATAGGGGTTCCGAGAGCATTTCTGCTTCACGGCAGATTGTGAGGAGTCTTTGCTACGGGATCCGGATTAAGGAATGTTTAGGGTTTTAGTTTCCTTAATTTTGTCTTTGAATTGTCCATGAATTTGCTCAGATCATCAGATCTGATTTTGTTCCTTTCCATTTCATTTTGTTTGAATCTCAATTGCAATTCTATTACTGTTTTCTTACTTGCAATCCAATTCCTTTAGATTTCTGTAATTTTAAACCCATGTTCAGTTTCAAAATTAGTTTGCAATTAGTTTTGGTTTCGAATTAGAGTTCTGATTTACATTAGTTATTTAATTTTGGTTATTTAGTTAGCTAACATTGTGTTCAAAATTGAATCTATGGTTGATGTGATGAGGATAAACTTGTGAATGCTTAACTCGAGATTTTTGGTTGTGGTCATCTGTTCAATGCATCTGTGATTGAGAATTTGAGCTTAATGATTGAATTTAGTGGGAATGAGGATTGGATGATACTTCGGTTTTACAAGTTTGGTTGAAATCTTGAGTATACTTATTACTTGTTATCTTTGCTCTATGCACCGGAATAGTTATGACTGAGAAGGAATTCAAATGTTGAATGCTAACTTTAGCTTGTTGATTGTTACCGAAATTGTATGTTAAAGATCATGTGAAGTGATTGGATAAATTGTTAATGGAAGAATTCGATTTAATGATACTAAATTGATCCTAATGTTTTGAGATGAAGTGGAAAATGTTTGGATAAGAAACACATTTCTTTGAGTCATTTTAAATTGTTCTAGTGTACTTGTGGGGTTTAGTTGTATTCAAGTTAAATTAGATTTTTGATTGGAACCAATTCTAGAATGCACACACATACTAGTTATCCTTGGAAAAATACGACTTGAGACTCCTTACTACACGCATTTTCTTTAGCTTAAATGGGTTCCAATCTTTATAAATTTGGAGCGCCTTGTGACATGCAAAAAGGCCGACACCAGTAGTCCAGCACATGTGCTGAAGATAGCAGAGCAGAACAGGACTAGGGTCATGCCAATTTGGCACGATTGTGCGGATTAGTTCGAGAAGAACAAGGTTTGACTGTGTTAAATAACATGGCCATGTAATCCTGGGTGATGCCGATTCTACCAGGGCCATGTAAAATCACAAGGCTGTGTGATCTCGGGAGAGCCGAATGTGAGTGAGGTCTTGTCTTTTGACACGGTTGTGGGGCACAAAAAGCAGGCCTAAGCCCACTTCGCACACGGCTAGGGAACGACAGGTATAAAAAAGGAATTGTTTGTTTCACACGACCATCACACGACCGTGTGAAACACTGTAGTCCACTCAAATTCTTCCTACTCCTTTTCTTCAATCTTATTTATTCTTCCACATTCATTCCGTTAACTTTAGATTACTTCTATTTTTAGGTTCTTGGCTAGATTTCACTTTCCTATGCAATGTTGAGCAAGTTCAAGAAAAGACTAGGTGCCAAGGGCAAGGGGAAGCTTGAATCTTTACAAGGGTTGAACACACACTTCAAAGGTATAAATGATAACTTCGGTATTATCTTTGGTAATGAAGATCAAAAGCATCCTTATGATTCTTTAGTAAGATGATCTATTTTGTGCACTAAGTTCTTGGATCACTCAACTCTAGAGATCTTAGGTTTTAAAGATGATGCTGATTGGTTATTTGAAAGAATAGGATGGAAAACATTCATCAGTATGAATTACCTGACATACCCTAGGATAGTCTTGGAAATTTTAAATTCTATCAAAGTCCATCATGCCCATTTAGGACCAATTACATTTAGATTCTATAATCAAGATTTTGATCGGTCTTTTGATGATTTTTAATGCATGCTTTGAATTGCCTTGCAATGAGGCATTTGTCATGCTTCCTAGTTTTAATAGTTCCAAGATGTGGACGTTGTTGGGGGGTAAATTTATTTTTGATTCGTAAACCTCTAAGGCCACTAATATCATCAACCCTATTTTTTGTTATCTTTAAATTATCATGAGAAACAAGATTTTTGGACGCAGTGAGCGTGAAAATATTGTAAGGTTGTCGGAATTGTATTACTTATGGGCAATGACAGAGGATGTCCTGGTTAATACAGGTTCATTTTTTTTAAAATACCTTGTAAAAGTGGGAACTTTTCCCTCTAATAGCCTAATTATTTTGGGAGGGTTGCTCACTAGAATGACAGTTATCTTGGGGTGTGATCTTGTTGGTTTGGAAATGGTGGAGAATACTTCGGGACTTTATTTAGATACTTGTTTGGCTATGTGTATCATTAGGAGGGATGGACTTGGTTATTGTCTTATCCTAGAAAATGATTTTTCTTTAAAATTTCCAAATCCAAACTTAACCACTATTTGTAAGGTGGAGAATTGGCGGTTGTCTGATGCCATCAATCAAAATATTCTCCTTCCTACACCTATCTCCTCTACATTATCTTCTAGTAATCAAGACCTTGAAAGATTTAACTTCTTTGAATTTCATCCCATTTTAGATGCCTTACATCATGACTATGATTTGCATCTTGATCAACTGGAGAAACAAAGTATGTTGTTAGATGCACATTTGAAGCATTTGCAATCCTTGTTTGAGAGTGAAAGAAACTTACATAAGGAAATTTTTGATTTATGATTGCCCAAAGGGAAGAAATGAAACTGAATGAGAATTTCAAGGGATTATGTGTGGCATTCAATCTGAAATCAATTCTATTTACCAATATCACAAATTCTTGCACAGAAGAAAGACATGGCATATCAAATCTTCCCTAACTTATCTTAAGTATTGCACAATGCAATGACTTAGTGAAGAAAAAAAATATGAATAAGGGATATAAAAAATAGTTTTGCAAGTGGAAACTAGCAAGTTATCCCTTTGAGACCAAATTAGGTTACTAAGGAAATAAATGCTTTGTTTCTCTTAATTTTGAGCACACCTTTGAGACCTTGGGTAGACTAAGAAGGATGAACTAAGTGTGTGGCAGGTAAGTGCTTATCGCTGGAAACCTGAGGAACTCGACTTAATGACGACTTGACTAGAATTCGAGATTGAGACTTGAAGAGCATAAGTCACCTACTGCACTACACACGAGAACTTAATTTTAGGCTAAACCCATAGTATTCTACGATAATGCTCACAAATAAAACTAGTTGATAGAGAAGGATCCATTCATTAGGAATTGTATTAGACAATCTGAACATTAGAATGTTGATTGTGGGTTTTTTACTTTAGGACAAGCAAAGGTTTAATTCTGGGGGTATGATGTGCGTAGTTTACATACGTATTTATGCATTCTTTATCGCACATTCACGATTTTATCTCGACTATCTTCTATGTATTTGCACTTCTTTTCATCATTATTTCAACATAATTACTCTTTTGGTTCGGAGATCTGCTCTCATGTATTTTGTTATGATAGGAACACTTTTGGAGTGGAAATGGAGCAGAAACATGGAAAAGAGTAGCTTGTGGAGAGAAAAGTAGTGCAGGGATGTGCCTCTTGACACGGTCGTGTCTCCTTAACTGAAGGCAATCAAGAGCCGGCCATGCCCCCAGGCATGACCGTGCCTCACCACCAACAACCAATACCATTCAAGTCATGTGGATTCACACGACCATGTGCGTGGTCTAGAGCAAAACTTGATTGGGGTCGTGCTAAATGGCATAGCTGTGCCTCTCCACCAAAGCAAAACTCTATTGGGGCCGTTTGGATTCACAAGACCGTGAGCTAGAATTTAGTGGTCAACACGCTTTGGTCGTGCTGATTGGCACGACGGTGGCAAGGGGTCATACCTAGCATATAAAAGGGGCTTTCTTCCCCATTTGAAGGAGAGGAAGTTTCTGTTGGTCCCTTGGCGGCCAACTAGAGGGGTGAATAGCCTTGTAAAAATAAAACACCTTTCTTATTTTTTACGGCTTGATTAAACTATCACTTGCATAAAAGGAAAAAAATTGATTAAAAAGAAGAGGTACAAAAATGGTTACTTGGTTTGCAATTAGGGGATTGCTAATCTAAGGAAATTGAAAGCTCACTAAAAATTTCCTCTAGGTGGAGAAGCCTCTTACAACAGTCAAAACTCATAACTACAAAGTTAAAGTCAAATGAACTCAATTACAAGTGTTGTTATGACTTATTGAGATCAAGGATGTATTTATAGCTCTGCTCAGGGTGCCTAGAAGGGTTCCAGGTGCCTAGAGGGGAATAAACTTTTATCTCCATCGCAATGGAACACGCCATGTCACATTTGGATGAAATTCCTGGTTCGGGTGCCTAGAAGGGTTCTGGGCGCCCAGAGTCCGGGTGCCCTTGACTAGGTCTGGGAGCTCGAATTGAAAAAGTCAACAATTTGTTGACTTTTGGTCCCGGTCTTCCTCTCCGGTTCCACTCGCATTGGTCCGGGTCTTCCGCTCCGGCTTCACTCGCTTGGGTGATTTCGGCCATCCGGAATAGGGCTCACTCGAACTTATTTTACAACCTTCGAGTAGTCTTCCACTCTGGCTTCTCATACCTCAGAAATGTTGCACGCCTCCTTCTCGTCCGCTAGCGTACTCTTCCACAGCACCTCTCCCTCGGACGCACCGAGCCTGTCGACTCTCTCCCATGTCGTCCTTCTCACTAGCTGCATCTTTCACTCGACTTTCTGTGCTCCTAAGTTCCTGTACACTTAGACACAGGGGTTAAACACCAACAGGACCTAACCTGACTTGGTTTATAACATCAAAACTACCTTGGGGTACTAACAATCTCTCCCTTTGTGATGTGAACAACCTAAGTTAAGTTAGAGAAAATAATATTAATCAATAATAAAAAGGTAAATTTTATAAATAATAATGTGCAAAAATTAATGATACTCTCCCCTAGATTTAATCTTCATTTCTCCCCCTTTGATCACATTAAAAATGGGGTACTTTAAAATAATTTGAAAAAAATATAAAACAAAGTCTAAGGAAAAAAAAATTCTATTTTCTAAAAAATTATAATTTTTTTTTAAAAAATCTGGATTCTTATAATGAATTTTGAAAAATATTTAATTTGATAAATCTAAAATTTGAATAAGGGTTGAACAGACATAAAATTTTCACAAAAAAATCTTTTATAGAAAGATGATAATTTTTTACAGAAAAATGAAAATAACTCTGTGGGAAAAAAATTTAATAGAAAATATTTTAAAAGTTTTGTACAACCAAGTGATGAAATCTTCTTTATAAAAAAAAATTACCTTCTATATAATTTCTAACAAAAATTTTGATAAACAATTTGTTTGAAAGCATTAGATAATTTTTAATTAAATGCTTAACAGTTAGTCAATTAAATATTCATTTCAGTAATTGACTTCCAGACTATGGCGAGGCACTAGGCCTTCTTGGTTATTAGAACAACAACCACTTCTAGAAAGAGCCTCTTAAAGAAATTAAATATTCAATTTTCTTCCTGAACATCCTAGGTTTATTTTTCAAACATAACAAGTTAATCTAAGCATGCTTTTGGAACTCAATATAAGTTTCTACCTACTGGGTTAATTAAAAATTTCTTAGGGATATATTTCTGTGATATTTTTCTAATTTGGCCTATGTGATATCTAAGATGTCACTTAAGTCCTAAATTATTTCTAAATTTTGAAGAAATATAAGTGGAACATGTAGATTGTTTTCAAAAATTTTATTTATTTCTTTAAATTTTTATTTTCTAATTTTAGTTTGTCAAAATCCTCTAATCGACAAGCCATTGCTAATGTTCCTTTTATCTCATTATTTTATTTTAATAATTTTTATTTTCTATTTCTAATTTGCAAAAAAAATTTGACAGCATTTTTATAAAGATAAATAACTTATCAGGAGGTAGAGACTGTACCTGACTTACCTTCCCTGAAGTGATGCTTCCTTCTGATGTTGCTCCCCCTTCATTGATGCTTTCGATGCTCATTGAGGATGAGCTTGCTTCATCTTCGTCTTCATCTTCTTGTTGACTTGCCACTAGTGCAAGTCTGGTGATGGCTTCGATCTCTGACTCAGACAACATTTTGTCCCACGTTACCTTTAGATTTCTATACTTGTTCTGGGTTGGCTTCTTGTTCTTTTCTTTGTCCTTGTCCTGGTTCTTCAATTTTGGACAGTTATCTTTCATGTGCCCTTCATAATAGTGGTAGCATCTTACCTTTTTATTTCCTTCTATTACACTGCACTTGATTAAATTTATTAGTTTCATTTAATTTTTTAAATTTTCTTACCATGAATGTCATTTCGTCACCATTGAGAGAAGATCCAGAATATGGTTCATCTATTTTTACCTTTAATACAATGTTGTGCTTAGGCTTCTTCTTCAGATCTACACATCTTATTTCATGAACTTCAAAAGTTGAAAATAACTCTTCTAAAGTACTTACTTCTTGATCCTTAGAGATATAATAAGCATCTACTAATGATACTCATTCAGTAGTCCTAGGAAATGCATTAAGCGCGTACCTTAGCGAATCTCGGTTGGTTACCTTTTCTCTGAGATTTGTGAGTCCGGTGATGAGTTCCTTTATTCTTGAGTGAAGGTGTGCAACGGTTTTACCTTCCTCTAATTTGATGTTTCTGATTTGGTTCCTAAGCAGATCCTGTCTCGTGAGTTTTACTTCCGAAGTCCCTTCATGTAGTTCCAGAAATTTCTCCCAGAGATCCATTGCTGACTCGTAGGCTCCGATCCGGTTGACTTCTTGAGGTGAAAAGACGCTAAGCAGATGAAACTCTACTTTGTCGTTTGCTACAAAGTTGGCTTGCTCTTTCTTCATCCATTGGTATTCTTCTTTGCCTTCTAGTGCTACAAAACTAAATTTTATAATTAATAGTAAATAGAAATCTATCTTAAAGAATACCTCCATCTTTTTCTTCCAACTCAAAATTTCCCCTCAAACTTCTGTGGGTAGATGCTCGGTCCATCCATTTCTTGTACTTTATTTGGCGGTTAGTCCTCCTAAAGCTATTGGGCTATGATACCACTTGTTATTCCTTTGGCGGCCGGCTAAAGGGGGAGGTGAATAACCCTGCAAAAATAAAAATCCTTTCTCGTTCATTACAGCTTGATTAAACTAACACTTGCATAAAAGAAATAAAAAAAACTGATTAAAGAAAAGAGGCATAAAAAGGGTTACTTGGTTTACAATCGGGGAATTGCTAATCTAAGGAAATGGAAAGCTCACTAAAAATCTCCTCTGGGCGGAGAAGCCTCTTACAATAGTCAAAACTCACAACTTCAAAGCTAAAGTCAAATGGACTCAATTACAAGTGGTGTTATGACTTACTAGGATCAGGACTGTATTTATAGCCCAGATCGGGCCACCTAGAATGGTTCTAGGCACCTAGAATGAGCCATGTCGCGTTTGGATGAAATTCCTGGTCCGGGCGCCCGGAGTTCTCGGGGCCCGAATAGAAAAAGTCAACAGTTTGTTGAATTTTGGTCTCAATCTTCCACTCTGGTTCCGCTCGCATTGGTCCGGGTTTTCTGCTCCAGCTTCGCTCGCTTGGGTGATTTTGGCCATCCAGAATAGGGCTCACCCAAACCCACTTTTCGGCCTTTGAGCAATCTTCTACTCCAGCTTCTCGTCCCTCGAAAACACCGCGTGCCTTCTTCTCGTCCTCCAGCATACTCTTTCGTAGTGCCTCGTCCCTCGGATACATCGAGCTCGTTGGCTCTCTCCTATGCCATCCTTCTCGCTAACTGAGTCTTTCACTTGACTTCCTATGCTCCTAAGTTCCTGCACACTTAGACACAGGGATTAAACACCAACAAGACCTAACTTGACTTGGTTGATCACATCAAAACTACCTTGGGGTACTAATAGTTTCTCCCTTTGGGGAAGATGATCCAAGATTAAATCTGGTGTTCCAGAGACCTAAATCAATGATCCAAGGCCAGATTCTAGCTCATCATTTGTAACGCCCAAAAATTCTCAAAAGACTTTTATAAATATCCTAATATTTTTCGGGAATTTTAGGATATTTTTACAGAATTTTTAGAGTAGCGGAAGTAGCAAAAACAAATAGAAATGTAAAATAGCCTAAGCGGGAATTGAACCCGAGACCTAGCAAACTCTATGCCTTATAGGGTGACTCTAGTAACCAAGTGAACCCAGCAGGGTCGTGCTAAAAGAAAAGGGAATCCATTATATTTATGTTGGAGTTGGGCCGAATTACCCACTTAATATAAATAGGCAAATAATTAAGTGAGGGTTTATTTTGGATCGGGATTCTTCCTCTCCTCACCCTCACGCCGCCTCTTCCTTCTCTTCCTCTCTCGGCGCACTAAGCCAAAGGGGCTAGGGTTCCATCCCAAGGGCTATAGGAGCACTTTCCGGCGACAACTCCAGTACGAGGACGCTCCCCTCTGTGAGAAGAACACATAGACGTAGGAGGATCGTCGAGAAGATCGTCTTTCCGGAAAACCTAGCGGTCAGATCATAAGGAAAACTAGAAGAGGATGTAAGAAACCCCTCACCTGCAGTATAAGTAGCTTTTCGTACGTTTTATGCATCAGTTAGTCATATGTAGAATTTTCAGTATATAGGGTGTGAATCAGTGCACACCAAGTGTTTGTTTTAATGCTTAGCTCAGTAAAATGCCACTATAGGCATTCCAATAGTTTAGATAAATGCAGTAGAAGCATTTTATAACACATTTAGTCTTGCTACAGCTTTTATGGGGCTACGGTCCAATGGGTGGGCTCCCACAGTCGCCTCTAGGTTTAGATAACCTAGTTCTAGGTTCAGATAACCTAGTAAGAGCAAGGTAAAGTATATTAGCTACAAATCAGTATTTTATTTTTTTAGTGGCACTGTACTGGACTTCAGTTGTCCTTGGGTTGGGCTCCCATAGTCGTCTCTAGGTTTAGATAACCTAGTAACTCTACTAAATTCGGGACTTGTAACCCCGGGTTTAGTTGGAGAATGCGCGCATAACAAGTACAGTTGTCGGGCCCATCAGCAGCATGATTATGTATTTTCATCTATTTATGATAAATAGCTTTCAAAACTTCACAATATAGTTTATGTGAATATAGAGCAGCTTAGCATCAGTTAACAGTAGTGTAGCTTAGTTTTTATTTCAGTTTAGTTCTTATGGATCCACATGATGATTTATGCTTATCTATGATTGCCATGTATCGTATGTGATTATGCCATGTTTTAGAATCCATGTCTAGCAATGTTCAGCATATATTGCAAATAGCATGTTTTAAAAGCATAAATTGCATCGTATGCATGTGATCCGACGGTAAGAACAGGGAACCCCCTTTCCGAGAAGTCAACGCCACGTGAAGGTCAAAAGGTTAAAAGGATTATCGGAGAAGGGTGGGCCGACCGGCCTACCGAAAAAGGGATGGACCAACCGGCCGACCGGAGTCTAACTGAAAGCAAAGGCACCCTAGCGGGAGTCGGGGTTCCGACGCTCATGTTGAACAAGGTCGTATGGCCGAGCGGGTGGCTCGCTCGGCCGAAGGAATAAAGTAGCAATACTGCTAATAGTCCACGGAGCACACAATTGGGATTCTCCCGAGCGGACCGACCGGCCGGACGTGAGGGAACTGCCGACCGGCAGGACGCTCGGCATGAGGTAAGAAGAGACAAAAGGACAAGGGAACATCTTCTGACAGCGGGTATGTTCGACGAGCAGGCCATACACAGGATCTTATGGCAGAGGGTTCCGCTGTCCCATCAAAGACGTGCTCGGACTGTAGCAGTATGGTGTCAGGTAAACTTTTATGACAAGCCCATACTGAGGTATGGGCTGAGGACACGTATTAGCCTCGGTGTGTGTGCGTGAGCCCCTTCCCAGCTCTATATAAGGAGCCTCACACTTCGCTGGAGGTACGCATTCTAGCATCTTGGGAGCCACTTCTTCGTTGTCCATTCGCCTGACTTGAGCTTCGGAGGGTCATCGTCGGGAACCCCTCCCCGGCCCGACTTCCTTGCAGGATCGCCGGAGCGCCGTACGACCGGTCGGGGATCTACGCCAGCAATCAAGAGAGTACCACGTGCCCAGTGTCAGTTGATTCAGCGATTCAGACAGGATCAATTTGGCACCGTCTGTGGGAACGCTCCTGAATCCGATCGGAAGCAATGGACGAAGCTGGACGACCGTACTCGGTGATGCTCTCCACAGAGGAGCTCGACACTCTGATCGAAACTAGAGCAGCCAAGCTAGTGGAACAACAAAGGCAGAAGTCGCTGGCCGAGCGGATGGAGCAGCAAGCGACTCCGCATCGGGAGGCCGAGCGGAAGCACCCGCGGCCACGGTTCCGTTTCCTCGGGCCCTATTCCGCACGCCTCCTGAAGCCGCAGTAGTTAATCGGGATCAAGGATCTTCATCAGACGAAGTGCCGGTACGAGACAGTAGAAAGGGCAAGGCCCCCCGAGCGGACGCTTCTCCCGAGCGGATCAATCGGTAATTCTCAGAGGCCATTTTGCGGGACCCTCTGCCAAAGCACTATGTGCCCCCGGCGATCGGTGAATACAATGGAACCACCGACCCGGACGATCATTTGGGTAAGTTCGACAATACAGCTACCCTTCATCAATACACAGATGGAGTGAAGTGTCGGGTTTTCCTTACCACCCTCTCGGGATCGGCTCAACGGTGGTTTCGGAGGTTGCCGGACGGATCCATCACAAGTTTCAAAGACTTCCGCACGGCCTTCCTCCACCACTTTGCAAGTAGTCGGTGCTATCAGAAGACTAGTGTCAGTCTGTTTGCCATCAAACAAGAAGCCCGCGAATCACTCCGATCTTATATCCAGCGGTTCAACAGGGTGGCCATGGATATTCCAACGGCCACCTCAGAAACGATGATGAACGCGTTCACGCAAGGCCTCGTGGACGGTGACTTCTTCCGATCGCTCATTCGGAAGCCGCCCCGAGACTACGATCACATGCTGCACCGAGCCAATGAGTATATTAATGTAGAAGAGGCCCAAGCGGCCAGAAGAAAGGAAGCTCCAACCGAGCGGCAGGCCCCTGCCGAACGGAAGCCTCATACTGCTCATCAGCCACCTAGAGGACTGCGAGCTAAGGCAGCTCACCCACCGCAACAGGCAAGATCCCACGCCATTCAAGAAGTATTTACCGAGCGGCCCAAACCAAAGAAGAAGGTATAGACCCCAATGTTTTGCTCATTTCACCGGACGGATACGCACAACACGAGAGATTGCCGAAGCCTACCTCGGATCGCCCACCCCGTTCCCCGGAGTGGCGGCCGTCGATCGCCATCATCCGACAAGCTACAGAGACCTTGGGAAGCCGATCGGACTATCCCCGACAGGCGACAAAGGCAGACTCCCGAGCGGCATCATACTCCAAGACGTGAGAATCCCCGGATGTCTAGGGAGCGGCCTAGACCGTCCGCTCGGGAAGAAGAAAATAGAAGCAACACTTCCCGAGGTGAAATCAACATTATAGCTGGCGGGCCGACCGGAGGGGACTCTAACCGAGTAAGGAAGGCGAGCGTCAGACAACTTCAGATCCACGTGGTCGGATGTAGCCAAGAGCGGGCGAGCGGTCCTGAAATCAGCTTTGGGCCCAAGGACTTGGAGGGAGTCGAAGTACCACATGACGACGCTCTCCTCATCAAAGCGGTAATAGCCAACTATACTATTCACCGCGTTTTCATTGATACAGGAAGCTCGGTCAATATTATATTCAAAAAGGCCTTCGACCAACTACAAATCGATCGAGCCGAGCTGCTGCCCATGACAACCCCCCTCTACGGGTTTACGGGCAATGAAGTTTTGCCGGTCGGACAGGTCCGGCTCGCCATTTCGCTGGGAGAGGAGCCGCTCAAAAGGACGCGGACCGCAAACTTCGTGGTGGTTGACTCTCCATCAGCTTACAACGTCATCTTGGGACGACCGGCTCTCAGTGAATTCCGAGCGGCCGTCTCCACCTTCCACCAGAAAATCAAGTTCCCGGTCGAAGATAAAGTGGGAGAAGTACGAGGAGATCAACTAGCAGCTCGGCGATGCTACGTCGAGAAGGTCCGAGCAGAAGCTAATTCTGCTCGGAAAACGCCCCGGATTGAGGTAAACGCCATAACTGAAAAACCTCCCTCTTTGGTGTATGAAGAAAAAGAGGAAGTGCAAATTCACCCGGCCCGATCGGAAGCAACCACATTCATCGCGGCCGATCTGGAGGCGAGCCAGAAAGGGAAGTTGATCGATTGTCTCCAAAGAAATTGCGATGTTTTCGTCTGGTCGACGCATGAGCTGCCTGGGATTTCACCAAGTATAGCACAGCACGAACTCCATGTCCGACCGGACGCTCGGCCGGTGAAGCAGAGAAAGAGGGACTTCAGCGCCGAACAAAATGCAACCGTCCGAGCGGAAGACCGTCGAGCTCCGACGTTAAATATCGAGAGTTGAGTCGGCGACTATAAATCGTCCGAGCGGAAGACCGTCGAGCTCCGACTTTAAATATCGAGAGTCGAGCCGACGACTATAAACCGTCCGAGCGGAAGACCGTCGAGCTCCGACGTTAAATATCGAGAGTCGAGTCGGCGACTATAAACCGTCCGAGCGGAAGACCGTCGAGCTCCGACGTTAAATATCGAGAGTCGAGCCGGCGACTATAAACCCTCCGAGCGGAAGACCGTCGAGCTCCGACGTTAAATATCGAGAGTCGAGCCGGCGACTATAAACCCTCCGAGCGGAAGACTGTCGAGGTCCGACGTTAAATATCGAGAGTCGAGCCGGCGACTATAAACCGTTCGAGCGGAAGACCGTCGAGTTCCGACGTTAAATATCGAGAGTCGAGCCGACGACTATAAACCCTCCAAGCGGAAGACCGTCGAGCTCCGACGTTAAATATCGAGAGTCGAGCTGGCGACTATAAACCCTCCGAGCGGAAGACCGTCGAGCTCCGACGTTAAATATAGAGAGTCGAGCCAGCGACTATAAACCGTCCGAGCGGAAGACCGTCGAGCTCCGACGTTAAATATCGAGAGTCGAGCCGGCGACTATAAACCCTACGGCCGGACGGAGGCAATAAAGAGGACTTGGGAGCAAGTACCCAAAGGTATTCGCCGCCAATATCGTTCGACCGCCTCTACGTTCCGTTCGGTCCAGTACCCAAAGGTACTTGCCAACATCCAGCGAACAACCTCTTCTGTCGAAACAGGACATATTTGCCCGAGCGGAAGTGCTACGCAAAATACTTCATAAAAATACTTTTCGATCACGAGAGGTGTGATAAGAGGCGAGCGGACAACACACATGTTAGCTAGCAAAAGGACAAAACAAGCGAAAGGATAGCATATTAAAGAGACTGTGGCCGAGTGGCCAAATTACAAAAAAGGAGTGTCTTTGGCCGAGCGGCCGAATTACATGTAAAACTTCTACTCTAGGTAATCATAGAGGTCCTTCGGGATGTTGTTGAGGAGCGCCACTTGATCTGCGGTCGGGATGACGGCGGACTCGGGAAGTTGCCCCTTGGACTTCAAGTATGTGGTGGTGGCGGCCATGGCAAGGTCAAACGCAGTATACATCCGCTCGCAAACTTTCTCCGAAAATTCGGGCGAGCGGATATAATTCTCTCTCAGGGCAGCGACCCGGCTCGGCTCGGCCTCCTGATATTCTTTGAAGGCCGCTTGGGAGGCGGCTAGGGATTCCTGCCGAGTTTGCAGTTCGTCCCTATGCTTCTTTGCATCGGCCGAGCGGCTCGCCTTCTCTCCATCAAGCTGCTCCATCAGCTCTTTTACTTTCTGCTCTAGGCCCCGAGCCTCCACGTTCTTTTTCTCCAAATCGGAGATAGCAGTGTTTTTCCGAGTGGTGGCCAGGCTTATCTTTTTGTCGAGCGTCTTGACTTGTCGCTCGAGCTCGCCCAAGGTATGGGCCTGATCAACCGTCTTTTTCTGCTCGGCCACCAACAAGTCTTGGGCCTTCTTCAGCTCCTTCTGCAGTTCGGCATATGAGGGACCTTGGGAGCCGGATGGACCGCGTGCCGCCTTTAGTTGTCTTAATTCCTCGTCCACCATCGTCAGGCGGTTGGAGACAGTTATCTCCTCTACCCATCTCTGCAATTAACAGAATCATTAATAGGCCGATCGAAAAGAATGCAGAAAAAACTTGTTTTCTGAACTTACCCCCGTGGCCTCTTGCATGTGGCTGTTGGCCAAATTGCGGAGGTGGATTAGCGCGACGCGAGCCCGAGCATCGGCCCACATCTCAGCTAAGGGCCCCTTCAAGGTGATGGTGTGCTCAGGCGCAGTTGGCCGCTCGGACTCAGGTAAAAGCTCCTCGGTGGGGAGATGCAGGGTGACCCTAACCGTACGGCCATGACCGGGGATCGCCCGAGCGGAGGATGGAAGAGGATCAGAGGTCGGCGCCGAAAATTGAGATAAAATGGTTGAACGCCGGACTTGACGGGGAGCGGGCGGAAGGACGCTGACAGGAATTGCCTCAAGAGGATTCGCCGGCGCGTCCAAGTGAGAGGGGGTCCGATCGGACGATATTGCCTCGACTGCTGGGGCTTTGCCTCGCGAATCAGCCGTGGTCCGCTCGGGAGGATGGACAGCCGATGTAGCTGAACGGATGGGTGTATCCGTCTAGCGCCGCTTTGGTTGGGGGAGTTGTCCTTCTTGAGCCGAGCCTTCCTCCCGAGCGGAAGGCTCTTGACTGGCAGTTGTACCAGCCGCTGGCTCCAGGTGGGAAGCCTGAGCGGCTGATCTCTTTAGCAGTCGCGGCCTCGAGCGCCGCCGCCTTCCTCTTCAGAATGTCGGCCATCACCGACTCCATGACGATGTTTGCTGCAAAGGAAAATAGAGAAAATCAGTTAGCAATTAAAACGAATGCACAAAGTAAAATTCTTACCAAAGCCATTCGGGAGGGGGTTCTGATCGGACTCAGGCCAAATATGTACATAACCCATTCCGGAAGGAACTTGTTGATGTCAACCCGCAGGCCGGCGAGCATGCTGGCGGCATGAAGATAATCCGGCCGGGTCTTGAATCTTTTGAGTTCTGGGGAGAGAGGATTTCCGACCTGCCATTTAGTTCGGAAGGGAGCCCGCTTGGGAAGGCGGATGTAAAAGTAAAATTCTTTCCAATGCTTATTGGAAGAAGGAAGTTTATTGAAGAAAACCAAGCCGGGCCGAGCCTGGAACATGTAAGTGCCCGGCTCGGACTGTTTAGGGTAATAGAAGTAATAGAAGACCTCCGGTCGGAGGGGAATGTTATGGATTTTAAATAGGATGACTACACCGCATAGAAGGCGGAAAGTGTTGGGAACTAGGCTCCCGAGAGGAACGCCGAAAAAATTGCAGACGTCAATGATGAAGGGATGGATCGGAAGTCGCAGACCGGCAGTAAACTGGTCGCGGAAAACACAGAATGCTCCGCGCGGCGGTTTGTGGGGCCGAGCGGAGGCTGTGGGTAAGATGATTTCGAGATTAGAAGGGATGTCAAAACTATCTATCAAAAGGTCGGCGTCGCGCCGATCGAAGCGCGACTCCATGGTATTATACCATGGGCCGAGGGCTTCGTCTTGTGGCTGAGAAGAGCTAGCCATTGTCCGAGCGAACGAAACCAAAAAAGATGAAAAAGGATAAAAGGAAGAAGACGGCAACGAAACAGTAACCCCAAGGATGAAAACTTGGGAAAGAAGCGCAAAGAAAATGCTAGAACCAAAGAGAGAAGGAAGAAGAACCTTACGACGAAGAGGAAGATCGAGGAGAGAGCACCGGAGATCGCCGGAAACAGAAGCGCGAGATCATCGGGAGTCTGGAGCGCAAGAAGAAGCAGTGAACTGGCACAGATGCAAATGCGGCGAAGAGAGGAGAAAGCGAAGATTTTATAGGGCGGAGCCCGAGCGGCCTCCACCGTTGGATCCAGGTCGCGAGAATCGGAGCGTGCATCGAACCCTTGATTTCGAACCGCCTTGGTCTCGTCGCTTGCGACGCCATCGCCGTACGCTGACGGCAGCAATGCCACGTGGCATTCCGCCACAGGGGAGCATTTAATAAGCGCCTTATCGAGGCGCAGGGCGCGTGCTTGGCCTTAATGACGGAGATTGGTGCAACTTCCGAGGAGGTCAGAGGGAGCGTGACGTTGACTGGCGTTTTGGCTACCCCCTTTGATTTCGAGCGGATGGTAGCTGAAGGACGCCGTTCGGCTAAACTGATGGTCCAATCAGTCAGACTAATCGCCTCCATCGACTAGACTTGAAGGGGAGGCAAGTGATCCGGCGGTAAGAACAGGGGACCCCCTTTCCGAGAAGTCAACGCCACGTGGAGGTCAAAAGGTTAAAAGGATTATCGGAGAAGGGTGGTCCGACCGGCCTACCGGAAAAGGGTTGGACCAACCGGCCGACCGGAGTCTAACTGAAAGCAAAGGCACCCAGCGGGAGTCGGGGTTCCGACGCTCATGTTGAACAAGGTCGTATGGCCGAGTGGGTGGCTCGCTCGTCCGAAGGCATAAAGTAGCAATACTGCTAATAGTCCACGGAGCACACTACTGGGATTCTCTCGAGCGGACCGACCGGCCGGACGTGAGGGAACTGCCGACTGGCAGGACGCTCGGCATGAGGTAAGAAGAGACAAAAGGACAAGGGAACATCTTCTAACAGCGGGTATGTTCGACGAGCAGGCCATACGCAGGATCTTATGACAGAGGGTTCCGCTGTCCCATCAAAGACGTGCTCGGACTGTAGCAGTATGGTGTCAGGTAAACTTTTCTGACAAGCCCATTATGTGTGCGTGAGTCCCTTCCCAGCTCTATATAAGGAGCCTCACACTTCGCCGGAGGTACGCATTCTAGCATCTTGGGAGCTACTTCTTCGTTGTCCATTCGCCTGACTTGAGCGTCGGAGGGTCGTCGTCGGGAACCCCTCCCCGGCTCGACTTCCTTGCAGGATCGCCGGAGCGTCGTACGACCAGTCGGGGATCTACGCCAGCAATCAGGAGAGCACCACGTGCCCAGCGTCCGTTGATTCGGCGATTCGGACAGGATTAGCATGTTTTGTGAGGTAGATGGTTTCTTACTAAGCTCCCAAGCTTACAGATACTTCTTTTCCTTATACTGCAGATAAAGGTAAAGGAAAGATGGACTAGCGGAGGTTGGAGGTCAATGCTACAAAGATGTGTGTGAGCAGGAATTTGGAATAAAGACGCTTGGGAATTAGCAAATTTAAAGAATTAGAACCTTTTGTTCTTTTAATGTTTATGCACCTTTAGAATGTTTAAGAATTCTGAATTGTGAAACCATGCTTATGCCATGCCTAGGACACTAGTTAGCTTATTGATGAGTAGTAAATCATGCATAATGTTAGTGAAGACCTATTACAATGTTCTCTAGGCATTTTAGGTTTATTATAGTGAGTTGTGTATGATCGAGCTCTGAAATCAGAGTTCTGCAGTGAAATCAGAAACTCCAATCGATCGACCGATCGATTGGAGGGACCTCAATCGATCGGTTTATCGATTGAGAGCTGATTTTCGTGACAGTAAGCTCTGGAATCGATCACTGGATCGATCGAGGAATTAGCCTCACAAACAGAGAGCTTCTGAATCGATCACTGGATCGATTGGTATAGCTGGATCGATCAGCCAATCGATCCATAACTTCTCCCGTGCACAGTAGCACGCTGAATCGATCACTGGATCGATTAGTCATAGCTGGATCGATCAGCCGATCGATCCATAAATTATTCCGTGCACAGTAGCACGCTGAATCGATCAGGGGATCGATCAGATGACTCCAATCGATCAGGGGATTGATCAGATGACTCCAATCGATCAGCCGATCGATTGGAGTGTTTGATTTCAGCTGGAAGGGTCTCATTTCAGTCTTTTGAGCAAATAGAAAGTTGGGTTCCTTCCCTAATGTATGTATGTCAAAGGAAAGGTCTTTGAACCTAATCTTACAGGCTGTAATAGTCATTAGCAGAGTAAGATTTTTAATAGTGCAGATTTCCGCACCTTATAGTTAGCACAGCATAATGTGACGGTCCGGCCTCGCAGCCTAGTTAGTAGGAGGTGGGTCGTTACAGAGTGGTATCAGAGCAAAGTTCCATACTTTATACACACACATCAGCATTGAACCTGCAGCTTCCAAGTAAGAACATCTCTCACTTCATTTATGTTTTGTTGTTTTCATGTTCCTAGATAACTAAAGCATGCTTGTATATGTATGATAGTACCTAACATGATAACAATGGCTATGCAATATGATCCTATTAGTTATGTATGTCCTCTATGTCTCTATAAATGACACGAGGACGCCCAGTTAGAAGGGCACCAGCCACTGAGCCCCTACACGAGGCAGGCAGTTCAGTGCCTCCTCCAGACCTTACAGCAGTAGTGGCTCAGTTACAGCAGCAATTAGCTGAACAAGTTCCACCAGTCCAACCTGTAGCACCAGTAGCACCAGTAGCCCCAGCAGCAGGGGCAATGAGGGAAGCCTATCTGATCCAGTGGCAGAAGATCAAGCCAGAGAATTTCTCAGGCACCAGTGAACCATGGGATGCTCAAGCCTGGTTCAAAACACTAGAGAGTACGATGGAGCTTCTGGACTGGCCAGAACATGAGAAGGTGAAGTGCGCCTCTTTCTGTCTGATAGGAGACTCACGTATGTAGTGGGAGAAAGTTAAAGCGAAGCACCCAGTGAATCAGATGACATGGGTTGACTTCGAAAAGGAATTCTTCGAGGAATTCTTTCACATGCGGGTCACAAACCGCCACTACGACGAGTTCACTGAGTTTCGTCAGGGCAACCTTTCAGTTGAGGAGGCTGTGAGGAAATTCAACAGACTAGCTCGTCTATGCCTAGAACTAGTCAGCACTGAAAGGGAATGAGTCCGGTTGATGCTCAAGATGTTAAGGCCGGAAATAGCAATGAATGTGGACAGCGGTGTCCGTAGGCCGCAAACTACAGAAGAACTAGTGAGCAGTGCTTTAACCACCGAGCATTACCAGAACAGTATCAAGCAGCAGAAGCAAGTCCTCTCAGAGTCGAAAGGCCAAGGAGGCTCAGGTACTCAGAAACACCAGGGAAACGCAAACTAGGGAGTTACCCAAAAGGAGGACCGGTCAGTAAACAGCCCAGCTATCCCAAGTGTTCCACTTGTGGAAAATTTCACCCAGGAGTTTGTCGCAAAGGCACTCGAGGATGTTTCGAATGTGGCCAGGAAGGGCATATGGCTAAACAATGCCCAAACAAGACCAGCTTGCCTCCACCACAGCCGATTCAGTACGAAGTCAAGCCAGCACAGTTGCATCAGATGCAGGCTGCTCTAGACTGTCCATACATCAGCCAGGGAAGATTAGAAGCCCCTTCAGCCACGACGACTGCGAGGATCTACTCACTGACCAGAGAGGACGTAGCGAATGCCTCGACAGTTGTTATTCGATACTGGGGCAACCCATTCTTATATATCCAGGGCATTCGTCGAAAAGTTGGCAATACCTCCAGATGTACTCAGTAGTCAGTTCTTGATGACGCTACCTTCGGGAGAGATTATGGCGTCCACGCACTGGCTCCGAGCAGTGCCGATCATCATAGCAGACAGAGAGCTTTTTTGGTGATCTGATAGTATTAGATATGGCTGACTACGACGTCATCTTGGGAATGGACTTTCTGATGAAGTACGGCGCCTCCATAGAGTGCCGTAAATAGAGAGTTGTATTCCAACCCGAAGCAGGAGTGCAGTTTGGATTCATCAGAGAACCAAAGAGGAAGGCCAAGAAGTTTCTCTCAGCTCTGAAGGCATAGAAACTACTGGATTCGGGATGTATGGGATTCTTAGCACATGTAGTCAGTACCAGCCAGGACAAGGATCGAAAGCTAGAAGAGGTCCGAGTCATATGTGACTACCCAGCAGTCTTTCCTGAGGAATTACCAGGCCTAGCACCAGACAGGGAGATAGAATTTGAGATAGAGCTTATTCCCGGTACGAATCCCATCTCCAAAGCACCCTATCGCATGTCCGGCCGAACTGAAAGAACTTCATGAGCAATTGCAAGAGCTGCTCGACAAGGGCTTCATACGCTCTAGCCACTCACCATGGGGAGCGCCTGTATTGTTCGTGAAGAAGAAGGACGGGAGCATGCACTTGTGTATAGATTACAGAGCACTAAACCAAGTTACAATTAAGAACAGGTATCCTCTTCCCAGAATAGATGACCTGTTTGATCAGTTAAAGGGAGCAGCAGTGTTCTCTAAAATAGACCTCAGATCGGGATATCACCAGGTGAAAGTTAAAGAAGGTGATATACCCAAGGCGGCTTTCAGGACTAGATACGGACATTATGAGTTCGTAGTCATGCCCTTTGGCGTGACGAATGCTCCAGCTACTTTTATGGACCTCATGAACAGAGTATTCAGGGAATACTTAGATAAGTTTGTTATCGTGTTCATCGACGACATTCTTATCTATTCCAGAACTCAGGAAGAACACGTAGAGCACCTGAAGATAATATTGCAGACTCTTCAGCAGAATCAGCTGTATGCCAAGTTCACAAAGTGTGAATTCTGGCTAGATCAGGTAGCCTTTTTGGGTCACATCATCTCCAAGGATGGTGTTATGGTAGACCCCAGTAATATAGAAGTTGTGAGTAACTGGAAAAGACCCAAGAACGCCAGTGAAATCAGAAGCTTTTTGGGACTAGCAGGTTATTACAGAAAATTCGTAGAGGACTTCTCCAGGATAGCCTCCCCACTGACAGCTCTTACCAGAAAGAACAGAAAATTTCAGTGGACAAAGGACTGTGAGAACAACTTCAGCGAGCTAAAGAGGAGATTGACCAGTGCTCCCATTCTGGCTCTACCAGAAAACACAGACAGCTTTAACATTTATAGTGATGCCTCTAAGTTGGGACTAGGAGCAGTACTGATGCAAAATGGCAAGGTGATCGCCTACGCCTCCAGATAACTCAAGGATTATGAGAGGAACTATCCTATTCATGACCTTGAGCTTGCAGCAGTCGTCTTCGCTCTCAAAATTTGGAGACATTACTTGTATGGAGCTCAGTGTAGAGTGTATACAGATCATCAGAGTCTGAAGTACTTCTTCACTCAGAAGGATCTGAATATGCGACAACGCAGATGACTCGAACTGGTCAAAGACTATGATATAGATATCCTCTACCATTCAGGAAAAGCCAATAAGGTGGCAGATGCACTTAGCAGGAAGTCCAGTGCTACCTTACTATCCCTAGCAGCCATGTCACCACCCCTACAAAGGGAGATCACAGATTTCAGTCTCGAACTTATAGTGGGGCAGCTCTCTACTATGACATTAGAATCCACCTTGTTTGGTGACATCCAGACAGCTCAGGAGCAGGACCCTGAAATTCAAAAAATCAAGCAAGGGTTAGCAGAATCAGGAAGTGGAGAGTTCAGAGTGTCCGAAAGTGGGGTACTACATTTTGGTGACAGACTTTGTGTTCCCGATCAGGAGGAACTACGGAGAAAGATCCTAGACGAGGCTCATAGGACTCCTTATGCGATGCATCCTGGCTCCACCAAGATGTACCAAGACCTAAACAAATATTTTTGGTGGCCGGGGATGAAAAGAGACATCGCTAGATATGTCAGTACCTGTCTGACCTGCCAGAGGGTCAAGGCAGAACATCAGAGACCAGGAGGAGTTCTGCAGCCCATTCAGATTCCAGAATGGAAGTGGGAGGATATTTCTATGGATTTCATAGTGGGATTACCCAGAACCACGAATGGTTTTGATGCCATCTGGGTAATAGCCGATAGATTGATTAAATCAGTCTACTTCCAAGCTATCAAGATATCCTACTCCATGGAACAACTAGCTCAATTGTATCTCAAGGAAATTGTTAGATTACATGGAGTCCCATGGACCATCATTTCAGACAGAGACAGCAGATTCACATCACACTTCTGGGCGTGTGTACAGTCAGCGTTGGGCACTAAGTTAAAATTTAGCACAGCTTTCTATCCTCAGACAAATGGTCAGACGGAGCGGGTGAATCAGATACTTGAAGATATGCTCCGAGCGTGTGCCCTAGACTTTAAAGGAAGTTGGTGCAAATATCTGAGTTTAGCAGAATTTGCATACAACAATAGCTATTAGGCCACCATCGGCATGACACCTTACGAGACTCTCTACGGGCGGAGGTGTGGATCTCCAATCTGCTGGTATGAAAGTGGTGAACAGAAAGAACTAGAACTTCAGACATATCTAGTAGCAGATACCACAACAGCTATACAACAGATCCGCCAGAGGATAGAGATAGCTCAGAGCCGCTAGAAAAGCTACGCTGATACGCGGCGCAGACCCTTAGAGTTTTTAGTTGGGGATACAGTATTTCTCCGAGTGGCTCCCATGAAGGGAGTAATGCGTTTTGGGAAGAAGGGCAAGATAAGTCCCAGATATGTGGGACCATACCTCATCACAAGGAGAGTTGGCAAAGTAGCATATGAGCTAGAGCTACCCCAGGAGATGTCAACTATCCATAACGTATTTCATGTCTCTATGCTGAAGAAGCATATCCCAGATGCCACCCAGGTGATTGAGCCCAGTCGGTACAAGTCCGCGAAGACCTCAGCTATAACAGTCGGCCTATTCAGATAATAAACCAAGCAGTTAAGAAATTGCGGAACAAGGAAGTACCATTAGTAAAAGTTATTTGGCAAAATCACACAGCAGAAGAGTCATATTGAGAGACAGAAGCCAGTATGAGACAGAAGTACCCAGAGTTATTCTAAGTTCGAGGATGAACTTTTTATAAGGTATGGGGGATTGTAATGCCCGAAAATTCTCAAAAGACTTTTATAAATATCCTAGTATTTTTCGGGAATTTTAAGATATTTTTACAGAATTTTTAGAGTAGCGGAAGTAGCAAAAACAAATAAAATGTAAAATAGCCTAAGCGGGAATTGAACCTGAGACCTAGCAAACTCTATGCCTTATAGGGTGACTCTAGTAACCAAGTGAACCCAGCAGGGCCGTGCTGAAAGAAAAGGGAATCCATTATATTTATGTTGGAGTTGGGCTGAATTACCCACTTAATATAAATAGGGAAATAATTAAGTGAGGGTTCATTTTGGATCGGGATTCTTCCTCTCCTCACCCTCACGCCGCCTCTTTCTTCTATTCCTCTCTCGGCGCACCAAGCCAAAGGGGCTAGGGTTCCATCCCAAGGGCTATAGGAGCACTTTCCGGGGACAACTCCGGTACGAGGACGCTCCCCTCTGTGAGAAGAACACGTAGATGTAGGAGGATCGTCGAGAAGATCGTCTTTCCGGAAAACCTAGCGATCATATCGTAAGGAAAACTAGAAGAGGATGTAAGAAACCCCTCACCTGCAGTATAAGTAGCTTTTCGTATGTTTTATGCATCAGTTAGTCATATGCAGAATTTTCAGTATATAGGGTGTGAATTAGCGCACACCAAGTGTTTGTTTTAATGCTTAGCTCAGTAAAATGCCACTATAGGCATTCCAATAGTTTAGATAAATGCAGTAGAAGCATTTTATAGCACATTTAATCTTGCTACAGCTTTTATGGGGCTACGGTCCAATGGGTGGGCTCCCACAGTCGCCTCTAGGTTTAGATAACCTAGTTCTAGGTTCAGATAACCTAGTAAGAGCAAGGTAAAGTATATTAGCTACAAATCAGTATTTTATTTTTTCAGTGGCACTGTACTGGACTTCAGTTGTCCTTGGGTTGGGCTCCCATAGTAGTCTCTAGGTTTAGATAACCTAGTAACTCTACTAAATTCGGGACTTGCAACCCCGGGTTTAGTTGGAGAATGCGCGCATAGCAAGTACAGTTGTCGGGCCCATCAGCAGCATGATTATGTATTTTCATCTATTTATGATAAATAGCTTTCAAAACTTCACAATATAGATTATGTGAATATAGAGCAGCTTAGCATCAGTTAGCAGTAGTGTAGCTTAGTTTTTATTTCAGTTTAGTTCTTATGGATCCACATGATGATTTATGCTTAGCTATGATTGTCATGTATCGTATGTGATTATGCCATGTTTTAGAATCCATGTCTAGCAATGTTTAGCATATATTGCAAATAGCATGTTTTAAAAGCATAAATTACATCGTATGCATGTTTTGTGAGGTAGATGGTTTCTTACTAAGCTCCCAAGCTTACAGATACTTCTTTTCCTTATACTGCAGATAAAGGTAAAAGAAAGATGGACTAGCGGAGGTTGGAGGTCAATGCTAAAAAGATGTGTGTGGGCAGGAACTTGGAATAAAGACCCTTGGGAACTAGCAAATTTAAAGAATTAGAACCTTTTGTTCTTTTAATGTTTATGCACCTTTAGAATGTTTAAGAATTCTGAATTGTGAAACCATGCTTATGCCATGCCTAGGACACTAGTTAGCTTATTGATGAGTAGTAAATCATGCATAATATTAGTGAAGACCTATTACAATGTTCTCTAGGCATTTTAGGTTTATTATAGTGAGTTGTGTATGATCGAGCTCTGAAATCAGAGTTCTGCAGCGAAATCAGAAACTCCAATCGATCGATCGATCGATTGGAGGGACCTCAATCGATCGGTTGATCGATTGAGAGCTGATTTCTAAATTCTTCCGTGGATAGTAGCACGCTGAATCGATCACTGGATCGATTGGTATAGCTGGATCGATCAGCCGATCGATCCATAACTTCTCCCGTGCACAATAGCACGCTGAATCGATCACTGGATCGATTAGTCATAGCTGGATCGATCAGCCGATTGATCCATAAATTATTCCGTGCACAGTAGCACGCTGAATCAATCAGGGGATCGATCAGATGACTCCAATCGATCAGCCGATCGATTGGAGTGTTTGATTTCAGTTAGAAGGGTCTCATTTCAGTCTTTTGAGCAAATAGAAAGTTGGGTTCCTTCCCTAATGTATGTATGTCAAAGGAAAGGTCTTTGAACCTAATCTTACAGGCTGTAATAGTCATTAGCAGAGTAAGATTTTTAATAGTGCAGATTTCCGCACCTTATAGTTAGCACAGCATAATGTGACGGTCCGGCCTCGCAGCCTAGTTAGTAGGAGGTGGGTCGTTACACCATTGCTCCAATAGCAAAGATTGGTTCAAAGATCACTCATCAACACTTGCTAAGTCTTCTCTTCTCTTCTTCTGTGATTTGAATACTGAGACTTGATTTCATTGTCTTTGGATTCAATTCTCTCCTTATTATAGAGTAGATCTCTTGTTCTAGGGATTATGGAGTAGTTGTGATGTGGATTTGATGCAAACTCTTGGATTATGCCAATTTCCTATTCAAATGATGTTCTCATTACTTGTTCTTGTTAAATCTAATGTGAATGTATAGAATTGTGCTTAATGATCATATTAGTTTTAATGGATGTGGTGGATTGTTAACTTAGTATGGATTGATTTCTAGATTGTATGACCAGGGGGGGTCCTAGTGACAAGAATACTCTCTCGACCAGACATCTAGAGGTAGATCTTGATGAAGGGGCAATTTCTCCATAAGGGAGATCGTAACTGTGCTTAATTAATGGATTTTTCCTTAATCTCTTGCTTGTAGATGATCTGTTTTATCAAGGGATGTATGATCAGGGGTCTTAGTGATAGAGATACCCTCTTAACCGGACTTCCTAGATTGTCATTTCATTTAGGAGTATAGGATGACAATAGGGAAAATACTCCAACATATAGCCGCGAATTAGTGTCGGTACTCCGGTTAGGCTTCCTACTCGTATAAGAATTGATGATAGAAAAGGGTTAAACCCAATCACATTAAGTTCAATCACATTGAAATCAAAATCCCTAGAACATTTCATTAAACAAAACTTCCTCACTTGTATCTTCAGTTTATTTTGTTTTATTTTTATAACTTACCTTTGTTCAAAAAAATAAATAAATAAAACATCTCTCCAAGAATTTGTTAGTTTAGTTAATTCAAGGTGTGAGTCTTTGAGTATTTCCAATCCTTGTGGGATCGATATTTTTATTATTGACAATGTAGCCATGCACTTACAGCCTCGTAACACACGAGAAGTGAGTAGACAAACTTGGTGCATCTAAGGGATGAGGATGCACGTGGAGCGTCTGAGGGACGAGAAGTCAGGGAGAAAACCTACTTGAGAAGAAGATCAGAATTGAGTTTGGGTGAGCTCAACTCTAGATGGTCAGAGCATCACCCAAGTGAGCGCGAGAAAAATAATAGTCAATGCTTAGATTGACCATTCAGATAAACAATGCTCGAGGCCCCTCAGATGTCCAGCAGAGCAGCTGCTGCGGAAGAGACCCAAGAAGTCTCATTTATTTGGAGGCACCTCAAATGAATAATAACTGAGCATTACAAGAAAAAATCCTTACAACAACGGTTTTTTACCGTTGTCGTAGCCCCTTTCGGACTGTTGTTAAAGGCTGTGTTGTTAAAGGGGGTGCTCAAAGACAACAGTTTTTAACCGTTGTCTTTGAAGACAAAGACAATAGTTTTTAACCGTTGTCTTTGAAGACAGACAACAATTTTACAACGGTAAAAACCCGTTGTCTTGTCATTGACAACAGTTTTTCACCGTTGTCTTTGAACGTATGCCTTTAATAACAGGCTCTTCAACAACAGTTTTGAACTGTCTACGACAACGGCTAAAAACCGTTGTCTTTTTAGCCAATGATAACGGTTTGACAACGGTTAAAAATCGTTGTCTTTTTAGCCAACAATGTTATTTAACATCAGTTTGACAATGATTTTTCACTGTTGTCTTTTAATGCCATTGACAATAGTTTCACATATTTAAACTGATGTCTTTGGGTACAATATACAATATTTTGACAATAAATAAAAAATTGAATTTTTTCCATCATTTAATAACCATTATTTTATTTAAATAATATATCTACAAAATATCATATATAAAAAACCTACAATCCGATCCAAACATCATAATCCACTGCAAATTTCATTAAAGTACCAAACATCATCATCCAAACATCATTAAAGTACCAAACATCAACATCCAAACATCACAAAAGTTTACAAAACTAAATAGTACCCATAACAATATATCACACATATATATGAAGTCCAAAATATCTTGTTTTGTTGGATCAAATCTTCTCTACCTGTGCATCCTCTAAATACCCTGTGCATCTTCTAAACACCATATCGAGAACTGCAACCTTTTCTACTTTCTCCTCCCTCCTAGCTTCTCTTTTCTTCTCCTTTCTGGGTATGGTCATTATCTTTTCCCTGAGGTAAATAGCATATGATTGCAAGTTAAGTCATTTCCCAGGAGTAAATGGCGTAAAGATGATGATGACAAAGACGCTGTACACATTTGAATATGATAACAATACTTCTTTCTAGGCACAAACTAAAATTACTGCATACCTCACTTTCAGTTCAAGTTATCTACAAAATATCATTGATCAAGAACCTACAATCCAAACATCATCATCCAAACATCATTAAAGTACCAAACATCAACATCCAAACATCACCAAAGTTTACAAAACTAAATAGTACCCATAACAATATATCACACATATATATGCCAAAGTATCTTGTTTTGTTGGATCAAATCTTCTCTACTTATGCATCTTCTAAACACCCTTTTACTTCCTGTGAAAATAAAAATCACATGATTTTAATCCAATTCAACAACAACAAGTCTAGCTAGTCTCCAGTAATATAGAGCTTTAGAGTTTGCAAAGTATATAACAAAAACTGGCTAACAAGGTTTGTTATTTTCTTCATTGTGATATACTCTAAATTAAACTTCTCATACAGTATTTTCATATAGTAGATCCTAAAAAATAGAGTATCTTCCAGAACCATCGGATAGCATGAGCTGCTCCAACAGAAAAATCAAGCAGAAAACATTATGCCATGCAAGAGAAATCAAAAATAAAAACAAGAAATAAATTTCAGACTTAAAACTAGAAGGCATTATTTCCTTTATTTATTTATGTTCTGGAGAAAAGGAAGTCACATAATATATATTACTTGTCCGGTTCTTGATCAGCCAACCATTCCCCTACAAGAAAAATGCCCATTACACATCTAATGGGAAACTATATCCATCACATTTGGCTGCAGATTATTACCTTTAACTTATAATAATCGAGCTTGATTTGATCCATCAAAGGGGAGCATTGCAAGCTTTCCAACACAAGTTGGTAATTTTAAGATTATCATTTTGTTTTAACCTTTAATAATAGTACATTTGCACTACAGCACTATAGAACTGTCTTATATTAATTATGTATTTCCCTTTTCATTGTACTTCTTGTGCATGTAGGTCATCAGTATTACTTCGCCCACAACTACGGAGCATCCAATTCTTTAAGAAGAAGGTAGTTGAACAGAATCTTAGAGGCAGTTGCAAAAGTCATGACCAATTCAAAAGTTATCGAATGGAAAGGGAAAACAAAATTTAATCCTTGTTCTAATCGATCTTGATAAAGTAAAGTAGTTGAACGAAGCATGATGGTAAAAGGAAGTCAGCACAGTAAAGGCAGATACATCAAACACAAACTAATTACCTAACAGGGATATTGGCTCTCGTGCTAGGGGATTGATCCTTTCTCTGCCCAGTGATCCACTCGCGGAGGCCTTTCAACATTCTCCTTAGAGGTCTCGCTTTCCTCCATGATCTATAATAGGCAGATTGCAAGTATATTTTAAATGCCAAGTCAAAATTCTAAAAGGCAAACTAATCTGGGAAGAAAATATCCCCATATCAATATGTTAATTGTTGCTCATTGGATGCTCGAAAGCTTCAGGTTCGATATGCTTAGTTAATAGCCTTAACATGTGATTTTTGCAAAACATATGACATGATAATTGTAATTAGATTTTTTTTTTTACTTGTAAAAAATCGCTATGGGCATTGAAACTTAACAGACTTTATTGATCTGAACACTTAACATCACAAATGTTCAAGCTTGCCACTTTTCACTGCATCAATAATGCATTGAAACAAGGTATCACGCAACCAATCCAGGACAGTTTGCATGTCATTCGAAATTGAAAAGTAAACTTTTGTTAGCAAAAAAGACAACTTGATAACATGCACTTTGGAGGTGAGACTAGGGGAAATTATCAGGTCATTTTACACTATAATGGAATAAATCCTGGTTAGGACCTGATTAATATGGAACTAAACAGGCTATACTATACAAAAAAGTAAATTTCAATAGAGGGAGAATACATATAAAAATCATACTTTTAGTTCAAAGATGGAACAAACCTGAGCACGAATAAAGCCAGAAAGAGCAAAAGTGGTATACTGGCCGGTGTACACTCCATTATCATCCAAGTGTCCAATATTGATTTGGACAGATGCGTGATCCTTGGCAGTGATTAGTCTGTTCGTAGCAGAACTAGGGGAGAAAACGAAAGTTGGAAAAAACATCACAATAATCAACATAATCGATTAATATATCCATGCTACAGAAGATCTAATTACTAATAAGATAATCACCATTTTCTAAGGATATAAAGATTCATCATTTCACCTGCTTCGTTCTGCATCTTGAAAGTGATATCGCTTCCCTAGATTCACAAATATGTGACTAAATCACCTGATAACACAATAAAAACAATTAGGGAAAAATATTTAACCAAATCACCTTATAATAAACATAGCCTTCAAGCACATAAAATACGAAAATAAAATTCAAGAAACTCAAAGACATACCACTACTTTGTGGACCCATGATAGAAACTACAGCATAGGAGAATCCATGCTCTGCCAACTTCACTGACTTCATAAAGTGTTCAAGACTCGTGACATTGAATACACCATCTCCATCAATCAGTTGGATAGAGCAACATTCATTAGCCATTTCAGCTTAAAAAAGAAGAAAACAATAATTGATGTGAGGTCAAAAACAATCCTTTAACCGACACAATAGACATCAATTGAATTATTGTATTATGGAAGTGAAGTAATAATCCTTTAACATGACAGACATAATAGATTACTCATATCACAAGCCAATGCATATAACTTATCATACAACTATACTTATTGGTATTGATGGAGTCTATTTGTTGGTCCATTCCATTGGATTGTAGGTTATTTTCTTTGTAACGACTTGGATGCTGAGATCTCTAGTTATGATATCATCTCCTAGAAGCCAACATGACTACATGAAGGGCAAGCAAGGTCATGGATTCTAGTGAGTACTTAGATAGACTTGAACCTTCCTAAAGTATCATCTCTAGTTACGGTACAATCGTTTTTCAGAAACTTAAGGGGAAGTTGTTGATGTAGTTGTACTTGAGTTGGACTCATTTTAATGTATTAGTAAAATGTATGACGTTATGTTTAAGTTGGACAAAACCTCTATATCCTGAAGCTTTAATCCATACAACAAACTTTAATGAGAAAAGTAAATGACCAAATTAAAGATAAAAATATGTTATAGCTACATGCGCAAAAGGCAAAAATAACATATTCTGATGCATAAAGTAGTTATTGGGCTGCGCGAGTAATCCAATAAAGCATCAGGCTGAAGACATTCAGAACATAAAAATAGGGGAACTTAAAGAACAGTGATTATTGGGCTATTAGATCAAATATCAAACTAAAGCATCAGGTTGAAGACATTCAGAACATAAAAATAAGGGAACTTAAAGAACAGTGATTCCTATTTCAGAAATTTAGATATCATTTATTTGTGACACCCAAGAAATGTTGCAAGTATTCTGCAAACAAATCGAAGTAACATCAACCTTAAGTTTAGCATGGAAAACTTTTGATCGGGTTAAGTAGACATTACTGTCCTGTCTGAAAGGATCTCTTACTTCCAAATGCAAGTAACTATCCTACAATAGTAGAAAACACAAGAGGAGAAAACTAAGTAATCTCAAGACAAAAGCAAGATGGATAAGTGAAGTATCAGATAACATAAAGAAGTAGCACCAGGGTTGCAATTGTTGGTGCGGTTAGCACTAACGATTTAACCCAGGTTTTGATGAATGACAAATCAGGTTAAGTTAGTCTGTTGTTGTCTGACACTTTGATAAAGTGCGCAGGAGAAGTCCAGACAGGTCGACGGGCCGACCAGATGTCTGGCACGAAGTCCAGCTAGGTCGACGGGCTGACCGGATAGCTGGCGAGAAGTCCAAGCGGGTCGACGGGCTGACCGGACGCTTGGAGAGAAGTCCAGCTAGGTCGACGGGCTGACCGGATAGCTGGCGAGAAGCCCAGGCGGCGAGACGTCCAGACGGGTCGACGGGTCGACGGGCTGACCGGACGTCTGGCAGGTAAGTGAGGTAAGTCACTGGAGGGGAGTGACTGCGAGGACGCGTTCCCGGGAAGGGAACATTAGGCGTCGATCCGGCTTAGATCCATTTCGGATATCTAAGTCGAGATCGTGACTAGATTCCGGTCTCGGAAAGACGGAATCTAAGTCATACTCTTGTTGTTAATTTTGATTACTTAGCGTATCTATAAAAATGTGCTTACAATCTGTGCTGCAGGGTTTTTATTTGCCTCGGACTAACATTTTGCGGTAGGAACAAGTGAGGTCAGGCGCGGATGGTTACAGCGCGGAGTCCGGCGCTGGAAGTATCCAGCGCCGAGGCAAGTTATCCCAAGGCAGCGTTAACACTTGGAGCATCTGGTTGGGAGTGTTCGTCACATTCGGCGCCGGAAGGATCCAGCGCCGGGCAACATAAAAAGCCCTGGCGGGAGCTTCAAGATATCATTTTCGAGAACTACGAGTTCAATCACTCTGCTACTCTGCGCTCCAACGACGCTCAGACGACTCACTCCGGTTTTCTTTTAATTCATTAGTTGTCGGTATAGCTTTGTTTTTCTTTCATTAGCAATATTTGTACGTAAATTGTAATTATCCGAATTGCTAGTGAATTGCCCAACGAAAGTACTCAAGGAGTACGGGCCTTCGAGTAGGAGTCGTCACAGGCTCCGAACGAAGTAAAAATCAACCGTGTTCATCTCTTTACTTCCTTACTTTTCCGCTGTGTTTTAACTCGAGACTTTCGAATCGATATTCACCCCCCCCCTCTATCGAATCTAACGGTCTTACAAGTGGTATCAGAGCGAGGTTCCGCTCTGATTTGGTGCAACCACCAAACAGATAGGGGGTGAAATTTTTTTTAAAAACTGATATTATTATCTTTTTGGAAGATTTTTTGTTTGCATTTAAAATCTAAATTGGTGCAACACCAACTTAGAGTTTCTGTTTCTCCCGCACTGCTAATCCAAGACGAAGTCTTGGGATATTTTTCCAGTTAATTTCGTGTGTGTAGGTTATAATGTCTCAACAAGAAGGCTTCAGCACAGTACGTCCTCCTCTATTCAACGGGGATGACTTTTCGTACTGGAAGAGGAGAATGGAGGTCTACATGGAGACAGACTACGACCAATGGATGAGCGTCACAAGGGCTTACAAAATTCCAGTAGACAACTCCGGGAACATACTAGACCCTGAAGACTGGACAAATGATGTGAAGAAAAAGGCATCAATTGAAAACAAAGCCATCAATACTCTACTGCGGACTAACACGAGAAGAACTGAATCGGTACCTCATCAAAGCTAAGGAGCTTTGGGATAAAGTGATCAAGCATCAAGCGGCGCGAAGGTAACAAAGAGAGATTTCTTGTTAAATAGAATTTTAATATAAAAATACGGGAAGGAGAAAGCGCAAGTCAGCTACGCGAGGGTCAAAGATATCCTCAGCGGTCTCACGCGATAGGCCACCAAATGGAGAACCGAGACTTAATCAGTACGCGTTAAATGCTTTTCCACGAAACAATTTGTGGGCATCAATCGTAGATGCCTACAAAATTTCAAAAATTTATCTAAATTAAAATTGACGAACTCTTTTGTGAATTAGAACTTCATGAGCAAACTAACGTCGTCGAGAAAGGTGTAGCTTTATTTGCGGGTTCCTCTAAAGAAAGAAGAACAAGCGAATCAGAAGAAGATTCGATCAAGACTACGAAGGCGAAGAACACACGTGAACAGTAAGAAAATGTTCACCGGAAAAAAACTTGAGCAGGATCTTGAGAAGATCGGTTCGGACCGACTCAAGAAATGTCACATGTTTCGGATGTAACAAGGGCACTACAAGAGCGAATGCCCAAGATTGAAACTTGACAAACCAAAGTCAACAAAGAAAAAGCCCTCAAAGCAACATGGGACGATTCCTCCTCGGACGAATCGGAGGGAGAAAAAAAGCACCAAAGTCACCTCGCGCTGATGGCTCGCGAAGAGGAATCGGAAGACGGGTCCGAACCCGAATCGAGCCACGAGTCCGTACTCGTTTCCGAAGGTTCCAAAGAGGTATACCTAAACTTAAATCGTAAATTCTTTAGAATTATCTCGTGTTTGAATAAAAAATTAGTTAAATTGGAAAATAAAAATAAATCGCTTCTTGAGGAAAATCAAAACCTCAAGGAACAATTAAAAAATTCGAATCCAACTCAAGATCGAACACTTGAGGAGGAGAATTTATCATTAAAAAATGAACTTAATAAGTTAAAGGAAATGTTGGAAAAATTCACAACAAGATCTAAAAATTTAGATTTAATTCTAAATAACCAAAAGGCATGCTATAATAAAACCGGACTTGGATATAAGTCAATCTCAAACAAAACCTTTAAATCATTATTAACCCAACACAAAGCAACTAAATAAGCTTGGGTCCCGAAAGCGTGCTTAACCACGCAAGTAGAACTTAATCAATTCTATATACCTAAAGATAAAATACATTATATAAACTTGAATAAATCAGATCAAAAACTAAAATATAAATCTAAATTAAAATCAAAATTCAAAACTCAACAAAATTTAGATTATCACCAAGCTGATTATAACTATAAAAAGAATCGATACAAGCCTAAAATTAAAACTTAAATTAATGGCCAATAATTCAGGGGGAGGCTCCAGAATAGCTGGCACCTCCAAAAACAGGGTAACCCAAAACTAACAAACCCGGCAGGGCAATTAGAATTAGAGACCAAGTCTAACTTGAATCATGGTATTGGTGAAATTTTTGGATGATAGTACGTTAGGGAAACTTGGGCATCGCATGTCTAGAAAGATATGGTTTTCGATCTGGTGCATTTGGCCAAGTGGAACTGACCAAAGCTACCCTTAAACGAATCCTAACCAGTTAGACCAAGATTTAGTACTAAGTTCCGTGGATAGGACTATTCGGAAAACCTCGAAAGGTTGGTTACTTCTAATGATGTCCTTGTGACTCACCAAGCTTAGAAGTTTATCCGAAGAATGCCTATTTGTGGAAACCAAAGCTAAGTCTTAATCTAACACAAGTTAAACCAAAAGTCTGTAATCAAACCAATTTCATCTCACAAAATCATAGGATTCCCTGATTGATAATATAGTTCGGGTGAGATGAATAAGGCTTTAAAAATTAATTTCAAAATTTTAATTTTAACTTAAAAATTAATTTCAAAATTTTAATTTTAATTTAAAAATTAACTTCAAAATTTTAATTTTAATTTAAAAATTAATTTCAAAATTTTAATTTTAAAAATTAATTTCAAAATTTGCAATTTTAACTTAAAAATTAATTTCAAAATTTTAATTTTAATTTAAAAATTAATTTCAAAATTTTAATTTTAACTTAAAAATTAATTTCAAAATTTTAACTTAAAAATTAATTTCAAAATTTTAATTTTAACCTAAAAATTAATTTCAAAATTTTAATTTAAAAATTAATTTCAAAATTTTAATTTTAACTTAAAAATTAATTTCAAAATTTTAATTGTAACTTAAAAATTAATTTCAAAATTTTAATTTTAACTTAAAAAAATTAATTTCAAAATTTTAATTTTAATTTAAAAATTAATTTCAAAATTTTAATTGTAACTTAAAAATTAATTTCAAAATTTTAATTTTAACTTAAAAATTAATTTCAAAATTTTAATTTTAACTTAAAAAATTAACTTCAAAATTTTAAACTTAAATTAATTTCAAAATTTTAAAATTAAGATTTTTTTTAAATAATGATTGATTAAAAATTGATAAACTAAGACTAACATAAAAATCCTACTTGTTGTAGGAAACCAAGTGGATTTTGGACAGTGGTTGCTCCAAACATATGACTGGAGATCACACCAAGTTCACTCAATTAACCTACAAAAGCCTAGGAACAGTTGCCTTTGGAAACAACGGTAAACTCAAGGTAATTGATATAGGTAATATTGAATTAAAAATAAATTTCATAATTACAAATGTTCTACTTGTTGAAAATTTTAAATACAATCTTCTGAGCATAAGTCAATTATGTGACACTAGGTATAAGGTAAAATTTCTATCCACAGAATGTTTGATCAAACATCTAGATAATCCAACAATAAGCCTAAAAGGCTTTAGAAAAGACAATATCTATGCCATTAACTTAACCACTTCTTCAGTCAAGTGTTATTTAACACAAAAAGAAGAAACCTGGTTATGGCATAGAAGAATGTCACACACACATTTCAAAAACATAAGTAAATTAAATGGTCTAGTTAGAGGCTTACCAAAATTACCTAACTTAGATTTAACGATATGTAATGCTTGTCAACAAGGCAAACAAACAAAATCTACCCACAACCCAATTAATGAATCCCAAACCAACTCAGTCCTAGAACTTTTACACTTAGACCTATTTGACTCCCATGGAGTTAAATCAATAAATGGAAGTCTATACTGCTTAGTTATAATAGATGACTATTCTAGGTTCACTTGGGTCAAATTCTTAAAAAATAAAGATGAAACCTTTGAAATTTTTACAAATTTCTGCAAACAAATTGAAAATGAAAAAGGCATAAAAATTAAAAGAATCAGAAGTGATAATGGAGGAGAATTTAAAAATCATAATTTTGATAAATTTTGCCTTGAAAATGGCTACCATCATGAATTCTCTTGCCCTAAAACTCCCCAACAAAATGGAATTGTAGAAAGGAAAAATAGAACTTTACTTGAAGCATCTAGAACTATGCTAAACGAATACAACTTACCTAAATATTTTTGGGCAGAAGCTGTTAGTACAACCTGCTATGTACAAAACCGAACAACACTAAACAAAAAACACAATAAAACATTTTTTGAAATATTTTACAACAAACAACCTAATATAAAACACTTTAAGGTATTTGGTTGCCCAGCCTTTATCCTAAATACTAGAGAACACTTAGGCAAATTCACTTCCAAAATAGAAAATGGAATTTTTCTAGGGTACTCTCTAAATAGCAGAGGCTACAGAATTTATAATAAAGTTACCTTAAGAATTGAGGAAACCACCAATGTAAAATTCAAAGAATCCAATCAAAACCTAGAACAAGCCCAACCTCAACCAGTTGACCCTGTTCATGAACATATCAATTCTGAAGGAACAAACCAAACCCAAAATCATGAAGAAGAAGAACAACTACAAGAAAGTCAACCTTCTAGAACCATAAGAGTCAACCCAAACCATCCTACTGATCAAATAATTGGTGACCCAGACCTTAGGGTCCAAACTATGTCATCTTTCAGAAACCTAAGTCAAATCTCGTTAATCTCAAGTATTGAACCCAAAACTGTAGCTGAATCCCTACTTGACCCAGACTGGGTCATAGCTATGCAAGAAGAATTAGCTCAATTTGAGCGCAATAAAGTTTGGGACCTAGTACCTCCACCTAACGATAAGAAAATAATAGAAACCAAATGGGTATTTAGAAACAAGTTAAGTGAAACTGGAGAAATTACTAGAAACAAGGCCAGGTTAGTTGCCAAAGGGTTCAGTCAAGTTGAAGGACTTGACTATGATGAAACTTATGCCCCGGTAGCTAGACTAGAGTCCATTAGAATGTTACTAAGCTATGCAGCCCATAAAGGATTCAAACTATACCAAATGGATGTCAAGTCTGCCTTTCTTAATGGATTAATAAAAGAAGAAGTTTATGTAGGTCAGCCACCTGGTTTTGAAAGCCTAGAACACCCTGATTATGTCTACAAATTAAAAAAGGCATTATATGGACTTAAACAGGCACCTAGGGCATGGTATGAAAGACTAACCTCTTACTTAATCTCTAAAGGGTTCAACCAAGGTCAAGTTGACCCAACACTATTTGTGAAATCAATAAAAGAAGATATTTTTATAGCTCAAATCTATGTAGATGATATCATCTGTGGTTCAACAAACTCAGAATTTTTAAACGAATTTACAAACCTAATGGAACACGAATTCGAAATGAGTCTGGTAGGAAAATTAACTTATTTTCTAGGGTTACAAGTCAAACAAACAAATGAAGGAAATTATATTTATCAACAAAAATATACTAAGGAGTTACTTAGAAAATTTGGAATGGAAAATACTAAAGAAATAAAAACACCTATGGCCGTAAACACAATCCTAGATGATGATCCTAATGGAAAATCTATAGACTTAAAACATTATCGGAGCGCAATAGGTAGTCTACTTTACTTAACTGCAAGCCGACATGACATTTTATTTGCAGTTAGTATGTGTGCTCGATACCAAACCTGTGCTAAAGAATCTCATTTGACTCAAGTCAAAAGAATCTTTAGATACCTCAAGGGAACCACAAATGTAGGAATTTGGTATCCTAGGACCAACAACTTTGAATTAATAGGATATTCTGACTCAGATTATGCCGGATGCAAATTAGACCGCAAAAGCACAAGTGGTGGATGCCAACTACTTGGTCCATCCCTTGTCAGCTGGTTTAGTAGAAAGCAACACTGTGTTGCACTATCTACAACTGAGTCAGAATACATAGCTATAGGCGAATGTGTTGCACAGTTATTATGGATGATGCATACTCTAAAAGATTTCAACTTAAATATCACAAATGTAAAAGTATTAATTGACAATATAAGTTCAATTAACTTAACCAAGAATCCTGTGCATCATTCAAGAACCAAACATATTGAAATTAGGCACCACTTCATCAGGGATCATGTTACTAAAGGTGATATTGAACCAAGTACATTGAGTCTAAATCAAATTTAGCTGACATTTTTACAAAACCACTCCCTGAAAGTGAATTTAGCAACTTACGACGACAATTAGGGATGTGCTCAATAGACTTAGAAATTTCAAAAATACTCTCAAAAATGGTTTCATCAAATTATAGGTTAAACTTGTCTGTTTTCAAAACTTTCCATTTTTAGATTTTCAAAAACAGTTTTGGCCTTAGATTAGTTTTTGAATCCTTAGAAAGCATGTACCCATAGGACTAGTTTTAAGCATCTCACCAACACCTTAGGTTTACCTTGCTTGTTTTTGAAAAACATAGAAAGGGGTGAGATGCATAGGTCAACTGTCTGGACTTAAGATGCTTATATCAGTGCATCGACATAAGTCTGGACGTTAAATACAACTCAGATATTAATCAGATTAAGCTCATCAGTCAAGTCAAACACTGACTGCTTATAATCAACTTAATCTGGAATTAATAGATTAAAGGAGTATCAAATTCAAGAGGAGGTATTTAATTATCTAAGCGTTTTTTTTATTTCTTTTGAAAATTCTACTCCAATTACTTTGAAAATCTTATATTAAAAATTCTTAGCAAATATTTTCAAAAGCTTTATCTTAGATATCAGGTTCAGGGGGAGAAATTAATTAAAAGTTTGGAAGTGTAAAAATCCCACCTAATTTTTAAAATTGATTTTCAATTAAAAATTATTACATTTAAAATTTAGTCAGTTTTGTAACATATGCTTGAAAATTAAACTTTCCAAACTTAGCAAATTTATTTTGACTAAAATTTTACTTGCTTTTGAAAAATTAAAAATGTTGCTTTGTTTTGAAAATATCAAAATTGAAAACTAAATTCAACTTAGTGTTTGAAAATTAGAATTTACCTTTTAAAAAGTAAATGCTACTTAAAATCTAATTTGAAAAACCTGATTTGAAAAATTTTACACTTTTGAAATGTTAAACTTGATTAACTTTAAACTTATACTTTTCAAAATTCAACTTGACTCCCCCAAGGCAACTTGCCTATCTCTTAATCAAACGTAGATATTTTCCAAAATAAGCTGTTTCTTAAATTAATAACTTTCTACAGTAACTCCACACTATGCTTTTTTACTCTTGCTTATTTTTTTGATGAATGCCAAAGGGGGAGAGTTAGGTGGTTAAGTTAGCTAAACCAGAATTGAAAATACAAACTAACTTTAAAACCCTTTAAATGCTTGAATGCTTGTTTTTTCTTGCATATGTTTTCACTAACTTAACCAGGTTGTCATTCCATCAAAAAGGGGGAGATTGTTGGTGCGGTTAGCACTAATGATTTAACCCAGGTTTTGATGAATGACAAATCAGGTTAAGTTAGTCTGTTGTTGTCTGACACTTTGATAAAGTGCGCAGGAGAAGTCCAGACAGGTCGACGGGCCGACCAGATGTCTGGCACGAAGTCCAGCTAGGTCGGTGGCACGAAGTCCAAGTGGGTCGACGGGCTGACCGGACGCTTAGGCGAGAAGTCCAAGAGGGTCGACGGGCTGACCGGACGCTTGGCACGAAGTCCAGACGGGTCGACGGGCTGACCGGACATCTGGCAGGTAAGTGAGGTAAGTCACTGGAGGGGAGTGACTGCGAGGACGCGTTCTCGGGAAGGGAACATTAGGCGTCGATCCGGCTTAGATCCATTTCGGATATCTAAGTCGAGATCGTGACTAGATTCCGGTCTCGGAAAGACGGAATCTAAGTCATACTCTTGTTGTTAATTTTGATTACTTAGCGTATCTATAAAAATGTGCTTACAATCTGTGCTGCAGGGTTTTTATTTGCCTCGGACTAACACTGTAACGCCCCGGCCCGGGCGGACACCACCCGAACCGAACCGGGAACATTACCTAAATTGCCTATCGGGTTGACGACTAGCTCCACAGACCACCGGAGGTCCTTTCAGCGTGCTTTGTCCTCACTCGCACGCACCCTGGAAAACTTCCCAGGAGGTCACCCATCCTCAGATTTCTCCAAGCCAAGCACGCTTAACTTTGGAGTTCTTTGAGTTTGGGCTTCCGAAAAGGAAAGTGCACCTTGGTGATATGGATAGTACCATCTAACCTTTTAAGCCATACTTAACCAGAATCTCAGAACCGGGGTATTACAATCACCCCCACTTAAAGACACAACGTCCTCGTTGTGTAACCACGAATCACACCACAAACAAATCCCGAATCTCCTCGCTGGGTGGTGCCGGTACTCCGCCCAGGCGCACTCCAAGGTCGCTCGATACCATCAGGCCGGGCGGACACCACCGAACCAGGAACATTACCTAAATTGCCTATTGGGTTGTGACTAGCTCCACGGACCACGGAGGTCCTTTCAGTGCTTTGTCCTCACTGCACGCACCGGAAAACTTCCGGAGGTCACCCATCTCAGTTTCTCAAGCCAAGCACGCTTAACTTTGGAGTTCTTTGAGTTGGGCTTAGAAAAGGAAGGTGCACCTTGGTGATATGGATAGTACCATCTAACCTTTTAAGCCATACTTAACCAGAATCTCAGAACTAGATGGTTCTGGGCGCCCGGAAGTCCGGGCGCCTGGAAGGTATCCAGGCGCCCGGAGGCAAGTTTTATCCCCAAGACGACGTTAACACTTGGAGCATGCTGGTTGGGAGTGTTACGTCACATTCCAGGCGCCCGGAAGGGATCCAGGCGCCCGGAGCAGCATATAAAAGAAGCCCCAGGTAGGAGCTTCAAGATATCTGTTTTCTGAGAACTCTGAGTTCAATCACTCTGCTACTCTGCGCTCCAACGACGTTCACAAAGCTCCGACGACTCACTCCGGTTTTCTTTTAATTCATTAGTTGTCGGTATAGCTTTGTTTTTCTTTCATTAGCAATATTTGTACGTAAATTGTAATTATCCGAATTGCTAGTGAATTGCCCAACGAAAGTACTCAAGGAGTACGGGCCTTCGAGTAGGAGTCGTCACAGGCTCCGAACGAAGTAAAAATCAACCGTGTTCATCTCTTTACTTCCTTACTTTTCCGCTGCGTTTTAACTCGAGACTTTCGAATCGATATTCACCCCCCCCCCCTCTATCGAATCTAACGGTCTTACAGCAATATCATCAACGCAACCATTGGTGTCGACTTATCACACCTCAGTACGTAGCTCATCGGTTGTCCCAAAGCCAACCACATATCCCTCAAAAGGTCCACCATAGTCCATCTAAGGAGCCTCCTTCATCCTTGGATTGACGCAGTAAATCAACTTTGACTTTGTAAAAACAACCTCTCCGCCTTTCCCTTACAACACCTCCTTCGAATCAGAAATTAAAAAAAAAGGAAAACTTTTTCCAATCTGGAGTGCATTCCCACTATCGAACTGCATTTCGATCCCGCACAAACGAAAAAATAATAATAAATATAAGAATCAGATGAAGGTGTAAAGAAGTTCACCCCTAGTACAGCAAAGAATACCAGCGCATGGCCCGTTGGTCGGGATCAAACCCAAAAAGCAAGGAAACCTAGCATCAAACTCAAGCTCTCCTAAATACCATCAATTCTCCTTACTTCGGGCACCGACTTCCTTGGTCGGGATGCATCGTAGGGCTCAGTACTCGAAAAACATGGATATGCGAGAGAACTGGGAATTGACTCCGTGGAACGCTAGTCGGAAATGTCTTCGACGAAGGAATCAGATCTATGGGCGATGACGAGCTGATTATTGGGCTGCGCGAGTAATCCAGCTTTGCCCTGCAGGGAAGCGTCGCCCTCGCGGTCAGTGACGACTGGGAGGAGGATTTGTAGAAGTAGTGATTATTGGGCAGTGCAGTTTGGAAAGGAATGGCGACGGGTTTAGGGCTTGGAGAGGAAAGGAGAAGGGGTGGTGGGTTTAGGGCTTGGAGAGGAAAGGAGAAAGAAAAATGTGAAGTAGATGAAGAGATCATAAAGGGGGGAATGCGGCGGCAAAAAAATTTCGAGGAGAGGGAAAGAAAAAATGTGGCGGCAAAAAATGGCGAAGGGAAAAAATAATGGTATTCAACAACACTTAATAGACAACGGGTTTCAAAAACTGTTGTCGTAATCCCAAAAAATAGCGCACATAGACAACAATTTTCAAAAACTGTTGTCGTAGCCTTTAAAAACTGTTGTCGTAGTCCTAAAAAAGCATAAATAGACAACGGTTTTTAAAAACCGTTGTCGTAAGCTAAAAAAACTGCTAAAAGACAACAGTTTTTGTTAAAACCGTTGTTAAAAGGCAAAAAGACAACGATTTGGTAAAAAACCGTTGTCGTTTGAGTGTTGTTGAATGGAGATTTTCTTGTAGTGGAGGCACCTTCGATCAAGTGAGGCACCTCTGCTCAACCAAGGCGCCTTCGATGAGCTTGGAGTCGTTGCAGTGCAAATAAGAGTGGGAAGCCAGCTCAGCCTAATCGAGGCATCTCCAATGAATCGAGCTGCCATGGATGCAGCCAGATCACAAAATGGACGTTGCATGGAGATAAAAGTTTATTAATGCCATGTCAACCAATGATCATTTGTGACCAAAATGCTATAAATATCACCCTAGAGCTAGGAGTTCAATACACACATGTTTTTAAACTTTTGTAATCAATTCTTATACGTTCAATTGCTGTAAGGGGCTTCTCCACCTCCGACCTTTGTCAAAGGAGAAAATCTTTAGTGAGCTTTCTACTGCCTTGGATTAACAATCACCTACATTGTAACTAAGTAAAATTTTGAGTCTCTTATTTTTTATGTTATTTATTTTTACTTAATTAATAGTGTGTCCTTGTTAATTAAGTAGTAAGAGATTATTAAAATTCTTATTGCAAGCTATTCACCCCCTCTAATTGGTTCACCTGATCCAACAAAGTACTCTAGTTCTCTTATATAAGAACGAATAAAACATACAAAATTATGTAAACTATAGGGGTATTAAACTAATGAGTCATACCATGAAACTTTGAGAAAAAATAATAGAAATAAAGTAGATCACTGAAAATCAATTTGGCCTGGAAGGTTGACAATAGAATCTATACATCTTCTCATACAACTAATTGAAAAGTATCGGGAATAGAAGCAAAACTTACACATGGTATTAGTTGACCTAGAAAAAACTTATGATAGAATATCAAGGAAAATTATATGAAAAATTATAGAAAAGAAAGATGTTAGTATAGCATATAATGTACTAATTAAGAATATGTATGAGGATGTAATAACAAGAGTAAAAACTTCTAGTGAATTAATCAAAGTATTTCCCATAAGAACAAGGTTACCTCAAGGATCAACTCTAAATTCTTATCATTTACACTAATCATAGACGAAATCACTGGACACATCTAAGATATAGTATCATGGTGCTTGTTGTCTACAAATGATATTATTTTGGTAAATGATACACGTGTAAGTAAATACTAAACTCGAATTATAGAGGAAAATGCTAGAAGTGAAATGTTTTAGATTAATACAGTAAATACAAAATATATAAAATTAAAGTTTAGTAACATTAGATATAATGAGACAATTGTTAAAATAAGAGAAGAAGAGTTATTTGTAATTGAGAGTTTTAACTATTTAAGATTATTTTTACAAAAGGATAGGGAGGGATTGAAAGAGATATCTTATATATAATATAAACAGTATAAACATGATGGTTGAAATGGAGAAGAGTATTAGGTGTTCTTTGTAATGATAAAATACTAGACTTACTATACATGAGCAGAAGATGATAATTACAAAGATGAGAATGTTAAGGCGAATGTGCGGACATAGAAGGATGAACAAGATAAAACATAAAAATATTAGAGAGAAAGTCGAGGTTGCACTTATTGAGGAAAAATTTCAGGGGATACGTTTAAGATGGTACAAACATATACCTAGATGATTAATAGATGCCTTAGTTAGGTGATGTGAAACTATAACAAATATGCATATCAAACGAGAAAAAAAAAATCTGAAAAAAAAAACTTAATTAGTAATAATAAAATAAGATAAAATAAAATTTATTTAAATATAAATAATGATATAGTAGAAGATATAGTTCAATGACATAGAAGAATCCATAAAACTGACTCCGTCTAGTGGGATAAAATTTGGTTGTTATTGTATACTTTTGATGTGTTTTTTAGATTAACATTTATTAGCATATGTTAGAGATACAATCAAAGTTCCACATTAAAAAGACATGGAAATTAAAAATTCATAGGTTTAAAAGGATGAAGATATCTCTATTAGTATGAGACCTTTTGGATAGAGCCAAAAAATAAAACCATGAGGGCTTAAGCCCAGAGTGGACAATATCATATTATTGTAGAGATATGTGAATTCTTTTAATTCCAACAAATGATATTAGAACGAGATTGCTCTTCACCGAACTAATCACCAGAAGAAGCACGAGTTAGAGTCATGATCCAAACCAGATAGTGGGGTGACCTTGAACGAAGTTGAGGGAAGACCTGCAGCAGGTTAAAAGTGATTGGATATACCCGCGGAGAGGTCCGAAGCAGGTCAAGAGTGATTGGATGCCAACGGGGAGGTCCGAAATAGGTTTGATGGAGGATTGTTGGGAATACAATCAAAGTCCCATATTAGAAAGACATGAAAAAGATTATTGGTTTTAAAGGATGAAGATATCTCCATTAGTATGAAACTTTTTAAGTAAAGCCAAAAATAAAATCATGAAAATTTAAGCTCAAAATGAATAATATCATACAATTATATAAATATGTGAATTCTTTTGATCCCAACAACATCTAATAATAAAAATTATAAAAGGACATATAATGCATTACACTCTTCCACTACTATGACACTTGTGCCACCACTAGACCCATTAGAACCGTCAATTTGACGATTCTTAGAATATTGACCCTTAATCTTAACTAGTTACTAGTATGGATCAGGTCCGGTTCAGATATGGCCTGTGATGCCACAATCCTCTAAGAGGGAGAATCCATAATGTTGAGTTTAATCACTTTTGCTCGTAAATAAAACTAATTCACTAACACTGTTTCCAGTCTGATTGCCCCATAATTTTAGTAATTTTACCAAGCCAAAATCAAACTCTCCCGTTCCTTGTCATCTTCCTAGGGTACGTTATTTGATATCCACAAGCCTTGAACCTTCTCGTCCCTCCTACATTATGTGAAAAGGTAAATCATACGATCACCTAATAACTTATGATCAAATAAATTTTAAAATTAATTTATTATCAACCACCAAATTCTCATCCATCCTATCCTAAGCATCATTTATTCAATATTGTACTACAACATATTATTAATCCTGACGGTCTCATCAGACCAAATGACCGTGCTGTTGATACTGATTAATTTTTGTCAATGCTGCAGGTCTTTGACTCACTAAACGAAAATAATACAAATCATCTCTCTCTCTCCTCTTCACTATGTCCACTTGTTCCTTCTTTATTCGCCCTTCCCTTGTCGAGATCCGATTCGCAAACATAGCGTTCAATTTCATGGTAGCTGAGAGAAGGGCTTCGCTCCTCTTCCACTACCTCTTTATCCTAATCCTAATGGCCGTCACCTCTTTCCTCCCAGCCGACGCCGCCTCCGCCACCGCCGCGGCCGCTCGCGTCCCCGACAGCCACCCCTGCTGCCGCGATCAAAGCAAGAAGAAGATGAAGAAGAAGAGAAGGCTGCCTCTGCCTCCGCCTCCCCCCTCCAGATCTCTCCCTCCGCCGCCCCCTTCGTCCACCTCGTGGGAGCATTTCAAGAACCTGCTCAGCTGCCGCTCCGCTGGGGAGCAGGTCCACGACCCAGCGTCGCGCCTCGGCCGCGCCTTCTGCGGGTCGTCCATCTGCGCGCTCCGCGACGTCGTCCACGGGAACACCCGCGTCGTCCACCGCTCCGACACCGACATTTCCTCCGACGCCGCCAGCTCCCTCTCCCTCTCCCAGAACGAGACCGCACAGCTAGCGCGCTCCGCCCGCCACCGCCCAGCGCCTCCGGTGGCCTCACTTAACTGCGGCAGAGGCGGGTACTACTCTCCTCTTCCCAAGCTCTCCGGCTGCTACGAGTGTCACGCCGTCTCCGTCGATTCCTCTTCCCGGTATTTTGTCGAACACCGAGCCTGTACTACTTTCTCCATTTTTTTTTTCCTCAAAAGGGAAATTGATCCCAATGTGCGAATTAGGAGGTATCCGAGGCCGAGAGAGACGCTGTGTGCTTGCTCCGACTGCGGCGAGGTGTTCACGAAGCCTGAAACCCTAGAATTGCATCAAATCACACGACACGGAGGTACAATAAAAATGGTTGTTGAAGCATTAACGTCTATTTTTTTTTTCCAAAAGACAAAAAATATGAATTGTTTGAATTATGTACTATATTTTATCTTATCGGTCGATTTATTTAGCTTTAAAGTATTATCCATAAATTAATTTTAGTTGATTTATTTTTTTTTTAAAAAGTACTTCTATGATATTGTTGTACGGTGTAATTAGTGTCCGAATTGGGGCCGGAGGACTCGGGACGCAACATCGTGGAGATAATCTTCAAGTCCAGCTGGCTCAAAAGTGACCGTCCGATCTGTAAGATCGAGCGCATCCTCAAGGTCCACAACCCACCGCGCACTGTCGCGCGCTTTGAGGACTATCGCGCCGCCGTCAAATCCCGCGCTCTCCCGCACTCCGCTACTGGCGGCGGAGGCGCCTGCCACAACCACCGCTCCCGCTGCGCAGCTGACGGAAACGAGCTCCTCCGCTTCCACTGCACCTCCCTCTCCTGCCCCCTCGGCGCCAGCGGCTCCACCTCGCTCTGCTCCAACACCGGCGGCACTTCCTCTCCTATCGTCGCCTGCGGCGTCTGCGCCATTATCCGCCAAGGCTTCGTGCGGGCGAACCACCCGCACGGAGTGAGGACGACGGCCAGCAGCGGCCGCGCGCACGACTGCGGCCCCATGACTGACGCCACGGAGGACCGGCTGCGGGCCATGCTGGTTTGCCGCGTCATCGCCGGTCGGGTGCGGCGCCCGGGCGAGGACCCGGCAACGGAGGACGCTTACGACTCGGTGGCCGTGGCCGAGGCCGAGGCCGACGGAGCCTGCGGCGCGTACGGCAACCTGGAGGAGCTGCTGGTGGCGAATCCGAGGGCCATCCTCCCCTGCTTCGTCGTCATCTATCGGGCCCTCGATTAGGACAATCCTCAGTTAAGAAACGAAAATTATTAACTGGGTAATTAAATGCTCCACAACTATTTGTATTTAATGCTTGCGTCAAACGCAATGGTGACCACGATAGAGAAAAATTCAGAGTTAGCTCACCGTCTGCGTCTCCAAACTCAAAAGTCTTAACCTTGTCAAATGTATTGCTTTTCTTGGTTGTACATAAAGATTCTTCTTGTCTCGTGCCTACTTTCTCACAAGGTTTGCATTTTTTATTTTTTTGTATAATAAGTAGTCGTCGCCACCACGTCTTTTATATAATTAACTAAGGTGATGCTGCATTGAACGTCGAAATTATGCCCTTCGATTCTCCTTATAATTAAACTCATTAAAATTTTCAATTAACTTACGTTCAATAAAAGTTCAATATAGATGATCATAAAATTTGTTATTTTTTTTTTCATTTTGTTACGAAGAGTTATTTCAATGAGTTTCATAGCTGAAAGTGCTCATTTCGTTATTGTTGTAAAAACGGAAAGAGTTAAAACAAAACGAATTAACTTTCTAATTAAATAAATTCATTAGATTTAATATATAAGTAAATGATATAATTAGAATATATAAACTATAACAAATGAAAAAAAAATATTAGTTGACTTAGAGCAACCAGTGGGAGCTCTTTCCAAGCTCCCACTGTGACGTGGACTGAGTAAAAAACCTCCCTCCCATAGTGGAGGGAGGTTTTTTGATTAAAACGAAGAAGCGGCTCTGCAGCGAAGCGGCTCTGTCGCTGCAGAGCCGCTTCTTCGTCTTTTAATTTTTTTTTTTATTTTTTTAATAATTAAAAAAAATCAAAAAGTCTGGTACCTGCTTCTCATTTCATGAGCAACGGCTAATTTTTAGCCGTTGTTCAACGGTTATAATTTAATTTTTTAATATATAAAAAATCTATAAATATGATATCTATTTCATTCATTCCATTCATTCCATTGTTATCTTTGCTCTCAACTCAATTCTTCCTTTCATTCCCTATTTGTATTCGAGATGGATGAAAATTTCAATACTTCCTTTACAAATCTTTTGAATTCTTCAAATACGGAAGGAAATACATCTTCTCAAAATACTCGCATTCCTCCAAATATCCAATATCCTCATTTTTTCTCTCAACCACAATATCTTCCAAATTTTCAAAATATTTCATATGTTCCACAATATTCTCCAAATTTTCCAAATTCCCAAAGTTCTCAAAATTTTTTTTAGCCGTGGAATCAAAGTAACACCACCTCAGCTCCATTTGGTATGTATTCATCCCAAGACTGGTCAGCAATGGGTAGCCAACTTGGGATGTCTTATCCTTACGGGGTTTCTCCTAATCCAGCACCTGTCATACTTTCGAATGAATCTAGAAGGGCGACTATTGATCCATCTATCAGCGACAAAGAATCTCTAACGTCATCATCTGTTCTAGCAACTCAGGTGCCACCACACTCATCACAAGAAGAGCGTGAAGTTGAGCTGGAGGAAAATGAATCGAAAAGAAGATTCTGGTCTCCCGATGAAGATGTGGTCCTTGCGAAGTCATGGACAACTATAAGCACTGATGCAATCATTGGTAATGACCAGAAGGATCAAGCTTTTTGGAAACGTATTGGTGATTACTACAACAAACATCGCCCCACTGGATCTATGACGAGAAGTTATCAGCGTCTGAAATCACATTATTACAGGTTTGCACCGATGGTAAATGAATTTTCTGCAACTTATAATAATTTTTATACTCATCGGCAAAGCGGTTGGAGTGATGAAAATGTGTTGGAGAATGCACTGAATATGTGGAAAGCCAACAACAATAACAAGGATTTTAAGTATATGCATGTGTGGAGGGTTCTCAAAGACTACGAGAAATATACTCCACAATCAGTTGCTCATTACTCTAACAAGAAGGCAAGGACATCCGAGTCAGGAGGAAACACTTCAACATCAAATCCAGATACAAGTGTTGATTTAGATGACTCTGAAGTCCGCATTCGTCCGATAGGGCAAAAGGCAGCGAAGAGGAAGGGCAAATCTAAAGCCAGAGAGGGCGACACAATGGAACTTAACATCGACAAACAATGACAAGATATTAAAGAATATCAAATGCAAAAAATGGCTCTGCGGGAAGCCGAGATCTTTCATAAGGATTATGAAATTCTTATGAAGGATAACAGTGAGATGACACCATGACAACTTTATTTACATGAGAAAATGGTGAAAAAAATTAAACAGAGACATGACCTGGTGTAGATGAGTTTACGTTTATTTTTATATATTATTATAATATATGTCTTTTCATTTGATGCAATGTAATATTTATGTTTTTTTAATTATTAATGTTATTTCATGTTAGCAAGTGGTAAATTTAAATTTTATAAAAATTTAATGGTGTATAATGTAAAATATGAAGGATAAATGAGAATTATATATAATGAAAAGTGTGGGACCCATGAAGGAGTTGTTGAGAGGTTTTTTGATAGTGGAAAGATGTGTGAGGTTTTTAACTTTTGATGTGGCGCAGACATGGCAACGAAGGAGCTCACAGTGAGATTTAACCACTGTGGATGCACTTGTAGAGATAATATCAAGTAAGAATATTAATAATAGTTGACTCATAGAGATAATATCAAAAGAAAATAAACTTGGTGATGATTGCATAGATATCGCATGGTATTTGAGAGAAGGGATGTGGTGATTCTGCTCATCAAATCGCTGTCGGAGGCTTATACTGGACATGAATATGAAATATCATATGAAGGATAACGAAAATATTTCAAGAAATATAGAGATCGCACAATTGAAAAAGGAGGTCGAAGAAAATCTATTTTAAAGACGAACGGATCTGCTCAAATGCAATGAAGGAAAAGGATAAAGATGATCGAAACTTGAATCTTTCGTGCCTACGGCTCTACGGCTGTGAGGAGAAACAAGCAAAGAGGTAGCGCTAGTTGCTCTTGCGGGGTGCGGCAAAAATATCATATGGGTGGTATTGATAAAGCGTTGAATTTTTTTTGATTTAATTTAAGTTCGTCAAGCAATATGCTCTCACTTGAAATTTTAATTAAATCAATTCAAATAGGAAAAAAAAAAGTTACTGGAACTTTAATAGGAAAAATAATTAAGAGAAAATAACGTGACGGTGGAGTTGTAATTTTTTTTTAAGTTTTATTTCTTTTTAAATGGGTAGGACGGAGCCCACTCTAGCCAAGAATGACTCCGTCCTTGGCATCGCTGGATAGTCACACTTTCTAATCGCCAGGGCTTTCCCCTTTTCCCGCTTGTTTTCATATGGTTTAATGCAATCACAGGCTTGGAATTGCAGGGCACGTGATCCGAACACTTGAAGGTCAAAGCACTATGCAGCCCGCATAATATATACAAATGGTTGACTAAATATTTTGAGCTCGCCCATATGATGCATAATGCAGGTCTAACTTAAATCCATGTAAAATTAGGATTCGCTTATAGGTGAGCAAAAGTGAATGATTATTTTACTGGATATATTCACATGCATGGCTCAGGGCCCAGATTGCATTAAATCATATTGACTCGTGTACGGACACAATCTGTGCGCGCTGAATGTCGGATCAATCGGGGCAAAATTCATCCAAGTGGAATAACCAACGTTTTATCACGTAAACCTTTTACTGTTGTAACGGATGCATTACAACCAACCTTTTTGCCACGTTCGAGTAATAATGAGTGAAACAGTAGACGTTTCACTGCTCGGTTAGTAATGGTCATTAATCGACCATTAACGCTGTCATTGATCTGAGTTTCTATATAAGGAGGTTGCAATCACAGGCAGAATAAGAAAAAACAGAGAACACACACGCAATGAAGTAAGCAAAAGCTATCCACCTCATTCCCCTCCTATGTCGTGCTACTCCTGCTCGACAGAGTGCCCGTGATAGCGATCAGGTGCCACTCAGTTCGTCGTGACCACTAGTGCTTAGTGGAGATCACGGTCAAACCGTTGTATCCTGGGAAACAGACGACCCGAGTAAGCCTCGAAGCACAGCCGGAGGTGGGGGCGAATATGTTTCAAGGAAATTGTGACTCTCGCAGGACTCGGTCAATTTTCCCGGTCGGTCTCTTCGTCCGCCCGGTCGGCCTGTCTGTCAAGACCTGGTCTGTCAAGACTGCTCTATTAAGACCTGATCTGTCAAGACTGCTCTGTCAAGACTTGGTCTATCAAGACTACTCTATCAAGACCTGCTCTGTCAAGACCTGGTCTGTAAAGACTGCTCTGTCAAGACCTGGTCTGTCAAGACTGCTCTGTCGCTCTACAACACAGACCTGGTGCTCGATTGATCTGCCCGCTCGGTGACTCAGTCCGTTCTTCTGTACGTAACAAAAACCAGCCCCTGTTGGCAGCCTGAGATCATCCGCTCAGGTCATCTCTATTGTAAGTTGAATTTAAATTCTGTGTAATTTTAAAATTCAGCTAACTCTCTAAAATCTCTGACAACAGATTGTATTTTTTGTAACATTTCCTTGGTCGGACAATCGATTACCAAGCCTATAATTATGAACAAAAATGATGGAAATCGATCGGTTAATCAATTAAAGTTTTCCTGATCGATTGAGAACTTTTCTAATTGATTAAAAACATTGAGTCGCAATAAAATTTTGATATTGATCGATTAAGATGTTTTCCTAATCGATTAGACAGAATCAGTTTAAAATTATTTCTAATTGATTAGAATGATTGTTAATCGATTAAAAAAAATGATAATCCCAGTTAACTTCACTGACTATCTCTAGGGGTGACCGACCTAGCCCCACGGAAGTTTTCCACCAGTTATCAGGATAAATCGGGAAGTGCACACAGCAGCCAACCCAGAAGCCCAGCATCCTTTGATTACGCCCCCCATTTGGAGGAAAAATTTCTACAAATACACCATAGCTGGAGTTCAAACCGTGAGTATCTGAGTGATAGTCTCGATATCCTACCATAACACCATAGCCCCGGGGACATTATTATTAATCGATTAAAAACTTTAAAGAAGTGGTTATTAATCGACTTGATTTTTTTTTCTAATCGATTAAACATTTCTCTAATTGATTAATATTTCTCAAATCGATGAAAAGATTAAGGGTAATCAATTAAGAATATTTTAATCGATTAAATTTATTTTTTAATAGATTAAAAGAGTGTCCATCCCTAGGCGACCCTCATAGGTCCAGGTGTTCGGATGCTCACCTGGGTGCTCGGACATTGAATGAGCTTATAACTCAGTGCATACAAGAGGAGGAGAGACTGAGGCATGAGACACCTAGAAGTGCTCACATAACATCTGGATCTCAAGGTTTGAGCAAGAAGAGGAAAATGATCAATAAAGGAAAAGGAAAGCAAACTGTAAATTCCAGGGGCTATGGCTATAAGGTGCAAAAGAAACAAGATAAGGAGTTCACTTGTTACTTCTACAAAAAGAAATACCATATGAAGAAAGACTACTCTAAATATGCAATTGGCGTGTAAAGAAAGGTAAATTCTCAACTTTGTTAGTTTGAAAGTCAATTTGGCTATTGTACCCATAGATACTTGGTGGACAGATACTGGTGCTACTACTCATATAAGTGTCACTATGTAGGATTGTCTCAAGAGTCATTTTCCGCTTGATGGTGAAAGATACATCTATACAGGGAATGGAAAGAAGACTAAAGTTGAGTTGATTGGTGTTTTAAAGCTTTGTTTAAGAACTGATGTCTATTTGGATTTAGAAAATACATTCATTGTACTGTCTTTTCGACAGAATTTAATTTTAATTTCTTGTTTGGAAAAATTAAACTATTCTTGTTTATTTAGAAATAAAATTTTTAGTGTTTTCTTAAATTTAGTATTAATTAGCAATGGTTCCTTGGTTGATAAGTTTTATAAATTGAACACCATAACTCCTATGATTGACAACGTAATAATACATAGTATAGGTATAAAACACAAATTGACTGACGATAATTCTTCTATGTTATGACATAAGTATTTAGGACATATATCCAAACAATGCATAGAAAGATTAATGTCATATGGAATTCTTGATTCCCTTGACATGTCAAACTTTGATGTCTGCATAGAATGTGTTAAGGAAAAGACCACTAACAAAAGGAACAAAAGGGCTAACTGTTGTTGTAATGTTTTGGAGCTAATGCATATAAATATTTATGGACATTCCCTAAGACATCTTGGAATGGACACACATATTTATTAACTTTATAGACGACAATTCTAAATTTGAGTATCTGTACCTTATTCATGAAAAGTCACAATCTTTGGACATGTTCAAAATTTTCAAAGCTGATGTTGATCTTCGACTAGGTAAGAAAATTAAAATCGACCGATCTGACCATAGAGATGAATATTATGGTCGATATGATTAATCAAGTGAACAACATTCAAGACTTTTTGTAACTTGCCTTGCTGAGTGTGTGATTGTGCCTTAGTGTACCATGTCTAGTACTCTGAGTCAGAATGATGTAGATAAACATTGTAATCGTATCCTAAAAGACATGGTAAGAAATATGATGTCTTTCACTTCTCTACCAAAGTCTTTATAAGGTGAAACACTCAAGACTACAGATTACCTAATCAATAGAGTACCTAGTAAGGCAGTAACTAAACTCCTATTTAAGATGTGGATGGGTAGACAGCCTAGCATTAGGTATTTACATGTTTGGTTTTGTCCAACTAAGGCTAGGTCTCATAGACCTAATGAAAGGAAACTAGACTCAAGGACTATTAATTATAATTTTGTAGGTTACTCTGAGAAGTCAAGAGGGTATAATTTTTATGGTCTCTCTAATAGATCCTTCTTCAAAATGAGAAACAGCAAATTCATTGAAAATAGTGAGAGTGATAAGGTTAGGGAAGTATCTTTTGAGGAAAGCATTGATGATCCTCCTATGGTCACTACTAGTGCGATCAGTAGCTGTGTGATTACCATATTGCATATTATGAATATCACACATTCTGTGAGTGTAGTGAACTAAGATATTCTCATGATATCTCCAATATAATTGAACCTATCACTCAAAGTGATATATTGCCTCATATTGATGAGCAAGTACCTCAACTACCTTAAACACAAATTTCTTTGAGATGATCTACTAGGATAAGAGATCCATGATTTCTCATAATTATGTTTATTTTCAAACGAACAAGTTTAACATTGGGTTGGAAAGTAATCCTATATCTTTCTAAGAGGCCAAATAATGTTTAACACTAAAATGTAGATTAACGCCATGAAAGAAGAGTTGAATTCTGTAGCAGAAAATGACATTTGGAAACTTGTCAAATTTCTTGAAGGTATAAAACACGTTGATTGTAAATGGATATTTACAACCAAGTGAGATTCAAGGGGCAATGTCGAAAAGTATAAGGCTTATCTTGTTACCAAGAGATTCACTTAGAAGAAAAACATTGATTATAAGGAGACTTTCTCATTTGTGTTGATGAAAGACTCCCTTAGGTTAATCATGACACTTGTAGCTCATTATGATTTGGAACTACATCAAATGAACTTAAAGACTACATTCCTCAATGAATATATATATATATATATATATATATATATATATATATATATATATATATATATATATATATATATTGAGTCATCAGATTCAAAGCACCTAGTATGTAGATTAAAGGAGTCCATTTATGGTTTGAAAATAGGCATCCTGTCAGTGGTACCAGAAATTTGATCAAGTGGTCATCTCATTTAGATTTAGAGAAAATCCTGTTGATCAAGGCATATATGTCAAGTTCAGTGAGAGCAAGTTTATTATACTTGTTTTATATGTGGATGACATATTGCTTACGAGCAATAATAAGGGTCTATTGTATGAAACCAAGTCATTTCTATCTAGCAATTTTGAAATGAATGATTTTGGTGAAGCGTATTTTGTTTTAGGCATACAGAGATGCCATTATCTTTCGAGAGGCATGCTTGGACTTTACAACTGACCTATTTTGAAAAGGTGTTTATAAGGTATGACATATATAACTATGCACCTGATGACACACCTATGTCTGGAGGTGACAGATTCAGTTTGCAGCAGTGTCCACGACTTGAACTTGAAATAAAAGAGATGAAACAATTCTCATATGCGTCAGTAGTGGGAAGTCTCATGTATGCACAAGTTTGTACTCGACTAGATATAATGTTTATGGTGGGGATGTTGGGTAGATATATTAGTAACATAGGACCATCATACTGAAAAGTTGTAAAAAGAGTAATGCGGTATTTACAGAAAATGAAAGGGCATATACTCACGTATCAGAGGTCAAATCACCTATAGATTATTGGATATTCAGACTCTAATTTTACTAGATGTTTGGATAGCAGGAGGTCTAGTTCATGCTATATTTTCATGTTGGATGGAGGAGCTATATCTTGGAAGAACGTCAACCAAATGCTAATAGCTACTTCTACTATGGAGGCAGAGTTGATAGCGCTATGAAGCATCCAATTATGAGATTTGGTTGTTGAACTTCATTACAAGGTTGCATATCGTTGATGACATTGACAGACCACTGAAGATCAACTGTGATAATAAAGTTACAGAAAAGTATGCTAAGAACAATCATAGTTCATCGAAGTCCAAATACATCGATATCAAGTTTATGACGGTTAAAAAAGAGTTCAGATTTGTCAGATTATGATAGAGCACATCAGCATAGATTCCATGTTGACAGATTCACTCACTAAGGGCTTGGCAACTAAGGTGGTTTATGCACATGTTTTGGATATGGGAGTTCTTCTTATAGAAGAAGAATTCATCTACTTAAAGTCTATATTTATTTTATTTCTCTATGTTAATAAAAACAAATATTTTATTTTGATTATTTTACGTACTTAAAGTTCAAAATATTAATGAGAATTTATATGTTTATTTGACACTCTGAATATGATATCATGATTTACTGTTGTTGTTTAGTATTTAGTGTTTGTAAATATGATACATATTCCTTTTGGAATCATAAAGTTTGGATCATGATTTGTTATTGCAGTTTAACATAAGGTATTTGCAAATATGATTAGACCCTTTTGGGTCACTTTAGATTAGTTGGAAATTGATATCTATTGATAATATTTCATATAATTTCCATTCTATACATCCACATCTTGATCTATGTCATTAATGACATTGGTATTATGATTACTATTGGAGCTTGTACATGCATATAGTAGCTATGACTTCTTTAGTCTCATATCAATGAAGTTAATTGACCAAATTATTTACAAGAATATTTGGTACCCATAAAGTTTCATATCAATTAAAGTTATATTTATATTTCATTTACAACTCACATATAGCCCAAGTGGGAAATTGTTAAATATTTCTTTTAGGTTGGTTTATTTGTAAGTTGTACATATGAATACGAACCAAACCTGTTTAAGATCGAATTTGAGTTCATTGGGCTTCGAGATATCGGACGTGGATTCGATGTATAGAATCCTTTAGTCCAATCCATTATCTTCTATGGGCTAATAACATATCGATTTTCCTATATAAGGGAGAGATCCCTAATGGATTAGGTATCTTGACAGAACCCTTGTTCTCCATTGACAAGAGTTTGTGCGCGCCGCCATCCCTAATTCTCTCGGAAGAGCTCTCTTTGTTTGTTTCCGCTTCTTCTTCTTCCTTAGGGATGTTGGATACTACGACGACGCTACAGGATAAGGACTATGGCGCTTTATTCAGGTTTCTTGTTATTACAATTTATGTATTACTTTGTTATGACATGTTTAGTAGAAACAAGACTTGTTCATGTACTTATATTTTCCTATTCAAATACTTATTTGGTTCTTTCAATTACCACTCACATTTCCCAGACTTGATTAATAATAGGAGAAGGTTGTGTTATCTCTAGCCAATCCATACTCTAGCAAATAATGAAGTCTTGTATGGTAAACTAGCTTCTAGTGCGTAGGCCATGATTCTTCTCTTGCACTGCAACCCACCATGGTTTACGTATTAATGAATTCCAAAAAATCAAGTTCTTAAGGAAAATCTTTTGCAATCAGACACAAAATTCTAAAATTATTTAAAAAAAAAATAGTTACAAGCGCTTAGGTTTATTGATCCGCTGGAAATTCTCCCCTGCATTTAGGAACCCTCGAGGCCTCTCGGATTCTCCTAGATGGTGGACAGGTCTTTAAACTGATTGTCTCCTCCCGCAATTCAAGTGGCACTACCCAACAACCCCTGCAGTTCTTACCAAAGTTAACAATGTTGGTGTGTGTTAATCATGTATATACATTTTTTTATCTTATTTATGATGTGGATATATCTTAAGAGCAGTGGGAATTAGGAGGGGGAGGAGGGACAATTTGGTCATTTTTACTGTAACACCCTTTTAGTACACTGTTCATGCGAAAAAGGGAGTTCCTTCTTCTTCGTGCTGATTTTCCGTCGCTAGGAGGGGACCAACTTCTCTCCCTCATGCTCCCTTCCTCGTTGACGCTGGCTGCCACTCCTCTCCTCCCCTTTTCTCTTCTCCACGCCATCATCAATGATGCTTCTCCCTCCTACAGACACTGACAACTGCTGGGCTCATTTCTAGTGTCATCTCCTCTCTATCTCTCTTGCGTCCAGACTACCTCCAGCAACTGCCAGCCTCACAGCTGACCCCGCGCCTCGGGGGACCGCCACCAGGAAGCACGCCGCCACCCTCCTCCTCCGTTCTCTCTCCCGCCTGAGGAACAACGCACACCCGTTGTCGCTCATGCCGCCGCCGGCATCCACTCCGGAGCCATCCTCCCTCAATTCTCCCTCCCTCTCCCCTCTCCTCCTCTCACTGGAGCTACCTCCGAGCCGCCTGATGTGCGTAGACTATATACACTTTTATGCATATTTTAACGCACATCTACTTATATTTCATTAGCATTGATCCTGTCCGAATGCTGAATCAACGGACGCTGGGCACGTGGCGCTCTCCGAGTCGCTGATGGAGATCCCCGGCTACTCGTACGAAGCTCCGGCGAACCTGCACAGAAGTCGGGCAGGGAAGGGGTTCCCGGCGGCGACCCTCCGACGCTCAAGTCAGGCAAGCGAGTGATGAAAAAAGTGGCTCCAAAGGTCGTGAACGCGTACCTCCGGCGAAGGATGAGGGCCTTTATATAGGGCAGCGGAGAAGCGAGTATACACATACCGAGGTGTACACGTGTCCATGGCCCATACCCCAGTAAGGGCTTGTCAGTGAGCTTACCTGACCCATACTGCTATAGTCCAGGCATGTCCTCGATGGGACAGCGGAACCCCCTGTCATAAGATTTGGAGTATGGCCTACATGTGGAACATACCCGTTGTCAGGAAAAGATGTACCTTGTCCTTTTCCCCTTTGCTCCCGATCTAGCGTCCGGCCGGCCAGCTTCCGCGATATCCGGCCGGACGTATACGGCGGTTTACTGGAAGATTCTCAATCACGTGCTTTGTGGGGACTATTAGCAGTATGTTACCTTATGGCTTTGGCCGAGCGTGTCGTCCGCTTGGCCCTGCGATTTTGTCCACTGAGCGCCGGAACCCTGACTTTCGACAAGGCGCCTTTAACCATTAACCACACCGGGCGGCCGGCCGGCCGGTCGGACCCACACCTCTCCAGCCGGACACCTGCCACTTTGACTTCCACGTGGCGTTGACTTTCCCCGGACGAGGGTCCCCTGTTCTTACAACCGGATCACTTGCCTCCCCTTCAAGTCTAGTCGAAGGAGGCGATTTGTCCGACTGACTGGACTGCGAATCTAGTCGGGCGGCTCCTCCGTGCTAGTATCCTCCGATCGGCCTACCGCAGAGATGGCCTTGAGCGAATCAACAATGGCCTTCACCGGATCTCCTCGTGTTCTGCGCCAATCTTCGACATTAAGGTTGAGCATGCTTTCATTAAATGCTCCGAATGGTCGAATGCCACATGGCGCACTGTCGTCATCGTACGGCGGCGGCGGTGTGGTGCTGTGATGGGATCGAGGCGGTTCGAAATAGACGGTGCGATGCGCACCTTGATTCCTGTGACCTGGATCCAACGGCGGAGGCCGCCCGGCCCCCGCTATATAAAATCTTCATTCTCTTATTCCCCTCACTTGCCTTCGCGATTTCTGCCTTTGTCTCCGGCGTTTTGGTGCTCCGGCGATTTCCCTCCTGCTTTCCGACGCTCCCCGGCGCCTCTTCCTTGATCTTTTTTCCTCGCAGTAAGGCTTTATACCTCTTCTTTCTTGTTTCCGGTGTTTACTCCGCATTTCTCTCCCAGTTTCGATCCTTGAAACCTCCTTTCGCTTGCTGTTGTTTTTCTCCTGCCTTTTCGCCTTTTTGATTCCTTCCGATCGGCCCATGGCTAGCTCTTCCCATCCCGAAGACCAGTCCCTCGGCCCTTGGTACACTACCATGCAGTCACGATTTGATCAGCGTGACTTTGACATTCTGACCGATAATTTTGAAATCCCCGAAGATTTTGAACTTCTTTTGGCTGGTCCTTCCGCTCGGCCGCATAGGCCGCCGCGCGGAGCTTTCTGTGTCTTCCACGACCAGTTTACTGCCGGTCTGCGTTTCCCTGTACATCCTTTCATCATAGACGTTTGTAATTTTTTCGGTATTCCGCTTGGCAGTTTGGTACCCAACACCTTTCGTCTCCTCTGTGGTGTTGTTGTTTAGTTTAAGATTCACAACATCCCCCTCCGACCGGAGGTCTTTTTTTATTTTTATTACCCCAAACAAGCCGAGCCGGGCACCTTCATGTTCCAAGCTCGGCCCGGCTTAGTCTTCTTCAACAAACTACCTACTTCCAATAAACATTGGAAGGATTATTTTTTCTACATCCGTATTCCCGATCAAGCCAACTTCCCGACCAAGTGGCAGGTCAACTTGCCCCCCACTCCCGAGCTGAAGAAATTCAAGACTCGACCGGACTACCTCCATGCGGCAAATATGCTAGTCGGTCTGCGACTTGACATCAACAAGCTTCTTCACGAAGGAGTGATGTACATCTTCGGCCTGAGTCCCACACGGACTCCTCTTCCGACCGGCTTCGGTAAGAGTTTTACTTGGGCATTTGCTTTGATTGCTAACTGATTTCTTTTCTTTCCTTTGCAGCGGACATCCTCATGGATTCGGTGATGGCCGGCGTTTTGAAGAGAAAGGCAGCGGCGCTAGAAGCCGCGGCGGCCAAAGAAATGGAAGCGCAGGGTATCTAGCCGGTCGAATCCCATGAAGGAGAGAGCGGGACTCAGGCTGAGTCGGCCGCTCAAGCTTCTCAGCAAAACGTGGCCAGCGGAGCCACCCCCCTCGGAGAACCGACTGCCCCTGAGGAAGGTTCCGCTCGGGAGGAGGAACAGCCTCTACATAAGAGGCACCGCGTGGAGACTCCCCTGCGCTCGGCTACCTCCGCGGTCCAACCATCCGAGTGGGTCACAGCGACTGCTCGAGGCAAGGCGCCAGAGGTCGAAGCCATTTCTTCCGACCGAACGCCTTCTGAATGGGACGAGCCGGCTGCGCCAATTGAGGCTATTCCGGTTAGCACCCTTCCGCTTGCTCGTCACCCGGTCCAACGCTCGACCATTCATTCACAGTTTTCTGCGCCGGCTTCTGATCCCCTTCCAATTGCCGGTCGGACGAACCCCGATCATGGCCACACGATTCGGGTCACTCTTCATCTCCCGATTGAAGAGCTGCTACCGGAGGCCGACCAACCGACTGCGCCCGAGCACACTATCACCCTGAAGGGGCCTCTCGCCGAGATGTGGGCCGACGCTCGGGCACGCGTCGCCATGATCCCCATCGGGAATTTGGCTAACAGCCATATGCAGCAGGCCACGGGGGTAAGTTTGTAATCTACCAAGTTTTGTCTTCCTTCCTTCCGATCGGCCACTAACAGCTTCTAATTCCTTTCGTCAGAGATGGGTAGAGGAAATTGCGGTTTCCAACCGCTTGGCCTTGGTGGATGAAGAGCTGCGACAACTGAAGGCAGCAGTTGGTCCGTCCGGCCCTCAGGGCCCTTCATATTCCGAGCTGCAAAAGGAGCTGAAGAAAGCTCAAAATCTGCTAGCGGCCGAGCAGAAGAAGACGGCCGATCAGGCCCACGCCCTAGTAGAGTCCGAGCGACAAGTCAAGTCGCTCGACACAAAATTAACCCTGGCCACCACTCAAAAAAATACGGCCATCTCCGATCTGGAGAAAAAAAACGTGGAGGCTCGAGGTCTGGAGCTGAAGGTAAAGGAGCTGATGGAGCAGCTCGACAGGGAAAAGGCGGGCCGCTCGGCCGACGCGGAGAAGCTTCAGAATCTGAATGAGGCCCTTACTGGCTCCTAGGCGGCTTTCAAAGAATATCAAGATGCCGAGCTGAGTCGAGTCGCTGCCTTAAGACAGAGCTACATCCGCTCGCCTGAATTCTCGGAGAAAATCTGCGAGCGGATGTACACAGCCTTCGACTTGTCTATGACCGCTACCACTACTTATCTGAAGTCCAAGGGTCTTCTTCCGGAGTCCACTACCATTCCGGCCGGCGATCAAGTGGCGCTCCTGGACAACATCCCCAAGGACCTCTATGATTATATCGAGTAACTTTTGTAATTCGGCCACTCGGCTAGATATGATCCTTTTTGTACTTAGGCCGCCCGGCCTAAAGTTTTAATTTTAATGCAGTGTTTTCCTTTCGCGCACTTTGTCCTTTTGTTAGTTAATATGTGTGTTGTCCACTCGCCTATTATCACCCTTCTGGCATTCGAAAGGGAGTGTTGCGAAGTACTTGGTGTTGCCATTCTGCTCGGCTAATTATTTCGAGTGCGTAACATTCCGCTTAGATAGCAGAGATCGCTCACTAAAAGCCGACAAGTACCTTTGTGCTCTGAGCCGAGCAGGACGTAGAGTCGATCTAACGATATTGAAGGCGAGTTTCCGGGACAATTGCATCCTTTTTATTGGCCTCTTCCGCTCGGACGTTTATAGAAGCCAGCTCGTCTCTCGATATTTAATGTCGGAGCTCGACGGTCTTCCGCTCGGAGGATTTATAGACGCCGGCCTGTCTCTCGATATTTAATGTCTGAGCTCGACGGTCTTCCGCTCGGACGTTTATAGACGCTGGCTCGTCTCTCGATATTTAACGTCGGATCTCGACGGCCTTCCGCTCGGACGTTTATAGACGTCGGCTCGTCTCTCGATATTTAACGTTGGAGCTCGACGGTCTTCTACTCGGACGTTTATAGACGCCGGCTCGTCTCTCGATATTTAACGTCGGAGCTCGACGGTCTTCCGCTCGGAGGATTTATAGACACCGGCTCGTCTCTCGATATTTAACGTCGGAGCTCGACGGTCTTCCGCTCGGAGGATTTATAGACGCCGGCCCTTCTCTCGATATTTAACGTCGGAGCTCGACGGTCTTCCGCTCGGAGGATTTATAGACGCCGGCTCGTCTCTCAATATTTAACATCGGAGCTCGACGGTCTTCCGCTCGGAGGATTTATAGACGCCGGTCTGTCTCTCGATATTTAACGTCGGAGCTCGACGGTCTTCCGCTCGGACGTTTATAGACGCCGGCTCGTCTCTCGATATTTAACATCAGAGCTCGATGGCCTTCCGCTCGGACGTTTATAGACGCCGTCTCGTCTCTCGGTATTTAACGTCGGAGCTCGACGGCCTTCCGCTCGGATGTTTATAGACGCCGGCTCGTCTCTCGATATTTAACGTCGGAGCTCGACGGTCTTCCGCTCGGAGGATTTATAGACGCCGGCCCGTCTCTCGATATTTAACGTCGGAGCTCGACGGTCTTCCGCTCGGACGTTTATAGACGCCGGCTCATCTCTCGATATTTAACGTCGGAGCTCGACGGTCTTCCGCTCGGAGGATTGATAGACGCCGGCCCGTCTCTCGATATTTAACGTCGGAGCTCGACGGTCTTCCGCTCGGACGTTTATAGACGCTGGCTCGTCTCTCGATATTTAACGTCGGAGCTCGACGACCTTTTTAAGGCTAACTTTAATACTGCTGCTCGGCAAACCCGTTGGCTATCCTTTGAATTAATTTTGCTTCCTGTATTACAAGGACATGGGCGACTAGAATATACACAAAAATGAGTTACATCAGTGCACCTTTCACCCAGCTCGATAAGGCTGGAGATGATTTGCGTTCCAGGGTCGATCCAGCTGCCGCCCGTCTTCATCCTCCAAGTAGTAAGCGCCCGAGTGGAGCTTTTCGATAACCTTGAAGGGGCCCGCCCAGGGAGCTTCCAGCTTGCCAACATCGCCGACCGGCTTGACTTTCTTCCAGACAAGGTCGCCAACCTGGAATGATCTGGGGATTACGCGCCTGTTGTAGTTTTGCTTCATCCGTTGACGATACGCCATCAGCCGGACGGACGCCTTGGCTCGCTCCTCATCAACCAAATCCAGCTCCATGTTCCTCCGCTCGGCGTTGCCCTCATCGTAACACTGGATCCGAACGGATTCGACACCAACTTCAACGGGAATCACCGCTTCGCCGCCGTATACCAGATGAAAAGGCGTGACGCCCGTTCCTTCTTTTGGAGTCGTTCGGATGGCCCATAGGACGCCCGACACTTCATCCACCCAACTTCCTCCCAAATGATCGAGCCGAGCGCGCAGAATGCGAAGAATTTCCCGATTGGCTACTTCGGCTTGACCGTTGCTTTGGGGATAGGCCACGGACGTGAAGTGTTGCTCGATGCCATAGCTTTTGTACCAATCCTCGAGCAACTTCCCTGTGAATTGCCGCCCATTATCGGAAATAAGTCGACGGGGGATGCCGAACCGACAGATGATGTGCTGCCAGATGAACTTTTTGACCATCTGTTCGGTGATCTTGGCTAGCGGCTCGGCCTCCACCCACTTGGAAAAATAATCGACCGCCACTAGCAAAAATTTCCGCTGCCCGATCGCCATAGGAAATGGACCAACGATATCCATTCCCCACTGATCGAACGGACATGAGATTGTTGATTCCTTCATTTCCTCTGCCGGTCGGTGGTAGAAGTTATGGTACTTCTAGCACGAAAGGCACGTCGACAAGGTCCGAGCGGCGTCTGCTTGTAAGGTTGGCCAGAAGTACCCGGCCAATAGGATCTTCTTAGCCAGCGATCGTCCTCCCGGATGCCCTCCGCATGATCCTTGATGTACTTCTTGGAGGATGTAAGCCGAGTCCTCCAAGCTCACGCATTTCAACAGCGGGCGTGAGAAAGCCTTCTTGTAAAGCTGATCGCCGATGAGTGTGAACCGACCGGCCCTCCTCCTTAGCAGCAGGGCTTCATTCTGATCGGACGGTATGGCGCCCGAGCGCAGAAACTTCATGATGGGTGTCCTCCAGTCGATCGGGAACGTAAGGCCTTCCATACGGTCGACGTGCGCCACCAACAATACTTGTTCAATTGGCTGCTGAATGGCGACCGACGTTATTGAGCTCGCGAGCTTGGCTAACTCATTGGCCGCTTGATTTTCTGCTCTGGGTATCTTCTGGACAATGACTTCTCTAAAATTGGCTTTAAGCTTCTTAAAGGCTTCAGCGTAGAGCTTGAGTCGAGCACTGTTGATTTTGAAGGTACCAGAGAGCTGCTGAGCGGCCAACTGGGAATCCGAATGAAGCATTACCCGACCGGCTCCCACATGCCGTGCTGCCTGCAAGCCGGCTATGAGGGCCTTATACTCTGCCTCATTGTTTGTAGCTTTATAATCTAGCCGGACGGATAAGTGCATCTTTTCTTCTTGAGGGGAGAGCAACAGTATTCCAATCCCGCTTCCGAGCCGAGTGGATGATCCGTCCACAAATATTTTCCACATAGCTTCCGGCTCTGAATTCTGCACCTCAGTCACAAAATTAGCCAAGGACTGCGCTTTGATTGCCGAGCGGGGCTGGTATTGGATGTCAAATTCACTTAACTCCGTCGTCCATTTGATGAGCCGCCCGGACGCTTCTGGATTCAGTAATACACGCCCGAGCGGGCTATTGGTCTTGACAATGATGGTATGCGCCAGGAAGTATGGGCGAAGGCGCCGAGCGGCGAGGACCAGAGCGAAAGCCAGCTTCTCGAGCCCAGTGTAGCGAGATTCAGCATCTTTTAAAATATGACTAAGAAAATACACAGGCTCTTCTCCGCTCGCCCTCACTAGTGCCGAGCCGATTGCTTGCTCGGTTGAAGACAAGTAAATACAAAGTGGCTCACCCGCAGTCGGCTTGGCTAATACCGGGAGAGAGTTTAGATATGCCTTCAAATCATCAAACGCCCGATCACATTCTTCGTCCCAGTGAAACTTAGTAGCCTTGCGCAAGATTTTGAAAAAAAGGAAGGCTCCGGTCGACGGTTTTAGAGATGAACCTGGACAGAGCAGTTATCCGACCGGTCAAACGTTGCACTTCCCTCGTACTTCTTGGAGGAGGCATGTCTTGTAGAGCTTTCACCTTGCTGGGATTTGCTTCAATACCCCGCTCGGTCACTATGTAACCCAAGAATCATCCTCCTTTTGCTCCGAACAGACACTTCTGGGGATTTAGTTTAACGCCATACCTCCTCAGTGTTCGGAAAGTCTCCTCCAAGTCTTCCAAGAGATCGGCCGCTCGGACGGATTTGACGAGAATGTCGTCCACGTATACTTCTAGATTCCGCCCGATCTGCTCTTTGAACACTTTGTTCATCAAGCGCTGATATGTGGCTCCCACGTTCTTCAATACGAACGACATCACATTATAGCAGTAGGTGCCGTCGGCCGTCACGAAGCTAACTTTTTCTTGATCTTCACGGGCGAGCGGCACTTGATGATAGCCTTGATAAGCGTCGAGCATACATATCAATTCGCAGCCGGCCGTAGAGTCCACCAGATGATCTATCCAGGGCAGAGGATAAAAGTCTTTCGGGCAAGCTTTGTTGAGATCCCGGAAATCTGTGCATACTCTCCACTTGTTGCCCGACTTAGAGACTAATACTACGTTAGCCAGCCAGCTCGGGAACTGCACTTCGCGTATATGGCCGGCCTCCAGAAGCTTCTCAACTTCCGCCCGGATGATGGAATTCTGCTCGGCGCTGAAATCCCTTTTTCTCTACTTCACTGGCCGAGCGTCCGGTCGGACATGTAGCTCGTGCTGCGCTATGCTCGGCGAAATTCCGGACAATTCGTGCGTCGACCAGACGAATACATCACAGTTTCTCTGGAGGCATTTGATCACTTCCTCCTTCTGGTTGGCCTGCAGATCGGACGCAATAAAGGTCGTGGCCTCCGATCGGGTTGGATGAATCTGCACTTCCTCTTTTTCTTCATAAATTAAAGAGGGTGACTTTTCGGTGATGACATTTACCTCGATCCGGGGCGCCTTCCGAGCGGAATTGGCTTCTGCTCGGACCATCTCGACGTAGCATCGCCGAGCTGCGAGTTGATCTCCCCGTACTTCTCCCACTCTGTCTTCCATGGGGAACTTGATCTTCTGATGGAAGGTGGAGACGGCTGTTCGGAACTCGCTGAGCGCTGGTCATCCCAAAATGACGTTGTAGGACGAGGGAGAGTCGACCACCACGAAGTTTGCTGTCCTCGTCCTCCTGAGCGGCTCTTCTCCCAGCGAGATAGCCAACCGGATCTGTCCGACCGGCTGAACTTCGTTACCCGTAAACCTGTAGAGCGGGGTTGTCATGGGTAACAGCTCGGCTCGATCAATTTGTAGCTGATTGAATGCCTTCTTAAATATGATGTTGACTGAGCTTCCTGTGTCAATAAATACGTGATGAATAGTATAATTGGCTATTACCGCTTTGATGAGGAGAGCGTCGTCGTGGGGTACTTCAACTCCTTCCAAGTCCCCGGGCCCGAAACTGATTTCGGGTCCGCTCGCCCGCTCTTGGCTGCAGCCGACTGCATGGATTTGGAGCTGCCGGACGCTCGCCTTCCTTGCTCAGTTAGAGTCACCTCCGGTCGACCCGCCTGCTATAATGCTGATCTCGCCCCTGGACATGTTGCTTCTATTCTCTTCCTCCCGGATGGATGGTCTAGGCCGTTCTCTAGACATCCGGGGATTGTCTTCACGCCTCGGTGTATGCTGTCGCTCGGGAGTATGCCTTTGCCGCCTGTCGGGTATTGTCCGCTCGACTATACGAGGCCTTTGTCGTCTATCAGAAGATGGTGATCTACGACCACCACTCCGGGGAACAGGATGGGCGATCAGGGGAAGACTCCTGCAGTCTCTGGTATTGTGAGTGTCCGTCCGGTGGAATGAGCAGAACATGGGAGTCCATTTCTTCTTTGACTTGGGCCGCTCGGCTGCTACTTCTTGCACGTGGGACCTCACATGGGGGGAGCGGATTGCTTCGGCCCTCGTTCCTCTTGGCGGTTGATGAGCGGTGTGAGGCTTTCGCTCGGCAGGTGGAGCCCGATCGGTCGGAGTTTCCTTTCTTCAAGCCGCTTGGGCCTCCTCCACGTTGATGTACTCGTTGGCTCGGTGTAGCATATGGTCATAGTCTCGAGGCGGCTTCCGAACGAGTGAGCGGAAGAAGTCCCCATCCACGAGGCCTTGTGTAAATGCGTTCATCATTGTCTCTGAGGTGGCCGTGGGAATGTCTATGGCCACCTGATTGAACCGCTGGACATAAGCTCTGAGCGGCTCTCTCGGCTCCTGTTTGATGGCGAATAGACTCACGCTAGTTTTATGGTAGCGCCGACTGCTGGCGAAGTGGTGGAGGAAGGCCGTCCAGAAGTCCTTGAAGCTTGTGATGGATCCGTCCGGCAACCTCCGAAACCACCGTTGAGCCGATCCCGAGAGAGTGGTAAGGAAAACTCGGCACTTTACTCCATCTGTGTATTGATGGAGAGTAGCTGTGTTATCAAACTTACCCAGATGATCATCCGGGTCGGTTGTCCCATTGTACTCGCCGATCGTCGAAGGCACGTAGTGCTTGGGCAGAGGATCTCGTAGAATAGCCTCTGAAAATTGGCGATTAATCCGCTCGGGCGATGCGTCCGCTCGGGGGGACTTTTCCTTTTCTGTCATCTCGTCTGAGCCTTTCATCAGAAGAAGATCCCCGATCTCTATTAGTTGTTGCGGCTTCGGGGGTGCGGAATAGGGCCCGATGAAATGCAACGGTGGCCTGTGGTGCCTCCGCTCGGCCGCCTGATGCTGATGTTTCTTGCTGCTCCGCCCGCTCAGCTTGTGACTTTTGTCTCTGCTCCATAAGTTTGGCAGCTCTTGTCTCGATCAATGCGTCAAGTTCCTCTGTGGAGAGCATCACCGAATGCGGTCGTCCAGCTTCGTCCATTGCTTCTGATCGGATGCAGGAGCGTTCCCACAGACGGCGCCAAATTGATCCTGTCCGAATGCTGAATCAACGGACGCTGGGCACGTGGCGCTCTCCGAGTCGCTGATGGCGATCCCCGGCTACTCGTACGAAGCTCCGGCGAACCTGCACAGAAGTCATACCGGGAAGGGGTTCCCGGCGACGACCCTCCGACGCTCAAGTCAGGCAAGCGAGCGATGAAAAAAGTGTCTCCAAAGGTCGTGAACGCGTACCTCCGGCGAAGGATGAGGGCCTTTATATAGGGCAGCGGAGAAGCGAGTGTACACATACCGAGGTGTACACGTGTCCATGGCCCATACCCCAGTAAGGGCTTCTCAGTGAGCTTACCTGACCCATACTGCTATAGTCCAGGCATGTCCTCGATGGGACAGCGGAACCCCCTGTCATAAGATTTGGAGTATGGCCTACATGTGGAACATACCCGCTGTCAGGAAAAGATGTACCTTCTCCTTTTCCCCTTTGCTCCCGATCTAGCGTCCGGCCGGCCAGCTTCCGTGACATCCGGCCGGACCTATACGGCAGTTTATTGGAAGATTCTCAATCACGTGCTTTGTGGGGACTATTAGCAGTATGCTACCTTATGGCTTTGGCCGAGCGTGTCGTCCGCTCGGCCCTGTGATCTTGTCCGCTGAGTGCCGGAACCCTGACTTTCGACAAGGCGCCTTTAACCATTAACCACACCGGGCGGCCGGCCGGCCGGTCGAACCCACACCTCTCCAGCCGGACACCTGCCACTTTGACTTCCACGTGGCGTTGACTTCCCTCGGACGGGGGTCCCCTGTTCTTACAACCGGATCAAGCATAATTTATGTTTATTGTACCTTATTTCATTATAATGTCATACTTCCATTATATTCTATTCGGAGATCTATTCTTTGCATATTTTGATTGACAAGACACATATTGGAGCGAAAATGGAGCAAAAACGCACATGAGAACAATTTTGGAAGAAATCAAGCTAAGGTTATGTGATCCACACGGCCGTGCTCCCCCACCAGAAGCAAATCAAGTCACGACCGTATGAGCCACACATCCATGTCAATATCATGTGGCTAGGCAGCACACGACCGTGCCAAATGGCACGACCGTGCCAACTTTCCAGAAGCGAAGAAGGCAACGACCGTGTGAATCCACACGATCGTGTGACTTTGGCAGAGAAGAAGAAGGCCACGACCGTGTGACCCACACGACCGTGTGACTCAACCCAAGAGGAAGTCTAGTGAGTCCGTGTGGATCTCACACGGCCGTGCCACGCGAAAACAGAGCTGTGCTGAATTTTGGGCAGATTGAAGACCGATCGTAAAACGATCATAACTTTGCGCTTGGTTGGAGTTTTGGGCTGATATTTATACTGAAACGTAACTAACTTCAAGATCTACAACTTTTATTCAGATCTAACAGAGAGATAGAATTTCCTACCCATGCTAAATGGCACGGTCGTGCCTCCCAACCGTGGGTTCATCTGGACCTCCGCCTAGACTGCAAACCAAACTTTTAACCATCATAAATTTTCGCTCGGTTAGAGCTAGGACTTGATCAAAATATCAGATTGTAGATAATTCAAGAACTACAACTTTGGTTCAGGGTGAATCACAAGAAAACTTGATTTAATGGGTGAAAATCCTGGTTTACGGGACCACTATAATCTTGGTTTTTCTGGGTAGTTTGGAGGAGGTATAAAAGGGTTAAGAACCTCATTCTTTGACTCATCTTTGGTTTGGGACTTCGTCCCTCTCCTTGGGGAAGGGTTCTCCCCTTAGGGGGAAACCCTAGAGCTTCATTCACCTCCATCCCTTCATGATCCATCCATCTCCGGAGCAAGGAGACATCCCCAAGACATCGGAAACATCGGCAAGCATCTCTTCTTCCCCTTCTTCTCACATCTAGGGTTGTAAGTATGCTTTACTTTATGTTTTGAGGCTGTTCTTCCTTTACAATGGAGTAGATCTCCTTTCTATGATTAGGGAGTATTTGTGAAGTGATAGAGATGTAAAACTATGTGGATTTGTCATGTTTCTATTCAATAACTTGTTAATGCCTTGTTATTGTTTGATGAAATTTGTGTGTGAAGCTTATATATATCTTTTATATGCTTTATCAAATAGTTGTGTAGAATTGTTAATCCTATAGGGGAGATACCTTAGATCGTATGACAGAGGGGCGCTCGTGATAGGCTATCCCATTAACGGACGTCTAGGGTATCACCTTGAAAGGAGAAGCAAATATCCACAAGGAAGTAGTGGATTGGACATAATCACTATTTCTATTTCTATGTTATTGTGTGTTAGTGTGTTTCTGTGTTGTATGATTGAGGGGCGCTCGTGATAGGCTACCCCGCTAACGGACTTCATAGGAACCACTTCCATTTAGTAGCATAGGACATGGAGTAGGAGATCATGCTGACTTATCCACTCCAGGGGAGAGTCGGTAATGCATCTAACTTCCTACAAGAGCATGAACATAGAGGATAGAAACTAAGCAATCTATGTAACATTGTCTAGCATCACAAGGATACTAAAATCCTAGAATCCCACCTTAAACCATCTCTCACATCCTCTTAACTCAATCTCTCTCAAGATCCACCATCTCTTCTCTCTTCTCTTTCTCTTACTTTCTTTTCCAACCAATCTTACGTTTGTCTAGATAATTCACCGCGCGAAGTTAACTAGTACTTAATCAACAGTCCCTATGGGGTCGATAATCTTTTTATTACTGACGATGAAACCATGCACTTGCGGTTGTGTAACAAGTTTTTGACGCCATTGCTGGGGACTGCTTTCGATTAACATTAGTTGATTAGCATATGAGTTACTCTAGACATTTTCTTTTTTCTAATTTTGTATTTTTCTTTCCTTTATTTCTAATTCTACATTTTTTTTATTTGTTACTTCTACATGTCTATCTTGTTTTGACTACAATCATTTAGATAGATATGTTTAAACTGAACACTAGATTGAAAGCTCTATTTCAAAAGTTTGACCAAATTTTTGTTGTGAACTCTAATACTCTTTTTTGTGAGATTTGTTGTGCAACAAATCATATATATGATAATTGTCCAACATTATTTCACCGTCCATATAGAATGTATGTTGAAAGAAGGGTGTTTTCTCTAACTTTAATCAAAGGTCATAGCAAAATTATTGTAAAGCTTGCAAAGAAATAGGCCATTCAATCAAAAGTTGCTACATAGCTACACAATTTGGGAACATCAATAGATGAACTCAATAGAAAAATAGATGAAATGGCCTCATCAAATTCACACACATATGGCTCCGACTCGAAGGACCCCCAATTTTCTTTTATCTTCAATAAGGGACAAGGCAACTATGTAGATGCTATGGAAGCTCAATCATCATCTACAGTGGATAGAATTTTGAAAAGTTTAGAGGAGCTTCAAGCTCTTCAAGCTGAATCACGCCAGGACATCAAGAAAATGAATGATACACTTGATTGAATGGACTCAACAAATAATAGAATTTCAGCTAATCTCTTAGTTTGGCAAGATTTTATAATGAGAAAATATTGTGATGAGCTTGAGGATCATGAATCTGAGACTTTGATAAAGGAGTGCATCACTTTAATTCCATTACCTCCTAATACCAAAGATCCAGAAGAGTCTTCCCTTCCTACATTTAAACCTATTTACAGTCACGTTGTGGAGGGATGTGTAGGGATGACCTAAGAATCACTCCCTTTGGTCGCATAATCATTAGTCATTTTGGATGATGTAGGACATGAACTAGTTGATATTGAGAGTGTAGGGACTTGTACAATAGAAGCAAAGTCTCAAGAATCACCTCTTTTAGTAAGACCACCACTTCAACCATAACCTTCCTTATATAAATGTCAAACCATGTTCGATGATTTACTTACATTAGTGGTTGGTAAAAGTCAAATTTCAATTGATTTATCTACTATTACTAATCAATTCTTTTTTGAGCATGATGGTGGCATGACATACGTTGCACAAGAGTCACAAGGACAAGATAGTGTTAAACCTTTGAAGGAGGGCATATTTGTTGAAAAACTGAGTGTCACGCCCCAGAGGAGTCCATGTCCGAAGAAATTTCGGCAGCATCTCCCCTGTACGGCGGACAATATGAAACTTTACTACATCACCATATACCTCAGCCACATGCGGCTGGAATAAATAACAATAATAAACAAACCACAATATATAGACATCCACGCAGTTTAATAAGCAATGATAATAAGACACAAAATCCACCCTACTCAACTACACCCATAAAGCTCAAAACCGATATCCTACTCCACTACACTCATAAAACACAAATCCGACGATCAAATCAACTTACCTCTTCTGCCGTCTAGGCAGACATATAGTAAAACAAATCCAATTAAAAATCCATCGATAAGTACAATCCATGCAAGCTCCAAGTATCAAAACAAAACAAGTCTAAACATAGTCTAGTACATAAAGACAAAAGATAAATAAACATCCTCGTGGGCTGTAGGGGACTAGCAACTGGAACTCTCTCCTGACAGCATTAACTTGAAATAGCAACGGAGGAGGGTGTGAGTCCAACACTCAGCAGATACAACTGATATACATAGTAAGGAAATAACATCTAGCACTAATCATGTGTACAGTCTCCTGACATAATAAGGATAAATGCAACTGAGATAAACAGGAGCATAACTGTATTAACCAGGACCAGGTATAAATATCACAGAGTCGTCAGACCAAGAAGTATCAATATCCTGTATGCATGTCAAGCATATGCATCCATCCAAATGCAATAAATAAAATGTAGCAAACACAAACACAACCAATAAATGCATCATGCATATGATTCCCATGACATGTCCTGGTCACCCCTACTCTCCAGTCAGCCGTCTCACACACGATAGTGAGACCGAGTGGGTAGGGCTGTGACAACCGTGCACTCTGTCATCACTACTCCTGATGAGTGATCGAGTGAACGGGATGCTGTCGGAGTACACCTATCCTCCTACCCCAAATCATAAATGGGGGAGCTCAATGCTTTCATCTCCCGGTACACGATAGCAGGGAGGGATCTCTGTCCTGCTACAACGTTGCGTCACACTAACCCATGAGTGGACCAACTGAACCCTTGACAGAGCAACTGCTACAACACACCCTGCCTGAATATACCACTAACCCACGAGTGGTCGTGTGTGCAGATACATATAACTGGCGATGTGCTCAACAATAATGGAGTCGACAATCGCACAGCATGCAATCATGCGAATGGTGCATGACACTAAGCATGGCAATATACTGAACTAATCAACATACATATATGATGTGCACCATAGTCAATAAAACATATCAAGGGTACACAGATCAGATAAGATATCACACCTAGTTCCTGAACATGGTGAAGTATGGTTATATCACTACCCCTATAAGCACGTATAACCAGGTAAATAATAACATGAGATGCAAAACAAGCAATCAACCAAGCATGTAACAGGTATCGGGTAGTGATTAACCAAAACAAATAAGAAACATAATTATTGTTATTTGTTAACTTCACTACTATGCATATCAAAGACATAAAGTCAAAAGTACCCGCCTCCAATCGAAAAGGTCCAATCCGATAATCGAGATACTCGTCTCGTGTCAAAATCCTGTACCAATCAATGTGTATATTTTATTTAGCTAAATTCAAATAAATAGCTAAATAAAATCTCTAACACTAAATTAGGGCGCAAACCCTAATCAACACACAAATATAAACATAATTCACACTCGACCACAAATTACAACCTCCAATTCAAACCTACACAAAATCATGTAATCAAATCATACCTAAATCAATCCCTTATCCACAACACGTATCAAATCCCTACACTTACCTCAATTCCATATATGTTTAACAACACAATTTAAGCCAATACTCACTAACCTTCAAGGCGATCGCTAGTGTCCTACAATCGGAGATGGTGTACAGTCGGTGATAACAAATGATGCTCCGAATAGATGGCGAACAGTATCACTGAAACTGAGTAGACAAATCAAACCCACATCAATACCACATCCGAACATTCATTCGTAGCCTCACAACCCATGAAGTTGCTGTAAATAAAACCCAGGTGGAGTCACTGACCTGAGTAGCCTGAGATGGGCAGATCGGATCTAGGGCACCAATGAAGAACTAGGGCTGGATCGGATGAAGGGAACGGTAGCGATCAGCGGCGGTGTGGAAATCAGCGATGATCGGGTGTGAGTCCGCAGTGGATAGCAGCGACGAAATCCTCCGCAAAGAGGAAGAAATCGACCTCGGGAAACTAGGGCTCGGCGTGGAGAAGGTCGGCGCTGTCCCGTGTGGCGGCGGCGCTAGGGCACAGGCGACTGGTTCCGGTCCTGGTTGCCGGCGCTCGGCAAGAGAGAGGAAGAGAGCTTCGGGATTTGGGAGGAAGAGATCGGCGCAGTCAAGGGTCGGCGTCGGCGTACAGCTCCAAAGAGGGAAAGGGCCGCGACACTGCTGTGGTCGGCGCTGGTGTAAAATACCGAAAATAGGCGAATATTAATAAAAGAATTTTCTGGAATTTTTGGAAATTTTTCGGGAATTTTTTGGAGCTCGTATGGACGAGTTAACGGGGATAAAAATAGGGCCCGTGAAAAGCCTGTTTGGATTACCCATTTAAGCGAGGAAATGTTTATTCCTTAAGTTCTTTTTTCTTTTTATTTTGTTTTCTCTTTTTCCTTATTTCCTCCGTTTCCCTCCCGCGAGCCCAAGCTGTCCTCGACGCCTTTCCCTCGGACCCGACAGCAGTGCCTTAACCGCTCGGCGCCGGTTATCTCCTTCCCTTGCATACAAAACTGCCGGCTAAGAGGAATTTCGCCGATCTCTTCGTCCTCCCTGTCCAAGCGGCGGCGACGCACGAGCACCAGCCGAACCAAGCTCAGATCTACCCCAGCGCCGTTGTCACCTTTGCCCTAGCGCCGCCCCCGAGCCTCGCATCTCCACCGACGCCGAGCAGAGCTGGCGACCCATCCTCTGCCCTAGATCATCGGGATTCGAAAGTCGGGAGCGTACGTCGATGACAGAGGAAGGTTTCTGGAGTTTTTCCTCTCTTCCGATTACATCACCGATGTCTTTTGCTTCCTTCCACACGACGACAGGCTGTGCCCTAGGTGTGATGTGAAGGTAAGGGATCTTGTTGGTTGATTGTTGAGGGTTTTGTGTGCCAATTCTTGATCCTTCTTCACTGATTCTCTTCAAACCGTGCCCTAGGTCCGTTGTCGGTGCTAGGTCTTGGCAAATGTTGTCTAATTGGGGGGTTAGTGGTATCTTCGATACTCTGCTTCATGGTTTGGATTAGGTGACTTCTGATTGGAGACAACCGAATGAAGGTAAGGGTTGATTTTAGGTATTAGGTCATTGATTTAATTTGGAATGCTTGGTTGATATGTAACCTCATCTTGATCTGATTCCAGTGAGGTTGAGTGCTATGGATCGATAAGCATGATGGTGAGGCGAGGTTCGGTGTACTATGGGATTCCAGTTGGTGCACAACGGCTTTGATCAAAGCAGAGAGGTGGATTTCAGTAGTTTACCTTGGTTCGGCAGGACCTATTTCCACTAACAATCTTGATGGCTGAGCTTGAGGACTTTGACGCGTGACGAGTATCTCGATGTCGGATTTGGACTGGATACGATTCTTCTATATCCGAGGCGGGTACCTCTTGACTTATCTTTTATGATATTGTCATTGGATATGCATAGTATTTTATAACTACAAGCAATGAATATGTTTGCCTTTGGTATGTCACTGTTTGATATCCATAGCATGTTAGATTTGTCACCTGTGAAGTATCCGTACTTATATCTCGTGATTTGTTGCCATGAGTACCTTATTGCCATGAGTATCTTAGTTTCTAGAGTGACATACCATGCTTTACTGAGGTTAGGGTTAGACTCTGGATTTTTGTTTCTGACATGTATATCCAAATTATCTGATACTTAGGTTTTTATGCCATGCTTGGATTGTGTATTTCTATTGGTATATCATATATGACTCGTGTACCTAGATCTTGTGGTTTTGATCTGTGCATATTGTAGGTACATATGTTATGAAAGGGGGATATGTTTAGGATCTAGGTTGATATACCATAGAGGACCAGTATACCCTAGATCCGTGGATTTGACATACTGATACTGTGGTACCCATATTATGTATATATGGATTTTTCTTTATGCTAATCAGGACATTCCATACTTATTATGTTCAGGACATAGGTTTTTGATATTCTATCTGACCTGTGTACTCTAGATCTTGATATGTGACCATCGATTTTACCGTACTCATTTTATACATATGGATATGGTTATGTTGATCAGTTTATGACCATGCTTAGTGTCATGCATCATGATTGCATGCTGCGCGATTGTCGGCTCTACTATGGTTGAGCACATCGCCAGTTACTATACTGCACACACCACCACTCATGGATTAGTGGTATATCGACAGGTGTGTGGCGGTTCTACTGTTTGGCTCCGTTGGTTTGAGGACTCAGCGTGGTAGCCGGATGGTCCGCCTGTTTGTTCACGCATTTAGTGTAGCATGTAGTAGCCGTGCAGACGTGGACTCGTTTGGCTCCGTTGGTCGTGACTCAGCTGGTAGTGGCGGAAAGATTTCCTCCCGCCATCGTGTACCGAGAGATGAGAGCATTGAGCCCCCATTTATGATTTGGGGTCACAGGACAGGAGTACTCCGACAGCATCCACTCGGTCACTCATCGGGAGTAGTGACGACAGAGTGCACGGTTGTCATAGCCCTACCCACCCGGTCTCGCCATTTGTGTGTGAGAGGCTGACCGGGGGTGACCAGACGCATCATTAGCATCATATGCATTGATGCATTTATATTCTTATGATTGTGTTTGCTGCATTTGGTTGCTGCATTTTGTTGGATGCATACTTTGACTGCATACAGGATTATTGACACTTTCGGTTTGACGACCCTTTGTCTGGATAGGAGTTCTGGTGAGTACAACTTCCTCAGTTACTTTTGCATATTCCTATATATATGATTAGGAAGTCGTATTCCATGTTTGTTGCTGTTAGATATATCTTACTACTACATGTCCATTGGTATTCACGAGTTGTTTGAACTCACCCCGTTGACACTATTTTTTAGTGTACCGGTTATGTATGGTGTCGCTTGAGCATCTGCTGGTCCCCACGTCACATCAGAAGACTTATCGGTTTCACGATGCTTTGTTTGTTTTATGTATCAGTTGTTTAGCTCTGTACTCTGGTTTTATTTTTGGAGTGTTGATGTTGTTATGTGGTATTTTGTATTTGTTGTTGGTTGTGTGTATAGCCTACTTGCCAGCGCTTTTGTGTTTTGTTTTGCATACACCGAGTGGGTGCTTTATTTTTAATGGTAGTGTACCAGAGGTGAATTTGATATTGCATGGTGTTTGTTTTCTTTTATTGTTATTATTCCAGCCGCATGTGGCTGAGGTATATAGTGCTTGTAGAAAAGTTTCAGATTGTCCGCCGTACAGGGGAGATGTTGCCGAAATTTCTTCGGACAGAGACTCCTCCGGGGCGTGACAATTTAGTGGTATCAGAGCAGGTATACGATACTTGCTATGTGTTCTGGATTTTTTGAGATTTATCTGATACCAATTTATTTGGTATCAGAGATCGACTTACGTGTCTTATTTTTCCGGTGTTTCGGATTTTGTGTTTTGGTCTTCTCGATGTGACTTTTTGGATTTTGGGACCTGGCAGCGACAGGACATCTCCAAGCTATAGGAGGTATGTGGTATATTGTTATCCTACATTTTTGTTAGTATATGCACTGTTGACTATTACTGTTTATGACCTGTATTTGCACTCTTTACTGATACCTGTCTAGTTGATATAGCATATATTTTATGTATTAGGTTAGCCACTGATGATGATCGACCTTGATAGAGATTAAGGATTACAGTTTCTGGCGATTTTTCATATCATACACCAGTAGTTTTAGTTTCTGTTATTACTAGTTGGTTAGCAGATTGAGGCACATACCAGCCTCTGCTATTATTAGCTAGGTAGTGACTAGTAATTATATATTCTAGATGACCCAGCCAGTAGAATACAGATATACTTTAATTAGTTTTCGTTGGTAGATGATTAATGTACTCTGGTTAGATCGGTCAATAGAAAATTGATTTACACATGTTGATTTAGTGGTCGTGAATGTATTTACCTTAAATGCTTATGGAGGATTAATGTAATCTTGATCAGTTGATAGGTGATCGATTTAGTTTTGTTGGACCGATCAGTAGAGGACAATCATACCTTATTTTTATGGAGATGCTGATCTTTGGGTTGTTTGTGCTTAGTTTGGTATCTAGAGCACATTTGAGTACATGTCTTATACTGACGTGGGAAAGGATTGAATTAGCCATATACTAATGATGACTTGGTCAGTCGATAGAGGATCGATGTATCATATTCCATGAGTACTTTAATTTTGGACTATATGTACCTAATTGGATAACTTAGAAGGTGACATAGAGTTTGTGTGGTAGATTGGATTAAATATGTTGATTATGCATATATATGAAGTGTACATATGATTGTTATGAGTTGAAGGAGTTCTATGATCGATAGTTCATTTGTAAATAGTGTGGGTATTCCCATCTAGATATGGTTATTGTAGGTTCCTTGTGGATTATAGCTATTTAGTTAGCTGTACGTGCCTGATTGACATATTGGAGGTATCTTATCGATTTAAATCTGTGTCGTGGTATGTGCACATGGGTGTGAGTGTCATGTTGGAAGTATCTTGTCGACTACATCAGTGTTGTGATATGTACATATGTGTTTGGTGTGGTATCTGAGGTATCTTGTTGATTATGTGCGATTTGTGAGTGCACCTGGGTTTTAGTATGCCTTATTGGAAGTATATGTTGATTATACTCTTGGCATATGTGTATATTTGTCATGTGAGTGTTGTTTGAGGGGTATTGTTGATTTTACCTACGATGATATTTGCACACGGGTTCGGTATATATTTTTGGAGGTATCATGGTGAATTATACCTATGATGTGAGTATTTTTGGTGTGCACTAATTAGAGGATTATGTTGATCATACTTATGTTGTGTGTGCACGTGTGTTAGGTGTATGGTTGGTAGCATCATGATGAGTCTACTTATGTGGAATGTAGAATGTTAAATGTCTATATTATGACATTAGTTGTATTACCCTGTCAACTAATTCTCCTATTAGTGGGTGACCGACCCACTAGGATGATGATATAGTTGACTATGGATTTGATTTGATTACTGGATTGTGATACCCTAGGTTAACCACAGTGATCTGTGGTAGAGAGATCTCGTGCAGTCTCTAGCTAGATAGTTAGGTGCCTTGGACACTTATGTATTGTTGGTGGTGGAGCGTTGCTCCCACACATGTTATGGATTGTCTGTGGTGGAGTGTTACTCCCACCTATTGCGGATTGCTTATAGCGGAGCATTGCTCCCATATCTATTGCAGATACATTTTCGGATTATTTGTGGTGGAGCGTTGCTCCCACATATGGAGGATTTTTTTTTTGTGGTAGAGCGTTGCTCCCACATATGCGCTATTTCGTGTGATGGAGCATTGCTCTCGCACTAGAGGATCTATTCTTTGGTGATTATATATCGTTGGTGATCAGATTTCTGACTTGTTGTCGGAAATCTTAGTGTAAGGAATGTCTGTGATACAGACATTATGTGTCTTGGTTTTTGCCATATAGGCTTACAGTGCCTTAGATGTTTTCAGGGACTCGATGATTTGGGTATCCCTAGAATGTTTGGATTGGTTTCCATTGTCTTTGTTGACGATGTTGTGATCTATTTCGGATCCGCGGTGAGTCACGTACACCACCTTTGCTTAGATCTAGAGATGTTTCGACGAGAACATCTATATGTGATGATCAGTAGTGCTTATTTGGATTGTCTTATGTGACGATGATTAGGACACACGGTCACCAATAGGAGTATACCGTGGTTCCACAGGAGATCGAGGTTGTTACCGTTGGGAGTAGACGGAGTCGATATAAGAGGCTCGCAACTTCTTTTGTTTGGCTCGATATTTCCGGAGATACGTTGAGGGTTTCTCACGGATTGCTATGCTACTTACACGCTGATCGTGAAAGGCGTGAAGTTCACTTGGACTGAGGTTTGTATGACCAGCTTATAGGAGCTGAAGCGGAGTTTAGTGCCGATTTTGGTTTGTACCTTCCGGAGAGGACGATTTGTGCTCTGCACCGACGCCTCTCTCGGGTTTGAACGCTGTTTTGAGCAGACGATAGAGTAGTCTCCTATGCTTCTCGTCGGTTGAAGAAGCATGAGAAGAACTACCTGTACATGATCAATTATTTTTGCCATGAAGATTTGGCGACATTATTTATATGACGTTACATTTGAGATTCTCACTGACCATAAGAGTCTCAAATATCTGTTTTACTTAGAAGGAACCTAATCTCCGACAGAGGAGATGGATGGAGTTCCTGAAGGATTTTGATTGTACCATTAGCTATCACCTAGGAAAAGCTAATGTGGTTGTCGACGCACTTGGCCGGAAGTCTAGAGTGACTTTGGCTTGCCACCGAGTTGTGGTCACAGACTGTTTACCATGGTTGCTCAGTCGTCGATCAGGACGAGGATACGAGAGCCCTAGGCTGCTGATCAGTATTTGCAGTTTATTTGCAGCCAGATAGCTTCCGGGTAGCAGACCGAGTTCACACGAGACGAGGAGGGTGTTATACACTTCCGAGGCAGATTATGCGTACTTCAGTCTCATCCGGTCTTATAGGAGTTACTTCCGGAGGCTCATCGCTCATGATTTGCTGTCCACCCAGGCGGTACTCGTGTGTACCAAGATTTGAGGTGTGTTTATTGGTGGAACGACATGAAGCAAGACATCGCGGATTTTGTAGCTAGATGTTTTGTCGGTCAGCAAGTGAAGGCCGAGCATCAGAGATCTGCCGGCTTACTTCAGCAGATTTCTATTCCTTAGTGGAAATGAGAACACATTACTATGGACTTTGTGGTGGGTTTGCCGAGGACACGACAATGTCATGACGCGATTTGGGTAATCGTTGATCAATTAACCAAATCCGCGCACTCGTTAGCGATCCGGAAGACTGATTTCCTCGATCGATTGGTAGATCTGTTTTACCGGGAGATCATCAGATCACGTGATGTTCCATTGACTATTATTTCGGATAGAGGCCCCGGTTCACGTCTCGTTTGTGACATAGTCTGCAGCAGGCCTTGGGCACGCAGCTCTGTTTCAGTACAACTTTCCATCCGCAGACAGATGGACAGTTAGAGCGGACCATTCAGACTCTAGAGGACTTGTTGAGGTCTTGTGTATTGGATTTTGAAGGCAGTTGGGAGGACCATCTGACATTGATAGAGTTCGCCTATAATAACAGCTTTTATTCGGCTTTCCCGATGACACCGTTTGAAGTGTTATATGGTAAACCTTGTCGGACACCCACCCTCTGGGATGAGGTTAGGAAGACCCAGCTGTTGGGACCTCATAGAGCTCAGTAGGAGGCATAGTTGGTCCGTATTATCAGATGGAGGATGTCAGAGGCGTAGGACCGCCAGAAGAGTTATACTTATCGGAGACCCTAGAGTTCTCCATTTGCGACTATGTATTTCTGCGAGTTTCACCCATGAAAGGGGTGAAGAGATTGACCTCAGAGGTAAGCTAGCCCGCGATACATTGGACCTTTCCAGATCTCGGGAAGGATTGGAGCGGTAGTTTACCGGTTGACACCACCACCGTACTTGGCAGGAGTTCATGACGTATTCCACGTATCTATGCTGAGGAGATACGCACTCGGCTATCCCAGTTTCGGTTCAGCCTGACGTCACTGATGAGGAGATTCCGGTACGGATTTTAGACCGGAAAGAGCGTCAGTTGCGGAACAAGACTATCCGGCTAGTTAAAGTCGGATGACAGTATCATTTTGACGGGAAAGTTACTTGGGAGCTCGAGGATATTATCCGAGCTCGATATCCCCATCTTTTCACTTGAGGTGTGTGATTTAGTTTACCATTCAGCATTTATACTATATATCTGATGTTAGTACATGCTGATGGTAGATAACGAAATTTGGGGACCAAATTTCTATTAGTGGGGGAGAATGTAAAATACCGAAAATAGGCGAATATTAATAAAAGAATTTTCTGGAATTTTTGGAAATTTTTCGGAGCTCGTATGGACGAGTTAACGGGGATAAAAATTGGGCCCGGGAAAAGCCTGTTTGGATTACCCATTTAAGCGAGGAAATGTTTATTCCTTAAGTTCCTTTTTCTTTTTATTTTGTTTTCTCTTTTTCATTATTTCCTCTGTTTCCCTCCCGCGAGCCCGAGCTGTCCCCGACGCCTTTCCCTCGGACCCGACGGCAGTGCCTTAACCGCTCGGCGCCGGTTATCTCCTTCCCTTACGTACAAAACTGCCGGCTAAGAGGAATTTCGCCGATCTCTTCGTCCTCCCTGTCCAAGCGGCGGCGACGCACGAGCACCTTAGAGCAAGCAATCTCTCGGTTGAGTTGATAGGCGTCCGAACCCTAGCCTCCACCCTTACCTGACGGATCCTTGCCCTAGATCATCGGGATTCGAAAGTCGGGAGCGTGCGTCGATGACAGAGGAAGGTTTCTGGAGTTTTTCCTCTCTTCCGATTACATCACCGATGTCTTTTGCTTCCTTCCACACGACGACAGGCTGTGCCCTAGGTGTGATGTGAAGGTAAGGGATCTTGTTGGTTGATTGTTGAGGGTTTTGTGTGCCAATTCTTGATCCTTCTTCACTGATTCTCTTCAAACCGTGCCCTAGGTCCGTTGTCGGTGCTAGGTCTTGGCAAATGTTGTCTGATTGGGGGGTTAGTGGTATCTTCGATACTCTGCTTCATGGTTTGGATTAGGTGACTTCTGACTGGAGACAACCGAATGAAGGTAAGGGTTGATTTTAGGTATTAGGTCATTGATTTAATTTGGAATGCTTGGTTGATATGTAACCTCATCTTGATCTGATTCCAGTGAGGTTGAGTGCTATGGATCGATAAGCATGATGGTGAGGCGAGGTTCGGTGTACTATGGGATTCCAGTTGGTGCACAACGGCTTTGATCAAAGCAGAGAGGTGGATTTCAGTAGTTTACCTTGGTTCGGCAGGACCTATTTCCACTAACAATCTTGATGGCTGAGCTTGAGGACTTTGACGCGTGACGAGTATCTCGATGTCGGATTTGGACTGGATACGATTCTTCTATATCCGAGGCGGGTACCTCTTGACTTATCTTTTATGATATTGTCATTGGATATGCATAGTATTTTATAACTACAAGCAATGAATATGTTTGCCTTTGGTATGTCACTGTTTGATATCCATAGCATGTTAGATTTGTCACCTGTGAAGTATCCGTACTTATATCTCGTGATTTGTTGCCATGAGTACCTTATTGCCATGAGTATCTTAGTTTCTAGAGTGACATACCATGCTTTACTGAGGTTAGGGTTAGACTCTGGATTTTTGTTTCTGACATGTATATCCAAATTATCTGATACTTAGGTTTTTATGCCATGCTTGGATTGTGTATTTCTATTGGTATATCATATATGACTCGTGTACCTAGATCTTGTGGTTTTGATCTGTGCATATTGTAGGTACATATGCTATGAAAGGGGGATATGTTTAGGATCTAGGTTGATATACCATAGAGGACCAGTATACCCTAGATCCGTGGATTTGACATACTGATACTGTGGTACCCATATTATGTATATATAGATTTTTCTTTATGCTGATCAGGACATTCCATACTTATTATGTTCAGGACATAGATTTTTGATATTCTATCTGACCTGTGTACTCTAGATCTTGATATGTGACCATCGATTTTACCGTACTCATTTTATACATATGGATATGGTTATGTTGATCAGTTTATGACCATGCTTAGTGTCATGCATCATGATTGCATGCTGCGCGATTGTCGGCTCTACTATGGTTGAGCACATCGCCAGTTACATGTACTGCACACACCACCACTCATGGATTAGTGGTATATCGAGTGTGTGGCGGTTCATTGCTTGGTCCGCTGGTTTGAGGACTCAGAGCGTGGTAGCCTGGGCCCGTTCCCTGTTTGGCTCACCGGCATTTAGTGTAGCAGGTAGTAGCCAGACGGTGGACTCGTTTGGCTCCGTTGGTCGTGACTCGGCGTGGTAGCGCAGAGATTTCCTCCCGTCATCGTCGGAGATGAGAGCATTGAGCTCCCCATTTATGATTTGGGGTCACAGGACAGGAGTACTCCGACAGCATCCCGTCCACTCGGTCTCATCGGGAGTAGTGACGACAGAGTGCAGTTGTCATAGCCCTACCCACTCGGGTCTCGCCATTTGTGTGAGAGGACTGACTGGCGAGGTGACCAGGACGCATCATTAGCATCATATGCATTGATGCATTTATATTCTTATGATTGTGTTTGCTGCATTTGGTTGCGCATTTTGGTTGGATGCATACTTTTGACCTGCATACTGATTATTGACACTTTCGGTTTGACGACGCTTTTGTCCGGATAGGAGTTCTGGTGAGTACAGCTTCCTCGTTTCAGTTTTGCATATTCCCTATATATATGATTAGGAAGCTATATTCCATGTTTGTTGCTGTTAGATATATCTTACTACTACATGTCCATTAGTATTCGCTGAGTTGTTTGAACTCACCCCCGTTGACACTATTTTTTTCAGGTACCAGGTTATGTATGGTGTCGCTTGGAGCATCCTGTCTGCTGGTCCCCACGTCACATCAGAAGACTTATCGGTTTCACGTATGTTTTGTTTGTTTTATGTATCAGTTTGTTTAGCTCTGTACTCTGGTTTTATTTTTGGAGTGTTGATGTTGTTATGTGGTATTTTGTATTTGTTGTTGGTTGTATAAGCCTAGCCGGCTAGCAGTTTTTGTGTTTTGGTTTTGGTACAGCCGAGTGAGCTGTTTTATTTTTAACTGCGTGGTTGTGTCAGCCAGAGGCTGAATTTAATATTAACTGCGTGGTGTTTATTTTCTTTTATTGTTATTATTCCAGCCGCATGTGGCTGAGGTATATAGTGCTTGTAGAAAAGTTTCAGATTGTCCGCCGTACAGGGGAGATGCTGCCGAAATTTCTTCGGACAGAGACTCCTCCGGGGCGTGACAGCTGGGGACTGCGGAGAGGCTAGGCTCGGCGCTGCTCGGCGTCGGGAGAAGGAGAGGGATCGGGAGGCAGAGGAGGGAAGGCCGGCGCTGCTCGGCGTCGGCGGAGATGCTAGGGCACCGAGGCGATCGACGCTAGGCGGGAGGGCTCGGCTTCACAGAGAAGAGGAGAGTAGAAGAGGTGCGGCGCGATCAAAGCAAAGGAGGGGAGGAGAAGAAACCGCGGGGGCGGTTAAGGCTCAGCCGTCGGGAAAAAGAAGAGGGCGCGCGGGGGGGGGGGGTGGTTTCGGCGAGGAAGAAAAAGAAAAGAAATAAAGAAAAGAAGAAAAACAAATAAAAAGGAAAAGAAAACTTTTCCTCGTTAAAATGGGGTAGCCTAAACAGGCTTTTCCGGGCCTCATTTTTATCCCCGTTAACTCGTCCGCACGAGCTCCGAAAAATTCTCGAAAAATTTCCAAAAATTTCCAAAAATTCCCTTATTAATATTTGCCTATTTTCGGTATTTTACATTCTCCCCCAATAATAAAAATTTGGTCCCCAAATTTCGTTATCTACCATTAACAAGTACTAACAACAGATAGAAAGTATAAATGCTGAACGATAAATTAAATTACATACCTCAAGTAAAAAGGTGGGGGTATCGAGCTCAGATCGTATCCTCGAGCTCCCAGGTAGACTCCTCGTCCGAATGATGTTGCCATCCGACTTTAACCAGCCGGATAGTCTTGTTCCACAACTGACGCTCTTTCCGGTCCAGAATCCGTACCAGAACCTCCTCATAAGTGATGTCAGGCTGAACGACACTGTGATATCTGTCAGCACACGTGTCGGGTCGGATATATATCTCCTCAGCATTATACATCGTGAACGTCTGCCAAGGACGGCGATAGTGCCAGCCGATAAGCTACCGCTCCTATCCTCTCCATGATCTGGAAAGGCCAATGTATCGCGGAGCTAGCTTACCTCTGAAGTCAAATCTCTTCACTCCTTTCGTGGGTGAAACTCGCAGAAATACATGGTCGCCTGCAGAGAACTCTAAGAGTCTCCGACTCCGGTCTGCATAACCCTTCTAGCGGTCCTACGCCTCTGACATCCTCCGTCTGACAGTACGGACCAACTCTGCCTCATGCTGAGCTCTATGAGGTCCCAACGACTGGGCCTCCCCAACCTCATCTCAGAGAGTGGGTGTCCGACAAGACCTACCATACAACGCCTCAAACGGTGTCATCTGGATATCCGAATGAAAGCTGTTGTTGTAGACGAATTCTTCCAATGGCAAGTGGTCCTCTCAACTGCCTCCAAAATCTAATACACAAAACCTTAGCTGAACCGGAGGTCTCTATCCGAAATAATACTCAATGGGACACCATGTTATCTGATGATCTCCCGGCAATACAGATCTGCCAATCGATCCAGGGGATCAGTCTTCCGGATCGCTAAGAAGTGTGCAGATTTGGTTAATCAATCTACGATTACCCAAATCGCGTCATGGCCTCGTTGTGTCATCGGCAACCCACCACAAAGTCCATAGTAATATGTTCTCATTTCCACTCAGGAATAGGAATCCGCTGAAGTAATTCGGCAGGTCTCTGATGCTCAGTCTTCACCTGCTAACAGACAAGACATCTAGCTACAAATTCCGCGATGTCTTTCTTCATACCGTTCCACCAGTAGGAACGCCTCAAATCTCGATACATGCGGGTCCCGCCTGGGTGGATCGCAAATCGAGAGCGATGAGCTTCCTGAAGTAACTCTTGCAAGACCCGATGAGACTGAGGTACACATAATCTGCCTCGGAAGTATATAATACCCTCCTCGTCTCGTGTGAACTCGGTCTGCTGCCCGAAAGCTATCTGGCTGCAAATAAACTGTAAATGCTGATCACTGGCCTAGGCCTCTCAGATCCTCGTCCTGATCGACGACTGAGCAACCATGGTAACAAGAATACCCTACTCTGTCTGTCCCTGCTCCTCAAGGTCTAGCTCAGAGAAACCCTGAACCAAGTCTGTAACTGAAACTCGGTGGCAAGCCAAAGTCGCTCTGGACTTCCTACTGAGTGCATCGGCAACCATATTAGCTTTCCCCTGGTGGTAGCTAATGGTACAATCATAATCCTTCAGGAACTCCATCCATCTCCTCTGTCGGAGATTAAGCTCCTTCTGAGTAAAAATATATTTGAGACTCTTATGATCAGTGAGAATCTCAAATGTAGTACCGTATAAATGATGCCGCCAAAGCTTTAGAGCAAAAATGATGGCAACTAACTCCATATCATGAACTGGATAGTTCTTCTCATGCTCCTTCAACTGTCGAGAAGCATAGGAGACTACCCTGCCGTGCTGCATCAGAACGGCGCCCAAACCCTGAAGAGACGCATCGGTGTAGAGTACAAATCCATCCTCTCCAAAAGGTAAAACCAAAACTGGAGCCGACACTAGTCTCCGCTTCAGCTCTTGGAAGCTGGTCCCGCAATCCTCAGTCCAAGAGAACTTCACGCCTTTTCTGGTCAGGCGTGTAAGTGGCATAGCAATCCGAGAGAAACCCTCAACGTATCTCTGGAAATATCGAGCCAAACAAAGGTAGTTGCGAGCCTCTTCTATAGACTCCATCTACACCCAACGGTAACAACCTCTATCTCCTGTGGAACCACGGTATACTCCTACTGGTGACCGTGTGTCTCAAACATCTCACAGAAGACAACCAAAATACGCACTATTGATCTTCACATCTAGATGTTTCCTTCGAAACATCTCTAGAACTATGCAAAGATGATGTGTGTGACTCACCGTGGATCCGAAATAGATCACAACATCGTCAACAAAGACAATGGAAACCAATCCAAACATTCTGGGAATACCAAAATCATCAAGTCTCTGAAAACATCTAAGGCTTCCCAAACTCTAATGGTAAAATCAAGACACATAATGTCCGTATCACAGACATTTCTAACCATAAGATCCCTGACAATAAATCTGAAATATAATCACCAACAATACAAATCACAAAAGAATAAATCCACTAGTGTGAGAGCAACGCTCCATCATAGAAAACACCACATATGTGAGAGCAACGCTCTACCACAAGAATCTGAAATATGTATCTGCAATAAATATGGGAGCAATGCTCTGCTACAAGCAATCCGTAACATGTGGGAGCAACGCTCCACCACAACATAATTTCTAAATATGTGGGAGCAACGCTCTACCACAACAAACAATAATATGTGACCAAGACATCATACTATCCAACTAAAGACTGTACGAGATCACTCAACCACATATCACTGTGGGCAGCCAAGGGTATAACACCCTAATAAGCAAATCAAATCCATAGTCAACTCTATCATCATCCTAGTGGGTCGATCACCCACTAATAAGAGAATTAGTTGACAAGGTAATACAACAAATATCATAATGTAGACTTTTAACATTCTACATTCAACATAGGTAGAATCATCATGATGCTACCAACAATACACTTGGCACACGTGCACACACAACATAGGTATGTCGACATAATCATCCAATTAGTACACACCAAACACACTCATAGCACAGGTATAAATCAGCATGATACCTCCAACAATACCTATCAAACCCGTGTGCATATATCAACGTAGTATAATCGACAATACACCTCAAACAACCTCACATGGCATATATACACCTATGCCAAGAGTATAATTAACGCAATACTTCCAACAAAGCCTAATAGACACAAGTGCATCCACAAATCAAATATAATCAATAAGATACCTCGAATATTACACCGAACACATCTACACATATCATAACTCAGATTAAATCGATAAGATACCTTCACTAAAACACTCAAACACATGCGCACATTCCACAACATAGATTAAATCGACAAAATACCTCCAATAACCAATCAGACATGCATGCCTAACCACTCGGGTATAATCTACTAGAAACCCACAATAATCATAACTGGACAAGTATACACCCACTATGTGTAAATTTAAGCCGTCTATTATAGAACTCCTTCAACACATAATAATCATATGTACACACCTCATACCTATGCAAAAATCAGCATACTTAATCCAATCAACCTGACATTCTCTATTCTACCTTCTATATTATCCAACTAAATACATACAGTCAAAAACTTAAGTACCCATGGAATAGGATACATTGATCCTCTATAGACTGACCAAATCGACAACAGTATACGGCTAATTCAGTCTTTCCCCACGTCAGTACAAGTCATGTACTCAATGTGCTCAAGATATCCAACTAAGCACGAATAACCCAAAGATCAGCATCTTTACAAAATAGAGTAAGTCGATACCCTGTTGATCGGACTAACCAAAACAAATGAATCGGTCATCGACTATCTATATCTACAAGGGTAAATCAGACTTCTACTGACCGATCTAGCAAGAATAAATCAATTATCTACTAATAAAATTAACTAAGATAAAACGACATTCTACTGGCTAAGTCAACAGGAATATGTAGGTATCATCTACTACCCAGTAAACAATAGCAGAGACTGGTGTATGCCTCCATCTCCTACTAGTAGTAACAGAAGCTAAAACTACTGATGGTATGATATGAAAAATCACCAGAGACTATAATACTTGATCTCTATTAAGGTCGACCATGCTCAATGGCTAACCCATCACATGTAATATGTGTTACAACAACCAGATAGGTACTAAATAAAGAATGCTAATACATGTCATAAACTATAAAATTAAACATCATACCTATATGCCGTCTGGAGATGTTCCATCGCTGTCCAGTCCCCAACTTCTGACCTCAAAATTCCGAACACGAAAATCGTCGAAAATCTATATAAATCCGAAACGGAAATCCGAAACATAAACATAATGGAAATCCGTGCTAATCCACAATCAACACCCAGTTTGACTCACAAACTTGGGTTAACCCAAAAATCCAGAATACCAAAAGCAGGTATCATAACTCACTCTGATACCAATAAATTGGTATCAGATAAATCTCAGAAATTCGTAACATGAAAATCAAAACAAGTATCACCAACATTGGCGCTCTGATACCAAATAAATTGGTATAAGGTTATCTCAAATATCCAAAATATAAAAACAAAGATCGTAAAACTTAAGCTCTGATACCACTAAATTGTCACGCCCCGGAGGAGTCCCGTCCGAAGAAATTTTGGCAACATCTCCCCTGTATGGCGGACAATCTGAAACTTTACTACATCACCATATACCTCAGCCACATGCGGCTGGAATAAATAACAATAATAAACAAACCACAACATATAGACATCCATGCAGCTTAATAAGCAATGATAATAAGACTCAAAATCCACCCTACTCAACTACATCCATAAAGCTCAAAACCGATATTCTACTCCACTACACTCATAAAACACAAATCCGACGATCAAATCAACTTACCTCTTCTGCCGTCTAGGCAGGCATATAGTAAAAAAAAATCCAATTAAAAACCCATCGACAAGTACAATCCATGCAAGCTCCAAGTATCAAAACAAAACAAGTCCAAACATAGTCTAGTACATAAAGACAAAAGATAAATAAACATCCTCGTGGGCTGCAGGGGACTAACAACTGGAACTCTCTCCTGACAGCATCAACCTGAAATAGCAACGGAGGAGGGTGTGAGTCCAACACTCAGCAGGTACAATTGATATACATAGTAAGGAAATAACATCTAGCACTAATCATGCGTACAGTCTCCTGACATAATAAGGATAAATGCAACTGAGATAAACAGGAGCATAACTGTACTAACCAGGACCAGGTATAAATATCACAGAGTCGTCAGACCAAGAAGTATCAATATCCTGTATGCATGTCAAGCATATGCATCCATCCAAATGCAGCAAATAAAATGCAGCAAACACAAACACAACCAATAAATGCATCATGCATATGATGCCCATGACATGTCCTGGTCACCCCTACTCTCCAGTCAGCCGTCTCACACACGATAGTGAGACAGAGTGGGTAGGGCTGTGGTAACCGTGCACTCTGTCATCACTACTCCTGATGAGTGATCGAGTGAACGGGATGCTGTCGGAGTACACCTATCCTCCTACCCCAAATCATAAATGGGGGAGCTCAATGCTCTCATCTCTCGGTACACGATAGCGGGGAGGGATCTCTGTCCTGCTACAACGTTGCGTCACACTAACCCATGAGTGGACCAACTGAACCCTTGACAGAGCAACTGCTGCAACACACCCTGCCTGAATATACCACTAACCCACGAGTGGTCGTGTGTGCAGATACATATAGTTGGCGATGTGCTCAACAATAATGGAGTCGACAATCGCACAACATGCAATCATGCGAATGGTGCATGACACTAAGCATGGCAATATACTGAACCAATCAACATACATATATGATGTGCACCATAGTCAATAAAACATATCAAGGGTACACAGATCAGATAAGATATCACACCTAGTTCCTGAACATGGTGAAGTATGGTTATATCACTACCCCTATAAGCACGTATAACCAGGTAAGTAATAACATGAGATGCAAAACAAGTAATCAACCAAGCATGTAACAGGTATCGAGTAGTGATTAACCAAAGCAAATAAGAAACATAATTATTGTTATTTGTTAACTTCACTACTATGCATATCAAAGACATAAAGTCAAAAGTACCCGCCTCCAATCAAAAAGGTCCAATCCGATAATCGAGATACTCGTCTCGTGTCAAAATCCTGTACCAATCAATGTGTATATTTTATTTAGCTAAATTCAAATAAATAACTAAATAAAATCTCTAACACTAAATTAGGGCACAAACCCTAATCAACACACAAATATAAACATAATTCACACTCGACCACAAATTACAACCTCCAATTCAAACCTACACAAAATCATGTAATCAAATCATACCTAAATCAATCCCTTATCCACAACACGTATCAAATCCCTACACTTACCTCAATTCCATATATGTTTAACAACACAATTTAAGCCAATACTCACTAACCTTCAAGGCGATCGCTAGTGTCCTACAATCGGAGATGGTGTATAGCTGGTGATAACAAATGATGCTCCGAATAGATGGCGAACAGTATCACTGAAACTGAGTAGACAAATCAAACTCACATCAATACCACATCCGAACATTCATTCGTAGCCTCACAACCCATGAAGTTGCTGTAAATAAAACCCAGGTGGAGTCACTGACCTGAGTAGCCGAAGATGGGCAGATCGGATCTAGGGCACCAATGAAGAACTAGGGCTGGACCGGATGAAGGGAACGATAGCGATCAACGGTGGTGTGGAAATCAGCGGTGATCGGGTGTGAGTCCGCAGTGGACAGCAGCGACGAAATCCTCGGTAAAGAGGAAGAAATCGGCCTCGGGAAATTAGGGTTCGGCGTGGAGAAGGTCGGCGCTGTTCCGTGCGACGGCGGCGCTGTCCCGTGCGACGGCGGCGCTAGGGAACAGGCGACTGGTTCCGGTTCTGGTGGCCGGCGCTTGGCGAGAGAGAGGAAGAGAGCTTCGGGATCTAGGAGGAAGAGATCAGCGCAGTCAAGGGTCGGCGTCGGCGTACATCTCCAAAGAGGGAAAGGGTCGCGGCACTGCGGTGGTCGGCGCTGGGGACTGCGGAGAGGCTAGGCTCGGCGCTGCTCGGCGTCGGGAGAAGGAGAGGGATCGGGAGGCAGAGGAGGGAAGGCCGGCGCTGCTCGGCATCGGCAGAGATGCTAGGGCACCGAGGCGATCGGCGCTAGGCGGGAGGGCTTGACTTCACAGAGAAGAGGAGAGTAGAAGAGGTGCGGCGCGATCAAAGTAAAGGAGGGGAGGAGAAGAAACCGCCGGGGCGGTTAGGGCTCAACCGTCGGGAAAAAGAAGAGGGCGCGCGCTGGGGGGGGCGGGGTTTCGGCGAGGAAGAAAAAGAAAAGAAATAAAGAAAAGAAGAAAAACAAATAAAAAGGAAAAGAAAACTTTTCCTCGTTAAAATGGGGTAGTCTAAACAGGCTTTTCCGGGCCCCGTTTTTATCCCCGTTAACTCGTCCGTACGAGCTTCGAAAAATTCTAAAAAAATTTCCAAAAATTCTGAAAAATTCCCTTATTAATATTTGCCTATTTTCGGTATTTTACACTGAGAGCCCTTGGTTTACACTGAAAAATAAGGGAATATTTGCCTATATTCCGTACTATCATGATTGATTGTTCCTTAATGCAAAACACTAGCACGTTTATTCTAGATTTTATGTGATTTATAGGTTACTTATGTGCTAGTATGTTTAGTAATCTATCTTTTTCTATCTATGATCAGCTTATCGGATTTCTTATCTCCCTCATTCAGGGTCGAGCAATCTTCACTAATCTCGGACCAGCTTATCAGATTTCTTATGTCCCCATTCGGAGTTGAGCGATTTTCACTGATCTCGGACCTGCTTATCGAATTTCTTATCTCCCCCGTTCGAGGTCGAGCGGTCTTCACTGGTCTTGGACTGGCTTATTGGATTTCTTATCTCCCCCGTTCGGGGTCGAGCGGTCTTCACTGGTCTCAGACCAGCTTATCGGATTTCTTATCTCCCCCGTTTGGGTAGAGCTATCGTCACCGGTCTCAGACCAGAGTATCTCCACTGGTCTCGGACCAGAGTATCTGTTGGATCGAGACGCGCTAGAGGGGGGGTGAATAGCGCTCGTGGCTATTTCGTTCGATTCGTAAAACTATCGGAGTAAAATACGCAGCGGAAAATGTAAATAAACACAAACACAGAGACACGGTCGTTTACTTCGTTCGGAGCCTAAGGCGACTCCTACTCGAAGGTCCGCGATCCTTGATCGCTTCCGGTGGGCAACAACTATAAGCTCGATAAAAGATTACAAGTTGAAGTACAATAAACGACAATAAATAATTATACCAACGACAAAGAAATGAAGATTCGGAGCTCCTGGTCGTCGGGCACAAGTAGCAGCACTTCGGAACGTCGTTTGGAGCAGCACGTAGCACTTGAATCACTTAAGACTTGATATTCTGAAGTGCTGGTCGAAACCCCCTTATAAAGGGTGTTCAAGGCGCCTTGAAGGCTGTTCAAGGCGCCTCCATGCTGCCGATTCTTCCGCACGGATCAAACTTGATCTGGTCGAACTTCATCTGCTTAAGGCGCCTCAAACCCTGCTCAAGGCGCCTTCCAAGGTGCCTTAAACCCCCTTCAAGGCGCCTCCATTGAAGCTTCGCAGCCAGGTCAGCTTTTGCACCCGAGGCGCCTCCAAGCTCCATGGAGGCGCCTCGGACACTGTTCATCCGAGGTTAACCTTTGCATTTTGGTCCTTGCAAGATACATTAATCCCAAATATACCCTGCAACACAAAGTTAGCACATAACGCATAATAGAAGTGATATTGATAGTCTCCGGACTATCCGAGCCTGACTTCGAGTTTCCTACCGGAAACCCTAGGTCAACCCGACGCCTATTGTTCCCTCTACGGGGAACGCGTCCTCACCTACTCCACTCAGGAGATTTACCTGTTGCCAGTCCGGTCCTCCAGACCGACTGGACTTTCCGCCTAGGGTTACCACCCCCTAAGACCTAGGGTTACCGCCCCCTAGGATTTTTCTCCACCTAGGGTTACCACCTCCTAAGACCTAAGGTTGCCGCCCCTTAGGGTTTTCCTCCACCTAAGGTTACCACCCCCTAGGACCTAAGGTTGCCGCCCCTTAGGGTTTTCCTCCACCTAGGGTTACCACCCCCTAGGACCTAAGGTTGCCCCCCCTTAGGATTTGCCTTCACCTAGGGTTACCGCCCCCTAGGACCTAAGGTTACCCCCCCTTAGGATTTTCCTTTGCCTAACCGCAGTTAGGACTTTCCTGAAACCTTATTTAACCACGTTAGATAACAAGGAATCTTAACTTTGAATCTCTTTGCCATTATCAAAACTGAGGTTCGATCGTCGGATGCTTACTGCACCAACAGTATCGCCACCAGTCTCAGACCGGAGTATCACCATTGGTCTCGGACTAGAGTATCGCCACCGGTCTCGGACCTGAGTATCGCCACTAGTCTCGGACCAGAGTATCGCCACTGGTCTCAAACTAGAGTATCGCCACCAGTCTCGGACTGGAGTATCGCCGCTGGTCTCAGACCAGAGTATCGCCATCGATCTCGAACTAGAGTATCGCTATCGACCTCTCGGTCGGGCTTTCTAGACTCTCACCACAGCGCGAGTTATAAGTGAGCCTGCTCTCATGCCCAACGACCTCTGGGTTGGTATTCCAGACTCTCGCCCCAATGTGAGTTATAAGTGAGCCTGCTCTCACGCCCAATTACATTTCGATCAGTATTCCAGACTCTCGCCCCATCGCGAGTTATAAGTGAGCATGCTCTCACGCCTCCAGACTCTCGCCCTAATGCAAGCTATAAGTGAGCATGCTCTCATGCCTCCATACTCTCGCCCCAGTGCGAGTTATAAGTGAGCATGCCCTCATGCCCAACGACCTCCCTGTCGGGATTTTAGACTCTCTCCTCAGTGCGAGTTATAAGTGAGCATGCCCTCACGCCCAACGACCTCCCGGTCGGGATTCCTAACTCTCGTCTTAGTGCGAGTTATAAGTGAGCATGCCCTCACGCCTAATGACCTCCGATTGGGATTCTAGACTCTCACCCCAGTGTGAGTTATAAGTGAGCATGCTCTCATGCCTCCAGACTCTCGCCCCAGCGTGAGTTATAAGCGAGAATGTTCTCGCGGCTAACTACTAGCCGGTCGAGTTTACTCCCTAGTCAGACACTCATCTCACTCGCCGCTCTTCCCAACACTCATCACACTCGCTTCACTCGCTGTTCTGCCCGACACTCACCATTCACGTTTCGCTCATCGTTGTTGCTTAGTCGGCACTCATCGTTCACTTGCCGCTCTGCCTGGCACTCTTCGCACTCGCCTTAATCGCCGCTCTACCTAGCACTCACCGCTCTTGTCTCACTTGCCGCTTTGCCTGAAACTCGCCCCTTGCATCTCACTCATTGCTTTTCCTAGCATTTGTTGCTCGGTCGATACCCGCTTTCCTCCTTGCTTGCATTCACATAATCGCCTGATCGCTATGCTCCCATTCGTGCTCCAGCCATAGGCTCTGCTCATGTTCACACCCGATCCACAGGCTCCACTCTCGGTCACTTTCAATCTCTCGGGATCCTCACTTGACTCGGCTCATAGAGCCTTTGCTCCTATTCAGGCTTTACTCCCATTCTCATTTAGTCTCAAAGGCTCCATGTCTATCCACCGCATAAGCTTCGCGCACTCGACACCGCTTGCTCGTCATCTTTCCATACGCTCGACATTCTCCCTATTGCCCAGTTGGCATTGTTTGATTGTCCGGTCGGCATTGTTCGATTGTCCGGTCGTAATTTACTATCGCTCGGTCAGTATTTTTTCGATCTCGCCCTCAGAACCCCTCGCTTGTCATTGTTCCACTCACTTGGGGTTCTCCTTATTGCCCGGTTGATATTGTGTGGTCGCCTGGTCATGATTTACTATCGCTCAATGGACATTTTCTCGATTGCTCGCTTGACACCGCTTGCTCATCGTCTGTCCACCCCCTCGTCATTCTCCCTATTGCCTAGATGGCATTTATTGATTGCTCGATCATGATTTACTATTGCTCGGTCAGCATTTTTTTGGTTGCGTCCTCAGAACCCCGCGCTTGTCATCATTCCACCCGCTCGAGGTTCTCCCTATTGCTCGGTTGGTATTGTGCGGTCTCCCGATCATGATTTACTGTCGCTCGATTGACATCCGTTCGATTGCTCGCTCGTATCGCTCAGCCACTCGCTCAACATTCTCACAATCACCCGGTCTACATTTGCTCACCCATCTACTCAGCCCCATCCGATTGTCTTCTTGATATCACTCAGTCTTCCTCGTTATTCAATCGATTGCTTGTTGGGTGTATGCTTGGTTCGACTTTCCTGCTCAACTTGGCACACCTTTATTCTATCGATCACCCCTTAAACATTCGCTTGGTCCCCTGCTCGGTTTTCCATTCCCAGCACAGCTCGGCATCTCGTATGCCACTCGGTTGGCAATTGTTTAACTTATTGATTGCTTGGTAGTGTCTTTTGTCGATCAATCGACACTGGTTTTTCTTGTTGTTCTGCCAGGCACTCACCGTTCATCGCTATTCATTTGTCGTTATATGATGGGTCCAGCGATCTGACTCTGCATTCAGGAGCGAGCCTGATTTACGTTAGGTTTGGTCTAGTCAGTCGAACTTGTGTCTCCTTTGACTAGACTTAAAGGGGAGGCTTGTGATGTGGATATATCTTAAGGGGAGAGTGGGAATTAGGAGGGGGAGGAGGGGCAATTTGATCATTTTTATTGTAGCACCCCTTTTAGTGCACTGTTCATGTGAAAAAAGGGAGTTCCTTCTTCTTTGTGCTGGTTTTTCGCCGCCAGGAGGGGACCAACTTCTCTCCCTCAAGCTCCCCTCCTCGTCGACGCCAGCTGCCACTCCTCTCCACCCCTTTTCTCCTCTCCACGCTACCGTCAGTGACACTTCTCCCTCCTGTAGACGCTGACGACCGCTGGGCTCATTTCTAGTGTCATCTCCTCTCTATCTCTCTCACGTCCAGGCTGTCTCCAACAATTGACAGCCTCACAGTCGACCCCGCGCCTCCGGGGACTGCCACCAGGAAGCACGCCGCCACCCTCCTCCCCTGTTCTCTCTCCCGCCTGAGGAACTCCACACACCCGTCGCTGCTCGTGCCACCGCTGGCATCCACACCAGAGCCATCCTCCCTCTATTCTCCCTCCCTCTCCCCTCTCCCCTCTCCTCCTCTCACCAGAGCCATCCTCCCTCTATTCTCCCTCCCTCTCCCCTCTCCCCTCTCCCCTCTCCTCCTCTCACCAGAGCCACCTCTGAGCCTCCTTCTCCCTTCAATCTACCGCTAATAGAAGAAGGAAGGTCGTCTTCTTGGCAAGGGTTCACCACCTCTAAGGAGGAGAGAGGGCTTCAGGTTCTTTCACGACCAGGAGAGCCCCGTACGACACTACACTAGCACCGCTTTGGCCTCACCCATGACACCTTCCTACCTCTTCTCTCTCTCTCGTGGGCGCACGCCATTATCTCACTAGATCTCAGTCACCACCACCGCGATGAGAAGTCCTCACAGCCGCCTCCCTAGCTTCGGTGCCTCCTTCTTCCTTGATGTTCGTGTCACTGGTGTTGTTATGGTATAGGCTAGCAGCACCTCATTGCTAGGCCTCTGTGAATAGCCCCAAGCTATCGGCCTGGCACTATAGCTCCTTCCCTCGACTGCCACTTCTCGATCTTCCACCTTCGACGTAGCCCTCGACTGCCGCTCTCTAGGACGCTATAGCACCGCCTCACTTGCCGCTCTCTAGGACGCTATAGCACCGCCTCACTTGCCGCTTTTGTATCCGACCACTCGACACCCTCGTCTCTTGGAGTCTTAGTCGCTATTTTATCTCAGCCATCGAGTCATTGTTATGTTCTAGTTTCATGCCAATATGGTGTTCCAACCTTCGTGCTATTATTACTATCCGACCTGTGTGCCATTATTATATTTCGACTTACACGTTGTTGTCACAACTCGGCCCGCGTGCCGCTATCATCTCCCGGCCTGCGTGCCAATATCTTATCCCGACATATGTGCCGAGATCATATCCTAGTCTACGTGTTGCTGCTAGGTCCCGACCTACGGGTCACATTTAGCTCAGCTCTGCCAAACCCAACTCCACATCCAGCTCTCGCTCATCTACTATTTCGGGTCACGACAACTCCAACAGCATCTCAACCAACTCACCGATCTACCCAAGAGTGCCCCCTGGGCCAGGGTACATTCACTGTACTCACTCTTTATTCATTTCATTATTATAGTTTTAGTCTGGTTCTTATATATTTGTTAGATCTGCCTCGAGTATCGGGGTACCAGGGACCGGGGTAACTCAGTCACTAGTTGCAGGTGGTGTTGACCAGAAGACTTCTGATGACTTGGTCAACATAAAAGACATCTCAGCATACCCCCCTCTAGGTCATCGTAATTCGGTCAACATTCCATCCACCTCACCCGACGGTCCGTCTGACTCAGATTCCGGATAGGATCAAACATATATCTATTGTATCAGATGAGCATATTTTGTATAAACTCTTTGCATTCATCTTTTTAGTTCTGATAACTATAGTTTATATTTTATATTGATAGAGGGTGGAGATTTTGGCATTGGAGCATATTTAGAGATGAAAAGGTAAAGGAGCACACATTGTAGCATGATACACTGTCTACCGTGGCATCTGACACGACTGTGCATCATCCTCGGAGATAGAATGGGAGTCAGAGCCTCGACTAGAGCTTCCAGCAAGGAACACAGTTGTATTCCATCCTAATTCTTGATGGAAAATATTTTAGAACAATCCACGAGATGCCCATGGTACCTACGACGGTCATGGATCGAGTCAAGACTGTTGGTGCAGTTGGCAATAATGATCAAACCTAAGTTTTGATGAATGACAAATGAATTAAAATTAGATATTGTGTGATCTAATCTTTCTACTAAGTGTGCAAGACATGATGGGTCTGACACCGTACTGAAATTTAGCTAGGTCTGGAGGATCATGTAGAGGTCCAAATAGTTCAAGAAGTGACTCGATATCTGGTAGGAAGTCCAGCTTAGTTTGCGTGACCTGATAGCTAACCGAAGTCAAGTTGGGTTTACGGACCTAAAAACTGGTGGGAAGACCTGGTGGGCCAAAAGGGAGTTAAGTGATTCTACATGGTAAGTAAGGTAAGTCACTTGAGGAGAATGCCCAATAAGGATGAGTTCCATTTAGGGACTTTAGGCATGGATTCACTTTGGGTCCATTTTGGAAACCTAGAGTGAGACCATGACTAGATCTTGGTCTCAGGAAGACAAGATATAATTAATAATAGTTATACAAATTATGCTAACTTTATTTTGAAGTTTAAATATTTTTCTGTTAGCCTAACATATTTTTTCAAGAACAAAAGCCAAGTTAAGCCTCGGATAAATAGTGTCTGAGGCGCTTTGAAGAGTCATGGAGGCGCCCTGGATCTAGTGAAGGCACCTTTGCTTGGATGAAGTTTAAGGATAAACTTCTCGTGGTGGGGAGGCACCCTGGAGAGCGCTGGAGGTGCCTTAGAGTGCTTTAAAGGCGCCTCGGGGAGCATGGAAGGCACCCTCAAATGGATAGGTGCTGAAGTTCATGTTGTTTATCGCAACCGAAGTTATGGGATTAAACTTCATGTTGGAGGTGCCTCCTATGAGCTTGGAAGCACCCTCAACACTCTTTAAAAGAGTAGTTCGAGCAGCATAAAGAATTATCTCCTCTATGAGCTTCAAATGATTCTTCTGCTACTATGACTTTGCTCTACTGGTGCACTACTGCTCCGAGACATCTAACCAATACGGCAGACCAACACCGACACACAAGCATGCTCAGATTCTACAGTGTTGGTAGCAATTTATTATTATTGTAAATATTTTTATTACTTGCAAATAGAGAGTGTAGGCTGCTACACTTTCCTTCCTTCTATATTTTGTATTTGATCCCTCTTTCGGTGGTTTCGAAAGAGATTTTAGTGGATTGCCTATCGATAATATCCGATGGATCATGGGTCTTGGAGTAGGAGTCGCCAAAGACTCCGAACCAAGTAACTCCTGGAGTTCTTATGTTTGCATTCTATTTTTATTTTTAGTTTTTTGCTACGTACTCGTTTTACAAAACCTCAAAATGAAAGTTTTAAAAGTCACGTGATTCACCCCCTTCTCATGTGTGCACTGATCCTACAAGTGGTATCAGAGCTCTGTTCGCTTTGAATTTGTGCAACCATCAATTGAGCAGGGAGATTCTTTTTGTTTTCTTTTGTTTTGACTTTTAATTTTATTCCGAGTTTATCTGAATTGATATAATTATCTCTTCAGAAAATTTTCTTATTGTAATTTTTTTTTGAATTGCTCGAATTTGTACAACACCAATCGAGTTTTCTTATATTTATCATTTTCCATATTACTAATCCAAGACCTAGTCTTGGGATTTCTTTGTTACTTATTTTTGTGTACAAGGTTCTAATGGCACAAAGCGAAGGCTTTAACACTACTCACCCTCCACTCTTTGTTGAGGATCTTTGGTCCGACTAGAAGGGGGATTGAATAGACGTTTACCCCAAATCGCTCTCTTCCTGCAAAGTTAGTTGCGTAGTGGGAATACAAACAGTATAAAGGAAGTAAAGACAAGAAATCAAACCACACTGTACATTCATTTATGTGGTTCTTAGATAAAGCTCCTACTTCATGGCTTGTCCGTAAGGTGGACAATCCCTATCCGTCAGTGGATGATTCTCCAGCAAACTCTAGCTAACGCTTACTCCTTCTTGGTGGAGTAGAACCTCTCACAAAGCTCTCTTCCTCTTTAAAAGATGAAGACTTAGGTTTAGGAGGAAGAGAATAAACTTGGAAGCTTGAGGGTAATGACTTAGGAATATTAAACAAGAATCAGTAACCTCCTTTATCCCTTAAAGTTACTTTAAATAGAGAGGAAAGAGTTAATCCTGAATCAACTCATTTTCTGCACCAGTAGACTGGTCAATACATCAGTCGATTGGTGTAGCTGTTAGACATAGCCAACGACACTCCACAGAATCTAGGATTCTGCCAATGACTTTCTACCAGTCTACTGGTCTTCACAATCATCGGACACAGAGACATTCTATGCCCTCGTGATCTTGGACTAGTTGACTTATCCAAACATTAGTTGACTGATCCTTTACAATCACTCACACTCATTCTTTCTGGAGTTTTCCTTGAAGCCCTCTTCCTCAACCTTCATTCCATCAAATGCACTTGTGCCAAAGCCCTCTCCATACCATCCTTCACGTTGTCTCAAAGTCCACTTCCCTCGACCTACTCCCTTGCTCCTCGTCTGGCGATCCCTCGGATGCACCATCCTTTATTGATTTCAAAGACCCGAGCTATAGGATGCACTTACCAACTTCCTATATTGGAAGAGGAGAATGGAGGTGTAACTCAAGATGGACAGCGACCAGTTGTTCTCGATCTGGTGCAAGTATCAGGCACTGATTGATGAAGAAACCAAAGTACCTATTGATCTAGAGAATTGGAACCTAGACATGAAGAAGAAATCCTAGATTGACTCTAAAGCACTAAACACCCTTCAGTGCGGACTCACCAAGGAGGAACTCAACCAGGTCGACCCATTTGAAAATGCAAAGGAGCTCTGAGACAAGCTAATCGAACTGTATGAGGTCATCAATGACGTGAAGGTAACAAAAAGAGATCTATTATTAAATTCATTATTCAATATTAAAATATAGAATGGAGAAACGATAACACAACTTCATGCAAGGATCAAAGAATCCTCAATAGGTTGCACCTCATCGACTATGAGCTTCAAAACTGGGACGTCATAAGATATGTTCTAAATTTGTTTCCTCGAAATGTACCATGGACATCTATAGTAGATTCCTATAAAGTTTCAAGGAATTTAAATAAACTTAAATTACATGAATTATTTTATGAAATAGAATTGCATGAACAAATTAATACCCAAAGGACCAAGAAAGGTGTAGCTTTCCTTGTAGGTTTTACAAAGTAGACAAAGAACAAGACTAAGCAAAGGGCATAATCTGAATCTGACTTAGACTTAGATGTAGAAGAGCAACTGGTGAACATGGTAAGGAGATTGTTCACCAAAAATAAGAAGAACTTCAACACAAAGGACCTTCAAAAGATGATCAAGTCCAACATCAGTAAGTCAAGCATCACCTGCTTCGGATGTAACAAAAAGGGTCACTACAAGCATAAGTGTCTGAACATAAAGAAAGATAAAACCAAGAACTTCAAGAAAAAGAAGGCACTCAAAGTAACTTGGGATGAGTTATCTTCAGAAGAATTAGACAACGATAAATCAAAGCAACACAACTATCTTGCATTGATGGCAACCAGACCAGAATCAAAAAGTGAATTGAAATAAGATGAAGAGTCAAAATATGAGTCGACCACGAGTCTGTACTCATTTATGAAGGTTTCGCTGAGGTAAACACTACTCTCAGTTCTAAAATTTTCAAATTATAGCATATCTAGATAGAAAATTAACTACTACTGAAAATCAAGTAAACATACTTAGCAAAGAAAATGAGGAACCAAAAGAACAACTTAAATCAAACCCTAAACCAAGTCAGCTTGAAAATTCAACTCAAAATATTAAACTTGAAGAAGGAAATTCAACACTGAAATATGAAATTATAAACCTTAAAAGTTTACTAGAAAAGTTTACAACAAGATCCAAAAACCTTGACATCATTCTTGGATCATGAAGGGTAGTTTACAACAAATCCGGACTCAGATATAAAAATAGCTCGAATAAAATATTTACCTCATTTTTTTGCTAGACTAAAAACCAAGTCAAATCTTGGGTACCCAAATCTTACTTGTTAAAACAAAATGGACAAAAACAATTTTATATACCCAAAAACAAAATCCATTCTAGTAAAACAAATAAATCCCTTAATAATTTCAATAAACCAAAGAAACTTACAAAACCAAACTACAACTACAAATGCAATCAAAACTTAAAAACTTACAAACAAAACTACAACCAAACATATTTCAACTATAAAACAAATCGACACAAATCCAACTCAAAATTCTATAATTTAGGGGGATGCTCTAAATTAGTTGGCACCTCAAGAACATGAACCTTACCCAGTAAGGGTAACTAGGACTAAAAACCATTAGGATTAATTTAACTTAGTAAATAGTACTAGAAAAGTTAGAATGATAGTAGATAGGGAAGCTATATCTATGCATGTCTTGGAAGAATCATGTGTTTGACCTAGTACATTTGACTTAGTAAAACTAACTAAAGCTACCCCTTACTAATATAAACTTGTTAGACTAAATTTTTGTATTAATTTCTTTGGCCAGAACTATTTAAAAAATCTCAAAACACCTGGTTACTTTAATGATGTCCTGGTGACTCACCATAACCTAAAAATTTATTCAAAGAATGCTTGCTTGATTAACCCAAAGATAAACTTGAATCTAATAAAGTTAAACCAACCCCTAAAAATCAACTTAACTCATTTGACAAAATTATAGGATACCTTTGTCTAAAAACTTAAACTAGGTGAGATGATTAGATCAATAGAATTCAAATTTAACCTAAACTTAACTTACTTCAAATTAAATTCAGATTCAAACTTAATCTAATTAAAAATCAAACTAACATTTAAATTAAAATAAAATCAAACTAACATTCAAATTAAATTAAAATTGATAACCTAAAGAATAAAATAAAATTTAAACTAGCCAGATGAAATTGAGACTCTAATCAGACCTAAATTAAGCTTAATCATGATTCAAAATTAATAATGACTCCTACTTTTTTAGGAATCCAAGTGGATATTGGATAGTGATTGTTCTAGTCATATGACTGGATATCACACCAAATTTACTCAATTAAGATTCAAGAGCTTAGGAATGATTCCCTTTAGAAATAATGACAAACTTAAAGTAATTGGAATATTTAATATTGAACTTAATATGATTTTGTTATTAAGAAGGTATTACTTGTTGATGATTTTAAATTTAACTTACTTAGCATTAGTCAATTATGTAATTTTAATTATAAGATTAAGTTCTTATCCTCTGAATGCCTGATTAAGCACATAGATAACCCTAATATAAGACTTAAAGGGTTTAGAAGAGGCAATATCTATGTAATCAATTTAACTAGCTCCTCATTTAAGTATCACTTGATACAAAAAGAGGAAATCTAGTTATGATATAGAAGACTATTCCACACACACTTTAGAAATCTCACCATACTAAATGACTTAGTTAGAGGACTACCAAAATTACCTAATTTAGATGCAATAATTTATAATGCTTGCCAATAAGGAAAATAATCCAAATCAAACCACAAACTAACCAATCAAACTCAAACCAACTCTATACTAGAGTTATTACATTTAGACTTATTTAACTCATATGGAGTGAAGTCAATTAATGGTAGCCTATATTGCCTAGTAATATTCGATGATTATTCAAGATTCACTTTGGTAAAAGTCTTAAGAAACAAAGATGAAACCTTTGAAATATTCAATAATTTCTCTAAACAAACAAAAAATAAAAAAGAATTAAAAATCAAAAGAATTAGGAGCGATAATGGTGACGAATTTTAAAATCATAAGTTTACAAAATTCTATCTAGAAAATGGCTATCACCAAGAATTTTTCTGCCCTAAAACACCTCAACAAAATAGAGTAGTGGAAAGAAAAAATAGGACCCTACAAGAAGCCACAAGAATAATGTTTAATGAATACCAACTTACTAAATACCTCTGGGCTGATGTTGTAAGTACAACCTGCTATGTCCAGAATAGAATAATAATTCATAAAATACATAGTAAAACCTCTTATGAATCTATAATAATAAAAAACCTAACATTAATTATTTTAAAGTATTTGGATATAATGTCTACATCTTAAATACAAGAGAACATTTAGAAAAATTTATATCAAAAATAAAAACTAAGATATTCATAGGGTATTCACTAAATAGTAGAGCCTATCGAGTTTGTAACAAAAGTATCCTAAGAATTTAAGAAATAAAAAATGTAAAATTTGATGAAACCAATAACCCTAAAGAATCTAACCAAAGCCAAACCTAGTTAAACCAATCAACTTTATCAGATCTAGATCTAATCAAGAGGGAGATAGTGAAACCCTAAATCAATTAGAAGAATAAGAAAATAAACCAACTCACCCAGAAGAAAACCAATTAACACAAACTGAGTCTAGAGTAATTAGAATTAACCCAGATCATCTAGTGTATCAAATAATAGGAGACCCAGATCAAAGGGTTCAAACTAAGTTAGCCTTTAGAAATCTAAGTCAAATTGTTTTGATTTCTAAGATTAAACCCAAAACTATTGAAGAATCCTTACGTAACCCAAATTGAATCTTAGTCATGCAGAAAAAATTAGTCCAATTTGAAAGAAGTGAAGTTTGGGACTTAGTTCCATTACCTAAAGGAAAAGTGTCTATAGAAACAAAATAGATTTTTAGAAACAAACTAAATGAAAAAGGGGAAATCGTAAGGAATAAAGGTAGATTAGTAGCCAAAGAGTTTAGTCAAGTAGAAGGACTTGACTATGATGAAACATATGTCCTAGTAGCTAGACTTGAATCTATCAGAATGCTGTAAGTACCCTGAGTATGTTTTGATATGATCAACCAGATTAAATTAGGTCCTATGGTGTTCTGACCCTTGTGTCTAAGTGTGCAGGAACTTAGAAACACAAGAAGTCGAGCAGAAGACGCGGTGAATGAGAAGGATGGTATGAGAATTGAGTCGACAGGCTCATTGTATCCGAGAGATGAAAAGTTATGGAAGAGTATGTTGGTGGAGCGAGAAGGATGTGCGCGATGCTTCCAAGGGATGAGAAGCCGGAGTGGAAGACTTCTCAAGGAGAGAAGGCCGGAGTTAAGTTTGGATGAGCTAAACTTTGGATGGCCAAAAAATCACCCAAGTGATTGGAGTGGAAGACCTGACAAAGTCAACCTGAGTTGACTTGTCTGGGCGCTTGGACAAAGTTTAGGTGCCCAGGAGTGGATAAATGATTTTCCCCTTACCAGTGTGAAGTAGATTGAGGTGACCAGTTGGGGGCACTTGAATCGGGTCTGAGCACCCAGATCGAGCCTCATCATTAAATGGTCACTTCGACCAGTAATCCTATAAAAGGAGGCTTGGTGCTTGACATTGAATACAATACTTTCTTTACTTCAATTTACCATTCTATTTTCAAGTTCTGTGTTATTAACATCTTGTACGAGGTTTCTCAGCCTCTGACTTATATCAAAGAAGGAGTCTACTAGTTGAGCTTCATTTGTCTTGGATTAGCAACCTTCTTGGTTGCAAACCAAGTAAAACCTTTATGTCTTGTACTCTTTTTACACTATTTAGTTTTGTTTTTTAAAGTGTTTTTCATATCTAAAGTTGAAAACTTTGAGAAAGGATATTTTTTTTCATTTCAAATAATTCACTTCCCTTTTACCGATAGCACTGGGAGCAATAAGCAAGAGGGATCCTCTGGTTCGTAAAAATGTGGACCAGAGGATGGACGACTCCATTCATTGGTCCACTTGAATGTACCCTACCCGTTTAATAGATGGGGTCCATTCAAATGGACCAATGAATGGAGTGGTCCATCCTCTAGACCGCAAAGTGCGGTTCAGAGGATTTGCTCTCGACCAATAAGTGGTATCAGAGCGAGGACACTTCAAAAGAACTAACCGTCGACTGAAGCATAAGAAATGACCAGACCAATCATCTACTTATCTATGTTCGAGGGGGAGTTAGCGACATGGAAAAAGAAGATGGAGGTATTCTTGAAAATGAGTTTTGATTTATTATTAATTATGAAATATAGTTTTGTAGCACCTAAAGATCAACAAGGAACCGACAAAGAAGAATATTTGTGGGCAAAGAAAGAGCAAGCCGATTTCTTGGCAAATGACAAGATAGAATTTCATTTGTTGAGCATTTTATCACCATAAGAAGTCAACTAGATCGGAACCTATGAGTTAGCCAAAGAGCTCTGGGAGAATTTGGAGTTGCACGAAGGGACCTTAGAAGTGAAACTCGCTAGATGAGACCTTCTCCGAAACTAAATCAGCAACCTCCTAATGGAAGAAGGTGAAACAGTCGCATACCTACACTCAAGGATCAAGAACTGATCATTAGTGTAGCATCCGAAAATTTCACTACTAAATCGCATGCTCTAGTATTATTGTTAGTAGTAGTATTATGAATTTTATTCCATTATCATATTATTTGATTTAATTAAATTATTTAATGATGAGTTCTTTTAGAATTTTAGTTTTTGATGATACGAGGCCTGAAAGGAGAGGACGGGAACACCAAGGTAAAGGCTATTTTTATAAAATGTGTTCTTGAGTTTACTTTTCGTGCCTTAGGAAAAAAAATTAATTAGTAAGATTGGATAGCACTTTTATTAAAATAATAATAATAATAACAACTTTTGCACACACGTTTTTCACCCCAAATAAGCCTTAATTTCAAAAAATTAAAGTGGGTTAATGGTTGGACTTTTGATCAGTAAAAGTATCGTGTAGCAATTGCTTACATATTATATAAAGCTTAAAAAAACCTACCCTCCTCGGATACAAACCTAGAACCCTTGGCCGTCACCCCTAATCTTTTCCCATCAATTTTCAAGCTTGGAGTTCAGAGATCCAGGGGTGCTCGTGTGTTCCCCAGCTTCCTTTGCCGCCTTGTGACGTCGTGGTTGTAAGATATCCATGTGAAGGCAAGTACAAAGTTTTCTCTATGTACCATTCGTCCATAGTTACTGTATGTTATGAATTACGCATTTCCTTTCATTTTAGACATAATAAAATATTAAAGTTTATGTTTTATGATACTCCTTTCATGTCAAGGCTGCCTAGGGTCCCCAAAAATATGTTGGATTGCTGGTGTGCTGCCTGTGCACGACCAGCAGGTTGGTTTGAGTCATACATGCTGTTTTCTTGGGTCTGCATGGTTAGGATCAAGTCCAAGTGATAGTCATTCGAGTTAGGATCGTGTGAGTTCAAACGGAGGTCGATTTGGCTTAGAAATGAATTAGTTATGAATTTATTTGGTGAGTGTGCGCTGGTTTTCTGCCTGGGCACGACCAGCAAGTTGGTTTGAGTCGTACATGCTGTTTTCTTGGGTCTGCATGGTTAGGATCAAGTCCAAGTGATAGTCCTTTGAGTTAGAATTGTGTGGGTTCAAACGGAGGTCGATTTGGCTTAGAAATGAATCAGTTATGAATTTATTTGGTGAGTGTCTGCTGGTTTGCTGCCTGTGCACGACCAGCAAGTTGGTTTAAGTTGTACATGCTGTTTTCTTGGGTTTGCATGGTTAGGACCAAGTCCAGGTGATAGTCCTTTGAGTTAGGGTTGTGTGGGTTCAAACATGGAGCGATTCGGCTTAGAAATGAATAAGTTATGAATTTTAAGGTAAGACTACTCGACTGCGTATTGTCAGGGTAGAATTGAGCAAGATGAGTTTTTGGGTTCTTAGGGGCAGCCGATTTACATGGATTGATTATTTTGATTGTCAAGCATGTCTTATGATGTTCCAATAGTTATTTAAAAACTTTAGTTTGAGAAAAAGAAAGGGGTTGAGATTTGAGGCGAGGAAAAATAATTTTTTTTGTTTGAAGAGGTGACTTGAATGTAGTGTTCTTTGACGGATATAGGGCCGAGAGTTGTCTCGTTTAGCCATATCAAATTGACGCATAGTGCACTTTGGACAAGCATCAGGGTGCCCTGCACTTGACAGGTATGGATTCCAGAAAAGTACTGGGATGCCATGCCAGCCTGGTACCATGGTTTGACAGAGCTTGATCAAGCGACATGAGGTTGAGTGGTAAAAATCTAGAAGTTGAGTTAAGAAAATTAGTTGAGCAAGTTCATTCATGTCTTTCGGTTCATAAATATTTACTTGAGTTTGTTTAGTTTATATTGCATGTGTTTGCATATGTGGTACTTGTTATTTTCGAATTTTGTACTTGTTGAGTCTTAAGACTCACTGTGGTTGTTTGGTGCAGGAGAGCATGAGCCAGAGGCGGAGGGGGCAAGATTCTTGAGCAGGCTATATTGCAACAAGGCACTCGATCCAGTGACCCTTACGTTTTCCGCATGACTTTCTTTTGGAGTTGTTGAGGGAGGTTAAAATAAAAAGACATGTTTTCTTTTTCTTCTTTACGGTTGTCGCATTAGTTCAAGTTTTGACTGGTTCTGCACTGGGTTCAGATACTTATAAACTAAATAAATTATTTTATAAATTATTTTCATTTTCTGTTATTTATTTATGATGGGATGAAATTTAACATTTTCTATATATCCGTCCAAATCACTGCTGATGTGAACAGTAAGGCTAAAAAAAATGGTTAAAAAAACTATTTATTCATTTAAAACTTTAGGGGTTGACAGTTGGTATCAGTGCAAGGTCCTGGTTTGGGTTGTGCCTACAGCTGGATGTAGAAAACTCAAGGAGTCACGCCCCAGGTATGTGAGTTTTAGCCTTTTATATCTTTATTGGATGGTTGAGCTATATTAAATGGTTCTTGATCTTGAGTATTTTATAACGTTGATTTTGTTGATTTCCTTATTATATGATGCTTTATTGATGATTTGAGGGTATGTATATATTTATTTTATCTGAGCATGCTATGATTAAGTAGGGGTTGTGATGTATCCCCATATGCCTCCTAGACGCCGGAATACACCGTCGCCATTGAACGCCAGCGAGCAGGTGTTAGCTGGCCTAGCTCATTTACTTCATCAAAATGTCGACACCTCTCAAGCGGCGAGGACTGAGATGTCGTATGAGAAATTTCGTAAGATGGGGCCCCCATAGTTCACTGGCTCTACTGATCTATTCGTTGCTGAGGGATGGGTCAGATCCTTGGAGACGATTTTCCGTTACATGAGACTAGAGGGTGTAGCCAGAGTTAGTTGCGCTATCTTCAAGTTGAAGGATGATGCTGCCCTTTAGTGGGAAGGGGCAGAAAGGACTGTGAATATGGAGACTCTGACCTGGGAGGAGTTCAAAAAGATTTTCTACGACAAATACTTTACACCAGATGTTCAGGCGCGACTGAAGAGGGAGTCTAGAAATCTCCGACAGGGAGATATGTCTATGGCGGAGTACGTCAAGAAGTTTGATAGGGGCTGCCACTTTTTGCCCCTCATTGCTGATAACCCCGCGAAGAAACTACAGTATTTTCTGGATGGCTTGAGTCCCACTATTCGCAGGGATGTGTTGATGTCAGATCCTGCAAATTATGCCGCAGCACTGAAGAGGGCCTTCAGGTCAGAGCAGACACTGAGGGACTTACAAGTAGAGTCACAGAGGAAAAGACCATCTCATTCACAACTACAGTTGCAGGTGAAGAGACAGTTTACGGGACCTCCGAGGCCGCAGGGGAAAGCGAAACCGTCCAGTTCAGGGAAGCCACAGGGTCAGCAGGCTTCGAAGCCTGCGATGCAGCTGGAGAAACCTACTTGTCAGACTTGTGGACGCCAGCATGCGGGGAAGTGTTTGCTGGGAGCCAGAGTCTGCTACAAGTGTAAGCAGCCGGGCCACCTGTCCTTCGATTGCCCACAACTGAGGGGGCCCGTGACCGGGAGGGTTTATGTGATGAAGACTGAGGAGGCTGACCCAGACACTACCTTGATTACAGGTAACCTTACGTGCTTTATTTTAGGCTTCTGAATATTTGAGATAGTAATCTATGTCGCCTTATCATTTGAACTTTAGCTCCTTTCATGCTTTATGCAACTATTGTCCTATGTGTATGCATATTATTTAAGTGCAGGCAGAGTATTGGTTTCAGGAGTAGCCACCAAAGCCCTATTTGATTCAGGAGCTACTCACTCTTTTATTTCGCATGCGTTTGTGTGTCGTAAGGGGATTGCTCAGGAGGGTTTGACAGAAAGTCCACTAGTGACGATTCCTTCTGGAGAGGAGTTGAGTACAACTAGCATTGTCCGGAATCTCAAGATGGTGCTGCAAGGCCATACTATGCATGCCGACTTGATAGTATTTTTGATGCCAGAGTTCGACATCATTCTGGGGATGGATTAATTATCAATGAATCAAGCAGTGATCGACTTTTTGTACTTCTATTTGTAGGACCGTTGCGGCAGACTAGGAGGGGGTTGTTGGATAGCCCTGTAAACACAAAAACAAACAACCCTTCCTCGAACTCTTTAAGCTAACACTTGCATAAATAAAGAAAAACAGTAAATTAAAAGCATAAAGAACGAGACACAAGATATTTACTTGGTTACAACTGATGTGGTTGTTAATCCAAGGAAGTTGAAAGTACTAGAATACTCCTTCAGGCAGAGAAGCCTCTTACAATGTTGACGCTCAGAAACAGAAGCTCAACTACAACTCTAGAGTATACAAGCGTTGAAATTAATTACTTAGAGTTTGTTATAGAGCTTCTGGGCGCCCTAGGGGGGATAAAACTTTATCCCCCAACGTTCAGATCGAGATTGACTCGATCTGGTCAAATTTCACGGTCCGGGCGCCCGGAAGGGTTCCGGGCGCCCAGGGATGGTCCGGGGGCGCCCAGGGATGGTCCGGGCGCCCCAGACCCCCAATTCAATAGATGTTGACTTTTCTCCGTCGGGACCTTTGCTCCGGTTCGGTCCGCCTCGGTCCGGGTCTTCTACTCTGGATCCGCTCACTTGGGTGATTTTTTGCCATCTGGAAAAGGGCTCACCCGAACCCAACTTTCGGTCTTCTCGAGCAGGCTTCCCTCCGGCTTCTCGTCCCTCAGAATCGCCGGGTGTTTCCTTCTCGTCCACCAGCGTACTCATCCGCAGTCTTCGTCCCTTGGTCGCACCTCGTGCCGACCTTCTCGCTAGCTGCGTCTCTTGCTCCCCGAGCAATCTTTCGCTCCGGCTTTCGTCCCTCGGAACCACCACACACTTCCTTCTCATCCGCCGGTGTACTCTTCCGCAGCACCTCATCTCTCGGACGCACCGCGTGCTGTCCTTCTTGCTAGCTGCGTCTTCCGCTCGATTACCTGTGCTCCTAAGCTCCTGCACACTTAGACACAAGGCTAGAAACACACAGGACCTATCTTAACTTGTTGATCACACCAAAATAACCTTGGTGTTCCAACAATCTCCCCCTTTTTGATGTGATCAACCCAAGTTAAGCTAGGGTCAAAATAGACATGAAAATTAAACAATTTATATTGTAATAACGTGCAACAAGATAGAAAAAATTAAAATTTAAAAATTTCAATTTTCAATTTTCTAATTTTCTACCTAACTTATACTTTTTCTTCTCCCCCTTTGATCACATAAAAAATTGGGGTTGCAAGAAAAATCTAAGGGTTGACACTTAGAAAAATTATAAAAATCTATTTCAATGATTTTCTGAAAAATATTTTCAAGTCAAGGAGAAATTTCTAAGTCAAAAATAACTTTTGAAAAATTTCTATGTTTTCGCCATCAAGAAAAAATCTTTCTAAGCCCAAAACTTTATGCAAGAAAATTTAATAAAATTGATAACATTAAAAAAAATTTCTTTGCATTTATTTATTCTAATGTTTTTATCAAAAAGTTTAAAATTTCCATTTTAATTTATCATAATTTCTTAAATTTGAAGCAGGAAAATTTGAACATGTAAAAATTTGTACAAATTGTAACATGTCATTTTCTATTGTTTTTTGAATTCGTAATTCGCAAAAATATTTTGATAGTATAAATTCTAACTTAATAAAAATTTTCGACAATATAATTTGTAAAAATTCTTTCGGCAATGTCTTTACTTTGCAAAATTCTTTCGATGATTCTTTTGACAGTAGATTTCTTAATCCGAAAAACTTTTTCGACGATTCAATTTCTAATTCGTAAAAATCTTTTGGCAACTTTTCAAATGTTTTAATCAATTGTTCAGAAGGTAGAGGCCATACCTTAGTTACCTTGTCGGCCATTGGTTCTCCCTCCTGTTGAATTTCTTTCTTCTGGAGACTCTCCCCCTTTCTCGATGCTCATCTCGGATGAGCTTTCTTCATCTTTAGGTGAGTCTTCTGCTATGATTGCTGTGTCGGCAATTTCCTTGGTCTCAGTTTCGACTTCTTCTGATTCTTTATTAATCTTCAAGAACTTTTCCCAAAGTTCTTTTGCGCTTTTGAATTCTCCGATTCTGTCGAGATCTTCATCTGGTATTACGGTTAGAAGATGAAATTCTGCTCGACCGTTTGCCATATACTCGTTACGTTGCTTTTCATTCCAGAGGTGTTTATCTAGTTCTTCTCCATTCGTTGTCTTTGGTGCTTCGAAACCAGATTTCAATATTAAAGAAATACCAAAATCTAAATTTAAATATACCTCTATTTTTTGTTTACAAACAGCAAACTCCCCCTTGAATGCAGGTGGGTAGACGCTATCTCCGGCCATCATTTTGTTGCTTCAGACGGCGGTCAGTCCTTCTTAAAGCGTCTCAGCTCTGATACCACTTGTAGGACCGTTGCGGCCGACTAGGAGGGGGTTGTTGGATAGCCCTGTAAACACAAAAACAAACAACCCTTCCTCGAACTCTTTAAGCTAACACTTGCATAAATAAAGCAAAGCAGTAAATTAAAAACATAAAGAACGAGGCACAAGATATTTACTTGGTTACAACTGATGTGGTTATTAATCCAAGGAAGTTGAAAGTACTAGAATACTCCTTCAGGTGGAGAAGCCTCTTACAACATTGACGCGCAGAAACAAAAGCTCAACTACAACTCTAGAGTACACAAGCGTTGAAATTAATTATTTGGAGTCCGTTATAGAGCTTCTGGACCAAGACTATATTTATAGCCTTGGCCGGGGCGCCTGGAAGGGTTCCGGGCGCCCTGGGGGGGATAAAACTTTATCCCCCAACGTTCAGATCAAGATTGACTCGATCTGGTCAAACTTCACGGTCCGGGAGCCCGGAAGGGTTCCGAGCGCCCCGGGCTGGTCAGGGCGCCCCGGACTGTTCTGGGCGCCCCGGGCCCCCAAGTCAACAGATGTTGACTTTTCTCCGTCGGGACCTTTTGCTTTGGTTTGGTCCGCCTCGGGTCTTCTACTCCGAATCTGCTCACTTGGCTGATTTCTGCCATCCAGAAAAGGGCTCACCCGAACCCAACTTCCGGTCTTCTCGAGCAGGCTTCCCTCCGGCTTCTAGTCCCTCAGAATCGCCGCGTGTTTCCTTCTCGTGCACCAACGCACTCATCCGCAGTCTTCGTCCCTCAGTCGCACCCCATGCCGACCTTCTCGCTAGCTGTGTCTCTTGCTCCATCACTACAAGAAAATTGGGATTCTACAACACTTAAACGACAACGCTTTTTATAAAAAGCGTTGTCTTTTTTGTTTTAACAACGCTTTTAGTGAAAAGCGTTGTGTATTTCATTATTTTCTTATTAATAGACAACGCTTTTCTAAAAACCGTTGTCTATTAGTGATTTTTACGGGTCAAAGACAACGCTTTGTAAAAAGCGTTGTCTATTAGACTGATTTTTAGTGTCTACGACAACGCTTTTTAAAAAGTGTTGTCTATGTTTAAAATCTTAATTAATACAAACCGTTGGATCTAAATCTTGATTAATACAAACCGTTGGATCTAGGTAAGGAGTAGAAAACCCAAACCCTTCTCCCAACTTCTATCTTCCGATCATTTTCAAGTCCCGAACCCTTCTCCCAAGTACTCCTCATCTCGCGTGGCCTTCTCCATCCAACTCCTCTCCGGCAAACTCCTCTCCAGCAAACTCCTCTCCGGCCTCCAGATCCGGGGCGTCGGCAAACTCACCCCATGGAAGCTCCGACGTCGTCGACGGGGCCGTCGACTACGCCGGCCGACCCGCCTCCCGCTCGGCCACCGGCCGTTGGATCTCCGCCGTCTTCATCATATGTAAGTACTGATCGATCGATTTTTCCTGTTCATCTCATCTCCTCGATCGCGGCGATCTCTTTTTACCCCTTTGCCCTAATCTCGCCGCCGGCGCTCCGCCTCCAGGGGTGGAGATCGGCGAGTGGTTCACCTACTACGGCGTGGCCAACAACCTGATCTCCTACCTCACTGGCCCGCTGCGCGAGTCGACGGCGACGGCGGCCGCGGCCATCAATGTGTGGAGCGGCGTGGCGTCTATGCTGCCTCTCCTTGGCGCTTTCGTCGCCGATTCCTATTTCGGGCGCTACTGGACCATCGTCGGCGCCTCCCTCCTCTATATGTCGGTTAGTCCATTCTAATCTCATTATTCCTTTTATCGGATAATTACTAGAAGGCTCGTGCTTTTTTTTTTTTCAATGTTTTTCCCCAAAATTGGCATCAGATAAGAATTTTTTTTATTATTATCTTCTATCCCTATCATTCTTTCTTTCCACCATATTGTCCGTCTCTAAATTCTGTGGGCCTGTGGTGGCCGGCCACGGATTGTCCGTCTCTTAAGTAAACATATATAATGAGGATGATCCTTGTACATTGTCCTCTTGTTTTTTTTGCAATTTGATATTAAAAAATTAAAGGCGAGGCAGACGGATAGATATCAAAAATATACCTCGTTTTATATTTCTATAATTCAAATTGTGAGGGCCTTGAAGATTTGAAAAGGTGAGGTCCTTTATAATTCTGTGGGTCTATTTTCAGCATTGTGTTTTTCTACTTATAGCTTTCTGTAACCCGATGCTTCTTGTATGAATCATTGATTTCTCGTGGCGCTTTTCTGTGATCAGATGCATTTTCTGTGATCTTGTGTTGGTTTTGATAAAGAAGGATCTTGAGTTGTGAGATTCACGTTCTTGTAAAGCATGTTAAGGTATGATCTCTCTTTCTTTCTTGCTTTCTTTCTCAAAAGAGAAAAAAATATATATATGTTCTTTTAGTGTTCAGTTTCTTTTCATGAATTTGGTGCTTGCTCCACATATTTACAGTCGTATTCCTATTGTGTATGTGTCTTTCATCCATTCTTTGCACTATCTATCTATATAGGAGTCCTGGAGGGATCGTGCCTTAGCTTGTTGTTGTTGTTATTGAGAGAGCTAGTTATTGACTAAAAAAATTGGAATATTTACTGAGATGCTTGTAGTTTCATATGCAGATCCCACATGAATCCTTAGATCTATCGATTTCAATGATCACTACAAAATTTTCTATGTTTTAGTCACTTTGAAAGGGTAACGTGTATTGATGAATCAAAATGCATGTATAGGTAGTTATGTAGATAACGTGTATTGACCAATTAGACATCTGCAGTAGTAAGGTTGGAGAATATTGGTTCTTCCATTATGGTTAAATTTATCACATTGAGTTTGAACAAATGAGTTTAATGAAAATATGAAGCAAATGTGAAGCGGTTGTTACCTTAGGAGTACGTGTGAGTTGCATCTGGGATTCATGAGTAAGGTTATGGTTAGATTTATCACATTGTTATAATAGTTGACAGTAGTTTTTTAAGTCAAATGGTTTGAGCTAATGGCCTTGTATTACATTTGCAAATCTAATATCTATTTGTAGATTATCAGCTACGTGTTTGAACAAATGAATTTAATGAAAATATGAAGCCAATGTGAAGCGGTTGTTACCTTAGGAGTACGTGTGAGTTGTATCTTGGATTCATGGGTACATCTTGTAAGAATAAGATAAGCATCTAAGGTTAGTATTATTTACATGGGTAGTTTATTGTTAAAGCCACAAGCTATTTGGATTAAGATCATTTGTTGTTGTGTCAGATCTTCAACCTTTTGGAGTTTGGATGAGCCAAGTTCTCCAAATTTGCTCCAAATTAAGTGTCATCTTATATTGTTTATAACCAAGTACATCAATCCACATGAATTAGGAATTATGAGTTTGATGCTTGTAAAGCATGTTTTCACTATGGAATATAACTTCGTACAGTTAAGATCAACTTGTGGCTGGTGTTTAAAAAGTTGATTTTATTACCTGAGAAAAAGAAAAATTGAAAAGTCCAGTAAATTTGTATCTTCACTGTAAATTGTATAACTAAAAAATTGAAAACTTGGGAGAGCATGTGCTTGCCTCTTAGTAGATCAAAGAACAAGCTGCATGAGATCAGTTTAATAAAGCAGTCAGATAGCTGCATGCAATTTGAAAACTATTTTATATCAAGGATATGAAAATCTTCATTAAGATTAGTGTAAATTTTGTTTCTTTTTGTAGAAAGTCATGATGATTGTTTTGTTTCTTTTGAGAGCCATCAGTAATGCTCATATATGAACTTGAAACATATTATTGCTACTTTTGTAGGTGGATACAGGACAGTCGAGATCAGTACACTAAGGAGCATTTGGATTCAGTAATTGATCAGTACACTAAGCGTATGGATTCAGTAACTACTGTACTATTTTGAGTAAACAGATTGTTGGCTACTTCAGTATTAAGTATTCAGTATTCAGTAAACAGATTATTGGCTAAACAGATTGTAGCTGTTCAAAACAGATTTTTTGTGCTCTTTTGTTTTATATGTAAATATCACTATATACTTTGAAACAGAATTAGTGTAAATTTTGATATTTACTAGTTTTTCATGTAATTAATTATTAATATTACTTCAACGTCATATTTCTATTATTTTTATGAGTTTGAAATCATTAACTGAGTTGATTATATGTAAAATTCGAATCTAGACATGGTAAAAGAAAAATAATAGTTTCGTAAATATAAAAATAATGAGTTTTAAATAATTTTTTTTAATTTTTTTTCTTTAAAACGACAACGCTTTTAAAAGCGTTGTCTTTGGTACAAACGACAACGTTTTAAAAGCGTTGTCGTTGAGCAGACTTTTTACAACAGTGCCTTTAACAACGCTTTTTCAGGCAAAAAGACAACGCTTTAAAAGCGTTGTCTATTAGCTTTTTTGTTGTAGTGCATGAGCAATCTTCCTGTAAAATACCGAAAATAGACGAATATTAATAAGAGAATTTTTCGGAATTTTTGGAGATTTTTCGGGAATTTTTCGGAGACCGTATGGACGAGTTTACCGGGATAAAAACGGGGCCCGGAAAAGCCTGTTTAGGCTACCCATTTAAGTGAGGAAAAGTTATTTTTTTTATTTTCCTTTTTATTTTCTTTTTATTTTCTTTTATTCTTATTTCTCTTTTCTCCGTTTCTTTCTCCCCCCGCGCCTTCTTCTCTCCCGAGTTCCCCCGACACCATGCCCTAACTGCTCTTCCCCAAAATCGACGCCGTCGCCGCCAAGGTTCCTCCTCATCCCCGAGTACAAGCCCCGATCCTCTTCTCTTCTCCCTCGTGCGCACGCCCGCACCCTGTGCTGCCAGCGACGAGAGCCGGTTCCTCTCATCTGGCCGACGCGCTGCCGCCACCCTTGCCGACGCCGTGCCCTAGCCGAGCCACCGGCGCCTGTGCCCTAGCATCGACCGCGACTTCTTCGGCCTGAGCGCCACTCGGGAGTCTCCTTCCAGAACAACGCCGGTGTGGCGTTGTCTTCCCCGTGCCCTAGCGCCGGCAACCATCTTCCCTCTGCTCTAGTTCCGACTCACGGTCGCCGGTGCAAACCTTCGACCAAGGGCCGAGCCGTGCCCTAGATCTGTCCTTGTGTACCACTGCCGACCGCCGGATCGGGCTGTTCCAGCCTCTCCACGCCGAGCCCTAGTTTCTCGGCGCCACTCCGATCGTTCTCTGCCCTAGCACTGGTCTGCCAGCCATCCAGTGCCAGCCGCCAGCTTGTTATCGACCTGAGTCTCTGGTATTAAGGTTTCCAGCAGCAGCTTCGTCGGGTTCTTGGTCATCGCAGGCGATTAGAGGAAGAGGTAAGGTGCTCAGGTTGTTCTGGGAATTTGGTTGTTGTTTGGATGTTGATTTCTTGAGCTTCATTTTGATCTAGACAGTGCATTGCAGGGCGTTTCTTGATTTCCAATAGCTACCTCTGTTCCGACAGCAAGTTGTCTTTGCTATGGATATGTTGGGCTGTGGATTAAGGTATGAAGTAGGGAAATTGATTCATGTTGTTGATGAATTAGGTATGTATTGAATTAGGGCTAAATCAAGTAAGATACTATGATTGGTTATTTTATTGCAAGCCCTAATTCGAATGAATTAATTAGAATTGATTGAGGAGTTAAATGATCCAATTAGGGTTTATAATTGGATTTGAATTTATGTTAGTTTCTCGAGGATTTGATTTAGCTAATTAATGGGTATTTAATTAGCTAAATCTGTATAATATGTACTACAGGACTGTGACGCGAGATGAGCAACTCGACGTTGGATTTGGATCGGATACGACCCTTTCTATTGGAGGCAGGTACCTCTTGACTTATCTTTTATGATATTGTCATTGGATATGCATAGTATTTTATAACTACATGCAATGAACATGTTTGCCTTTGGTATGTCACTGTTTGATATCCATAGCATGTTAGGTTTGTCACTTGTGATGTATCCGTGCTTATATCTCGTGATTTGTTGCCATGATTATCTTGTTACCATGAGTATCTTAGTTTCTAGAGTGACATACCATGCTTACTGAGGTTAGGATTAGGATTTGGATTGTTGTTTCTGCCCTGTGTATCTAGATTATCTGATACTTAGGTTTTTGTGCCATATCAGATTTGTGTACCTCTATTTGTATATCATATATGATTCGGGTGTTTAGACCCTGATTCTTTGATCTGTGTATATTGTTGGTACATATGCTATGGAAGAGGGATATGATTTGGGTCTAGGTTGTTATACCTTAGAGGACTTGTATACCCTAGATCCGTGGATTTGGCTTACTGATACTGTGGTACCCATATTATGTATATATGGATTTTTCTATGTTGATCAGGATATTCCATACTTATTATGTTCAGGACATAGGGTTTTTGATATTCTATCTGACCTGTGTACTCTAGATCTTGGTATGTGACCATCGCTTTTACAGTACCCATTTTGTATGTATGGATATGGTTATGTTGATCAGTTTTTGCTATGCATAGTGACATGCATCATGATTGCATGCTGTGCGATTGTCGGCTCCACTATGGTTGAGCCCATCGCCAGTTACATGTACTGCACATACCACCACTCATGGTTTAGTGGTATATCGGTTCTGCTGTTTGGCTCCGTTGGTCATATGACTCAGCGTGGTAGCCGGCAGACAGTTCCGCTCTGTTTGGCTCCGCTGGCATTTAGTGTAGCAGCGTAGTAGCCGGCAGACGGTGGACTCTGTTTGGCTCCGTTGGTCAGGTGACTCAGCGTGGTAGCCGGCAGAAATACCTCCCCGTCTTTGAGTACCGGGAGATGAGAGCATTGAGCTCCCCCATTTATGATTTGGGGTCACAGAACAGGAGTACTCCGACAACATCCCGTCCACTCGGTCACTCATCAGGAGCAGTGACGACAGAGTGCACAGTTGTCACAGCCCTACCCACTCGGTCTCACCATTTGTGTGTGAGATGACTGACTGGCGTCAGGGGTGACCAGGACGCATCATTAGCATCATATGCATTGATGCATTTATATTCTTATGATTGTGTTTGCTGCATTTGTTGCATTTTGGTTGGATGCATTTGTTTGACATGCATACAGGAGACATATCGGTTTGATGACCCTTTTGTCCGGATAGGAGTTCTGGTGAGTCTGACTTCCTTAGTTGCCTTCGCTTTGCATATTCCTATATATATGATTAGGAAGCTGTATTCCATGTTTATTGTTGTTAGATATATCTTACTACTTATGTCCAGTGGTATTCTGAGTTGTTGAACTCACCCCGTTGATACTATCTTTTCAGGTACCAGGTTGTTTTTGTCTTGGAGTATCCTGTCTGCCGGTCCCCACGTCACATCGGAAGACTTATTTTCACGTATGTTTTGTTTGTTTATTGTATCAGTTGTTTAGCTCAGTACTCCGGTTTTATTTTTGGAGTGTTGATGTTGTTATGTGGTATTTGTATTTGTTGTTGGTTGTGTAAGTCTAGCCTGCCAGCGTTTTGTGTTTTGTTTTGATGCAGTGGGTGCTTTATTTTTAATCGTGGTTGTGTCACTAGAGGTGAATTAGATATTAAGCTGCGTGGTGTTTGTTTTCTTTATTGTATTATTCCAGCTGTTGGCTGAGGTATATAGCGCTTGTAGAAAAGTTTCAGATTGTCCCGGAGGAGATGTTGAAATTTCTTCGGACAGAGACTCCTCCGGGCGTGACAATTTAGTGGTATCGGAGCAGGTATTGTATACTTGTGTTACGGATTTTGAGATTTATCCGATACCAATTTATTTGGTATCGTAGATCGGCTTACGAGTTTTATTTCTCGTGTTTGGATTTCATGTTTAGTCTTCTCGATGTGACTTTTTGATTTTGGGACTAGGCATGACATCTCCAAGCTATAGGAGGTATGTTGGTATATGTTATCTTACCTTTTTGATTAGTTTATGCCCTGTTCATTATTACAGTCTATGACATGTATTATCACTCTTTACTAGTGTCTGTCTGGTTGTTGTAGCATATATTATATGTGAGGGGTTAGCCACTGATCTTGATTGACCTTAATAGAGATTAAGGATTATAGGCTTTGGTGATTTTTCATATCATACCCCTAGTAGCTTTAGTTTCTGTTACTACTATTTGGTTAGCAGATTGAGGCACATACCAGCCTCTTTATTTGCTATGTAGTGGATAGTTTTTACCTATTTATGTTGACCTAGCCAGTAGTATATCATGTTATCTTAGTTAATTACATCAGTAAATATTGATTTACTCTTGTTAGATCAGTCAGTAGGAGTCTGATTTACACTTATTGATCTGGGTAGTCGTATATTGATATACCTTAGTTGCTTGTGGAGGATTAAGGTATTCTTGATTAGTTAGAAAATGATTGATTTAGTTTTGTTGGTTTGATCAGTATAGGACAATTATACTCTATTTTTAGAGGTTCGAATCTTTTGATTTTTCGTGCTTAGTTGGATATTATGAGCACATTGGAGTACATAACTGTTACTGACGTGGGAAAAGACTGAATTAGCCATATATCGTTGTTGGTTTGGTCAGTCTTTAGAGGATTGATTTATCCTATTTCGTGGGTACTTTAAAGTTAGACTGTAAGTACCTTGTAGGATAACTTAGAAGGTGGCGTAGGGTTTGTGTGGTAGATTGGATTTAAAATATGTTGATTATGCATATTTATGTGGTGTGTAGATATGATTATTATGGGTTGTAGGAGTCCTGTGGTAGACTGATCGATTGCATCATTGAGCTTATGCTGATTGTATTATGGGAGGTATCACGGTGATTTATACCTATGATGTGAGTATTTTTGGTGTGTACTAATTGAAGGATTATGTCGATCATACATATGTTGTGTGTATACGTGTCTCAGATGTATGTTGGTAGCATCATGATGATTCTACCTATGTTAAATGTAGAATGTTAAATGTCTACATTATGATATTGGATGTTTTACGCTGTCAACTAATTCTCCCATTAGTGGATGACCGACCCACTAGGAGGATGATAGAGTTGACTATGAATTTGATTTGCTTACTGGGTGGTTATACTCTAGGCTACCCACAGTGATCTGTGGTAGAGAGATCTCGTCCAGTCTCTAGCTAGATAGTTAGGTGCTTTGGGCACTTATGTATTGATGTGGTAGAGCGTAGCTCCCACATTTTATAGATCGTTTGTGGTAGAGTGTAGTTTCCACATATTCTGGATTCCTACATATTGCGGATTGTTTGTAGCGGAGCATTGCTCCCATATTTATTGTGGATACATATTTTGGATTATTTGTGGTGGAGCGTTGCTCCCACATATGGAGGATTTCTTGTGGTAGAGCGTTGCTCCCACATATGTGATATTTCGTGTGATAGAGCATTACTCTCACACTGGAGGTTCTATTCTTTGGTGATTATATATCGTTGGTGATCAGATTCCTGATTTGTTGTGAGGATCTTATGGTTAGGAATGACTGAGATACGAACATTATGTGTCTTGATTTTTACTATTAGGGCTTACGGTGCTCTAGATGTTATTATGGACACGATGATTCTGGTATTTTGAGGATGTTTGGATCGGTTTCCATTGTCTTTGTTGACGATGTTGTGATCTAGTTCGGATCCTAGGTGAGACACATACACCATCTTTGCATAGTTCTAGAGATGTTTTGTCAGAAACGTCTATATGTGAAGATCAGTAGTGCTGATTTGGATTGTCTTTTGTGATGATGTTTGGGATACACGGTCACTAGTAGGAGTGTACCGTGGTTCCACAGGAGATAGAGGTTGTTACCGTTGGGAGCAGCCGAAATCAGTGCAGGAGATCCGCAGTCCTTGGGACTGGCAGGATATTACAGACCTTTCGTCGAGGGTTTCTTTCGCATAGTTATGATACTTACACGCCTGACCAGGAAAGGCGTGAAGTTCACTTGGACTGTGGTTTGTATGACCAGCTTATAGGAGCTGAAGCGGAGTTTAGTGTCGGCTCCGATTTTTGGTTTTACCTTCTGGAGAGGACGAATTCGTGCTCTATACCGACGCATCTCTACCGGGTTTGGACGCTGTTTTGATGCAGCACGATAGAGTAGTCTCCTATGCTTCTCGTCGGTTGAAGAAGCATGAGAAGAACTACCCTGTACATGATCTGCAGCTTGTCGCTATTATTTTTGCCATGAAGATTTGGCGACATTATTTATATGACGTTACATTTGAGATTCTCACTGATCATAAGAGTCTCAAATATCTGTTTTACTTAGAAGGAACCTAATCTCAGACAGAGGAGGTGGATGAAGTTCCTGAAGGATTTTGATTGTACCATTAGCTATCATTTGGGGAAAAGCGAATGTGGTTGTCGTTGTACTTAGACGGAAGTCTAAAGGGACTTTAGCTTGCCACCGAGTTGTGGTTACAGACTTGATTCAAGGTTTCTCCGAGTTGGGCCTTGAGGGATAAGGACAGACAGAGCAGGGTACTCTGGTTACCATGGTTGCTCAGTCGTCAATTAGGACGAGGATCCGAGAGCCCTAGGCTGCTGATCAGTATTTGCAGTTTATTTGCAGCCAGATAGCTTCCGGGCAGTAGACCGAGTTCACACGAGACGAGGAGGGTGTTATACTCTTCCGAGGTAGATTATGCGTACTTCAGTCTCATCCGGTCTTATAGGAGTTACTTCCGGAGGCTCATCGCTTATGATTTGCTGTCCACCCAGGCGGTACCCGTATGCACCAAGATTTGAGGTGTTCCTATTGGTGGAACGACATGAAGGAAGACATCACGGATTTTATAGCTAGATGTCTTGTATGTCAGCAGGAGAGGGCTGAGCACCAGAGATCTGTCGGATTTCTATAGAGGATTCCTATTTCCGAGTGGAAATGAGAATATATTACTATGGACTTTGTGGTGAGTTTGCCGAGGACATAACGAGACCATGACGCGATTTGGGTAATTGTTGATCAATTAACCAAATCCGAGCGCTCGTTAGCGATCCGGAAGATTGATTTCCTGGATCGATTGGTAGATCTATTTTGCCGGGAGATCATCAGATCACGTGATGTTCCGTTGACTATTATTTCGGATAGAGGCCTTCAGTTCATGTCTCATTTCTGGCAGAGTCTACAGCAGCCTTTAGGCACTGAGCTCTGTTACAGTACAGTTTTCCATCCGCAGACAGATGGACAGTCAGAGCGGACCTTTCAGACTCTAGAGGATTTGCTGAGATTGTGTGTGTTGGATTTTGGAGGCAGTTGGGAGGACCATCTACCATTTGTAGAGTTCGCCTACAACGACAGCTTTCTTTTGGCTATCCGGATGACGTTGTTTGAAGCGTTATATAGTAGGCCTTGTTTGGACACCCATCCTCTGGGATGAGGTTGGGGAGGCCCAGTTGTTGGGACCTCATAGAGCTCAGCATGACGCAGAGTTGGTCCGTACTATCTGACGGAGAATGTTAGAGGCACAGGATCGCCAGAAGTGTTATGCTGATCGGAGACGCAGACCCCTAGCATTCTCTATTGGCAGCCATGTATTTCTGCGAGTTTCACCCACGAAAGGAGTGAAGAGATTTGGCCCCAAGGTAAGCTAGCTCCGCGATACATTGGACCTTTCCAGATCTTGGAGAGGATTGGAGCGGTAGCTTATCGTCTGACACTACCATCTTTCCTGTCAGGTGTTCACGACGTATTCCATGTGTCTATGCTGAGGAAGTATATATCCGACTTGACCGATTTGTTGACAGATATTTCAGTTCCTATTCAGCCTAACGTTACCTATGAGGAGGTTCTGGTACGGATTCTAGACCGGGAAGAGCGTCAGTTGCGGAACAAGACTATCCGATTGGTTAAAGTCGGATGACAGTATCATTTGGACGAGGAGGTTACTTGGGAGCTCGAGGATACTATCCGAGCTTGATACCCCATTTTTCATTTGAGATAAGTGATTTTATTTACCGTTCAGCATTTATACTCGTTACCTGTTGTTAGTACTTGCTGATGGTAGATAAACGAAATTTGGGGACCAAATTTTTATAAGTGGGGGAGAATGTAAAATACCGAAAATAGACGAATAAGACATCTCAGCAAGTCGGCTCCGATTTTTGGTTTTACCTTCTGGAGAGGACGAATTCGTGCTCTATACCGACGCATCTCTACCGGGTTTGGACGCTGTTTTGATGCAGCACGATAGAGTAGTCTCCTATGCTTCTCGTCGGTTGAAGAAGCATGAGAAGAACTACCCTGTACATGATCTGCAGCTTGTCGCTATTATTTTTGCCATGAAGATTTGGCGACATTATTTATATGACGTTACATTTGAGATTCTCACTGATCATAAGAGTCTCAAATATCTGTTTTACTTAGAAGGAACCTAATCTCAGACAGAGGAGGTGGATGAAGTTCCTGAAGGATTTTGATTGTACCATTAGCTATCATTTGGGGAAAAGCGAATGTGGTTGTCGTTGTACTTAGACGGAAGTCTAAAGGGACTTTAGCTTGCCACCGAGTTGTGGTTACAGACTTGATTCAAGGTTTCTCCGAGTTGGGCCTTGAGGGATAAGGACAGACAGAGCAGGGTACTCTGGTTACCATGGTTGCTCAGTCGTCAATTAGGACGAGGATCCGAGAGCCCTAGGCTGCTGATCAATATTTGCAGTTTATTTGCAGCCAGATAGCTTCCGGGCAGTAGACCGAGTTCACACGAGACGAGGAGGGTGTTATACTCTTCCGAGGTAGATTATGCGTACTTCAGTCTCATCCGGTCTTATAGGAGTTACTTCCGGAGGCTCATCGCTTATGATTTGCTGTCCACCCAGGCGGTACCCGTATGCACCAAGATTTGAGGTGTTCCTATTGGTGGAACGACATGAAGGAAGACATCACGGATTTTATAGCTAGATGTCTTGTATGTCAGCAGGAGAGGGCTGAGCACCAGAGATCTGTCGGATTTCTATAGAGGATTCCTATTTCCGAGTGGAAATGAGAATATATTACTATGGACTTTGTGGTGAGTTTGCCGAGGACATAACGAGACCATGACGCGATTTGGGTAATTGTTGATCAATTAACCAAATCCGAGCTCTCGTTAGCGATCCGGAAGATTGATTTCCTGGATCGATTGGTAGATCTATTTTGCCGGGAGATCATCAGATCACGTGATGTTCCGTTGACTATTATTTCGGATAGAGGCCTTCAGTTCATGTCTCATTTCTGGCAGAGTCTACAGCAGCCTTTAGGCACTGAGCTCTGTTACAGTACAGTTTTCCATCCGCAGACAGATGGACAGTCAGAGCGGACCTTTCAGACTCTAGAGGATTTGCTGAGATTGTGTGTGTTGGATTTTGGAGGCAGTTGGGAGGACCATCTACCATTTGTAGAGTTCGCCTACAACGACAGCTTTCTTTTGGCTATCCGGATGACGTTGTTTGAAGCGTTATATAGTAGGCCTTGTTTGGACACCCATCCTCTGGGATGAGGTTGGGGAGGCCCAGTTGTTGGGACCTCATAGAGCTCAGCATGACGCAGAGTTGGTCCGTACTATCTGACGGAGAATGTTAGAGGCACAGGATCGCCAGAAGTGTTATGCTGATCGGAGACGCAGACCCCTAGCATTCTCTATTGGCAGCCATGTATTTCTGCGAGTTTCACCCACGAAAGGAGTGAAGAGATTTGGCCCCAAGGTAAGCTAGCTCCGCGATACATTGGACCTTTCCAGATCTTGGAGAGGATTGGAGCGGTAGCTTATCGTCTGACACTACCATCTTTCCTGTCAGGTGTTCACGACGTATTCCATGTGTCTATGCTGAGGAAGTATATATCCGACTTGACCGATTTGTTGACAGATATTTCAGTTCCTATTCAGCCTAACGTTACCTATGAGGAGGTTCTGGTACGGATTCTAGACCGGGAAGAGCGTCAGTTGCGGAACAAGACTATCCGATTGGTTAAAGTCGGATGACAGTATCATTTGGACGAGGAGGTTACTTGGGAGCTCGAGGATACTATCCGAGCTTGATACCCCATTTTTCATTTGAGATAAGTGATTTTATTTACCGTTCAGCATTTATACTCGTTACCTGTTGTTAGTACTTGCTGATGGTAGATAAACGAAATTTGGGGACCAAATTTTTATAAGTGGGGGAGAATGTAAAATACCGAAAATAGACGAATAAGACATCTCAGCAAGTCGGCTCCGATTTTTGGTTTTACCTTCTGGAGAGGACGAATTCGTGCTCTATACCGACGCATCTCTACCGGGTTTGGACGCTGTTTTGATGCAGCACGATAGAGTAGTCTCCTATGCTTCTCGTCGGTTGAAGAAGCATGAGAAGAACTACCCTGTACATGATCTGCAGCTTGTCGCTATTATTTTTGCCATGAAGATTTGGCGACATTATTTATATGACGTTACATTTGAGATTCTCACTGACCATAAGAGTCTCAAATATCTGTTTTACTTAGAAGGAACCTAATCTCAGACAGAGGAGGTGGATGAAGTTCCTGAAGGATTTTGATTGTACCATTAGCTATCATTTGGGGAAAAGCGAATGTGGTTGTCGTTGTACTTAGACGGAAGTCTAAAGGGACTTTAGCTTGCCACCGAGTTGTGGTTACAGACTTGATTCAAGGTTTCTCCGAGTTGGGCCTTGAGGGATAAGGACAGACAGAGCAGGGTACTCTGGTTACCATGGTTGCTCAGTCGTCAATTAGGACGAGGATCCGAGAGCCCTAGGCTGCTGATCAGTATTTGCAGTTTATTTGCAGCCAGATAGCTTCCGGGCAGTAGACCGAGTTCACACGAGACGAGGAGGGTGTTATACTCTTCCGAGGTAGATTATGCGTACTTCAGTCTCATCCGGTCTTATAGGAGTTACTTCCGGAGGCTCATCGCTTATGATTTGCTGTCCACCCAGGCGGTACCCGTATGCACCAAGATTTGAGGTGTTCCTATTGGTGGAACGACATGAAGGAAGACATCACGGATTTTATAGCTAGATGTCTTGTATGTCAGCAGGAGAGGGCTGAGCACCAGAGATCTGTCGGATTTCTATAGAGGATTCCTATTTCCGAGTGGAAATGAGAATATATTACTATGGACTTTGTGGTGAGTTTGCCGAGGACATAACGAGACCATGACGCGATTTGGGTAATTGTTGATCAATTAACCAAATCCGAGCTCTCGTTAGCGATCCGGAAGATTGATTTCCTGGATCGATTGGTAGATCTATTTTGCCGGGAGATCATCAGATCACGTGATGTTCCGTTGACTATTATTTCGGATAGAGGCCTTCGGTTCACGTCTCATTTCTGGCAGAGTCTACAGCAGCCTTTAGGCACTGAGCTCTGTTACAGTACAGTTTTCCATCCGCAGACAGATGGACAGTCAGAGCGGACCTTTCAGACTCTAGAGGATTTGCTGAGATTGTGTGTGTTGGATTTTGGAGGCAGTTGGGAGGACCATCTACCATTTGTAGAGTTCGCCTACAACGACAGCTTTCTTTTGGCTATCCGGATGACGTTGTTTGAAGCGTTATATAGTAGGCCTTGTTTGGACACCCATCCTCTGGGATGAGGTTGGGGAGGCCCAGTTGTTGGGACCTCATAGAGCTCAGCATGACGCAGAGTTGGTCCGTACTATCTGACGGAGAATGTTAGAGGCACAGGATCGCCAGAAGTGTTATGCTGATCGGAGACGCAGACCCCTAGCATTCTCTATTGGCAGCCATGTATTTCTGCGAGTTTCACCCACGAAAGGAGTGAAGAGATTTGGCCCCAAGGTAAGCTAGCTCCGCGATACATTGGACCTTTCCAGATCTTGGAGAGGATTGGAGCGGTAGCTTATCGTCTGACACTACCATCTTTCCTGTCAGGTGTTCACGACGTATTCCATGTGTCTATGCTGAGGAAGTATATATCCGACTTGACCGATTTGTTGACAGATATTTCAGTTCCTATTCAGCCTAACGTTACCTATGAGGAGGTTCTGGTACGGATTCTAGACCGGGAAGAGCGTCAGTTGCGGAACAAGACTATCCGATTGGTTAAAGTCGGATGACAGTATCATTTGGACGAGGAGGTTACTTGGGAGCTCGAGGATACTATCCGAGCTTGATACCCCATTTTTCATTTGAGATAAGTGATTTTATTTACCGTTCAGCATTTATACTCGTTACCTGTTGTTAGTACTTGCTGATGGTAGATAAACGAAATTTGGGGACCAAATTTTTATAAGTGGGGGAGAATGTAAAATACCGAAAATAGACGAATAAGACATCTCAGCAAGTCGGCTCCGATTTTTGGTTTTACCTTCTGGAGAGGACGAATTCGTGCTCTATACCGACGCATCTCTACCGGGTTTGGACGCTGTTTTGATGCAGCACGATAGAGTAGTCTCCTATGCTTCTCGTCGGTTGAAGAAGCATGAGAAGAACTACCCTGTACATGATCTGCAGCTTGTCGCTATTATTTTTGCCATGAAGATTTGGCGACATTATTTATATGACGTTACATTTGAGATTCTCACTGATCATAAGAGTCTCAAATATCTGTTTTACTTAGAAGGAACCTAATCTCAGACAGAGGAGGTGGATGAAGTTCCTGAAGGATTTTGATTGTACCATTAGCTATCATTTGGGGAAAAGCGAATGTGGTTGTCGTTGTACTTAGACGGAAGTCTAAAGGGACTTTAGCTTGTCGTGGTTACAGACTTGATTCAAGGTTTCTCGAGTTGGGCCTTGAGGATAAGGGCAGACAGCGGTACTCCGTTACCATGGTTGCTCGATCGTCAATTGGGACCGGATCCAGAGCCCTAGTTATCGATTTGCAGTTTATTTGCAGCGGATAGCTTCGGCAAGAGATGCCGGTTCACACGAGACGAGGAGGGTGTTATACTCTTCCGAGGTAGATTATGCGATTTCAGTCTCATCGGTCTTATAGGAGTTACTTCCGGAGGCTCATCGCTTATGATTTGCTGTCCACCCAGGCGGTACCCTTATGCACCAAGATTTGAGGTGTTCCTATTGGTGGAACGACATGAAGGAAGACATCGCGGATTTTATAGCTAGATGTCTTGTATGTCAGCAGGAGAGGGCTGAGCACCAGAGATCTGTCGGATTTCTATAGAGGATTCCTATTTCCGAGTGGAAATGAGAACATATTACTATGGACTTTGTGGTGAGTTTGCCGAGGACATAACGAGACCATGACGCGATTTGGGTAATTGTTGATCAATTAACCAAATCCGAGCTCTCGTTAGCGATCCGGAAGATTGATTTCCTGGATCGATTGGTAGATCTATTTTGCCGGGAGATCATCAGATCACGTGATGTTCCGTTGACTATTATTTCGGATAGAGGCCTTCGGTTCACGTCTCATTTCTGGCAGAGTCTACAGCAGCCTTTAGGCACTGAGCTCTGTTACAGTACAGTTTTCCATCCGCAGACAGATGGACAGTCAGAGCGGACCTTTCAGACTCTAGAGGATTTGCTGAGATTGTGTGTGTTGGATTTTGGAGGCAGTTGGGAGGACCATCTACCATTTGTAGAGTTCGCCTACAACGACAGCTTTCTTTTGGCTATCCGGATGACGTTGTTTGAAGCGTTATATAGTAGGCCTTGTTTGGACACCCATCCTCTGGGATGAGGTTGGGGAGGCCCAGTTGTTGGGACCTTATAGAGCTCAGCATGACGCAGAGTTGGTCCGTACTATCTGACGGAGAATGTTAGAGGCACAGGATCGCCAGAAGTGTTATGCTGATCGGAGACGCAGACCCCTAGCATTCTCTATTGGCAGCCATGTATTTCTGCGAGTTTCACCCACAAAAGGAGTGAAGAGATTTGGCCCCAAGGTAAGCTAGCTCCGCGATACATTGGACCTTTCCAGATCTTAGAGAGGATTGGAGCGGTAGCTTATCGTCTGACACTACCATCTTTCCTGTCAGGTGTTCACGACGTATTCCATGTGTCTATGCTGAGGAAGTATATATCCGACTTGACCGATTTGTTGACAGATATTTCAGTTCCTATTCAGCCTAACGTTACCTATGAGGAGGTTCTGGTACGGATTCTAGACCGGGAAGAGCGTCAGTTGCGGAACAAGACTATCCGATTGGTTAAAGTCGGATGACAGTATCATTTGGACGAGGAGGTTACTTGGGAGCTCGAGGATACTATCCGAGCTTGATACCCCATTTTTCATTTGAGATAAGTGATTTTATTTACCGTTCAGCATTTATACTCGTTACCTGTTGTTAGTACTTGCTGATGGTAGATAAACGAAATTTGGGGACCAAATTTTTATAAGTGGGGGAGAATGTAAAATACCGAAAATAGACGAATATTAATAAGAGAATTTTTCGGAATTTTTGGAGATTTTTCGGGAATTTTTCGGAGACCGTATGGACGAGTTTACCGGGATAAAAACGGGGCCCGGAAAAGCCTGTTTAGGCTACCCATTTAAGTGAGGAAAAGTTATTTTTTTTCTTTTCCTTTTTATTTTCTTTTATTCTTATTTCTCTTTTCTCCGTTTCTTTCTCCCCCCGCGCCTTCTTCTCTCCCGAGTTCCCCCGACACCATGCCCTAACTGCTCTTCCCCAAAATCGACGCCGTCGCCGCCAAGGTTCCTCCTCATCCCCGAGTACAAGCCCCGATCCTCTTCTCTTCTCCCTCGTGCGCACGCCCGCACCCTGTGCTGCCAGCGACGAGAGCCGGTTCCTCTCATCTGGCCGACGCGCTGCCGCCACCCCTGCCGACGCCGTGCCCTAGCCGAGCCACCGGCGCCTGTGCCCTAGCATCGACCGCGACTTCTTCGGCCTGAGCGCCACTCGGGAGTCTCCTTCCAGAACAACGCCGGTGTGGCGTTGTCTTCCCCGTGCCCTAGCGCCGGCAACCATCTTCCCTCTGCTCTAGTTCCGACTCACGGTCGCCGGTGCAAACCTTCGACCAAGGGCCGAGCCGTGCCCTAGATCTGTCCTTGTGTACCACTGCCGACCGCCGGATCGGGCTGTTCCAGCCTCTCCACGCCGAGCCCTAGTTTCTCGGCGCCACTCCGATCGTTCTCTGCCCTAGCACTGGTCTGCCAGCCGTCCAGTGCCAGCCGCCAGCTTGTTATCGACCTGAGTCTCTGGTATTAAGGTTTCCAGCAGCAGCTTCGTCGGGTTCTTTGTAACGCCTGCCCTTCTTACCCAACCAAAGGCGGCGCTACGTTCTTATACTACTTACGTACATGTTTTACTATAACAGCGGAAGAATAAAAAAAATTTAAACCATTCATTTTATTTAAATAAGCATGATATCACAGATTAAATATGCATATATTGATTCTATAACTAATCATATCAATCTATCCGAATCGTTCTTTGCCGAGCCACCACCACACACATCATTATCCGCTCCTCCTGTTGCTCCTCTAGTTCATCCAGTTCTTTTATCTGCGGTATAAGGAAAGTAAGCTGTGAGCACTCATGGCTCAGTAAGTTCCTTTCCTACTCACTAAAACCGAAAATCATCGTATATTAACATCATGCGTAATATCATAAGCATACAACGTACAAAGGTATCGTATTCATATCATCATGGCATCATATCAAATCATTAGCTAATTCAAGCACATATGCAGGCAATGCATCATGAATTTGAAAACTTATACTTGTAAGTACTTGAAATTAATATCATCATCATTGGGGATCCCGGTTTGTACCACATACATCATTAGGTCCAAGGTAGCAAGTCTTGAACCCTACCATACATACATACTAGGCCGAGTCTTACTCCATCGACCTAGGGCATCAGAAGCCCATTACTGACGAGGCCCGAGTCTTATTCCATCGACCCCGGGGCGTTTACGGAGCCCACCCTTGGTACAAACCATACAAAGTAATTTATCATGCATAACTATCATATCATATCCCTAACAATCTTTCATGCATTTCATTTTTCATTCTTCTCATTATGTATAGCATTTCATACGCTATCACATATCATGGCATTCACATAATTTCATTCTTCTCATTATGTATAGCATTTCATATGCTATCACATATCATGGCATTTACATATATTTCATTCTTCTCATTATGTATAGCATTTCATATGCTATCACATATCATGGCATTTACATAAATTTCATTCTTCTTATTATGTATAGCATTTCATATGCTATCACATATCATGGCATTTACATAAATTTCATTGCATAACATTTCCTAGGTTTCTTTCTTTCCCTTTTTTTTTTTCTTTTATTTCTTTCACTTGGCCGAAACCTACCATTCTTTAGCTAGGTTCTTAAGTAGTCTAAAGCATGAAAACCTAAGTGAGTTTCATGGTAAAATTTACTAAGAAATAAACATATAAATTTAGTTCATGAACGACTTGGCCGAAACATACAAATCTTTTAACATCTTTGTATCCTACCTCATGAGCATGTTTATTTAAATTTAAGGGTATTCCTAACCCTAAATCCCTCCTTGGCCGAAACATATGGGTGGGTTTCCTTTTAGTTCAAACATCTTCTAAGCAAGAAAACTAATTACATGGTCCCTAACATTTCATAGGAAGAACCTTGTACTAGTTGAGTAAAACAATGAATTTCTCTAGCCTCTTTAAAATATTTTTGGCCGAAATTCTAGGGTTAAGTGCTCCTCTTATCAAGCATCATATAGGTATAAAAACATGAAGAAGAATCCTTTTCCATGGCATAGAAGATCTATCATTTAGTGAAGACTAGTTAAACATCACTAGATTTCGAAAGCTCTTCTTAACCGAATTTTGTCATACTTGTTTCTAGGTTTTAAAATCCTCATAAAATCATAAAAACATGTAAAAAGCCTTGTACCACAGGTGAGGGGAAGCTTACCTTCTTCGCTTAAGTTTCCTAGAATTGAGAACTTGCTTGGACCTTTCTTCTTGCTTGCTAGGTTCGGCACAAATGGAGGGAAAGGAGTGGCTAGGTCTTTTGGTGGAGAGGGGAGGAAGAAGAAGCTTCTTCCTCTTGTGTTGCTCGGCAACAACAAGGAAGAAAGAAGAGGGAGGGAGTGAGGAGGAAGAAGGTGTTCTTCCTCTTGTGTTGCTCGGCAACAAGAAGAAAAGAGAGGGGAGAGTGGGTCTCGGCACAAAGGGAGGAGAGGAGGATGAGTGGGTTGAGGATGAAGTTGAAGTCCCCCCTCCATGCCTATTTATACTAAGATGAGGGGAGGAAACTTGACTTGATTCATCCTCCCTATTCATTTCTCCCCTTAAATGACAAGAATATTCTAGAGAGATGCCTTTTGAGTTCTCTCTTTTCTTTCCCTTAATTTCTCTCTTTTCTCTCCTTTAATAAAATTTTCTATCTCTCCTCTTACAATATCCTCTTCTATCCCACTTGGTTAACACATGCATGCATCCACAAGAGAACCAAGGATCAAAACTTGGTTATGCATATTTTTACTTCTTTTTACTTCCTTTTCCTTTTAAGTAAAAGAATCCTTTCTTATTCTTAACTACTTAGTCCTTTCTCTCCTTATCAATAATTCTCCTATCCCCTTTGGTATCCTATACATGTTCCTTACAAGAGATCCAAGGTTCAATCTCTCTTCTAACATTTTATTTTCTTTTGTACATAATAACTCATATATTACAATATTATGCATTATGCATAAATATTTCATACATATATATATTATCTCATATTTCTTCCTTTTTGTCTACATTAATTCCATACATTATAAATCATGCATAGATAATTTATATTCTCAATTTTATTTTCTTTCATAAAGTTTTAATCATCTAAATCCTTCCCATATTCAACGTAGACTATCTACACATTCTTTTCATTACATTCGTACTCTCATTGCCCTTACTTTATCTAGGCTTTCTAGGGGTGTTACATTCTTGGTCATCGCAGGCGATTAGAGGAAGAGGTAAGGTGCTCAGGTTGTTCTGGGAATTTGGTTGTTGTTTGGATGTTGATTTCTTGAGCTTCATTTTGATCTAGACAGTGCATTGCAGGGCGTTTCTTGATTTCCAATAGCTACCTCTGTTCCGACAGCAAGTTGTCTTTGCTATGGATATGTTGGGCTGTGGATTAAGGTATGAAGTAGGGAAATTGATTCATGTTGTTGATGAATTAGGTATGTATTGAATTAGGGCTAAATCAAGTAAGATACTATGATTGGTTATTTTATTGCAAGCCCTAATTCGAATGAATTAATTAGAATTGATTGAGGAGTTAAATGATCCAATTAGGGTTTATAATTGGATTTGAATTTATGTTAGTTTCTCGAGGATTTGATTTAGCTAATTAATGGGTATTTAATTAGCTAAATCTGTATACTATGTACTACAGGACTGTGACGCGAGATTTTGTTGAGGACGGTTGATACGACCTTCTATGAAGGCGGGTACCTCTTGACTTATCTTTTATGATATTGTCATTGGATATGCATAGTATTTTATAACTACATGCAATGAACATGTTTGCCTTTGGTATGTCACTGTTTGATATCCATAGCATGTTAGGTTTGTCACTTGTGATGTATCCGTGCTTATATCTCGTGATTTGTTGCCATGATTATCTTGTTACCATGAGTATCTTAGTTTCTAGAGTGACATACCATGCTTACTGAGGTTAGGATTAGGATTTGGATTGTTGTTTCTGCCCTGTGTATCTAGATTATCTGATACTTAGGTTTTTGTGCCATATCAGATTTGTGTACCTCTATTTGTATATCATATATGATTCGGGTGTTTAGACCCTGATTCTTTGATCTGTGTATATTGTTGGTACATATGCTATGGAAGAGGGATATGATTTGGGTCTAGGTTGTTATACCTTAGAGGACTTGTATACCCTAGATCCGTGGATTTGGCTTACTGATACTGTGGTACCCATATTATGTATATATGGATTTTTCTATGTTGATCAGGATATTCCATACTTATTATGTTCAGGACATAGGGTTTTTTTGATATTCTATCTGACCTGTGTACTCTAGATCTTGGTATGTGACCATCGCTTTTACAGTACCCATTTTGTATGTATGGATATGGTTATGTTGATCAGTTTTTTCTATGCATAGTGACATGCATCATGATTGCATGCTGTGCGATTGTCGGCTCCACTATGGTTGAGCCCATCGCCAGTTACATGTACTGCACACACCCCCACTCATGGTTTAGTGGTATATCAGGCAGGTGTGTGGCGGTTCTGCTTTAGCTCCGTTGGTCATATGACCCAGCGTGGTAGCCGGCAGTTCGCTCTGTTTGGCTCTGGCATTTAGTGTAGCAACATGGCAGACGGTGGACTCTGTTTGGCTCGCGTTGGTCGGTGACTCGGTGTGGTAGCTTGAGATACCTCCGTCATCGTGTCTGGGAGTTGAGAGCATTGAGCTCCCCATTTATGATTTGGGGTCACAGGACAGTACAAGATCCCGTCCACTCGGTCACTCATCGGGAGCAGTGACAGAGTGCACGGTTATCACAGCCCTACCCACTCGGTCTCACCATTTGTGTGTGAGAGGACTGACTGGCGTCAGGGGTGACCAGGACGCATCATTAGCATCATATGCATTGATGTATTTATATTATTGTGATTGTGTTTACTGCATTTGGTTGCTGCATTTTGGTTGGATGCATTTGTTTGACATGCATACAGGAGACATACTGCGTATCGGTTTGATGACCCTTTTTGTCTGGATAGGAGTTCCTGGTGAGTACAGCTTCCTTAGTTGCCTTTCAGTTTTGCATATTCCCTATATATATGATTAGGAAGCTGTATTCCATGTTTGTTGCTGTTAGATATATCTTACTACTTATGTCCAGTGGTATTCGCTGAGTTGTTGAACTCACCCCCGTTGATACTATCTTTTTCAGGTACCAGGTTTGGTTTTGGTGTCGCTTGGAGTATCCTGTCTGCTGGTCCCCACGTCACATCAGAAGACTTATCGGTTTCACGTATGTTTTGTTTGTTTATTGTATCAGTTGTTTAGCTCTGTACTCCGGTTTTATTTTTGGAGTGTTGATGTTGTTATGTGGTATTTGTATTTGTTGTTGGTTGTGTAAGTCTAGCCGGCTAGCAGTTTTGTGTTTTGGTTTTGGTACAGCCGAGTGGGCTGCTTTATTTTTAACTGCGTGGTTGTGTCAGCTAGAGGCTGAATTAGATATTAACTGCGTGGTGTTTGTTTTCTTTTATTGTATTATTCCAGCCGCCTGTGGCTGAGGTATATAGCGCTTGTAGAAAAGTTTCAGATTGTCCGCCGTACAGGGGAGATGTTGCCGAAATTTCTTCGGACAGAGACTCCTCCGGGGCGTGACACTTCCGCTCCGGCTTTCATCCCTCGGAACCACCGCACTCTTCCTTCTCGTCCGCCGGTGTACTCTTCCGCAGCACCTCATCCCTCGGACGCACCGCGTGTCGCCCTTCTCGCTAGCTGCGTCTTCCGCTCGAGTACCTGTGCTCCTAAGCTCCTGCACACTTAGACACAAGGTTGGAAACACACAAGACCTATCTTAACTTGTTGATCACACCAAAATAACCTTGGGGTTCCAACACTATTTTCCATTTTGTTTTCAAGTTCTGTGCTAGCAACGTCTTGTATGAGGCATCTCTACCTCTGACTTGTGTTGAAGAAGGAGTCCACTAGTTGAGCTTCATTTGTCTCGGATTTAGCAACTTTTCTGGTTGTAAACCAAGTAAAACTTTTCTGTCTCGTTCTCTTTTTACACTATTTAGTTTTATTTTTTTAAGTGTTTGTCTTATCTAAAGTTGAAAATTTCAAAAAAGAATATTTTTATCATTTCAAGGAAATTCATCCCCCTTTTGTTGGCCACACCAGGACCAATAAATGCTACTAAATTATGCAATCCATAAAGGATTTAAACTTTACCAAATGGATGTAAAGTCTTCGTTTTTAAATGGGCTCATCAAGGAAGAATTCTACGTAGGTCAATGATCGGGGTTTGAAAATTTAGACTATCCCGACTATGTGTTTAAGCTAAAGAAAGCACTATATGATCTAAAACAAGCTCCTAGGGCCTGGTTTGAATGATTATCCAATTACTTAATCTCTAAGGGTTTTACTCAAGGTCGAGTTGACTCAACCCTATTTGTAAAAACTCTTAAAACAATCATTTTTATAGCACAAATATATGTAGACAATATAATTTTTGGATCAACAAATTCTAAATTGATATAAGAATTTATTACCTTAATGGAACAAGAATTTGAAATGAGCTTAGTAGGTAAACTAACCTATTTCCTAGGTCTACAAGTTAAACAAATAAATGAAGGAAATTATATCTATCAACAAAAATACACAATAGAATTACTTAAAAGTTTGAAATAGAAAATTCTAAAGACATAAAAACACCAATAACCACTAATATAACTTTAGATAGTGATCCAAATGGAAAATTAGTAGATGCAAAATATTACAGAAGTGTCATAGGTAGTTTATTATACTTAACTACAAGCCAACGTGATATTTTATTTACAGTTAGTATGTATATTAGATATCAAACCTGTGCTAAGGAGTCTTACCTAATTATAATAAAAAGAATCTTTAGATACTTGAAAGGTAGACCCAATATAGAAATTTTGTACCTCAAAACAACTAGTTTTGAACTTATAGGCTACTCTGACTCATATTATGTCAGTTGTAATTTATATTGAAAAAGTACAAGTGGTGGATGCCAACTCCCTATATTATCACTTATTAGCTGGTTTAGTAGAAAACAACATTGTGTTGCTTTATCTACTACTGAAGCAAAATATATAGCTATGGGGGAGTGTGTAGGACAGTTATTATGCATGATGCACACTTTAAAAGATTTTAACCTAAACTAAAAAAATATAAAAATATTTATTAATAACTTTAGCTCAATTAATTTAACTAAAAATCCAATGCATCATTCAAGAACCAAATATATTGAAATCAAATATCACTTTATCAGGGATCATGTGGCTAGAGGAGATATTGAACTCAACTATGTTGAGTCTAAGTCAAATCTAGCTGACATATTTACCAAACCTCTCCTTGAATTCAAATTTAGTAACTTACGTTGATAGTTAGGAATGTGAACGATAGATTAGGACTAAATCTCCTACTTTACTTTTCTCTTACATGCAATCTTCAACTTTTAGGCAACTCCTAGTTTCAATTTTTACTTAAATTCCCCATTTTTCTAGTTTTTCAAAAACTGTGATAGACTTAGCCTAGGACTTCCCCTAGAAATTATGTTCTTATAGCTTTAGCAGCCAACATCTCACAAGCACATTATACTTACCTTGTTTGTGTATTTAAAAATATAGAATGATGTGATATACTTAAGACTATGCCTGAACTTCAGATGATGATATCAGTACATCAAAATAAGTCTAGACATTAAATACCAAAAATATATTGATCAAGTTAAATGGTCCATGTTAGTAAATAATTAGCTGGATTAACATACTTGACTAACCAAGTGAATGATACTATCTTCTATTAGTTAGTTAGTAACTCTAGGTTAGATATTTAAGAATAATTATTAGATAAATATTATTTTTAAGAAATAATATCAGGTTAAGGGGGAGGATATTTGAAAATTACTTTTGAAGTATTTTACTTCAAAATTTTATTTTACTTGCAAAGTATTTTGAAAAATGTTGACAATTTCCTTGAAAAACTATTGCTTTAACATAACTTATTTTTGAAAATAAAATGTTTGAATTTTACTTATAATTTTTTTTGAATTTTAGATTGAAAAAAGACTATGAAAAGGTTTGACAATTTTTTTTTTCAAAATATTGCCCTTAGAAAATATGCTACAAAATTTTGGCAAAATCTGGTCTGAAATTCTCTTGTAATTATTTTGAAACTTACTTGAAGTTTTGAAAATTATTTGAAATTTATTATATTTGAAAAATTCTTGGAAAAATGCTTTCAACACTTTTTGAAAAATGTTTTTTTTTAAAAAAGTAATAAATTACTTTAAAAGTTTCTTTAAAAATCTTTTGCAAATACTTTGACATCTATTTTTGAAAGATGGTTTCATAGATACTTCAAAAATTATTTTAGAAATTACTTTGAAAATTACCTTTCAATAGTTATTTTAAAAAATAACTTTAAAATTATTGTGCAACACTACTTTGAAGAATTATTTTGAAAAGTGGCTTGAATTTTTTTAAAGCACTTCCCTAATAATTCTTTAAAACTTATGCTTTGAAATTGCCTAACAAAATACTTGAAATTTTTATACTTGACAAATCCTCCCTGAAATAGACTTGTAATTTTTCTTAATCTTACCTTTGAAGAGTTTATCACTTGATGTGCTTACCTCATCTATTTACCTATTTCGTATTTTCTCTTATTAAGTTACATATTTTTTTATAAATGTCAAAGGAGAGGGTAAGGGTTAAGTAAGAAAAATTAAAGATAAATCTAAAAATTTTTAAAACCTTAACCCTAAAATGATCAACAGAATAAAATAGAAATTGAAGTTATTTTTCTCTTAAATCATTTTTTATTTCTATTTTTTATATATTTTTCTAACTTTAACCTAGGTTGTCATTGCATCAAAAAGGGAGAGATTGTTGGTGCAGTTGGTACCAATAATCAAATCTAAGTTTTGATGAATGACAAATGGATTAAAGTTAGATATTGTGTAATCTAACATTTCTACCAAGTGTGCAGGACTTGATGGGTCTGACACCAGGGTAAAATCTAGTTAGGTCTAGAGGACCTAATAGTTGGTGTAGAAGTCCAGATAGGTCAAGGAGTGACCCGCTATCTGGCGAAAAGTTTGGATGGGTCTGCAAGACCTGACAATTGGTTAAAGTCCAGTTGGGTCTGTGGACCTGACAACTGGCTGGAAGACTTGGTGGGCTGAAGGGGAGTCAAGTGATTCTACATGGTAAAAGGTAAGTCATTAGAGAAGAGTGTCTAGTGAGGACTAGTCTCATTTAGGAATTTTAGGTGCAGGTCCACTTTAGGTCCATTTTGGAAATCTAAGTGAGACAGTGACTAGATCCTGGTCTAGAGAAGACATAATCTAATTAATAATACTTATAAAAATTGTGCTAACTTTATTTTGCATGTTAAATATTTTTCTGTTAGCTTAATATATTTTTACAGGAGTAAAAACAAAGTTAAGCCTTGAATAAAAAGTGTTTGAGGTGCCGTGAAGGGTCATGGAGGTACCCTAGATCCAGTGAAGGTGCCCTTGTGTGAAATTTAGGGATAAACTTCTCGTGGTCGGGAGGCGTCCTGGAGAGCTCTGGAGGTGCCTCAGAGTGCTTCGGAGGCACCTCGAGGAGCATGGAAGACGCCCTCAAATGGATAGAAGTCGAAGTTCACATTGTTTATTGTGACTGAAGTTTATGAGATTAAACTTTGCATTGGAGGTGCCTCCTATGAGCTTAGAGGCACCCTTAATACTCTTTAAAAGAGAAGTTTGAGTAGCACAAAGGATCATCTCATCTACGAGCTTCAAATGATTCTTCTGCTGCTATGACTTCACTCTATTGGTGCGCTACTGCTCTGAGACATTTGATTGCTACCTGATAAGGTCGAGTTGTCGTGACACATTTACAAACAATATTAAGTACTGCACCCCTCTAACTACACTAATGCAGTATATAAATGACTCAGGTCGTCTCCCAACGAATGTAATGATAGGATGGTAATATAGGATTGTATGTTATTTATATTTTTAGGAGTTTTTAATATGGAAATAGGGGTTTGGGTTTTAATTCTAAATCTAACAAATGAAATAACAATGCATGTATGAAATCTAATCCTAATTAATGAAAGACAATGCAAGTAAGAAAACCTAGTCTAACTTAAACTATGATTGCATGGAAATTAAAGACAATATAAAGAAAGTAAATAATGAAATTAAGCATGGAATGTAATCTAACCTTACCTAATTGCAATTAAATGAAGACAAAAACATAAGAGAACCATGAAACATTCAATTAACAAATAATTACAAGAATCTAAGCTAAGAAAATGCAAAACTAGGATGACAAAGATGGTTGGGGAATTTCAACGAACACTTGGTGTGCATTAAGTAAACTAAGCAAAGTACGTGCAAATTGAGCATTGGAGATCATCAAGTAATACAACCATTCAACACACAACTGAAACATATCAACTCAACACAAAGAAATAACTAACAATCAGCGCAAAATAACTCTAAAGAAAGGAACAACTCAACACATCGAAATGGTTTCGGATGGAGGCTGTTGGGCTGGATCTCCCTCTTCTAGCCCGAAGAGCAAGATCACCGGAGATGATTGGATAGAGCAGTAGTGGTTAGAGGCGATGAGAAGATGGTGTCGGTGCTGATGTGAGTCCGGGAGTAGTTGTCCGCGTGAGGGCCTCTATCTGTGAGTTAAGGGATGTGAATGAAATGAAGGTTGTGGATGGGAGAGGAGATGGGGGTTAAAGATGGCCAGCCGGCAGCGATGGTTGAACACAAGTGGTCGCTGACCATTGGTGAAGGTGGGCGAAGTTCGCGTTCGGTGTTGGTGTCGGCGGATGTCGCATTCCACCCCCCCCCCCCCCAAGGGGTTCTCTTCCTCCAATTTTGAGTCGTATATTCAATATGAGTTGATGTGGGGTTCAGATTTAATGATGAAAATGATGGGTGGCTTGATCTCACTCTCAATGAAACAAAGGTCCAGATTATTACAGGGAAGGATGCTTAGATCCAAATAACGGAACAAAATCTCTCTAGATCTGGATTAACGGTTCATATTGATTCAACTTGATCTCCTCCATTTGACCTCCAAATCAAACTAAATTTAATCTGACTCAATCCTAATCCATGTCTTTTCTTTAATTCCCTACAAAATCATGAAATAATATCAAAATTTAGGAAAATTTATGATTAATTCTAAAATATGTTCGTACTCGTAAAACATAATATAAGTATAAAATTAAGTATACGAGAAGGTAAAAATATCAAATATAAGAGACAAAATAATACATAAAAATACTAGTTATCACTATTGGTAGACCAACATTAATACACAAGCATGCTCAAATTCTACAGTGTTGGTAACAATTTACTATTATTGTAAATCTTTTTATTACTTGCAAAAGGGAGTGTAGGCTGTTACACATCCCTTCTATATTTTTGTATTCGATTACCTCTTTTGGTGGTTCCAGAAGAGGTTTTTAGTAGATTATTAGTCGATATGATCCAAGTGATCATGAGTATTGGAGTAGGAGTCACCGAAAGCTCTAAACCAAGTAACTCCTCGAGTTCTTGTATTTGTATTCTGTTTCTATATTTAATTTTCTGCTGTATACTCATTTTATAAAACCTTAAAATGGAAGTTTTTAAAGTGTGCATCGATCCTATAAAGACCACCTCCTTTTTTTAATACAACTTTGTCAGCCTTCCCTCATTTTTATGAAATTTTATTATCCTCTCATTTTTTTTAAGAAATTCTATTAGCCACCTCTTTATTTTAGGAAATCATATTAGGCTTTGTCCTAGTTTTTAGGAAACTCTATCAAGGTTCTAAAACTATAAAAGGAGACAAGGAGCGGTGGTTTAGAGACATCTTGTGATCGAGGAGGGGGATCTCTTGATCCCATGATTAGGGATCGAGGAGGATGCTCCCATGATGATTTGTAACTGTAAGGTCATGAAGTTGTTTTTTTTATTCTAGACTTAGGGAGTAGCCCGATATTGAGTTAACACTTGTAGTTTACTATTCTTTGCTTTTATCACATGATGTATTTGATTCATTATTGAATTTTAGTATGCTTAAAATGTTAACGACACTAGAATGCATTTTCATATATTTTCATATGTTTGCATGATCAAGGATTAAGGGATGAATTTCTTGGGATAGACTGAGAGGTGAACCTTAGCCTAGAGTATATAAATGTACTTTGAAATTATTAGAGAAAAGGGGAAGGACCGAGAGGTTAATTCTAATTTTCGATTTTTAAAACTAGACTTGAGAGTTTGTTCATGAAAGTAGTCCAACTATCTCAAGGATACCATTATCTATCACGGAATGTAAAAGGTTTATCCGATTCGACTACTACAAAGTAGGAACTGCGTTTGGGTAGATACATCAGTGTTGTTTATGAGAAAATATCAATGACCATAGGATAAACTACCTTAAAACATATCTAACATTGAGGTAAGAAAGAGAATCACAGCTAGAGAGAATTGATGCCCTAAAATTATCTCTAAAACCATTTTTCTCCCTAATTTTAATTCAATATTTTTAGTTCTCTTGCTTTCACAATAATTTCCTCATTTGACTTGTTTGGATAGCATACTTTGCATGTATGCTAGTACTTATCAACACAATCCCAAAGGATAATATTTTTAATACTTAATGACAACCGTGAATTTGTGGTGTTAGTATATATCAGTTAACACATGTCAGAGGGTGTTGGAGATGTATTCTGTAGGACCGTTAGATTCGATAGAGGGGGGGGGGGTGAATATCGATTCGAAAACTTAGAGTGTAAATGCAGCGGAAAATTAAAATAGACACAAATGTTTTACTTCGTTCGGAGCCTGTGACGACTCCTACTCGAAGGCCCGTGGTCCTTGACCACTTTCGTTGGGAAATTCACTAGCAATTCGAAATGATGATTACAAAAGAACCGTATAGTGAATGCTAATGAAAACTGAAAACAAATACCGACAAGAAGGGAAAAGAATGGAGCGTAATGTCGGAGCTTTGTTGGCGTCGCACTGAACGTCGAGCAGCAAGACCAGCAGTAGAAGAATTCTCAGCTTGATTGATTTAATCTGAAGCTCCTGTCTGGGGCTTCTTTTATATGCTGTTCCAGGCGCCTGGATCCCCTCCGGGCGCCTGGAATGTGACGTAGCTGCACAAACCATGATGCTCCACGTGGCGACGACTCGGCTGGATAGAATTCGTCTTCTGGGCGCTCGGATCCCTTCCGGGCGCCCGGACCTCCGGGCGCCCGGACCACCTTGTTACAGAAAACTCCCTTTTCCTGCAAAACAAAGTTAGTCCGAGGCAAATATATATCCTGTAAAACAGATTGTCAGCACAGTTAAAGTTCAACGGATAAATTAAAAGAGTATAACTTAGATTCCGTCTTTCCGAGACCGGAATCTAGTCACGATCTCGACTTAGATATCCGAAATGGATCTAAGACGGATCGACGCCTAATGTTCCCTTCCCGGGAACGCGTCCTCACAGTCACTCCCTTCCAGTGACTTACCTTACTTACCTGCCAGACGTCCGGTCAGCCCGTCGACCCGTCTGGACTTCTCGCCAAGCGTCCGGTCAGCCCGTCGACCCGCTTGGACTTCTCGCCAGCTATCCGGTCAGCCCGTCGACCTAGCTGGACTTCTCGCCAAGCGTCCGGTCAGCCCGTCGACCCGCTTGGACTTCTCGCTAGCTATCCGGTCAGCCCGTCGACCTAGCTGGACTTCTCCTGCACACTCGATCAAAGTGTCAGACAACAACAAAACTAACTTAACCTATTTGTCATTCATCAAAACCTGGGTTAAATCTTTAGTGCTAACCGCACCAACAATCTCCCCCTTTTTGATGGAATGACAACCTGGTTAAGTTAGTGAAAACATATGCAAGAAACAACATGCATTTATGTGGTTTTAAAGTTAGTTTGTATTTTCAAATTGGTTTAGCTAACTTAACCACCTAACCCTCCCCCTTTGGGATTCATCAAAAATAAGCAAGGGTAAACAATCATAGTGTAGAGTTATTGTAAAAAGTAATCAGATTTTGCAACATATCTAAGTTTGGTTCAATTTTTAACACCAAGTTAAAAAATAGTCAAGTTGACTTGGGGGAGACAAGTTGAATTTTGAAAAGTATAAATTTAAAGTTAATTAAGTTTAACTTTTCAAGTGTGTAAAAATTTTCAAATCAGGTTTTTCAAATTTACTTTTCATGTTTAAGTAACATTTACTTTTCAACAAGGTAAATTTTTCTTTTCAGGTTTGAGTAATATTTATTTCAATTTTTCGAAACAAAGCAAAAGTTAAACGAGTAAGATTAAATTTGCCAAAATAATATTTAAGGCTAATTTGATAAAGGCTAAGTTTGGAAAGTTTAATTTTCAATAGTCAACATTTTAAATCAGGTTTGAAAATTAGGTGGGATTAAACTTTCAAGTTTTTCAAACACTTAGTTAAATTTAACCATTTTTGTAAATTAATGTTCAAACATAAGCTAGTTTTTAAAAAGCATTTGTCAAACACATAAAATTTTGATTAATTTCTCCCCCTGAACTTGACATTTAAAATTAAACAGCTGTCTAACCAATTAGGTACTAACTAACTATCAGGAGATAGTAGCTTTCACTTGGTTAGTCAGATTAAGGTCAGTGTAAGATTTGACTGATGATCTTTAATCTGATTACTATCTGAGTTGTATTTAACGTCCAGACTTATGCTGATGCACTGAAATAAGCATCTTAAGTCCAGACAGTTGGCCTATGCATCTCACCCCTTTCTATGTTTGTCAAACACAAGCAAGGTAAGCCTAAGGTGTTGGTGAGATGCTCAAAAACTAGTCCTATGGGTACATGCTTTCTAAGGATTCAAAACTAGTCTAAGGCCAAAACTGTTTTTGAAAATCTAAAAATGGAAAGTTTTGAAAACAAATAAATTTGACTTATAATTTGATAAAACCATTTTTGAAAGTATTTTTGAAAGATCCTAGTCTATCAAGATAGAACATAATCAATGTAAGTCTGAAATATCACTAGATAGATCCAAAATATTTTACAGGTAGTGAGTCATAACTAGATCTACTGAGATGATGAAGGGGGTGGTCCAGATCCCAAGGATCGGAGAAGCGCCATCAACTCAGTGTGTCGGGTATCCCCGGTGGCTCGTAACTCGGCTATCTCTCGCCGAATGTCCCGATGAAAATCAGAGTTCTCCTGCTGGAGACTCGCCATAGCTCTCTCTAGTCCGGTCATACGGTCGGCTAGAGTGCGGGAAGCGTGTCGTGGTGCTCGAGCTCGGGGTGGTGGTGGAGCCGGTGCGGCTTCCTCTGGAAATAGTGCGTGCATGAACTCGTCCATCTGTGCGTCTGGATCCGCCAAGACATAGTCCCGTCATCTCTATCTATCTGGATACCGGCTAGGGAGAAGTTCCGAGCTGCTATAACATCGAACTCGGTCATATGGGCAATGTCTCCTCTAGTGACATCAATGTGCAACGAGGACATATAGGCTGTCAGAATGTGACCAGATGGCATATGGACTCGTCTATCAGTCACGAATCTAGCTGAGTAGATAATGGTGGAGAAGATATGTAGGCTGATGTCAATGTCTAATCTATGAATCAGGGCATAGAGTAAGAACGAATGGAATGGGCGCATCACAGCGATGTCCCGAGTAGTCAGTGGTAAAATGCAAAGGACTACAACCCTATAAAGAGCGTAGTCCTGACCTAAACTGTGTCACAGTGGGATCTCTCTCTCCCCCGAAAAAATACGAATAAATCGTATCGAGAGTAATATGTGAGTAGGGATCTCCGAATAGTAGATCCCTCGGAGGATAGCACAAAAAGGAACAAGTAGATGGACGCAACTCTAAAAACTCTCGGATAGTCGTAGGGGAAAATGTGATATCAGTGCCTAGTGGTATAGGTGAGATCGTCTACTTTCACTAGGTTATTGCAAAATTCGGCACACAGACTTATGTTTATTGGACTGGTACATTCGACAAGGTTCCTTAAGTTATAGTGGCCTATAACCTCTAAAGCGGAGGGACAGGACCTTAGAAAGAACGATCTATCTATGCAGGTAGTCCTAATGGCCTTATAAATGGTTGACTCAAACTTAATCCTAAGTTCGTCTGTGGGAAACCTAGGGTCTGTACTAGCATTGGAGGGTCCAGCACCAGTATTTGTTCGTTTCCTACTGTATATAAATAAAAGAATATTCTAAGAAAAAATTGAGAAGACAAATTCTAATAAAATTTTTAGAGAGGAGAATAATTTTTACCGAGGAGCCATCGAAAAATATAGATTTGACGACCTCGGTTGAATCGCAACAGCGTCTTCACCGCAAGAAAATTTTGATTTAGAGTACTTTCGCACTGAGGTTCAGAGTGAACCTTGGCAAAAGTGAGAATTGGTGGGGCAAAGGTTGGGGGCGCCTGCTGCCCCTTATTTATAGGGGACTCCGGGCGCCCCGGAGGGTGACTTTTTTTTTTTTTTGAAAATTAGGTTTGAAGTTAAGTTTTAAGTTTAAAATAATTTTTTAAGTTTAGAATTTTGAAATTAATTTTTTAAGTTTAAAAATAAAATTTTGAAAATAATTTTTTTTGGTTTAAAAATAAAATTTTGAAAATAATTTTTTAAGTTTAAAAATAAAATCTTGAAATTAAGTTTAAGATTAAAATTTTGAAATTAATTTAAAAATAAAGTTTTGAAAATAATTTTTTATGTTTAAAAATTAAAATTTTGAAAATAATTTTTTTAAGTTTAAAATTAAAATTTTGAAATTAATTTTTTAAGTTTAAAATTAAATTTTGAAAATAAATTTTTTAAGTTTAAAATTAAAATTTTGAAAATAATTTTTTAAGTTTAAAATTAAATTTTGAAAATAATTTTTTAAGTTTAAAATTAAATTTTGAAAAGTCTAAAAATTTTGAAATTAATTTTTTAAATTTAAGATTAAAATTTTGAGATTAACTTTTAAGTTTAAAATTAAAATTTTGAAATTAATTTTAAGTTTAAAAATAAAATTTTGAAAATAATTTTTTAAGTTTAAAATTAAATTTTGAAAAGTTTAAAAATTTTGAAATTAATTTTATAAATTTAAGATTAAAATTTTGAGATTAATTTTTAAGTTTAAAATTAAAATTTTGAAATTAATTTTAAGTTTAAAAATAAAAATTCTTAAGTTTAAAATTAAAATTTTGAAAATAATATTTTAAGTTTTTAAATTAAAATTTTGAAAATAATTTTTTAAGTTTAAAAATTAAAATTTTGAATTTTTTTTTTTTAAGTTTAAAATTAAAATTTTGAAAATAATTTTTTAAGTTTAAAATTAAAATTTTGAAAATAATTTTTTAAATTAAAATTTTGAAAATAATTTTTTTTTTTAAGTTTAAAATTAAAATTTTGAAAATAATTTTTTTTTTTAAGTTTAAAATTAAAATTTTGAAAATAATTTTTTTGAAAATAATTTTTTTTAAGTTTTAAAATTAAAATTTTGAAATTAATTTTTTAAGTTTTAAAATTAAAATTTTGAAAATAATTTTTTAAGTTTAAAATTAAAATTTTGAAAATAATTTTTTAAGTTTTAAAATTAAAATTTTGAAATTAATTTTTTAAGTTTGAAATTAAAATTTTGAAATTAATTTTTTAAGTTTAAAATTAAAATTTTGAAATTAATTTTTTTCTTTTTTTTTAAAAAATTTGAGATTAATTTTTAAGTTTAAGATTAGAATTTTTGAAATTAATTTTTTTAAAAAATTTGAGATTAATTTTTAAGTTTAAAATTAAAATTTTGAAGCCTTATTCATCTCACCCGATCTATATTTTCAATCAGGGAATCCTATGATTTCGTGAGATGAAATTGGATTTTTAATTATGGAGTTTTGGTTTAACGTGTGTTAGATTCCGATTTAGTTTTGGTTTCCACAAATAGGCATTCTTCGGATAAACTTCTAAGCTTGGTGAGTCACATGGACATCATTAGAAGTAACCAACCTTTCGAGGTTTTCCGAATAGTCCTATCCACGGAACTTAGTACTAAATCTTGGTCTAACTAGTTAGGATTCATTTAAGGGTAGCTTCGGTCAGTTCCACTTGGCCAAATGCACCAGATCGAAGCCATATCTTTCTAGACATGCGATGTCCAAGCTTCCCTAACGTACTATCATCCAAAAATTTCACCAGTACCATGATTCAAGTTAAACTTGTTCTCTTTTTAACTAATCTTAATTACCCTGCCGGGTTGGTAAATTTTGGGTTACCCTGTCGGGTAAGTTAGTTTTGGAGGTGCCAGCTATTCTGGAGCCTCCCCCTGAATTATTGGCCTTTAATAAATTTTGATTTTAGGCTTGTGTCGATTCTTTTTATAGTTATGGTTAACTTGGTGGTAATTTTGTTGATCTTTAAACTGTTTAGATTTTGAATTTGATTTAGGTTTGTATTTTGGATTTTGGTTTGGTTTATTCGATTTTATATAATGTATTTTTTCTTTAGGTATATAATATTGATTAAGTCCTACTTGCGTGGTCAGACACGCTTTCGGAACCCAAGCTAGATTGGTTGACTTGTATTGGGTTATTAATGATTTGAAGGTTTTATTTGAATTTGACTTATATCCTAGTCCGGTTTTATTATAACATGCTTTTTGATTATTTAGGATTAGGTCTAAATTTTTTGATCTTGTTGTGAATTTTTCTAACATCTCCTTTAAATTGTTTATTTCATTTTTTAATGATAAATTCTCCTCCTCAAGTGTTAGATCTTGAGTTGGATTCGAATTTTTTAATTGTTCCTTGAGGTATTGATTTTCCTCAAGAAGTGATTTGTTTTCATTTTCTACTTTAGTTAATTTACTATTTAAACAGGAGTGATTCTAAAAAAATTTTTGTTTAAATTAAAATATACCTCATTCGAGCCTTCGGAAACGAGTACGGACTCGTGGCTTGTTTCGGGTTCAGACCCGTCTTCATCTTCCGACTCGTTATCTGTTTCGGCTTCGCGGGCCATCAGTGCGAGGTGGCTCTGATGTTTCTGCTCTTCTTCCTCCGATTCGTCCGAGGAGTCGTCCCACGTTGCTTTGAGTGCCTTCTTTTTGGTTGGCTTTGGTTTGTCGAACTTCAGTTTTGGGCATTCGTTCTTGTAGTGTCCCTTTTTGTTGCAGCCGTAGCAAGTCACGTTCTTTTGTTCTGAGGGAGAGCTGATCTTTTGAAGATCCTTTTTGCTGAATCTCCTCTTTCTCCTGGTGAACATTTTTCTTACCAAGTTCACCAGGTGTTCTTCGTCTTCGGAGTCTTGGTCAGATTCTTCTTCAAATTCAGGCTTGCTTTTCTTTTCTTTGGAGGAACCTGCAAATAGAGCTATACCTTTCTCGGCTCCAGCATTAGTTTGTTCGTGTAATTCTAATTCACAGAAAAGCTCGTCTAATTTTAATTCAGAAAGATTCTTAGAAATTTTGTAGGCATCCACTATTGATGCCCACAAACTATTATGTGGAAAGGCGTTTAATGCGTACCTTATTAAGTCTCTGTTCTCCATCTGGTGGCCTATCGCATGAAGCTCGTTGAGGATGTCCTTGATCCTCGCGTGGAGTTGATTCGCTGTTTCTCCTTCCTGCATTTTTATATTAAAAATATTATTTAAAAGCAGGTCTCGTTTTGTTACCTTAGCGTCGCACGTTCCCTCGTGCAGTTCGATCAACTTGTCCCATAGCTCTTTAGCGTTTTTGTGTGGACCGACTCTGTTCAGTTCTTCTCTTGTCAATCCGCACTGTAGAGTGTTGATCGCTTTATTTTCTGTTGATGCTTTTTTCTTCAGATCTGCTGTCCAGTCTTCAGGATCCACTAGATTCCCGGAGTTGTCCACTGGAATTTTGTAGGGTCTCGTAATGCTCATCCACTGGTCGAAGTCTGTTTTGAGGTAAACCTCCATGCGCTTCTTCCAGTATGGAAAGTCATCCCCGTTGAAGAGTGGAGGTCGTACTGTGCTGAATCCTTCTTGTTGGGACATTCTGTGCACAGGTAAATAACCAAAAAGTATCCCAAGACTTGGTCTTGGATTAGTAGTGCGGGAAGAGAAAAATAAAAAGAATAGATTCGTGTTGCACTAATTTAAATTGATTAGAGAAATATTAAGTTAACGAAACACCAGTTTTAAAATTAATTATCGAACCAAAAAAAATTCACCCCCTGTCTGATTGGTGGTTGCACCAAATCAGAGCGGTACCTGCTCTGATACCACTTGTAGGACCGTTAGATTCGATAGAGGGGGGGTGAATATCGATTCGAAAACTTAGAGTGTAAACGCAGCGGAAAATTAAAATAGACACAAATGTTTTACTTCGTTCGAGCCTGTGACGACTCCTACTCGAAGGCCCGTGGTCCTTGACCACTTTCGTTGGGCAATTCACTAGCAATTCGAAATGATGATTACAAAAGAACCGTACAGTGAATGCTAATGAAAACTGAAAACAAATACCGAAAAGAAGGGAAAAGAATGGAGCGTAATGTCGGAGCTTTGTTGGCGTCGCACTGAACGTCGAGCAGCAAGACCAGCAGTAGAAGAATTCTCAGCTTGATTGATTTAATCTGAAGCTCCTGTCTGGGGCTTCTTTTATATGCTGTTCCAGGCGCCTGGATCCCCTCCGGGCGCCCGGACCACCTTGTTCCAGAAAACTCCATGATCCTGCAAGACAAAGTATAGAATTCGCCTTCCTGGCGCCCGGATCCCTTCCGGGCGCCCGGATCCCCTCCGGGCGTCCGGACCACCTTGTTCCAGAAAACTCCCTTTTCCTGCAAAACAAAGTTAGTCCGAGGCAAATATATATCCTGTAAAATAGATTGTCAGCACAGTTAAAGTTCAACGGATAAATAAAAAGAGTATAACTTAGATTCCGTCTTTCCGAGACCGGAATCTAGTCACGATCTCGACTTAGATATCCGAAATGGATCTAAGCCGGATCGACGCCTAATGTTCCCTTCCCGGGAACGCGTCCTCACAGTCACTCCCTTCCAGTGACTTACCTTACTTACCTGCCAGACGTCCGGTCAGCCCGTCGACCCGTCTGGACTTCTCGCCAAGCGTCCGGTCAGCCCGTCGACCCGCTTGGACTTCTCGCCAGCTATCCGGTCAGCCCGTCGACCTAGCTGGACTTCTCGCCAAGCGTCCGGTCAGCCCGTCGACCCGCTTGGACTTCTCGCCAGCTATCCGGTCAGCCCGTCGACCTAGCTGGACTTCTCCTGCACACTCGATCAAAGTGTCAGACAACAACAAAACTAACTTAACCTATTTGTCATTCATCAAAACCTGGGTTAAATCGTTAGTGCTAACCGCACCAACATATTCAACAACACCCCTCTAATGCTTAAGATACTAGAGAGAATATTCTGGAGAGAAGAATAAAAAAGAAACTTATCTTAATCTAGGAGCCCCTCAGGAGTCTTATATTTATACTTTATGTGTGTTGCATCAACCTCCTCCCTACTACTAGTGTTTCAATCGTGGTAACTGTCTTTCATTGATGCCACTATCACTTCATAATTGCCTTCCATTATTGTATCGATTACGTCTCCACTCAAGTTGTTTGGGGATAGATGTGGGTCTCCCTTTAGGTCCTAAAAGGCCACAAAGAAGATACTCAAGGGTTGCCAAGACCCATCTAGAAGGATCAAGAGGACATGACCCATTTGAGGTAGGTACGCATTGATGTAGCAAGATTCAAACTCGAGTTACTTGGGTACTCAGATAGTTGATCCAAGGACATTCAAGTTTTTGAGTCAAGGGTTTCTCAAACCAAAGGTGGTTGAGTATCCAACTCAAGGATATCATGAGTTAGCAGTTGAAGTGCACTAGCACCCTAATGGTTAGAGAATCCACCTATGGATGTTCGCTTCATGTCCCAGAAGAAGCAAGTATTGTTTGTCACCATAAAACATCCTCCACTATTGATACTACAATATGAGTTAATTGTTCTTATGACTGGTACCATTGCATATCCAAGCACTCCTTCTAGGGCACCATGTTGGGTACTCTCAGACGGGCCTTGTCTTTCTTTTGATCTTTTTCTTTTATTCACCATCTGTGAGGCCTAAATTATCATTCCCATAAACAACAACAATTATGATGTGGTGAAAATCCTTCCTCACACTTAGGAACCCCCGAGGCATCTCAAATTTGCCTAGATGGTGGAAGATGCAGAGGTAAATAAGGTTTCATATGGAAGGTCCATAACTTGGTCAACATAAACTCCATAGGACATGTCTATCGAGTCGACTTGACCAGCCAAGTCATTGACCTCTCGAGTAGTCTTCCCTACAAAAGTCAACTCCCCCAAGGAGTCTTCTTGATGAATGTCAATTCCTTCAACTCAATCACTTAGCTTAGCAATCTCGGCCCCACCGACTCGATGCCTCCTACTCAACCGTCTCAACTCCGCCAACCCGATGCCCCTTGACTCAACAAGCTGAATTCTCCAGCCCAACCAACCTCGCTTGCTCAATAACACGTGGGACACCATGCGGGTTGGCATAGAAGGTGTGACATCACGTGGGCAGGTATAGTATGTGGAACATCATGGTGCACATGGTGTGTGATAACATGATGCAGCATGATCCTCTATAATATAGAACATGGGTGATATGACTGTAGATACAACAATGTGATACTTTCTCTACCATAGTATAACATCCCATCAAGCAATACTTGAAGGAGAGAGGTACCATGCCTTCCTTTGCAGCAATGATATCAAAGGATCTCACTCTTACTGGAAAAGGTATGCATGCGTACAACCATAAACCCCACCTACATTTCTTATTTATGATTTTTCTTTTCCACCTCCCCTGCTGGAGACCTGACTTGGGCTTCAGAGTGGTTGAACCAGGGCCCTCTCGCTGGCCTCCATTCTAATCCCCTTTTGAGCTTTACAGACATCCAGACCATCCTTCCTTCCTCCTATCCCTAACGACTTCGTCCACCTGGTCAACATTGAAGACACCTCACTGATTGCTCACCCTTCGCCGGTCTCAGGCAAAAATAAATTGGCGCCATTTGTGAGAACACTAAATTAAGAACCTAAACTGAGACGTTGAGATAGATGACACTGAAAAAATTATCGAGAAGCGCAACCCAAGGATCAGGAAAAAGCATTGTATGTTCTTGTCAACATTGAGCAAGAAATCTTGAATGCATTTCTTCTCCAAATGCGGTCGGCTTCAACATTTAAGGAGGACTTCACTAGGATATTAGCATGTATTTTCATGGGTGATGTGGTGGAAACCGATAGTCTTGGCATGTCCTATGTGGTCAAGAGTCATACTGAGCTATAAGTCAAAGTCAAGGTGGGTCAAATATGACTCAAAGAAAATCATATTCAACCCAAAAGGGACTCAGGTCAAGCCGAACCTGCTTATTATACTCATCCTGAGAAGCAGAGCTCATTTGGGGACAAGTCAGCTACTTGGACTAGACCTCACTCGGTGACACTCTTGGACTTAGCAACACACGCCAACTACTCGCCGACTAGGCCATACATGGAGCTCGACTCAACAATACTTGATAGCTCATCTAGGCACCTCGACATGGCCATATAAGGTAGCTCGACTCAGCCATAGTTGGCAGCTCGACTTGACCATACAAGGCAGCTCGACCCGACACTACTTGGAAGATCATCTAGATAGCTCGACTTAGCCATATAAGGCATCTCGAATTGACCATATAAATCAGCTCGGCTCAGTCATATTTCGCAGTACATCTAAGCAGCTCAGCTTAGCCAGACAAGGTAGCTCAGTTTTTTAGGCAGCTCAACCATCCCAAGCAGCTCATCCTTCCCTTCTTGGCAGCTTGAGATTATCAACTTAAGCCATCTCGCCAGATAAGTTTGAACTTGAATTTTATAATTTCAATTTAGAATGTATCCCTAATTTTTTCCAAGCAAAAAGGTCATTCCCCTCATACTCTCGTATTTCCACGGAATTATATTCCCTTGGTATCGAACCAGCGACGTCTATTAGCAATTACCCTTTTTAGGGTTCAATCTCTCCCAACTCAGATATAGTGATAGATTGAGCTTATATATCTCCTAGTCTAGGACCATCGATGTCCATTAGTAATTTTTCTTTTCATCGTCCAATCTCTTCCGACTCGGACATAGTCATGGATTGACTCATATATCCCTTGGTCTCGGACCATGACATCCATCATTAATTACCCTTTTTAGGGTCCAATCTCTCTTGACTCGGACATAGTCATGAATCGAACTCATATATCCCTTACATTCGAACTAGCGACATCCATCAGCAATTGCCCTTTTAAGGGTACATTTTTCTCTCTAACTTAAATATATTCACAGATCAAGCTCATATATCCCTCTAGTCTTGGACCAGTAGCGCCCATCAGAGCAATTGCCTTTTTAAGGTCCAATCTCTCTCTATTCGGGCATAGTCGTGGATCGAGCTCATATATCCTATCGTCTCAAACTAGCAGCATCCATTAACAATTTTTCTTTACAAGGTCTAATCTCTCGCTACTCAGATATAGTCACGGATCAAACTCATATATTTACCTAGCCTCGGACCAATGACACCAATCAATAATTTTCCTTTTTAGGGTCCAATCTCTCCCATCTTAAATATAGTCGTGGATTGAGGTTATATATCCCCTAGTCTTGGACTAGCAATGTCCATCAATAATTATCCTTTTCAGGGTGCAATATATCCTGACTTGGACATAGTCAGTAGATTGAGCTCATATTCTCATAATTTAAGACCAACGATGTCCATGATCAATTTCAATTTTTAGGGTTCAATTTCTCCCAGCTCGGAGAAAGTCACCGATCAAGCTTATATATCCCCTGGTCTTGGATCAACAATTTCCATCAACAATTATCCTTTTTAGGATCTAATCTCTCCCAACACAAATATAGTCACGGATCAAGCTTATATATCGTCTAGTCTCGAACCAGCAACGCCCATCAACAATCTCTCTTGACTCGAACATAATTACGGATTGAGCTCATATATCCCCCTTAGTCTAGGACTAGCGGTGCCCATCAACAATTATACTTTTCAAGATCCAATATCTCTTTGCTAGGATAAAGTTATGGATCAAGCTCATATATCCCTCTAGTCTTGGACCAATAGCGTCCATCAACAAGTACCCTTTCTAGGGGTTAATCTCTCGCGACATAGACATAGTAGCAGATCAAGCTCATATATCCCCTTGTCTTGGACCATGACATCCATTAACAATTGCCCTTTTCAGGATCCAATCTCTCTCGACTTGGACATAGTCATGGATCGAGATCATAATATATTCCCTGGTCTTAGACTAGCGGCACCCATTAACAATTGCCCTTTATAGGGGGTCCAAAATCTCTCTCAATTCAGACATAGTCACAGATTGAACTCATATATCCCCTTGGTCTCGGACGAGTGATGTCCATCAACAATTACCCTTTTTAGGGTCTAATTTCTTCCGACTCAAACAGAGTTACGTATCAATATCATATATCTCCTGGTCTCGGACCAGCGGTATCCATCAGTAAGTATCCTTTTTAGGGTCCAATTTCTCCCAACTCGGACATAGTCATGGATCGAGCTTATATATCCCCTAGTCTTGGACTAGTAGCGCCTATTAGCAATTGCCCCTTTCAGGGTCTAATCTCTCTCGACTTGGACATATTTATAGATTGAGCTCATATATCCTCCTAGATTTGGGCCAGCAACATCCATTAGTAATTGCCCATTTTAGGCTCCAATCTCTCCCAATTCTAATATAGTCGCGAATCGAGCTCATATATCCCTTGGTCTCGGACTAGCGGTGTTCATCAGCAAATTTCCTTTTTAAGATTTAATTTATTTTGACTCAGACATAGTCATGGATCGAGCTCATATTATGTTTCCATGGTCTCAGATTAGCAACGTACATCAGCAATTGCCCTTTTTAGGGTTTAATATCTCTAGACTCGGATATTATCAGATCACACTCATATTTCTCCTAGTCTCATTAGCAACGACGTCAATTAGTAATTATCTTTTACAGGGTTTAATCTCTCCAGACTCGAACATAGCTATGGATTAAGCTAATATATTCTCTTGGTATCAAACCAGCGACATCCATCAGTAAATTACCAATATTAGGGTTTAATCTCTCTCGACTCAAATATAGTTGTGGATAGAGCTCATATTATATCCATTGGTCTCAGACTAGTGGAGTCCATCAGCAATTATCCTTTTCATAGTCCAATCTCTCTCGACTTGTACATAGTTGGATCAAGCTCATATATCCCTTGGTCTCGGACCAACGATGTCCATCAGTAATTTCCCTCTTCAAGGTCTAATCTCTTTCGACTTTGAGATAGTCATGACTTGAGCTCATATATCCCCTTGGTCTTGGACTAGTGGCATCTATAGCAATTTCCCTTTTTTGGGTCCAATCTCTCTCGTCTCAGACATAGTTATGGATTGAGCTCATATATTTCTTTGGTCTTGGATCAGTGACATCCGACAACAATTGTCATTTCCATGGTCCAATCTCTCCCGGCTCGAACATAGTCAAAGATCAATATGATAAATCCTTTGGTCTTGAACCAACGACGTCCATCAATAATTATCTTTTTCAGGGTCTAAACTCTTCCGACTTGGACATAGTTGTGGATTGAGCTCATATATCCCCTAGTCTTAGACTAACGATGCCCATCAGAAATTACCCTTTTTAGTATCCAATCTTTTTTGACTTAGACATAGTCGTAGATCAAGCTATTCTTTCTCTGACTCCACAATGTTAGGACATGTAGAGAGCTAGAGGGGGGGGGGGAGTGAATAGCTTCAATCGCTTCTTTGAACTTAATTTGCAATAGAAAACTTGAAGTAACGCTAACACCTTTGTTTTACTTGTTATCCACCTCCTTGAGGTGACTAATCTAAGGGCACATTCCTCACTCTCATAGATGTACTATGAAAATCTCCTTTCCGGAGGTGGAGAAGCCTTGTACAAACTCAAGCACAAGAATACAACAAGAAAATATAAGCTAGGTTATAATAAAAATTGAAAACAACTTCACAACAATAAACCAATTGCTTTGCTTGCTTGTATCTTGCTTTGATTAGCTACTTGATTCTTGGAAAGTGCAGCAACACTTTTGCCAAAACATCAAGAACTGGCTGAAGCAACATGTTAGCTTGATCATTCAAAACCTATAGAATGAATCTTTTTGCCCATCTAATCAATTGGTGAGTCATACCAATCGATTCAATAGCTTCTAATCGATTGACCAATCAATTCATAAGCTTTCTGTTCTTGCAAGAATCTCTCAATTGATTCCAGCACCTACTGTGCTATTGCGAACATGCTTCAATCAATTACCTTAATTAATTGATGAAGCCTGAATCGATTGCCCCAATCAATTCCAAACTCTTCTATTCTCACAAAACACCCTTAATCAATTGTCCTAATCGATTAACATAAGGCCTAATCGATTAGCCAATCGATTCAGAGTCTTACTGTGCTTTGCGAAAACCTCCCAATCGATTAGGCGGGGAAGGTCTCAATTGATTTGATAGTTTGCCTAATGGATTGACCTTGGACTAATCGATAGAGCTAATCGATTACCCAATCTTAAACCTTGCCCAACTCCAAAGTCATCTGTGACCCATTGGGAATTCCCATTGCCTATCATTCAGTCATCCTTGATCTGCCAAGGCTTCTTCACCAAGTGTCTGATCAACATTAATCCACATAGACTTTCCATCTTATGTCAACTTTCTGTTGGACTTTCAATCACTAAGTGCCCGATTAACCTTTGACTCACTCGGACTTTTCTCATGCTTAGCTCCGCTAGGACTTCCATTACCTAATTTCCAACTAGGTCTTCATTACCTAGCCCTGCTAGGACTTCCATTATCTAGTTCCTAACTAGGTCTTCATTGTTTATACTCGATAGGATTTCCACTGCTTAGTTTCACTCACTGGGGATTTTTCATTACCTAGTTCCCATCTAGGTCTTCACTTCCTAGCCTTGCTAGGACTTCCATTTCTATCTTTACTCACTAGAAATTTTTTACTACCTAATTTTCAGTTAGAACTTTCCATTACCTAACCTCTAGTTAGCACTTCCCGTTACCTAACCTTCAATTATGACTTCCCGTTGCCTAACCTCTTGTGAGGACTTCTCTAAACAAGTATCCATTTCTTCCTTGACTTACTTGACTTCTCTCACATATTGTCAAATAATGAAACTCAAGCTTGAGTCAACTTAAGCTTAGTCAAATTTGTCAACCTTAACCCGAGGATGTGTTGGTTGCTACTCGGAATACCGTTCTAGTTCCCCTGTACAAAAATTTGTACAAGTATAGAACTATCCTAGCTATCCATGTGCTCTACTGAAGTTAAATTCGGATTACAAATGATGCTTAATATTATTAATCCAAATTATCCTTCAGAAGTTAAACTTGGATTGGAAACGATACTTGATATTTTTACTCCAAGTTTAACCGATGTGTTCTTCATAAGTTAAACCATATTACAGAAGTTAATTAAAATATCTATTTCAAAGATCGTCTTCGAGGTTAAACATGGCGAGGCACTAGGCCTTCTTGGGTATGTGATCATCTACCACTTCCTAGACAAAGCCTTTCAAAGAAATCAGATATTTAACTTCTTACAGTAAACTAAGTTTAACTACAGAGACCTCAATAGAAGCACAATATCGAAACATGAAATCAAAAAATAAAATCGATAGCCTCTTGTGTTTGATTTTTCTAGATTTATACAAAGAAGATGAACTAGTTATGATGCGGAAATAAATAACTAGTTATACCTTTTTTAGTAGCTTATAGACTTCTTGATCTTCTGTTGTATTCCTCTCCTCCTCTTGTACGTCGTGTGGGTGACAATCTACCAAAATGAAATCCACCCAAGCTTCTTCCTTTGCTTCCAAGTTTCGGTCACCAACTAACCTCCAAGGGATGCTAGACAAGAGAGCTTCCTTCTCTTCTTCTTCTCCTCCAAGCAACCGGCTACCAAGAGAAAACCAAGCTTGATACTGCCGACCTCCAAGAGAGAAAACAAAAAGGAGAAGAGAGAAGGAAGAGGGCCGACCACCAAGGGAATAGAAGAGAGGATTTCGACCACAATAGAGAGGATGCAAGGCTTAGGTTGTTTTTAATGAGGCACCATCTCCCTCTCTTTTATAATCCTTGATGACTCCAAAAAAGGAAAGTTTTAAAATAAAAAAATTAAAACTTCCTTTTATTCCTTTACATGGTCGGCCATCACTTGTGCAAACAAAGAAAGATTTTAAACAAAAAATTAAAATCTTTCTTTTAAAATCCCTTTTGTGGTTAGCTATAAAAGGCATGTTTTATAAAATTAAAATCTTCTCTTTTAAATCCTTTTGTGGATGTCTATAAATGAAAAGATTTAAAATAAAACTCCTTTTATATCATGGTTACAAAAAGGAAAGTTTAAAATTAAAATCTTTCTTTTAAACATTATAGATAATTACAAATAAGAAAAGATTTCAAATCTCTCTTTTAATCCTTTGTAGAAAGTTATAAAAGGAAAGATTTAAAATTTTAAAACTCTCTTTTAAAACCATGTGGAAAGCATCATAAAAGGAAAGTTTTTAACAAAATAAACTCCCTTTTATTTCCTTTTGTGATCAATCTAAAAAAGAAAAGTTTTATAATTAAAATCATCCTTTTAAATCCTTTTAATGGATCTCTATAAAAGGAAAGATTTTACAAAAAATAAAACTTCCTTTTTCTATGTGTGGATGGCCGGCCCCTTACTTGGGCACCAAGCAAGGCTTGGCCAACCCTAGCTTGGGCTCTAAGCTTGGCTTGGTCGGCCCCTTGCTTGGGCTCCAAGCAGGGATGTGGTCGGCCCTTAAGCTTGGTTAAGAAGCTGGCCTTTGGGTAGATATAAGACTTTATAAATAAGAGGCTACAACAGGGACCGAGAGGACGAATTGGTTTTGGTCTCCCGATGAGCTTAAGCTTCTCGTGTTCGCCCCGAACACCCAACTCAAGTTCATCAATAATAACTCATACCACTAAAGAGTTATTATTGCACTACCGCACCAATCCCATATTACAATATGAGCTCCTTCTTATCATGAGTGTGTTAGTTTCCCCGTGTTTAAGATATCGAATGCTCACTAATTAAATGGGTTACTGACAACTCACTTAATTAATATTTAGCTCCAAGAGTAGTACCACTCAACCTTATTATCATGTCAGACTAAGTCCACCTGCAGGGTTTACATGACAATCTTTATGAGCTCCTCAAGAGGACATCACCAACCTAGATCACTAGGGTAAAGTTTTATTATATAATCAACAACACACCATATAAATAATATCATTTCCCAACTTATCGGGCCTATTGATTTAACGAACTAAATCTCGTCCTTTGATAAATTAAAGAAATAAATATTAAGTATATGTGCTTATTATTATATCATGATTAAGAGTACGTACTTTCATAATAACAGAGGTCTTGTTCTTTTATGCAATCAGTATAAAAAGAAACAACTTCAAATGGTCCTGCTCAATATACACATAGTGTACTAGTGTAATTTTATAGTTAAGATAAACTAATACCAAATTACACTACAACCACTCGAATGGTTTGCCCCATTCCATCTTGGTTATGAGCTACTATTTATAATTTATAAGGAACTGATAACATGATCTTCTGTGTCACACCAAACACCATGTTATCTACAATATAAATTAAATGGACAACTGCATTTAACATAAATGCAGACATTTGACCAATGTGATTCTTATTTCAAAATATAAATGTTTATACAAAAAGCTAGGCTTTTAGTATACATCCTAACAGGATGATTGCACTAACACATGGGTATTCAGGAGTCATGAGATTAAACCTGCTATTCTCTCTTGATTCGGACATAGTCACGGATCGAACTATTCTCCCCTGATTGTGCAGGTATTCAGGAGTCGTGAGAGTGAGCTTACTGTTCTCTTTTGACTCAGACATAGTTGCAAATCGACTTATTATTCTCTCCCGACTCATAAATAGTCACAGATTAACTTATTATTCTCTCCTGACTCAAAAATAGTCACGGATCGACTTATCAATATCTCTTGACTTGAACATAGTCATGAATCGAGCTATTCTCTGTCCGACTCCATGGGTATTTAGGAATTGTGAGATTAATCTTATTATTCTCTCCAGACTTAGACATAGTTCTAGATCGACTTATCAATCTCTCCCGACTCGAACATAGTCATGAATCAACTTGTTATTCTCTCCTGACTCTGAAATAGTCATAGATTGATTTATTATTCTCTCTTGACTCTGAAATAGTCATAGATTAATTTATTATTCTCTCTTGACTTGGACATAGTTCCAGATCGACTTATCAATCTCTCCCGACTCGAACATAGTCATGAATTGACTTATTATTCTCTCCTGACTCTGAAATAGTCATAGATTGATTTATTATTCTCTCTTGACTCTGAAATAGTCACAGATTAATTTATTATTCTCTATTGACTTGGACATAGTTACAGATCAACTTATTAATCTCTTCTGACTCAAAGATAGTCACAGATTGACTTATTATTTTCTCATGACTTGGACATAGTTATAGATCGACTTATCAATCTCTCACGACTCAGACATATTTACAAATCAAGCTATTCTCTCCCTAACTCTATGAGTATTCAAAAGTCATGAGATTGTGCCTACTATTCTCTCCCAACTCGAACATAGTCATGGATTGACTTGTTATGTTCTCCCAACTCAAAAAGTTGTGTATTGACTTATAATTCTTCCCGGCTTGGATATAATCAAGGATCAAGCATTCGTTTCCCTTATCGAAATGGTAATTGATATTTCATCTCCTCTGCCTCGAGTAGAGTCGCCAATCCTAGGTCTAATATGCTCATCTCATTTCTAACAAAATCATTTGTCCATTAACAGTGGAAGACTTCCCCTATCTTTGACATTGATAGTCTAGTTAGTCGAACTTTTGCCTCCTTTGACTAGACTTGAGAGGGATGCTTATGATGTTGAGGTAAATAAGGGTTCACTGGCGAGTCCTTAACTTGGTGAACATAGATTTCACAGGGTGTGTCAACTACAAAGCCGACTAGACCAACCAAGTTGTTGACCTCTCCCAAGGAGTCTTCCCAACAAAGGTTGACTCTCTTAAGGAGTCTTCCTAATGAATATTGCTTCCTTCAACTCAATCACTCAGCTCAATTTCCTTAGCCCCACCAACTTGATGTTTCCTACTCAACTATCTCGTCTCCGCGGACCCAATGCCCCTCGACTCATTAGGTCAAATCCTCTAGTCCAACTAGCCTAGCCTACTCAATAACATGTGAGACACCACGTGGGTTGTATAACATGTGTGAGATCATGAGGGTGGGTATAGTACGTGGAACAACATGGTGCACATGGTGTGTGATAGCATAATGCAGCATGATCCTCTATAACATAGAGCATTGGCAACATGACTATAGATATGACAATGTGACACTTTCCCTATCGGAGTATGATGCCCCATCAATCAATACCTAGAGGAGAGAGGTGTCATGCCTTCCTTTTGTAGTAGTGATATAAAAGGAGCTCGATCCTGCACACATTCACAAACCCTCACACACATTTCTTGTTTATGGTTCTTCTCCACCTCCCTTGCTGGAGACTTGACTTGGGCGTCTGAGTGGTTGAGCCAGGGCCCCGTCCCTGGCCTCCATTCTACTCCCCTTTTGAGCTTTGTAGGCATTCGAACCATCCTTCCTTCCTCCTATCCCATATGACTTCGTTGACCTCCTCAACATCAAAGACACATTACTGATGGCTCATCCTTCGGCGGTCTCAAGCAAGAATAATGGACATGTCTTCAAACTAGTTGTCTCCTCCCACGAGTGGCACTAACCCAGTAGCCTAAAAGAGATAAAGAGAATCACCATAATTGACCAAATCAAATCACCAAATCAAGTCAAATTAGTATTAGAATTATTTTAACAATTTCATTATAATTATTAGAATAATTCTGTTATTTATTAATTGGTCAATTAACGAAGTACTTCTTAAATATTATATATTGTACTGTCCTTAGAGCAAATATCAATGAACAATAATATTAATTATTACTCTCATATTCTTTCTTGTCATCTTCTTATTCTTCTTCTTACATGATATCAGAGCCAATGCTCTTCTTCTTTTGCGGCTCTCACCAATAAAGGGTGAACCGATTTTTAATCTCTCATGATTTATTTTCTCGTTTTTAATTCCCTCCTCTCTCTCTCATTTTTAATTTCTCCTCCTAATTTTCTTCTCCTCCTCTAAACAGTAGCAACCCCTTTCTTTTTCTCCCATGTGTCGAACCCTCATTTTTTAATTCCCTTCTCTAAATAGTAGCTTCATGCCTTCAACACTCTTGCTGTTTCGGCCGCTTCTTGCTATTTCAGCCCAAACTGTTACCGTTTCAGGAAGAGTCATCACCACCCAAGAGTATCTGCCACTGGTTACCCTATTCCATTGCTATCTCAACCAGGTGATGCTGTCTCTCTCCCCATAAGCAGCCTCCCTTCCCGTCGGCTTCCCTTCCAGCTGATTTGCCAGCCAAACCAGCGGACAACAAAGGTTCCTTTCTGCCTGGCTTTAGCCGATTCTAAACCATCCATCGCTGCCTCTTGATGCCCCTGCTATCGAACTTCTTCTCTGGATCCACAGTTGTCGACCACAAGGTAGAAGCTCCTCTCCTTCGCAATCCGCAGAGCCAACATCACCTACAGGATAAGTTATTTTACTTCTGATGTCAAATACTCAACAACATCAAGGAAGTCAAAAGCAATGTTCAGACTGATGTCAGATTTTTCGCATCATTGATCATACTGGAAATCTATGCTCTAGAAGATTTAATTGGTCATATACTCGAGCAAAATGCCAAATTTGTCTCAGAAATAGATATTTTGGTATTCAATATCCTAGTCGATTCAGCTCGAATTTTATTGGTGGTCCTACAGTTTCAAGACAACCATATGTTTCACAAGTGTATCCTAAAGTCCTCTCGTCTGTGTCTACTTGTGGTAAAACCCCAGAGTTTTCATCTACTGATTGGTATATTGATAGTGGAGCAACTCATCATGTCTCATCAGATTATAATATCTTTACAGACGTAATGTTATATTATGACTCAGATACGGTTCAAGTACCCGATGATTCATGTTTGCAAATTGCTAATTTTGGAAACACATATGTTAATTTATTTAATTGTACTTTTCACATGTGCAATGTCTTTCATGTTCCATCTATCACTAAAAATTTATTTTCTACACGTCAGCTTTATTTTAATAACAATGTCATTTTTGAGTTTCATCATAATCATTATCTTATAAAAGATAAAGGAACAAATACTATTATGTTTTATGGGAGAATAAAAAATGGCATCTACTATCTTCAAAATTCTTTAATCAAAGTTTTTGTTGATGAATGCACAAATAAACCCAGCTTGGCATGCTTAACTTGGTCATCCTTCCTTTCGCATTATTCAGTCAATCATCAATAGGTATGGTTTACCTACTTCCATTACCTCCTCTCCATCTCATTCATATAGGGTCTGCATAGAATTTAAAAGTCATAAGCTACCTTTCTCTTCATCCGATCATATTTCTAATTTTCCGCTTAAAATAAATCATTCTGATATTTGGGGCCCTACAGATCATTTTAGTAAATATACTTGGCTCTATCCTATGAGAAGGAAATTTGATTTATTTGATATATTCTGTAATTTTTAAATTCAAGTTGAACGATATTTTAATCATAAAATACTCTCTTTTCATTCTGATTGGGGAGGTAAATATCAAGCTCTGCATCGTCACTTGTCTCTTGTGGAATTGTTCATCGAGTTTCTTGTCCTCACACTCCAGAACAAAATGACTCTACTAAGAGAAAACATAGACATATAGTTGAAACTACCTTAGCTCTTCTTCATCATGCATCGGTTTCGCATAAATTTTGGGATGAAGCTGGTAGCACTGCAGTATATCTCATAAATTGACTTCCTACTCCATTGCTCAATCATAAGTGCCCTTTTGAAAAACTTTATAATCAAACCCCTTATTACACTTTCCTTCAATTTTTTGGTTGCACATGTTATCCATGGTTACACCCTTATTCTAAACACAAAATTGACTCTCGTTCACTACAATGTGTTTTCCTTGGTTATAGCAATTTACACCATGGTTATCATTTCTTGCATATACCAACAAGACGAATTTATATTTTATGACATGTTACTTTTGATGAATCTCTATTCCCTTTTTCAGTAGCTTCTTTGATCTCTCCTCCAGATACAAGTGACACCTTCTTAATGCCACATAATATTGTCAGAAGTGATGGCATCCTAGGTCCTGCTCCGGATCTCTCTAATAACTCCCCTATACCATCAGAATCACTTCAGGTTGCTGCTCCAATCTTGGAAGTCTCGTCGGTCGAAAAGAATATGCTCTCTATTTCTGTATCCTCAGATAATGCAAGTCCGTCATCTCCATCATCATGTCATCCTATTTCCTCATAGCCATCAACAAATGATTCAGATGATAATGCTCCTCATCGCATGCTTCTCGTTAGTGACATTTATGAATGTTGCCCACCAAATGCAACTCGATATCCCCTTCCACGAGCTCTAGTGGTCTCTTCAAAATCTATTGAACCAACTTATTTTACACAAGCAAGCAAGGATCCAGATTGGCGTAGTACAATGGATACAGAATTTGATGCACTTCTTCGTAATGGAACATGGAGTCTAGTTCCGCGCACTCCTTCAATAAATGTTGTGGACTATAAATGGGTATTCTGTCTTAAGCATCGAGCTGATGGTACTCTTGAACGATACAAAGCTCGACTTGTAGAAAGGATTTAGTCAACAACAGGTATTGACTTCAATGACACTTTTAGTTCAGCCATCAAAATTACATCTGTCAGACTATTATTATCGATAGTTGTTAGTTCTAATTGATCTGTATGTCAATTGGATATTTCAAATATGTTTCTCCATGGTCATCTTGAGGAAACTGTATTTATGGAGCAACCACCTGGGTTCATTTATCCACAATTTTCATCTCATGTTTGTCAACTTAAAAAATCCTTATATGGTCTTTGACAAGCTCCTTGTGCATGGTATCATCGAATATCTAATTGGTTACAAGCTCAAGGATTTTCTGGATCAAAGACTGACTGGTCTCTATTTCACAAATATAATGATGGATCTATGATATTTTTTCTTATTTATGTGGATGACATCCTAATAATCGGCAATGATCACAAGGGTATTACAACTTTGTTAAGTCTTCTCAATCAAGAATTTCCTACTTGAGATTTGGGTATTGCTCATTTTTTCTTGGTATTGAGTTTATTCCACATGAAGATGACTATCTTCTCTCTCAGAGCAAATACATTACTGGACTTCTTCAAAGAGCCAAAATGCATGGAGCACGTTCGGTCTCCACCAATTGCTATAAATAACTCTCCAACTTCATCCTCTCCTGCTCTATCTGATCCACATATTTATCGAAGCATTGTTGGAGCCTTACAATATGTCACTATCACATGTCTTGATAATACTTTTGCAGTAAATCATGCTTGTCAATTCATGCATGCTCCAACTGAACAAATTTAGGTTAATGTAAAAAAGAATACTTCGTTATCTCAAATATACTATTCTACATGATTTTCTTTTATATCGCTAATCGTCTCGAGATTTACATGCCTATAGTGATGCGAATTGGGTAAGTTCTCCTGAATATAGACACTCTACTAGTAGATATGCAATATTTCTTGGATGAAGTCTTATCTCATGGAATTCGAAAAAGCAACCTACGATATCTCATTCAAGCACTTAGGCAAAATATAAAGTTATAGCAAATACAACATTTGAAATTATTTGGCTTCAATCATTTCTCTCTAAACTTCATTTTGCATCAAATATTACACCAAACATTTGATGTGACAATATTGGAACAACATATCTCACAACAAATCTAATCTTTCATGCTCGTACAAAACATATGAAAACTGATTTTTATTTTATTCGTGAACATATGACAACTCAACAGTTATCCGTCTCTTATATTTCTACTGAAAATCAAATCATTGATATATTTACTAAGTCATTATCCAAACAATGTTTCAATAAGTTAGCAAGTAAACTTAAAGTCAAAGATCTCCCGTTAATTTTATCAAGGGGTAAAAGAGATAAAGAGTCTCACCAGAATTGATCAAATCAAATCACTAAATCAAATCAAATTAGTATAGGATTATTCTAATAATTCTATTATAATTATTAGAATAATTCTCAGAATAATTTTTAGAATAATTCTGTTATTTATTAATGTTATTTATTAATTGGTTAATTGACCAAGTACTTATTAAACATTATATATTGTACTGTTCTTAATATAAATATCAATTAACAATAAGATTAATTATTGCTCTCATATTCTTTCTTGCCCTCTTCTTATTCTTCTTCTTCTTACATTGCCCCCCTAGTCTCGGCCAAATTTAACACACTTTAGAGGTTGCTTAGCAAGGCTCCTTGGTTGCTTAAGATACGAAAGAATATTTTGGAAAAGAAGAAATAGAAAGAAACATCATCTAGGAGCCCCTCAAGCTCTTATACCTACACTTTATATGTGTTACACCACCCTCTTCTTTACTATTGCCGTTTCGACCATGATAACCATTGCCTGTTGCCGCCACTGTCGCTCTATAATTGTTTTCCATTATTGTGTCGGTTATGCCTCCATTCACGTTGTTTGAGGGATAGACGCGGGTCTCCCTTTAGACCTTAGGAGCTCACAAAACAACTACTCAGGTACTTGGACGGTTGAGTCGAGGGGATCCACTTTCCAAGTCAATGGGTTCTCGAGCCAAAGGTGGTCGAACACCCGACTCAAAGCATATCACAAATCAGGGAGCTGAGATGCGAAGGCACCGAGTGCATCCATCAGACCATCATCCAACATTTGGTCGCATAGTTTATGGGTGATTGGAGCATATTTGTAATTTTGTTTTAGCTGTTACTTTCCTTTTTTTTTTTTTTCTTTTTTTTTTTTTTTGTAGGCCATGTGTTTGCACGTTTATCTCTTACCGACTTCGACTAGAAAATAATATAGTTTTTTATTTTCATTTCTAATTTATAACGATAGGAATTTCCCACATCAAAGTAATTCAAACGAAAACATTTATGCTTAAGTAATTTTTTTTTAAGCTAACCATGTGTTTAAATCCTAACTAAAAGTATTAATAATATAAAACACAATATTTTTTTAATAATTCAGATATCTAGATTTTTACCGACCCAACTAATCCTTAAGGTGGACGAGGTTTTCGTGTTTCACCCATAGATAAATCTATAAGTACAAATTAAATGACTTCTTATATTTCCTGTTTCTAATGTGCTTGATTAATAACCCATCACCTTTTAATTTTGCTTCGAAAGGTTCTTAAAAATATTCACTTAGATATTTGGTATTCGTAGTCCTTTTAGATGATAATTAATTTCTGGCACGGGAAATATGAAGGAGCCAAAACAAGTGGAAAGTCAGTTCATCACGAGTTCTTATCCTTCCCTGAGAACGATGGCAACCAAAAAGTATAAGAAAACAAACTAACAAATAATGCATCTTCGCATTATGTTATCTTCAATTCATCAATTGCTCTTGCTTCTATCTTTAATTTAGAAGAGTTGTTCGTTCAGATCTGTTTTCTATAATCTATATTTTCAAAATTAATTAACAAGTATTTTCTGAATAGACTATAGTAAATTATTTTTTTTTAAGAAAATAAGATTTTAATATATAAGATTATTCAATCAGTTTGGATTCATTGGATGATGAAGGCATTGTAAGTTTGGATTCTTTAGAAAATTATTTAAAAATTTCTAAACATCTAAAAATCATGAATTTTTAACCACAAACAGAAGACATGTCAAAGTTTCTTTAAAAAGTTATTTGAATGAAAAATTTGAATAGAATTTAAAGATTTATCAATTTCGACATGTTAATTATCATATCGAGTCAATCAATTAATTAAAATAAGGAATACTATTCTAGGAATTTTCCTAAAAACTTAAAATTGAATTTGTCATTCAATAAACCCCTAGGAATTTTCCTATGGTTGACTATATAATTTTTATAAATAAAAGATTTCCATACTTTTCTGATATAACCCCTAGGAAATAAAATTGATTTTTATAATTACATTTTGATCACCCAAACTCTAAACCTTCATTTTCAAAATCTAATTCATGATTATCAATCAATACAATCATGTTGATCTTTTCCAAATTCTTAAGCTTTGACCTTAAAGCTTGATTTTTCAATTCTAGTGTTCTAATTCTAGAATTACTTTGCTTAATCTAGGCCTGATAAATCTTTCATACATCATAGAATTTGTATCATTGCATATATGATTATTCATAAACACCAAATCATATGAATCATACTTGGAAGAAATAAAGTTTGCCCTGAAACATAGATAGGATGATGATACCTTCTCCTATCTTTGGAGCTCCTCCTTTATATAAGCCTTAAATTTTCTTTCATTTCCTTATTTTCTTTACTATCTTTCATTTGGACACTTGGTGTAGTAATGGCCCCTTTCTTTGCATGTGAAGCAAATTATGTGGTCTTTGTACCTTTTTGGCTTCATTTCTCCTATACTTTTGATTAGAGGAAAATTTTAAATCACTAGGTTTAGGTGTTACCTTATACCTTTTTTCTTTCCTATTTCACATTGACTTTTCTAATGACCATTGTGTCTGCATCTCAAGCACACAATGTGCTCTTTCCTATTGATGTCAATCAAAGAACTTGATGCTTGTTTTTTTGAGATCTCCTCCCTTATCAAAATTTGTTCTTCTTACATCTTGAAGAAGTCGAAGGTTCTTCACACGACTCATTGATCTATTGAAGATGGTTTCTCTTCCTCTGAATATGGTGTTTCCTTCTCCTCTTGTTCTTGTTGAACTTCTGGTTTTCTTCATCTTGTAATAACCTATCTGGCTCAAAACAGTATTAGGTAAAATTGAATGATGGATTTTATACCTTCTCTTGTTAACTTTATCGATTTTTGTTTGTTCCATTTCTTCTTTTGTAGGGTTCTTCCCTTCTTGTCTTTTGGAATTTCCCATTTGTTGCAAATGCTAAAGCAACATCAAAATCAGACTTGAACTACGTCTCTATTCTTCTTTTTCATATTGCAAATTCACCTTCAAATTTAGATGGTTGAATATACAATCCGACCATCTTCTTCAAATGCTACTTGGTCGTCCCGATCTAGATGCTTAGTCGACGATTAATCTTCCTGGACAGTCCTAACTTGATATTAGCTATAGATCAAAAAGTAGTGTTAAAGGGGGTGAACAACGTGCTATTTTAAAAACTTATTTTTATCTTCTTAAGAAAAATAAAATGACTAAAAAAATATATGAAACACACTAAAAATAAAAACACATGGATTTAACATAGTTCACAACATCCAAAGTTGCTACTTCATGGCTTAGTGATTGGTTTGGTGGATCACCCCCAAAATGCCCACTATATTTTCTCCTTTTCAAAAACCTTTTGGAGGTTAAAAAACCTAGTCCAATAACACCGAGAATAGCCCTAAAATAATTAGGGTGTCTCTATTAAAGAAATACAAGCTAATAACGTTACCGTAAAGATGCATTGCTTTCAGTGCTTTAGAGTTTAATGAACACTATTCTAAGGTGAATTTGAGCACAGGAGAAGAGCTTGAAGTGAGTGAAGTTGATCTCTGAGGCTAGGGATCAAGTTGCTTAAATAGAATCAACTGATAGATCTTTTTTGATCGATCGGTAGCTTATCCTACTCAATGTGCTGCTCTTATCAATTTTTCAATCGCCTGATTAACAATAACAATCAATCAAATCCTATCCCCATCATTTTTTTCATCTAGGTTTAGGCTCCTGATCAACTTTCGATTGCAAGATTGCCAGCCACATTAGCACTTATCTCCTATCTCTTGCCACATAGGCTACCTCAAATTTTATTATTTGCCACATTAGCAACCACGTCAGTACCTTGATACTTGTCATTTCTCATATTAGCATGGCAAAGTTTATCTTGTGCCACGTTGGCTTCCACATCAATAATCCAAGACTTATCCTTTGATACATCAATAAGCTAAAGTTTATCCCGTGTCACGCTGTAAGCCACATCAATACTCTGAGAATTAACCTCAACCACATTTGCAAAGTGATGTTCATCCACTACAACGTCAACAAATTATCCTACTTCATCTGCCAAATCAGATGAACTATGCTAATCAGTTGTTTTTTATCAAAAAAAATCATTTCGATCACCTAAACCTTTCAATCGATCAATTACCCCTTCAGGTCACCTAAAAACCTAGTTTCCTACCACACAAAGTTATATATATATATATATATACCCCAAATAGTTGAGGGGGAGATCGTTGGAACACCAAGCTGTGAGAACCATGTTGTTTTGATATTTGTTCTAACTATTTTAAGTTAGGTCTTACTATTGTTATTGATATGGGTGTTTAAGTGTATAGGAACTTGAGAGAATATACATGTACCCAAATACCCAATGGCTCAGGATCCGATGGAGTACTACGAAGGGTGGTATGCATGGAATATCTAAGGGACTGAAAAGGATGAGGAGCATTAGAGACAACAAAATCTTGGCAGAAGATGCAAGCGAGCAAAAAAGATGACATGGGAAGAGAATTGACAAGCTTAATGCATCTGAGGTATAAGAATCTGCAGAAGAGTATTCAAGTGGAGCGAGAAGAACGCACTGGGAGAGACGGAAGAAATCAATGCATCTGAGGGACAAGAAGCTAAGAGGAAGTTTACACATGGTAAGCTATGAGTTGAGTTAAGTGATTAACTCAGGATGAGGGTAGACCTAATGATGAGTCTATTTTATATAGGATTTTTATTAGTATTTTATGTTGGTGCAAGTTGTACAAGAATCAAACCTAAGTTTTGATGTTGGCAAAGATTCAAGTTAAGTCTTGTTGTGATCTAACAAGTTGACTGAGTGTGCAGACTGTTTACTCAATCGGAAAGACTTAGTTGGAGGCTAGGCAGGAAAAATCTTAGCAGATCGTGGAACCCAGGTTCAAGTCCAAGTGGGTCGAGGGGACCCGATGTTTGGCGGTGCGATCGAGAGGTCTGGAGGACCGAAGATCAAGGAAAAAGTCTTGGCGAGCCGATCAAAGCTAAGTGAAAAGTCCAAACTAGATCTGGAGGATCTAAGTTTGGCAGGTAGGTTGAGGTAAATAACTGGAGGAGCGACAGTGAGATCGGGTTCCCATAGGGAACAAATTTAAGTTGTTGATCCAACTGAAGAAACCGGGAAGGTTTCCAAGTTGAGATCAAGATAGTTCTACTGTCCTACATTACTCATGAATTATTATATTGCTAACATCTATTTTGCAGGTTTATTGTCTAACACTGTTTTGCAGGTTTGGCTGGATCGGCTGACCGAACTGGAGAATCGGTCGACCGAACAACAAGAGACCAAAGAAGTGTTTAGATCAAACCAGAACAGACGGAATCCAATCAAGCCATGATCGGTCGACTGAACCGTAAGATCGGTCGATCGAACCCTAATGACTCAGCACAGAATCAACATCGATCAGAAGCAGAAGGAAATTGAGCTGATCGGTCGACCAAACCGTAAGATTGATCGATCGGACCAATCAACCATTAATGCATAGTAAATGCGGATCTCAGCAAATCTTGACGGACAGGGAAGGAGCCTGTTCAGTCGACCGAAAAATGGGATCGGTCGATCGAACCCTTAATGGACAGTTAATGCTGAAGATCGAATCAGCAATCGGATCTCAGCCAGGAAGGAATGGAGCTGGTTCGGTCGACCGAACAGAGGGATCGGTCGACCGAACCTCAAAGATACTTATAAAAAGGGTTCGAGATCTGAGGCTGTTGATACACTTACTGATCATTCAAAAGGCTCTCTCTACGCAAGTTACACGTGCTACAAGTTCTCTACAAGTTACTCCGTCTAGAAGTACCGACCGGGCTACTATTTCTACTTTCTTGTCGGTATATCATTTCTTAAGCTCGCATTGTATTATTTCATTAGTAAGATAGTAAGTTGTTACTATCTTGCTCATTTGTACGTTCTTCTTCTTTTCGAGGATTTTGGAAAGAAGGGTTATAGTGGATTGTCCATCGGTGCGATCAAGGATCGCGGGTCTTCGAGTAGGAGTCGATCTAGACTCCGAACGAAGTAAACAAACTTGTCTATTTACTTTCCGCTGTGCATGACTCTGATTTCAAAGGAAAAGAGAAGTTTTTAAAAAGGCGCGATATTCACCCCCCCCCCCCCCTCTATCGTACTCATTCGATCTATCATTTTATACTCATCTTGTGATATTTTAGAAACATACATTATATGATTTATTCCCTTTTAGCATTGTTTTACAATTTTCTTGTTTAGAGATCTATTCTTGTACTTTTTCATTGATAGGATGAAGAATTGAAGCTAAAACGGAGTTAAAAGAGCTTTAGAATGAACACATAAAGCAAGGAACATGTTCTGGCTATGTCCCAAGACATTGGTGTATTCCTCGAGATAAAAAGGAGCAAAGACAGAGCAATCGTGGGTCTTGGTCTTCCAGAGTCACACACGATTCGACCATGTATTTTTCTCACGGTCGTGTTTTTTCCTGCCAAATCACAGAAAAAGGCATGGCCAAGCCGTGTGTTTTTCACATGACCATGTCAGCCTCCGGCTCAAACTGTAGACCAAATTTTAAACGGACATAACTTTCAGCTTAGTTTGAACCACAAATTGTACAACCTATCAAAATATAGATAATTTCAAGATTTACAAGTTAGCTTTAGAGTGCAACCCAAGAAAACCAAGTCTAAAGGCTATAAAATACATTTTGTTGGAGATCCCATAATTTCATATGGCTCATCCTTATGTTTTTCACATGATCATGTCGTCCTATCGTAGATTTGACAAACTCAGTATTTTTGGAAGTTATTTCCTATTTTGAGGGCTTGGGAGGCTATAAAAGGATCCCAAGCCTTATGGAAAGAGGGAGGAGGGGTTTCTTGGTGACAAGGAACCCTAGGAGAGTCATTCCAAGGAGCAAGAGGAGTTTTCATCCATGTTTAGAGTTGAAGGAGAAGCCTGAAGATGATCTACGCTTCATAGAATCAAATTTTCTCTCTTTTCTCTTAAGCTTGGATTGTAAAATGTAATTTCTATGTCTTCTTATTGTAACTCCATGTCCATGGAGTAGCATTGTTGCTTTTAGGACTAGGGAGTAGTCTTGTGACATTTAGACGCTTTGTTTGTTTTTCTGTAGTTTGATATATTTAGGTTTCTTTATTCTATAATTTGATTGTTTGTGGTCTAGTTCTATTGTACATACACAAACTCAACTTCAAAAGCGCATTTTTGTATCCCAAGGGGTATGGGGAAGGACCAAAAGGTAAACTCAATCCTCCAACCGGTAGAATAGTGAGACGTGGGGGGTCGGTCATGGAAATAGTCTGAGTTATCATGGGGATTCCCTAGGCTTTCATGGAACATAATGGGCCCACCTCGATTCAAGGTCACGCAGTAAGTGAAGACAACTCGAGAACCATGAGGAATCTCTTGACAGGAGCACTACAAGAAAAAATTGTTTGAAAGACAATATTTTTTATGCGTTGTTAAAAGGATAAAAAGCATTGTTGTTGAAAAAGCAACATAAATATATCTATGCATTGTTAAAAGCATAAAAAGCGTTGTTGTTGAAAAAGCAACATAAATATATCTATGTTATTAAAAAAGTGTTGTTAAAAGTACTGTTCAAAGACAAACAATACTTAAAAAGTATTATCATTTTTTGTAATGACAACGCTTTTATAATGCTTTAAAAATGTTATCATTTTTTTTAGGTGAGTGAAATTTACGATGGTTCGGTACATAGACACAGCTTCTCTTAGGTACACCACTGCACCCTGTTCTCTCTGTTCCTACCTTGTCCACCTCTACCTGCCCAACATAAATAAACAATTCACAGACTATAATCCAGTGATAAAATCTACTCTTGTATCGATGCTTACTTACATTTGAAATAAACTTTTGTAACAACCCAAATTTCCTCATTTTGAGTCCTAATAGTAATTTTAAAATATTTAAAAATGTCTTAGAAATATTCTAGAGATTTTTAGAAATTTTTAGAGTATTTTTATGTAATTTTTGGAGTTCGTTTGGTATTTTTACCAAAATGAAGAAGTTTCAAAAATAAAGAGGTTCAGCCGAGGTTCGAACCCGCAACCTCCGACCCGACCCGAACCTTAAGCGGATCCGGCTGACCAAGTGCCCAAGCGAGCATTGCTAATTAAAGAAGGAGTGAAATATATTTATATGGAAGTAGATAACAGAATACCTAGTTTTAAGAAGAGAACTTAGGTATTATCCCGAGACCTAATTCCTTCTCACCTCTTCTTCCTCGCGTGCGACGGCGGCTCAGGCGGAAATAGAGAAGAGTTTAGGGCATCGTCTCCGGCGGCCGGCGAGGGTGTTCTCCGAGGGATTCTTCACGCGGTGGTGATCCTCTCGTCGAGGAGAGTCTGTGGGCGCAAGAAGAGGTCAGAGATTTGAGGTATCCGAAGCCCTAGTTACCTCTCATTCGGTTGTGAGTCCAAGAAACCATTGTAAGTTGCTTTCTCACCTGCAGTAAGAGTAGCTCTTGAGTTCTTGCTTCTTCTTGTTGTTTTCTTTGATGTATGCCACAAGGAGATTGTTCTTGAGTCTGCTGCCGTGAGTTTTTTAAGAAGATGAGAAGGGATTTGGAATAGCATGGATAGCTAGTTTTGGAAGGTTTCGGATTTCGGTTTTGATCCATTAGTTGTGTTGTGTAGTTTCAATTTCAGAAGTTCGTTTGTTAAATCTGAGCATGAGGAATGGTATTACAATTTAGACTTTCTTGTTACCTTAATGGGTATGATCGAATTTCATTTAGCCTTGTAGTTTTAAGTTTTGGTTCTTTTTCAATTAATCGGACAGGAACAACCATGTGGTTAAGTATTGCAGTTTATTTTTAGCATTTCAGATTTTAGATTTCTTTTGCATATCAGTTATAGATCCTTTGTTGAGTTATTAGAGCATGAAGTGGTGTAAATTGGAGCATACAGTTTAGTTTCATTGTGTAGCACCTTAGTTTGATTTTTCCTTGCTGTAATGAGTAAGAACAGCTCCATTTGGAGCTTAGAACAGCCCCCTTTGGAGCTCATTCTAGTCCATGTTTCTTTGTGTTCACTGCAGAAACGAACAGCTCTGTTTAGAGTTTAGAACAGCCCTTTCAATTTGCACTTTTAGCAAGTACAGATTTAATTTTTAGTTAGTTTTCTTTGCTGCTGTACAAAACCCAAACTACGCTTTATTTTCCAAGTACATAGTTAGATTTCTAATTTAGTTTCTAGTTTCCTTTTTTGTTTTGGCAGTAGGCGTGTACCATAATTAGTAGAGGTGCAGGATTTTAGTGTAGTTTAGATTTCCTTGTAGTGCAGAATTTTAAGTGCAGATTTCTTCCATTAAGTGCAGTTTTCCATTAAGTGCAGATTTTTTATAAGTATTGCTTGCAGATTTTGATAAGTATTATAGTGCAGATTTTAATTAAGCTTATAGTGCAGATTTTTATTTAAGCTTATGGTGCAGATTTTAATTAAGCTTATAGTGCATATTTTTAATTAAGCTTACAGTGCAGATCTTGTTAAGTATTACTATTTTGAGTTTAAGAAAAGTATAAGAAGGAAAAAGAAAAGAAAGAAAAAGGTCAAGGCCTTCAGTAGATCCCAAAGTCAATACTTTAGGGATTTTGACACACAAGGTGCTTGTTAAAATGCCAAGGTATTTAAAGAAGAAGTAATTAAGATATTTTACTTTTTAAAAGGCTTATACCCAACTTCCAAGGTTGTCGTTAAACAAATCCAGGTGACCAATTCCAAGGTCTTGGCCCTGGTAAGACCAAGGTCTTTACCCTCGTAGGACTGGTGACTAGCTACCACAGTCTCTATTAGGGAGCACGCATTGGTACTAAGCCTGGGCCCAAGAGAAGCTTTATTATTATTTTGAAATATTAAAGTATAAGTTTTTGAACAAGTAAAATAAGCTTCACATAAGTTTAAAATTCAGCAAGTTTAGTTTTCTTGTATGCTGGCATGTTTGTTTAGATTTGCTTTACATGTTTAGCATTTCAATATGCCTTGTTTCCTTTGTTGTTAGATGAGCATGAGTAGTATCTTCTTTTGAGCATTCAGTTTCTAGATTTCTTTCAGCTTACATGCATACTCGAGTTTTTGTGAGTTAGATAGCGCTTACTAAGCAATTTTGCTTATAGATTGCATTTCCTCTTACTGCAGATAAAGAAAAGGAAAAGCTATAGCAAAGGAAGGCGACAAGGAGGTGTTCGATGATGTATGATGCCAGGACTATGGGAGAGACTTGAGACATTATTAAATTTCTTTATTTTAGTGGATAAGAAACATTTGAGATTGTACTTTATATTCCATGTCATTTGAGATTGTACTTTATATTCCATGTCATTTGAGATTATTCTTGCTTTAGATTGCATGCTAAGATGAGTTCAGTTTAGTAAGTAGGTACTTTTGTGTTTGCATTGAGATATAGTTTCATATGTTTTCTGCTATTATGAGTTATATGTGCATGTCAGTATTGTATTGTATTTTAGTCCTGCTGAACTGTATATACTCTGTCGAAATTTTAAGTTTTTTGGAAAAATTTTAATGTACAGTTTGTTGTACTAGTCAAGTAAGAATCTATAGTAGTTACGTAACGGTCACCTTTAGAGAGTAGTGAGAAGGGTGGTCGTTACAACTTTAGCCCAACCTTCATCTAGCTCTTGTATGTTCCTTCTCTCAGCACCACAATGTATGGATCTAGCTTTAGCTCTATCCGACCCTTTTGGTTTCCTTCCTTGAGAACACCCCTCAAGTAAATTCGACACCTCAACGGAGTTAGCTATAACCCAAACTTATGCAGTTTTCCTAGTAATCATAACAGAAATTCTAACAATTAGAACAAATGACATGAACTATTACGTCGCTTCACGAGCAAAGTGATCCTCATGGAACTTGTCCTTCTCCATGAGACTCAACCTCACCTTGGTAACATCTTTCCATTTTGAAGGTAATATTGGATCCATGTTTTCTTCTCTCTTTTTGTTGATCACTTAGTTTCTAAGTGTCCCTTTCATGCACTTTATTTTAACTATTATTATTAACAATAAGGTCCATAAGATAGATACAAAAAATTAGGATACTTGATTGCAAAGAATATAATAGAATTTTTGGAAGTATTTTGCAACCAACTACTAAAAGAAAACCAAAGTGGGTTCTCTAAAAATTCAGAGTTTGCCATTTTTGAGAAAATCCTGGATCCTTATGCAATAATTAAGAGAAAGCAAGAAGAACCAACCAGTTATGATTCTATGAGATTAAATAGAAGCTCAATAATTAAAATTTAGCTTGTAATTTAATGACGGTTTAGTTTTTAAATGTTGAATACAATCAATAATGATACAGTTGTTAAGGACTCTCCAACTTAGTCCCAACAACATTAAGCTATTGGTGCATATAATCCATGTTGCAAGCTGCAACAGGTGAAAATGTCTAGCTAGTTGTTAGAAGAAGAACAGGGAGAGAGTAAGAAAATTTATTGTTTATTGATGTTTGCCCTAAGGATAATACAATATATATTGTTCAAAAAGTACTTGACCAATTGAACAATTAATAAATAACAAAATTATTCTAAGAATAATTCTAATAATTATAATAGAATTATTAAAATAATCCTAATACTAATAACTTGCATGTCATCTGCGCCTTCATCAAGGTATTGATTACTCTATCTCAAAATCTCAAAGCTATGTTTTTTAGGACATCTCTAATGGTTAGAATTCTAAAAAAAATATTATAATCCTAATATGTCACATCATGTCACATCAACATTCTAAAAACCTATTGGAACATCTACAATAGTCAGAGTTCTAAATGATTTTTTGTGATCGAATTAATAACATATAATTGTATGATTACATGCATATTACATCAATTTCAAGACAAAAAAAGTAGCTTTAAAATTTCACTACTGCTCTTGAAATACAAACTTGAAACCTTGCACCCACAATAATTAGAACTTTTTTGTTTAGCTTTTTTATTTTACAACCCTCTTTAAAAACCTTGCATTAGAGATGCCTTTAATTTGCTTAACCTAAATCGGAGCAAGAGCATCTCCAATATAAGCTTTGTCAAAAATTTATAAAATTTAAAAATTTTAATAAAAAAGCTTTTATAATTGTGTATGAGAGTTTTGAGATTTTTAATTTTATAATTGTATATGAGAGTTTTGAGATTTTTATTTTACAACCCTCTTTAAAAATCGTGCATTGGAGATGCCTTTAATTTGCTTAACCTAAATTGTAGCAAGAGCATTTCCAATGTAAGCTTTGTCAAAAGTTTATAAAATTAACAAATTTTAATAAAAAAAGCTTTTATAATTGTGCATGAGAGGTTTGAGATTTTTAATTAAGAACAGGTTTAAGTTTTCAAACCTGTTTTTAATGTGATCAAAGGGGAAAAACTAGAGATTAAGTCTAGGGGAGGATAATTTATCTAATTTTTGCACATTTTGTACTTGTAAAATTTATTACCTTATTGTTATTTTTTCTTAATTTATCCAAACTTAACTTAGGTTGATCACATCAAAAAGGAGGAGATTGTAAGTACCTCATGGTAGTTTGATATGTTCAACCAAATCAAGTTAGGTCCTGTTGTGTTTTAATATCCTTATTGTTGGAACTCCATGTTAGGATATGTACTAAAAGCCTAGATTTTTGTATGAACATTTATTTTAAATAAGAATCACATTGGTCAAATATCTGCATTTATGTTAAATATAGTTGTCCATTTAATTTATATTGTAGATAACATAGTATGTGGTGTCATGCAAAAGATCATGTTATCAGTTCCTTATAAATTATAAATAGTAGCTCACAACCAAGATGAATTGGGATAAACCATTAGAATGATTGTAGTGTAATTTGGTATTAGTTTATCTTGACTATAAAATTACACTAGTACACTATGAGTGCATTGAGAAGGACCATTTGAGGTTGTTCTTTTATACTAACTGCATAAAAGAACAGGACCTTTGTTATTATGGAAGTGTGTGCTCTTAATCCCGATATAATAACAAGCACATATACTTAGTATTTATTTCTTTAATTTATCAATGGGTGAGATTTATTCAGTTGGATCAATAGGCCCAATAAGTTGAGAAATAATATTATTTATATGGTGTGTTGTTGACTATAGAAGGAAACTGTGTCCTAGTAATCTAGGTTGATGATGTCCCCAAGAGGAGCTCATAAGGATTGTCATGTAACCCCTGCCGGTGGACCTAGTCTGGCATGACAATGAAGTTGAGTAGTACTACTCTTGGAGCTAGATGTTAATTAAGTGAGTGTCAGTAACTCATTTGATTAATGGACATTCGATATCTTAAACACAGGGAGATTAACGCACTCATAATAAGAAGGAGCCCATAATGTAATATGGGATTGGTGCGGTAGTTTAATAATAACTCTTTAGTGGTATGAGTTATTATTGATGAACTTAAGTTGGGTATTCGGGGCGAACACAGGAAACTCAAGCTCATCGGAGACCAAAACCAATTTCTCCTCTTGGTCCCTGTTGTAACCTCTTATTTATAAAGCCTTAAGCCCAGCTTCTTACCTATCTTGATGTGGTCGGTCAAGCCAAGCTATGGCCGGCCAAGTCCATCATGGAGCCCAAGTAGGGGCCAGCCAAGTCGTGCTTGGTGACTAAGCATGAGGTCGGCCAAAGTAAAATTAAAGGGAGATTTTATTTTGTTAAAATATTTTCTTTTGTAGTCATTCATGAAAGGATTTAAAAGAAAATTTTTAATTTTAAAAATTTTCTTTTATAGTCATCCTCATGGTTTTTAAAAGAGAGTTTTAAAATTTTAAAATCTTTCCTTTTATGACTGTCTACAAAATATTAAAGAGTGATTTTAATTTTGTTAAAATCTTTCCTTATTTGTAGTTATCTATATTGTTTAAAAGAGAGATTTTAATTTTTGATAAAACTTCTCTTTTTGTAGCCATGATTTAAAAAGAGAAGTTTTAATTAATCTTTGTCTACATATTTTAAAAGAGAGAGATTAATTTTAAAACTTTCCTTTATTGCCATGTACAATAGGAAATTTAGAAAAGAGAGATTTTAATTATTGTTAAAATTTCCTTTTTAATGGGAGACCACAAATAAGGAAGTTTTAATTATGTTTAAAACTTTCCTTTTTTGCCATGACCAAGGATTATAAAAGAGAAAGAGAGGTTGCCTCATGAGACAAACAACCTAAGCCTTGCCTCCCCTTCTATTGTGGTCGAAACCCTCTTCTAATCCTTGGTGTGGCCGGGCCCCTTCTTCCTTATTCTCCCTTGTTTTCTTTCTCTAAAACCGGCGGCATCTATTCCCTTTTGTCTCCTCTTTTACTTCCTTAGGGTCGGCGGCATCAAGGATTGGAAAATCCTTGTGGCTGGTTGCTTGGAGAGGAAGAAGAAGAAGAGGAGTAGCACTTGGTGGTCGGTTGCTTGGAGGAGAAGAAGAAGAAGGAAATTTCCTATTTTGGCATCCCTTGGTGGCTCGAGAGTCTTGGAGGAGAAGAAGTGGTTCGGGTGGATTCCATCTTGGTAGATTGTTGCCCACATGATGTCCAAGAGGAGGAGAGGAATACAACAGAAGATCAAGAGGTCTTTAGCTACAAAGACAGGTATAACTAATTAATGGTTTCCACTTCGAATTAATTAGTTAGTTTTCTTTGCATGGATTCTGAAATACCAACACAAGAGGCTAGCGATTTTAAGTTTCGATTTTGTGCTATCGATTTTGTATTTCGATTTTACGTTTCGATCTTGTGTTTCTATTGTGGTCTCTGTAGTTAAACCTAGGGTTACTATAAGAAGTTAAACATCGAATTTCTTTGAAAGGCTTTGTCTAGGAAGTGGTGGATGATCCCATACCCAAGAAGGCCTAGTTCCTCGCCATGTTTAATCTGGAAGCCGATCTTTGAAATAGATATTTAATTAACTTATGTAATATGGTTTTGTTGGACCCCGCGGTGGTTTTAATGTGGTCAACCAAGTTTAGGTTAGGTCATGTTTGTCTGATCCCTGTGTCTAAGTGTGCAGGAGCTTAGGAGCGCAGGAAGTCGAGCGGAAGACACAACTAGCGAGAAGGACAACACGGGATGGTAGTCGACAGGCTTGGTGCGTCCGAAGTACGAGAAAGATGCGGAAGAGTACACCGGTGGGCGTGAAGAACGTGGCGGCATTCGAGGGATGTAAAGCCGGGACAGATGACTACTCGAGGAGAAGGTCGGGAATTGGGTTCGGGTGAGCCCTATTCTGGTTGGCCGAAATCACCCATGCAAATCGAACCAGAGCAAGTCAACCGGGAGTTGACTTGACAAGTGTTCGGTCGACTGAATGCCATAATCGGTCGACCGAACCCCTATCTTCAGAAGACAGATGTTGCAGCCACGTCAGCATCCAGCCGATGGTTGATCGGTCGACCGAACCTTCTGATCGGTCGATCGAACCGAAGATAATCAGAGACTTGGTCGAGCACTTTGATCGGGTCAGATCGAGTGGAGACCGTTGGCTGATCGGTCGACGGAACACAAGGATCGGTCAACCGAACCTAAGCTCGATCCAGAGAGACTACACCTGGATGAAAGACTGGGTAGGTACAGCAGGTTCAGTCGACCGAACCTGGGGATCGGTCGATCGATCCCTCTCGAGTCAAAACCTGATCCCGAAGATCAGGTGATGTGATAAGTCTTGGAACCCCTATATAAAGGGGTCTCGAACAGCTATACGAAATCAACTCCGTAACTCATTTTCCAAACAACTTGTAAGAGCGTTCAAAGTGTAAAAAGGCTTCTCTTCCTTCATAGAAGGAGACTCTTTTAGTGCGTCTTTCCACCGCCTTGGATTAACAACTGTCTTGGTTGTAACCAAGTCAAACTGCTGAGTCGTTTCTTTTCTTTCCTCTTAATCACGTTTATTATTCTTGTTGCTTTTATTTTCGAGTTGAAAGCCTTGAGGAGGGTCTACTTTTTATTGCAGAAAATTCACCCCCCTCTTGCCAGCCCCGGCTGCAACAACAAGTGGTATCAGAGCCCAACAGCCTCAGAAGGACTAACCGCCATCTGAAGCACAAAGATCAGGACAATGGCCGGCGCGAACATTCATCCCCCAAAGTTCGATAGATATTTCGCTACATGGAAGCGAAAAATGGAGGTATTCTTTAAAATTGAATTTGATATGCTTTTAATAATGAAGTATGGATATGTAGCGCCAAAAGATAAAGAAGAGTGCAACTGGACGAAGAAGAAGCAGGTTGATTGCATGGCCAACGGAAATGCCGAATTTCACCTGCTCAGTGTTCTGCCACCCCAGGAGGTAAGTCGGATCGGAAGCTACGACTCCGCCAAAGACCTCTGGGATAAATTCCTGGAGGTCCACGAGGGCACCTCAGAAGTGAAGCTAGCAAAGCGCGACGTCCTCTAGGCACAACTAACAAATCTTCGGATGAACAACGGCGAGAAGGTTGCGCAACTCCAAGCGAGGATCAAAGAGCTGATAACGCAACTAACAAATCTCGGCGAAACGGTAACAAACCGAGATTCCATCCGGTATGCGCTCAACGCCTTCCCAAGAACTCTAGAGTGGGCGTCCTTAGTAGATGCATACTACATCTCTAAGGACCTTGAGGTAAGCAGTTTAGAAAACTTATTTTCTACCTTCGAACTTCACGAGTCTCGACTTGCAAAGAAACCAGTAGAGAAGTCGAACCTCAACATTGCCCTACAAGTCGAAAAGGAAGATCTCGACTCTGAAGCATCGATCGATGAAAACGAAGCAGCATTATTGGTAAGAAAGCTAAATAAATTTGTTAAAACTATTAAATTTAAATCGCAGTCGAGAAAGCATCAACGCAACAGAAGGACGGTCCGATGCTACAACTGCAATGAGGAAGGGCACATCAAGGATGACTGCCCCAAACTGAAGAACAAGAACAAAGAGAAGCCTAAAAAACCGATGTCCTCTACACACAGGAGCCTGAAGTCTACATGGGATGATTCTTCATCCTCCGAGTCAGAAGCCGAAGCTTTCTCGGGACTAGCACTGGTGGCCTACCACCTCTTCGAAGATGACTCGGACTCAGAGATGAGCATTGATCAAGGGGGAGAATCAGAAGAAGAAAGCTACGATGAAGGGAGAGCATCACCAGTTGAGGTAAGTAAAGTACGTGACCTCACTCCTTCTCAGTCTTTTAAGTTTATCAAAGTACTTACTAAAGACTTAGTAAAATCAGAAAAAGAAATTGCCAATTTAAAAACAATGTTAGAAAATTTGAATTTAGAAAATGAGAAATTAAATTTGGAAATTGAAAAATTAATAATTGAAAATTCAGGTTTAAAAACTAATGCTTTTCAAAAATCAAAAATTAATGTATATGGAAAATTAAACTGGTATATTAGAAAATATCAGGGTCAACTTAGAAGAATACCTAAAGCATATGTACCTCCTAAGTTTTTGACCAACCCTATAGGAAGGAACCTTTACTGGGTTCCAAAATCTTTGCTAGTTTAAATTTTTTTTGTTAAAAGCTTACAATGAGTTTCTTTATGGAAGCTTTGTCTAAGGAAGTGGTTGTTGCTCCAATAACCAAAAAGGCCTAGTGCCTCGCCACGACCTGGAAGCCGAAATATCGAAATAAAATGTTTAATTAACTTTCTAATAAAAGCATTAAAATTAGAATTAAATAATGCTTTGAAAAGTTTTTTTTTAAACATTGTCTTAGAAATTCTTCAAAAATATTTTTTTTAAAAAAAATATTTCTTAAAAGTTTTACTTAGAAAAATTCTCATATCTCTTTAATTAAGACCTTTCTGAAATTAGATTTATCTAAGCTAAGTTTTTTTAAAAATAATATTAGATTTTCACTTAGCAAAGTTTTTAAAAATGCTTTAGAAATTTTTTTTAACCCCGTTTTTAATGTGATCAAAGGGGGAGAATTAAGTAACAAGTTTAGGGGGAGTTAGGAAAATTAAATTTTTTATTTACATTCTTTTTTTACCTAAAATGTTAGTTTAGTAATTTTCTTAAAATTACTATTTGTTTGTTTTTTACCCTAACTTAAACTTGGGTTGATGCACATCAAAAAGGGGGAGATTGTTGGACCCCGTGGTGGTTTTGATGTGGTCAACCAAGTTTAGGTTAGATCCTATTTGTCTGATCCCTGTGTCTAAGTGTGCAGGAGCTTAGGAGCGCAGGAAGTCGAGCGGAAGACACAGCTAGCAAGAAGGACAACACGGGAAGGGAGTCGATAGGCTTGGTGCGTCCGAAGGACGAGAAAGCTGCGGAAGAGTACACTGGTGGGCGTGAAGAACGTGGCGGCGTTCGAGGGATGTAAAGCCGGGACGGAAGACTACTCGAGGAGAAGGTCGGGAATTGGGTTCGGGTGAGCTCTATTCAGGTTGGCCGAAATCACCCATGCAAACCGAACCAGAGCAAGTCAACCGGGAGTTGACTTGACAAGTGTTCGGTCGACCGAACGCCATAATCGGTCAACCGAACCCCTATCTTCAGAAGACAGACGTTCCAGCCACGTCAGCATCCAGCAGATGGTTGATCGGTCAACCGAACCTTCTGATCGGTCGACCGAACCGAAGATAATCAGAGACTTGGTCGAGCGCTTTGATCGGGTCAGATCGAGTGGATACCGTTGGCTGATCGGTCGACCGAACACAAGGATCGGTCGACTGAACCTAAGCTCGATCCAGAGAGACTGCACCTGGATGAAAGACTGGGCAGGTACAGCAGGTTCGGTCGACTGAACCTGGGGATCGGTCGACTGATCCCTCTCGAGTCAAAACCTGATCCCGAAGATCAGGTGATGTGATAAGTCTTGGAACCCCGATATAAAGGGGTCTCGAACAGCTATACGAAATCAACTCCGTAACTCATTTTCCAAACAACTTGTAAGAGCGTTCAAAGTGTAAAAGGCTTCTCTACCTTCAGAGAAGGAGACTCTTTTAGTGCGTCTTTCCACCGCCTTGGATTAACAACTGTCTTGGTTGTAACCAAGTCAAACTGCTGAGTCGTTTCTTTTCTTTCCTGTTAATCACGTTTATTATTCTTGTTGCTTTTATTTTCGAGTTGAAAGCCTTGAGGAGGGTCTACTTTTTATTGCAGGAAATTCACCCCCCCCCCCCCACTTGTCGGTCCCCACTGCAACAACAGGTTTAACTTATGAAGAACACATCGGTTAAACTTAGAGTAAAAATGTTAAGTGTCGTTTCCAATCCAAGTTTAACTTCTGAAGGATAATTTGGATTAATAATGTTAAGCATCGTTTGCAATTCATATTTAACTTCAGTAGAGCACATGGGTAGCTAGGATAGTTCTATGCTTGTACAAATTTTTGTACAGAGGAACTAGAACGGTATTCTGAGTAGCAACCAACAATTGGTATTAGAGCTCGGTTTTTGCCTCTGTGTGTTTGGTTTTCAGTTTAATTATGCACAAGTCATACATAATTTAGGCAGGATAATAGTAGGATGTGCAAATAGACTAACTCTGTGGTTGCAGTCATCCTAGATCCAACTATTATGGCCCTATTGTGTTTTGTGTGTGATTGGACCCTCGGACATGTCGAGGGAATTTTATGTGTGTGCATGATTGTAATTATTAAATACAACTGGAGCTGTATTTGATTTAGGATTTTACATTTTTGTTCGATCTAGATTACATGTACATTCCTTTATGGAATATAGGATCGATAAATGTAAAATTTTATTTTTCTCGTGGATCGTTTCCTTACGAGGCGTGGTACATTTTGAGCACCGGAGGCGCAGTAAAATAGGAAGCATGATGGACATGATGACGTAAACCCTTTGGTGGTAGCTAGGGCTGGTGGCATACGGAGGACAACATTAGATGAGGCTATAATAATTATAAAATTAGTTTTCATATTTATTGCTTTTTTATGTTGTGATGTGTGTGCTGTAGTTGTATGCTTGAGTGCATGTTAAAATTTCTCATTTCTAAATAATTAAGTGGGAGAGTAATTAATTAAATTCCACTGTCTCCATTACTGGTTTGTAAGTGATGCATTCAAACTTGTGCGTTGGCCCTGAGTACCTTCCTCCACATCGGATGAGTTTGTTTGCGGATCACTAGATCAAACTTCCTTACTGGATGGTTATAAGAAATTATTTAGGAGTGTGTGATCTTCTCCAATTAAAGGGGCACAATCCTATTTAATGAACTAAGTATCAAGTAATGGTATACACTTAGGCACATTTAATAGTATCCTCCCTATCAAAGTTACTGCTATTATTTGTGTGACCAAAGAAAACTCAACTATTAATTTATCATAAAGTTAGGTTGACAAGATAATAAAATTAATGGGTAAAACCCCCTCTAACAAATGTTTGATTTTGTATATGTCCACACTAACGTGGCATACAAAATTCATGGTGTTTGAGGTAGTTTTATTTGTCATAATGTTAGGTTGACAAGATAATAAAATTAATGGGTAAAACCCCTCTAATAAATGTTTGGATTTGTATACGTTCACACTAACGTGGTGTACAAAATTCATGGTGTTTAAGGTAATTTTATTTGTCATAAGTTAGGTTGACAAGATAATAAAATTAATGGGTAAAACCCCTCTAACAAATGTTTTAATTTGTATACGTCCACACTAACGTGACATATAAAATTTACGGTGTTTGAGGTAATTTTATTTGTCATAAAGTTAGGTTAACAAGATAATTATTGGGTAAAACCCTCCTCTTACAAATGTTTGATTTTTTATACATCCACACTAACGTGGCATACAAAATTCACGATGTTTGAGGTGTTGGTGAATTTAAATGATATTGTTTGAGGAATCAATATTATTTTAAATTCTAAAGTCTTGACCAAATGTTTTATGATTCTTAGGATGACCTTCAATCCCCTTGATGTTATATTAAAAGAGAATAGACTTACTAGTCCCAATTATAATGATTGGAAATAAAACTTGGACACTAAGGTGGGTTGTTCTCTCAGAAATGAAAACAATAAAGGTGTATCTTATTCATTAGTTGTTGAAACATATTTAGTGGTGTTATCTACCGGTACCTGGTGTGTAGATACGAGAGCCACTGATCATATATGCAATTCATTGCAGGGGTTCCAGGAAACCCGACGAGTACATGAAGGAGAAATCACTATTTACATGGGCAATGCTATGAAAGTGGCGGCTATGGCAGTGGGAGATGTTTATTTAGCCTTCGATAGGAATAAAACATTGATTTTGAGAAATTACCTTTATGTACCAAGTTTTAGAAAAAATTTGATTTCAATTTCTAAACTATTTGAGGATGGATATTCTGTTTCTTTTGATGACAAAGTGGTTGTCAAGAAAAATAGAGTGGTTATCTGTTCTGGTACATTAGTTGGCAATTTATATACTCTAAATCAAATAACTCCCATGATGCAATAAATGGAAATTAATAACACATCTTCTAATTCAAATAAGAGAAAGCAGCTTTCGGAAATGAACCAAACATATCTTTGGCATCTAAGGCTAGGTCATATTAACTTGAGTAGGATTCAAAAGTTAATAGCCGATGGACTTTTGGGTTCATTGGTGGTGAAAAACTTTCCAACCTGCGAGTCTTGCTTGGAAGGAAAAATAACCAAGAGACCTTTTAAGGCTAAGGGGTATAGAGCCAAAGATGTGTTGGAATTGGTTCATTCTGATTTATGTGGACCTATGACTATCCAGGAAAGGGGTGGTTTCGAATATTTTGTCTCTTTTATAGACGACTATTCGAGATGCAGGTACATTTACTTGATGCGCCGCAAGTCTGAGTGCTTTGATAAGTTTAAAGAGTACAAGGCTAATGTGGAGAAACATCATGGTAAAAGTATCAAGACACTACGGTCTGATCATGGTGGCGAGTACCTCTTAGGAGAGTTTAGGAGTTACTTATCAGAGGTCGGGATTCAATTCCAGCTGTCTACACCTGGTACACTCCAACAGAATGGTGTGGCATAACGAAGGAATATGACTCTTATGGAAATTGTTAGATTAATGATGAGTTATTCAGAATTACCAAATTCATTTTGGGGATATGCTCTGGAAATAGTAGTGTATATTCTGAATATGGTACATTCTAAGTCAGTATCCTCTACTCCTATAGAATTATGGAATGGGCGAAAGCTTAATCTGAAGCATATTCAGATTTGGGGTAGTCCAGCACATGTGTTGAAGGGAGACACTGATAAGTTGGAATCACGTACAGAAGTTCGCTTGTTTGTGGGTTATCCTAAAGGAACGAAAAGTGGTTTATTTTATAATCCTAAAGATCAGAAGGTCATTGTTAGCACCAATGCCCGATTTTTAAAAGAAGACTATGTAATGAACCACAAGCCCATGAGTAAAATTATTCTTGAGAAAATTAGAGAAGGCACCTCTAATTTAGTACCAACTGTACAAGATGAGATACCACAAAAAACTACAACACGTGTCACAAATGATGCACGATTACAAGAAGTGTCTCGTCATAGTGGAAGGGTTGTTAGGCAACCTGATAGATTCATGTTTTTGGGAGAGTCTTCCGACTTGATCCCTGGTGAACATGAACTTGATCCCTGGACATATGATGAAGCACTCCAAGATAAAGATGCAGCATCTTGGCAAAGTGCAATGAACTCTGAAATAGAATCTATGTATTCTAATCATGTATGGGAGCTTGTAGAACCACCAAATGGTGTAAAATCCATTGGATGTAAATGGGTCTACAAAAGAAAAAGAGGGGCAGATGGTGTTGGGTTTTTCGGACCGTGAAAATCGCTTTTTCGCGTCGCGGAAACACCGAAAGCCCCGCCACCGGATCTGTGCGAAGAATAAAACTTCGAAAAACATTACGAGTATGAGTTTACAAACTCTAGATCTACACTAGATAAGAGTGTTACCCTCGATGCGATGCCCTTCGCTATCCCGCTAGTCCAACGGTTTGCCGGATCTCGAGATTGTCAAAGTAGACAACCCTCTAGAAGTATCCACACAAACACAAGAAGGAGATCACCAAACTAAAGTGTGCTAACACCTTAGTAGGGTTCGGCAAGATGAGGAGAGGAAGAGTAAGAAGAGAGAGCACTAGGAGGAAGAAGATGTGAATGAATACAATTGAATGAAAAAATTCATTCTTTCCCATCAAAAGTGGTCGGCCACATTCATGGAGTTATAACCCCCATTTTTACATTAAGTGTGGCCATTAAAGAGATTTGTAACCTCCATGAGGTGGCACACACATGTGCTAAACATGATGATGTGACACCTCATCATTGGCCACTTAATACCAAGTCACAAATGATGTGGCATAAAGTCAAGTCAAACTTGACTCTTCCTCTTCCTCTCAAGTCAAGTCAAACTTGACTTAATCTCTCTCATGGTTGATCTAATCCAACCATTTAATTCAAGCCAATTTAATATAATGAATCTAATTCATTTAATTAAATTGATTCAATGAGTCATAATCTAAATTAGACTCATTGAACACATGAATTAACTTGAGTCCAACTTAATTAGCCTAATTAGGATGACTCTTAATCCAATTTGATTCATCAAATGAATCTAATCCTCTTGGTTCATCATATGAACCTAATCTCCATCTAATTATCCTTAGTGTGTGACCCTATAGGTTCTTGTAACGTTGACAATGCCCCTAAACCCATTTAGGAGCATAAGTAATGAGCGGTATCTAGCAACACATCATTACTACCCAAGTTACAAGAATGTTGAGATCCAACATCACCTTGTGACTACTAATTGTGACTCCTCACAAAATATGACAAGTTTCCTTCTATCCTAGACATCTAGATTGATCAATGTGAAGCATAGACCGTGTCATCCTCTGACCAATCTAAATCTTGAACTCCAAGTAGACTCACTAAATCAAATGAGCTCAATATCTCATATTGACTCATTTGGGCATGGCCATGCACTTCGTGGTCTCACTCTATCAAGAATATCGATGTCGCTCCTGTCATATAGGAGGGATATATAGGACCGTGATCGTTCGATAGAGGGGGGGTGAATATCGATTCGAAAACTCGATTGTAAAAGTACTCAACGGAAAAGTAAATGAACACAATTGATTTTACTTCGTTCGGAGCCTGTGACGACTCCTACTCGAAGGCCCGTGGTCCTTGACCACTTTCGTTGGGCAATCACTAGCAATTCGAATGAGATTACAAAAAGAGTGCAAGAAATGCTAATGAAACAAAACACAAAGCTATACCGACAGAAAGGAAAGCTTTAAAGAGCAAGGTCGCGTTGTCGGAGCTTTGTTAGCGTCGCTGGAGCACAGAGCAGCAAAGCAATCTGGGAATTCTGAGATGATATTGAAGCTCCACCCCTGGGGCTTCTTTTATATGCTGCTCCGGGCGCCTGGATCCCTTCCGGGCGCCCTGGTGCGACGTGGCAAGTCCAGTCAGGATGCTCCACGTGGCGAGGCGACGCAGAGGATAAAAGTTGCCTCCGGGCGCCCGGATCCCCTCCGGGCGCCCGGACCACCTTTTTCCAGAGATTCCTTCTCCTGAAAAACAAGGTTAGTCCGAGGCAAAATATATTCTGCAACACAGATTGTTAGCACAATTTATAAAGTATGAATTAATAGAAAAAGTATGACTTAGATTTCGTCTTTCCGAGACCGGAATCTAGTCACGATCTCGACTTAGATATCCGAAATGGATCTAAGCCGGATCGACGCCTAATGTTCCCTTCCTGGGAGCGCGTCCTCGTAGTCACTCCCCTCCAGTGACTTACCTCACTTACCTGCCAGACGTCCGGTCAGCCCGTCGACTCGTCTAGACTTCGTGCCAGTTATCCGTGTTGGTGCAACATCCCTCAGGTCAAGGTTGACCTGGTTGACCAAGCTGAGTCTTGGTTTGAGTTTAGATGTTTGACAATAAGATGTTAATTGAAGAAGAGTCAAGTAGGTCAAGGTTGACCGAATACTTGACTGGGAAGTCCTAACTGGGATGTTAGGCAGAAGGAAAATCCTGGTGAGTGAAGCCAGGTGAAAGACCTAGTGAGTGAAGCTAGGCAGATGGAAAACCCTAGTGAGTGAAGCTAGGTGAAAGTCCTGGTAAGTGAAGCCAGGTGAAAGACCTAGTGAGTGAAGCTAGGCAGATGGAAAACCCTAGTGAGTGAAGCTAGGTGAAAGTCCTGGTGAGTGAAGCCAGGCAAGGGAAAATCCAGATGGATCAAGGATGATCGGACATCTGGTGTTGGGAAGTCCAAGTAGGTCAAAGGATTGACTGGATACTTGGCACGAGGAAATACAGATAGGTCAAAGGGATTGACCAGACATCTGAATAGGAAAGTCCAAGTAGGTCAAGGGAGTGACCAGATACTTGGCATGACGAGAAAAGTCCAAGTGGGTCAAAGGAATTGACCGGACACTTGGTGGGAAGTCCTGGCAAGTCAAGGGAGTGACCAGATGCTAGGCATGATGTACCAACAGGTCAAGGATGACCGGATGTTGGTTTGGGAGTCTTGGAACTTGGTTTTGGGCAAAAACCAAGTGCTGGATCGATCAGGGGATCGATCCAGGATCTGGATCGATCAGTGGATCGATCCAGGCTTTTCCCAGCGAACAGAAAGCCTCTGGATCGATCCAGATGTCCCAATCGATCAGTGGATCGATTGGGACGCGACTGCTTCGCGCGATAAGCGCTGGATCGATCCGTGGATCGATCCAGGCATTTTTCCTAGAGCACAGAGGCGCTCTGGATCGATCCTTGGATCGATCTAAAGCCTCCCCGATCGATTGGGAACATTTGAATCGATCGGGTTCCGACCGTTGGCGTCAATTTAAGCTGCAGGCGTGCGATGGCTGCGGCATCTCTTCTCCGATTCACTCCAGATTTCTCGCTAACTCCTCCACAGCGCTCTCAAAGATCAGATCGCCAGTTCTTGAAGGATCTTGGAAGCTTTCCAAGTCAAGAGGCGGATCAAAGGCAAGAAGAGAAGCTAGGGTTAGGGTTTTCCGTACTCATTGTAAGCTTTGCGCTTGTATTTTGTTTCCCTTTCCTTTCTTCTTGTACTGAGAGTCTTGTAGGGCTTCTCCGCCCTCGGTAGTTACCGAAAAGGAGTGTTTTCATAGTGGAGGGTGCGTGCGTGGTGTGGATCCTTGGACTAGTCACCTCTTGTGAGGTGGATACCAAGTAAACCAACCGTGTTAGCGTTGTGTGATTGTTTCTTTGTATTTCCGCTGCACATCTTTGAAGAAACAAGCAACGCCGAGCAACGAGCGAACGCGACGAGCTATTCACCCCCCCCCTCTAGCTACTTTTGGTCCTAACAAGTGGTATCAGAGCAAGGCCGCTCTTCACCGGAATCATCGCCGGAAGGGTCAAGCATAACAAGAAAAGCTAGAGGGTGAAGAAGTTGAAGCAAATTCATCAAAAGTCAAAGATTTCAAGAAGCTCAACTTCAAGATGCAATTCCAAGATGGACTTGGATTTGACACAAGGGTGGCTCCACCGTACACTTCCACGAGCTTCGATTCTTGGAAATCAAGAATCGAAAACTTTCTTATGATGGAGATAGAGCAATGGTTTGCTCTAATGGAAGGATTTGAAGCTCCAACAAACTCCAAGGGAAAGCTTCTCAAGAAAAGCAAATGGAGCTCGGAGCAAGTCCAAAGGTGCGATGCAAATGACAAAGTGACCAAGCTTTTGGTCAATTTATTGCCAAGCACCATCCTTTGCAAAATTGGAGAATTTGAAGATGCAAAGGAATTATGGAGCAAATTGGCCAAGCTTCATGAAGAGATCCCCTCCACTGTACAAGAGCAAGAAGTATCCAGAGAGGGTGACTCTTTGGAGCAAGACCAAGAGGAGGACTCCGAGGTTGAGAGATGCTCAACCTCCGAAGAAGAGGAAATCCAAGAAGCTTCATCCTCAAAGGAATGCAACGAAGGGAACAAGGAGGGAGCATACTCCTTGTTTCATATTCAAGATGATGAAGCCTCCACCTCTAGGATTGAGGGGGGGCAATCCTTGGTGACGCCGGATCAAGAAGAAGGAGAAGTTTCTACATCCGGGTCAAGAGACGAAGAGGAGGAAGAAGATTCTACCTCCACAAGTCAAGAAAAATCAAATGGAGGAGAATCAAGGTCCGATCAAGAGGAAGCTTCTACCTCCGGATCCAAAGGAAAAGATGCCACCCCTACAAGCAAAGGTATAAATATTTCAACTAATAATAAAAATCATATTATATGCTTTGAGTGTAGGGAACATGGGCACTACAAGAGCAAGTGCCCTAAATTGACCAAGAAGAAGGGCCAAGTGGCACAAAAAGGCAAGGTGAAGCCCAAGGAGATCATCCCCAACACAAAGAAGAGCAAGGAGCATATTCTATGCTTCTCTTGCAATCAAAAGGGGCATTACCGAAGTCAATGCCCCAAGGGGAAGAAGGTGGTCAAGGCTCAAGGAGGAAGCTCAAATCAAGGGGGAGCCTCTAAGGTAAAAAGGAAGGTAACATTTATTGAGCCTACCCCTTTACATTATGGTAAAAAGCATGATAGTTCTAACTTTTATCATTTTAATGCGATTTACCATAAGAATAGGAAGCATGAGGGCTTTAAGGAAAAGCATGTGGCCCTACATGCAAAAACTACTACACCTAAGGCTAGGAGTGTAGGTAAAAGTCTAGGCAAGAACTCTAAGGATTGTAGCTACAAGCCTAGAAACAAAAATGCTCATGAACTTAATGGAAAACCAAAAACTAAGGACTTAGTGATGGAAAATCAAGTCTTGAGGTCAAGACTTGATAAAATGGAAAAGACCCTAAAAAGGATGGAAAATATCCTATTAGGGCAAAATGAGCATAACCTAGGTTTAGGGGTACAAAAGCCATCAAATGGCCATAGAGGTTTGGGATACAAACCAAAGGCTAAGAAGGATGTGCCCTCTTACCATAGAGTTCCATATAGTTATGGAACAAACCCTAGGCCTAGTGGTCAAGCCAAAAATACTAGGGAAGTCATCCCTAAGAGTATTTTTGCAATAAATGTGACTAAGGCTTCTAAGAAGTCTAAGAAAGTCACAAACAAGGTCACAAGGGAGGCTGTCCCTAGAGTTGACCTAGAAAGTGTGACCAAGGCCTCCAAGAAGCCAAACAAGGTCACTAGGAAGGTATCTAGGGAAGTTATCCCTAGTGAATACCTAGAGCATCCAAGGAGCACCAATAGGTGTTGGGTTCCTAGGAGCATCTTCTCTACCCTATAGATCGGTTAGAGAGTGTCAACTCCGATTAGAAGGGTAGTTAACCCAACTTTGAGGAAATTGACACTCAAGGAGCATTTTCAAGGTTTTTGTTAACCCTTGAAAATGAAATGGAATTATTATTTACTCCTTGAAAGAGTAAAATGTGCCTAATGGTGGAAGAATTGATTTTAGTCTTAAATGGCACATATTGGGAAATTCATAAGAACTACCAAGTTGGGATTTTGGTATGTTCTTAGGAAATTTAAGGCAATCCGGGCCTAAATTTAAAAGTGCTACTCTTGTGGAAAAATGAAATATGCCAACATTTGAGGATATGCTTACATTCAATTGGCATACATTAATCAATGGAATTAGAAATGCCAATTTAGGCTTTGGCATTTTCTTGAAGCACTTTAGGGCAATCTAGGTTTAAGTTGTAAGTTTAGCTAAGATTTTAAGGATACTTAGATAGTTAATCTAGGAATACTTTATTTATGCTAAATCTTGCCATGATTGTTTGCCCATCATATGCCATGACATCATGTCTATTTTTGCATTCATGTTTTATTATGCAAAATCCAAAAATACCATGTCATGACATTCATACATCATGTAGTTATAGGAATCTTTCTTTTGAAAGTTATTTTATTTTGATGTATGCCATAACATTATCATGCATTAGTTTATTTCCTTGTAATTAAGGACAAATGGCATTTAACAACAATTATTGACAAGTGACATCCTAGGTGGATGTCTAATATCTCTAGAATGCCTAGATAGATATGCATGATCCCTAGATTAGGGCAAAACCAAAATCTCACATCTCACAAGGACTATAAGGTGACTTGTACGTGTTTTAGTGTACATTAGATACAAGTGAGATGTTAGGAAGATGAACAAAACTCAAGATGTTGATTTAGTGCATTCTTTTGAGTTTTAGGTTCATCAAAACACATAGTTATGTGTTTTCCCATCATTGGGAAAGCTAATGTACAAGTCATGTACATTATGCCCAAGGAACATGATGGGATATTGGTTTTGAAAATGTTTTTAAATGTTTTTGGAAAACCTTGGTGAAGGCTGTCCTTTGATAGTAATCACCATTGAATAGTTAGACACAAACTTGAAGAAAACACTAAAGTTTTTGCAAGTTTTCAAGTTTGTGTCAATCTTTGAAAATATGATGTATTTTCATAGAAAACTATTTTTCCATGACTAAGTATGCCCTAAATAATGTCTACACAAAATTTCATGATTTTTGGATTTTTATAGAATTTTCTAGGGGTTTCTGAAGTTGGCTGAATTTGAAATTCAGCAACTATCAGAGGCTCCGATCGATCCGTGGATCGATTGGAGTTCCTGAATCGATCCGTGGATCGATTCAGAAGGCAACTCTTGCGAACAGAAGCTCGCTGGATCGATCGTCCCAATCGATCAGTGGATCGATTCAAATAGGTTGAATCGATTGGAACCCAACTCCAATCGATCCAGGATGCTGATTTTGGCTGAGAAGGCCTGATTTCAGCAGTCTAAACCTATTTTAGTCTAGGTAACCATTCCAAACCCCTAAAAATACATTTGTATACATAAAACGGGTGTTTTCATGTGAAAACAAGGATGGATTGGTTAAGGAAGGCTAAGTTGAAGTTTAGGTTGAGGTTTGTTTCAAATTTTGAATATTTGAACCTCAAAACTTCTAAATTTGGGTTTCCTAAAGGTTTAGGGATTCCAAGTCATTGTTGGTGCAATGACAGAAGTTACCACCATGTCTTTAGGGGGAGGGACTCTTTAAAGACATGAAAAATTATCTTTTCATGAACCTTGGAAGGTGGTTAACCTTTTTTTAAGGAAAATGCTCATGTATGAGCTTTTGAACTTGAAATGGGGAGTGGATATCCTCATTAGTTCAAGTGGGAACTCACGTGGTTAGAAAATGCTCAGGGTTGAGTATTTGTCTACAATGAGGGAGAAGTTATGGATGAATGAAGGGTATGGGACCTTCTTTATCGTGTAGATCACAACGAGTGATGTTGTGAACAACGATGAGCAACTCTTCAGGGGGAGAGTCTTTCAACAATGGATTTGTTGAAGTATACCCGAAATTGAGGCATGGGTTGATGTGTGCCTGAAGATGGGTTGAGTGTGCCCTACAGGGGAGTTTGATGTGTGCCAATAGGGGGAGAATGAAAAGACTAGTGAAAGGGAGTCAGTTAGGCTTTCATTAACTAAGAGGGAGTTTGCCCTCTTAGGGGGAGAATGAAGAGCTTAACTTATGCTTTCATTATCTAAGAGGGAGTTTGCCCTCTTAGGGGGAGAATGAAGAGCTTAACTTATGCTTTCATTACCTAGTGGCATGAAGAATGAGGCTATGGGATTAGCCTAACTTACATGTGGTATTGTAAGTGTTATTGTGGTATTGTCAAACATCAAAAAGGGGGAGATTGTTGGTGCAACATCCCTCAGGTCAAGGTTGACCTGGTTGACCAAGCTGAGTCTTGGTTTGAGTTTAGATGTTTGACAATAAGATGTTAATTGAAGAAGAGTCAAGTAGGTCAAGGTTGACCGAATACTTGACTGGGAAGTCCTAACTGGGATGTTAGGCAGAAGGAAAATCCTGGTGAGTGAAGCCAGGTGAAAGACCTAGTGAGTGAAGCTAGGCAGATGGAAAACCCTAGTGAGTGAAGCTAGGTGAAAGTCCTGGTGAGTGAAGCCAGGTGAAAGACCTAGTGAGTGAAGCTAGGCAATGGAAAACCCAGTGGATGAAGGTGAGAAATCTGGTGAGGGAAGGCAAAATCCAGATGGATCAAGGATGATCGGACATCTGGTGTTGGGAAGTCCAAGTAGGTCAAAGGATTGACTGGATACTTGGCACGAGGAAATACAGATAGGTCAAAGGGATTGACCAGACATCTGAATAGGAAAGTCCAAGTAGGTCAAGGGAGTGACCAGATACTTGGCATGACGAGAAAAGTCCAAGTGGGTCAAAGGAATTGACCGGACACTTGGTGGGAAGTCCTGGCAGGTCAAGGGAGTGACCAGATGCTAGGCATGATGTACCAACAGGTCAAGGATGACCGGATGTTGGTTTGGGAGTCTTGGAACTTGGTTTTGGGCAAAAACCAAGTGCTGGATCGATCAGGGGATCGATCCAGGAGCTGGATCGATCGGTGGATCGATCCGGCTTTCCAATCAATCGAGTCCTGGATCGATTCAGATGTCCCAATCGATCGGTGGATCGATTGGGACGATGTCGCGATAAGCGCCGGATCGATCCGTGGATCGATCCAGCGCTTATCGCGGGCGCTGGATCATCCGTGGATCGATCCAAAGCCTCCCGATCGATTGGAACATTTGAATCGATCGGGTTCCACCGTTGGCGTCAAGGCGTGCGATGGCTGCGGCATCTCTTCTCCGATTCACTCCAGTTTCGCCAACTCCTCCACAGCTCTCACAGAGCGCCAGCTCTTGAAGGATCTTGGAAGCTTTCCAAGTCAAGAGGCGGATCAAAGGCAAGAAGAGAAGCTAGGGTTAGGGTTTTCCGTACTCATTGTAAGCTTTGCGCTTGTATTTTGTTTCCCTTTCCTTTCTTCTTGTACTGAGAGTCTTGTAGGGCTTCTCCGCCCTCGGTAGTTACCGAAAAGGAGTGTTTTCATAGTGGAGGGTGCGTGCGTGGTGTGGATCCTTGGACTAGTCACCTCTTGTGAGGTGGATACCAAGTAAACCAACCGTACGTGTTAGCGTTGTGTGATTGTTTCTTTGTATTTCCGCTGCACATCTTTGAAGAAACAAGCAACGCCGAGCAACGAGCGAACGCGACGAGCTATTCACCCCCCCCCCCCCCCTCTAGCTACTTTTGGTCCTAACAATCCGGTCAGCCCGTCGACCTAGCTGGGCTTCGTGCCTAAGTGTCCGGTCAGCCCGTCGACCCGCTTGGACTTCGTGCCAGCTATCCGGTCAGCCCGTCGACCTAGCTGGGCTTCGTGCCAGACATCCGGCAAGCCCGTCGACCTGTCTGGACTTATCCTGTACACTCAATCAGAGTGTTAGATCAACAATAAACCTAACTTAACCTATTTGTCATTCATCAAAACCTAGGTTAGACCGTTAGTGCTACCCGCACCAACAATCTCCCCCTTTTTGATAGAATGACAACCTGGTTAAGTTAGTGAAAAGACGCAAAAATAATTAAAACAGGTACATGGTTTTTAAAGTTAGTTTTTAGTGTTTTCAATTTGGTTTAGCTAACTTTAACCACCTAACCCTCCCCCTTTGGCATTCATCAAAAATAGGCAAGGGTAAACAAGCATAGTGTAGAGTTACTGTAAAAATTCATTAAGAAACAGCTAATTTTGGAAAATATCTAAGTTTGATTCAAAATTCAAAGATGCTGATAAAAGTACAATTTTTAAAACCAAGTTAAAGATAGTCAAGTTGACTTGGGGGAGTCAAGTTGAATTTTAAAAAGTATAAGCTTAAAGTTAATCAAGTTTAACTTTTCAAACGTGTAAAATTTTTCAAATCAGGTTTTTCAACTTTAGATTTTAAGTAACATTTACTTTTCAAAAGGTAAATTCTAATTTTCAAATTCCAATTTTCAAACACTAAGTTGAATCTAGTTTTTAAATTTGATTTTTCAAAACAAAGCAAAAAATTTTAATTTTTCAAAAAACAAGTAAAATTTTAGCCAAAATAAATTTGTTAAGGCTAATTTTATAAAAGCTAAGTTTGGAAAGTTTAATTTTCAAGCATATGTTACAAAACCGAATAAGTAATAATTTTCAACTTTAAAATCAAGTTTAAAAATTAGGTGGGATTTTTAAACTTCCAATTTTTTAAACACTCAGTTAAATTTAATTTTTTGAAGACTGGTGTTCAAAAATGAGTTAGTTTTAAAATAGATGTACAAAAATATACAAAATTTTAATTAATTTCTCCCCCTGAACTTGACACTTAAAATTAAACAGCTGTCTAACCAATTAGGTACTAACTAACTATCAGAAGATAGTAGCTTTCACTTGGTTAGTCAGATTATGTAACGCCCGAAAAATTCTCAAAACTATATTAGAAATATTCTATAATTATTCTAAAATTTTTAGATATTTTTCCGGAATTTTTAGAGTAGCGGAAGTAACAAAAATAATTAGAAAAGTAAAATAGCTTAAGCGGGAATCGAACCCGGGACCTCTCGGGTCCGCTAAACCTTTAGACCGCTTAAGTAACTAGTTGAACCCAGCAGGGTCGTGCTGAAAGAAAGGGGAATCAATTATATTTATATTTAAGTTGGGCCGAGTTACCCACTTAATATAAATAGAAAGTTTAAGTGGGGTTTGGTTTGTTTTTGTTTGGTTCGGCAAACTCCTCCCCTCCAAACCCTCACGCCGAACACCCTTCTTCTCTCCTTCTCTCGGCGCCAACCACAAGGAAGACCTAGGGTTCTCTCCCTAGGGCCCCAAGGACATCTTCCGGCGATAACTCAGGCACGAGGACGCTCTCCTTCGCGAGGGGAACGCTTAGACGCGAGAAGATCGTCGAGAAGTCGTCTCCACCGGAATTCTAGCGAATAGAATTGTAAGGAAATTAGCATACGAGGAAAGAAACCCCTCACCTGCAGTATAAGTAGCTCCGTTTGGGTTTTCTACGCATTAGTTTAGCTATATGTAGATTTTTATCAACGCATAGCGTGAAATTGACCCTCCTCGCAGGTTTAGGGATTTAGTGAGCACTTCTAGATGGGTCGGACATGTAATCCCTCTTCAGTGGGGGTTTCTAGACGATGTCGGGTGCCTAGAAGTGGTCTCCCTAATAGAGAGGAGAGTTGGGGCACACTAAGTGTTCGATAAAATAGCTAGTTCAATAAAAATGCAAACTAGGCATTTTAACAGCTCAGTTGAATGCATTAGAAGCATATAAATCAGTAAATCATTTTATTCTAGCTTATATGGGACTACGGTCCAATGGGTGGGCTCCCACAGTCGCCTCTGGGTTCAGACAACCTAGCTCTAGGTTTAGATAACCTAGTAACAGCAAATTAGAACAGTTTAGCTATAGTCAGTATTTTACTTTTCAGTTGGCACTGTACCGGATTAGATATCCATTGGGTTAGACACCCATAGTCGTCCCTAGGTTCAGATAACCTAGAAACCCCTACTAAATTCGGGACTTGCAAACCCGGGTTTAGTTAGGGATGCGCGCACAGTAAGTACAGTTGCCGGGTCCAACAGCACATGATTATTATTTTGATCTACTATGCTATTAGTTTTCAAAACTCATAAAATCAGTTATGTTAGTTGAGTTTGATTTTAGCTTCAGGTTAGCTTCAGTTAGCTTAGTTCTCTATTATTGTTCTATATGATTAGCCTGCTATGTCATGCTTCAGCTTACATGTTCAGTTATTTCAGTTTATGCTTGCAACCATAGTATGCCATGCCAGTACATGTTTTCAAATAGCATTCTTTAAAAGCATATTTGCATCGTTGCATGTTTTAGTGAGGTAGTTGGTTTCTTACTAAGCTTTAAGCTTACAGATTCTACTTTCCTTATACTGCAGATAAAGGTAAAGGGAAAATGGACTAGCAGAGGAAGCTGGAGTTCAATGCAAAGATGGTGTGTGTGGCAGGAACTGGAATAAAAGATCCTCAGGGGTTTTAGCAAGCTTAAATAGTTGAATCCTTAGTATTTCTTCTTTCATGCATTTTTAGACCTTAGAATGTTTAAACCATGGGAGATTTATTTAGTTTGTTAGTAATTATGTTAGAATGCTGGTTAATAGTTGCTAGAATATATTTCAATTGATTTTAGAATTGTTGTGTGAGGTTTTGGCACGCAGTGAAATCGAGTTTCGATGTGAGATTCGGAACCCGGATCGGTGCGGACGATCGAGCCGAAGTTGGATCGGCCACCGTGACCGATCCAAGCGAACAGAGTTTATGGATCGGTCACCGATCGATCCGAGGCTGAGTATAGAGGTTCACCGATCGGCCACCGACCGATCAAGAAAGCATCGGATCGGTTCACCGACCGATCGGTGTACTCTGGATCGGTCCAGACCGATCAGCTCTGAGCAGTGCGACCGGATCGGTCAGCCGACCGATCCAGAGCCTTCTTCCGTGCAAGTATCAAGCTGGATCGATCACGGGATCGATCCGACAGCCCAATCGATCCATGGATCGATTGAAATGCCTGATTACAGCTAGCAGGACATCCGAAAGGCATACATGTGTACGACTCCTAGGTACACCTAGAATATTAAGTTCAGTTTACAGTAATTAGTTTAGTAAAACTGTTAATCAATCCAGATTTTCCGCAATAGTAATTTAGCACAGCATTACGTAACGATCGGCCTCGCAACTTAGTCAGTAGGAGGCGGGTCGTTATAGAGTGGTATCAGAGCCAAGTTCCATACTTCCTACACACACATCAGCATTGAACCTGTAGCTTCCAAGTAAGAATACCTCTACTTTATTTATGTTCCTTGCTTTCTTGTTATAGTTCATGTTTATAGATAACTAATGCATGTTAGTATGTGATAGTAGAAGGACACCAACTACTGAGCACCAACATGAGGCAGGCAGTTCAGTGCCTCCCCCAGACCTTACAGCGTTAGTGGCTCAGTTACAGCAGCAACTAGCTGAACAACAACAGGAAATAGCCACCTTAAAGGTTAACCAGCAGAATACTCCCACAGTCACCCCGGAACCGAACATAGCAACACCTGTGGTCTTAGAGGTTCCACCAGTCCAGCCTACAGCACCAGTAGCCCCAGTACCTAAGGCAAGGAGAGAAGCTTATCTGATCCAGTGGTAGAGAGTCAAGCCAGAGAACTTCTCAGGCACTAGTGAACCATGGGATGCACAAGCCTGGTTCAAAACACTGGAGAGTACGATGGAGCTTCTGGACTGGCCAGAACATGAGAAGGTGAAGTGTGCCTCCTTCTGCCTGACAGGGGATGCACGCATGTGGTGGGAGAGAATCAGAGCGAAGCGCCCAGTGAACCAGATGTTATGGGCTGACTTCGAGAAGGAGTTCTTTGAAGAATTCTTTCACATGCGGGTTACGTACCGCCACTACGACGAGTTCACAGAGTTTCGTCAGGGCAACCTTTCAGTGGAGGAAGCCGTGAAGAAATTCAACAGGTTGGCTCGTCTATACCCAGAAGCACAGAAAAAGAACGAGTCGGTTGATGCTCAAGATGCCGAGGCCGGAAATAGCAATGGTGGCGGCATCCACAGCCGCAAACCACCGAAGAACTAGTTAGCGCCTTGACCACCGAGCACTACTAGAATAGTATCAAGCAGCAGAATCCTCGAACCTAAGGGTCAAGGAGGCTCGGTACCCGTATGCAGGCCACGGCCTCGGGCTCTAACGGAAAGGGAACCCCGAACAAGCGCAAACCGTGGAGTTACCCAAAGGAGGACCGAACTCAGCGGTTATCCAAAGTGTGCTACTTGTGGGAAATTCCATCCTGGAGTATGTCGTAAGGGCACACGAGGATGCTTTGAATGTGGACAAGAAGGGCACATGGCTAAGCAGTGCCCAAACAAGACCAGTCTTCCTCCACCGCAGCCAATTCAGTATGGAGGCCAGCCAGCTCAGTTATATCAGATGCAGGCCACTCTAGATGGTCCACACATCAGCCAGGGAAGATTAGAAGCCCCTCCAGCTATGACCAATGCGAGGATCTACTCACTCACCAGAGAGGACGTAGCAAATGCCTCGACAGTTGTTACAGGTCAGATTAGTATTTTTCAGCAAATAGCAACTGTCTTATTCGATACTGGGGCAACCCATTCTTATATAGCCAGGGCATTCGCAAACAAGTTAGCAATACCTCCAGAGGTACTCAGTAGTCAGTTTCTGACGACATTACCTTCGGGAGGAATTATGGCATCTACGCACTGGCTCAGAGCAGTATCAGTCACTATAGCAGACAGAGAACTCTTTTGTGATCTGATAGTGCTAGATATGACCGACTACGATGTCATCTTTGGAATGGACTTCCTGATCAGATACGGTGCTTCCATAGAGTGCCGTAAACAGAAAGTCGTATTCCAACCCGAAGCAGAAGCACAGTTTGAATACATCGGGGAACCAAGGAGGAAGGCCAAGAAATTTCTCTCAGCTATGAAGGCACAGAGATTAATGGATTCAAGATGTACGTGATTTTTAACACATGTAGTCAATACCAGTCAGGATAAGGACCAACAGCTAGCGGAGGTCCGAGTCGTATGTGACTACCCAGCAGTCTTCCCTGAAGAGTTACCAGGCTTAGCACTAGACAGGGAGATTAAATTCGAGATAGAACTCATTCCCGGTACAAATCCTATCTCCAAAGCGCCGTACCGCATGGCTCCAGCAGAACTGAAGGAACTTCATGAGCAATTACAGGAACTGCTTGACAAAGGCTTTATACGCCCTAGTCACTCACCATGGGGAGCACCTGTATTGTTCGTGAAGAAGAAAGACGGGAGCATGCGCCTGTGTATAGACTACCGGGCACTGAACCAAGTCACAATCAAGAACAGGTATCCTCTTCCCAGAATAGATGACCTGTTCGATCAGCTAAAGGGAGCAGCAGTGTTCTCTAAAATAGACCTCAGATCAGGTTATCATCAGGTGAAGGTTAAAGAATGGGATATACCCAAGACAGCATTCAGGACCAGATACGGACATTATGAGTTCGTAGTCATGCCCTTTGGCATGACAAATGCTCCAGCTACTTTCATGGACCTCATGAACAGGGTATTCAGGGAATATTTAGATAAGTTTGTTATCGTGTTCATCGACGACATCCTTATCTATTCCAGAACTCAGGAAGAACAATGCAGAGCACCTGAGGACAGTATTGCAGACCCTTCAGCAGAATCAGCTGTACGCCAAGTTCACGAAATGTGAATTTTGGCTAGATCAGGTGTCCTTCCTGGGTCACATCATCTCAAAGGATGGTATCATGGTAGACCCCAGTAAGATAGAAGCTGTGAGCAATTGGAAAAGACCCAAGAACGCCAATGAGATCAGAAGCTTTCTGGGATTAGCAGGTTACTACAGGAAATTCGTAGAGGACTTCTCCAAGATAGCCTCCCACTGACAGCTCTTACCAGAAAGAACATAGAGGACTGCGAGAACAGCTTCAGCGAGCTGAAAAGGAGATTGACCAGTGCACCTATTCTGACTCTGCCAGAGAACGCAGATAGCTTTGACATATATAGTGATGCCTCGAAGTTGGGACTAGGAGCAGTGCTGATGCAAGATGGCAAGGTGATCACCTATGCCTCCAGGCAACTCAAGGATTATGAGAGGAATTATCCTACCCATGACCTTGAGCTTGCAGCAGTAGTGTTCGCTCTCAAGATTTGGAGACATTACTTGTATGGAGCTCAGTGCAGGGTGTATACAGATCATCAGAGTCTGAAGTATTTCTTCACTCAGAAGGATCTGAATATGCGACAGCGCAGATGGCTAGAACTGGTCAAAGACTATGACATAGATATCCTCTACCATCCAGGAAAAGCAAATAGGGTAGCAGACGCCCTCAGCAGAAAGTCTAGCGTTACCCTATTATCTTTAGCAGCCATGTCACCGCCCCTACAGAAGGAGATCTCAGATTTCGATCTCGAACTCATAGTCGGACAGCTCTCTACTATGACATTAGAGTCTACCTTGCTTGGGGACATCCAGACAGCTCAGGAGCAGGATCCTGAAATTCAGAGAATCAAGCAAGGTATAGCAGAATCAGAAGGTGGAGAGTTCAGAATATCAGATAGTGGGGTGTTGTATTTCGGTGACAGGCTATGTGTTCCAGATCAGGAGGAACTACAGAGGAAAATCCTAGATGAGGCTCACAAGACTTCCTATGTGATGCATCCCGGCTCCACCAAAATGTACCAGGACTTGAAGAAACGTTTTTGGTGGCCTGGGATGAAGAGGAGCATCGCTCGATATGTCAGCTCCTGCCTAACCTGTCAGAGGGTTAAGGCAGAATATCAGAGACCAGGAGGAGTTTTGCAGCCCATTCAAATTCCAGAATGGAAGTGGGAAGATATTTCTATGGATTTTATAGTGGGACTACCCATAACCACGAATGGTTTCGACACCATCTGGGTAATAGTCGACAGGTTGACTAAATCAGCCCACTTCCTAGCTATCAGAATATCCTATTCCATGGAGCAGTTAGCTCAGTTGTATCTCAAGGAGATCGTCAGGCTACATGGAGTCCCACGAACCATTATTTCAGACAGAGACAGTAGGTTCACATCACACTTCTGGGAGTGTGTACAAACAGCTTTGGGCACGAAGTTAAAATTTAGCACAGCTTTCCATCCTCAGACAGATGGTCAGACGGAGCGAGTAAATCAGGTACTCGAAGATATGCTCCGAGCATGTGCCCTAGACTTCAAGGGAAGTTGGTGCAAATACTGAGCTTAGCAGAGTTTGCATACAACAACAGCTATCAGGCCACTATCGGTATGACACCTTACGAGGCTCTCTACGGGTGGAGGTGTAGATCTCCAATCTGCTGGTATGAGAGTGGTGAACAGAAAGAACTAGAGCTTCAGACAGATCTAGTAGCAGATACCACAGCAGCTATACAGCAGATCCGCCAGAGGATAGAGACAGCTCAGAGCCGCCAGAAGAGCTATGCTGATACACGGCGCAGACCCTTAGAGTTTTCAGTCGGGGATTCAGTGTTCCTCAGAGTAGCTCCCATGAAGGGAGTAATGCGTTTTGGGAAGAAGGGCAAGCTAAGTCCCAGATATGTGGGACCATACCTTATCAGCAGAAGAGTGGGCAAGGTAGCATATGAGCTAGAGCTACCCCAGGAAATGTCGGCTGTCCACAACGTATTTCATGTCTCTATGCTGAAGAAGCATACCCCAGATGCCACCCAGGTGATTGAGCCCCAGTCCGCGAAGACCTCAGCTATGATAGTCGGCCTATTCAGATAATAGATCGAGCAGTTAAGATATTGCGGAACAAGGAAGTACCATTAGTCAAAGTCATTTGGCACAGTCACACAGCAGAAGAGGCAACTTGGGAGACAGAATCCAGCATGAGACAGAAGTACCCAGAATTATTCTAAGTTCGAGGACGAACTTTTTATAATGTATGGGGGATTGTAACGCCCGAAAAATTCTCAAAACTATATTAGAAATATTCTATAATTATTCTGGAATTTTTAGATATTTTTCCGGAATTTTTAGAGTAGCGGAAGTAACAAAAATAATTAGAAAAGTAAAATAGCTTAAGCGGGAATCGAACCCGGGACCTCTCGGGTCCGCTAAACCTTTAGACCGCTTAAGTAACCAGTTGAACCCAGCAGGGCCGTGCTGAAAGAAAGGAGAATCAATTATATTTATATTTAAGTTGGGTCGAGTTACCCACTTAATATAAATAGAAAGTTTAAGTGGGGTTTGGTTTGTTTTTGTTTGGTTCGGCAAACTCCTCCCCTCCAAACCCTCACGCCGAACACCCTTCTTCTCTCCTTCTCTCGGCGCCAACCACAAGGAAGACCTAGGGTTCTCTCCCTAGGGCCCCAAGGACATCTTCCGGCGATAACTCCGGCACGAGGACACTCTCCTTCGCGAGGGGAACGCTTAGACGCGAGAAGATCGTCGAGAAGTCATCTCCACCAGAATTCTAGCGAATAGAATTGTAAGGAAATTAGCTTACGAGGTAAGAACCCCCTCACCTGTAGTATAAGTAGCTCTTTTTGGGTTTTCTACGCATTAGTTTAGGTATATGCAGATTTTTATCAACGCATAGCGTGAAATTGACCCTCCTCGCAGGTTTAGGGATTTAGTGAGCACTTCTAGATGGGCCGGACACGTAATCCCTCTTCAGTGGGGGTTTCTAGACGATGTCGAGTGCCTAGAAGTGGTCTCCCAAATAGAGAGGAGAGTTGGGGCACACTAAGTGTTCGATAAAATAGCTAGTTCAGTAAAAATGCAAACTAGGCATTTTAACAGCTCAGTTGAATGCATTAGAAGCATCTAAATCAGTAAATTAGTTTATTCTAGCTTATATGGGACTACGGTCCAATGGGTGGGCTCCCACAGTCACCTCTGGGTTCAGACAACCTAGCTCTAGGTTCAGATAACCTAGAAACAGCAAATTAGAACAGTTTAGCTATAGTCAGTATTTTACTTTTCAGTTGGCACTGTACCGGATTAGATATCCATTGGGTTGGACTCCCACAGTCGTCCCTAGGTTCAGATAACCTAGTAAACCCTACTAAATTCGGGACTTGCAAACCCGGGTTTAGTTAGGATGCGCGCATAACAGTACAGTTGCCGGGCCCAATAGACATGATTATTATTTTGATCTACTATGCTATTAGTTTTAAAACTCATAAAATAGTTATGTTAGTTGAGTTTCAGATTAGCTTGAGTTAGCTCAGTTTATGCTTAGTTCTATTTTTTTATGATTATGTATGATAACATGTTCAGTTATTTCAGTTTATGCTTGCAACAATAGTATGCCATGCCAGTACATGTTTTCAAATAGCATTCTTTAAAAGCATGTTTGCATCGTTGCATGTTTTAGTGAGGTAGTTGGTTTCTTACTAAGCTTTAAGCTTACAGATTCTACTTTCCTTATACTGCAGATAAAGTTAAAGGGAAAATGGACTAGCAGAGGAAGCTGGAGTTCAATGCAAAGATGGTGTGTGTGGCAGGAACTGGAATAAAAGATCCTCAGGGGTTTTAGCAAGCTTAAATAGTTGAATCCTTAGTATTTCTTCTTTCATGCATTTTTAGACCTTAGAATGTTTAAACCATGGGAGATTTATTTAGTTTGTTAGTAATTATGTTAGAATGCTAGTTAATAGTTGCTAGAATATATTCCAATTGATTTTAGAATTGTTGTGTGAGGTTTTGGCACGCCAGAGTACTGAAATCAGAGTTTCAGTGTGAGATTCAGAACCCAGATCGGTCTGCAGACCGATCAGAGCCGAGTTGTGCCGCTGGATCGGTCAGCTGACCGATCCAAGCGCGAACAGAGAGTTTATGGATCGGTCAGCCGACCGATCCAGAGGCGAACAGTGAGTACAGAGGTTCACTGATCGGTCAGCCGACCGATCAGTAAGCTACTGGATCGGTCTACCGACCGATCAGTGTACTCCTGGATCGGTCGGTAGACCGATCCAGCCGCATACAGAGGCGATACAGCTTCTGGATCGGTCAGCAGACCGATCCAGAGCCTTCTTCCGTGCCAGTATCAAGTTGGATCGATCACGGGATCGATCCGACAGCCCAATCGATCCATGGATCGATTGAAATGCCTGATTACAGCTAGCAGGACATCCGAAAGGCATAGAATATCTCCCCTAGCATGTGTACGACTCCTAGGTACACCTAGAATATTAAGTTCAGTTTACAGTAATTAGTTTAGTAAAAATTTTAATCAATCCAGATTTTCCGCAATAGTAATTTAGCACAGCATTACGTAACGATCGGCCTCGCAGCCTAGTCAGTAGGAGGCGGGTCGTTACAGATTAAGTTGATTCTAAGCAGTCAGTGTTTGACTTGACTGATGAACTTAATCTGATTAATGTCTGATTTGTATTTAACGTCCAGACTTATGCTGATGCACTGAAATAAGCATCTTAAGTCCAGGCAGGTGGCCTATGCATCTCATCCCTTTCTATGTTTGTCAAACACAAGCAAGGTAAACCTAAGGTGTGGTGAGATGCTCAAAAACTAGTCCTATGGGTACATGCTTTCTAAGGATTCAAAACTAGTCTAAGGCCAAAACTATTTTTGAAAATCTAAAAATGGAAAGTTTTGAAAGCTAACAGGTTTAACTTATAATCTGAAAACAATTTTTGAAAATGATTTTGAAAAATCCTAGTCTATTAAGCACATCCCTAATTTTCGACGTAAGTTGCTAAATTCACTTTCAGGGAGTGGTTTTGTGAAAATGTCAGCTAAATTTGATTTGGACTCAATGTATTTGAGTTCAATATCACCTTTAGTAACATGATCCCTGATAAAGTGGTGCCTAATTTCAATATGTTTGGTTCTTGAATGATGCACTGGGTTCTTGGTTAAGTTAATTGAACTTATGTTGTCAATTAATACTTTTACATTTGTGATATTTAAGTTGAAGTCTTTTAGAGTATGCATCATCCATAATAATTGTGCAACACATTCGCCTATAGCTATGTATTCTGACTCAGTGGTAGATAGAGCAACACAATGTTGCTTTCTACTAAACCAGCTGACAAGTGATGAACCTAATAATTGGCATCAACCACTTGTGCTTTTGCGGTCTAATTTACATCCAGCATAATCTGAGTCAGAATACCCTATTAGTTCAAAATTATTGGTCCTAGGATACCAAATTCCTACATTTGTTGTTCCCTTAAGATATCTAAAAATTCTTTTAACTTGTGTTAAATGGGATTCCTTAGCACAAGTTTGGTATCTAGCACACATACTAACTGCAAATAAAATATCAGGTCGGCTTGCAGTTAAGTACAGTAGGCTACTCCTATAATATTTTAAATCAACTGGTTTTCCATTTGGGTCATTATCTAAGATTGTGTTTACTGCCATAGGTATTTTTATTTCTTTTGTATTTTCCATTCCAAATATTTTAAGTAATTCTTTAGTGTATTTGTGTTGATAAATATAATTTCCTTCATTTGTTTGTTTGATTTGTAATCCTAAGAAATAAGTTAATTTTCCTACTAAGCTCATTTCAAATTCTTTTTCCATTAGATTAATAAATTCTTCTAAAAATTCTGAGTTTGTTGAACCAAATATTATATCATCTACATATATTTGTGCAATAAATATGTCTGTATTTAATGATTTAACAAACAAGGTTGGGTCAATTTGACCTTGGTTGAATCCTTTAGATGTTAAGTAAGATGTTAGCCTTTCATACCATGCCCTGGGTGCTTGTTTAAGTCCATATAATGCTTTCTTTAACTTAAAAACATAATCAGGGTGTTCTAGACTTTCAAACCCAGGAGGCTGACCTACATAAACCTCTTCTTTAATTAGTCCATTAAGAAAGGCAGACTTAACATCCATTTGGTATAGTTTGAATCCCTTGTGGTCTGCATAACTTAGTAACATTCTAATGGATTCTAATCTGGCTACTGGGGCATAGGTCTCATCATAGTCAAGTCCTTCAACCTGACTAAACCCTTTGGCAACTAGTCTAGCCTTATTTCTAGTGATTTCCCCCAATTTCACTTAATTTGTTTCTGAATACCCATTTTGTTTCTATTATTTTCTTATTCTTAGGTGGTGGTACTAGGTCTCAAACTTCATTACGCTCAAATTGGGCTAGTTCTTCTTGCATAGCTATAATCCAGTCTGGGTCTAGTAGGGATTCATCCACAGTTTTGGGTTCAATTTTTGAAATTAGAGAAATTTGACTTAGGTTTCTAAAGGATGATATGGTTTGAACTCTCAAGTCTGAGTCACCAATTATTTGATCAGTTGGGTGATTTGGGTTAACCCTTATTGTTCTAGGGGGTTGACTCTCTTGATGTTGTTCCTCTTCTTCATGACTTAGAGTTTGGTTGGTTTCTGGAACAAATTCAAGTGGTTGTGTACGTTCTAAGGTTTGTTTAGTTTCTTCAAATTTTACATTAGTAGTTTCTTCAATTTTTAAGGTAACCTTATTATAGATTCTATAGCCTCTATTATTTAGTGAATATCCTACAAAAATTTCATTTTCAATTTTAGAGGAGAATTTTCCTAAGTGTTCTCTTGTATTTAAGATGAAAACTGGGCACCCAAATACTTTAAAATATTTTATATTGGGTTGTTTATTATAAAACATTTCGAAGAAGGTTTTGTTATGGGTTTTATTTATTGTTGTTCTGTTTTGTACATAGCAGGCTGTACTAACAGCTTCTGCCCAAAAATATTTAGGTAGGTTATATTCATTTAACATTGTTCTAGAAGCTTCAAGTAAGGTTCTATTTTTTCTTTCTACAATCCCATTTTGTTGGGGGGTTTTAGGGCATGAAAATTCATGATGGTAACCATTTTCAAGACAAAATCTGTTAAAGTTGTGATTTTTAAATTCTCCCCCGTTGTCACTCCTAATTCTTTTAATTTTAAGATCTTTTTCGTTTTCAATTTGTTTGCAGAAATTTATAAAGATTTCAAAAGTTTCATCTTTATGTTTTAAGAATTTTACCCAAGTAAACCTAGAATAATCATCTATAATTACTAAACAATATAAGTTTCCATTTATAGATTTGACTCCATGGGAGTCAAAAAGGTCTAAATGTAGAAGTTCTAATATTGAGTTAGTTTGTGGCTGATTTGTTCGTTTGTGAGTGGATTTAGTTTGTTTACCTTGTTGACAAGCATTACATATGGTTGAATCTAAGTTAGGTAATTTTGGTAAGCCTCTCACAAGTCTATTTAGTTTACTTATATTTCTAAAGTTGGTGTGAGACATCCTCCTATGTCATAACCAAGTTTCTTCTTTTAGTGTTAAATAACATTTAATTGAAGAAGTGGTTAAGTTGATAGCATAGATGTTGTCTTTTCTAAAGCCTTTTAAGCTTATAGTAGGATTATCTAAATGTTTGATTAAACATTCTGTAGATAGAAATTTAACCTTATATCTAGTATCACACAATTGACTTATACTTAGGAGATTATATTTAAAATTTTCGACAAGTAGAACATTTGTAATTATAAAATCTATTTTTAATTCAATATTACCTATGCCAATTACCTTGAGTTTGCCATTATTTCCGAAGGCAACTGTTCCTAAGCTTTTGTAAGTGAGTTGAGTGAACTTGGTGTGATCTCCAGTCATATGTTTGGAGCAACCACTGTCCAGAATCCACTTAGTTTCCTATAATAAGTAGGAATTAGGTTAGTCTTTTAGAATTATTTTTAAGCAAACATTGTATGTTCAGGTTTCAAATAATTTTTAAGTAAGTTTAAAATTAAAATTTTGAAATTAATTTTTAAGTTTAAAAATTAAAATTTTGAGATTAATTTTTAAGTTTAAAATTAAAATTTTGAAATTAATTTTTAAGTTTGAAATTAAGATTTTGAAATAAATTTTTAAGTTTGAAAATAATTTTTAAATTTAAAATTAAAATTTTAAAATTAATTTTTAAGTTTAAAATTAAAATTTTGAAATTAAATTTTAAAATTAAAATTTTGAAATTAATTTTTAAGTTTGAAGTTAAAATTTTGAAATTAATTTTTAAGTTTGAAATTAAGATTTTGAAATTAATTTTTAAGTTTGAAATTAAAATTTTGAAATTAATTTTTAAGTTTGAAATTAAAATTTTGAAATTAATTTTTAAGTTTAAAATTAAAATTTTAATTAAGCAAATTTAAGCCTTATTCATCTCACCCGATCTATATTATCAATCAGGGAATCCTACGATTTTGTGAGATGAAATTAGATTTTAATTATGGAGTCTTGGTTTAACTTGTATTAGATTTAGGTTTAGCTTTGGTCTCTACAGACAGGCATTGTTCGGATAAACTTCTAAACTTGGTGAGTCACATGGACGTCATTAGAAGTAACCAACCTTTCAAGGTTTTCCGAATAGTCCTATCCACGGAGCTTAGTACTAAACCTTGGTCTAACTGGTTAGGATTCATTTAAGGGTAGCTTCGGTCAGTTCCACTTGGCCAAATGCACCAGATCGAAACCATATCTTTCTAGACATGCGATGCCCAAGTTTCCCTAACGTACTATCATCCAAAACTTCACGACCATGATTCAAGTTAAACTTGGTCTCTAAGCCTAATTACCCTGCAGGGTTAGTTTGTTTTAGGTTACCCCGGTAAGTTAGTTTTGGAGGTGCCACCTATTCGGGCCTCCCCCTGAATTATTGGCCATTAATTTAAATTTTGGTTTTAGGTTTGTGTCGATTCCTTTTATAGTTATAGTTAACTTGGTGATAATTTTGTTGATTTTTAAAGTGTTTAGATTTTGAATTTGATTTAGGTTTGTATTTTGGATTTTGGTTTGGTTTATTCGATTTTATATAATGTATTTTTTCTTTAGGTATATAATATTGATTAAGTCCTATTTGCGTGGTTCAGCACGCTTTCGGAACCCAAGCTAGATTGGTTGATTTGTATTGGGTTATTAATGATTTGAAGGTTTTATTTGAATTCAACTTATATCCTAGTCTGGTTTTATTATAGCATGCTTTTTGATTATTTAGGATTAAGTCTAGATTTTTTGATCTTGTTGTGAATTTTTTTAACATTTCTTTTAAATTGTTAATCTCATTTTTTAATGATAAATTCTCCTCCTCAAGTGTTAGATCTTGAGTTGGATTTGAATTTTTGATTTGTTCCTTGAGGTTTTGATTTTCCTCAAGAAGTGATTTGTTTTCATTTTCTATTTTAATTAATTTACTATTTAAACAGGAAATAATTCTAAAAAAAATTTGTTTAAATTAAAATCTATCTCATTCGGGCCTTCGGAAACGAGTACGGACTCGTGGCTTGTTTCGGGTTCAGACCCGTCTTCATCTTCCGACTCGTCTTCTGTTTCAGCTTCGCGGGCCATCAGTGCGAGGTGGCTCTGATGTTTCTGCTCTTCTTCCTCCGATTCGTCCGAGGAATCATCCCACGTTGCTTTGAGGGCCTTCTTTTTGGTTGGCTTCAGTTTGTCGAACTTCAATTTTGGGCATTCATTCTTGTAGTGTCCCTTTTTATTGCAGCCGAAGCAAGTCACGTTCTTTTGTTCTGAGGGAGAACTGATCTTTTGAAGGTCCTTTTTGCTGAAGCTCCTTTTTCTCCTGGTGAACATTTTTCTTACCAAGTTCACCAGGTGTTCTTCATCTTCGGAGTCTTGGTCGGAATCTTCTTCATATTCAGGCTTGCCCTTCTTTTCTTTGGAGGAACCTACAAATAAAGCTATACCTTTCTCGGCTCCAGCATTAGTTTGTTCATGTAATTCTAATTCACAGAAAAGCTCGTCTAATTTTAACTTGGAAAGATTTTTAGAAATTTTGTAGGCATCTACGATTGATGCCCACAAACTATTACATGGAAAAGCATTTAATGCGTACCTTATTAAGTCTCTATTTTCCATCTGGTGGCCTATCGCATGAAGCCCGTTGAGGATGTCCTTGATCCTTGCGTGGAGCTGATTCGCCGTTTCACCTTCCTGCATTTTTATATTAAAAATTTTATTTAAAAGCAGGTCTCATTTTATTACCTTGGCGTCACTCGTTCCCTCGTGCAGCTCGATCAATTTGTCCCACAGCTCTTTAGCGTTTTTGTGTGGACCGACTGCTCGATTCTTCTCTTGTTAATCCGCATCGTAGAGTGTTGATCGCTTTATTTTCGGTTGACGCCTTTTCTTCAAATCAGCTGAGGATCTAGTATATTCCCGGAGGTGTCCGCTGGAATTTTATAGGGTCTCGTAACGCTCATCCACTGGTCGAAGTCTGTTTTGAGGTAAACCTCCATGCGCTTCTTCCAGTACGGAAAATCGTCCCCGTTGAAGAGTGGAGGTCGTACTGTGCTGAATCCTTCTGTCTGAGACATTTTAGTCCTGCGCACAGAAGAAAGAAAAGAAAAAAAATCCCAAGACTTGGTCTTGGATTAGTAGTGCGGAAGGAAAAATAATAGAAGTATCTAAATTGGTGTTGCACTAATTTAGATTTAATTGAAAAAAAAATTCAAAATAGGTAATAATACCAGTTTGAAATTAAACGTAAAACTGAAAACTGAAAAAAAAAATTAATTTTTCACCCCCTGTCTGATTGGTGGTTGCACCAAATCAGAGCGGTACCTGCTCTGATACCACTTGTAGGACCGTGATCGTTCGATAGAGGGGGGGTGAATATCGATTTGAAAACTCGAGTGTAAAAGTACGCAGCGGAAAAGTAAATGAACACAATTGATTTTACTTCGTTCGGAGCCTGTGACGACTCCTACTTGAAGGCCCGTGGTCCTTGACCACTTTCGTTGGGCAATCACTAGCAATTCGAATGAGATTACAAAAAGAGTGCAAGAAATGCTAATGAAACAAAACACAAAGCTATACCGACAGAAAGGAAAGCTTTAAAGAGCAAGGTCGCGTTGTCGGAGCTTTGTTAGCGTCGCTGGAGCACAGAGCAGCAAAGCAATCTGGGAATTCTGAGATGATATTGAAGCTCCACCCCTGGGGCTTCTTTTATATGCTGCTCCGGGCGCCTGGATCCCTTCCGGGCGCCCTGGTGCGACGTGGCAAGTCCAGTCAGGATGCTCCACGTGGCGAGGCGACGCAGAGGATAAAAGTTGCCTCCGGGCGCCCGGATCCCTTCCGGGCGCCCGGATCCCCTCCGGGCGCCCGGACCACCTTTTTCCAGAGATTCCTTCTCCTGCAAAATAAGGTTAGTCTGAGGCAAAATATATCCTGCAACACAGATTGTTAGCACAATTTATAAAGTATGAATTGATAGAAAAAGTATGACTTAGATTCCATCTTTCCGAGACCGGACTCTAGTCACGATCTCGACTTAGATATCCGAAATGGATCTAAGCCGGATCGACACCTAATGTTCCCTTCCTGCGAACGCGTCCTCGCAGTCACTCCCCTCCAGTGACTTACCTCACTTACCTGCCAGACGTCCGGTCAGCCCGTCGACCCGTCTAGACTTCGTGCCAGCTATTCGGTCAGCCCGTCGACCAAGCCGGGCTTCATGCCTAAGCGTCCGGTCAGCCCGTCGACCCGCTTGGACTTCGTGCCAGCTATCCGGTCAGCCCGTCGACCTAGCTGGGCTTCGTGCCAGACATCCGGTCAGCCCGTCGACCTGTCTGGACTTATCCTGCACACTCGATCAAAGTGTTAGATCAACAATAAACCTAACTTAACCTATTTATCATTCATCAAAACCTAGGTTAGACCGTTAGTGCTACCCGCACCAACAGGATAGATCCCATCTACATCACTCACATCCCTCTACATAATTCGTTACATACCTAGTAATCGCCTTTATAGTCCACCCAGTTACGGGTGACATTTGACGAAACCAAAGTACATAACTCCTTATGTAGGGATCCATGGTGACTTCAGGTCCAAGGACTAGTAGTCATACTAATAGCCACATGAGAAAGTATATGACACTTATATAACGATCCATGATACTTTCTCATGGCGGGTCATTCAGTATACATTCTCCAATGCATACCCATGTGTCAACTTGATATCTCTATATCCATGACTTGTGAGATCAAGTCATCGAGTTGACCTACATGCTAGTCTTATTGCATTAACATTGTCTCTGAATGTTAATACTCGACTAAGAATGATTAACAGTAGTGTTCCCTATATCATCTCACTATCGGTTCAACTAACCGATTGATATAGGTGAGAACCTTCTACTCAAGGACGCTATTATACTTAGTTTATTTAAGTATAATAACCAAAACACATGCCTTTATTTATATAAGAATATGATACAACAAGTCCATAATACAATCATCAAATGATTGGCTCTAGGGCTCTAACTAACAATCTCCCACTAGCACTAGTGCCAATCAGTGTAGGCTCTAAGCCCCAATGACCTAGTGTAACCATCATGCTTCCTCTGTGCCAAAGCCTTGGTCAAGGGATCTGCGATGTTAGCCTCTGTAGGTACTCTGCATATCTTCACATCTCCTCTCTCGATAATCTCTCGAATGAGATGGAAGCGTCGTAGTATGTGTTTAGTCCGCTGGTGTGAGCGAGGTTCCTTCGCCTGTGCTATAGCTCTATTGTTGTCACAATAGAGCTCAATAGGGTCAGCGATGCTAGGAACCACCCCAAGTTCAGTGATGAACTTGCGGATCCAAACTGCCTCCTTTGCTGCCTCTGATGCAGCAATGTACTCGGCCTCTGTCGTAGAATCAGCTACTGTGTCCTGCTTCGAACTCTTCCAGCTCACAGCACCACCATTTATGCAAAAATACGAACCCTGACTGTGATCGATAATCATCCTGATCGGTCTGGAAGCTATCATCACTGTAACCCTTTACAGTTAGCTCATCATCGCCTCCATATATCAAGAAATATTCTTTAGTCCTTCTTAAGTACTTAAGAATATTTTTGACCGCTATCCAGTGACTTTCACCTGGATCTGACTGGTATCTGCTCGTCATGCTCAAAGCATACAAGACATCAGGTCGAGTACATAGCATAACGTACATGATAGATCCTATGGCTGAGGCATAAGGGATCTGATCCATGCGGTCTCTCTCCTCTCTAGAAGAGGGGCCTTGAGTCTTCGAAAGACTCACACCATGTGACATCGGCAGAAATCCCTTCTTGGAATTCTGCATTGCAAACCGAAGGAGTACCTTGTCAATATATGTACTCTGACTTAGGCCAAGCAATCTCTTAGATCTATCTCTATAGATCTGTATCCCTAGAATGCGGGATGCCTCACCTAAGTCCTTCATTGAGAAGCAACTCCCTAGCCAGGTCTTGATAGACTGAAGCAAAGGGATGTCCTTCCCAATGAGTAGTATGTCATCCACATATAATATGAGGAAGATAACTATATCCCCTACAACCTTCTTGTAGACACAAGGCTCATCTTCGTTCTTGATGAAACCAAACTGTTTGATTGCATCATCGAATCGAAGATTCCAGCTCCAAGAAGCTTGCTTTAGTCCATAAATGGACCTATGCAACTTACATACTCTGCTAGTATGCTGTGGATCTACAAAACCCTCAGGTTGTGTCATGTACACATCCTCGAGCAGGTTTCCATTCAGAAACGCGGTTTTGACATCCATCTGCCATATCTCATAGTCATGGTATGATGCAATGGCAAGTATTATCCGAATGGACTTAAACATCGCTACTGGAGAAAAGGTTTCATCATAGTCAATACCATGAATCTGCTTGAAACCCTTAGCTACCAAGCGACCCTTATAGATAAGTCCATCCATGTCAGTCTTTCTCTTAAAGACCCACTTATACCCTATGGGTTTTACCCCTTCAGGTGGATCAACCAAAGTCCATACTTGGTTGGTGTACATGGATTCCATATCGGATCTCATGGCCTCTAGCCATTTCTCGGAATCTGGTCTCATCACAGCTTCCTGATAGGTGGTAGGCTCATCCTCTATGAGCACAACGTCATCATAGTCAGACAAGAGAAATGAGTATCTCTCAGGCTGACGACGTACCCTATCAGACCTGCGAAGAGGTATGTCTACTTGAACTGGTTGTTTTTCCTCAACTCTTTGTGGAACAACATCATCCACAACACTTTGTGGTTCCAGTTCAACTTCCATCGAGGCTTCAGTGCTATTGTTCGCATCTTGAACTTCTTCAAGATCGAACGTGTTTCCACTAGTCTTTCTAGAAACAAAGTCCCTTTCTAGAACGACCTCAGTCTTTGCCACAACTACCTTGTGCTGACTGGGAATGTAGAAGTAATATCCCTTAGTTTCCTTGGGATATCCAATAAAGTAGCACTTGTCGGATTTGGGTCCTAATTTGTCTGAGACTTGACGTCTAACGTAAGCCTCACAATCCCAAATCCTTATAAAAGACACCTGGGCATCTCTCTCAGTTCATATCCTATATGGTGTCTTTATCATGGCCTTGGATGGAACTCGGTTGAGTATAAAAGTTGCCGTATATAAAGCATAGCCCCAAAGGAATGACGGAAGATCTGTGTGACTCATCATAGATCGTACCATATCTAATAGGGTACGATTCCTCCTTTCGGATACACCATTCCACTGTGGTGTTCCAGGAGGAGTGAGTTGGGATAGAATTCCACACTCAGCTAGGTAGTCACAAAACTCATGGTTAAGGTATTCTCCACCTCGATCTGTTCGAAGTATCTTAATAATCTTGCCAAGCTGGTTCTGTACTTCATTCTTGAATTCTTTGAACTTTTAAAAGGATTCAGACTTATGTGTCATCAAGTACACATAACCATATCTACTGAAGTCATCAGTAAATGTGATGAAGTACCTATAACCGTCTCTAGCAGCGACATTGAAAGGGTCACATACATCACTATGTATAAGACCTAACAAGTCAGTCGCTCTCTCATTGTGCCCATTAAAGGGAGTCTTGGTCATCTTTCCTAGTAGGCATGACTCGCACGTCTCATAAGATTCAAAATCAAATGAGTCCAGCATACCATCCTTATGGAGCTGGGATAAGCGCTTGTCATTTATATGACCTAAGCGACAATGCTAGAGATAGGTTTGGATCAGGTTATTTGACTTGAACCACTTGGTATTTATGTTATAGATAGGGCTTTCAAGGTCTAGAATGTAGAGTCCATTCATCAGAGGTGCACTACAATAGAACATATCTTTTAAATAAACAGAACAACATTTGTCCTTAATTATAAAAGAGAAACCTTTCTTGTCCAAACAAGAAACTGAAATTATGTTCTTAGTTAATGCAGGCACATAACAATAATTATCCAACTTTAATACAAGCCCAGAGGGCAGAGATAGAAAATAAGTCCCTACAGCAACAGCAGCAACCCGTGTTGCATAGGACCTAGCCCTTCGCCAATGCCCTGCTATTTCTCAGCGCCTGCACATTAGTACAAATGTGAGATGCACATCCGGTATCTAATACCCATGATGAAGAAATAGATAGATTGACTTCTATAACATATATACCTGAAGTGGAAGTCTCACTTCGCTTCTTATTAAGATCTTCCAGGTACACCTTGCAATTCCTCTTCCAGTGCCCGGTCTGACCGAGTGGAAGCAGGTAGCATCCTTGGCGACCCCTCCTTTAGGCTTCAGTGCCTTGCCTTTACCCTTGGCTTGAGACTTTCCCTTGCCTTTGGGCTTGCCCTTGCCCTTGTGTTTCTGAACCATCAGAACAGAGTGGGGCTTAGCCTTCTTAAGGTTCAGCTCAACAGTTCTTAACATGCTAAGCAACTCGGGCAGTGGCTTATCAATTTCGTTCATATTGTAGTTTAGAACGAATTGACTATAGCTATCCGGCAAGGATTGCAAGATCAGGTCAGTGGCCAGCTCTTGGCCAAGCGGGAATCCCAACCTCTGTAGGTTTTCTATGTACCCAATCATTTTGAGTACATATGGACCTACGGGAGCCCCATCTGACATCTTACACTGAAATAGTGCCCTTGAGATCTCAAATCTCTCATGCCTCGCTTGTCCTTGATACAGTTGACGAAGATGTTCAACCATATCGTAAGCACCCATCAACTCGTGTTGCTTCTGAAGCTCAGAGTTTATGGTCGCAAGCATTAGACAGGACACATCTAATGCGTCATCTTGATGCTTCTTGTAAGCATCTTTATCTGCTCGCGTGGCATTGGCAGGAGGAGCCTCCAGAATGGGCTGCTCCAAAACGTACAGTTTACGTTCCTGGGTGAGAACTATTCTCAAATTCCTGTACCAGTCCAAGAAATTTGCTCCGTTGAGCTTGTCCTTCTCAAGGACAGAACACAGAGAGAAGGTGTTCGTATTCGACGTCATGGTTATCTACAACAGAAAAATACAGAAATAAATATCATATTCTTTTAAATCATTTAATTAGGCCTTTAACTAAATGATGCTCCCACTGAATTCTATAATTCATGTGGGACAAGATCCACATCATACTACGCCTTGAGTTAGCTTTGGCTAAATCACCCAAGATTTAGTATGATCGGTAGGTAACAATTTACCAATTACATCTCTATGCAACTCTTGTTTATAGGCTCATTATCCGCAGTTATATTAAAACTTGAGTTAGCTTTGGCTAATACGCCCAAGAATTAATATAAATGTGATTTATGTCCTATCTTTCCAACCATTGGAAGAATGCCTGTAGTTATACTCGATCCAACCGAGTTAACTAGGAATACTTAATCTAATTGAGTTTGTACTCGCCCATGCTTTGATAAGCGGGACCAAGATTGTCCCTCCATATCCTACCAAGATAATATGTGTTGCTCCGCTTTGGCAGATTCAACAACACATGTGATCGAGGTAGTGATAGGTATCACGGCACGGTAGGCATTAGAGTTGACGCGATTTAGATCTAATCTAATCGTCGATGTGTATCAAATATGCGATAGATCTAATCTAATCGAAAGGGTGCATCTTGTACACGATTTAGATCTAATCTAATCGTTAGGCACTAATTAATTACTAATCATGTATCACATATACACAGGCAATTAATTAAATTTATTTGTGATTAGTCATGGCCCTACTATGATCTTCTCAAGCCAATGAGAAGATCGGATGGTCAACCTAGGGTCAACAGCTTCTCAAGCTCCTCCCTTTGACCACCTTGTGTTGCTCGCGCCCTCCTCTTAACTCCGTCTCGTGTGGACCTTCCACGGCTCCAATTTTGTACATTACAATTTTGAAACTTGAGTTACATTCGAGTCTAAACTAATTTACAACAAGAATACAAAATAGAGAAAGGCACGACACGCAGGTCGCGAATCAAATGTACAACACGCACAACACAAATGACGGTGCGTAGGCCGTAATATGAATTACAACACAAATCCAATCAGATTGGGTTTTTTTGGGCCATGACTATCAAAAATTATACATAATTATAAATTATGTAATTTCCATAATTTTCTATAATTTTAATACTAATTTTTACGAGTAAAATTTCCCGGCGGTCCCGTTTAGCCGTTTTCGGGCGCAATCACGGAACGAATCCCCTTGCGGGGCCAGGGGCAGCGCCCCTACCCGCGATCTAACCATCGCGAGTGTCCCTAAGCGATCCTACAGCACCTTAGCCCGCTGTCCCAAAAATTTTTGGGGCGAAACCTTGCCGTTTCGGAAAAATCTTCTCGATAGTCGAAGCCTACAAGTGTATAAACACTTGTGCTTCGCTTCTACGAGAAAATTACTCATAAAAAACATAAAAAAAATTAAATTTACAGAAAATCACAGAAGCTATATTTTTCATAAAAAATCAAATTAAACTCGTACAAGTCTTCGCACGTGGCTCTGATACCACTGTTGGGTTTTTTGGGCTGCGAAAACCGCTTTTTCACGTCGCGGAAACCCCGAAAGCCCCGCCACCGGATCCGTGCGAAGAATAAAACTTCGAAAAACATTACGAGTATGAGTTTACAAACTCTAGATCTACACTAGATAAGAGTGTTACCCTCGATGCGATGCCCTTCGCTATCCCGCTAGTCCAACGGTTTGCCGGATCTCGAGATTGTCAAAGTAGACTACCCTCTAGAAGTATCCACACGAACACAAGAAGGAGATCACAAAACTAAAGTGTGCTAGCACCTTAGTAGGGTTCGGCGAGATGAGGAGAGGAAGAGTAAGAAGAGAGAGCACTAGGAGGAAGAAGATGTGAATGAATACAATTGAATGAAAAATTCATTCTTTCCCATCAAAAGTGGTCGGCCACATTCATGGAGTTGTAACCCCCATTTTTGCATTAAGTGTGGCCATTAAAGAGATTTGTAACCTCCATGAGGTGGCACACACATGTGCTAAACATGATGATGTGGCACCTCATCATTGGCCACTTAATGCCAAGTCACAAATGATGTGGCATAAAGTCAAGTCAAACTTGACTCTTCCTCTTCCTCTCAAGTCAAGTCAAACTTGACTTAATCTCTCTCATGGTTGATCTAATCCAACCATTTAATTCAAGCCAATTTAATATAATGAATCTAATTCATTTAATTAAATTGATTCAATGAGTCATAATCTAAATTAGACTCATTGAACACATGAATTAACTTGAGTCCAACTCAATTAGCCCAATTAGGATTACTCTTAATCCAATTTGATTCATCAAATGAATCTAATCCTCTTGGTTCATCATATGAACTAATCTCCATCTAATTGTCCTTAGTGTGTGACCCTATAGGTTCTTGTAACGTTGGCAATGCCCCTAAACCCATTTAGGAGCATAAGTAATGAGCGGTATCTAGCAACACATCATTACTACCCAAGTTACAAGAATGTTGAGATCCGACATTACCTTGTGACTACTAATTTTGACTCCTCACAAAATATGACAAGTGTCCTTCTATCCTAGACATCTAGATTGACCAATGTGAGGCATAGACCGTGTCATCCTCTGACCAATCTAAATCTTGAACTCCAAGTAGACTCACTAAATCAAATGAGCTCAATATCTCATATTGACTCATCTGGGCATGACCATGCACTTCGTGGTCTCACTCTATCAAGAATATCGATGTCGCTCCCGTCATATAGGAGGGATAGATCCCATCTACATCACTCACATCCCTCTGCATAATTCGTTACATACCTAGTAATCGCCTTTATAGTCCACCCAGTTACGGGTGACGTTTGACGAAACCAAAGTACATAGCTCCTTATGTAGGGATCCATGGTGACTTCAGGTCCAAGGACTAGTAGTCATACTAATAGCCACATGAGAAAGTATATGACACTCATATAACGATCCATGATACTTTCTCATGGCGGGTCATTCAGTATACATTCTCCAATGCATACCCATGTGTCAACTCGATATCTCTATATCCATGACTTGTGAGATCAAGTCATCGAGTTGACCTACATGCTAGTCTTATTGCATTAACATTGTCCCTAAATGTTAATACTCGACTAGGAATGATTAAGAGTAGTATTCCATATATCATCTCACTATCGGTTCAACTAACTGATTGATATAGGTGAGAACCTTCTACTCAAGGACGCTATTATACTTAGTTTATTTGGCACCAATACAAGTAAGTATAATAACCAAAACACATGTCTTTATTTATATAAGAATATGATATAACAAGTCCATAATACAATCATCAAATGATTGGCTCTAGGGCTCTAACTAACAGATGGGAAGGTGTAAACCTTCAAAGCAAGGCTTGTTGCAAAAGGGTATACTCAGAAAGAGGGAATCGATTATGAGGAAACTTTTTCGCCGGTAGCCATGCTTAAGTCTATCCGGATTCTTTTATCCATTGTTGCTCATATGGATTATGAGGTTTGACAAATAGATGTCAAGACAGCTTTCCTTAATGGAAGTCTTGAAGAAAACATCGATATTAAGCAACCAGAGGGATTCATTGCAAAGGGCAAAGAGCATCTTGTATGTAAGCTCAAACAGTCTATCTATGGACTAAAGCAAGCTTCGAGATCTTGGAACATCCGGTTTAATGAAGTAATCCAGTCTTATGGATTTATTCAGTGTCAGGATGAGTCTTGTGTATATAAGAAAAGTGACGGAAACGTGGTAGTATTTCTTGTACTGTACGTAGATGACATTTTGCTCATTGGCAACAATGTCAAAGTGTTGTCAGACGTAAGGGTTGTTGGTTAGTCCTAGGAAAACGTACCGGTTCCACTGTACAAAAATTTTTTGTACAAGTGTCGAACCTTTCCTTAAATAACATATTGCGTTCTTTTGAAATTAAATTAGGAATCGCAAACGGAACTTAACATCATTGATTCCAAATTTAACTTATCTGTTCTTAATGGTTTAGATTTGAATCGCAAGCGGAACTTAACACTATTGATTCAAATCCGCCTATGTTATTAATTCCATTAAATATTCATTTTCAAAATTGACTTCCAGGACTGCATGGCGAAGCACATGGCCTTCTTGGATATGGGAGCAACCACCACCGCCTAGACAAAGCCTTTTAAGGAAAGCTAATATTTAATTTCCTTAAATAACTCTAGGTTAACCAAAAAGAACAATCGAATCACAAATTCAAAAAACAAAGAAAACACAAACTCGAAAAACTAATTCGAAATACTAGATCTAATGCCTCTTGTATTTGGAATTCTTACAAAAAGAAATAACTAGTATGATGCGGAAAACAATTGCTAATTATACCTTCTCTTTGTAAACTAATGACCTCGAGATCTTCTGCCGTATTCCTCGCCTCGCCTTGGACGTCGTGTGGGCGACGATCCTCCAAGATGAACACCACCCAAAGAGCTTTCTTCTTCCTCTTCTAAAATCCAGCCACCACCACCAATTTAGGAACCAAAGAGAGCAAGGGAAAGGGAAGGGGAGAGATCCAGCCATCATGAGAGAGCACAAGCAAGAGACTAGAATTAGATGCCTCCTCCTCCTTCTTCTTCTTCTTCTTTTTCTTCTTCTCCTTCTTCTTGTATCCGGCCACTTAAAGGAACCACAAGCAATATGTGTGGCCGGCCCTAGCATGATAAAGAGCTAGGGGCCAGCCCTAAGGAGGAGACTAGAGAGAAGAGAGAAAAAGAATTCATTAACTCATGAAGTCTCTCCTCCCCTTCTTTTATAACACTTGCCCAAGGCAAATAAGGAAAAACTTTTTACAAAAATTAAAATCTTCTTCATGTTTTTTCTTTTCCCTTTTTCTTTTTCCTTTTCTTTCCTCTTGATTGAATCAATCACCAATCATAAATTAGTTTTAATTTGATTGGATGATGATTTAATCCTATTGGTCGGCCCCTTTCTTGGCCACCAAGCAAGGGTGGCCGGCCCCTATAAGGAAGGAAATATATATTTTTTTATAAAATTTTATAAGAAGAAATCCTCTTATAAAATTTTACAAGCTCTCTTTCAATTTCCTAAAGTAGGAGTTAAAAAAGGAAAGTTTTAAAAATTAAAACCATGTTTTAAAATTTAAAACTTCTCTTATAAAATTTCCTTTTTTAACATGGTGATAGAAAATTTAAATTTTAAAACTTCTCTTCCTTTTTTTTTAAAACCATGAGGATGGTTTAAAAAAGGAAAGTTTTAAAACTTTTAAACTTTCTTTTAAAACATGTGGTCAAATTCAAATAAGGAAAGTTTTTAAATTTAAAATCTCTCTTTTAAAATTTGTAGTTTTCTACAAAGAGAAGATTTTAAAAATTCAAAAACACCCCTCCTTGTTTGAATTATTGTGGTCGGCCCCCTCTTGCTTGGGCACCAAGCAAGGGGTCGGCCCCTTAAGAGGACAATGTGGCCGACCCTTGCTTGGTCACCAAGCATTGAGCCGCCCCCTTCTTGGACACCAAGATGTGCTTATATTTGGATGGACTTGAGGCTTTAATGAGGCTATGATAGGGACCTAGAGGAGAAATTGGTTTTGGACTTCCGATGAGCTTGAGTATCCCATGTTCGCCCTGAACACACAACTCAAGTTCATCGATAATAACTCATTCCACTAAAGAGTTATTATTGCACTACCGCACCAATCCCAAATTATATTATGAGCTCCTTCTTATCATGAGTGTGTTAGTCTCCCTATATTTAAGATAACGAATGCCCATTAATTAAGTTATTGACAACTCACTTAATTAATATCTATCTCCGAGAGTAGTACCACTCAACTTCATTATCATGTCGGACTAAATCCACCTGCAGGGTTTAACATGAAAATCCTTATGAGCTCCTCTTGGGGACATTCTCAACCTAGATAACTAGGACACAGTTTCCTTCTATAATCAATAACACACACTATAAGTAATATCATTTCCCAACTTATCGGGCTTATTGACTTATCGAGTTAAATCTCACCCATTGATAAATCAAAGAAATAAATACTAAATATTATATTAGGATTAAGATAACACACTTCCATAATAACTAAGGTTTAGTTCTTTTATAAAGTCAGTACAAAAAGTACTTACCTAAAATGGTCCTACTCAATACACTTGGAGTGTATCAGTGTAATTTATTAGTTAAGATAATCTAATACTTAATTACACTACGACTACTTCAACGATTTGTTCCTTTCCATCTTAGTCGCAAGCAACTGTTTATAATTTATAAAGAACCGACAACATGATCTTCTGTGTGTGACACCACACACCATGTTGTCTACTATATAAATTAATTGAACAAATTACATTTAACAAATAAATGTAGATATTGACCACTGTGATTCTTTATTTCTAAATAAATGTTTATACAAAAGTTAGGCTTTTAGTATACACTCTAACAATCTTCCACTTATACTAAAAGACTATGCTGCCATACATCTGATTCCCAACCCTTCAACATGCCCATCAAAAGCTCTTGCCTTAAGGACCTTAGTAAAAGGATCTACAGGTCATCACCTGATGCAATCTAGGCGGCAACAACTTCTCCTCGTTTATACGTTTTCTCGTATTGGGTGGTACTTGCGCTCTATTGTATTTACTTGCCTTATGGACTTATGGTTTCTTTGAGTTTGCTATTGCACCATTATTATTACAATAAATTGTAATAATTTTTGGGCAAACCAGAAAACATGTCTAAGTCCATCATGAAGTATCTGAGCCATACAACTTCTATGACTGCCTTAGAGGCTGCCACTTACTCAACTTCTATGGTGGAGTCCGAAAAACACCTTTGCTTATCACTCTTTCATAGTTATGACTTCACCTCCTAAAGTAAACACAAAACCCCAAGGTCGACTTACTATTGTCCCTATCCGATTGGAAGTCAAAATCTGTGTAACCCACAAGGACCAAATTAATGGCCTTGTAAGCTAGCATATAATCTCAAGTGTCTCTAAGGTACTTCAATATATGCTTTACTGTAGTCTAATATCCTTGTCTAGGGTTACTTTGATACCTGCTAACTATGCCCTCGGCAAAATAGATTTATGATCTCGTGTATAGCATACATTAGGCTTCTGACAGCCGAAGCATAAGGAACTGCCTTCATTTCCTCTATCTCCTTTGATGTCTTCGGAGACATCTCTTTAGATAAAGCTACTCCATGCTGAAAAGGTAAAAAATCTTTCTTGGAGTTTTGCATGCTTAAAACGATCAAGGAATGTTTTGATATATGAAGCTTGGGATAAGTAAAATATTCTTTTCTTGCGATCCCTTTGATCCCAAGAATATATGCATTCTCCCAAGTCCTTCATATCGAATTGTTTGGACAACCGTACCCTTACTTCTGACAACACTTTGATATTGTTTCCAACTACCAAAAATGTTATCTACGTATAGTACAAAAAATACCACCACGTTTCCATCACACTTCTTGTATACACAAGACTCATTCGGTTATAAAATAAATCCATAGGTCTGGATTACTTTATTAAACCGGATGTTCCAAGACCTTGAACCTTTACTTCAGTCCATAGACTGATTGACCTTACACACAAGATGCTCTTTGCAATGAACCCTTCTGGTTGCTATATATGGATGTTTTCTTCAAGACTTCCATTAAGGAAAGCTGTCTTAACATCCACTTGATAAATCTCAAAGTCCATATGAGAAGTAATAGATAAAAGAATCTGGATAGACTTAAGAATGGCTACCGGTGAAAAAGTTTCCTTTTTCAACAAGCCTTGCTTTGAAAGTTTCTACATTCCTGTCTATCCCTCTTTTCCTATTGTAGACTTATTTTCACCCAATGACTTTTACACCATTTGGTGATTTTATAAGCTCCCAGACTTTATTAGAATACATATACTCTAATTCTGTATTTATTGCTCTTTGCAAAGATGCTGCATCTTTATCTTGGAGTGCTTCGTCATATGTCCGGGGATCAGGTTCATGTCCACCAGGAATCAAGTTCAAAGACTCTCCCAAAACATGAATCTTTTAGGTTGCCTAACAACCCTCCCGCTACGACGAGACACATTCTGCAATTGTGTATCATTTGTGGTACGTGTTGCAGTTTCTTGTGATATTTCATCTTGTACAGTTGGTACTAGATTTGACGTGTCCTTTAATTTCCTTAAGAACAATTTTTTACTCATGGGCTTGTGGTTCACAGTATAGTCCTTTTCTAAAATCGGGCATTGGTGCCAACAATGACCTTCTGATTTTAAGAACTATAAACCTCTTTTCGTTTTTCCAGGATAACTCACAAACAAGTGAACTCATGTCCAACTTATCAGCGTCTCTCATGTGCTAGACCACCTAAATCCGAATATGCTTCAGACTAGACTTACCCCCATTCTGCAATTCTATGGGAGTAGAGAGTTCTGACTTAGAAGGTACTATATTCACTTCCGTTTCCAGTGTATATCCTTAAAACAAATTTGGTAATTTTCTTAATAACTCATCATCGATCTAATTATTCCATAAGAGCATTATACCTTCTTTCTACTACACCATTCTGTTGGGGTGTACCGGGTGCAGTTAGTTGGGATTAAATCCCGACTTCTGATAAGTGACCCCTAAACTCTCCTAAGAGGTACTCGTTACTACGATTTCATTGTAGTGTCTTGATACTTTTACTTTGACGTTACTCCACATCAGCCTAGTACTCTTTGAACTAATCAAAGCACTTAGACTTGTGGCGCATCAAGTAAATGTATCCTTATCTCGAATAGTCGTCTATAAAAGAGACGAAATATTCGAAACAACCTCTTGCCTGGATAGTCAAAGGTCTACACAAATCAGAATGAACCAATTCCAACATATCTTTGGCTCCATACCCCTTAGACTTAAAAACTTCTTGGTTATTTTTCCTTCCAAGTAAGACTCGCAGGTTGAAAAGATTTCCACTATCAATGAACCCAAGAGTTTATTGGTTATTATCCTTTGAATCCTACTAAAGTTAATATAACCTAGCTTTAGATGCCAAAAATATGATTGGTTCATTTCCGAAGGTTACTTTCTCTTATTAAAGTTAGAAAATGTGTTATTAATTTCCATTTATTGCATCGTGGGAGTTATTGGATTATAAATTGTCAATCAACGTACCAGAACAGATAACTTCCCTATTTTTCTTTATAACAAGTTTGTTATCAAAATAGACAGAATATCTATTCTTTAATAGTTTAGAAACTGAAATCAGGTTCTTTCTAAACTTAGTACGTAAAGACAATTTTTGAAAATCCATATTTTATTCCTATCAGAGGATAAACATCTCCCACTGCAACAGCTGCTACTTTTGCAGTAGTGCCTATGTAGACGGTGTTTTCCTTTTCATATAGCTGTCGGGTTTCCTGGAACCCTGCAATGAATTGCAGACATGATTAGTGGCATCTGTATCTACACTCCAGGTACTGGTAGACAACACCACTAAACATGTTTCAACAACTATTGAATTAAATACACCTATATTGTTTCTAGTTCTAAGAGGACAGTCTACCTTAATGTCCAAGTCCTATCATTATAATTGGGACTACTAAGTCTTTTCTATAGTATAACAACTAGGGGATTGACAAACATTTAAAATCCTAAGAATCACAAAAAAATTTTGGTCAAGACCAACACTTTAAAATCTCCGTGAATTTTGTATGCCACGATAGTGTGGACGTATACAAACTCAAAAAGGAGATTTTATCCATTAATTTTATTATTTTGTCATCCTATCTTCATGACAAATAAAATTAATAGTTGGTCTATCTTTGATCAAATATTTTGGTCAAAACTTTGAATTTAAAATAACATTGATTCCTCAAACAATATTATTTAAATTCACCAACACCTCAAACACCGGGAATTTTGCATGCCACGATAGTGTGGACGTATACAAATTCAAACATTTGTAAGAGGAGGGTTTTACCCATTAATTATCTTGTCAATAAATCTCTCTGACAAATAAAATTACCTCAAACACCGTGAATTTTGTATGCCACGATAGTATGGACGTATACAAAACCAAACATTTGTAAGAGGGGGTTTTAATTTTATTATCTTATCAACTTATCTTTTTGAAAAATTAATAGTTGATTTTCCTTTGGTCACACAAATAATAGAAATGACTCTGATGGGGAGGATACTATTAGACGTACCTAAGTGTATATCATTACTTGACACTAAGTCCATTAATAAGATTGTGCCCCTTCCGATGGGGAAGATCACATGCTCTTAATTAATTTCCTATAGTCATCCTAAATGGAAGTTTGGTCTAGTGATCCACAAACAAACTCATCCGATATGGAGGAAGGCACTCAGAGCCAATGCGCAAGTTTGTTTGCATCACTTACAAACTAGTAATGGAGACCGTGGAATTTATTAAAATAAATCCCTCTCCCACTTAGTTATTTAAAGTGAGGAATTTTAAACTATCCTAGCATACATCACATGCAAACATACACATCACAGTAAATAAAAGCAATAAATATGGAAATTATTTTTCCAACTATTATGGCCTTTTCCATCACTGTCCTCCGTGTGCTCCAACCCTAGCTACTGCCACCTTTAGCCACTGCCATCGGATCGAGACGTCGCATCCATCTTGCTTCTTATTCCACTGCGCCTCTGGTGCTTCAAAAGTACCACGCCTCGCAAGCATCCGATCCACGATAAAAATAGAATGTTACATGTGTCGATCCTATATTCCACGAGGGAATGTACATGAAATCTAGATCGAAAATAAAATTCTAAAATCCTAGGGCTAATACAGCTCCTACTGTATTAGTTACATACAATCATGCACACACACAATAATGCCCTTGACATGTCCAAGGGTCCAATCACACACAACATCTATAAGCCATAATAGTTGGAGCCTGCAACTAAAAAGTTAGCACATCCTACTATTATCCTGCCTAAATTATGTATGACATGTGCATAACCTATTTGAATTCTAAACACACAGAGGCAAACCTCACTCTGATACCAATTATTGGTTAGTCCTAGGAAAACATACCGGTTCCACTGTACAAAATTTTTTTGTATAAGTATCAAACCTTTCCTTAAATAACCTATTATGTTCTTTAGAAATTAAATTAGGAATCACAGACGGAACTTAACATCATTGATTCCAAATTTAACTTATCTGTTCTTAATGGTTTAGATTTGAATTGCAAGTGTAACTTAACACTATTGATTAAAATCCGCCTATGTTATTAATTCCATTAAATATTAATTTTCAAAATTAGCTTCCAGGACTGCATGGCGAGGCACATGACCTTCTTGGATATGGGAGCAACCACCACCGCCTAGACAAAGCCTTTTAAGGAAAGCTAATATTTAATTTCCTTAAATAACTCTAGGTTAACCAAAAAGAACAATCGAATCACAAATTCGAAAAACAAAGAAAACACAAACTCGAAAAACTAGATATAATGCCTCTTGTGTTTGGAATTCTTACAAAAAGAAATAACTAGCATGATGCAGAAAACAATTGCTAATTATACCTTCTCATTGTAAACAATGACCTCGAGATCTTCTGTCGTATTCCTCGCCTCGCCTTGGACGTCGTGTGGGCGACGATCCTCCAAGATGAACATCACCCAAAGAGCTTTCTTCTTCCTCTTCTAAAATTCGGCCACCCCCACCAATTTAGGAACCAAAGAGAGCAAGGGAAAGGGAAGGGGAGAGATCCGGTCATCATGAGAGAGCACAAGCAAGAGACTAGAATTAGATGCCTCCTTCTTCTTCTTCTTCTTCTTCTTCTTCTTCTCCTTCTTCTTGTATCCGGCCACTTAAAGGAACCACAAGCAATATGTGTGGCCAGCCCTAGCATGATAAAGAGCTAGGGGCCGGCCCTAAGGAGGAGACTAGAGAGAAGAGAGAAAAAGAATTCATTAACCCATGAAGCCTCTCCTCCCCTTCTTTTATATACTTGCCCAAGGCAAATAAGGAAAAAAATTTTACAAAAATTAAAATCTTCTTCATGTTTTTCCTTTTCCCTTTTTATTTTTCCTTTTCTTTCCTCTTGATTGAATCAATCACCAATCATAAATTAGGTTTAATTTGATTGGATGATGATTTAATCCTATTGGCCGGCCCCTTGCTTGGGCACCAAGCAAGGGTGGCCGGCCCCTATAAGGAAGAAAATATATTTTTTTTTTATAAAATTTTACAAGAAAAAATCCTCTTATAAAATTTTACAAGCTCTCTTTCAATTTCCTAAAGTAGGAGTTAAAAAAAGAAAGTTTTAAAAATTAAAATCATGTTTTAAAATTTAAAACTGCTCTTATAAAATTTCCTTTTTTAACATGGTGATAGAAAATTTAAATTTTAAAACTTCTCTTCCTTTTTTTTTTAAACCATGAGGATGGTTTAAAAAAGGAAAGTTTTAAAACTTTTAAACTTTCTTTTAAAACATGTGGCCAAATTCAAATAAGGAATGTTTTTAAATTTAAAATCTCTCTTTTAAAACTTGTAGTTTTCTACAAAGAGAAGAATTTAAAAATTTAAAAACACCCCTCCTTGTTTGAATTATTGTGGCCGGCCCCCTCTTGCTTGGGCACCAAGCAAGGGGCCGGCCCCTTAAGAGGACAATGTGGCCGGCCCTTTCTTGGTCACCAAGCATTGAGTCGGCCCCCTTCTTGGACACCAAGATGGGCTTATATTTGGATGGACTTGAGGCTTTAATGAGGTTACGATAGGGACCTAGAGGAGAAATTAGTTTTGGCCTTCTGATGAGCTTGAGTATCCCGTGTTCGCCCCGAACACACAACTCAAGTTCATCGACAATAACTCATTCCACTAGAGAGTTATTATCGTACTACCGCACCAATCCCAAATTACATTATGGGCTCCTTTTTATCATGAGTGTGTTAGTCTTCCTGTGTTTAAGATAACGAATGTCCACTAATTAAGTAAGTTACTGACAACTCACTTAATTAATATCTATCTCCGAGAGTAGTACCACTCAACTTCATTATCATGTCAGACTAAGTTCACCTGCAGGGTTTAACATAACAATCCTTATGAGCACCTCTTGGGGACATTCTCAACCTAGATAACTAGGACACAGTTTATTTCTATAATCAACAACACACACTATAAGTAATATCATTTCTCAACTTATCGGGCTTATTGACTTATCGAGTTAAATCTCACCCATTGATAAGTCAAAGAAATAAATACTAAATATATGTGTTTATTATTATATTAGGATTAAGAGCACACACTTCCATAATAACTAAGGTTTAGTTCTTTTATAAAGTCAGTACAAAAGTACTTACCTAAAATGGTCATACTCAATACACTTGGAGTGTATCAGTGTAATTTATTAGTTAAGATAAACTAATACTTAATTACACTACGACTACTTCAACGGTTTGTTCCTTTCCATCTTACTCGCGAGCAACTATTTATAATTTATAAAGAACCGACAACATGATCTTCTGTGTGTGACACCACACACCATGTTGTCTACTATATAAATTAATTGAACAAATTACATTTAACAAATAAATGTAGATATTGACCACTGTGATTCTTTATTTCTAAATAAATATTTATACAAAAGCTTGACTTTTAGTATACACTCTAACAAGGGTATGGTTGTCTAAGCAATTTGATATGAAGGACTTGGGAGAATGTGGACATATTCTTGGGATCAAGGTAATAAGAGATCACAAGAAAAAGATGTTGTGCTTATCCCAAGCTTCGTATATCAATACTATCATTGCTCGTTTTAGCATGCAAAACTCCAAAAAAGGTTTTATACCTTTTCGGCATGGTGTACCTTTATCTATAAGAGATGTCTCCTAAGACATCAAAGAAGATAGAGGACATGAAGGCAGTTCCTTATGCTTCGGTTGTAGGGAGCCTAATGTATGCGATTGGAGCAGTAGAAAAGCGAAAGGAGGCTATATATGCTACTGGAGGTGCCTTCAAAGGGAATTGAAGGCACCTCCAAGGCATCTACGTTGTGCCTCTGCACATCACTGCAGAAGGTGCCTTTGATGAACAGTACGAAGGTACCTTCCAACCTTATGGAAGGCGCCTTCGACAGACAAAGTTTTTCGTTACCAAGGCATAAAATTGTTGGAACCCCAAGGTGTTTTGATGCGATCAAACAAGCTAAGTTAGGTCCTGCGTTTGTTTAACCCTTGTGTCTAAGTGTGCAGGAGCTTAGGAACACAGGAAGTCGAGCGGAAGACGCGGCTAGCGAGAAGGACGACACGGGGAGAGAGCCGACGGGCTCGGTGCGTCCGAGGGACGAGGTGACCGCGGAAGAGTACACCAGTGGACGAGAAGAACGTGCGCGGCGTTCGAGGGACGAGAAACCGGGAAGGAAGGATGCTCAAGGAGAAGGCCGGAACTTGGGTTCGGGTGAGCCCTATTCCGGATGGCCGAGATCACCCAAGCTAGCGAAGCCGGAGTTGAAGACCCGGACCGAGACGAGCTGAACCGAAGCAGAGCGATAGGACGGAAAAAGTCAACCAGAGTTGACTTTTGGGGTCCGGGGCGCCCGAAGCTGACCGAGGCGCCCAGACCCCTTCGGGGCGCCCGGAACCCTCCGGGGCGCCCGGAACCCTCCTGGGCGCCCGGACCGAAGATGTTGACCAGATCGAGTCAAACTCGATCTGAACGTTGGGGGATAAAGTTTTATCCCCCCAGTGCGCCCCAACCAGTGTTATAAATATAGCACTGGTTTGCATAGATCATTCAACTAACTTGTAATTCATTTCTTTCTGTGCTTTCTATTCTTTTGTACTGTCAACGCTGTAAGAGGCTACTCTGCCCAGAGGAGAATCAGATAGTGCGCCATCTTTGCCTTGGATTAGCAATCCTCTGATTGCAAACCAAGTAAACCCTCTTATGTCTGATCTTTTAATTTAGTCTCTTCTTTTTTATTACAAGTGTCTGTTAATTAGTTGAATATCCGAGAAAGGTTTTTTGATTTAATTTTTGTAGGGCAATTCACCCCTCCCCTCTTGCCGGCCTCCAAAGGGACCAACAAGTGGTATCAGAGCAAGGCGCTTCAGGAGGACTAATCGTCGATCGAAGCAACAAGATGGTCGGACCAAGCATCGTTCCACCAAAATTCGAGGGGGACTTCGCAGACTTGAAGCATCGGAAGCTATTCATCCACTAAAGAACTCTGGGAGAAGTTCCTGGAACTCCACAAAGGCACGTCTGAAGCAAAGCTCGCTAGAAGAGACATCCTCCGGAACAAGCTGATGAACATACGTCTGGAAAAAGGTGAGAAGGTAGCCAATTTACACGCAAAGGTAAAAGAACTAGTTACTGGTCTCGAGAACCTCGGAGAAACGGTTACAAATCGGGACACAATACGCTACGCACTCAATATGTTTCCCAGAACTTCATAATGGACATCAATCATCGACGCCTACTACATTTCGAAAGACCTGGAGGTAAGTAGTTTGGAAGAACTGTTCTCCAATCTTGATTTGCATGAAACCAAGTGTACAGGAACAAAGGAATCAAGCCAGATGATTGCGCTAAACGCAACCAAAAGGGATGAACCCGAGTCAGACTCAGAGGATGATTAGGAAGCGTACATGGTAAGAAACTTTAAAAAAAAGTTTAGAGCTAATAAATTTAAAGAAATGCATAATAAAAAGAATCCAAGAAATAGAAGAAGGATGCGTTGCTACCAGTGTCAAAAGGAAGGACACCTAAAAGAAGACTACCCAGAACTAAAGAAGGACAAAGGCAAGATTCCTAAGAAGCACAAGAACCTAAAAGCTACTTGGGACGACACTTCTTTATTTGAGTCCGAGATTCAAGAATATGTCGGGATAACACTGATGGCAAGCTACGAAGGACAGAGTACATCAGAACCCAGCATCGATGAAGGGGGAGCAACCTCAGATGGAAGTAGCGAAGCAGGGGGAGATTCTGGCTTCAAGATTGATATGGTAAGTGAGGTATGCCTCTTACCCCCTGATGAACTTTACTTTGGTATTAAGGCAATGGCAAAATCCATGTATAAATTAGAAAATAAAAATACCAAATTAGAAAATGAAATTTTAGAAATAAAAAGAATTTTGGCAAAATCATGTCTTATAGAGGATTTTGAAAAATTAAAAATTGAAAATGAAAAACTAAAAGAAGAAATAGAAAGATTGAAAAAATCTAATGGTCCAAATATTTCTACTTTTAGAAATTATAGAGGTTTAAATTGGTATTATAGATTTCATCAAAGTCAAATTAGAAATATATCAAAAATCTATGTACCTAGGAAATACTTGGTTAATCCTGTAGGTAGGAACCTCTACTGGGTTCCAAAAACCTGTTTAATTTAAAATTAAAATTAGACTTAGCATTTTCAGCAAGGAAATTAAACAACTAATTTCATTATGAGGCTTTGTCTAAGGAAGTGGTTGTTGCTCCAATAACCAAGAAGGCCTAGTGCCTCGCCACGACCTGGAAGCCAAGTATCGAAATGAAAAGTTTAATTGACTAACTAAAAAAGCATTAATTTAAATTACTTAATGCTTTAAAAGAGTTATTCAATTTGTGTTAGAAAATATTTAAATTTTTTTTTAACTTGAGTTAGAAATTTTTTTAAAATTACCTTAGAAATTGTTTATGAAAGTTAACTTAGAATATATTTTTTTTTGCCATAAGATTTTTTTAAAAATTTTGACTAAGAATTTTTATGATAATATTGCCTTAGAATTTTTTTAAAAAAATTGACTTAGAATTGTTTCTTATAAATATTAACTTAGAAAATTTTTTCTAAAAATTAGAAAAAAAATTTTTTAGGAAATATTGAAATAAGTTTCTAACTTAAAATTTTAGAAAATTTTTGTTAACACTTATGACTGTTTTTTTTTTTTGAAAAATGTTTTACTTAAATTTTTTTTTTCTTCGAAAGAAAAATTCTGAAGAGTGTTTTTACTTAGACATTTTTAAAAATTTTTACACTCAATTTTTTTTACCTTAAACTTGTTTATTACCCCAATTTTATGTGATCAAAGGGGGAGAAGTATGTTAACTCTAGGGGGAGGTAATATAATTTTTCAATTGAAAAATATTTGGACTTATTTGAATATAAATTATTTTTATTGCATATGTTTACCCTAACTTAACTTGGATTGCTCACATCAAAAAGAGGGAGATTGTTGGAACCCCAAGATATTTTGATGTGATCAAACAAGCTAAGTTAGGTCCTGCGTTTGTTTAACCCTTGTGTCTAAGTGTGCAGGAGCTTAGGAACACAAAAAGTCGAGCGGAACACGCGGCTAGCGAAAAGGACGACACAGGGAGAGAGCCGACGGGCTCGGTGCGTCCGAGGGACGAGGTGACCGCAGAAGAGTACACCGGTGGACGAGAAGAACGTGCGCGGTGTTCAAGGGACGAGAAACCGGGAAGGAAGGCTGCTCGAGGAGAAGGCCGAAACTTGGGTTCGGGTGTGTAACAACCCAAATTTCCTCATTTAGAGTCCTAATAGTATTTAAAAATATTTAGAAATGATTTAGAAATATTCTAGAGATTTTTAGAAATTTTTAGAGTATTTTTTTGTAATTTTTGGAGTTCGTTTGGTATTTTTACCAAAAGAAACAAGTTGCAAAAAAATAAAGAGGTTGAGCCGAGGTTCGAACCGGAGACCTCTAGTTAAGCAAAGCCTTAAGTTGTTTCTGATGACCAGGAACCAGCAGGGCCGTGCTGATAAAATAGATAGCGAAATTAATTTAAGCAATAGTAGTTAACAGAAATATTAGGTATTAAAAGGGATGAGTTAAGAGAGGAATGAGATTTATTTTCGTGACCTAAACTTTTCTCTCCTCTCTCGCGTGCGACGGCGTCTCTGCTCGGGCGGAAACAAATCCGGAACTAGGGTTCCTCTCCGGTGGCCGGCCAAGGTTCGATTCCGTGAGTTCTTCACATCCTCACGATTCTCTCATCGAGGAGAACCCGAGGGCACGAAGAAGAGGCCGAAACCCTAGAAGTCCTTTTTTTTGTTCGGTTGTAAGTCCAAGAAGAAGGTAAGTGCTTCTCACCTGCAGTAGGAGTAGTTTCGGACCTTGTTTCTTCTTGATTTTGAAGCATGCTGTAAAGATTGGTGTTTTGTAGCTTGCTGCCGTGAGTCTCATGAAGAAAATGAAAAGGGAATTGTTTAGATTGGGCATGTGGTTTAGCATTCCAGTTTGTTTAAGTTTTTGTTATGGATCTTTTGTTATTAGTTTTCTTATACATGAAATTTTGGATTCATTGTATGTAGTATAGTATTCCTGCCACAGATTACCTGTTAAATCCGAACCAGAACAGCCATGAATTTCATATCCGCTTTAAAACTTGTTGTTGATTTGCTTAGTATGAATGGTCTTCTTTTGGCTTTCGGATTATGTTGTAAAGAATTGTGGTTGCTAGGGATTTTAGAGTAGATCCGAGATTTGCTTTCTCCTAGCATTCCTGCTGTAGCATGCTAAAGGATTTCTGTTGCTCTGTAAAGATATAAGCTTTGAACAAGTTTTACATGGGTTTTGTTTAAAATTCCAGCAAGCTTCACATAGGTTTTAATTCCAACAAGTTTCAATTTTGTTTTGTGCTGTAAAAGGGGCACGAACAGCCCCTTTAGAGCTTATAGTGCAAATTTTTGTTAAGCTTATAGTGCAGATTTTTGTTAAGCTTACAGTGCAAATTTTATTAAGTATTATAGTGCATATTTTGTTAAGCTTACAGTGTAGATTTTGTTAAGTATCATGGTGCAGATTTTTTTTAAGTATCATAGTGCAGATTTTGTTAAGTATTACAGTTTTAGAATTGTTTAAGCGTGGCAGTTTTAGAATTTGTTTAAGTATTGCAGTTTTGTATGAGGCAGTCTTTTATCATAAGTATTAACAAGTAATGAGTATTTTATTTGAGAAGACTAGTAAAGTTAATAGTACAGTAACGTCCCACCCTCACAGACTAGTAGAGAGGAGGGTGGGGTGTTACATGTTGGTATCAGAGCAGTCCCCATTCTCCAGCATCACACACACATCAGCATCAGCCTTGCCGTCTTCAAGTAGGAATGTACTTAAATTCTTTTATTTAGTATGCTTTTCCTTGTTATTTGTAGTATAGAGAAATCCTTAGAAATATTTGCTTATATGTGCTTAAGCTAGATAAAAGTTCTTGTTTGTCTTTCTATGTTTTATATATATGTCTAGAGAGTATAGAGATAATTTTAGGTTTTCTCTCTGTACATGACTAGATGTCAAGAAGAGGACGTCCCCGTACCGCTCGTACTGAGGGCCAAGCATAGGAGAACGAAGAGCCCAGAGCAACTGAACCAAATCTTTCTGAAGTTGTTGCTCAACTCCAGAGATAAGTGGCGGAGCAGCAACAAGTGATTGTCAATCTGATGGCTAATCGGCAGCCAGTCCCTCCCACTCCCCCAACTATCAATGTAGAGACCCCAGTGGTGACTGAAGTTCCACCAGCTGCCCTGGAAGTCGCCACAGCACCTGAAGCTAGAAAGTTTTTCAGGCACGACTGAGCCCTGGGATGCCCAGGCTTGGTTCAAGACACTGGAGAGCACAATGGATCTTCTTGACTGGCCAGAAGTTGAGAAGGTCAAGTGTGCCTCTTTCTGCCTATCTGGAGATGCTCGTATGTGGTGGGAAAGAGTGAAGAGCAAGAGAGCAGCCAACCAGATGAGCTGGGCTGACTTCGAGACAGAGTTTTACGAAGAATTCTTCCATCAACGGATCACTAATAAACATTATGAGGAGTTTATAGAATTCAGACAGGGTGACCTACCAGTAGAAGAAGCAGTCAAGAGATTCAACAGGCTAGCTCGTCTCTGCCCAGAGCTAGTAAGTACAGAGAAAGAACGAGTCAGACTGATGCTCCGAATGCTGAGGCCAGAAATAGCACTTAACGTGAGTAGTGGAACTCACCGACCCCAGACTGGTGAAGAGCTAGTCAGCAGGGCATTAGTCGCTGAGCACTATTTGAATAGCATCAAGGCACAACAAACGCAACTCAAGCCGGTCAAGATAGAGGACATGATAGCAGGGAGTCAGAAACCCCAGGCAAGCAAGCAGAACTGGAAGGGCAAAGATAACAAAAGGAAACGATGGAATACAGGAGGCAACCAAAAGGGAGGTTCAACAAACAAGCAGGCCAAGTTCCCTCCCTATCCTAAATATGGGAGAGTACATCCAGGAGCCTGTCTTTTGTGTATGACTGGATGTTATTCATGTGGTCAAGAAGGGAATATAGCTAAGGCATGTCCTAACAAGCTCAAAGCACCTCAGCAACAGACAGCGCAATACGGGAACAAGCCTCAGTTACACTACATGCCTGCAACTCTGGACGGACCTCAGCTCAGTCAAGGGAGATTGGAAGCCCCACCAGTTTCAGCCAGTGCCAGAGTATTCTCCCTCACTAAAGAGGAAGCTGCTAGTGCCTCCACGGTCATAATAGGTCAAGTAGTTATTTTTCAGCATGTAGCTACTGTACTATTTGATACTGGGGCGACCCATTCTTTTGTATTAGTACCCTTTGCCAAGGAATTTCAGGTGCCTACAGAGATCATGAACTCCAAGTTCTTGACAACCCTACCTTCCGGGGAAGTCATGGAATCCGATAAGTGGCTTCGGGCTGTACCAATCAAAATTTCAAACAGAGAGCTATATGTTAATTTAGTAGTCCTTGCGATGCAGGATTTTGACGTTATTTTGGGTATGGATTTCCTCAGTAAGTACAGTGCTTCGGTGGACTGCCGCAGAAGGAAAGTGATTTTCAGCTCAGAAGGTGAACCATCCTTTGAGTTTACGAGAGTGCCGAAGAGGAAGACCCAGAAATTCCTCTCTTCCCTAACAGCTCAACAAATGTTAGCTAAAGGGTGTGCTAGTTTTCTTGCACACATTGTGAATACAGAAGAACAAAAAGGACCCAAGTAGGAAGATGTTCGGGTAGTCTGTGAGTATCCGGAGGTATTTCCAGAAGAGCTACCTGGACTACCTCCCAACCGAGAAGTGGAGTTTGAAATTGAGTTGGTTCCTGGCACCAGTCCAATTTCAAAAGCTCCGTACCGGATGTCTCCAGCAGAGCTAAAAGAGCTACAAGAACAACTCCAGGAGCTGCTTGACAAAGGTTTCATTCGCCCTAGTCATTCACCATGGGGAGCTCCAGTGTTGTTCGTTAAGAAGAAAGATGGATCTATGCGAATGTGCATAGATTACAGAGCGTTGAACAAAGTGACAATTAAGAACAAGTACCCTCTTCCCAGAATAGATGATCTATTTGATCAGTTAAAGGGGGCAACAGTGTTCTCTGAGATAGACCTGCGCTCTGGATACCATCAGTTGAAAGTGAAAGAAAGTAATATATCCAGAACAGCTTTCAGGACCAGATATGGACACTACGAGTTTGTAGTCATTCCTTTTGGTGTGACTAATGCACCTGCGGTTTTCATGGACTTAATGAACAAAGTGTTCAGAGAATACCTTGACAAATTTGTCATCGTGTTCATCGACGACATTTTGATCTATTCAAGAACCCCAGAGGAGCATGACACGCACTTGAGAATAGTACTGCAGACCCTTCGGCAAAAGCAGCTTTATGCCAAATTCTCAAAGTGCGAGTTCTAGTTAGAGCAGGTGGCGTTTCTAGGTCACATCATTTCTAAAGAAGGTATCCAGGTGGATCCTGCCAAAATAGAAGCGGTTAACAACTGGAGTAGACCCAAGAACGCCAGGGAAATCAGAAGCTTCCTTGGTTTAGATGGATATTACAGAAAGTTCGTGGAGGACTTTTCCAGGATAGCCTCTCCACTAACAGCCCTAACTAGGAAGAATAAGAAGTTTGAATGGTCAGACAAATGTGAGCAAAGTTTCCAAGCATTGAAGAAAAGACTGCCCAGTGCTCCTATTTTGACTGTTCCAGAGGGCGACAAGAGTTTTGACATATACAGTGATGCTTCCAAGATGGGTCTCGGAGTTGTTCTCATGCAAGAGGGGAAAGTTATAGCTTATGCTTCCAGACAACTCAAGGATTATGAGAAGAACTACCCCACTCATGATCTAGAGCTGGCAGTCATAGTCTTTGCACTAAAACTCTGGCGACATTATTTGTATGGAGTCCAGTGCAGAATCTTCACAGACCATCAGAGCTTGAAGTATTTCTTTACCCAGAAAGACTTAAACATGAGACAGCGCAGGTGGCTGAGTTGGTTAAAGATTATGACTATAAAATCCTCTACCACCTAGGTAAAGCTAACAAAGTGGCGGACACACTAAGCCGAAAATCCAGTGCAACCCTGATACACTTGGCATCATTAGCACTGCCACTGCAAAAGGAATTGTCTGACTTTGGAGTTGAAATTATTGATGGGCAACTCTCTGCATTGACCTTAGAGTCAACCCTGCTTGAGGATATACAGAGAAAGCAAAGTGAAGATCCAGATATCCAGAAGATCAAGCAAGGGATACAAAAAGAAGAAAATTCAGAGTTCGGGTATCAGACAGTGGAATCCTCTATCAGGGGAGCCGTCTTTGTGTTCCCAATGATGAGGAATTGAGAAAGAAGATTCTAGAAGAGGCTCATAGTACACCATACTCCATGCATCCTGGTTCCACCAAGATGTATCAAGATTTGAAACAGAGATTCTGGTGGTCTGGACTCAAGAGAGATGTTGCAAAATATGTTAGTACCTACCTGACATGCCAGAGAGTCAAAGCGGAGTACCAGATACCAAGAGGAGTCCTACAACCCCTTCCAATACCAGAGTGGAAGTGGGAAGAAATATCCATGGACTTTATAATAGGTCTTCCAAGAACTACAAATGGATATGATGCGATATGGGTAATAGTGGATAGATTGACCAAGTCTGCCCATTTTCTAGCCATCAAGGTGTCTCACTCTATAGAGCAGTTGGCACAGCTATATGTTAAGGAGGTGATCAAACTTCATGGAGTCCCGAAGTTGATTGTTTCCGATAGGGATGGGCGCTTCACCTCTCATTTTTAGGAGTGTGTTCAGAATGCATTGGGCACCAAACTCAAGTTCAGCATAGCCTTCCATCCCTAGACTGATGGACAGATAGAACGAGTAAATCAGATTTTAGAAGACATGCTCAGGGCTTGTGCATTAGATTTTAAGGATAGTTGGTGCAAGTATCTGTACTTAGCTGAATTCGCCTACAACTATAACTACCAGGCCACTATCAAGATGGCACCTTACGAGGCATTGTTTGGTCGAAAGTGTAGATCACCCATTTACTGGCAAGAAGCAGGTGAAAGGAAAGAAATGGAAGTGGAGTTGGGCATTCAGACAGAGATGATAGATGAGACCACTCAGGCTATCCAGAAGATCAGACAGAGAATTGAGACTGCCCAGAGCAGACAGAAAAGTTATGTTGACACACGACGTAGGTCACTTGAATTCCAAGTAGGGGATTCAGTTTTTCTCAAAGTTGCTCCTATGAAGGGAGTGATGAGATTTGGCAAAAAGGGCAAGTTAAGTCCTCACTACGTAGGACCCTACCCGATCACAGAGAGGATTGGGAAAGTAGCTTACAAGATAGACTTACCACAAGACATGTCAGCAATATATAACGTATTTCATGTCTCCATGCTAAAGAAGTGTCTTCACGACCCAGCCAAGTGATTCAACCTCAGTCAGTGCAGATCCAGGAGGATCTTAGCTATGAGAGCAGACCTACACAGATAGTGGATAGAGAAATTAAGAGACTAAGTAACAAAGAAGTACCACTAGTGAAGGTCATTTGGCAAAATCAGAAGTGCGAGTAAACTACTTGGGAGTGTGAGGACAGTATGAGACAGAGGTATCCAGAATTATTCTAAGTTCGAGGACAAATTTTTTATAAGGTATGGAAAATTGTAACAACCCAAATTTCCTCATTTAGAGTCCTAATAGTATTTAAAAATATTTAGAAATGCTTTAGAAATATTCTAGAGATTTTTAGAAATTTTTATAGTATTTTTATGTAATTTTCGGAGTTCGTTTGATATTTTTACCAAAAGAAACAAGTTGCAAAAAAATAAAGAGGTTGAGTCAAGGTTCGAACCGGAGACCTCTGGTTAAGCAAAGCCTTAAGTTGTTTCTGATGACCAGGAACCCAGCAGCGTCGTGCTGATCAAATAGATAGCGAAATTAATTTATGCAATAGTAGTTAACAGAAATATTAGGTATTAAAAGGGATGAGTTAAGAGAGGAATGAGATTTATTTTCGTGACCTAAACTTTTCTCTCCTCTCTCGCATGCGACGGCGTCTCTGCTCGGGCGGAAACAAAGCCGGAACTAGGGTTCCTCTCTGGTGGCCGGCCAAGGTTCGATTCCATGAGTTCTTCACATCCTCACGATTCTCTCGTCGAGGAGAACCCGAGGGCACGAAGAAGAGGCCGAAACTTGCAATCTTTGAAACCCTAGAAGTCATTTTTTTTGTTCGGTTGTAAGTCCAAGAAGAAGGTAAGTGCTTCTCACCTGCAGTAGGAGTAGTTTTGGACCTTGTTTCTTCTTGGTTTCGAAGCATGCTGTAAAGATTGGTGTTTTGTAGCTTGTTGTCGTGAGTCTCATGAAGAAAATGAAAAGGGAATTGTTTAGATTGGGCATGTGGTTTAGCATTCCAGTTTGTTTAAGTTTTCGTTATGGATCTTTTGTTATTAGTTTTCTTATACATGAAATTTTGGATTCATTGTATGTAGTATAGTATTCCTGCCACAGATTACCTATTAAATTTGAACTAGAATAGCCATGAATTTCGTATCCGCTTTAAAACTTGTTGTTGATTTGCTTAGTATGAATGGTCTTCTTTTGGCTTTCGGATTATGTTGTAAAGAATTGTGGTTGCTAGGGATTTTAGAGTAGATCCGAGATTTGCTTTCTCCTAGCATTCCTGCTGTAGCATGCTAAAGGATTTCTGTTGCTCTGTAAAGCTTTGAACAAGTTTTACATGGGTTTTGTTTAAAATTGCAGCAAGCTTCACATAGGCTTTAATTCCAACAAGTTTCAATTTTGTTTTGTGCTGTAAAAGGGGCACGAACAGCCCCTTTAGAGCTTATAGTGTAGATTTTTGTTAAGCTTATAGTGCAGATTTTTGTTAAGCTTACAGTGCAGATTTTGTTAAGTATTATAGTGCAGATTTTGTTAAGCTTACAGTGTAGATTTTGTTAAGTATCATGGTGTAGATTTTTGTTAAGTATCATAGTGCAGATTTTGTTAAGTATTACAGTTTTAGAATTGTTTAAGCGTGGTAGTTTTAGAATTTGTTTAAGTATTGCAGTTTTGTATGAGGCAGTCTTTTATCATAAGTATTAACAAGTAATAAGTATTTTATTTGAGAAGGCTAGTACCTGACTTCCGAGGTTGTTGTTAAACAAATCCAGGTGACCGGTTCCGAGGTCTCGACCCTGGTAAGACCAAGGCCTTTTCCCTCGTAGGACTGGTGGCTCGCTACCTCAATTTCTATTAGGGAGCATGCAATGGTACTAACCCTGGGCCCAAGAGATTATTATTTTGAGTATAAAAGTATAAGTTTTGAACGAATGGAATAAGCTTCCCATAAGTTTAAAAAAATCAGCAAGCTTAGTTTCTTTTATTCTTACATGTTTAGATTTTCTTATTGCTATTAGATGAGCATGAGCAGTTTTACATGTTTAGCATTTCAGTCTGTTTTGATTTCCTTGCTATTAGATGAGCATGAGTAGTATTTCTTTTAAAGCATTCAGTTCTTAGATTTCTTCCTGTTCATATGCATATCCGAGTTTTGTGAGTTAGATAGCGCTTACTAAACATTCTGCTTATAGTTGCATTTTCCTCTTACTGCAGATAAAGGGAAGGGAAAGCTATAGTGAAGGAAGGCAACAAGGAGATGTGAGATGGATGTGTGATGTCTGGACTATGGAAGCCTTGGGATTTTTGCTTAAGAATTCATTAAGATTTTGTATTTAGACTGTTGGGATTATTCTTTTATGTTGCTGGATTTGTTCATTGAATATTTTAAGTTTTAGAATTCTTCCTTTTATTTGCTATGCACATTAGTTCCCGCCATCTGAGTTGTATTATTGTTGCATATTTGTTCAGATTAATATATAGTTTTAGCATGTTCAGATTAATATATATAGTTTTAGTTGAAAACAAATAATTGAGTAGAATGTATTAGATGAGTTATTTATATTTTTAGCTGCTACTAAATTGCATGCTTCGAGTTTGTAAAGAGTTATAAGTATAACTATCAACATGTGAGCAACACTAGTTAAGTAAAGTTAATAGTACAGTAACGTCCCACCCTCACAGACTAGTAGACAGGAGGGTGGGGTGTTACAGGGTGAGCCCTATTCCAGATGGCCGAGATCACCCAAACTAGTGGAGCCGGAGTTGAAGACTCGGACCGAGACGAGCTGAACCGAAGCAGAGCGACCGGACGGAAAAAGTCAACCAGAGTTGACTTTTGGGGTCCGAGGCGCCCAGAGCTGATCGGGGCACCCGGACCCCTCCGGGGCGGCCGGACCGAAGATGTTGACCAGATTGAGTCAAACTCGATCTGAACGTTGGGGGATAAAGTTTTTTCCCCCCAGGGCGCCCAGAACCCCTTCGGGGCGCCCCGACCAGTGTTATAAATATAGCACTGGTTTGCACAGATCATTCAACTAACTTATAATTCATTTCTTTCTGTGCTTTCTATTCTTTGGTACTGTCAACGCTGTAAGAGGCTACTCCGCCCAGAGGAGAATCAGATAGTGCGCCATCTTTGCCTTGGATTAGCAATCCTCTGATTGCAAACCAAGTAAACCCTCTTGTGTCTGATCTTTTAATTTAGTCTCTTCTTTTTTATTACAAGTGTCTATTAATTAGTTGAATATCCGAGAAAGGTTTTTTGGTTTAATTTTTGTAAGGCAATTCACCCCTCCCCTCTTGCCGGCCTCCAAAGGGACAAACAAAAATTTTATCCCTTGGCGCCTCGTTAGAGGCGCCTTCCAGCCTTATGGAAGGCGCCTTCTAGCCGATGATAAAATTTTCCAGGAGCTATAAAATGACCCCTAGACCTAGGAAATAGAAGACAACACTTGTAATTAAATCTTCTTGAGTTCTATTCTATAATTGAGTGTGTTAATTGCTATAAAGAGGCTTCTCCACCTAAAGGAGAGTTTTAGTGCGCTTTCAACTTCCTTGGATTAACAACCTCCTCGGTTGTAACCAAATAAACTCTTTGTGCCTCTTTCTTTCTTTATTTAGTCTATTAATTTTGTTTATGCAAGTGTTAATTTAATTTTGCTATAAAAGTTTAAGGAAGGTTCAACTCTGATTGCAGGGTCATTCATCTCCTATTTAGCCGGCTACTACCGGGGCCAACAAGTGGTATCAAAGCGAGGTTCACTTCAGGAGGACTAACCGTCGAACGAAGCACACGAGATGGTCAGATCAAGCATCCACCCACCAAAGTTCAAGAGGGAATTCGCCAACTGGAAGAAGAAGATGGAGGCATTTTTCAAAACTAATTTTGAATTAATTTTAATAATGAAATTTGATTTTGTAACGCCCGAAGGTAAAGAAAAATACCACTGGATCAAAAAGGAGCAAATCGACTCTGTGGCAAACGACAAAGCAAAATTCCATCTACTAAGCGTTTTACTGCCACAAGGAGTCAACTGGATCAGAGCCTACGAGTCTGCGAAGGAGCTCTGGGAGAAATTCCTGGAACTACACGAAGGAACCTCGGAGGTGAAACTTGTAAGATAGGATCTGATCATAAACTAGATCAGCAATATCAAATTGGAAGAAGGCTAAACTATTGCATATCTTCACTCAAGGATCAAGGAGCTCATCACTGGACTCACGAATCTCAGAGAAAAGGTAAGCAACCAAGATTCGCTAAGGTACACACTTAATGCATTCCCTAAAAATCCTGAATGGGCATCATTAGTAGATGTTGATTATATATCTAAGGATCTAGATTCAACTACTTTAGAAGAATTATTTTTAGCTTTTGAAGTCCATGAAATGAGATGTGCAGGTCCGAAGAAGGAGCATAACATTGCCTTAAAGGCAAAGGCGGGCAAACATGATTCAGAGTCTTCTCTTGATGATAGTGAAACAACATTGATGGTACGTAAATTTAAAAAATTATTTAAAACTAAAAGATTTAATCAAATGCAGGGTAGAAAAAGAAAGATAAGATGCTACCACTGCGATGAAGAAGGGCATGTGAAAGATAACTGCCCTAAATTGAAACACAAGGAAAAAAGCAAGAACAAGAAGCCGACCCAAGCGAACAAGTACAGAATATGAAGGCAGCGTGGGACGAAACATCGTCCGAATCAAAAATTGAAGTCATCACTAGACTTGCGCTAATGGCAAGTCACCAAGAAGAAGGAGACGAAGCAAGCTCATCCGAAATGAGCATCGAATGCATCAATGAAGGGGGAGCGATATCGGAAGAAAGTAGTACTTCAGGGGGAGCTTCGGATCACGGGATCAATAAGGTAAGTCAAGTATAGTCTCTTTCTCCTGATTAATTATTTTAGTTTGTTAAATTATTAACAAAAAATTACTATAAATTAGAAAAAGAAGTTAAGGAATTAAAATCAATTTTAGCTAAATCTTGTCTATTAGAAGATTTTGATAAAATAAAAAATGAAAATGAAAGTTTGAAAAATGAAATAGAAAATTTGAAAAATCATGCATGCTCAAATATTCAATATACTAGAAAATATAGTGGATTAAATTAGTACATTAAATACCATAAAGGCCAGATTAGGAAAATTTTAAAGAAATACATACCAAAGAAATTTCGAATTAACCCTATAGGAAGGAACTTATATTGGGTCCCGAAATCATATTTGGATTGAATGTCTTTAAATTATGGCTTTCAGAGTAAATTAAATAATAAATTTCTTTAAGAGACTTTGTATAGAAAGTGGTTGTTGTTCCAATAACCAAGAAAGTCTAGTGTCTCGCTACAGCCTGGAAGTTAATTATTGAAATAAATATTAAATTGAGTAACTGTTAAGAATTTAGAAAAATGCCTTAAAAATTAATTGAATATTTTTTTCTTATCTTTTTAAAACAGTTAGAAATCTCTTTTTGGTTTTATTAATTTTACTCTTAGACTTTTAAATGAACCCCATTTTTAATATGATCAAAAGGGGGAGAAGGGAGTGTAGAGGGTGGCAAAACTTTTTTTTGTAGAAAAGTTAAAATTATTTTTTACTTGAAATTTTTTTGTAAAATCTTTTAAAATTACTCTAGAAAATTTTACTTAGAAATTTTTTTTTCAAAGAGGTTAAACATTTTTGCTTGAAATTTTTCTTTGTAAAATTGTTTTTACTTATTTACTTGAAAATTTTCTTTGTTAAATTGTTTTTACTTAGAAAAATATTCTTGCTTGTAAATTTTTTTTTACTTGAAAAAATTAGAAATTTTTTTTACCCTAACTTAAACTTGGGTTTGATCACATTAAAAAGGGGAAGATTGTTGTAACCCCATGGTTAGGTCCTGTTGGTGTTTAACCCTGTGTCTAAGTGTACAGGAGCTTAGAAGCACAGGAAGTCGAGCGGAAGACGCAGTTAGCGAAAAGGAAGGTACGGGAGAGAGCCAATGGGTTCGGTGCGTTCGAGGGATGAGGTACTGTGGAAGAGTACACCGATGTGCGAGAAGGACGCACGCGTTGATCCAAGGGATGAGAAGCCAAAGCGGAAGCCTGCTCGAGGAGAAGGTCGGAAAATGGGTTCAGGTGAGCGGAAGTTTTACTTGATTACAACCAAGGAGATTGTTAATCCAAGGAAGTGGAATGCACTAATATCTCCTTCAGACGGAGAAGCCTCTTTACAGCAGTGAAAGCTCATAAAAGAAGAAGCTAAATGCAAACTGAAAGCGTACAAGTGTTGTTACTCAAGATGCTTGTTGTTCTTTAGCTTCTGGACCAAGGCTGTATTTATAGCCTTGATCGGGGCGCTTGGAAGGGTTGCAGGCACCTGGAGTGGGATAGAATTATATCCCCAATACATCGGTTGTCACGCCCAAAGGAGTCTCTGTCCAAAGAAATTTCGGCAGCATCTCCCCTGTCCGGCGGACAATATGAAACTTTCTACATATCACATATACATCAGCCACAGGCGGCTGGAATGATAACAAAAATAAAAACAAACACCACGCAGTTTATAAAGATATTCAGCCTCTGGCTGTCACAACCACGCAGTTAATAATAGTAATCAATAACAATAGGACTCTGACTCGAAATCCACCCTACTCCACTACACTCGTAAAGCTCAAATCCAACGAACTCACCTCTTCTGCCGTCCAGGCAGGCACGTAGTAGAATGAAATCCAATATCATATCAAAAATCCATCAAAAGGTATCACTCCATACAATATCCATAGGAAAAATCCAAAGACAATACTAAAACAAAGTCTGATATAGAAAAAGGCCAAAATAAAACAAATAACGAACTAGTAGAGAACTGGCTCTACGTGCAGATGGGGGCCAGCGACTGGAACTGCTCCGGACAGCCTCAACCTGAAAATATCAACAATGGAGGCGGGGTGAGTCCAACACTCAGCAGGTACAACTGATATGCATAATAAAACAAATAACAGACAACACTAATCATGCGTACAGTCTCCTGAATACGAGAAGGAATAAATGCAACTGAAACGAAATCAGGAGATAACTGTACTAACCGGGATCAAGGTACAAAGGTAACAGGTCGTCAGACCGAAGAAATCATAATCCTGTATGCATGTCAATCAAATGCATCCATACAAATGTAGCATATAAGTGCAGCAATCACAAACAATAAAATACAATAAATGCATATGGTGATCGTGCACTCGGACATCACTGCTCCTGATAGTGACTGAGTGGACGGAATGCTGTCAGAGTACTCCTGTCCTCTGGCCCCAAATCATAAATGGGGGAGCTCAATGCTCTCATCTCCCGGTACACAATGACGGGGAGGAAAAAAATCTCTGCCGGCTACCACGCTGAGTCTCCTGACCAACAGAGCCAAACAGAGTCCACCATCTGCCGGCTACCACGCTGCTACACTAAATGCCAACAGAGCCAAACAGAGCGGAACTGACTGCCGGCTACCACGCTGAGTCACCTGACCAACGGAGCCAAACAGCAGAACCGCCACACACCTGCCTGATATACCACTAATCCATGGGTGGTGGTGGTGTGTGCAGTACATGTAACTGGCGATGGGCTCTACCATAGTGGAGCCGACAATCGCACAGCATGCAAACATGATGCATGATACTAAGCATGGCAATCTCATGAATAGCATAGCAAGATCCATACATAAATAAAAGGTGTACCACAAGTCAATGTATCAGATGGAAGGTACACAAACAGATAGGGTATCATATAAACCCTAGGTCCTAAACATGATGTATCACATGGTTGGGTCACTACCGAAAGCATGTATGGTCAGATAAATAATAACATGCAGTGCATAATAAATAAACAAACAACATGTAACAGATCATGTAGTGACCAACCGAATGGAAACACAATTCTTGCTATATGTTAAACACTTTATTATGCATATCAAAAGACATAAGTCAAAGTACCCGCCTCCGAAAATAGAAAGGTCCAATCCGACGTCGAGATACTCGTCTCGCGTCAAAGTCCTGCGTCAGTTGATACACATACATTTATTTAGCTAGAACTCAATGAATAGCTAAATAAAATCTCAACGACCACTAGGGTAAGATCCTAATCAACCTTCAAAAACATCTCTTCCTAACAAAATCAACAATCCCAAACTTACCTCAAGTCAGCCGCTACTGGAAGTCACAAAGTTGCTGTCCAACTAGGGTTGTTTACGGCCAGCAAAGATAAATTGTTGCTGGAACAAAACAGATCAAATAGAAGCTCAAGCAATGAAGATCACGGATCATACAACCCCAACTCCAATCAAAGCTAGGGTACATAGCCTACACTCTGTGATGGATCGAACCTGTGGCCGGCGATAATGCTAGGGCACAGCGTCGGCGAAGCAAACTCAGCGGCGGTGCTAGATCCAGAGACGTCGGCGCTCAGTGGCTGGCACAGAGGTGGTGGCAACCGGCGCTAGGGCAGAACAGTCTCGGTCGACAGCAGCGGCTCGAGTTCTAGGGCAGAGGAGTAAGGGGCGCAGCCCGCGCGGAGGAGAGGACAGGAATGGGCTCGGTCGGCGGTGGCTCTGTGCAGAGCTCGGCGTGTAGAGGGTCGGCGTCGCGAGGGATGAGGGAAAAAGGAGGGTTCGGCTCTGATGTGAGGAGTGCGAAAAGGGCGTCGGCTCCTAGGGCTCGGCGAGGGCACGCGGTGGCCGGCGCTAGGGTTGTACGCTCGAGGAGTAACCGCCGCCGGCGGTTAGGGCAAGGAGGAGAAAGGAAGGCGGCGTCGGGAGGGCTCGGGTGCGAGGAGGGAGAGAAACGAAGGATTTAAAGAAAATAAAGAAAATATAAAGAAAAAGAAAAGGAAAAAAGGAAAAGAAAATAAAACTTTTCCTTATTAAAACTGGGTAGCCTAAACAGGCTTTTCCAGGCCCCGTTTTCATCCCCGTTAACTCGTCCATACGAGCTCCGAAAAATTCCCGGAAAATTTCCAAAAATTCCAGAAAAATTCCTTTATTAATATTCGCCTATTTCCGGTATTTTACATTCTCCCCCACGAATAAAAATTTGGTCCCCAAATTTCGTTATCTACCATCAACAAGTACTAACAACAGATATATAGTATAAATGCTGAACGGTAAATAAATCACATACCTCAAGTGAAAAGATGGGGATATCGAGCTCGGATCGTATCCTCAAGCTCCCAAGTAGCCTCCTCGTCTGAATGATGCTGCCATCCGACTTTACCCAGCCGGATAGTCTTGTTCCGCAACTGACGCTCCTTCCGGTCGAGAATCCGTACCGGAACCTCCTCATAAGTAATGTCAGGCTGAACTGGAACTGGAATATCTGTCAGCACATGCGTCGGATCAGGTACGTATCTCCTCAGCATAGATACGTGAAATACATCGTGGACGCCTGACAGGGACGGTGGTAGTGTCAGTCGGTAAGCTACTGCTCCGATCCTCTCCAAAATCTCGAAAGGGCCAATATACCGCGGAGCTAGCTTACCTCTGAGGCCAAATCTCTTCACCCCTTTCGTGGGTGAAACTCGCAGAAATACATGGTCGCCAACAGAAAACTCTAGTGGTCTGCGTCTCCGATCAGCATAACTCTTCTGGCGGTCCTGCGCCTCTGACATCCTCCGTCGGATACTACGGACCAATTCTGCATCCTGCTGAACTCTATGAGGTCCCAACAACTGGGCCTCTCCAACCTCATCCCAGAGGACGGGTGTCCGACAAGGTCTACCATACAACGCCTCAAACGGTGTCATCTGGATAGCCGAATGAAAGCTGTTGTTATAGGCAAACTCTACCAACGGCAGATGGTCCTCCCAATTGCCTCCAAAATCCATAACACATGATCTCAGCAAGTCCTCAAGAGTCTGAATAGTCCGCTCTGACTGTCCATCTGTCTGTGGATGGAAGGATGTACTGAAACGGAGCTGTGTGCCCAAGGCCTGCTGCAGACTCTGCCAGAAACGAGACGTAAACCGTGGATCTCTATCCGAAATGATACTCAACGGAACACCATGTAGCCTGATAATCTCTCGGCAATACAGATCTGCCAATCGATCCAGGGAATCAGTCCTCCGGATCGCTAAGAAATGCGCGGATTTGGTTAATCGATCAACGATTACCCAAATCGCGTCATGGTCTCGTCGTGTCCTCGGCAAACCCACCACAAAGTCCATAGTGATGTGATCCCACTTCCACTCAGGAATAGGAATCCGCTGAAGTAATCCTGCAGGTCTCTGATGCTCAGCCTTCACCTGCTGACAGACAAGACATCTAGCTACGAAATCCGCGATGTCTTTCTTCATGCCATTCCACCAGTAGGAACGTCTTAAATCTCGATACATACGGGTCCCGCCTGGATGGATCGCAAATCGAGAACGGTGAGCCTCCTGAAGTAGCTCCTGTAAGACCGGATGAGACTGAGGTACGCATAATCTGCCTCGGAAGTATATAACACCCTCCTCGTCTCGTGTAAACTCGGTCTGCTGTCCGGAAGCTATCTGACTGCCAATGAACTGACAATGCTGATCACCAGCCTGAGCCACTCGGATCTTCGTCCTGATCGACGACTGAGCAACCATGGTAACCAGAATACCCTGCTCTGTAGATCCCTGCTCCTCAAAGTCTAACTCAGAAAAACTCTGAATCAAGTCTGTGACTGAAGTCCGGTGGCAAGCCAAAGTCGCTCTGGACTTCCTGCTGAGTGCATCGGCAACCACATTAGCTTTCCCTGGGTGGTAGCTAATGGTACAATCGTAGTCCTTCAGGAACTCCATCCATCTCCTCTGTCGGAGATTAAGCTCCTTCTGAGTGAAAATATATTTGAGACTCTTATGATCAGTGAGAATCTCAAATGTGATACCGTATAAATGATGTCGCCAAAGCTTCAGAGCAAAAATGATGGCAGCTAACTCCAAGTCATGAACTGGGTAGTTCTTCTCATGCTCCTTCAGCTGACGAGAAGCATAAGAGACTACTCTACCGTGCTGCATCAGAACAGCACCCAAACCCTGTAGAGAAGCGTCGGTGTAGAGTACAAATCCGTTCTCTCCAGATGGTAGAACCAACACTAGAGCCGACACTAATCTCCGCTTCAGCTCCTGAAAGCTGGTCTTGCAATCCTCTGTCCACGTAAACTTCACGCCCTTCCTGGTAAGGCGTGTCAGCGGCATAGCAATACGCGAGAAACCCTCGACAAATCGTCGGTAATATCCGGCCAATCCCAGAAAACTACGGATCTCCTGAACTGACTTCAGCTATTCCCAACTGGTAACAGCCTCGATCTTCTGAGGATCAACTGAAATACCTCTGCTAGAAACCACGTGTCCCAGAAAACCGACTGAGGATAGCCAGAACGCACACTTGCTGAACTTCGCGTACAGCTGATGTCGTCGAAGAATCTCCAAAACTGTGCGAAGATGTTGTACGTGCTCTTCCTCGGAATGAGAGTAGACCAATATGTCATCAATGAAAATGATAACAAACTGATCCAAATACTCCAGAAAAATGCGGTTCATCAAGTCCATAAACACCGCTGGAGCATTGGTAAGCCCAAATGACATTACCAAAAACTCATAATGACCGTATCGAGTACGGAAAGCTGTCTTCTGAATATCAGAGTCTCTGACTCTCAGCTGATGATATCCGGATCGCAGATCAATCTTAGAATACACTGATGTACCTCTGAGCTGATCAAACAAATCCTCAATCCGTGGTAAGGGATATTTATTTCTAACGGTCACTGCATTCAGCTGTCTGTAATCAATACATAACCTCATGGTGCCGTCATTTTTCTTGACAAATAACACAGGAGAACCCCATGGAGAAACACTAGGGCGAATGAATCCCCTATCCAAAAGCTCCTGGAGTTGAACCTTCAACTCGTTCAACTCTTTTGGTGCCATACAATAAGGAGCTTTCGATGCCGGTGCGGTTCTCGGAATCAACTCAATAGCGAACTCCACTAGCCTTCTGGGAGGCAAACCTGGCAGCTCCTCTGGAAATACATCTGGGTACTCCCGAACTACAGGAACGTCGGAGAGCTGCGAACTGCTGCTATCCTTAGTACTGATCAAAGATAACAGAAAACCCTGACAGCCATGTGACAACAACTTCTGAGCCTGTATCGCCGAAATGATGGATAAGTCGTCGTCTCTGATGCCAGTGAAATCCCACGAGGGTTGATTCGGAGGCCGAAATGTGACCACCCTCGTCTGGCAATCAACTGTGGCATGATATGCTGACAAACAGTCCATGCCAAGAATAATATCAAAATCGACCATTTCTAATACTAAAAGATCCACTGTAAGTATTAGGTTGCTAAAATCTAACGGGCAACATCGGACCTCCTGGGTGACATCCAATGAATCACCGGACGGTAGGGAGACAGTCAATCGCTGGGGTCTGAGAGTGGGTAATCTACCAACCTCCTGCATAAAAGTGCGAGATATAAATGAATGTGAGCTACCAGTATCTATTAGTATATCTGCAGATAAGGCATAAATAGAAATCATACCGCGGAAAACGGATCCGTCGGCTCGCTGCGCATCCTCTCTGGTCATCGCATGAACACGTCCAGTCTCTGGCGGAGGAGGAAGAGGTAACGCTGCCAGTGGCTACTGCGGCTGGGCAGAAGCCTGCCACTGAGGCGGTGCTGGATACTGCGCCAGAGAAGATTGAGAGGACGGCGACTGATACTGTGCAGCTGGCTGGGACTGAGTCTGGTACTGACCTATAGGCTGAGGCTGCATCTGGCGTCGGATAATAAAGTCCCTGAACTCGGGTGCTATGGAAGCACCTGGAGTACTCCGTCCAAGCATGCCAAATCACCGCCGGTGAAGCACTCACCGTGGCAGCAAAGGTTGGGCTCTCGCCTCCTCGATCGACCGGTGTCCTCCATGATCGTCCTCAGGAGTCATATCGAGTCTTCTACGGACAATCTCGGCTCTGTGCCCAGGCGGTTTGCAATAAAAGCAAAGAGAACAGACTGAAGTGACATGATCTCGACCCACATCTGAAACAGCGAATGTCGTGGCGGGTTGTTTCCGGTTCTGCTGGGAAGACCGGAAATGTCTCAAGAAGACGCCGATTTCGAGGTTTACGTGATACCCCGTACGCACGATCTCGATTGACTCGCTCACGTGATGCGACCGAGGTCGGATCATCGGATGTCCGACTCGGCTACTTCCTTTTCCTATCCGGAAAAACTCTCGAGGTGACTCAATAATGAGGTCTCTGTCCAACATCTCCGCATAAGATGTGATACCAAGACCGACAAGTCTTAGTTGCAAATGTCCATCCACCGAATGAGCTGCTGCCCTCAAGAATTAGCTCGACAATCTAGCTAATCCAAACTAGCATTATACGGTCACATGTCCGATTATTCTGCCGCAAACTCGAGAAAATCCGTGAGCCATCCGATAAGCTCGGGAAGAAAGCGGCTCTCAAAAGCCTCTCGAACCGCCCAAGTGATGTTCTCGTCACCGATGATAGAACGCGGGTAAGCCACCGTGTCTGGCCGCGTCCGTAAGTGAAAAGCCACCGCTTTCTCCCACTCGGAGCAAGCAATATAAAAGAAAGTCCGCCCATAGTCTCAATCCAAGACAAAGCCACACTCGGATCTCCGGAAGAGTGTGAATCGACTCTTCATCGATTCGCCAATCGAATCTGGCTCGTGCAATATCGGTGAGGTGTGTTAGAGCAGTGTCGGGATCGGAACTTGGGTGATACTACTAGTACAGTGCATAAACCGGAGGAGGTACTCCTGGTGCTGCTGGGCATATCGGTGGCACTGTAGGGTGAACATAGGTGGCCGCAATGGATGTACTGGTGGCAATGGTATCGAATGTGGAGTAGCCGGATCCCTAATGCAGTGCCGCCGAGTACACTTGTATGTACTGGGGCACAGGGGGCTCTGTCTTGGATACAGTAGGCCAGTGGCGGTGGTGCCAGTACGCATAGATCGAGCCGAGCTGGTGTGATATGCTAATGGTATCCACGTGGTGCAAAACAGGGCGGTGGATACCGGTGCGGTGAGGTAGGCACCTCTAAGGAGCCATCGTCGAAGGCCCGCCCGACGCAGATGCCGAGTCTCATCACGACCGATGTGCTCCTCGTGAGGCACCTCTGGTATATCCAGAGATCCTGCAGTCCTCGCACGTGCTCGTCCAGCACCACGTCTCGCAGCAATACGCGTAGATCGCCTCATATCTGTTAAATTATATTACAGATATTACAACAGGTATAAACAATTACCAAAATGACACCATACCTAATTGCTGTCTGGAGATGTTCCGTCGCTGTCCAGCCCCCAAATTGACCTCGAAATTCCGTACGAGAAAAACAACACCGGAAATCCATATAAATCGATAACGGAAGTCCATAATAAAATCAAAACGGAAAATCCGTGCAACCAAAATAACTGCCCAGACTAATTTGTCTCGCAACTAGGGCTAGTATAAAAATGTCCAAAATACCAAACGCAGGTATCACACCCTGCTCTGATACCAATGAATTGGTATCAGATAAATACCGAAAATCCAACACACGGAAATCAAATAAATAATGCCAAACTTTGGCGCACTGATACTCAATAAACTGATATCAGATTATTCAAAGTATCCATAATACGAAAACAAAGATTGTATAAATCCAGAACACACAGCAAGTATCGTATAACCTGGCTCTGATACAACTAAATTGTCACGCCCCAGAGGAGTCTCTGTCCGAAGAAATTTCGGCAGCATCTCCCCTGTACGGCGGACAATATGAAACTTTCTACATATCACATATATATCAGCCACAGGCGGCTGGAATGATAACAAAAATAAAAACAAACACCACGCAGTTTATAAAGATATTCAGCCTCTGGCTGTCACAACCACGCAATTAATAATAGTAATCAAGAATAATAGGACTCTGACTCGAAATCCACCCTACTCCACTACACTCATAAAGCTCAAATCCAACGAACTCACCTCTTCTGCCGTCTAGGCAGGCACGTAGTAGAATGAAATCCAATATCATATCAAAAATCCATCAAAAGGTATCACTCCATACAATATCCATAGGAAAAATCCAAAGACAATACTAAAACAAAGTCTGATATAGAAAAAGGTCAAAATAAAACAAATAACGAACTAGTAGAGAAGGGACTAGCAGCTGGAACTCTCTCCTGACAGCCTCAACCTGAAAATATCAACAATGGAGGCGGGGTGAGTCCAACACTCAGTAGATGATATGCATAATAAAACAAATAACAGACAACACTAATCAGTCTCCTGAATACGAGAATGAATAAATGCAACTGAACGAAATCAGGAGATAACCGTACTAACCGGGATCAAGGTACAAAGGTAGCAGGTCGTCAAAAAGAAATCATAATCATGCATGTCAATCAAATGCATCCATACAATGCAGCATATAAGTGCAGCAATCACAAACAATAAAATGCAATAAATGCATATGGTGATCGTGCACTCGGACATCACTGCTCCTGACAGTGTCTCTGTCGGAGTACTCTCCTCTGGCCCCAAATCATAAATGGGGAGCTCAATGCTCTCATCTCCGGTACACAATGACGGGAGGAAAAAATCTCTGGCTACCGAGTCTCGACCAACGGAGCCAAACAGAGTCCACCATCCGGCTGCTGCTACACTAAATGCCAGAGCCAAATCGGCGGCCATACCTGACCCACAGAGCCAAACAGCAGAACCGCCACACACCTGCCTGATATACCACTAATCCATGGGTGGTGGTGGTGTGTGCAATACATGTAACTGGCAATGGGCTCAACCATAGTGGAGCCGACAATCGCACAGCATGCAAACATGATGCATGATACTAAGCATGGCAATCTCATGAATAGCATAGCAAGATCCATACATAAATAAAAGGTGTACCACAAGTCAATGTATCAGATGGAAGGTACACCAACAGATAGGGTATCATATAAACCCTAGGTCCTGAACATGATGTATCACATGGTTGGGTCACTACCGAAAGCATGTATGGTCAGATAAATAATAACATGCAGTGCATAATAAATAAACAAACAATATGTAATAGATCATGTAGTGACCAACCGAATGGAAACACAATTCTTGCTATATGTTAAACACTTTATTATGCATATCAAAAGACATAAGTCAAAGTACCCGCCTCCGAAAATAGAAAGGTCCAATCCGACGTCGAGATGCTCGTCTCGCGTCAAAGTCCTGCGTCAGTCGATACACATACATTTATTTAGCTAGAACTCAATGAATAGCTAAATAAAATCTCAACGACCACTAGGGTAAGATCCTAATCAACCTTCAAAAACATCTTTTCCTAACAAAATCAACAATCCCAAACTTACCTCAAGTCAGTCGCTACTGGAAGTCACAAAGTTGCTGTCCAACTAGGGTTGTTTACGGCCAACAAAGATAAATTGCTGCTGGAACAAAACTGATCAAACAGAAGCTCAAGCAATGAAGATCACGGATCATACAACCCCAACTCCAATCAAAGCTAGGGTACATAGCCTACACTCTGTGATGGATCGAACCTGTGGCCGGCGATAATGCTAGGGCACAGCGTCGGCGAAGCAAACTCAGCGGCGGTGCTAGATCCAGAGACGTCGGCGCTCAGTGGCTGGCACAGAGGTGGTGGCAACCGGCGCTAGGGCAGAACAGTCTCGGTCGACAGCAGCGGCTCGAGTTCTAGGGCAGAGGAGTAAGGGGCGCAGCCCGCGCGGAGGAGAGGACAGGAATGGGCTCGGTCGGCGGTGGCTCTGTGCAGAGCTCGGCGTGTAGAGGGCCGGCGTCGCGAGGGATGAGGGAAAAAGGAGGGTTCGGCTCTGATGTGAGGAGTGCGAAAAGGGCGTCGGCTCCTAGGGCTCGGCGAGGGCACGCGGTGGCTGGCGCTAGGGTTGTACGCTCGAGGAGTAACCGCCGCTAGCGGTTAGGGCAAGGAGGAGAAAGGAAGGCGGCGTCGGGAGGGCTCGAGTGCGAGGAGGGAGAGAAACGAAGGATTTAAAGAAAATAAAGAAAAATATAAAGAAAAAGAAAAAGAAAAAGGAAAAGAAAATAAAACTTTTCCTTATTAAAACTGGGTAGCCTAAACAGGCTTTTCCATGCCCCGTTTTCATCCCCGTTAACTCGTCCATACGAGCTCCGAAAAATTCCCGGAAAATTTCCAAAAATTCCGGAAAAATTCCTTTATTAATATTCGCCTATTTCTGGTATTTTACATCGGTCAACGTCCATGTCAAACATGATAAAAATCAGATTCTGGGCGCCTGGAAGGGTTCTAGGCACCCAAAATGGGTTCGGGCGCCCGGACCCACAAAGTCAACATAGTTGACTTTTTTGATCTAGGCGTTTTGCTCCAGTTTTGCTCGCCTCGGTCTGGGTCTTCCGCTCCGGCTCCGCTCGCTTAGGTGATTTCGGCCATCCGAAATTGGGCTCACCCGAACCCAACTTTCAGTCTTCTCGAGCAACCTTCCGCTCCAACTTCTTGTCTCTCAGAGATGTCGCGTGCCTCCTTCTTGCCCATCCACGTACTTTTCCACAGTACCTCATTCCTTAGACGCACCGAGCCCGTCAGGTCTCTCCCGTGCCTTCCTTCTCGGTAGCTGCGTCTTTTGCTCGACTTCTTGTGCTCCTAAGCTCCTGCACACTTAGACACAAGGTTAAACACAATAGGACTTAACTTAACTTATTTGATCACATCAAAACAACCTTAGGATACCAACAAAAACAACCTCAAAGGTTGAAGAAGAATCTAAGACAAGTGAAGAATAAGAAGTCTTGGAAGTCAACCTAGTGAGCATCTCCATCAAAGTAAAGTCATAGGACCACGTCATTTGCTTTGGGTACAATGATAAGGGACACTATAAGAGTTGGTGTCCATTGGGTAAGAAGAAGGTAACTCCTAAACTCATTCAAGTTAATTTAAATACTAACAAGGGTTATAAGAATGAAGAAAATCCAAGGAAGGAGATTGCGCATCATATGCTTCACGTGTGGGGAGAAGGGGCACTACCACACCAAATTCCCTAAGAAGAGGGAGATTAAGAAGCTAGCGCATTTAACGAAATGGGAGAAGAAAAAGAAAAGCTCAAGTCAAGGGGGAGCTTCAAGGATAAAGGAGGTATAGCCTGATTTGAAGTGTAATTCAAATTTAAATTCTTATATTCTCATGCATGCTAGAAATAATTTCCATTATTTATCCATGCAAAATTTTGACTTTAGATATCATGATATGAATAGGGTAAATGTAGAAGGTAATAGAGAACCAAGGTATTAATCCCAAGAAGGGGAGACATATGCCTAGAAAAATGGGTAGGTCTAGGAATATCCAATGTGGACAAGTCAATTCTAGGGTTAGGAACCTAGAAAAGGAAAATCAAGCTTTGAAAGAAAAACTTGATCAATTGGAGAAACCCCTAAATAGATTCAATGTTGGATCTAGAGGGTTAAGTATGGTTTTGGATAGCCAAAGACCCAACAATGATAGATCGGATTTGGGATACCGATCTAATGTCTCAAAGGCTAAGGGAAAGTCTTATGCTAGGGTCGCATATGACTATAGCAAGGAGAAACCAATAAATGGCAAGGGAAAGCCATTTAAAGGTAAGGAGAAGCTAACCAAGGATAATGTGTCCAAGGTTAAGAAGATAAAAAAATCTTCTAAGGGGCATCATTGTGGTTTAGCCACAATAGATGAGTCACCTAGGGTGGTGGCTAAAGTTAAGAGCTCAAAGAGTCAATTTAGGACTCATGGCCAATGGATCTTAGGTGGGTATTACTTGGGAGTCTGGAAGAGCCATGGAATGTGTCAAAGTGGTTTGTAGACGGACTTGAGTCTCAAACCTAGGGAAGTGGCACACATAGGTTGTGTTTCATGCAAGGAAATATGACATTGGGGTCATATTGCATGATAATTAGTTTTGGATATATAGATGTCATATAAACCAATGCTAGGGATGCATTATGGGTTTAGTATGAGCAAATACATCAAGAGGAAGCCAAAACTATGACTTTAGGTCAAGATTCAATTGAACCATTTAGCTAGTTTTGGATTTTATGTCAATCTTGGGATCTGAGATATATATATATATTTTTAAATATATTTTTTCCAAGTAGACACGGGTAAAATAGACCTCTCCATAAAATTTGAAAATTTTTGGATATCTGTAGAATATTTGACACATTTTTGAAGTTGGGTTCAGAATATTATTTAGGCTGAAAATAGTGTACCAGTCGACTGATGCAATTATCAGTCGACTGATAACAGTGTTTATCGAACACAAAATGCTTATGTAAGGTTGTTTCGATAAGGGCAGTCAACTGATACTTTTGGCAGTCGACTGATACAAGTCTGAAACTATTTTCAGCATTGGTTTGTGACCAAGTCAACTCGCATTGATGTATGAGATCCTTAGAGGGATAAATACACAAGTTTAGGGTTAGTTTGGATGATAAATTTCAACAATTGGAATATTGTTGGAGCTTTTTTATATTAGGCAAAGGGGATTAAGGTTTAAGTGGGAAAATCTGAAATACTTTTGCGGTGGTGAAAATCCTAGCTCAATGAGGAGCTTAGGTGTAGGGGGAGCTATGTGATAGGTTCTTAAATAACCCTATGGTAAAATTCCTAGCTCAATAGAGAGCTTAGATATAGGGGGAGCCTTGGGATACGTTCCAATGCATGTTTGCATTTTCCATTCGGCAGTGTAAGTCCAAGTGTGTAGCCTTGGCAACGTAAGTTCTTTCGGTGGTGTAAGTCCAAGTTGTGTAGCCTTGGCAACGTAAGTCCATTTGACGGTATAAGACCAAGTGTGTAGCCTTGGCAACATAAGTCCATTCGGTGGTATAAGTCCAAGTGTGTAGCCTTGGCAACGTAAGTCCATTCGACAATATAAGTCCAAGTTGTGTAGCCTTGGCAACGTAAGTCCATTTGGTGATATAAGACCAAGTGTGTAGCCTTGGCAACATAAGTCCATTCGGTGGTGTAAATCCAAGTGTGTAGCCTTGGCAACATAAGTCCATTCGGTGGTCTAAGTCCAAGTGTGTAGCCTTGACAACATAAGTCCATTTATTTTAGCATGTTTATTTGCTATTATGTTTTCCCTAACTAAATGTATTGCAAAACATCAAAAAGGGGGAGATTGTTGGAGCAATCCCAATGGTCCATGCGATCATGTGTTTTGGTGTTTGGATAAAGGGTTTAAGTTAGGTTCACCCTTGTATTTGATATGTATATATGAGTGTGCAGGTTTGTAGGATACACATATGACTCTTCTTGATGGTTTCAGGTTCGGTGAAGGATGGAGTATCCGAGGGACCGTGGATAAGGCAGCAAGGACAAGGGCCGAGAAAAGTGACTTCAAGGCATACATGAAGGATGACATTGGGACGAGCCGCGGGCTTGGATGCATCCAAGGGATGAGAGCCAAAGGAAGTAGGCTTGAAGGAAAGAGGTCAAGGCTGCAAAGAAGCATCAAGTGAGTGCTAAGGGTGAGGGTCCGAGCAAGACTATACTCGGGCTACCAGTCAACTAATAGAAATAGCAGTCGACTGGGCAGTCGATTGGGCAGTCGACTGGGAGTGAATAGAATACTTCTGTTCGCTCGGCCAATGTCGAGTAGTCGACTGGTACTTTCACTAGTCGATTGGTATCAAGCTGTTGGGTTATAATGGTCGAATCTCCATAGAGGGTGGTCGACTGGCACTTTTATCGATCGATAGGTAGGCAGGATTTTCCAACCCGTGGCCTATATAACCATGGCTTGGAAGGCTGGTTAAGGGTGATGAAATTAGACTTGGTTAAAGCTTAATTAGTAGTCACCAAAGTCTCAAGTGCTCATTGTTGGTTAGTCCTTGGAAAACGTACTGATTCCACTGTACAAAATTTTTTTGTACAAGTGTCAAACTTTTCCTTAAATAACCTATTGTGTTATTTAGAAGTTAAATTAAGAATCGCAGACGGAACTTAACATCATTGATTCCAAATTTAACTTATCTGTTCCTAATGGTTTAGATTTGAATCGCAAGCGAAACTTAACACTATTGATTCAAATCCACTTATGCTATTAATTCCATTAAATATTAATTTCCAAAATTGGCTTCCAGGACTGCATGGCGAGACACATGGCCTTCTTGGATATGAGAGCAACCACCACCGCCTAGAAAAAGCCTTTTAAGGAAAGCTAATATTTAATTTCCTTAAATAACTCTAGGTTAACCAAAAATAACAATCGAATCACAAATTCGAAAAAGAAGAAAACACAAACTCGAAAAACTAGATCTAATGCCTCTTGTGTTTGGAATTCTTACAAAAAGAAATAACTAGCATGATGCAGAAAACAATTGCTAATTATACCTTCTCTTTGTAAACTAATGATCTCGAGATCTTCTACCGTATTCCTCGCCTCGCCTTGGATGTCGTGTGGGCGACGATCGTCCAAGATGAACACCACCCAAAAACTTTCTTCCACTTCCTCTAAAATCCGACCACCACCACCACCAAGGAGAAGAGAGCAAAGGGAAAGGGAGAAGAGAGAGGGCCGACCACCAAGATATCTCCAAGCAAGAGAATAAGAGTTGTATCTCATGAAGCCTCCCCACCCCTTCTTTTATAATACTTGCCCAAGGCAAATAAGGGAAGAATTTTTACAAAAATTAAAATCTTCCTCTAATTTTCCTTTTCCCTTTTATTTTTCCTTTTCTTTCCTCTTGATTGAATCAATCACCAAAAATTAATTTGATGATTTTATTTTTTAATATGGCCGGCCACCTTGCTTGGGCACCAAGCAAGGGTGGCCGGCCCCCATAAGAGGAAAGGAATATTATTATTTTTTTATAAAATTTTACAAGAAGAAAAACTCTTATAAGATTTTACAAGCTCTCTTTCCTAAAGTAGGAGTTAAAAAAGGAAAGTTCTAAAAATTAAAACCATGTTTTAAAATTTAAAACTTCTCTTATAAAATTTCCTTTTTTAACATGGTGATAGAAAATTTAAATTTTAAAACTTATCTTCCATTTTTTATTAACTATGAGGATGGTTAAAAAAGGAAAGTTTCAAAACTTTTAAAAACTCTCTATTAAAACATGTGGCCTAATTCAAATAAGGAAAGTTTTAAAAATTAAAATCTCTCTTTTAAAACTAATAGTTTTCTACAAAGAGAATATTTTAAAAATTCAAAACAACCCTCCTTGTTTGAATTATTGTGGCCGGCCCTTACTAACTTGGTCACCAAGCAATAGGGTCGGCCCCTATAGAAGAGGATGTGGCCGGCCCTTGCTTGGTCACCAAGCATTGGACCGACCCCCTTCTTGGACACCAAGATGGGCTTATATTTGGATGGACTTGAGGCTATAATGAGGCTATAATAGGGACCTAGAGGAGAAATTAGTTTTGGCCTTCCGATGAGCTTGAGTATCCCGTGTTCACCACGAACACAACTCAATTTCATCGATAATAACTCATTCCACTAGAGAGTTATTATCGCACTACCGCACCAATCCCAAATTATATTATGAGCTCCTTCTTATCATGAGTGTGTTAGTCTCCCTGTGTTTAAGATAATGAATGTCCTTAATTAAGTAAGTTACTGACAACTCACTTAATTAATATCCAGCTCTAAGAGTAGTACCACTCAACTTCATTGTTATGTCGGACTAAGTCCACCTGCAAGGTTTAACATAGCAATCCTTATGAGCTCCTCTTGGGGGCATTCTCAACCTAGATAACTAGGACACAGATTCCTTCTATAATCAACAACACACACTGTAACGACCCGCCTTCTACTGACTAGGCTGTGAGGCTGATCGCTACATTATGCTGTGTTAAATTACTATTGCAGAAATCTGGATTGATTAAAATTTTGTTAAACTGATTACTGTAAAATCTGAACTTAATATTCTAGGTGTACCTAGGAGTTGTACACATGATAGGGAAAATAATCTATGCCTCTCGGATGTCCTGCTAGCTGTAATCAGGCATTTCAATCGATTCATGGATCGATTGGCCTGTCGGATCGATCCAGTGATCGATCCAGCTTGATACTGGCACGGAGAAAAACTCTGGATCGGTCGGCTGACCGATCCATACGCTATATTGCTTCTGTATGCGGCTGGATCGGTCTACCGATCGATCCAGGAGCACATTGATCGGTCGGCTTGACCGATCCAGTGGCTCACTGATCAGTCGGCTGACCGATCAGTGAACTTCTGTACTCTCTGTTCGCATCTGGATCGGTCGGCTGACCGATCCATAACAAACGCTAACTCTCTGTTCGCGACTGGATTGGTCAGCTGACCGATCCAGTGGCACAACCCAATTCTGATCGATCTGTAGATTGATCTGGTTTCTGATTTCGAATCAGAACCCCTGATTTTAGCACTATTTCGTGCCCAACTCATACACATCAAGTCTATAAAAGCTAGAAACATTTTAACATGTATTAGCTAACATTTTAAACATGATATCATGCATGGTTCACTAATTCATGACATGCAAATGTACTAAGTGTGGGATAATAAGGTTCTAACAGTTAACTAATTTTGCGGAAAGTTCTAATGCATAAATAAAGCTTGTTAGATCCCTAAGATCTTTTATTCCAAGTTCCTTCCACACACATCTTCATCGCATTGTCCTCCAGCCTCCGCTAGTCCATTTTCCCTTTACCTTTATCTGCAGTATAAGGAAAAAGTACCTGTAAGCTTAAAGCTTAGTAAGAAACCAGCTACCTCACAAAACATGCACACGATGCAATTTATGTTTTGAAAACATGCTATTTGAAATACGTATTGAACATAGATAGGCATGACATAGCAAAGTTACTAAGCACAAATACTAAAACATAGCATGCATATCGAAATCTAAGCATGGAACTAACTCATGGCATCAATCAGGAAGAACTATACTGAAACTAAACTAAGCTGATACTGAATTAAATCCTGATCACATAGGTGACTGCGAGTTTTGAAAACTGTATACATAAGTAGATTAAAATAATACTCATGCTGCTGAGGGCCTTGGCAACTGTTCGTGCTGTGCGCGCATCCCTAGCTAGACCCGGGATTGCAAGTTCCAAATCTAGTAGGGTTTACTAGGTTATCTGAACCTAGGGACGACTGTGGGAAACCCAAGGATGATCCTGTACAGTGCCACTGCTGAAAATAAAATACTGAATAGATGTACTGTTTTATTTAACCGTTTCTAGGTTATCTGAACCTAGAGCTAGGTTGTCTGAACCTAGAGGCGACTGTGGGAGCCCACCCATTGGACATTTAGTCCCATGAAAGCTGTAATAAAGCTAATTAACTGGAGCAATACGTTTATATGACATTTAACTGAGCTGAATAAATGCCCACTGAATCAAAAGTTGTCCCAGTCTTTTTATCGAGCATTTGGTGTGCTCTAACTCTCCTCTCTAGTAGGGAGACCACTTCTAGGCACCCGACAACGTCTAAAACCTCAAACTGAAGAGGGAAAACGCGTCCGGCCCATCTAGAGGTGCTCGACTAATCCCTAAAGCTGCGAGGAGGGTTAAATACACCCTAGGTGTCGACAAAAATCCGAGTAAAACTAATCTAAAAGCATGCATTCAAACGGAAGCTACTTATACTGCAGGTGAGGGGTTTCTTACCTCGTATGCTAATTTTCTTACAATTCTATTCGCTAGAATTCCGGTGGATCGACCCCTTCGACAATCTTCTCACGTCTATGCGTTCCTCTCGCGAAGAAAAGCGTCCTCGTGCCAGAGTTGTCACCGGAAGATGACCTTGGGGCCCTAGGGAGGGAACCCTAGGATTGGCGCCGAGAGGAAGAAGAAGAGGGAGAGGTGCGGCGTGAGGTTAGGGTGAGGAGGAGAAATTGCCGAACCAATTAAAAATAAACCAAACCCCACTTAAATTTTTCTATTTATATTAAGTGGGTAACTCGGCCCAACTTAAATATAAATATCATTGACTCCCCTTTCTTTCAGCACGGCCCTGCTGGGTTCAACTGGTTACTTAAGCGGTCTAAAGGTTTAGTGGACCCGAGAGGTCCCGGGTTCGATTCCCACTTAAGCTATTTTGCTTTTCTAATTATTTTTGCTACTTCCGCTACTCTAAAAATATCATAAAAATATTCTAAAATTCCAGAAAATTCATAGAATATTTCTAAAATAGTTTTGAGAATTTTCGGGCGTTACACACACTATAAGTAATATCATTTCCCAACTTATCGGGCATATTGATTTATCGAGCTAAACCTCACCCTTTGATAAGTCAAAGAAATAAATATTAAATATATGTGTTTGTTATTATATTAGGATTAAGAGCACACACTTCCATAATAACTAAGGTCTAGTTCTTTTATTAAGTTAGTATAAAAAAACTTACCTAAAATGGTCCTACTCAATACACTTAGAGTGTACCAGTGTAATTTATTAATCAAGATAAACTAATACTTAATAACACTACGACTATTTCGATGGTTTGTTTCTTTCCATCTTAGTCATGAGCAACTGTTTATAATTTATAAAGAACCGACAACATGATCTTCTGAGTGTGACACCACACACCATGTTATCTACTTATATAAATTAATTGAACAATTACATTTAACAAATAAATGTAGATATTGACCAATGTGATTCTTTTATTTCAAAAATAAATGTTTACAAAAGCTAGGCTTTTAGTATACACTCCAATACTCATTGTATTCCAAGAGGTCTTATTAAGAGTTGTGGTGAGGTTTCTCTACCCACAAGGAGATTTAAGATAGCCGAAGTTTGTCGGGGGTTAATCTACCGACTGATCGGGATTGTTCACCTCAAGAATAGCCGTAAAGTAGGAGCCATAATCTCCGAACCACATTAAATAACATATAGTGGTTTGCTTGTTTCTTCTTTGTCTTTAGCTTTCGTATTTATGTTTGTATTGTTTGTATTCCGCTGTGCTAACAAATACGTAGAAAGCAATCGAGTTGGGGCAATGTCTATTCAACCCCATTTCTAGCTGACCACAAGATCCCCAACAATTAGAACGGTTCAATTTGGATTCCAAGAATCTTGATTTGATCCTTAGAAAATAAAGAGTCGTATATAATTGATCTGGACTCGGATATAAGGCAAAACATAAATTTAAATATTACTTATCCTTAGTAAATCGATCAAATAGAAAACTAGTCCAAGCATGGGTCCCCAAGACTAACTTAGTTAATTATGTTAGACTTGATAAATATTGGATCCCCAAGGATAAATTTCATTACTTTGATAGACCTTATCAAGGCCATGATTCAGTGGAAGCCAATAAAAAGACTATTTTCATTATTAAATAGACTTATTTGATGCTTGATTTATCGATTTTTCCTTATACATGCTTAGATTAGGATAGATAAGGACTTAGGCTTGATTGACACTTGTTTAGTTAGACCAAGGATTCCCAGAAAGAAAATTAAATATTTAATTTCTTTAAAAGGCTCTATCTAGAAATAGTTGTTTTTCCAATATCTAAGAAGTGCTAGTGCCTCGCCACAGTCTGGGAACTAATTATTGAAATGAATGTTTAATTGACTAACTGTTAAACCTTAGTCGAACTCATATGTACATCAATCCCTAGATTTTAATCAAATTTGAAGATATAATTAACCATCTCATAAAACAAATGAGGTTCCCTGATTGACAATTTAGAGAAAAGGTGAGATGGATTTAGGTTCAAGATTAGTTAATTAAAAGATTAAACCTAACTTAATCAAAGAAAATTAATCAAACTCAATTTAAATTTAAATATCTTTAAAATATTAAATTCAAATTTCAAAATCTTAATTAGTTTTCAAATATTAATTAATAATAATTAATTTTTAAATTTCAAAATCTTAATTAATTTTTCAAATGCTAATTAATAATAAATCCAAATTTAATTATTTTTCAAATGTTAATTAATGTTCAAATTTTGAAATCTTAACTATTTTTAATTGTTAATTAATTTTTAAATCATAATTAATTATTTTCAATAAGTTAGACTTAAATAAATTCAAAGTTCAATATTTTTAAATTCAAACTTATATATTTTTGAAATTTTAAATTCAAATATTCTAAAATTCAAAAATTCAAAGATACTTAAAATTAATATTAACTCCATCTCACATAAACTCATAATCTTAACATGTTTGACAACTTAGAAAAGGTGAGATGGAAAATCAGAAAAATAAATAATTATTTTAAATATGTTCTTAATTTTTTATGCTTGGACTCTAGGATTCTCAAACTTAAATAAGTTACCTAAACTTTTTTTGGGGCATTAATCAAGGGGGAGAACAAGCGAGTTAAGTTAAATATTTTTATTTTCAAATGTCAAAGTATTTTTTAAAAGAAAGTTAAGTTTTTCTTTGTTTTAACTATTTTTGAAAGTTTAACTATTTTTGAAAAATAACCTTAAATATTTTTTTAAGACAAGTGTAAATAGTTTTCTTTGGAAAAATAAGTTTTTGAAAAAAAAATTTTACTAAGTTTTTATGAAATCTTTTCAAAAAGATGAAATAAGTTTTTGAATCTTTTACTTAACTAAGCTTTATAAAATGCTAAGTACTTAACTAAGTTTTTATAAATCCTTTTAAAGATAATTAAGTACTCAAACTAACTTTTGTCAAAATCTTTTTAAGCTAAGTTTATGTTTGAAATTTTTCAAAAGCTAAGTACATGACAAAGTGTTTTTCAAATTTAAGAATTTAGCTAAGTTTTTAAGGAAAAATCTAAAGCCTTTAAGTATACTTTCAAAGATACTAAATCTTTAAAAAGATATTTTTCAAAAATGAAGTATTTTCAAAAGTCAAGTTCTTCTCAAGACTTTTTACTTTCAAAACATAGTATTTTTAAAACAAAATTCTACTATCTCAAAAGCAGAGTTTGTTTCAAAGTATTGGAAAAACTAAAATATTTTATTTTGAAATTAAGTATTTTTTTTTCTCCCTAAATTGTTTTTGATATATGTCAAAGGGGGAGAGAATATTAAAAAGTTAAGGGGAAGAGAAAGATAAGGGATTTAGGGGGAACTAAAAAGTTAATTCTTTTCTTTAAATGAATGAATCTCTTAACTTTTGATATATGGTGCACTTTTTCTATACTATATGGTGCACTTTTGCTAAATGTTGCTATATGTGTTTACTTAACTTTTGAATCAATTTATTATAACCAAAAAGGAAGAGATTATTAGTGCAGGGAGCACCAGATGATCAAACCAGAGTTTTGATTATGGCAAAGGGTTCAAAAGTTAAGATGTCTTGTTATCTAACAAGTATGATTGAACTTGTATGAAACTCCTAAGTGTTCTTATGCAAAAGTCCTAGTGGATTCTAGGCAGGTCGAAAACCCTAGGGGAGGCAACCCTAGGTCCTAGGAGGAGGTAGCCCTAGATTATGGAAAATCTTAACTGCAGTTAGGAAATGAAGTCTTGGTCTGGGGGATTGGGCAAAGTCTTGGTGGGTCAAAGATGTTGGGTAAAATCCTAAAGTTAAGGACTCTAAGTGAAAATCCTGAGGTCACGGACACCAAGTGTAAGACTGAATGGGTCAGGGATCGGATGTTCAGCATGAAGTCATGACGTCTCAAACACTGAGCAAAGTCTAGACAGTCTAGAGGAATAGTCTGGAAAAAGGTAAACTCTTTTGAGAGGAGTAGGTGATGATGTGTTCCCCATTGAGGGAACAGTGGGCGTCAGTTCGACCTAAGATTTTCAAAAAAATGAAAGTCAGAACCGGATAGTCCAAAGACTGTCAAATAGTTCTATTAATCATTATGTACTGTACTAACTTTATTTTACAGGGTATGTTTGGTATTTTGGACTAACGTATCTTGCAGGGATTGAAAAGGACATAAAAGACTCAGTTGAATAGTGTTCAAGGCACCTCCAGGGGTGGTGGAGGCACCTCGGAAGGCTTGGCCAAAAGCCCACGTGGAGAGGCTCGAAGGCGCCTTCTATGCGCCTTTGAAGAGATAAAATTTGTAAAAAGCAGATGTTATCAATGACCGAAGCTGTGGGGATAAGATCCGAGCTGGAGGCACCTTTAAGGAGGTTAAAGGCGCATTCAACAGCTTATAAATAAATGTCCTCTTCGAGCAGTGCATCAACAAGAACTTAAATTTGCGATTACTCTCTTGTGAACTGCTCCAAAGAACATTCCGACGAAGTCGTAATGCTGCTCCGACGATCAAAAGCTCAAAACTCCAACTCTCCAAAGTCATCGGTATAGTTTTGATTATTGTACTTTAATTATTCTTGTTCTTCATCTCTATATGTGTAAATTTTGGATTGATAGTGATTTACCCAAAAGTAAACTCTCAATGAGTGTGGGCCTTAAAGTAGAAGTTGTCAGAAACTTCGAACCAAGTAAAACTAACATGTGTTAGTGATTATTTTACTTCTACTATTTTCTTCTTATTTCCGCTGCATTATTCTATGTTTTACGAAAAGTGTAAAAAATCCGTGAGCGCTATTTACCCCCCCCCCCCTCCTCTAGCGCATTTCGATCCTACAGCATCAAGTTTAAATTTTAAAAATATTTATTCCATTAAATTAAAAAGATCTTTGTATGGATTGAAGCAATCTAGACATATTGGTATAAACATCTAAGTGATTATTTGGTGCAACATAAATATTCAAATGATCCAATATATCCATGTGTTTTTATAAAATAAGGATGACTAAAATTTATCATTATTTCTATATATGTTGATGATTTGAATATTATTGGAAGTCCTGAAGAACTTATACATACAGTTGATATCTTGAAAAGAGAATTCGAGATGAAAGATCTAGGAAAAATAAAGTTTTGTATTGGATTACAAATCGAACATTTTATAGATGAAATTTTTATTCATCAATCAACTTATATACAAAAGGTTTTAAAATGATTTTATATGGATAAAGCTCATCCATTAAGTTCCCCGATGGTTGTTCGATCGCTTAATGAGAATAAAGATCCTTTTCGACCTAATGAAAATAGTGAAGAACTGCTTAGTCCTGAAGTACCATATTTAAGTGCAATTGATGCATTATTGTATCTTGCTAATAATACAATATCAGATATAGCATTTGTTGTAAATTTATTAGCAATATATAGTTCTTCTCTAACACAAAGTCATTGGAATGAAATTAAACATATATTTATGTATCTTCAAGGTGGTGGATCGAGACTGCGCTAGAGGGGGGTGAATAGCGCTCGTGGCTTTCACACGTTTCGGATTCGTAAAACACTCGAGAATTAGGCAGCGGAAAAATACAAAGACACAAAAGCACACCAAGATTTTACTTGGTTCGGAGCCTTGGGCGACTCTTATTCCAAGGCTCACGCTCGTTGAGCGTTTACTCTGGGCAATCACTATAATCGCGTAAAAGATTTACAAGATGGATTACAAGAAATGTAAAAGAAATTATACCGTCGACACAAATTTAACGAAATCGGAGTGTCGGGTCGTCGGAAACTTGTTGTAGCTTTGTCGAAACTTCTCGTTAGTAGATGGATGTAGAAAGGTTGCTCGTGAATCGATATCTTCAAATTCTGGTCGAGATGTCCTTTTATCGGACGTTGAGGGCACCTCCATGCCTGTCCGAGGCACCTCCAATCTTGCTAATTCAGCCACGTAGATCAGCACTGAACTGGTCGCAACTTATCTGGTTGAGGGCGCCTCCATCCCCATGTGAGGCGCCTCCAATCCTGTCTGAGGCGCCTCTAGATCCGTCTGAGGCGCCTCCAGCCCTGCTATGTGCGCTGTATCTGCCTTGCACCCGAGGTGCCTCAAGCTCTATCAGGGTGCCTCGGGTACTATTCATCCGAGGTAAAACTTTGTGTTTTAGTACCTGCAAGATATGTTAGTCCCAAAATACCCTGCAGCACAATGTTAGAACATAACAAACATAATAGATGAAATGTTTAACAGCCTCCGGGTTGTCCGGTTCTGACTTCAGATTTCCGACTGGAAACCCTAGGTCGAACTGACACCTACTGTTCCCTCTTCCGGGGAACGCGTCATCACCTACTCCACTCTGGAGATCATGTCTGATGCTAGTTCGGTCTTCCAGACCGACTGGACTTTTCGCCTAGGGTTACCACCCCCTAGGGTTTTTCTCCACCTAGGGTTACCTCCCCCTAGGACCTAAGGTTACCCCCCCCCCCCCTTAGGATTTCTCCTCCACCTAGGGTTACCACCCCCTAGGACCTAGGGTTACCATCCCCTAGGATTTTTCTCCACCTAGGGTTACCACCCCCTAGGACCTAGGGCTACCACCTCATAGGACCTAGGGTTACCACACCCTAGGGTTTTTCTCCTGCCTAACCGCAGTTAGGATTTTCCTGTAAACTTGTTTAAGCTCGTTAGATAACAATTAAACTTAACTTTGAATCTCTTTTGTCATTATCAAAATTAAGGTTCAATCGTCGGATGCTTCCCGCATCAACACAAGGTACCATTGATTTGGGCTTATTTTATTCTAATATGTCTACTTCAGAGTTAATTGGTTATGCAGATGCAGGATATTTTTCTGATCCATTTAAAGGTTGATCTCAGACTGGTTATTTATTTACATATGGTGGAACAACCATATTTTGGAGATCTATCAAACAAACCATAGCCGCTATATCATCGAATCATTCAGAAATGCTTGCAATAAATGAAGCAAGTCGGGAATGTGTTTGGTTGAGATCAATGATTAAACATATCAAGGAAAAATATGATTTAACTACTAACAAGATAATTCCAACAATATTGTATGAAGATAGTGCGGTATGTATAGCTCAATTAAAGGAAGGGTACATCAAAGGGGATAAAATTAAATATATTTCATCAAAATTCTTCTTAACTCATGATCTACAAAAGAATGATGATATTAAAGTTCAACAAATTCACTTTGGCGAGAATATGGCAGATTTATTCACTACCGTATTACCTACAACAATATTTAAGAAATTAGTACATGGTATTGGAATATGGCGGTACAGATATCTCAAATGATATTTCAAATAGGGGGAGTACATTTTCACTATACCATATTATGTTGTCCGATAAATTTATAGTGATATAGTTGTGGAATGATGTACTCTTTTTTCTCACTAGATTTTTTTTCCCATCAAGTTTGTCTTAGTAATGTTTTAATGAGGCAAATTCTTTAATTATGGGCATCCAAGGGGGAGTGTTCTAAAATAATACATGTGGATGCCCATAACCCCCAACACTTCATAAACTCCCTCATCTCCATAACCCATCATCTCTAAATAACCTCCTAAGTTATGTAAATTCATGAGGAGTATCTATATACATATAAGTTAATAATATTTCCTTTTCATATGTAATTGCCTATATAATTCCACAGCCATTCATAAATTGTTATCTATATATCAGATTAATTTTATTTAACTATAGTTAAATAAAGGACAAAAATTAAAAGAGTGTCCCAAATTAAGAGGACACTCATTTTTCAAAAAAAATCAAACAAGTGTCCCATCATAAATACCCTTAGAATGTGTAGGTCAAAGGGTTCTTAAAATACCCTTTGACCTAATATTTTTGTAGTAGTTACTAATAGCTGCTACAATGTGTAGAAATTACCTAATAGTTGCTACAACATATTTAGAATGAGTTTAAAATTTAGAATTTATATCATATAGAAGTTATCGAGTAGCTACTATAATATATAAAAATTACCTAATAGATGCTATAATGCGTTTACAGTGAGTTTAGTATTTGAGGTTGCAACAGCTATATAATGCCTTATATAATTGTTTTAAAGTGATTCTGATAAAGTTTATATAATTTTGATCAAATTGGTAAATAATATTTTGATATAATAGTATTTATAGATCCTAAATCTTAAATCTTAAACTCACCCTAAATAATTGTCGATTAGTTACTACACATTGTAGTAGCTACTGCACATTCTAGTAATATTAAGTATCTTCTATACGATGTAAATCTTAAATCCTAGACTCTAAACTCACCCTTGCAGTTTCTACATATTGTAGTAACTATTGGATAACTTCTATATATTATAACAACTACTAGTAGTTACTACAACAACATTAGGTCAAGGGCTATTTTGAGAATAAAATCACTGATGGAATGTTTATTTAATTTTTTTAAAAAAAGAGTACACATATGATGTTTCTCTTAATTCGAGGAGCTCTGTTAATTTGTCTTCTTTATTTAACTATATTTAAATAAAATTAATCTGATATTTAGCAACTATTGCAGTAACTATTGGATAATTTTTATACTATATAAATTCTGAATTATAAATCTTAAATTCACCCTAAATGAGTTATAGTAACTATTAGATAACTATCATACATTATAATAACTACTGGTAGATAGGAGAATTTTTTAGATCAAATCATTGAATGGATGCCTTTTAATTAATTAATTAATTAATTTTTTTGAAAGGATGTCATTTAATTTTATTTATTTATTCCCTTAAATAGAAGATAGAATTGAACCCACAGTCGAATCCGTTTTCGATTACAAAAGAAGAAAGACAAGGAAGCGGCAAGTAGAACGCCGTTACTCGACTGAATCGAATCCGTTTTCGATACGCTTCCGAACAACGCTAACAATCGCCATCATCACTTTCCACGTCACTTCATCTCCCGTATAACTTACTACCTACCACAAAAACACGGAGAAAGTTTCGGCTTACCCCTAAAAGTGTTAAATAAATAGATTTGGCAGAACTGAGTGCGTGAATATTTAAGGTGACAATTTTATTTCACTCTCTAACATGTGCCGACTTTTAAAAAAATATCCCTCAGTTTTCAACTATTAATATGTCCTCCAAAGTTTTGACAGTTTTATTATTAGTTAATTTACCGAATTACGTGATAAGTTTGATTATTATCTATTTCACGTACTTGAGTTTCAAAATACTCTAATCTCGTAGTGTATTTTTGAAATACTTAATAGATTTATTAGTTAGTTTCATCCGAAAATAAATTTTTAAATTTTTAAATCATTTTAAATTAAAATGGATATACTCTCGAAAGTCATCTTAATATATTTATGTCTTTGAATTTGAATTTGCCAGTATAATTGAGAATAATAAACTAAATTGAAAGTATATCTCTAATTTTTTACTCTGATAATTTAAAAATTAATCGTTGTCAATTTATATTAGTAAATTTAGATAGGAAGAGATGCATAAAAGTACATTAATTTTAATTTGAAGAGACAAAATTGACTATTAAATTTATATTATTTAAAAATTTAAAAATTTAATATTTTTTTAATCATGTGAGTTTTGGAAATATTGATGGTGTTAGTTAATAAGTATCATTATCTTATACCAGATGATAATGAGATTGCTATAAATTTTATTTTACATATTTAAAAATTTATTACTTTCAATTTATACTATTAAATTCATATCTAAATACATCAATATAAGAAAATTTATAGAAATATATTAATTTAAATTTAAATTCATTCAGAATTTTCTCTATCTTTCGTCCGAGTGTATACTATGTTATTTGAATATTTTAAAATTTAAAATACGTTAAACTTATGTCCAGTGAATTATCGTTAGTATTTTACTTGTTAGCCATCAACCATTATTTTTATTAATTTTGTATTTATGATTTTAATAATTAAGGATAAAATAAGGGAAACTTGCTTTAAAATCCCCATACAAACTTAAATATTTACATTCAGTCCCTATGTCAGATTTTTTTTCTTCCCGATACCTAACCAAATCAATTTATTTATTTCAACTCCCTAACCCATACGAAATTACCAACTTACTCTCTTATTAAATTAAAACTCTCAAATATTATTTATTTCTCCTTCCTCTCCCAACTGTCGACACACTCCCTCCCCTTACTTAGAGCCTATGCAACTCCAAGCCATCGACGACGTAGTCCCCGACTTCCCCTCTAAACCATCGGCGACGATCTGACCACTCCTTACTTCGACTCTAAAGCATCTCCATCAACATTGAAGGCAGAAATCGGAGAACCGACAGAACCCTACTTTCACCTTCAACCCAAGAATCATCGGTAAGTTATAATTCTCTACCCTAGATTTTGACTAATTTGTTATTCTTGTGAGAAAAATTGAAGCTTTAGGTCATAGGAGTTCATGGGTGTTTTCGATTTTGTGAGTTTGAGGTTAAATAAAATTCGATTTCTATTTTGGAATTACAAATTTATGAATGAGTCTGTATTACTTCTTCAATTCAAGGAAAGAATGAGATATGGGGACATTTTGTAGTGATTATCAATAAATAGAGTATTGTACCCAATTAAGTAGTATGATGCTCAAATTAAAATTTATGAGGTTGAATAAAACTGGGTTTGTGAACAAGATAGGATTTAGGGTTTAGTTTTTTGTTGCGGTTTGTGTTATTTAGAGACGAATTGATGCCAATTTTTTTATATTTTGTTCTTGAATAAAAAAATTCTTAAATCATTAGTAAATCGTTGGGAAAAAAATTCTTGAATTGTATATGAGTGAAACTTTGTTCTTCAATTTTTATATGATTGAATTGAATGTTATGTTTTTGTGGATTAGGTTAAAATGGATTCTGGAAGCTGGAAGTGGGCCTTGCAACCTTGCATTTTTGGGTAGTTGTAAGTGCAAGAACCAGTTATTTGTGATTTCAATTTTCAGTGGTTGCAATTTGATAGATATATATACGAGTCTTGGCAAAAAAAATGTATGGAGAGTACTCCCGAATCTATGATTTTGCAATACCTAGCTCCGCAACATAAGATGTATGTGACTTTGAACGATGATGATGATGTGCTCAATATGATACATTTTCATATGTGTATAAAGTTGAGCATGATAGATTTGAGGGTACAGAGCAGAATGAACATGTCGACGACAGCCTAAATTTGGAGAGGTAACATATATTATATCCCTCTTCATATTGTGGTTTTGATAATATTATATGTTATATCTAGCACCAGTGCATATGATATAGTTAAGTTGACACTATTAATTATATCAAACTGATAAGGGTTGAGGAGGGACAAATATAGTCAAGGAGATTGAACAAGCCCCGTTACCGAATACTATAGATGCTTGGATTAACTGCATCCAGAGCAAAGGGCAAAATTTCAAGGATGTTGCTGATTTTAGAAGATATGTTAAAAACTATGCTGTTGCTATAAGACGTTCATTTTTGTATAGAAAAAATGACCACGAGAAGGTAATTGTTATTTGTAGTGAAAGGAGTTGTGGATGGAGAATTTATGCTTTAAAATATAAAGTAGATAGTGTATTTGGGATCCGAAAATACAACCTGCGGCATACATGGGTGAGAACAATCTGCGTAGTAGAGAGCATCCTAAAGCCGATGCAACTTGGATTGCTAATGTGGTGAAAGAAAAATTGAGAGGAGAGCCCTCTTATCACCCTTGTACAATTCAAAAAGATTTGCAAAGAGATTATGGGATAGAGTTAGACTACCACAAAGTGTGGAAAGACAAGGAGTTAGCGATGCATGATATTCATGGCATAGAGAAGGGATTCTATGATAGGCTAAGATGGTATTGTCATGCTATTCGAGAAACAATCCTAGCAGTGTTGCTGAGTATGAGATTGATTCTGTAACATCTAAATTCAAACGGTTATTCATTTGTTTCCATGCATGTGTAGTTGGTTTTCTTACTGGTTGTAGGTCGTTGATTTTTTTGGATGGGACTCATATAAAGAATAAGTATGAAGGTTGTATCCTAGTTGTTGTATCGAAGGATGCCAACAATGATTTTTTTCACAATTGGTTATTCTATAGTGGATGCGGAGAATGACGCTAATTGGAAATGATTTTTTTATCATTTGAGAAGTGCCCTAATTTCGTGTCAAAGTATTTCATTCAACGAGTTCACTTTTTTCTTGGACAGACATCCTGGGATTATGAAGGCAGTTGAGCAATTATTTGTGGGTAGTCACCATTTCTATTGTTTGAGGCATTTAGTGGATAATTTTGTGAAGTAGGTAAATAATTAATTACTTACTTTTAATTTGTCTAGATACATGTTTTGAATCTGAAATGATTTGTTTGCCTCATTCTAGGTGTTGCAAAGTTATCCAAAACATAACAAAAGCACTGGTCTTCAGTATTCAAGCTGTGTATGCTCCATCTTTGCAAGAACATGAATAACATATAAACAATATCATTGACTTCATGCAACTTGCCAAAGGGTTTATTGTACAATCTCATCCTCAAAGTTGGGCAAATGCTTTATTTCTTAGTGATAGATGGGGTGTTATGAATTTTAATAACATAGCCGAGTGTTGGAATAATTGGGTTAAACCAGCTCGTAATCTCCCTATTGTGGCTATGGTGGACCACATACGCATGCAGATAATGAACATAATACACCGACGACTTGAATCAACATTGGCGATGGTTAAGGAATTAAGTTAGAGAAAGGAGAAGTCTATTGCTAGAGTATATCTTGAATCCCAAAATTTGAAAGTGCATTGGTCATGTAATTGGAAGTTTGAGGTAGTTGATGGTGAAAAATCCTTTGCTGTTAATTTAATGGATAAGAATTGTTCATGCAAAGCTTGGCGGATCAATAAGCTTCCATGCAAGCACGCCTGCACCGCTATTGAGTTGAGGTCATTGTCATTGTATGATTTTTGCGACAAGTATTTCAAGACTAGAATGTATCATCAAGTATACAAAGGAATTATTAATCCAATCCCAACTTTTGACATTAACGAGTCAAATATTGATGAAGGAAATGTAATAAACACACTTGATGTGCGCAGTCAGCCAGGTCATAGGAGGACTAAGAGGATACCATCTCAAGTTGAAACACGTGTGTCAAAGTGTAGTCATTGTCATCAGAAAGGTCACAACAGACGCAGCTGTAAAGAAGCTACAAACTAGTTATTGTTTCATTAAAATGGTGTTTAAGTGTTTGATTTGTCATTTGTTAGTAAATATATGACACTTAGTTTATTTGTGGGTAGCCTGACTAATACTTTTTTTTTACACGTATGCAGGAAAAAGAGATTGCTAGAAGGGGAATCAAACATGGTCTTATATACTATAAGACCTACACCGAGTAGTAGCATTCACTACAACAAAAATTGCAAACGACAACGGATATTATCCGTTGTCGTAGGGTCAAAAAACCGTTGTAACTGAGGGCGTTGTAGAATGTATTCCCCTACGACAACGGTTTTGAATCCGTTGTCTTTGTAGACATTTGATAACAGTTTTTATCCGTTGTTGTTTATATGCTCAAAATTTGTTTACGAAGGATACGACAACGTTTTAAAACCGTTGTGGTAGATAATTTCAACAACAGAAATAAACCGTTGTGGTAGACTCTTTTTACAACAGATATAAACCGTTGTGGTAGATAATTTTAATATGTTTTACAACAGATAAAACTGTTGTCTTTTATCACTTTTTATATATAAAAAAAATCCATTGTGGTTACATACTTTTTACAATATTTCTAACCGTTGTCTTTAATGTTCATGTTGTAACATGATAATAACAAACAACCAATCTTTATTTAATATAAACAAACCACCAATACAAAACTAAATATTTACTACATTCAATCCATGAAAATGTTATCTTCAAATTTCAAAAATTAACTACACAATGAAATTAACAAACAACCAAGCTTTAAGCTTCTGCTTCCATTTCAAGGAGGCCTCTTTATGATCCAGAATTCTCTTCTTCTTCGCTTTAATGAATTGTAGGAACTTCTTGCAGTCCATTTGATACTATAGAAGAACAACTTGAAACCTGCATATCCATGAAATGATGTAAGAAAGTGCATCTCATAAAGAGAAAAAATTAATGTTAACTCTTCTAGGATATCATGAGTCAAAACACCAGGGATTCAGTGCATCATAAAGCATAATCTTAGTATTTCTAAAATGTAACTACCATATAGTACTCAATTTTCCTACCATCTATGTTATACGTCATGCATAAGTGAGAAAATATTCCCAGACAATCATATTGCTAATATTGAAATTTCAGACAGATACTACATCAATTTTTATCTATAACCACGATAATGACTTTTTGACAACTACCCTAAGATTATAGTTGGCAAAATAATAGATCCCTGAAGTAAATGCCCAGCATTGAAAACAGTAAATTCTGTAAATTTTTCATCTATAAACTAACTTTTGGAAAAATAGCAAAGAATCAGACAGATATGTATGTGTTTGAGAGGTATTGAATACTAAAAGATTCATTAGAAACAAAATTACACACTAAGGAAGAAATATAGGGTCAAATTTTTATCTTATGCAGATGTGAGAAGGCACACTTGAACAAACAACCAATTCACTTCTTGGAACAGATCAATAGGAATCTCTATCACACAAATGCAAAACATGCTTAGAACCTGTAGACTTTTAACACTATCAAGTGCAAACTAAATGGCTGAAGAAAAGGTATGTAAATGTAACAAAATCCAGTAAATTTGAAAGTGTATTTAAAGGAAAGAACTGTCATGTATCTGCAAATGAAAATTTGAAAGAACTTCCAGAGTCAAATATAGAGCAGAATAAGACTAAGGCGTCTAGCTATTATAATAGTGGATCTCCCCAACATGAGAATATCCAGAGCCTCTTGAACAACCTTTTCGGCCTCAAAATCAAGTCCACTTGTGACCTCATCCAGTAGAAGAATAGAAGGATTTGAAAGCACAACACGAGCTATTGAGATTTTTATTTTCTATTCTTCAGTCAATGTTAAACCAGTCCTACCAACCTATATTGCATCATATTCAATAAGTGTAATGCAAAATAGAATATCAAATGAGACTCACCCAAAATTAAACATGATCAAAAGACAAGCTCAAAATTAAACATGTGCAAGATCAACCTGAGTTTCGTATCCCATTTCAAGAGAAGTTATGAAATCATGTGCATGAATTGTTTTAGCAGCTTCTTCAATCTGATCAGATGTAGCAGATCTTCCATAAGCTATATTATCCTTGATACTCAAACTTAACAAAGTTGGTTCCTGGGTAACTAGTCCAATTTGGCTTCTCAACCATTCCAACTTCAGATGTTTTATATCTCCCCATCCAATAGAACTTCACCTGCATCAAGAAATCAAGACGAAACTGTCAAGCATCAATGAAATGTACATTAGTGTATGATAGGAAAACATAGTCAAAGAAGGCAAACAAAAGGTAAGATCATAGAAACGCTCCATAAGAGGAATTATACTTCTTTTTCTAGAATCATTCCTACCAACAAGGGCCACAATTTTTCTAGCAGGTACATTTTGGTAAAAGCCACTCAGTATGAGAATTTCTGGATGTGAAAGATAGCTGAAGTAAACATTCCTGAACTCAATATTTCCTTGCATTGTAGCTAAGGTACTTCCATCCTGATTAAGAGAAGAATTTGAACAGCTTATCATCTCAAAAAGTTTGTAAGCAGTAATTCTCCCTTGCTCAAATGAATAGAAATTGATAGCTGCTTAATTAAGTCCCCTGAAAATGACAGACTTAATGAGAATGAAAGATATCCTAGAGAGAAAATGAAAAGATATATTGGAGATGAATGTAGATTTCATAACAAAGCTTACTTACAGGCTACTCAAAATTACAGCAAACAAAGCTGTAATAATTTCTCCACCATTAGCCTTTCTATTCGAAATCAGGAACCTCCCAACCCAAAGTTGTAAAGCACAAGAACGTATAGCAATACCATATGTGAAGTTAAGACCAAGGCCTTGCACTAGACTAAAATTGTACGGCTGAACTACAAAATACGGCTAAGTTGTTGAATTTCCCAAATACGGCTAAGTTGTTGAATTTCCCAAAGTTCCTTCTTGTCTATGTAGTAGCTAGCCGGTGCTTCACCATCGATTTTTCTGGATGCTTGTCTGGACATGTCTTTTATTTGAGCTCCCTTCCTGTCTTTGAAGGAGCTGTTTTGTGTGGCTACCAAGATAATTATATTATCCAGTATTCTGGAAGTGCCTCATGAATTTCTTCCTCCCCTGCATCCTCCCTGCATTTCTTCCTCCCTTGCAGACACCAAATTGAAAAATAAAACATTGAATATAATAGACTCTTTGTAACTTCCTCTTCCAAGAAGTTAAGGTTTTGTTTTGGCATAATTTGGCACACGTCATAGTATGTTGAGATTTAATCTTATAGTATTTAGTTTTGTCACCCGCTAGTTTAATTATTTCTAAATATAAATATAATGTATCAATTAAAAGTCAACTGAACTAATATATAATAAGTTATGCAATACAAACTTATGCAATACAAGCAATTTAACCAACTTAGAGTTGTCTTGGTAACTTCTATTGGAAAACTTATGCACGTAGCTTTAAATTCACAAAATAAGTTTATATTCGATCAATAAATTTCATTGACCTTGCCATTGAGTTTATAAATAATCAATCAAGAACATTTTTAAAATATACTCATAATTCCAGTCAACATGCTACAGACTCCATCTACTAACTCAGTCGAATCACTATACGACGAGCTTATTTCCCGGAGGCAAAGTTTAATAGACAAAACAAAAAAAATTTTATAAGGACACCACAACTTTACCTATACTAAATTTACAAAATGTTCAATCAGCAAGATAACACATGGATGTATATTGGGTATTGACATATCAAAACAAAATATGAGAACAAAGAGAGGCAATAAATAAGGGAAATGTGAGCCAATTCTGCTCATGATAGAAATGCAAGAATGAGGTATTGGGCAAAGGTATGTGTATAATTTATTTCATGGAACATCAAATATAGAAACAGAGTTTTTTTTCCTTTAACCAAACATTTAAAAAAAATAGAAATTTCTAAAGCATGACATAACTGCCCAAATCTGCATTGGATATAGATACTTGGATAATGACACTCAAACAGTGACACTAAGAGTGAACAATCACTAATCCTATTGAACACATGTACAATTTGTAAAAATAGTCATGTCAAAGATTGCGATCATACTCATGTTGAACTATATCAAGTCCAAGTAACATAGACATGGAATAGTTGTAGCACTGACACCATATTCAACCACACAAGCATTATCATACTAGAGATTTGAATGAACATTAGTTATCAAATTTCGTAAACAGTAAGCAGTAGAGTACTAGCCTTGTATGTTAAACTTGTTGAATGTACAATATCTCATAAGAAAGTTTACCTTTAATGCTATCACAATAATCACATCCAGATCTTTTCTGCAGGTACTTCCTTTCACTAGCTTCTTTCTTCTCATTTCTTTTCTGCAGGTAGAGAAAGTACAACAACTAAGTTGGCATCATGAACCCACCAAAGAAAATAAAAGCAAAGCATGCCCACATAAAGTCCCACAATATCGAGATGTTCTAGCAATGCAGAAGAGTAGATTAAGGCAGTAAGTAATGACCTAAAACTGGAAATGTGAAATACTTGGAACAATAGCTGAGAAAGATGTTTCTGACAGAGCAGATTTAGTAAAGGGTAAGATCAACTAGTTACGTCTAGTAGCTGCTAATATTAGACCAAGCTGGTGACTGCTTGATTTACACAAAATTAATGACACCTCCAAACATCATAGGGATCGGATGGCAAAAACAACTTGCCTTTTCAAATTACAATGTAAGTAGAGCAAGAAGGATGGACAAGCATAAGCAACTTTACTTGTAGGATAAATTAGCCAAGTGTGATTTGTTACACTGCTATAGAATATGTGACAGTAAGTTAATTACTCCAATTAAAGATAATATTTGAGAATCACTTAGAATATGATTTTTTTTAAAAAAAACTAGGATGATAATAGGATGATGTTAAAAAATGAAAATAATAATTAAGAAAAAGTTTGAGAATACGATAGGGTCAAGACCTATTTGAACATACTTGATATGCTTCGTGGTTAGCAACAATCCTCTTTATGATTGTACTAGTTGTGATGCCCAAAGGACTTTGTGGTTGCTTGTAGATTCCCATAGCCATGGGAACAGCGTATGGATTTGAATCCTCCTACACAGACAAAAAAAAGTGAGTAGTTATATCATTCAAAATCATACAGTACCTTTAGGAAATCCATATTTTCAGCTATAGTTCCATGAACAACCAATGAGATATTAAATGTGGTAATCTGTAGGTACACAAACAAGAAAGGTCAGCTTAATCTAGTAGGTACCACCACAAATGCTGGCCCATGTAGAAATTTGCTGCTGAAAAACAAACAAACGAAGCAAATAAATAGCCAACACTCATACAAGCATCCATATACTGAAAAATAATAAGAAAGATATTAATATATAATTAGTACCACAGCATTCAAGTTCATCAGCCAAATTCTCAGACTGACAATCAATCTACCTAATAGAAATTATCTGTATATTTAAAATTGTCATATAAATGTCAGAGGTTACAAATGCACAAACAAGTACAGATGACCCCTCACAAAGCAGTCTTCCATTTTAAGTTTTACATTTTTCCTTTGCTACCATTAATATAAGCATATGTTGTACTTCTACCTAATCTACAAGAATATACTAGGATGATTTAGTGGATTTGATGCTACATGGCTAATGTTGCATAGAATTCGTAATATGCAGGTGTTTTCTATAAAGAAATTTCAAATTTTAGTGATGCTAACAATACTTTGAAATCAAAATGTTCAGAGAAAATAGAATGATTCATGACGTTACTAAATAAGGGGAGCTAAGGCAACAAATTGAATCTAAATACCAAACATAAGAGGAATAGATTTCATGTTCAACAACGAATCAGTATAGTTAAAGTACCAATCTCTAGTACTTGTGAGAAAATTCAACCAAAAAAAGTTAGCACTGCAACTTTTGTCGGGCAATTAAAAATTTGATTTTGACAAGAGCCACATTTGACTTGGTATTTGGTACTTCAAAGCTACCAACCTGGCTTTACAATCACCTATTAGATTAGTAAATCTGTCATTTTTTATCGAAACATTTTTTCTAGGTTAACCTCCGATTCAGTATAAAGTTTTTTTAATTTTTTTATATTGAAGCATGATCATATGGCTAAATTGCTATTACTTATCACAAGTATGATAGCTTTGTAGATTTATTTTTAATCTTAAATGTTAAAGATTCAGAGGATATCTCCTTTTTATTAATACTAAATTTACAGGAGAAGGAAGAAACAATGAAATAAGAACTACCAAATCTGAAGCTCCGTAGCTTCCACCATTGCTGCTGGTATATTGCCAAGTGAGTGTTGTCGTCATTTTTACTGAGATGAAGAGGCTTCACTGGGTAGACCCAACTGCCGCTTTACACAACCAGCGTCCCGATTTATTCAGGAGAAAAAGGAACAATCAAGATCTGCACTTGGTGAAAGAGAAGTGACGAAAGATCAAACCAGGGGAAAACCTACACCGGTTTGTGACATTCAGTAGTTGATCTAACCGAACGAAAACTAAGGAATTAAGAAAATACGTTTGTTAAAAATCAGAGTTCAATATACACATGGCTATTTTTCCCATATCTGATGATTTCTCGTGGTTTCAGAAATTTTGATGGAAGTCAAACCTGATCCAAGCTAGAAATCACTAGATACATCCTACCCAAAGAGCTCTTCCCAGCGGCGCAAAGAGCTCGTTTGTGCCGATGTATAGGGCAACAGGTTTGAAGAACCCTCTGCCGAGGCCAGACGACGAAGCGATGGGTTGCGTCCCGAAGAAGGCGACGAAGACCGCGTCATCGCTCCTGTCGATGACGAAGTTGGTGCTACCTGCATTGGCACACAGGCAGCGGGTCCAGGCTTGCGCCAGAAGAGGGGAAGATGCAAGGAGCGCACCAAGGACATGGCTCGTCTCGAACCTTTAGGAGGCAAAGGTAGACAAATCAAGAGTGAGGGTGAGAATGAGAGAGAGAGGAGAGCACACCATCGTGGAGGAAGATCCAGTGATCGACAGGATGGCGTGAAGAGATTGTATGGGGAGAGGGAAAGAAAAATGGCTTAGGGTTGGGGAATGCGAAGGGGAAAATAAGGCGCCGAAAAGATTTGCAGAGAGAGGGAAAGCAAAACCGCAAGGGGAAATGACGAAAACGAATATAGTCAAAGACAACGGTTTTATTAAAACTGTTGTCGTAGCCCCTAAAAATGTGCTTAAAGACAACGGTTTAGAAAACCGTTGTAAAAAGTGTTGTTGATTTAAAAAGAAGTCGCTCAATGACAACAGTTTTCACAAAGCCGTTGTCTTTTATATTTAATGGGGAGTTCAAAGACAACGGTTTTGGCAAAAACCGTTGTCTTTGAGCAAATACGCAACGCTTTCTTTTAAAACTGTTGTCGTAGGGGTGTTGTCTTTTAACATTTTTGTTGTAGTGATTGGTGATTTACGTATTGTATAATGGTTTTGGTTTTGAAAATTTGTGCAAGGCTTGGTTTGTCTATTTATGTAGTACCTATACTATAATCTATTGTGTTTTTATATGTAAATATGTATGAGTTGTGTTTGTGGTTTATGTTGACTTTGTATTATGTAATAATTACTATTGTGTTTGTGGACGATGTTAGGAACATGAATAATATGTGTTTGTGTTTTGATATTTGATATATGCTATTTTGTATACTTTGGTTTAAGTGCTAGGATTATGAATGACCATGTCCAATTTTGATAGAAACTTGAGTACAAATGCTGATAAAATAGGTATATGATATATAAGGATGAGTACAAATATTGAAAAATTAGGTAAATTACTTTTAAATCCCCATGTACTACCATAGGCATGTTTGGTATTAACAAATTGGATATATTATATGTAATGATGTTCTCTCAATAAATATCCGGAACGTGTGGTATACAATACACAATCTCTCAATCAACTTAAATTTGGATATATTATATATACTGAATCAAGTAGTGTTTTTAGTAGGGTGCCACAAGAGTGTCAAACCTTCATCTAAATGTACTCAATAGTTTGCAAATTATACTTATATTATGTAAATATATATATACTTAAATTGGAGTCAATTGTACTTGATGTTTTTTGGATAATGAATTTTAAATGAGCTTACTAAGTATGACAAAATCTCCATAAGCAAATGAGATGGTCATATTCAGCTCCCACAAGCAAGAAAAGATCAAGAAACAAGTTCATGCAGAAAACAGTTATGAGTACATTCAGCCAAGTGATTTTTATAAGAGATACATTCATCTAACTTAAACAAGTCTATTAATTAATCACTAACATGTAGAGAATCCAATTTGTTTATTGACTCTTCATACATGTCAGCGATCTTAGATGCATTTTTATGGTACTCATCGGGTAACTCTAGCTGAATATTGATTAACTTAGATAGTTCTTCAGTTTGCTTCTTTATTTGACTAGAACTTGAAGAGGCAGTTAAAGTTGACGCTGAAGTTGAGCTCGAACATCTTTGGGAAGTAGGGGGTGAAGAAAGCACATTATCTCTCCTTGTATGAATTAAAAGTTGTCAATGCTTCCTCTTTACTCAGATACGATTTGTGCAATCCACCGCTATATTTGTTAACTTGAGCTTGAGTTTCTTCCCAACTTTCATAAACACCGGGATTTCTTCTAACAAAAACAACATACGTTTTCCCCTATATTTACAATAAACAAAGATTTCAACCACAAATCTCTTCTAAAACAATATGTTGAAATAAAATCTTAGGGCTCACCATTTTAGCACACAAATCTCTCTTGCTGTCACCGCCTATCTTGCTATCACCGTCTCTGTTGCCATCGTCACCATTTTTAGGATACATATCAAAGTTCGCGAGAGGGAGTTGGGAGGGAGAGGATCGATTTTAGGGAGTTAAGTGGGAGATGAGAGATTAGGGTTTGGTAGGGGTTTACCACTTCTGCTTCAGCTTTTAAGATTTTTTACCCACCCACGTGAGGATCATGTACACAACAACTGTTAAGTATTTTGTTTTAACAGCTTGGTAGGGACATATTTCAAATGAGGGGGCTTTGTACCTGAATAGTCAAATCTTGTATAATTATACTCAATTAAACTATATTTATACTCAATTAAACTACATTTATACTTTATTTAGGATAATTTGTACCTAATTTGTACATATTGATGATTGATCAACCTATTGTAGATAGTGCTCAATTGGATAGAAAATATACTTGATTTAGTTTAAATTGTGCTGAAGTAATATAGAATTATACCTCCTTTTGGACTTTTTGTACCTAATTAAATTGCATTTATATGATCAATGACACATAAATTTGGACATTTAATTATACCAAATTAACATACAATTATACTTAATTTTGAAAAATTTGTACCTAATAAAGTGGAGCAATAGTGTTATTAACCTCTTCTAGAATTTGGTTATGGGTGTATATCACATCATTATCGATGGAAATAATCATCACTAGCGATGCTATTGACCACACTAAATTTGAAGTAGTAGGTTCTACAACATCCTAATTAATGCCTATATTATGTCCAATTGTAACTGATGCTTTATAAAATGTACTAAAATTGTGTACATATATGATCAAGCGTATACACAAGATGATATGACCAAAACAACTCACAAACATTAACCTCTTCTAAAATTAGGTTATGGGTGTATATCACATCATGTGAATATTCTATACATTTTCCTCTTCTATTTATGTTAATATTGACTCTCATATTGGTTCATCCATCATGTGGATATTTTGTGGATTTATATGTACTTTATACTAATAAAGTGGATTTATACATGAATTTCTACAAGAAATAAGTTGAATCCATATTAGATGATCAAGTATGTACACAAGGTGATATGGTCAAAACAACTCACAAACATTAACCTCTTCTAAAATTTAGTTATGGGTGTCTATCACATCATGCGAATATCCCATAAATTATTATCTTTTAATACTTATGGACTCTCATATTGATAGTCCTATTGTAGATAGTGTTCAATTTGATAGAACTTATATTGGATTTAGTAAACCTTGGGCTGATTTAGAAGGAAGTATACCTAATTTTGAGCTTTTTGTACCTAAATTTTGTCACATGGCTCTAACAAGTTTTGATAGTCTTATTGTAGATAATGCTCAATTTGATAGGAATTATACTAAATTTAGTAAACATTGTGCTACATTTAGAGGGAAGTATACCTAATATTGGACTTTTTGTACCTAAATTTTGTCACGTGGCTCTAACAAATTTAGATAGTCATATTGTAGATAGTGCTTAATTTGATAGGAATTATACTAGATTTAGTAAACATTGTGCTACATTTAGAGGGAAGTATACCTAATATTGGACTTTTTGTACCTAAATTTTGTCACATGGCTCTAACAAATTTAGATAGTCATATTGTAGATAGTGCTTAATTTGATAGAAATTATACTAGATTTAGTAAACATTAGGCTAGATTTAGAAGAAAGTATACCTGATTTTAGACATTTTGTACCTAAATTTTGTCACATGGCTCTAACAAGTTTTGATAGTCCTATTGTAGATAGTACTCACTTTGATAGGAATTATACTAGATTTAGTAAATATTGTGCTGTATTTAGAAGGAAATATGTCTGATTTTGAACTTTTTGTAGCTATATTTCATACCTAATTAATAGTTTCATCATTGACCATTATGTACAATTATGATCAATGATGTCTCTTAATAATATTTCGAGCAATAGTTAAGGCTATTATCGACCTATTGTTGATAGTGCATAACGAGCTACAAAATATACTAAATTTTAGTATAAATTACCCTAAATTTTGGAGGTGGTATATCTGATTTTTGACCTTTTGTACTTATAAATTATGTGCTGAGGTTGTCATCACTCAACAGAATTTCTACAGAATAAAAACCATATGTCAGTCATTATTACAACACAAAAAATAACAGTATGAGAAGAATTAGCCATCACATCTGTTTTTCCATAAACAACTCAGAGGTCGAGAAAAATTAGCCAAATATTTTTTTTCAACAATCCATTATCATTTGATAATATTGTTGATGCAACATGTGTCCGATAATTGTTCATCTTCACGTCATTGGCAAACCTCCATAAATCATCAATATCATGGGATAGACACTTGACCCACATGCAGGCATAGATATCACAATCAAGAGTAGCACCTTGATGACGACAATCTTCTCTGATCACCTCTTGACTGCCTATGGAGAAACCTGAAAGATGAGCAATGCAACCAGCCAAAAATCGTGCCTACAAAATAGGAAATGCTTTAATACTCGGTCTTAAGACTTAATGTAGTAGAATATTGTCAAACTCGCATATACTTTGGCTATCCCAGCTAAAAAGGAATCATGGTTTGAATTCCATAGTTTGAATTTTCCTTTAGATACTTCAAAAACCAATAGATACCAATACCACCTTTCATTAATAGGGAAAATTATATATCTGCATCTTGTAAATATATCTTCATTTAGATCCTGTAGTCTTCTCCTAGTGGTCGATGTCAACCTGGCAAGAAAAGGTTCATATTCCATGTCTGTAACTGCCTGTATTTGCCATATATCTCCAAATGTAGCAACACTTCTTGCTAGATATTTAAAACAAGAGTACAAATGTTATCTTAATCCATCTTAATCTAATAAGAAGTACAATCAAATATCAACTGTGCTACAAACCTGCACAGTAATGTCCATACAGTATATCTCAAACCCATAAGCCGGACTCGATTTTTTCATAATCCTCATGTAAACGTTTATGATTTGACTATCAACCGACTTACCAAATAAAAAAGAACAGAATACAGGTCCAGCCAAGCTCAGGAAGTCATCTTGACAAATGACAACATTAGATGGAGAGAAAAATTATTTCCATTACAAATATTGAGAAAGAGGTGTTAAGACAAAATTTAACATAATCAAATTAAACTTACTAAGAGTACAAATGTTATCTTAATCCATCTTAATCTAATAAGAAGTGCAATCAAATATCAACTGTACTATAAACCTACATAGTAGTGTCCATACAGTATATCTTAAACCCATAAGCCGGACTCTATTTTTTCATAATCCTCATGTAAACGTTTATGATTTGACTATCAACTGGCTTACCAAATAAAAAAGGACAGAATACAGGTCCAGCCAAGCTCAGGAAGTCATCTTACCAAATGACAACATTAGATGGAGAGAAAAATTATTTCCATTACAAATATTGAGAAAGAGGTGTTAAGACAAAATTTAACATAATCAAATTAAACTTACTCCAATTCATCCCTAGACAAAAATTATGTCAACACCTTTCTCTCTTCTTCTGATCCTTCTTCATGACCATAGAAATCACCTCTGCCTTTATATGCATCCATTTTATTCTTGACAGGATTCTTGCCATCCTTCTCAATATCTACGATGGATTTTATCTATACGGCAACATATTTAGTAATATAAGTTAAAATCCATACATGTTTAGCAACAATATATAATAACACACAAAAATTAGTAGACTTCAAAATAACCATTCTAGGTTATGCTCCATCTACCTATTTTTTTTCCCTTCCTCCTGTGTTTAGGTGTTGAGCTAGGGGGAGTTATAAACATTGACGCCTTTCTTTTCACCACACGATCAACCCTATTCCTCACAGTATCCACAATAGAAGATTGAAAAAGACTGATCTTCTCTATTTTTGAAGTAGCAATGTCACTTCCAGAAATATACTCTTCACTTAAACCACTATTCTTTTCTACTTCCAATGCATCACCATCAAATCCTACCAATCCAGTGTTTATTCAATTGAGAAATAACATCTTTTACCATCAAATCAACATTATCATCCAAGTTAGGAGTTAAATCTTCATCCACTTTCATATTCAACTCAAACAACCCGGCAAGTTCAGTCTCACCACCGACTTGGACTTCAACATTTTTATTCTCTTCAAAATTAAAATTTTCTTTCTCACCACCTATTTTTTCACTAACTGGTTCTGCCTCCACATCATCATTACTCTTTTCTTCACTGCTTGGTTCAGTTATTATCTTCTTATTATCTAATCCATGACATCTCACATAATGCTTTTATCATCAAAATAAGAGTAATGTAGTAAAAAAATATCTAATCATCATTATTTAACCTAAATATTATCATTATTTCTATATTTACCAAATAATTTCCTTAGTTTGCCGCTTAACAGAATCTCCTCATCCAAAAATGGTATTATATCCAACACCTTTTCATAATTATAAACAACAAACATCACTTCTACAATCATATTTAGAAAACATACTAAAAACATAGCAACGTATCCTGCTGAAATCAATGCCAGTAAATAATCTCTCGACAACATCACGTTGGATAGAAATCTTACTCCTTCCCCAATGAAACAACCGGGGAAAACACCATAACGACCGTGCATGTCCAAATCAAGGTATTCTTTTATATAACCAGGCCTGAATACAAAAAGACATTATTACAATAATATGAAATATATCACAATCGCACTTTAAAAATTAAAAACTCACCATTAGGCCAACAGTACAACCATCTACATACTTTTTGCTTCCTTCTAGCCTATTTCCCTTACCAGCAGTATGTAAAATAAGTTGATGACACAAAAATCTATACGCTATATCTCCCCATGAGTAATCAAAGAACCTCGTCAGATTATCAATGTAGGACATAATAAATCGAGGAGTAGAATAGTTACCAACAGGAAAAATAACATAGTTAAATAGAAGACAAATAAATAGCCTAACAAAATCATCCACTTTAGAATCATTCTCTGAGCTAGCTAATACAAGCATTTTATCATGAATTGTAGTCCTATTTACGTTGCCAGCTTTTCTTCCAAATAATCGAGCCATAAATTTGGACTCCATGCTGGCATCCAAATCAATAGGTTGCCCCACATGGGCCAAACCATGAATGATGCAAAACTCAGTTGATGTGAATGGAACTACAATGTTGTCACCAAATAAGAAAGAACACGAAGACTGTTGGAATCTATTTAATACTAAATCTATTCTGGTACTACTAATTGACATCTCAGGAATCTCAAGCCATGGAACAAGTGGAGTGCTTTTGATCCTCTCTTTTTGTTTATTACCCAAATTGGGTAATACTTCATCCAACACTGCTTGAAATATGTCGGTGAACAACGTGAACATGATTGTTTATTCTTGTTTATAACTCTGGTTTTTTCCCCATTTCTACATAAAAATAAATTACTTAACAATTCATACCATAAACTATAATCCATGGAAAATATAGACATCAAAGTAAGTATATTATTCAGTTTATTGATAATCACCACACAACAACCACATATCTCATTCAATCATCCAATTGAAGAAGATAAAACACAAATACAATCATAAAACATGTTGCAATTAGAAATCTAGAACCCATTTTTATTCAAACTAACAAAATCAACCACACTCAAACAACAAGAACAATTTATAATTTATACCATAAAGTACAAGTCATGGAAAATATGAGCATCAAAACACTTAAATTAAGTATATTATTCAGTTTTTTGTTAATCAATACACAAAATTAACATATATCTTTCAATTCTTCAATTGAAGAAGATAAAATACAAACACAGTCATAAAATTATAATTCAAATATCAAAACTAATTTTATTCTAACTAGCAGATTGGACAACATTAAAAATTTAAACTATTTACTCATTCATATCCTAAAGTACAAACCCTAAACATTTTATGCATCAAAGCGCTTAAATTGAGTATATTATTCAGTTTATTGATAATGAATACCTAAAACTAACATATATCTTTTAATTCTTCAATTGAAGAAGATAAAATACAAACACACTCATAAAACTATAATTCGAATATCAAAACTAATTTTATTCGAGTTAGTAGAATGGACAACATCAATAATTATAACAATTTACCCATTCATAGCCAAGTACAACCCTAAAGATTTTGAGCATCAAAGTTCTTAAAGTAAGTATATTACTCAGTTTATTGATAATCACTACAAAATTTGCACATATTTCATATTTTTTGAATTGAAGAAGATGCAATACAAATTCATTCATAAAATTGCAATGCAGACACCTAAACCTAATTTATTTAACCTCAACCTCACAAAATCAAAAACACTCATGAACTAAAGCTTTGATTTTTCACAGAGGAATAACAAATTAGTCGAAATCTAGGGCATACAAATTTTACTTATCGATGATTCAAGGGTTTAGTCGGGTTCTGCCGCCTCTATGATTTTTGCTTTCAACGTCGATGGAGATGGTTTAGGGACGAAGCCGGAAAGTGCGTCGCCGATGGTTTGGAGTCACGGAGGTGGAGTGCATCGTCGAGTTTTGGAGTCACGGAGGAGTGCGTTGCTGAGATTTGGAGTCGCGAAGTGATACGTCAGACGTTGGGAGAGAATGTATTCAGTTGAGCGTTTTAAATTCAAAGGACAATATAGTAATTTCGCTAGAATTAGGGAGTTGAAATAAATAAATTGGTTTTATCATGTATCGGAAACAAATATATATTGACACAGAGACTGAATGTAAATGTTTAAGTTTGCATGGGGGATTTAAAAGTAATTTACCGGTAAAATAATAAGAATTTCTTAAAATAATTTAAAATTCCGAAATGTATTTTAATAAAATAAGGGGAACCTTGTGTTTGCTGGAAATGAGGTCTATTTCTGTAAATCCCGAACCTACCAATCGACGATCCCATTACCACCGCAGATGTCGCGCGCTACTGCCGTCGCCGTGGGAGGATCCTTCTCGACCACTGCCCGGCGTCGTAGGGAGCTGGCGGTGCCTGTGAGGTGTTCGCTCTCCGCCGCTGGCCTGGCGGCGGTCGCGCCGATCCTGAGGGACCTAAAGATGAAGTGCGACACTCCGCTACCGGTTCTCCGGCACGTTGCCAACTCCATGTCCGCTGACATGAGAGCCGGCCTCGCCACAAATGGTGGAAGTGATCTCAAGATGATCCTTAGTTATGTTGATTCGCTTCCTACAGGGTAACTCACCTCTCCAGTCTTAACTTGTATTTATGGTGATCTTAACATGATCTTAGATTCCTCTAGTTCTCACCCAAAAAAAAAAAAAACTTTTTACTTATTTAGAAAGTTGGGTGAGTTTACATGCCTGAAATGGGCACCATTGATCTGGTTTTTTCGTGTAAAGGAATGAACTGGGGCTCTTTTACGCGCTAGATCTTGGAGGCACCAATTTCCGAGTGCTGAGGGTGCAGTTGGGAGGTAAAGAGGAGCGTATCATCGACACGGAGTTCGAGCAGGTTTCCATTCCTCAGGAACTTATGTACGGCACTACAGAGGTTAGGTTTCCTTGTTAACTTTTATCTCGCGTTTTGTTATCTCGACATAATTTTTAATGGTTGGAACATCTACAAACAGGAATTGTTTGATTTTATTGTCTCTGGGTTAGCGAGGTTTGTTGAGAAAGAAAGCACGAAGTTTCATCTTGCCGAGGGAAGTAAGAGGGAGATCGGTTTCACGTTCTCTTTTCCAGTGAAACAGACATCTATTGATTCTGGCATTTTGATCAAGTGGACCAAGGGTTTTGCAGTTTCCGGGACGGTTAGTATTTGCTCTTTTGGGTTGTTAGATCGAAACATTCAATGTCTTTGAATGGGTATTGCTACTCTGATATATTTAGTTCAAAGCAGACGAAGATTTTAGAGAAGTAATGTATCTGTTTATTGGATCTTGCTGAAGATTAATTTCATGATTGTATGTCCGCAAGATCACAAATTTCTGGATGTAGAAGATCAAGCATAGCATAGGGCAATTGTCAGTCTTTTTTTTTTTCTGGTTAATAATCATCTGCTTTCTCCTACATGCTTCGCCTATCTCTTGTAAAGATTTCACTGGTTCAGTTGAAATAGTGTTGTATTTGCTACATTTCGTATGACATAATTGAACCAATTTTCAGGCAGGAAGAGATGTTGTTGTATGCTTGAATGAAGCATTGGTGAGACAAGGATTAGATATAAGAGTTTCTGCTTTGGTATGTGGAATTGAATTATCCATATCTATGAGCAAGGGTGAAAAATTTATCAAGAGCTTCATTAGACGAGTATTCTCCTTGACAGGTTAATGATGCTGTCAGTACCTTAGCTGGGGCACACTATTGGGATGAAGATGTCAAGGTTGCGGTCATCTTGGGTACCGGTACCAATGCATGCTATGTCGAAAGTATAGAAGCCATACCAAAATTGCAGGGATCAGCATATGGATCTGGAAAAACAGTATGTGAAGCAGACCTTTTAAGTCTACCATGATGTAGGCTAACTTTGCTTACACTCTAGTTCAATTCAGGGCTAATTTTTTACTTTGCTCTTCTTGTTTGTCAAAAAATAGTTTAAGATGAGATGTAATACCGCTTGTCTATTTTAACTTCTTGACCAATTAACTGTCCGCTCAATCACAGATTATCAACATTGAATGGGGGGCTTTCTCAACTGGCCTTCCTTTGACTGAGTTTGATAGAGAGATGGACAGTGAGAGCATTAACCCTGGAGAACAGGTCACTTCCCCCTGTTTTTGCTTTATGCCATCACTCATTGTCTTAAATTTCTGTTTTAACAATTTCAACTTTTTGCTTAATACTTGTATGGTAAATTATATGGCTATTCTTCTATGAAACAGTTATTTGAAAAAACAATATCAGGAATGTATTTGGGTGAAATTGTGAGAAGAGTGTTGAAAAAGATGGCCAAAGCTTCCACTTTGTTTGGTGATTCCTTCCCTGAGAAGCTTTCTGTTCCATTTTCACTAAGGCAAGTAACTTAATGTGCATTTTGATGGTTTGAATAAATTGCAAATTACTCCTGAATATTTCAAAGAAAGATAAAATGAACTACCATTTACTTAAGCCTAACTTTTTTCAAAAAAATTGGAGACCAATGTTAATGAAGGGGTTTCTAAGATCAAGTGCATATTTAATTTCTTTTCATAAAAAAACTAAGTATCAGAGTTTGTGTGATATGTTATTCCTTTGCTGAAAACTAACGTGACAAAGTGAATAGATATAGGTAGCATTGTATCAAAAAACATATAATAATAATTTTTTTGCTATGGGATTTGCATAATAATTACAATGTTTTAGCTATTGGATTTTGCATATCATAGCTATTGGATTTTGCATGTCACATCTGCCCCCAATAAAAATAATTCTGAAATTCTTGTTTTTGACAATATGTGGTTAGATCTCGTTCATCATTGAAGAATATGTCACATCTGGATGGTGATTCACCCTTTCTACCATGAAACAGAAACAATGACTCTGAGGTGCATCTGCTATGTATTGATTGGATCATAGATCAATTTATGTGTTGCGAATAAATTTTACCTTCTAATTTCAGAAAGATCTTAGAATAATTGAATAGTTTACTCTTTCCTAGGCCTGGAAAGAGCATGACTATAGTTCATACGAACAAAAGTATATATCCCTTCACTTTAGTGTTGCATGCCAAGTTAATTGTAATGTGGAGAAATGCTTTATTGCATTACATCAGCAGAATATCATCTCAGGTACATCCTTATGGTCATTAAACTCGAAGCTATTAAGCAATCTTCTTTAGATTAATTTAACCCTTCTATGATGTTTCTGACTTGGGAAACTGCGCGTGCACAAGTTCACAGGAACACAATGTTTAGCTTCTTTTATCACTGTCGAAGATCTGATCATCTTTGTAGCTTGAACAATATTTTAAAATGAGTGAATTTAAGTCTCATTGTTTTATGGCTTAAGTTTTAGACGTATTCTGCTTTTGCTAGTACTGGCATTGATGTCTTGGGAGTTCAATCATGATCCTCAAGTACTTGGGTTAAGATACATTCTGATCTCTTGTTTCTGAATTACAGCACTCCTCATCTTTGCACAATGCAGCAAGATGATTCTGGAGATCTCGACAAGGTTGGGCTTATTTTGAGTGATACACTTGGCGTAAGTCTAAGTCGTGAACTGTCATTGAGTGCTCTACTTATTTGATATGAATGAGCTTCTAACACGCTTCTGTTCAGGTCAAAAACTCCTCTTTAGGAGCAAGGAAAACTGTCCAAGACATTTGTGACACTATAGTTAAAAGAGGCAGTCGACTTGCCGGTGCAGGGATTGTAGGTATTCTGCAGAAGGTAGAGCAGGACTCCATAGGACAAATCTTCCAAAAAAGAACTGTCGTGGCAATGGATGGTGGCCTCTATGAACATTACCCTCAATATAGACACTATCTCAAAGAGGCTGTCGCCGAGCTACTTGGGGTGGAGGTCTTCAAAAATGTCTTCATAGAACACACAAAAGATGGTTCAGGCATTGGAGCTGCTCTGTTAGCAGCAGCAAATTCTAAGTATTTTGCTTGACAACATCACAACTTGTGATGCAAACAAAGCCTAGTGATTGATTCTTCTTGTGCAATTTCAGTCAGTGTATCTGATAAAAAATCATCAACGCCCTATGGTATGGGAGCAGCTCGCTTGGCAGCTGAGCAAATTCCAAGTATTCGGTAGAGGGAATAACTTGTAGTATTCTTATTGAACAAACAAGCATCTACATGAGATGTGATACACAATGGCAATAGAATAGTCCGTTCAAAATAGCCTAGTAACATAGTCTGTTTGTGCTGAACCAACTGAAACATCGAGCTTACTCACCTCAGTTCCTCCTACCAAAGACAGGATTCCGTATGAGGCATACAAAATCTGCTTTCTTTGTCCAAACCACTGATGCTCTATGGGACAAAGCGAAATCTTGGCTCAGCATATTCAATCTCTAATGAGTTCCTTGCACAGTAGCGTAGGGCATGTTAGATAAAAAGAGATTTTAGATTTCTTCAAGTGGCTAGTTAACAAGTGATGAGAACTTGCAATGTTGTTGCCTAAAGGTTTTTCTTTCTGCACATCTCCTCGGTGCAAATTTGTTGGTGTAGCACAGGGAGTTGTGCGCATGTAGGGAAAATTATATTAAGTGGTTGGTTTCTATCATTCAAGTTTGATTAGATTTGATGTGTTTAAAACAAAAATTAAGTTAGGTTTCATCTATATTATTAATATAGATTTGCAATAGTACATATGATCAGCTAGCTCATAGAGTTGGTGAGTTGATATGGTTGAATTGGTTTGTATTCAACATCTTAAAGGTTTGTAATGAATGTTGGGGCTTGTGGAGATTGAAGGACACTCTAGTGGTAGGGATATGGTTGGAGATCATGGGTTTGATGGCTTAGAGGCCTAGCGCGAGTTGGATTTAGAAGGTGAGGATTGAATGGCGCACTCAGCAAGATTGGAAGGCTGGTGCACTTGGTGGATTGAAGGCTTGATGTTATACTCTAAGGCGGCCCGAAGCAAGGTAGATTTGTAGGCAAAGAACGTCAGATGACATGTAGAGCAAGCTTAGGGAGCTTGATGCATTGGATGAACTAGACATGATGTTAGGTGGACTTGAGGGTATAGAGCATTGACGAGATTGAAGATTTGGAGGCATAAAAGCTATGAGAGATTACGAGAGTGATTGTAATTTTAGACTTTAGCTTTTGAGCATCATCATCGAAGATGATGTGTTTAGTTATGTGATGGTAGACTATCTAGCAACTTACTTAATTTGAAGCTTAAGTGAATATACTTTCTATTTGGTTTTTAAAATTTGTTACTTGCAGTTGACTGATCTTTATCTACCAGATGATCCAAACTTAATACCCCAAACATGCATAAACTTGGGTTATACGAATATCAAGGTCACCAATTGAATGGATCTATCCATTAGTCAACTGATGTCATGACTTCGATCACTGCTAAGGTTGAGTACTTAAGTCGCATGTCTACCCTTCAACCCATGTATCCAGGTCACTCCCCTTATGTTACTTGGAGTATCTTCAAGTCTTGAGGTCCTTTTATCATCGAGTTGTATCTCTCAGATGTATTAAGCTCGTGGCTCCTCCTTAACCATCCTTCTCACTTTTGCTTATGTAGATCTTGTAAATGCAGTCGATAGTGGGTACTTAGGATCGCTAGAGAGGTGATGAATAGTATACCTATAATTAAAATTTTTCTATCTCTTACTAATTACCTTAACAAGGTCAACACACATATTAAAAAATATTTTTTTTTTTACTTTGTTCGCAACCTCTTAGGATTTGTTACTCCAAGATCTATGCACGATGTTCTCCACTAGCCTTCTCCTCTTCGGTAAAGGTCGAAGGTGGAGAAATCTATTTTAGTAACTAAATAACCCTCAAATGATAATTTTAGATCGATTGTTAATTTGATCTAGCCCAACTAAAGACTAAGTCCACTTGGATTGTATTATATACTCATCTGAATACAGGTTTGCTTAATCCTCAACTCATAGTAGCCCCTTTCTCCACAAAAACTATTTTAGTGGAGTAAAAGGTGATAACATTCATCTCAAACGACCCAATATCGCCAATCCCATGATAGATGTAAATAGGTAAATTATGGGAAGTATTTTGCCCTAACACAACGATCCTTTGCATGAAAGAGGTAGACATCCAATGAGGTATTTTATGTCTATTAGAAATTGATTCTAAAATTTATTGGAGTAAATACTTATGCAAGTACTAACTAAAAAAAAAAATAGTGATTGCCTTTAACAAAACATTGCATAGTGGGATAGCTCATAAATGATAAAGAGATTCCAATTGTTGCACCTTAGGGATGAAAGAAAACATAATGTGGAGGAGAAAAGCGATTCCAATTGTTGCACCTTAGGGATGAAAGAAAACATAATGTGGAGGAGAAAACTTGTGCTTTCTATGGAGTTGCGGAGGAGACATTGGACCATCTTTACTTTCATTGCCAAATTAGCAAGCTAGTGTGGAACAAGGTAGAGCATAGCTAGGGATGCAACAGGACATGGCCACGCATCACGGATGTTGTAAGTCTTCAAGAGACGATAAAGACGGTCACAGATTTTGACCAGGCAAAGGATGCATTTTTGACAATGAAATAGTAGACACAAAAAGGATGCTCATCAAAATCTAAAGTCCAAACACGTGTTTAGGGTTTTAAACACTTGATAATTTTTTGGTAACATGTCCAAAAAGTTATACATCTTCTTTTATGATTAATACCTAACTTTACCTATAAAAATATATAATTTTGTTGATAATGGTAATATGTCTTTCTTCCCATAAAGAAATACATAGCTGAATCAGAGGGAAGCATTATCCAATCTTTAGAATTTAATCTCTTGAAAACTCTCATCCGCTACTTTAACGGTCCTCCCAATATCCAATCCCATAAATATGAAAAGAGATAAATACAAATACACAAAGTATTAGGTGCATGATGAGATAAATCTCATATTATCAATTCATGAGAATCGATCTCTGACCATTAAACCAGAAATATTATGTGTCCACTGTCTACGCTACGCCTTAGGAACACTCTTGGTAACTCTCATATCACTATCATTTATATACATGTTCTTCTGAGTTGGAAGCAAGAAATAAATTGCCACTAAACTATGATGCAACAATAAATCGCCCATACAATCTCCCAAATATCCACAATTCAATTCTCAATTATGACACACTGTAGAATATTTTTTCTTTTATAGGATAATAAACTTGGAATGTTGAACTACGGGATCACTCACCAGGAACACTTCTGATCATTCTCATAATTAGTCGGTCCAAAAAAACATCTGATGTTAGCTAAAAAGAGGGAATAAGCTTAGTTTAGAAGTCTACTCCATCGGAAACTTGTAAATTAGCCTCACACTAGATCGGCGATCAATTTGCATCCAAAAAAGAGTTGCCAGTGAATCTAAGACATTCCCCATTCAAGTAATCAGACGGCAGCCCCGATATACATATCCCAATGACTCATCACATCTACAACACTTTCAAGCACCATTACCTCCGCAGGGAGATGTAACCCTTTACTTGAACGAGACACAAGTTACATCAATATATCAACTGGTGAATAGATAATTCTGAAACTACCAAATTAAAACTTAGAAAAAATGTTCAGAAAGGATTTACGAATATCCAGAAACAAAGATTAACCATGCATAATAGACAGTAGAGCATGAAACATACGTCATTTTTTTTTCAAAGTAAGCATGATTCAATTATCGTGTCACAAACAAACCAAGCGAAACATCAATATTTTTCCAATCATTTTGCTGAATAGAGTTTAGGGCCAAAAAATGATAGTTATACCAATGGTCCTTAAAGCATGACTGTAGAGCGAAATCATTGGGGCGTCTTATTATTAATGTCATGTAGATTCTCCCTTAATAATCAGAATGGAGTTTCAAAGCAAAGTTCCATACTGCAGTGAGCATCAACCAGTTCTCAGAATGATATGGACACCGCTGTCAGTATCAACGATGTCACTAATTTGCCCGACTTGGAGTGCAAAGGTAGCTTCTTCAAACGGCTTCTGCATTTGTCCACGCCCAAAGCGACCTGCAGTATTTCGAAGTAATTTGATTGATAGTGTCGTCATGATGGCTTTACTCTTAAATATTGCAAATTTCTAAGTGATTTAAGTGATAACATCACTGATCACTCTATAACTGTCTCCAAAAGCACAATCCGATGATTCAAGGATTTGAAAACAGCCCATGTTACGTGAGGGGATAAAAGAATAAAATTGATGAGCAATTTGGTATAAAAAACTAAACCAGCAACTAAACAGTATGATTAACGAAAGCAGAGCCATAATAACATAAACACAGCAGATATGATAGGTTCCAACTTTTCACGCATAATACAAATGAATTTCCCCCCTTCTCTCTCAAACAAATAACTGTTGTCATTAGGAGGAACATCATTGATCAGGTTAAGAATTGACATGAACAAACCAACTTATGATGTCATTCTGAAAGAAAGCGAGAATAGTTTCCAAATACTGAATCAATCTCTTGTTTAAAGGAGATTATTCTCTATAAGCATCTAAGATTCATGTAACTGAAGTGTAACTTATAATATCAAGGATCAACCTCAGTATGCAATAACCTACAACGGTTGCACCACATCAGAAATGAACATCTGAATCAAGTTACATATTTCACCTGCATCGTGCATACCAAAGATGTATCACCTGCAATGAGTAGCACCTGCCTTTCATCTCGACCTAACAGTGGAACCCAACCCCATCATGGGCTAAAAGGGAAATAGGGGCGGGGAGTAAAGCTCAAGATAAAGATTTGCAACAAAGGACCAAAAAAGGGATGGAGTTCAATCGAGCATCAAAAACCAGCAGTTGATGCAGTAAAGAAGGTCTGGAATTGACGATCAGGCAGAGGGAGGGAGGAGCTTGAGAATCCCTAATAGAGCAAGTTTAAATTAATAATTATTTCATGTTATATCATATAATAAATTAATTCAGTTCATATTCACTCAAATAATAACTTGGTTCAGCTTGAATTGGCTCTAGTTCTACCCAAATCAGGCAAAACACTAGATAATCCTAATTAACAACCCATTAAAAATCTTATAAGGTCTTAACCCTAAAATTGATGTAAAATTAGGTCGGCATGGTACCAACCATGCCAACCCATGCCATACCAAGTGTCATTCAGCACCAAGACATAATCATTATGATCTGATACTGAAACCAGTATAGAAACAGAAATTTCATACTTTTCTTACAAGTAACTTTGACTCATGCATCTCAGACTCCTGAATATTATCAATATATGCAAAAGTGATGATGAAAGCTACAAAGAGATACAACATAATGCTAATATGAATTTGGAGGTAAAAATGTAAATATATCTCAGAAATCTTTTGAAGTGATTGAAGTGGGAACATGCCACTAGAACTTTCTTCAATAGCACATTAAGACAATTGAGAGGTTTGCAAAGACTCAGAGCAATCCATAACATGAGTTCTAAAACAATAAAATTGATGACTGATTTGGAATGAGAAGCCAAGTCACCTATAAAACTAAATCAGTATTATTACAATTAACAAACAATTTCTTGTTAAGAAACTATAACATAAGAATAAAAGTTTAGAAGACAGTAGTTAACTTTATGTACAACTGAACTTTTGTCTATCAAACGAATAGGCAGTTGACTACATCTTGACCTCTATCTATCAAACCTTATGTTATTTGATTACATGGTTTCAAAAAGCAGTTGCCTAGCTGTTTGCAGCAAGGAACCACATCATGTATAGCATGTGGGTTCCTATCCACGACTGGCTTGAATATGTAGGACCAGGCATTCTAGGAAGCCACACAAGCAATCTATACAGCTATATATGAATATTTCATTTTTACATATGAAATTTATCAATGAACGAGCTTGACTAGTATACTTCACTTTACATATGAAATTACTATTATATATTTCAACCAAGAGTATATGCAACCATGGTGCAATCTAGACCTTGGAATCATACAACTTCCAATACAAATTGACCTAAACAATACAAATCCAAAGTAGGATCTAAATTAGACTAAGGTTTATGAACTTTCAATCCTCTCTTTACTGTCCCTATACATAGGATCTTGGTCCCCAAAACATAACTATATAAATTCAATTAATCATTAATTTTTTTTCGTGTCATATCATTTGAGAAAGTTTTCAATTGTATAAGATTCATTTCAAGTTCGAATTAGAAGTGTCCTATTTAACTATTATCATTATCATCCATCTTAATTAACATTCATCTTCTAGAGTTGATACTTGTTATGTAAAGATGGAGTACTTTAAGAACTATATATAAAGTTAAATATAGTTCTAAAATATTTTAATAAAATTATAAGACCTTCTGATGCTACGCTCCAATCCTACAATTTGGACAGATGCCCCTCTTTTTTTTCCTATGTAGAATCTTGGACTTGACTAGCTTGTTGCTCTAACATATGTGCTATGCAATGAACTAACCACATATTGCTTGTAGAAGTTTTTTTAAAAACTTTGTTTGATTTCAAATTCATTATGCAAAACAATTAGGAGTGAACAAGAATTCAGTTAAACCGAACAAACTAACCGAACCGACCGAATTTAAAAATTCGGTTTGCTTATTTCGGAATTTCATTTTCTTAAAATAAATCTGTTTACTGAGTTAATTCAGTTTCAATTTTAAAATTTCTTATTCGGTTAAACCGAATAAACTGAAATAAAAAATGAACCGGTAAAAATTTTTGTTATGATAAATTCAGTTTAAGCACTATTGTGATTTATGATGAATTTTTAGCTCTAATTAGAAAAATTCAATTAATTCGGCTAATTTGGTTTTTGACAGAATTAACGAATCAGTTTGTTCGGTTTTTATTAGAAAATTTGGTCAGTTCGATGAGTTCGAAAAAATTCGGTTTGTTTGGTTTTGGTTAATTCGGTTCAGTTCAAATTTTAACCAAATACTCAGCCTTAATTACAGTATTTAATTCTTGACAATTTTATGAATCATACAACGACTTAGAATATATTCTACATGAATCATACAACAACTTATAATATTTATGCATAATGTGGAGCATCCATAAAAAATATCTTAAGATGGTATAAACAATCAGGGATGCTTGTAGGTTTGGCGAATCGTAGGAGACAACTTAAAGTAACAAAAATTAATATAGACCTAATTGACTTGTATATAAACTATCATGGTTTTTAATTTTGTGTTGTGCTAATTGGCACAGACAGAATTTACCATTACGCTTGCCGCCGTGGGGGTGAGGGGGGTGTCGTGACCAGCATGGCCTATGGTCATAGTAACCTCCGTGACCCCTGTTCAGCCTCCGCGGGAGCGCAGAGGATGTCGTTCACTAGCAGCTAATTTTTTATTATTTATTTATTTATATTTTTATTTTAAAAGTTGAATTTTTATTTTTTAAACAGTATTTACTTTTCCTATTAAAATTTTCCTTTGTTATTTTTTTGTTTTTTTTAAAATTTTTTTCTCTTTTAATTTTTTTCCCGGCCTAGTGGGATAAGGCATGATTTTTGTTATTGTATCCATTAATTTTTTTCTTCCTTATTAATTTTTTTCCTCTTTTCTTCATTATTTTGCTTCTTCATTAAAATAAACAAAGAGAAAAAAATACCTCTTAAGGTAAATAGAGGAAAAATAAAACCTCTTAACCTATTTAAAGATGATTATCCTTTTCCCTTCTCATATAATAACTACAACAATCAAACCTTATCTCACTAGGTATAATAAAAAAAAATATATATAATATAATTTCTAATTTTATAAAATGTCTTATTACTAATAAACTAAATTATTTTATATATAAATTGGATTTAATTTTAAATAGATCAAAATATATCTAAATTAAGTTTAAATGGTTTTAATGGACTTCAGAAAACCTTAATTGACATTTTCTTAATAAGAATCAAACATTTCATGAAATAATATTAAAACTGAAACTCAATATTCAACATATCAAATATAACTTAATAAAAAGTATCTATAACACTCAAATATTAATAAAAATATTTTTAATTAATATATTTTATATTAAAAAAAGTATCAAAAATGGATTGACATGACACAATACAGTACCGAAACCGTATTATTTCAGTCATATCCGAAACTCTGGCACAACTCAAAATTTTAAACCTTGACTAGTATGATCTTATATAGAAGTAAATAAGATCGATGTAATCGACCCTAAATAGTTAGAACGTACAATCTTTTTCTATTGTTGTCCTCCAAAAAATTAGTGCACAAGAACAATCATTCATATGGAAACTTCCATATGATATAGTATAAGTAAACAGATAGAACAGAGATGGCATGTTTCTCTCAGTTACATGACTGCATCAGTGTAAATGGTGGATTTTCACTCTTAACCATAAACAAAGATAGTGATTGTGCCAAATGAAGATTTTGTGATGGAAACATACCTTAATTAACAGCAAGATCAAAAACAAAACTATTAATAGTATCTATCTTGTCCTGCAAAGATCTCCTAAATCAAATTCCTTTATATAGATTTCATTTTTCCCACTAGCCATATACGATTATCAATATCAATCACTGGAATACCCAATGCTCTTAAATTTAATCATGCACTATCATATACCTATCAAATCCATAACACGAACGCGTTCAAAACTATAAATTTTAGGAATTGCAAAAGAGGCCACACATAAGAAATATACACATGGTAAATTTACCCTAGATGAGACACAAACATGAGGGTTCTGAAAATAAAAAATGATCAACCCGATAGTTCAGACGAAGAAGACAAATGAACCCAACCAAGGAGCTAGTCGACGGATTGAATAGATGTTTTGATGATCAATTGAAAATCGGTACCATGAAAGCAGATATCAATTAAAATAAAATAAAATAAAATAAAGGAAAAGATAAAACGGATCAAGAAGTGGGGGACGGAAAGTCCAGTAATATAACCCTAGGACGCCCGGAAAGGCGGATAGGAAGGATAACAGACCGAGATCGCCACCGCGTTTGGCGGAGCTGCAATCCGAATAGCGTGCTGCTACGTCCTGGAAGCGGGCCTTGCCGGAAACAATATCCTCGCGGAGGGAAAGGAGCTGACTGACAGCGGCGTCGCGGGTGGTGGCGGAGATGACCTGGCCGTCGGGATCCTTCCACGAGGCCTTGCGACGGGATCCCTGGTGCTTGATGAGTATGTGCGAAGCTTTCACCTGCTCCGCCGCCGCCATCGTCCTCTTCCTTTTCCGCTCTCGCTTGCGGTCCTCTATTTTTCTTTGCGGGCTTTGTCGAAGGCTCAAAGCGCAGTGGATCAGCAGATGGCGGTGGGATTCGCCAAAATAAAATAGATTGGAAAACTTTCACCTTGCGCCAAATATATGTGAATATTTTCATTTCACCACAATCAACTACTTCTCTCAAAAGAAACAACTACAATTTACTAGAAGACGCACTTAGATTTATAAATTGATAAAAAAATATATTATACTTTGATATTTATCAAATAACATATTTAATTTTTTATTCTTTTCATTATACATCTCAATCATTTGTCAATCTCTTTCCTCTTTTTTATATATATAATTTTTTTTCTCTTCCCTCTCTGTAATGCACGCATCCTCTCTTTTCTTTCCTCCCATCTTCTCTTTCCTCTCTCTTTGGGAGATATGCATGCATGCAAAACATAATATGAGTCTGATATAATTTCATAATAGGCCCACGGAATTAGAGTTTAACGTGTTTCTTTCAATAATATTTTAACACTTTCGGAGAAGTCGAAATATGCAATAGATGACACCGTTGGACTCCTTACAACCTCAAAAATCTACAGGACCTGAAATGAGTCCAATTCAAGGTCTCTAGGTGTTAAAATATGGTCGAGCTAAAACAATCCAATGTGGACCTGATATGAACCATGGGCCTGATATAGTTCATATCAGGCTCATGTTTAGCCTGATATGGTTCTATATTAGGCCCACATTGGGCCTGATATGCTTCTTCCATATCAAGCCCAACATGGGTTTGATATTAACCATATCAGGGCCATGTTAGGTTATTTTAGATGATTTTTTCTATAATATTTTAATATTATTTGGATCAGTCAAAATATGTAATGGATGACACCATTCAATTCCTTGCAATCTCAGAAATTCGCAGGACTTGAAATAAGTGCAATCTGAGATCTCTAGGTCCATCAGTGGACCGAAATCCACTGATAACATAACATTTAAAAGATAACACTTTTTTAAAAAAACATTATCTTTTTTTATTTTACAATGTTTTTTATTAAAAGTGTTGTCTATATTTTTTATTTTTTATTAAAGATAATATTTTTTTTTAAATAAGTGTTGTCTAATAATTTTTTTTTAAGTTAAAAACAACACTTTTTAAAAAAACGTTGTCTATAAAATTTTTTTATCTACAATACTAAATATTGTACCCTCTATTTCCGTCAAATTAAAACTTAGCTTAACCTCCACCAAATCTCCTCACATACGAAAACCTTTTCACCCCCATCTCTCTGCCAAAACCTCGTCTTGGCAAAAACCTCTCGGCCAAAACCTCGCTCGCCCCCATCTCTCCACCAAAACCTTCTCGGCGAAAACCTTCGTAGAAAAAAAACCTTCTTGGCGAAAACCTTCGCAGAAAAAAAACCTTCTCGGCGAAACCCTCTGCTCGGCCAAAACCTCGCCCGTCCCCATCTCTCTGCCAAAACCTCTTCTCGGTGAAAACCTCTTCTTGGCCAAAACTTTTCTCGCCCCCATCTCTCCGCCAAAACCTTTGCTCGACGAAAGTCTCCCCAAGAAAAGCATGGTAGTCTCTGCTCCGTGAAAACTAAGTCTCCGCATGGTCAGCTCCTTTGTCCGCCAAAACCAAGCCTCCACCAAAACCTAACCTCTTTCTCCCGGAAACCTCCATCTCCTTCCAAAACCTAGCCCCCACAAAAACCTACATCTCCGCAAAAGCCCCATGCGTCCCGCGACCTAGCCTCCGCCACTCTTCAGCGACTTGAGGTGTTTAGGACAACCGACGCCGTTGGAAAAGGCTCTTCTCATGCGAGCAGTGAGTCACACGTCTCTTCCTCATTCTATTCCCATATCAATATTAAATTTAATTGTGTGTGATTTCTTTTTTTTCCCTTCTATTCTGTTGTAAATGTACTTGTATGTCTTTGAATATTGTTGCTTGTATCAAATGTAGAAGTGTTCCATTTTCCCAATTCCAATAGGTTCTCATTCATTTTTTACTTTCTTTGTTATGTTTGCTTTTTCCTAAAATATATAATAATATGTCTATTTTGGCTGTTGTTTATTAGCTTTTATCTATTGCTAATTTTGCATTTTTTTTCAATTCATAATCTCATTTTGTGTTTTTTTATTGTCCCTGAAAAACAAGCATCTATAGTAGCTGTTCCTGTTATTTCTTCATCTTCTTTATGCTGGTTGTTGATTGGTCTATAATAAGCAATGTTTTTTTTTTTTTGATATAGCAAGTCAAATTATCCCAATAATGTGGGATCACCTTATGACACCTTACAATTTGTATTTTCGTAGGGTTATTATTATAGTTAGTATTCCCTTCTAAATGATTATGTAGCTTCTCTTGTAGAATTCCCATCAACATCTCATTGTTTTCAATAATATATCCAAGATATTTAAATGACTTGCTTACATGACTTTCATGTTCATTCATCTTAATTCTTTGTTCTTTTCTAATTGAAATTTGAAATTACATTTCATATGTACAGTATCACTTATATTTAAGTTAAAATCTGTAGTGTATCACTTATTTTTACGAAATTCAGTTAGTTGCTATGTGCTTTGTTTTGTAATACCGATTGTTACATTTTTTTTTATTCTAGAATCTTGTAATTATCTTGATTAATTGTTTTGATCATATTGCTACATACAGTTAATTATATTGCTACATATAGTTTTAATTAATTGTTTGACTTTTTTGTTATTATTTTAGATTTGTGTTTGTGTTAATATTTTGTTATATTATTTTTAACTGTTTTGAAGGTGTTAGCTCATTATTGGTTGATTAATTGTAACAAGAATGAACAAAGAATGAATGTCAAAGGATAGACTATCACGAGAATATGAGTTTGGAGTAGAGACTTTCTTACAATTTGTAATGAAAAATGCTAGTGATCCTAACGCAATACCTTGCCCATATGCAAAATGTGGCAATCTAAAGAAGAAAAATGTACAAACTATAAGGGCACATATGTATTGTAATGGTATAGATTTGACATATCATATATGAATATGACACGGTGCAGATCTACGATAAGGAACTCAAATAAAGATAGTGATCAAGTAAGGCCAAATGAACAAAAAAATGTTGTTGAGGAACCCATAGATATGGTACATGCTACATATGATAGTTATACTGAGAATCCAACCCAATTTAATAAGCTACTTGAAGATGCCAAGAAACCTTTATATCTTGGATGCACTAAATTTACAAGGTTATTTGCAATTGTGAAATTATTCAACTTGAAAGCCAAATATAATTGGAGTGATAAAAGTTTTACTGACCTACTTAGTTTTAGGAGAAAAGCTTCCAGATGATAATGAATTGCCTTTATCTTTGTATGATGCAAAAAAAAAGCTTATGTGCATTAGGGATGGATTACATGAAAATTCATGCTTATCCTAATGATTGTATCTTATATCGGAAGGAGTATGAGGATTTTATCAATTGCCCTACTTGCGGGATGTCAAGGTGGAAGTTGGGCAAAAAAAAAAAATACTATAAATGAAAGAGTTCCTGCTAAGGTTTTGTGGTAGTTCCTCTTATTCCAAGATTTCAAAGAATGTTTCGGAATAAAGAGATATCTAAGGAGTTGACTTTGCATACTGATAAAAGACTTTGTGATGGATACTTACGTCATCCAGCTGATGCACCATCTTAGAAATTAGTCAATCGCAAGTGGCCAAATTTTGCTACTGAGACAAGAAATCTTAGATTGGCTATATCAGCTGAAGGGATGAATCCCCATGGTTTGATGAGTTTTGCATATAGTTGTTGGCCAGTTTTAATGATCATTTACAATCTTCCTCCATGGTTGTGTATGAAGAGAAAATTTATGATGCTCCCATTGTTGATTTCTGGCCCCAAACAGCTAGGAAATGATATTGATGTTTACTTAGCACTTCTAATTGATGACTTAAAATGCTTATGCATATCGACAAGAAACTTTTTTGCTTAGAGCTGTCTTACTATGGACAATCAAAGATTTTCCTGCATATGAAAATATGTCAGGATGTATTGTAAAAGGATATCATGCATGCCCGATTTATGGTGAAGAAACCTATTCAACAAGACTGAAGCATAGTAGGAAAATGTCATATACAGGCTATAGAAGATTTCTACCTATAACTCATCCTTATCAAAGGAAAAAGAAGGCATTTAATGGGAACCAAGAGTTTAGCCCTGCACCGAAACCATTGAGTGGCGATGAAGTTTTTTGAAAGAGTTGAAGGAATTAATTGTCATTGGGGAAAATGAGTGGGAAAATCCAATCGAAGAAGGCTGATGTAAAATCATGCTAGAAAAATAAATCAATATTCTTTGAACTTCAGTATTGGAAACATCTACACATTCGATATGTTCTTGATGTGATGCACATTGAAAAGAACATTTGTGAAAGTCTCATCGGTATATTACTTGACATTCCAGGAAAAACAAAGGAAGGAGTAGCAGCGAGATTAGACCTTTTGGAAATGAATGTGAGGACAGATTTGGCACCATGTATGGGGGAGAAGAGAACATTTTTGCCAGCAGCCTGTTATACACTTAGTAAGGATGAGAAAAGAAAGATTTTGAATTTTTTGTTTGGAATACAACTTCCATCAAGTTACTCATCCAATGTTAAAATCCTTGTGTCGTTGAAGGACTTGAAACTTGTTGGCCTTAAGTCACGTGACTACCACTCTTTAATGCAACAATTGCTTCTAGTGGCCATCCGTGGTGTCTTGCCCAAACATGTCAGAGACACCATCACTCGCTTGTGTTTCTTCTTCAATGTGTTATGTAATAAAGTGATAGATGTCTCAAGGTTGGATGATATGCAAAAAGAGATTGTGACGATATTGTGTTTACTTGAAAAGTATTTTCCCCCTTCTTTTTTTGATATAATGATTCATTTAATTGTTCATCTTGTGCGAGAGGTGAAATTGTGTGGACCAGTTTGGTATACGTATATGTACCCATTTGAAAGATACATGATGATTTTGAAAGGTTATGTGCGAAATCGTAATTGACCTGAAGGGTGTATAGCTGAATGTTATATTGCTAAAAAGGTTGTTGAATTTTGCTCAGACTATCTATGTAGTGTGCACACAATTGAGATCCCATCAAGTCATCAACAAATAGAAGTTACTAAGCCTTTATCAGGTGCATTAGTGCACTCCATTAGTGACGATGAGTTGTAGCAAGCACATCGTTACGTATTGGCAAATAATGTTGAGATTGATCTCTATATCGAGTAATTTATCCAACTTATTAATACTTTCATGTGGTTTTCTTACATTCTATTTGTTTATTTATTTCTAATAATTTGATTAGGGAACACATGGCATATTTGAATGCAAGATTTCCTTGTAATGCTAAGTCCAAGAGGTGGTTACAAGATGAGCATAACAGAACGTTTGCTACCTGGTTGTGTGATCGTGTATGTTCCTTTAGTATTATGTATTGGCATACATTCATTATCTTATTTATACTTAAATAACAATTTATCATATAAAAAATATAGGTTGCCCGTGTAGTTGACAATTCCACTCATCAAGTATCAGAAAGATTGAAGTGGATAGCGCGTGGACCTAACAAGCAAGTCTTAAAGTATTCTAGTTATTTGATTGATGGGATTACTTATGCTACAAAAGAGCGTGATGATATACGAGTTGTTCAAAACTCCGGAGTCAGCTTAGTCACAAAGACAATGCAAGTTGCTAGTGCAAAGGATAAAAATCCTATTGTGTTAGATATGATTTTTTATGGAGTTATAGAAGAAATATGGGTAGTTGATTACCACAAATTTCAAATTCCAATATTTAAATGTAATTGGCTGGAGAATAATAATGGTATTGAAGTAGATGATCTTGGTTTCACGTTGGTAAATCTCAATAGATTTGGATTCAAATCTGACGCTTTTATCTTGGCTAGTCAAGCAAAGCAAGTATTTTACATTGAAGATCCTGTAGATCCTTTATGGAGTGTTGTACTTGCAACTCCAAGCAGATGGTACTTTGAATACATACAGGGTGAAGAGTTAAAAGACACTGCAATCCACTATCAATGTTTTAGTAGTGTTACCATCAATGGATGTTGATGGAGTAGATGATAATGAACCACCATATATTCGTGAAGACTGTGATGGGAGTTGGGTTGACAATATTTAACTGCTGAATTTATTCTTTTGAAGATGAGTTTGTAAATAATTTTAATTGATATGTTATTTACCTTTGAAGATGATTTTATGGACAATATTGATATGTTATCTTGCTTTCGAAGTTGATTTGTTATCATGATGATGCAAATTTATGCTTTTATCTTTCATTTTTTTATCATGTTGATGTGAGTTTGTTGTTATGAGTTTATCTTGTTGTTGTAAGTTTACGCATGTTTGTAACAACTTATGTTGATCAACAGAAGGCTCAATGGAATCATCTACAAAGCTTAAAATAGGTTTTGATGGTTGTGACAGAGTTGCAAAGAGTAAGAGATTAGGACAACATATGAAAATTGGAAAGGGTAAAGAAAAAATTACATTCGTTGCCACTGGAGAGAGTTGGGATGGTAACATAGTGTTAGATTCTACAGACACAAAAACCACAAGAATGTCTAGAGATCGTACACACTTAGATAAGCTTGCTAGGCAAAGGGTCCAAGGAATTAGAAACGATGTTGCATTCAATAAACTTGGACAACCAATAGGAGAAACTGTTGCAATGCAAAGTTATATTGGTGTGTTTGCTCGAGAAAAGGTTAATATTAATTACAAGACTTGGAAACATGTTCCAAATGATGTTAAAGAATTGATATGAGAATCAATTAATGTAAGTTAGCATGTTTTTACAATTATAATATTCACATTCTTATGATATATTTAATGTTTATGTTAATCTTTTTAATGTATTTCCATTTGTGTAATTTACAGTTGACATACAATGTTGACATAAAGTGGAAGAAGGGGTGTTTGAGATTAGCAAATAGTAAGTGGCGTCAATACACAACTCATCTCACTCAGACGTTCATTTTAAGCAAGCTTGATAAACTCGAGGAGTTGAATGAGCCACCTACTGGCTACGGTATTACAAGAGATGATTGGAGTTCATTTGTCATTAGTCACATGTCTGAAGACTTCATTGTAAGATTCTTAATTTATTCTTTTAAAACTAGTCGACCATAAGCCATTATTTATATTCAGATTTGATATGCCACTTGTTTGAAATAACTAGAAACTAAGTGATCAACAAAAAGAGAGAAAAAAACAACACATATATCCTCATCGTCTTTCACGTAAAGGATATGCATGCTTTGCTAAAGAAATTGTAAGTATTTATTTTTAGAATATTTCCTTATGAACCCTCTAATTTATTCACATAAAATTATTTCACATATTATGTGGAAGAAAGGATGAGAGAACAAAAGTTACTGGTTTTTTCTTATTGTAGGCAACTGAATTATGTGATGATGATGACATTAATAGAGCTATTATGTCGAAAAAAAGGACGAGTTAGCAAAGGAGACTTTGAAGGAGAGGATTTGATCAAAAGAGTATAAAAGATTGTAAGTAATTTAACACTACATAACATATGCAATTTTATTGAAATGATAAATTTTTTTAGTAATAATTTTTTTAATATTGCATGACATGATGATTATATACAATAAAGAGGGAGGGTAAGCTAAAAATTGAAGGGACAGAAGAGGATATACTTACCAAAGCACTTGAAACTGAAGAATATGTTGGGCGTGTGAGGGGTATTGGAAGTCATATCAATCCAACAATATATTTCAATGTTGGTAGAACATGGAAGAAATATAATGTTGCCCGAGATATAATCACTGAGCATAAAAGGGAGTTGATGGAGGCAAAGAAGAAAATTTCAGAACAAGATGCACATATAGAAAAACTTGAATCAATGGTGTATAAAAGGGGTACATGCGACATTTTGATTGATGACAAAGGCAGTTGCTCAGTGAAGTTACATCACATGAAAGAAGATGACATGAAGATTGATGATGATGCCATGCAGATTTTGTCTAAAGATGATGTTTTACAGGTATAACACTAGTTGTAGTTATATTAATTAATATTATATAGATATGAACTTAATATAATCAACATGCCTATTTGTATTTTAGGGTAAATCAGTTGCATTGACATTGGAATCTAGTACAAATGTTGTTACATATGGTATAATTGTTTGTATCAATGAACCTGATAAAATGCTTCATGGTGTTCCATTTCCCAAGAATTGCATGCGAGTCTCCATTGATGGAGCAGTGGATAAATCAAGACCTTTGGCATATCCAATTCCAAGTGAATGTGAAGTAATTGGTGATGTGATGTCAATCTTTTTACATGTCACGTGACACACCAAATTAATAAAAATTAGGAACTCGACTGAACTAAATAAAAGCATTGTAATATGGAGTCCCAAGTCGTATTTTTCTCCAAGGATAACTAGTGAGCGTGTGCTAATTCTAGAATTAATTCAAAATTGATTCCTTACATCCACAGGATCAATTAAACTTTTCACCTTCATTCACACTTCAACCGAAATTCATCTACAATCAAAAATAAGATTATGAAAAGTTCATTCTAATCTAAACATGATCCATTTCCTTCTCATCAAATAAGCATCAACTAAGCTTGGATTCTAATGCCTCATTGAATCAAATAGATCAATTATTATCTCTTAAATTCACAATCACAGTAATCATGTAACTCAAGAACTTATTACACTTCTAGAAACCGAACTAGCATCCTATTTCCAATAACAATCCACCTCACCAATCAATCTCAAACAACAAATCTTCAACTCTCACTCTCATTCAACAAAGTTTAATAAAGGTTAATAACGAAAGGCTCAAGACAAACATTTACATTCAAACTCCATTCACATTCACCGCAATTCCAATGCTTAGAATAAAAGTTTCATTGACTCATTAATTGAAACTAACTCTAAATTACATGAACTAAAATAGAGAATTCAAACTAGGAAATAGATTGCAACTATGTTAGTAGCTAAACACTATTTTGGATGCAGAAATTCAACAAGATCAGAAAGCAAGTGAGAAAATTCAGATTCGGGAATTTCAGAAAACATGAAACAAAGAAGAAATGACAAAGTAATGAAATCAGATCACAAGATCTGAGCATGTATGTGGACAATTTAAACTAATTGTAAGAAAGGCAAAGGAAACAAAAACCCTAGCATTCCACAAACTCCAAATCCAAGACCAAATCCCTTCTCGTCGCTGATCTGCGAAGGAGCCTCAGAGAACACCCATACAACTCTCAACAACAGCATCTGAAATCTTCAGCCAGTGAATAAGGATCTTAAAGCTGCAGAGAACGCCCTTCTAGCTCGGGATCCTGTTGCGTGAAGAACAGAGGAATAAAGTGACAATCGAAACTTCAATTGGGTGATCGGTCCGATTTTCAACAGCTCTGAGCTTATGTGGAAGAGGAACGATTGCGAAAGCTTCAGGAAAACTCCAATTAACCTTTGCAAATGTCTGGAAGCCTCAGATCTAGAGAACGCCCTTGAATATGAGGATGAATGGAATTGCGGAGGAAGAAAGTGTCGCAGATCTAGAGAACGCCCTTGGATCGCGATGCTACTCTTCACTTGCTGATTGTCGTTGATTCCTGAATTCGTGGTTGAAGTCAGGATTGAAGCCCGAGATTTGGAGATGGTGAATGGGATCTTCAGCGTCGTGGAGAAGAAGAAGGTACTGTAGCAAAAGCGCGAACACGCCAAGCCCGAAGTTCACTGTAGCTTCTCGCGGGATTTAAACCTCTCCTCATCTGATCGGACGGTCCAGATTGTTTCTGGGCTTGATCAACGGCTGGATGAACTCAGATCTAGATCAAAACCCTTGGATCTTCATCTATGGCTGTGATGTGCTTCCTCGTAGCTTGGATGGACCAGATCCTTGATGGATGACTCAAATCTCTCTGATCTTCAATGGATGGTCCAAAACACTCCAAGGCTTGATCGACTTGATTAGCCTTTGATTTGAGCCTAAATGTGGCCTGATCTGATCGGGTCCATGACCCTTTTGATGCCTACAAAATAATAATCACATATTAGCATCAAATACCATGATTATGAACCAATTTGCAATTAAGTCCAAGATAAAATGAAATTATGAAATGTAAAGTAAATATGACTTTAAGCTATGAAAATATCATTAAAAACATGCATTATGAATCAAGATAATATAGCCAAAATCATGGTTATCAAATCCCCCACACTTAATCTTGGACGCCCCGTTCAAGTAAAGAAAACTAAAATTCATCTCCACAAAAAATTTCCTAGCAATACCTAGAAGATAGTAAAAGGAATTTAACTAAGACCATCTAAAGATCACAAACATTCATGAATACAATCCAAACAATAATCAGTAGGTATGATAATTTTAATCCAATTGAAAAATTAAGCAAGTTGCAATCTCACAAGGTATTCATCTATTCTAGCCCTCACACACAAAAATACATTTTAGTGGAGCTCACTCAATGTCACTCACAACATTTGACTACTATAAACTTGCTTATTTTCTAATTCTCCACCACTATAAACATAGCATACATGAATCAAAAGGATTTAATCAACAAGAATTTAAATGGAATCAAAAAGAACAATAAAAGTGGATGAAATAGGCAAAAGTAAAAAATTCAATGAAAAATTGAGAAGATAAGAGTGTAAAATACGATAACAAAATAATAATTAAATAATAAGGTTTAATAGGCTAATAACCTAAACGAAATTTTTAGGAAATTTTAGAAATTTTCTAGGATTTAATTGGAGCTCGTATGACGCATTAGAGGGGATGCACTAATGGGTCCGATAAAAGCCTGTTAGGAATACCCGGAGGTAGGAGTTGATTGAGAAACAGATCTGGAGTTTAATTAAAATTTCCCTAAGTTATAAGAGCACCTCCCCATGCCCTAGCTTCCCACATCGCCGCTCCTCTCTTCTCACGAGCCCCCGCACCCCGACGACCGCTCCTCCTCACGCGGACACCTCGTGACGCCGGCTCTCCCTCGCGCGGGCACCTCGGACGTCGTCGGCCTTCTTCTTCTCTCAAGCCCCAGCCGCCGATCTCCTTCCTTCCTCGCGCGTGATCACCACAGCAGCCGGGTTCTCTTCTCACGCGGCACCGCCGCGATCGCTCCCTCACACGAGCACCACAGTGCCGCCTCCTCTGCCCTCGCCGAACCTCGCTCCCTCACGCAAGAACCACAGACGCCGCCGACCACCTTGATCCATCGCCGACCGAGACCTAGGTTAGGGGGTGAATGAGTTTCCCGATCCTCCTTCCTCTTCACTAATCTGGATAAGGGGTAAGCCATGGTTCGATCTCATCTTGTTGTAGCTGTTCTCTAGTTAGATGTGGATTGGGGCTTTTGATTGAATTTGATGTGCTGCGTTCTTCTCACTAGTTGGGTTTCGGTCAATTCTTGTTGTAGAAGTTTTAAGCCTTGATCGATGATGCTCTTATTAATCTATTGCTTCGAAAACGTTGAACAGATTTGGGACCATGATCGATGATGTTCTTGTGACCTATTGCTTTAGTAACTTAGAACGAATTTGGGAATGTGTAGGTTCGATTCGATGATGTGCCGTTTCTTCGATAAATTGTGGTTTCTCCGTGGATTTGATTCAAAGGTGTACTGCTTTATTGCATAACTTGGGATGATGAGGATTTCATTGCAAGGTTGTTCTGTTTCTGTGAATAGCTGTGGTTTTTGGGTGGATGTAATTTGATGCTATTTTGTTTCTGCGAATGGTCATGGTTTTGTTGTGTTGGCTCTTGGATTAGCTATGTATAGTGTGAACTAAATTGGGAGACTTTAATGAAATCTTTGGTCTTATGGATAGATTTAGTAGGTTATGAATTGATTTCAATAAAGTTCATGCTCTTTGTGAAGGCTTTGGATTTTCCTTGTAGGGCTAGTTTCAGATTTTGGACATAACTTGTTGGGTTAGGAGTTGTGGTTCTCCGAGATGATTTTTGAACTCTGAGATAGATTTGAATGGGTTGGGGATGTGTCTCCATGGTCGTTTTATTTTCATGATGGTTTCGGGCTTCTAGTAGCAGATTCGATTGTTGACAGATTGACTTCGAGGTTGTAATGCTTTCGCATAGGGGAGTTGGTTTGATATGCGATTCTATTTTTTTTTTGGGTTTTATTAAATTAGGGGTTTCCTTGATCAGATTTGGTTATAGGTTAACCACCTAATTCATGATGGGTCTAGTTAACTGGTGTATGTTTGACATAGCTGTAATATGCATCATGTGTTTGCAGGATTCTGATTTGATATGGGTGATTTGACGTTGGGATGGTTTGACACGATCTTCGCAATAAAGGCGGGTACTTCTTACTTTGTCTCTTTAGTTCTTTGAACTTGGTGCATGAACTATTTTTGGATAAGGACTGTTTTACCTTGACTCCAATCTTATTTTCTTGCGCTTGATACTTCCACTCAAACCTTTGAGTTAGTCGTTTCTATATCCATACAGTCTCTTACTGTCATCTATGATATTTAGCAGATACTGGATACCATGTTTACATGTTTTGATTGTTGTTTAGTTCGGTTCTGTGTTAAGCATGCTGGCTTTATGTAGAATAACTGATTCTTGTTTATATATATATATATATATATATATATATATATATATATATATATATATATATATATATATATGATGACTGTTACATTTGGCGCATCATATCATGGCAGACATGTCAACGACCAATTCTCCTTTGCGGTCGAGAGAGTCGTTTACCAGGGCCGCATCCTTGGCCACTCGACAGAGTGGTAGCTGGAGTTGATGCCGCTTGTTCTGTCATGCCGCACTCGACCATTTGCAGTTGGTGGTAGCTGGAGTTGCGAGCAGCAGGGACCCCTTTCGCTATGTAGCTAGTTAGCTACTCAACACCTGTCCATCCGATCACTCGAGAGTAGTGGCGGCCTTTGGGTGCAGTTGTCATCGATCTGGCTTCTCGACCATACAGGGGTCGTGGTGCAGAGAGGTGGGCGGGGTGATCATCTGTGCATATGCTGTTATTATACTTGCTTTGGCTGCTGCAGTTTACATATGCTGTTATTGCTTGCTTCTATTGTTGTGGTATATTTATGCTGCCGTTGCCTCTTGTTGTTGTTCACTTATACTGATATGTTGCCGTATGTTGAGATGTGCTCTCGTTGTAGGTGGTTAGACCTTGGGGTATTTATTGGAAATGTTTACATACCTTACGCATTTTCTCTGTAGTTATGAGCAGTACTGTAGCAGATTAGTTCTACTCCTGACCTTCTATTACATAGCCTAGGATATGGTTTCAGGTATGAACATATATCGATTATGATTTATTTTAGTATCTGCTATTTCCTAATGAGACTGTATTTCTTTTGGCATTCTCTATTTGTTTATATATGTTCATGCACTATCTTTCTTTACTCGCTGAGTTCCAATTCTCACCACCTCGCAAAATGGTTTTCTTTCGCCAGGTAGTAGTAGATGATTCATGGATGCTTGGAGAGATGTCGGCTGCCAGTCCTGGGTCTCGCGTTATGTCGATTTTATTTTCGCTTTATTTGTATTTTTAGTATACAACGATTTTTAGTATTGTATGAATTGGTCTGTGTATGAAGTTGATTCGTGGTGTTTTGCTTTTCGTGATCTTGTGGTTGTGTAAGCCTAATTGGCTAGTAACCTTTAGTTGTGGATTGTGAGTTTTCTCTTCATTTTTCCATTGCATTTTTGATACAGTCGTGTGGGCTAAATATTAACTGCGTGGTTGTTTTATTCATTTATGTCCAGCCGGGTAGGCTGCGTATATTAACTGCGTCGTTATGTTATTTTTATTTTATGTATGTTCCAGCCGTGTGGGCTGATGGTTATATAGATATGTTATATGTATTTATTGTTTCAGATTGTCACCCGTACAGGGAAGATGTTGTCGGATTTTTGTCTGGCAGGGACTCCTCCGGGGCATGACAATTTTATGGTATCAGAGCATGGTTCGAGTTCAAATGCTGGGCTTTGTATATTTTGGGATTTCGATTTTGTGTTAATTTACAAATTGTCGAGTTAATCTGATATCAATTTTTAGTATCAGAGCAGGTTTGCGATGCTTGTTTCTCGTGTTATGGATTTTCATGCGAGTCTCCATTGATGAAGCAGTGGATAAATCAAGACCTTTAGCATATCCAATTCCAAGTGAATGTGAAGTAATTGGTGATGTGATGTCAACCTTTTTACATGTCACGTGGCACATCAAATTAATAAAAATTAGGAACTCGACTGAACTAAATAAAAGCGTTGTAATATGGAGTCCCAAGTCGTATTTTTTTCCAAGGATAACTAGTGAGTGTGTGCTAATTCTAGAATTGATTCAAAATTGATTCCTTACATCCACAAGATTAATTAAACTTTTCACCTTCATTCACACTTCAACCGAAATTCATCTACAATCAAAAATAAGATTATGAAAAGTTTATTCTAATCTAAACATGATCCATTTCCTTCTCATCAAATAAGCATCAACTAAGCTTGGATTCTAATGCCTCATTGAATCAAATAGATCAATTATTATCTCTTAAATTCACAATCACAGTAATCATGTAACTCAAGAACTTATTACACTTCTAGAAACCGAACTAGCATCCTATTCCCAATAACAATCCACCTCACCAATCAATCTCAAACAACAAATCTTCAACTCTCACTCTCATTCAACAAAGTTTAATAAAGGTTAATAATGAAAGGCTCAAGACAAACATTTACATTCAAACTCCATTCACATTCACCACAATTCCAATGCTTAGAATAAAAGTTTCATTGACTCATTAATTGAAACTAACTCTAAATTACATGAACTAAAATAGAGAATTCAAGCTAAGAAATAGATTGCAACTATGTTAGTAGCTAAACACTATTTTGGATGCAGAAATTCAACAAGATCAGAAAGCAAGTGAGAAAATTCAGATTCGGGAATTTCAGAAAACATGAAACAAAGAAGAAATGACAAAGTAATGAAATCAGATCACAAGATCTGAGCATGTATGTGGACAATTTAAACTAATTGTAAGAAAGGCAAAGAAAACAAAAATCCTAGCATTCCACAAACTCCAGATCCAAGACCAAATCCCTTCTCGTCGCTGATCTGCGAAGGAGCCTCAGAGAACGCCCATACAACTCTCAACAACATCATCTGAAATCTTCAGCCAGTGAATAAGGATCTTAAAGCTGCAGAGAACGCCTTTCTAGCTCGGGATCCTATTGCATGAAGAACAGAGGAATAAAGTGACAATCAAAACCTCAATCAGGTGATCGGTCCGATTTTCAACAGCTCTGAGCTGATGTGGAAGAGGAACGATTGCAAAAGCTTCAGGAAAACTCCAATTAACCTTTGCAAATGTCTGGAAGCCTCAGATCTAGAGAACGCCCTTGAATATGAGGATGAATGGAATTGCGGAGGAAGAAAGTGCCGCAGATCTAGAGAACACCCCTGGATCGCGATGTTGCTCTTCACTTGCTGATTGTCGTTGATTCCTGAATTCGTGGTTGAAGTCGGGATTGAAGCCCGAGATCTGGAGATGGTGAATTGGAGCTTCAGCGTCGTGGAGAAGAAGAAGAAGGTACTGTAGCAAAATCGTGAACACGCCGAGCCCGAAGTTCACTGTAGCTTCTTGCGGGATTTAAACCTCTCCTCATCTGATCGGACGGTCCAAATTGTTTCTGGGCTTGATCAACGGCTGGATGAACTCAGATCTGGATCAAAACCCTTGGATCTTCATCTACGGCTGTGATGTGCTTCCTCGTAGCTTGGATGGACCAGATCCTTGACGGATGACTCAGATCTCTCTGATATTCAATGGATGGCCCAAAATACTCTAAGGCTTGATCGACTTGATTAGCCCTTGATTTGAGCCCAAATGTGGCCTAATCTGATCGGGTCCATGACCCTTTTGATGCGTACAAAATAATAATCACATATTAGCATCAAATATCATGATTATGAACCAATTTACAATTAAGTCCAAGATAAAATGAAATTATGAAATGTAAAGTAAATATGACTTTAAGCTATGAAAATATCATTAAAAACATGCATTATGAATCAAGATAATATAGCCAATTCCAAGTGAATGTGAAGTAATTGGTGATGCTATAGGAACCCATGTGGCTTGGCCACAACACTTGATAGTGAAGCAACATGAGGTATATGTGATATTATATTTCAAATTAAATTGTCACTTATTTTATTATTCAACCTATCTAACTTGTTTACATTTGAAATTATTAGAAGCTTCGAAGGAAGAACTTTGAACAATTAAAAAAGAAAGATACTTTGTCAATAAGTGTCCTAAGATCATTACATATGTTATATTGTCATAGTAAACGTGCTCTAGATGAAGGAAGATATATATCAATGCATTTAGATAATGATGTGTTTGACAAAGATTATGAACTTTTTCTGCACCTTGAGGACATCATTCCTTTGTATCATTTGGAGTCAATTTCAGGCAATTGTGTAGTTGTCTACATATGGTAAGTGATTTGATTTAAGCAATTTCAGCAATTTTTTTTGCAAAAAAGATATTTTATTTCTATTATTAAAACATTATCTATGACCATTATGTTTTGTTCACATTATTGTTTAGTATGTTAATTTTATTATGTTTGCAATGATAGGTATCTTTATAAAAAGATGCTAAAAGATAACAAAAAAGAGAAATTCATATTTATGAATCCGCACAACATCCCATATATGGGAAAAACTACTCACGACAAAATAGGTAAGCTTGAAAGGATGAACCAAAGGGCAAGTATTTAGCAGATAGGCTGAGTAGTGCATCAGCAGAGCAACTAGTTTTGGTGTCATGTAATATCGGGTAAGTAAAAATTAAAACATCACCTTCAATTGCTTTCTTTCAATAATTCATAGAAATTATATGCACTAATTATGTGTTTGTGCTTAATTTCCATTGGATTCTCACTTCCATTGAACCTTACAAGGATGTTATTTATTTGTTGAATTCCCTAAGTCATCGCATTCGCGATGAGGATTGGAAATATGTAGTGGAAATGTGAGTTCATATTTCCTTTATTAAGCATTTATTTTACTCAATAAAGAACTCATATATAAAATATTATTAACGTATGAAGGGCCTTAAGATTGTTTAATTCAAACAAGGGAAGGAAAGGTAGAAAAAAAATGATAAGTGGGAAGTAGTAAAGGTATGTGTAATTATGCTTAACTTATATTTTAACGTTTATATTTGTCATTAACAATTTGTCACTAATTACCATAGACTCCTCAGCAACAAGATATGAAACAATGTGAGTATTATGTGATGAGATTTATGAGACAAATTATTGAAGAAGTTGAAACTATCGAAAGCAATTCACTACGATCAATAGTAATATTATCTTGATTATCTCAAATTATTTGAAGTAAACTATTCAAAATTTGCAAAATGAGTCTTGATTGTTTTTTTTTATTGACATAATTTGTGTGTTGACAGTTCACAAAAGTGGAGTATTTTCAGGAAAAAATTGATGAGGTGCGGTCTGAATTGGCGGAATATATACAAGATTATATTTATGAGTAGGTATAGAATGATAGTTGTCATACTTCTATTTAGATTTAAGTTTATGGAATGATGGTCATCTTTTTCCATTTAGTTAAAGTTAACATATGAATTGAATGCATTTTTGTTTAGACACTCTCCTTTTATTTTAACAACTATGTGTGCAGGTATAATGGTAGTTTGCCAAAAACGCACATCAATATTTCATATGTTTGCCAAAAAATAGCACATCAATTATTTGAAGTAAATATCATCCATCTCAAGTGAAATATATTAAAAGTTTGGTATGCACCCAGTAATTTAATTAACACAGGTACATATTAGCATGCCATACATTAATTCAATTTCACAACATTATTATTCTTCACACCACACCACACCATACCACACCATGTGAACCGAAAGGCTTGATAAGTGTAGCTTTTGTAAATATATTCAGTATCATAAATGGCATCTCCGGCTGTATAGCGTTGTGTTCCCTCTTTTATTCATCAAATGGGAAGATTTTGTAAGAAGGATGACTTAGAATATTGTGTTGTTTAAAGGAATACCGTATGTCGAATAATTATCATCTAGTGTTTTGAGTAGTTGGATTGGTACCATTAGTGGTTGTATAAATATCTAAGCCAATTCTTTATTAGTAGATTCCTAATCCTTCATTGTATTATAATTTTCTTCCTCAGATTGTGCAATAGTTTTAAGTATATTAAACAGGCTATTGGTGTTCAACAGAGAGTATGTTCAAGAACTTCCAGCGAGTAACTAATTTTATACTACTACTACTAATACTAGTTATTAATATTTTTATAGTTGTCATATTATTCATGTTCAGGTTAGGAAGTAAAATGTACCTTAGAATTTGAATTGCAGATATCATGATGTCGCTTGAGAGTTCCATTTTTTAATTTATTATTTTGAATGGCAGCATTTATTTTGTGCTCAATATTAGAATTGTTCAATATTAGAATGGAGAATTGTTCAATGTGAAAAATATATAAGTGTAGTAAACAAATCTCCATTTCTTAGCAATGAGTTTTGGTTCGTTTATAGACAATAGCTAGTAGAAATAATTTTTTTGTTCAAACTGTTGACTGTATTTTTTTTATATTTCAAGTCAACTGTTCAATCTATTCGGAGCTCACAAAGATCCTAGACAAAATCCAATTGCTTCTTCCTACAATAGAATTTACTCGACCAGGATATAACTCTGGGATACAAGTATTGTGCTCTTTAAACAATCAAATTGAGAAAGACAAGCTACTTCTTCAGTATTATGCTAGTAATTACTATGTATTTTGTCCCGGTCTCAAGCCGACGATCATTTTTGAGTGTAGCTAGTAGAAGTAACAAATCGTTGGCTTCGAGGTCGGCTAGCTATTTTGTGCTCTTTTGTTTTAAATTTGAATGTCACTATCTACTTTAAAACAGAACTAGATTTAAATTTGAGATTTGTTTCTCCTGTAAATACTAATATCTACTTTGTAGTTAGATTCTATTATTTTGGTATAAGTTTAAAATAATTAGCCAAGCTGATTAATTACTATTATATGTCATATTTGAATCTAGACATGGTAAAAGAAAAATAATAGTTTTGTAAATATAAAAAAAATAATTTTATAAATAGATTTTTTTTTTTAAAAAAAGACAACGCTTTTAAAGCATTGTAAAAGTGTTGTCCTTATAAAAAACAACAATGCTTTTAAAAAAGGTACATCTGCTACCTTAGCGACCCCCCTAGTGCCGACCCCACAGATATGGAGGGAGGTTCATGTAGAACAACAATGCTTTTAAAGCATTGTAACAGTGTTGTCTTTGCAAAAAATGACAACGCTTTTAAAATGTTGCAATAGCGTTGTCCTTGCTACCAACAACAACACTTTTAGAGCGTTGCAAAATCGTTGTTTTTGTAAAACACCGACAACGCTTTTAAAGCGTTGTCTTTGCTACAAACGATAATGCTTTTAAAGCGTTGTCGTTGAGCGAACTTTTAACAATAGTACTTTTAACAACGTTTTTTCAAGCACATAGACAACACTTTTAAAGCGTTATCTATCAACTTTTTTCTTGTAGTGGGAGGACCAATCTGGCAAAAGGTAAACTCTTCTGAGAGGAGTAGGCGAGGACCTAGAGTTACAGCGAAACTCAAAGTCAGGACTGGACAGTCCGAAGGCTGCCAAAACTTATCTTTTACATGTTATCTACATTTTATTCTAACTCTATTTTGCAAGAAACTAACAATTTTACATGTTCAGATTTTTACCTTGTTCGGTGGACCAAGCGTCTGGATCGGTCGACCAAACCCCTAAGCTAGAAGATGAGATTTCAGCTCACGATGAAGTGTTGACTGAGGGATCAGTTGACCAAATAGGGAGGTTCAGTCGATCGAATGGTGGATAAACTTTAGACCGAGTTAATCGAACTAGATAAGCTAGCGAGGATAGCGAGATCGGTCGACTGAATGGTAGGATCGGTTGACTGAATGAAGGCCTTATCTAAGGAGTAGAATCTGGATGGGAAGCAGGGCAGATTCAGAAGGTTCGGTTGACCGATCTGGGGGATCGGTTGACCGATCTGGGGGATCAGTCGACCGATCAAAGTCGAGTCAAATCTGATCCCGAGATCAGTGGATCTGGATCAGGCTTAACTTGGCTATAAAAGGAGGTCTTGACCAATGTTCGAAATTTCGCCCTAGGTGGCCGCCTAGGCGTTGTGCGACGGCAGGCCGCGCCGGAAACCAGCCAGGCGGAAGACCTAGGCGGCCCTCGGCGGGCTTCGGCGACCAACGAGGGCTTCGGTGGCCAACACGGGCTTCGGCGGGCTTAGGTATTTTATGTACGTTTTTTATCACTAAATCAGATTTGCGGAGAGGCTGGCGCTTCGTCTTCTTTCTTTCATCGCCGACTTGCGTCTTCTCTCATCGCGGCCTGCAACTTCCGGATAGTTTTTATTGTTTTCTTGTTTTGTTCATTTTTATTTTGTTTCTTCGTCGTCGCAACAACTCTCCGGCAACACCGGACGAGTCGCAGGGCATCAGATGCCGCTGGAAGCGTCGCCGGATGCGATGCGCCAAAAGCTTTCCACGACACTACCGGAGCCGCTGAATGCAACGCCGGACTTCGCCGGACCACCGGACTCATTCTGCGACGTTTCCAGCGGCGCCGGAGGCCTCCAGCGAGGCGCCGGTGGCGTCGCGACGTCACGGCGTCGTGACATTTTTTTTCCTCTATTTTGTATTTATTTTATTTAATAATTAATAAATTAAAACAATTCCTAACGGGGATAATTTCAATAACAGGGTAGGGTTCGGTTAATAAAGCCTAATAGGATTCAATAATAATAGATTTAATTTTTTTAATAAATATTATTAAATATTAATTTATATAACAGAGCTAAAAAAAATAAAAATCATTATAAATATTTTCAATTATCATTTATCAGATTTAAAAATATAAAAATAAATAAAATTTAAAAAAATCATAATACATATTATTAATTTATATAAATAGTATTTATAAATTTTATATATTATTAATTTATATTAATCAGATTTATAAATATTAAAATTCTATTAAAATTTTAAAAATTCTAATAAATATTATTAATTTATATAAATCAGTTTTAAAAATATGAAAATTAAATTAAAATTTTAAAAATTCCAATAATTATTATTAATTTATATATAAAATTATAAAATAGATTTAAAAATAAAAAAAAAATTTAAAAATCATAATACATATTAATATATTATTAATTTATATAAATCGTATATATAAATTTTATATATTATTAATTTATATTAATCAGATTTATAAATATTAAAATTATATTAAAATTTTAAAAATTATAATAAATATTATTAATTTATATAAATCAGTTTTAAAAATATGAAAATTAAATTAAAATTTTAAAAATTCCAATAAATATTATTAATTTATATATATAAGTATAAAACAGATTTAAAAATATAAAAAATATATTTTAAATTTAAATTTTTTAAACAAATATCTATTATCTAATAAATTTTATTAGTTAGATTAAGATATAATGATATATAAAAAATATTCTTAGACTTGTTAATGTTATATTTCATTATTTTGTATCGTTTGGTATAGTAAAAATGTATAATTAAATTTTATTATCAAGTTATGTTGTTAACTTGTTAAGTTGTTATATATAATTTTTTCAGGTTATCTGTTATCATAATGGCAACCAATCCATTTTCGACAGCATCTGTCACTCAACCCGAATCCGAAATACTTAGAAGAAAGTCAAACGATATCGGATGGGAGTTTGGAATATTGATTGATCATAAAAATCTCGACAAAATTAAATGCAAGCTATGTGGAAAAATCATGTCAAGAGGAGTGTATAGGATAAAGGAGCACATTGGAAATATACCTGGAAATGTATCTGATTGTCGAAAAGCATTTCAAGAAGATAAAAATAAGTGCAAACAGGTTATTTTAGAAGGGAGGAACAGAAAGAAGAACAAAATAATGGAAGAACAAAGTTGTAGAGCAGAGGTGACTATTTCTCTAGATGAAGAAGGTCTTAAAATTGAAGGGATGGATGGAATTAAGAAACCTCTTCCACTTGGACCCGTGGATAGATATGCATCAGCAATTGCTCCAGAAAATGCAAGCTCCAGTGGAAGTAAAGTGCTTCGTCAAAAAAATATAAATGAGGCTCTTTTCAAAGAGAGAACTCAACAAGTTCAACAATATGTTGGGAGATGAGTTTATGAAAATGGAATCTCATTCAATGCTGTTGATAATGATAGCTTCAAGCAACTAATGGAGGCAGCGGGTCAATTTGGACCAGGATTCAAGCCTCCAACTCAATATCAACTTAGGGAGCCACTATTGAAAGCTGAAGTTGAAAGAACAAAACAATTGTTGAAGAAACATGAAGAAGAATGAGCAAAGAATGGATGTTCGATCATGACAGATGCATGGAGTGATAGAAAAAGAAGAAGCATCTTAAATTTGTGTGTTAATTGCAAGGAGGGTACTACATTTTTAGAGTCTAAGGAGTCTTCAAAGGAGGCCCATACAGCTGAACTTATTTTTGAGTATGTTGACAAGTGTGTTGAACAAGTAGGAGCTCAGAATATTGTTCGGATTGTTACAGACAATGCCACCAACAATATGGCTGCAGCTAAATTGATGAGAGAAAAACGACTCGGGATCTTTTGGAGTTCATGTGCAACTCACACTATTAATCTCATGCTTGAAAGTATTGGCAAACTTCCACGATATAAAAAGGTGATTGAGCAATCCAAGTGTCACGCCCCGGAGGAGTCCCTGTCCGAAGAAATTTCGGCAGCATCTCCCCTATACGGCGGACAATCTGAAACTTTCTATATCTCCATATACCTCAGCCACATGCGGCTGAAATAATAACAGAAAATAAAATACAACGCACAGACATTCCACGCAGTTTAATAAGCAATGATAAGAAGACTCAAAATCCACCCTACTCAACTACACTCATAAAACATAAATCCGACGATAAGATCAATTTACCTCTTCTACCGTTTAGGCAGGCATGTAGTAAAAGCAAAACCAAACCAAATCCATCGACATTACAAAATCTATACCATATCCATACCATCAAACAAAACAAATTTAGCATAGTATATGCAAGAAAAACCAAAAGACCAATAATATCCTCGAGGTCTGCAGGGACTAGCAACTGGAACTCTCTCCTGACAACATCAACCTGAAAAATAACAACAATGGAGGCGGGGTGAGTCCAACACTCAGCAGGTACAACTGATATACAAAGTAGGGAAATAACACCTAGCACTAATCATGCGTACAGTCTCCTAATATAAGAAAGATAAAAATGCATCTGAAATAAACAGGAGAGAAACTGTACTAACCAGAACCTGGGTATAAGGACAAATAGTCCGAGTGGTATAGAAATCCTGTATACATGTCAAACATAGGTATCCAAACAATATGCAGCATATAAATGCAGCAAACACAAACACAAACAATAAATGCATCATACATATGATGCCAATGATGCGTCCTGGTCACCCCTGACACCAGTCAATCATCTCACACACAATAGTGAGGTCAAGTGGGTAGGGCTGTGACAACCGTGCACTCTGTCGTCACTGCTCCTGATGAGTGACCGAGTGGACGAGATGCTGTCGGAGTACACCTATCCTCCTACTCCAAATCATAAATGGGGGAGCGCAATGCTCTCAACTCCCGGTACACGATGACGGGGAGGAATCCCTGCCGGCTAACACGTTGCAACACGCTACCCATGAGCGGACCAACGGAGCCAAACAAAGTCCCTGCTGCAACACACACTGCTTGAATCGACCACTAACCCATGAGTGGTGGTGTGTGCAGATCCATGTAACTGGCGATGTGCTCAACAATAATGGAGCGGACTATCGCACAACATGCAATCATGCAAATGGTGTATGACACTAACCACAAAATATCCTGAGCTAAACCATGTATATATATAGAAAGTGCACCATAAGTCAATGAATCAAAACAACGGTACACAGATCAGATAAGGTATACAATCTAGGTCCTGAACATGGTGAAGCATGGTATATCACTACCCCTACAAGCATGTATAAACAGGTAAAGTATACATGAGATGCAAACCAAGCAATCAATCAAGCATGTAACAAGTTTTGGGTAGTGATTAACCGAAACAGAATGAGGAACATAATTAATACAATTTGTTAAATTCACTACTATGTATATCAAACGACATAAAGTCAAAAGTACCCGCCTCCGATAAAAATGGTCCAAATCTGACTCCGAGATACTCGTCTTGCGTCAAAGTCCTGTATCAATCAATGTGTATATTTTATTTAGCTAAATTCAAAATGTAACAAGCTAAACAAAATTCCTAATTTCATTATGAACATCCACTTGGATTGTCTTACACAATCCACCCAAATTGGATCCAACTTACTCATTTATCAATCTAATACAAACTAATCATCAATTAACGCATCTGTTAATTACCTTAACTCATAATAAATTTAATTCCCTATTAATCCCATAGCAGAAATGGACTGAGCTACAATGATCAGGCAAATAACTAACCTCAATATCTCAACCAGCAAACTGAAATCAGATCGATGCTACATCTACTACCCAGCATTTCTTATTCAAATCCGATGTCTCAGCCGCTGAACCAAGAAACACCTTGCATTTCAGTGTCCAGATCAAAATGGAACTCAAGAAATCATCACAGTCAACAACAACCAAATTCTAGAACAATCCGTGCACCTTACCTCTACCTCTAACTACCTGTGAGGACCAAGGATTCGACGAGAAGGTGCTGCTGGAACCTTGTGGCTTCTATGGTAGCAGCCAAAACAAATCGCCAAGGCGGATTTGCAAGCCACTAAGATGAACTCTAGTGCATCGGAAGAACAGCGAACCTTCCCGATGAAATCACCGCTGCTTTGTTCGAATCCGGCAGCGAGAGAGGTTGGCCGCCCTAACACTTTCGTCGATTACTCCTTTCCGATGACGGCGATACCAAGCAGTGGTGGCGGCAGAGGAGATCGAAGGCGGAAGAGGGAGAGAAAGAAGTGACAATCGGTGAAATAGATGACAACCCCCGATGGTGAGGTCGCCCTAGTACGGGATCAGCACCAGCTTCCCGGTGTCCCTCAGCGTCGCATCGCCGAATGCTCACCGGAGCCCCCTGCCAAGACCTCTGCTTGTGCAGCTGCTCCCGCACGCTCCTCCTCTGGCCGGCTCGAAACTGTAACCTAGCATCAGCCGCCTGCCGCTTTGCTGAGAGAAAGGGAAGAGGTGAAGGGCTCGGGTGGAAGCTAGGGTTTCAGGGAAAGAGGGCTTTCCTTGGCTTGTCGTCGCTTGAGAGAGATGGCAGAGAGGGCTTAGACATTCGCGGAAGAAGGGGAAGAGGAGAGGGAACCGTCGCGTGGCGATTTTGGCAAGGAGTCGGCGTCGGGAGAAAAAGGGGGAAGAGGAGAAGAGTCGGGCGAGTAAAGAAGAAAAGAAAAAGAAAATAGAACTTTTCCTCGCTTAAATAAGGTAGCCTAAACAGGCTTTCCCGGGGTCCAATTTTCATCCCCGTAAACTCGTCCATACGAGCTCCGAAAAATTCCCAAAAAATTTCCAAAAATTCTGAAAAACTCCCTTATTATTTTCGCCATTTTCGGTATTTTACACCAAGGTTTTTACCATTTTCATCTATGCTCACCATAAGACTTTATCATTGATGAGAAGTTTCACGAAGAAGGGGAAGAGGGGAGGGAACCGTCGCGTGGCGATTTTGGCAAGGAGTCGGCGTCGGGAGAAAAAGGGGGAAGAGGAGAAGAGTCGGGCGAGTAAAGAAGAAAAGAAAAAGAAAATAGAACTTTTCCTCGCTTAAATAAGGTAGCCTAAACAGGCTTTCCCGGGGCCCAATTTTCATCCCCGTAAACTCGTCCATACGAGCTCCGAAAAATTTCCAAAAAATTTCCAAAAATTCTGAAAAACTCCCTTATTATTATTCGCCATTTTTCGGTATTTTACACCAAGGTTTTTACCATTTTCATCTATGCTCACCATAAGACTTTATCATTGATGAGAAGTTTCACAAAGAAGAGAGACATAGTACGACCAGGAGTTACTAGGTTTGCATCAAATTTCCTCACATTACAAAGTTTGATTGAAAAAAAAGCTAGTTTAAGGGTCATGTTTACAAGTGATATGTGGGAGAAATGTAAATGGTCAAAAACAAACAAAGGAAAATTGGCTTACTCTACCGTGATGAGCATGAGTTTTTGGAATGGTGTGATACTTTGTTTGAAAATATTTGCTCCTTTGGTAAGAGTTCTTCGATTGGTAGATGGAGATAGAAAGCCATCGATAGGGTTTCTATATGGGGAGCTTCTTCAAGCTAAAAAAGATATCAAGCTGGCTCTGAATAACGTGGAATCAAATTATCAGCCTATCATAGTCATTATTGAGTCAAAAATGAAGGATAGACTTGATACATCATTGCATACCACTGCATTTTTGTTGAATCCTTATTTTTACTACAAAGATAGTTCTCTTTCTCTTTATGAGGAGGTCGCGATGGGGATTTTTGAATGCATGGAAACTTTGCATGCCAGTGAGTTAGATCTACAAGATACAATTATTAACAAGGAATTTCCAAAATATAGAAATAAGACTAGGTTATTTGGAAAAACATTGGCAGCAAAAGCATGTGAAAAAAATGATGATACATTTGATCCATGTGCATGGTGGAGTACATACGGTGCTCACACACCTAACTTGCTAAGGGTGACATTGAGGATACTTTCATTAACTACAAGTTCATCTGGGTGTGAAAGGAATTGGAGTACATTTGAAGGAGTAAGTTTTAAACTTTCAGTCTACTCTTTAATTAAATTAGTTATAATTTTTAACATCTATACTCTATATTCAGGTACTAACTATAGTATTTACTTTCTCTATTTTTTTTAGATTCATACAAAGAAAAGAAATAGGTTGGATATCAATAGGTTGAACAATCTAGTATTTGTCCAATTTAATGCTAGATTGTTGAACAAACAAAAAAGAGAAAAAGAAAGAAATGTTGATGTCCTTCTTGCAAAAGATGCTTCAAATGCACAAGGTTGGATTGTGGATGGTGGAGAAGATGATGAAGTTGAACTAGGTTCCAGGTTCACTTGGCAAATTGTTGATGAAGCAAGTGGAGCAGATGAAAATCTATAACCCCGAAAAAGCTCTAGAGTGAGAGAACTTCATGAAGATGATTTTGAATCCGAAGAAGAAGACGAGGATCACAATAATGATCTTGAGTTTGTGTCCGATGAAGAACAAGTTATTGAAAATTATGGAGAAGAAGAAGCAGAATAAATATGAGTCTCTGAGATATTATTAGTTGTGTAATTTTGAACTCATTTTGTTAAGACATGATTTATGTTATTTAACAATTATATTTTGTTTAGTGGTTACTAGTTCACAATGCATTGTAATCTTGAATTGAACTATTGCTATTATTTTCCAATGTTCTACTGTTTACTATATGATTATGATAACATACTGCATATTCTATTGTTTAACTGTTTCTTTTACTCATATTTACTGAGTCTAGTATATTTCCTTTGCACAAAACTATTAATTTTTTTTTATAGTTTTTCATTTTTTGGTATTGGAAAGTATGTATTTATTTCAGCATACATAGTTAGATCTTCATTGCTGTGAAATTGTTTAAGAAAACATTTAGATTTGCATATGACATTGTCCACAATCCACATGAAACAAGGGATACCGAGGAATCCACCTAGCGGCGCCTAGTCCCCGCTTAGGCGGCCTAGGCGCTAGGCGCTGGTCTGTCGCCCGACTAGCACCTAGCGAATTTTAGAACCTTGGTCTTGACCCAGTACTTCGACATAATTCTTTCAGAACAAATTGAGCTCTTGCACGTACTCCCGAAACATCTAAACGCTGCTCCAACGACGATTAAGCAAGAAGATCGATTTCCCCAAGTCATCGGTAACTAGTTTCATTTCATGCAATACTTGTAAGTTTCATCTTTGTAATCAATACTTGTAAAGACTTTTCGATACTATAGTGGTTTCCTAACGAAAGTGATCAACGATCGTGGGCCTGGAGTAGGAGTCGTCACAGGCTCCAAACCAAGTAAAATCATTGGTGTCCTTATTCTGTGTTCTTTAATTTCCGCTACGTCTTACTCTATGATTTGTGAAAAATGAACATGAAAGCCATGAGTGCTATTCACCCCTTCCCCCTCCCCCCCTTCTAGCACACATCGATCCTATAATTGGTATCAAAGTGAGACCACTCTGAATTAGTGAAACCACCAATCGAGCAGGGGGTTCCTATTTGAAAAAGAAAATTGTATATCATTTTTGTTTATAAAATATTTTTATGCTTTTCATTTTTTTCTCTAATTTTTTTTTTTGAAAAATTCACTTTCATTTTTTCACCATCATCAGAGTTAGTGAAATATCACATTTAACAAAATTTGTCAAAATATTTTTTATTACTTTATTATTTTTTCTTGAAATTGGTGAAATACCTTTATTTTATTTTTTCCAACACTACTAATCTAAGATCAAGTCTTGGGATATTTTGTCATTTGTTTTTGTGTGTACAAGATTCTTTAATGGACTATCAAGAAGGTTATAGTACCACACACCCACCCCTCTTCTACGGTGAGGATTTCGGATACTAGAAAGATCATATGGAATGTCAACTGAAGACCCAAGTGGAGATATGAATCATAATTCAGATTGGATTTGTACTCCCCACCGAAGATGGTGTGCCCATTTCCTATGACAAGTGGGATGCATAAATAAGGAAAGATATCGAAGTTGATGCAAAAGTGACATGTACTCTCCTATGCGGTCAGTAGAAGAGGTCAACTTGATCAATATGATGGAACTCTAACATAAGCCATGAGAGAAGAAAGCAGTTACTAAACATTAACGGAAGCACTGGCATCAACAAGCCCTTATACGTCATCCACAACACACAACAACACTTAGGAGGATGCTTATCCTCCACGTCCTCTCTTCCAATACCTTCGCTCCTCCTCTATATATACGACTCTCCTCAGCCTACTGAAAGCATCAAAGAAAAGAGAACCCCCTAAAGTCCTCAAAATCCACTCTCTTCCTAACTTGTAAGATTGCAAGCTTGTACTCCCTACATAAGACTTGTAAGGAAGTTTGTATTATAAAGTTTGTCTTGTAAATCTATATTCTATGCTTGTTTGGATTTGTAGTTTTTATGGCTGAGTAAATCTTTGCTTCTAAGCCTTCGGGTTTTATTTAGTTCTTCTTAAATCAATAGTCCTCAGTCCTTATTGGAATCTATTTAATAGAACCTTAACTAGCTAAGAGAGAAGATGGAATTATAGACCTTTGGCTATGTAAATCCTGTGCTAGCTAAAGTAAGGCAATACAACGTGAATGCTCTAGTAATTCCTGAAGAAGCCGGGGTAAGAAACTAGGGACTATAAAAATGTTCTAGAGGCTCTCTACTAGGTGAGGCTCACTGGTGCGACCTAGGAAGACTAAACAAAGACCTAAAGGCTTAGAACATTTTTAAAATCCGGTTGAAGTAATTTGAAGAATTCCTTGTTTTACTTGTGGATATTACCCTTCTGTTCTCCAAAGAGGTACTTGCAAACTTTGCAAGAAATAATGCTGTAATTTATGCCTCAATGCTCTTTTTCAAATCAACATCCCATAAATACATACAGTGAGATGAAGTACTAGAAATACTTTGTTAGAATTATGGGTTTCTATTTTAGAAACTAGATTAAATTTATTAGAAACAGAACTTGCTTTTCTTAGAGATGGACCATATCTACCCTCTATTGAGCCAAGCCCTTCCTACCCACAAGACCCCTATCAGGATAAGGAAAAAAACCTTCTTATTCTAGAAGAACCAATCAATTCTGAGTTTGTATTTATTCAAACACCTAGCATCTGTAATACAGGCCTCCCTATTGATATTCGAGTACAATGTACCCTCAATATCCAGGGCCATGAACTTACTTTACATGCGTTTTTAGATAGTGGAGCTACTACGCCCACTATTGATGAAGGATTACTTATTTCATTCATTCCTTCCACTTTAATTAAAACCACCAATACTCCTTTGTTAAGCACCCAGTTTGACTGTCAATAACTTAGCTGTCATAACTTTGTTAAAAATGTTCATATTCATTTTTATACCAATTGTTGAATTTTTAGCTCTCCACTTACTTTACCTCAACTTTGGACTAGACCCATACCTCATAAATTCTTTCCTCTTATTCTTGGCCTCAATTTTCTTATTGAGCCTGATCGTGCCCTGTTACTCATGAAGGACTATGCTCTTTTTCTTTCTACCACTATTATTTCGCCCATTTGATCTGCCTATCCCTCTAAAGTTTGCGCTGGTAAGTGTGGTGGTAGCCCTCCTGCTGAATGTGGAAACCCTACTTCCTCTTCCTCTCCCTCTTCATCTTGCCTATGCCCTAAACCTCACCCCAAGAAACCAACGGTTAAGCTTTCCTTATAGGAAAACTAGTAAGACTTGACGAAATCCCAACCCTTTCTTTCTCCTCTAACCTGAGTGAATTTAGATATATTGACCTTTATCCAGTTTCTTATAAAGATGTCTTTACCACATACTATCAAGGAGATCAAATTCAGATACAACAAAATAATACTATTATAGCACTCCTTACTTCTTTACATTATAGAGTAACTGTGGTTGAAACTAAACTTCTTTAGCTAAAAACTCATCTTACTAGAAACTTTGGTTCCAGTGAATTAAAGGAAGCTTTTGCTAAACTTAATTGAGATCTTAATCAATTATCGTTAGGAAAAACCATTCCTAAGACACCATCAATTACTTCTAAATTTTTAACTTATACGCCCAATGAGTCTAACAAAAACTAAAACATTTAATGGTCCTTCCAGGACAGTAAGGTCTCTAGAAGCAAACATATCTTCTTATTGACACAACAAGAGGAAACTAAGTTGTGGCACAGAATACTGGGTCACACTCATATCAGATTCATTTAAAAAATGAGTCAAAATGACTTAGTTAGAGGTTTACCCAAATTAAAAACTTAGAAAATTCAATTTGTAATGCTTGTCAACAAGGAAAACAAACTAAGTCAACACACAAACCAATAAAATTAAATTGAAACAACTCAATACTTGAGCTCCTACATTTAGACCTATTTGATTCACACGGAGCCAAATCACTAAGCAGAAACCAATACTGCTTGGTAATAATTGATAATTACTCAAGATTTACTTGAGTAAAATTTCTAAAATCCAAAGATGAAACTTTTGAAATCTTTAATAATTTTTGTAAATTAATAGAAAATGAAAAGGATACCAAAATTAAAAGAATTAGAAGTGATCATAGAGGGGAAATTAGAAAATCATAAATTTACTAAATTTTATAAAATTAATAGATATAATTATGAGTTTTCATGCCCAAGAACTCCACAATAAAATGGACTAGTAGAATGAAAAAATAGAATGTTACAAGAAGCTACTAGAACCATGTTAAATGAATATAACCTAAGCAACCAATTTTGGGCCGAAGCAATAAACACAGTATGTTATGTTCAAAACAGAATATTAATTAATAAATTTTACAATAAAACCCCTTATTAAATATATTATAACAAAATACTTAATCTAAACTATCTAAAAGTGTTTGGATGGAAAGTACAAATATTAAACACTAAGGACTATTTAGGTAAATTTACATCAAAATCTACAACTAGCATATTTTTAGGGTACTCCACAACTAGTAGAGCCTATAGAGTCTATAACAAAAATACCCAAAAAAATTAAAGAAACAACCACGTAATTTTTGATGAAGAAAATGACTCATCATATTTAATCAATGAAAGTAATCATCAAAATATAAGAAAAATAGATGATGATGAAGATAATAAATTTAGACCTAAACCCAGTGAATTAGAAGAACTAAGTGTTGACCCTAGCACAAGACCATCTAGGATAAGATCTAATTACCCAACTGACCAAATTTTGGGTGACCCAACCCAAGGAGTATGAACTAGATCATCATATAGAAACCTAAGCCAAATAGCCCTTATTTCTAAAATTGAACCCAAAACTATAGAAGAAACCCTACCTGACCCTGACCGGATAATTGCAATGCAAGAAGAACTAGTTCAATTTGAAAGAAACCAAGTCTGAGAACTTGTACCTAAACCCATAAATAAATATATAATTGAAACTAAGTGGGTATTCAGAAATAAACAAGATGATAAAGGTAAAATAGTAAGAAATAAGGCTAGGCTAGTAGCTAATTGGTTCAACCAAATAGAAGGATTAGATTATGATAAAGCCTATGCACTTGTGGCTAGACATGTATCCATCAAGATGCTGCTAGCCTATGCAGCATATAAAGGATTTAAGTTATACCAAATGGATGTAAAATCTGCATTCTTAAATGGATTCATCAAAGAAGAAGTTTATATAAATCAACCCCCAGGATTTGAAGACTTATACCACCCAAACCATGTCTTTAGGTTAAAGAAAGCCTTATATGGACTAAAACAAGCACCTAGGACTTGGTATGAACGTTTATCAACATACCTAATATCTAAGGGATTTAACCAAGGCCAAATAGACCAAACCTTATTTGTTAAAGTCTTAGAAAAAGATATTTTTATAGTTTAGGACTTTCCCCCTAGAAAACATGTACCCCCAGGTTTCATCCAAAGCATCTCAAAGCACACTAGGATTATCTTACTTGTAATGAAAAACACTTAGAATGGTGTGAGATGCATAGGGTACTATATAGACTTTAGAATGCTTATGTCTGTGCATCGACATAAGTTTGAAAAATAAATATCAAAATTAAATTAATCAAGTTAAGTTATCCATGCTTAGTCAAACTAACTGGAACACCTACTTAATTTGACTAATCAAGTGAAAGCTACCTCATGGTAAAACAGCGAGTAGTTAAAGGTTAGACATTTTGTTAGGAAAGGAAGATGTTTATGTTGAAGTTTTTTTTCTTTAAACACTTATGCTTGGATTTTAGGGCACTAAAATTGTTTTTTTACATTAATCCAGGTGGAGTGAAAATTTAAAATTTTTTAAAAGAAAAAAATTCTTTTCTTTAAAAAGTTAAAGTTTTTTTAAAATGTTAAACTCTTTTCTGTGAAAAGTAAAGGTTTTTTTTTAATTTCAAATTTGTTTCTATTTTTTTGAAAAGTTAAAGTTTTTTTCCTTTTTTTTGAAAAGTTAAAGTATTTTTTTCCTTTTTTTTTTGAAAAGTTAAAGTTTTTTTTTAATTTCAAAATTATTTCTCTTTTCTTTTAAAATTTAAAGTTTTTTTAATTTCAAAATTATTTCTCTTTTCTTTGAAAAGTTAAAGTTTTTTTAAATTATTTATCTTTTCGTTGAAAAGTAGAAGTTTTTTTCAAAGTTAAAACTCCTTTTTGAGAAGTTAAAGTTTCTTAATTTCAAAATTATTTCTCTCTTCTTTGAAAAGTTTAAACTAAGCTTCTCCATCTTTTTAAAGTTAAGTACTTAACTAAGCTTTTATCAAAATATTTTTTAAGCTAAGTGTTATAAAGCTTAATATAGACTAAGTGTTTTATTATTCAAAACTCAGTGTTTTCAAAACTTTCAAAATCTTAGTCTGTTTAAAAGTATTTTCAACTCTTTCGAAAGTATTTTTTTGATATATGTCAAAGGGGGGGAGAAGCTAAAGTTAAGAAAAAGATAAAGTTAAGGGGGAACTAACAAATAAAATTAACTTGTTCAAGATTTTGCATGTCTTTCTTTAGACTCTACATTTTCTTTCATACTTATTGCTATATATTTTATTTAACTTTAAATTGTGTTATCATAATCAAAAAGGGGGAGATTGTTAGTGAGGGTAGCATCAGACGATCGAACCTGTGTTTTGATAATGGCAAATGGTTTAAAGTTAAGTTGTCTTGTGATCTAACAAGTGTTGAACCAAGTGTGCAGGAAAGTCCTAAGTGTACTTAGGCAAAAGCCCTAGTAATTCTATGCTGGTGGAAAATACTAGGGGGTGGTAACCCTAGGTCCTAGGGGTGATAACCCTAGGCGGAAAGTCTTGGTGGGTCAAGCACTTTGGGCGAAACTCTAGAGTCGGGGACTCTAGGTGAAAATCCTGGTGGTCGCGATCTAGGTGGAAGACTGGATTGGTCGGGGATCAGACATCCAACGAAAAAGTCCTGAAGACTCGGACACTGAACAAAAGCCTAGTCGGTCTGGAGGACCAGTCTGGCAACAGGTAAACTCTCCTGAGATAAGTAGGTGAGGACGCGTTCCCCGAAGAGGGAACAGTAGACGTCTGTTCAACCTAGAGTTTCAACGAAACTCAAAGTCAGAACTGGACAGTCTGGAGACTGTCAATCACTTATATTTATTCATATTTTATTGTCCTAACTTTATTTTGTAGGGTATGTTTGGTATTTTGGACTAACATATCTTGCAGGGAGCAAAAAGGACTTTAAAAGCTTAGATACACAGTGTCCGAGGTACCTCCGGGGTTGTTGGAGGCACCTCGAGCATCTTGGCTGTAGCTGGGCAAGAAGTAGGGCAGAAGGCCCCTCAGAGGAGCTTGAAGGCGCCTTGGATACAGGATGGAAGACACCTTCCATTGAGCTTGAAGGCGCCTTCGGATGGATAAATAGCGCAGGCTTCGGAAACTATCGTCTTCGACTCGGAAGGGATAAAAATCCCTGCTAGAGGCGCCTTCCATGGAGGCTGAAGGCGCCTTCAGCATGCTATTTAAGCCAGTCTCAAGCAGGTGTTGAGATACACTTGTTTTTCGTAATCTTTCTACTGCGCGTTGCTCAAAAGATGATCCGACGAAGTTGTAACACAACTTCAACAATCGAAAGCTCGAAATTCCTTATTTATAGTTGTTGATAGACTTTCAATTATTATACTTTAATTATTAAACTTGTAATTTCCGGATTGATAGTAAATTGCCCAAAGTAAACAGTCAACGAGTGTGGACCTTAGAGTAGGAGTCACCACAGGCTCTGAACCAAGTAAAAGAAAAAGTGTTAGCACTTGTTTTGCTTCCGCTTTATTTCTTATTTTCGCTACATTACTCTATTCTTTCTGAAACGAGTGAAAAATCTATGAGCGCTATTCACCCCCCCTCTAGCGCTTCTCGATCCTACACATTTATTTCAAAATTAATTGATGTAAATGGTTGATGTGGCGGAGCCAGTTCAGATTACTAGAGGAGAGGCTTGAATAACATACACACAATTTAAAAATGATATTTCTCTTACTAATGGGTTAACAAGGACACTCACATTAATTAAAAAATAACGAACACATAAAGCAAGGGGCACAAGAGATTTACTTAGTTCACAACCCCCGATTACTACGTCCATGTCCTTAGGCATAGTTTATGTAAGATCGTTGAATTCGATAGAGGGGGGGGGGGTGAATATCGATTCGAAAATCTCGAGTTAAAACGCAGCGGAAAAGTAAAGAAGTAAAGAGATGAACACTGTTGATTTTTACTTCGTTCGGAGCCTGTGACGACTCCTACTCGAAGGCCCGTACTCCTTGAGTACTTTCGTTGGGCAATTCACTAGCAATTCGGATAATTACAGTTTACGTACAAATATTGCTAATGAAAAAGAAAGAAAACAAAGCTAACCGACAAACAATGAATTAAAAAGAGAGCCGGAGTGAGTCGTCGGAGCTTTGTGAACGTTGTTGGAGCGCAGAGCAGCAGAGTGATTGGACTCAGAGTTCTCAGAAGACTTGTGTTTTGAAGCTCCTGCCTGGGGCTTCTTTTATATGCTGCTCCGGGCGCCTGGATCCCCTCCGGGCGCCTGGAATGTGACGTAGCACTCCCAACCAGCATGCTCCAAGTGTCAACGTCGTCCTGGGGATAAAATTTGCCTCCGGGCGCCCGGACCCCCACTGTTTCCTACCTGCAAAACAGTGTTAGTCCGAGGCAAATAAACCCTGCAGCACAGTTTGTTAGCACATTTTTACAGGTACGCTCAGTAATAAAAATTAGCATCCAGAGTATGACTTAGATTCCGTCTTTCCGAGACCGGAATCTAGTCCCGATCTCGACTTAGATATCCGAAATGGATCTAAGCCGGATCGACGCCTAATGTTCCCTTCCCGGGAACGCGTCCTCGCAGTCACTCCCCTCCAGTGACTTACCTCACTTACCTGCCAGACGTCCGGTCAGCCCGTCGACCCGTCTGGACTTCTTGCCAAGCGTCCGGTCAGCCCGTCGACCCGCTTGGACTTCTCGCCAGCTATCCGGTCCGCCCGTCGACCTAGCTGGACTTCTCGCCAAGAGTCCGGTCAGCCCGTCGACCCGCTTGGACTTCTCGCCAGCTATCCGGTCAGTCCGTCGACCTAGCTGGACTTTTCCTGCACACTTGATAAAAGTGTCAGACAACAACACAACTAACTTAACCCATTTGTCATTCATCAAAACCTGGGTTAGACCGTTAGTGCTACCCGCACCAACAATCTCCCCCTTTTTGATGGAATGACAACCTGGTTAAGTTAGTGAAATCATATATACGAAACAACATGCATTTGTGTGGTTTTAAAGTTAGTTTGAGTTTTCAAATTGGTTTAGCTAACTTAACCACCTAACCCTCCTCCCCCTTTGGCATTCATCAAAAAAGAACAAGGGTAAATAAGCATAGTGTTTAAGTTACCTAATCATGAAAAATAACTGAGTTTGGTTCAAAATTCAAGGATAAAAGTACACTCTTTAAATCCAAGAAAAATCAATTTGACTTTGGGGGAGTTTAAAAAAACTTGTTTAACGCATTTGTTCTTTAGCTTTTGAAAATTTGCTAAGTGTAGATTGTCTAATTTTCAATCATAAGTGTATAAGGTCTAATGTTTCAAACCAAATTTCCAAAACAAGTTTGAGAAAATATATTTTTCAAAACTGATTTATTTTTCAACACTAAGTTTGTAAAAGATTCAATTTTCAAAATCAAAGAAAATGATTTTGAGAAGCTTAGTTTGTAAAATTTAGCTTTGAAATTAAGATCATATTTTTAGAATGTGTTTGTAAAATTTGTTTTCTAAAATCAAATTTTCAAAGTGTAAAAGTGTTAAACCCATGGTTTAAAATACTTGAAAAGGTCAGTTTTCAAAGACTAGGAAAAATGGATAAAAAGTTTGTGAGGTAAAAGAATTTCACAATTTTAAACAACTTGTTTTTAAACTTTGATTTTCAAAATTAAGTTTAAAATTCAATTTGGAAAACTAAAGTAGTTTTATTTCTCCCCCTGAAATTGATACTTAACTCTAACCAGCTGTCTAACCAATTAGGTACTAACTAACTATCAGAAGATAGTAGCTTGCACTAGGTTAGTCAGATTAAGGAAATTATAATCAGTCAGTGTTTGACTTGACTGATGAACTTTAATCTGATTAATATCTGAATTGTATTTAACGTCCAAACTTATGTTGATGCACTGAAATAAGCATCTTAAGTCCAGACAGTTGGCCTATGCATCTCACCCCTTTCTATGTTTGTCAAACACAAGCAAGGTAACCCTAGGGTGTTGGTGAGATGCTCAAAAACTAGTCCTATGGGTACATGCTTTCTAAGGATGTAAACCTAGTCTAAGGCCAAAACTATTTTTGAAAATCTAAAAATGGAAAGTTTGAAAACAAACAAGTTTAGCCTATAAGTTGGTGAAATCAATTTCGAAAGTATTTTTGAGATTTCCTAGTCTATTGAGCACATCCCTAATTGTCGTCGTAAGTTGCTAAATTCACTTTCAGGGAGTGGTTTTGTAAAAATGTCAGCTAAATTTGATTTAGACTCAACGTACTTGAGTTCAATATCACCTTTAGTAACATGATCCCTGATGAAGTGGTGCCTAATTTCAATATGTTTGGTTCTTGAATGATGCACAGGATTCTTGGTTAAGTTAATTGAACTTATATTGTCAATTAATACTTTTACATTTGTGATATTTAAGTTGAAATCTTTTAGAGTTTGCATCATCCATAATAACTGTGCAACACATTCGCCTATAGCTATGTATTCTGACTCAGTTGTAGATAGTGCAACACAGTGTTGCTTTCTACTAAACCAGCTGACAAGGGATGGACCAAGTAGTTGGCATCCACCACTTGTGCTTTTTCGGTCTAATTTGCATCCGGCATAATCTGAGTCAGAATATCCTATTAATTCAAAGTTGTTGGTTCTAGGATACCAAATTCCTACATTTGTGGTTCCCTTGAGGTATCTAAAGATTCTTTTGACTTGAGTCAAATGAGATTCTTTAGCACAGGTTTGGTATCGAGCACACATACTAACTGCAAATAAAATGTCAGGTCGGCTTGTAGTTAAGTAAAGTAGATTGCTATTGCGCTCCGATAATGTTTTAAGTCTACAGATTTCCCATTAGGATCATCATCTAGGATTGTGTTTACGGCCATAGGTGTTTTTATTTCTTTAGTATTTTCCATTCCAAATTTTCTAAGTAACTCCTTAGTATATTTTTATTGATAAATATAATTTCCTTCATTTGTTTGTTTGACTTGTAACCCTAGAAAATAAGTTAATTTTCCTACCAGACTCATTTCGAATTCGTGTTCCATTAGATTTGTAAATTCGTTTAAAAACTCTGAGTTTGTTGAACCAAAGATGATATCATCTACATAAATTTGAGCTATAAAAATATCTTCTTTTATTGATTTCACAAATAGTGTTGGGTCAACTTGACCTTGGTTGAACCCTTTAGAGATTAAGTAAGAAGTTAGTCTTTCATACCATGCCCTAGGTGCCTGTTTAAGTCCATATAATGCCTTTTTTAATTTGTAGACATAATCAGGGTATTCTAGGCTTTCAAAACCAGGTGGCTGACCTACATAAACTTCTTCTTTTATTAATCCATTAAGAAAGGCAGACTTGACATCCATTTGGTATAGTTTGAATCCTTTATGGGCTGCATAGCTTAGTAACATTCTAATGGACTCTAGTCTAGCTACCGGGGCATAAGTTTCATCATAGTCAAGTCCTTCAACTTGACTGAACCCTTTGGCAACTAACCTGGCCTTGTTTCTAGTAATTTCTCCAGTTTCACTTAACTTGTTTCTAAATACCCATTTGGTTTCTATTATTTTCTTATCGTTAGGTGGAGGTACTAGGTCCCAAACTTCATTGCGCTCAAATTGAGTTAATTCTTCTTGCATAGCTATGACCCAGTCTGGGTCAAGTAGGGATTCAGCTACAGTTTTGGGTTCAATATTTGAGATTAACGAGATTTGACTTAGGTTTCTGAAAGATGACCTAGTTTGGACCCTAAGGTCTGGGTCACCAATTATTTGATCAGTAGGATGGTTTGGGTTGACTCTTATGGTTCTAGAAGGTTGACTTTCTTGTAGTTGTTCTTCTTCTTCATGATTTTGGGTTTGGTTTGTTCCTTCAGAATTGATATGTTCATGAACAGGGTCAACTGGTTGAGGTTGGGCTTGTTCTAGGTTTTGATTGGATTCTTTGAATTTTACATTGGTGGTTTCCTCAATTCTTAAGGTAACTTTATTATAAATTCTGTAGCCTCTGCTATTCAGAGAGTACCCTAGAAAAATTCCATTTTCTATTTTGGAAGTGAATTTTCCTAAGTGTTCTCTAGTATTTAGGATAAAGGCTGGGCAACCAAATACCTTAAAGTGTTTTATATTAGGTTGTTTGTTGTAAAATATTTCAAAAAATGTTTTATTGTGTTTTTTGTTTAGTGTTGTTCGGTTTTGTACATAGCAGGCTGTACTAACAGCTTCTGCCCAAAAATATTTAGGTAAGTTGTATTCGTTTAGCATAGTTCTAGATGCTTCAAGTAAAGTTCTATTTTTCCTTTCTACAATTCCATTTTGTTGGGGAGTTTTAGGGCAAGAGAATTCATGATGATAGCCATTTTCAAGGCAAAATTTATCAAAATTATGATTTTTAAATTCTCCTCCATTATCACTTTTGATTCTTTTGATTTTTATGCCTTTTTCATTTTCAATTTGTTTGCAGAAATTTGTAAAAATTTCAAAGGTTTCATCTTTATTTTTTAAGAATTTGACCCAAGTGAACCTAGAATAGTCGTCTATTATAACTAAACAGTATAGACTTCCATTTATTGATTTAACTCCATGGGAGTCAAATAGGTCTACGTGTAAAAGTTCTAGGACTGAGTTGGTTTGGGATTCATTAATTGGTTTGTGGGTAGATTTTGTTTGTTTGCCCTGTTGACAAGCATTACATATTGTTAAATCTAAGTTAGGTAATTTTGGTAAGCCTCTAACTAGACCATTTAATTTAGTTATGTTTCTGAAATGTGTGTGTGACATTCTTCTATGCCATAACCAGGTTTCTTCTTTTTGTGTTAAATAACACTTGACTGAAGAAGTGGTTAAGTTAATGGCATAAATATTGTCTTTTCTAAAGCCTTTTAGGCTTATAGTTGGATTATCAAGATGTTTGATCAAACATTCTGTAGATAGAAATTTTACCTTATACCTAGTGTCACATAATTGACTTATGCTCAGAAGATTGTATTTAAAATTTTCAACAAGTAGAACATTTGTAATTATGAAATCTATTTTTAATTCAATATTATCTATACCAATTACCTTGAGTTTACCGTTGTTTCCAAAGGCAACTGTTCCTAGGCTTTTGTAGGTTAATTGAGTGAACTTGGTGTGATCTCCAGTCATATGTTTCGAGCAACCACTGTCCAAAATCCACTTGGTTTCCTACAACAAGTAGGATTTTTATGTTAGTCTTAGTTTATCAATTTTCAATCAATCATTAAAAAAAATCTTAATTTTGAAATTAATTTAAGTTTAAAATTTTGAAATTAATTTTTAAGTTAAAATTAAAATTTTGAAATTAATTTTTAAGTTAAAATTAAAATTTTGAAAAAAAATTTTGAAAATAATTTTGAAAATAATTTTTAAGTTAAATTTTTGAAAATAATTTTTAAGTTTAAAATTTTGAAAATAATGTTTAAGTTAAAATTTTGAAAATAATTTTTAAGTTTAAAATTTTAAAAATAATTTTTAAGTTAAAATTTTGAAAATAATTTTTAAGTTTAAAATTTTTGAAGATAATTTTTAAGTTGAAAATAATTTTTTAAGTTAAAATTTTGAAAATAATTTTTAAGTTTAAAATTTTTGAAAATAATTTTTAAGTTTAAAAATTTTGAAAATAATTTTTAAGTTAAAAATTGAAATTTTTAAGTTAAAATTTTGAAAATGATTTTTAAGTTTAAAATTTTGAAAATAATTTTAAGTTTAAAATTGAAATTTTTAAGTTAAAATTTTGAAAATGATTTTTAAGTTTAAAATTTTGAAAATAATTTTTAAGTTTAAAATTTAAGTTAAAATTTTGAAAATAATTTTTAAGTTTAAAAAAAATTTAAAGATTAAATTTTGAAATTAATTTAAGTTTAAAATTAAATTTTGAAATTAATTTAAGTTTTAAAATTTAAAATTTTGAAATTAATTTAAAGATTAAAATTAAATTTAAATAATTTTTAAGTCTTATTCATTTCACCCGATCTATATTATCAATCAGGGAAACCTATGGTTTTGTGAGATGAAATTGGTTTGATTATAGAGTTTTGGTTTAACTAGTGTTAGATTCAGACTTAACTTTGGTTTCCACAAATAGGCATTCTTCGGATAAACTTCTAAGCTCGGTGAGTCTCATGGACATCATTAGAAGTAACCAACCTTTCGAAGTTTTCTGAATAGTCCTATCCACGGAACTTAGTACTAAATCTTGGTCTAACTGGTTAGGATTCGTTTAAGGGTAGCTTCGGTCAGTTCCACTTGGCCAAATGCACCAGATCGAAGCCATATCTTTCTAGACATGCGATGCCCAAGCTTCCCTAACGTACTATCATCCAAAAACTTCACCAGTACCATGAGTCAAGTTAAACTTGGTCTCTTTTTACTAATCCTAATTACCCTGTCGGGTTAGTTTATTTTGGGTTACCCTGTCGGGTATGTTAGTTTTGGAGGTGCCAGCTATTCTGGAGCCTCCCCCTGAATTATTGGCCCTTAATTTAGATTTTGGGTTTGTGTTGATTCTTTTTATAGTTATAATCAACTTGGTGATAATCTAAATTTTGTTGAGTTTTGAATTTTGATTTTAAGTTAAATTTATATTTTAGTTTTTGATCTGATTTATTCAAGTTTATATAATGTATTTTATCTTTAGGTATATAGAATTGATTAAGTCCTACTTGCGTGGTTAAGCACACTTTCGGGACCCAAGCTTGTTTAGTTGCTTTGTGTTGGGTTAATAATGATTTAAAGGTTTTGTTTGAGTTTGACTTATATCCAAGTCCGGTTTTATTATAGCATGCCTTTTGGTTATTTAGAATTAAATCTAAATTTTTAGATCTTGTTGTGAATTTTTCCAACAATTCTTTTAACTTATTAATTTCATTTTTTAATGATAAATTCTCCTCCTCAAGTGTTCGATCTTGAGTTGGATTCGAATTTTTTAATTGTTCCTTGAGGTTTTGATTTTCCTCAAGAAGCGATTTATTTTCATTTTCCAACTTAACTACTTTTTTATTTAAACACGAGATAATTCTAAAGAATTTACGATTTAAGTTTAGGTATACCTCTTCGGAACCTTCGGAAACGAGTGCGGACTCGTGGCTCGATTCGGGTTCGGACCCGTCTTCCGATTCCTCTGATTCGTCTTCCGTTTCAGCTTCGCGAGCCATCAGCGCGAGGTGACTTTGGTGCTTTTGCCTTTCTCCTTCCGATTCGTCTGAGGAGGAATCGTCCCATGTTGCTTTGAGGGCTTTCTTCTTTGTTGACTTTGGTTTGTCAAGTTTCAATCTTGGGCATTCATTCTTGTAGTGCCCCTTTTTGTTACATCCGAAACATGTGACATTTCTTGAGTCGGCTGGCGAACTGATCTTCTGAAGATCCTGTTTGCTGAAGCTTCTCTTTTTCCTGGTGAACATTTTCCTTACCAGGTTCACCAGGTGTTCTTCGTCTTCAGAGTCTTGATCGGAATCTTCTTCGGATTCGGGCTTGTTCTTCTTTTCTTTAGAGGAACCTGCAAATAAAGCTACACCTTTCTCGACCCCGGCGTTAGTTTGCTCATGAAGTTCTAATTCACAGAAGAGTTCATCCAATTTTAATTTAGATAAATTTTTTGAAATTTTGTAGGCATCTACGATTGATGCCCACAAATTGTTTCGCGGAAAAGCATTTAACGCGTACCTGATTAAGTCTCGGTTCTCCATTTGGTGGCCTATCGCGTGGAGACCGTTGAGGATATCTTTGACCCTCGCGTGGAGCTGACTTGCCGTTTCTCCTTCCTGCATTTTTATATTAAAAATTCTATTTAACAGCAAATCTCTCTTTGTTACCTTTGCGTCGCTTGTTCCTTCGTGCAGCTCGATCAGTTTATCCCAAAGTTCCTTAGCGTTCCAAACCGGTTCAGTTCTTCTCGTGTTAGTCCGCAGTGTAGAGTATTGATGGCTTTGTTTTCAATTGATGCCTTTTTCTTTATATCATTTGTCCATTCTTCAGGGTCTACTATTTTCCCGGAGTTGTCTACTGGAATTTTGTAAGCCTTTGTGACGCACATCCATTGGTCGTAGTCTGTCTTCATGTAGACCTCCATTCTCCTCTTCTAGTACGAAAAGTCATCCCCGTTGAATAGGGGAGGACATACTGTGCTGAAGCTTTCTTGTTGAGACATCTTATCCTGCACACACTAAATTAACTGGAAAAAAAAATCCCAAGACTTCGTCTTGGATTAGCAGTGCGGGAGAAATAGAAACTCTAAGTTGGTGTTGTACCAATTTTGATTTTAAATGCAACGAAAAAAACTTCCAAAAAGATAATAATATCAGTTTGGAATTGTAAAAAAAAATGATTTCACCCCCTGTCTGATTGGTGGTTGCACCAAATCAGAGCGGTACCGCTCTGATACCACTTGTAAGACCGTTGAATTCGATAGAGGGGGGGGGTGAATATTGATTCGAAAATCTCGAGTTAAAACGCAGCGGAAAAGTAAAGAAGTAAAGAGATGAACACTGTTGATTTTTACTTCGTTCGGAGCCTGTGACGACTCCTACTCGAAGGCCCGTACTCCTTGAGTACTTTCGTTGGGCAATTCACTAGCAATTCGGATAATTACAGTTTACGTACAAATATTGCTAATGAAAAAGAAAGAAAACAAAGTTAACCGACAAACAATGAATTAAAAAGAGAGCCGGAGTGAGTCGTCGGAGCTTTATGAACGTTGTTGGAGCGCAGAGCAGCAGAGTGATTGGACTCAGAGTTCTCAGAAGACTGATGTTTTGAAGCTCCTGCCTGGGGCTTCTTTTATATGCTGCTCCAGGCGCCTGGATCCCCTCCGGGCGCCTGGAATGTGACGTAGCACTCCCAACCAGCATGCTCCAAGTGTCAACGTCGTCCTGGGGATAAAATTTGCCTCCGGGCGCCCCGAGCCATTCCGGGCGCCCGGACCCCCACTGTTTCCTACCTGCAAAACAGTGTTAGTCCGAGGCAAATAAACCCTGCAGCACAGTTTGTTAGCACATTTTTACAGGTACGCTCAGTAATAAAAATTAGCATCCAGAGTATGACTTAGATTCCGTCTTTCCGAGACCGGAATCTAGTCACGATCTCGACTTAGATATCCGAAATGGATCTAAGCCGGATCGACGCCTAATGTTCCCTTCCCGGGAACGCGTCCTTGCAGTCACTCCCCTCCAGTGACTTACCTCACTTACCTGCCAGACGTCCGGTCAGCCCGTCGACCCGTCTGGACTTCTTGCCAAGCGTCCGGTCAGCCCGTCGACCCACTTGGACTTCTCGCCAGCTATCCGGTCAGCCCGTCGACCTAGCTGGACTTCTCGCCAAGCGTCCGGTTAGCCCGTCGACCCGCTTGGACTTCTCGCCAGCTATCCGGTCAGTCCGTCGACCTAGCTGGACTTTTCCTGCACACTTGATAAAAGTGTCAGACAACAACACAACTAACTTAACCCATTTGTCATTCATCAAAACCTGGGTTAGACCGTTAGTGCTACCCGCACCAATAGTTTAACCCTTATCCGCTAACCTTCTCCTCTTCAGTAAAGTATCGGAGGAGAGAAGCCACTTACAACAATTGGAGTACATGAGTAAAAAGTAAAGGACAGAGAGACAAAAGTTATTCGGGTGTATTGTATCTTTGAACATAACTTCTTGCCTTCTTTTATAGCCTCTAGTTGAGCTACTAACATGGCTCATTTGGTTGACTGGATAGGTTGTTCGATCGATCGAAAATTGATGACATGGCAGATAAGACTCATCCACTCGACGGTGATCCCTCATCCCTTTGTTGATATATATAACATCAATTTGGTCGACCTTAACACTTACTAGTCGACCGAAACTTATCAGCTTCGGATGACTTTTTTTTGGACCTACTGTCATGTGTCCTTCAGTCGTGTAATCTTTATCTTTAGTTGCTTAATCTACTTACATCAGATCTCCACTACTGGATCATCTTCCATGTGGCTTTTGGTTGCTCTATTCCATTGTTCGATTTACCGATTCATCTCCATCAATATCTTGTAAATAGATAACATGTATCTAGTTCATAGGTCGACCAGCAACTCTTTTTTGGTAGCCAAACTTTCTAACTTAGCCGACTATGCCTGAGTCCTCTTGGAGTTGCATCCAGCTACATTTCACTAAACTCTCGTCTAACTAGCTTACCTTGCACACACTTCCTCTTGACTTCTCATTCCTCGAATACTCGAGTAGTCTTCCACAGCTTCTCTCCCTTGGATGCACTGATCTCATCAGCTCCTTTCCCTTGTCATCCTTCATGCTCTCTTGCATCTTCTTTCAAGGTCTGTTGTCTCCGATTTTCCTTGTAGTTTTCGGTCCCTCAGATGTCACGTACCACCTTTCATCGTATTTTACTAAAACTTAAGTTATCGGATATCTGTGTGTTCCCTTAAGTTCCTACATACTTAGACACACAAGCTAGTAATGCGAGCAAGACTTAACTTAGGCTAATTTAATGACACATCAAAATAGTCTTGGTTAAAACCACTTGAGATTTTAACATAAGTTGAATACTTGGTGAATGAAAAAAAAAAGTATGACAACCTTTGACTCCTCTACGCTGGCTTCTTTGGAAGAGAATCATGGTATATTGTGAAGAGTTCAGCTGCATTGGGGCTAGGGTTCCGGTGCAACAACGATAGATATGTTGGTTCAATCAATCTAAGGTCAAGGTTGTCTAAGTTGATTAAGCTCTGGTTGACTCGAGTTTGGAATTTAATATTTTATTAATATGTTAGTAAGAAGTCAAGTAGGTCAATGTTGATTGGATAATTGACTAGAAGTGGGAAGTCCAAAAAAAAATTAGCAAGAGAAAAGTCTAAGTGGGTCAAAGTTGACCGAACATTTGGTGATCGGAAGTCCCAACAAGAAGTTGGTAAAAGAAGAGTCTAAGTGGGTCAATGTTGACCGAAAACTTGATGATTGAGAGTCCAATGAAAAGTTGGCAAGAGAAAAGTCTAAGTGGGTTATGGAAGACCGGACACTTAGTGATCGGAAGACTGGACACTTAGTAATCGAAAGTCCAACATAGAGTTAACACAAGATAAAAAGTCCAAGTGGATCATGAAGGACCCAACACTTTGTGATGATGGAAGTCCCGACAGGTAAAGGTTGATCGGATGCTAGGCAATGGGAAGTCTCAGCAGGTCAAAGTTGACTAAATGCTAAACAAAGAAGTCCTAGTAGGTTAAGGTCAACCGGATACAAGACAAGATAAGAATTCAACTTAAGTGAAAATCTACAATAGACTTCGGATATTATCTAAAACAATAGGTAGATAATTACTGAAGTAGATGCACGTGAAGTAAAAAGAACATTTTATTACTTCACCATAAAAGTAACGAAGTCTTTCACCGGTTCAAGACTGGTTCAAAATTGGATCGATTTTGAAGTACAAAGGCTTTATTACTTCGTCGCTTATATAATAGTACTAAAGTAGTTGATTATATATGTGTTCATAAGTTGCATTGATTGACGAAGTAAAATATGTATACGACTTCACAATTTGATCAGTGACGAAGTAAATAGTTTCTTTAAATACACCACTATTTAAATTTGTCGATGTCTTTTGTATTGTATTACTCCACCATTTATTCATAGTGTTGAAGTAATTGATTATATTTTACTACAATACAATTTTCATTGACAAAAGTATATAATATAATATTTTACTACAACACAATATTTTCACCATTAAAATTGAACAAATATATCACAAATATCTATCAAATATAATAAAAAGGTATATTCATAAAAGATATATTTAGCCAACTTCACCCAAATATTCATAAAAGACTTGTTTGATATCATAGCCTCACAAGTTTGATCATTAATGACCACAGCAAGTTGAGCCTTCAATTTCTCTATTTCAGCGTTCAAGCTCTTATTCTCCTCTAATTGTTCTTTGAAATTGTTGGTTGAATTCTTTGGGACTGATTCTCTATTCTTTCTTGTAGTTTTAAAATATAGTTGGGGTTTTACACATCCTCCCACATCTCTAACCAAACCATAGTGTTCCTGATTTCCTAAGAAAATAGTTAACACATCATTTATCCCAGAAGATTTGAACTCTCTTTTGACCTTCTTTTCTAAGAAGTCATCCTACAATTAGGGATGTAGCAAATTAATCCAAAAACTTTAATTTTATTTAGCAAGGAAATATGAAAATTAGATAAAACTAAATATTTATAATTTTTTCAACGACTTCTACTATCTCCATATTTATTATGTTGTCATATTTGTCCTTGCGAGCTTTACGCCAAAATATCGATCTATTTAATTCCTCATTTTCAACAATTAATTCTTTCTCTCTCTACAATTCTAAAATTGACTAGATAAATAATATTAAATGCTTGTTGAAAATGACAAATAAAATGCTCCATACCTTACCAATTGAGCCTCCAAGCTGATGTAACATGTAACAAATCCGTCTGTGATGATATCTATAATGCATCGTTTGTTCCTTTTTCTTTTTGCGAATAACCTACATCATTATATTCTTGAATTAAATATGAAAATAAATAATTCTTAAAGGAAACATGACAATATTCATATGAGTACCTCCTATAATGGATGAAGTCTTCCATCCACAAATGCTTTCCAAACTGCTTTTGAGATCTGATACTGACCCGGTGGAGATCTCAATTTTTTAGAATTATCTTTATTTGGCTAAACAAATCTGCTAGTGAGTTTGTTTTTGAAATCTCTCCATTTTTGAACTACTAAATTCATCATAGAAGTCTCACTTTGTGTTGCTAATTCGAACATATTCTGCAACATAAAATATTAGTTGGTACTATTAATAGAGAAGTTCAATAGGAATAAGAAAATAATAAAAATATAAGCTAGATAATTATACAACTAATATAACAAGAATGAATTAAAGAAGGTAGTGATAGAAGAGAGCTGGAAAACTAACTTAATTTGGGATTGTATGTATATATTAATCTTATTAAGATCTCTTCCCACAATTCTGAGCAAACTTTAACTTTAACTAAGCAATATGAACATTTATTTATTTATAATTAAAGAAGATAATTGCCTGAATTTTTCAACAACTTCATCAAACTAGCAGTTGAGTTTTGTAGTAAAAAACCTTATAACTCCAACCATAAGAACACCAATTCCAACGTTAGCACACACTACTGTTCTTAACAAAATATTCCCAAAGATTAATCAGTAGAATAGAAGGAATAACTAAATAGCTGGCTCTGAAGATCAAAAGTTAGTGACTAAGAAAACAAATTAGAAAATGTTTATGTTTTAAAAAGTGGATCACACTGCTGCATATGCATTTTCAGAAGGGGCAACTTATGCAGCAGCCTAAATCTCATATGCTTGTATGTGTTTGCGTCTTTCCAAAATGCATATGAATTTCATTCATGTCCAATCTAATACTAATTATATCAGCTTGTAATACATAAATAAAAAACTAATAAATAAACAAAAGACATACTCTAATGATTTCTCAATACTATTGGTGGTAAAAGGTGAATACGTTTGCTTTCAGCGTCCCCGTCAATCTGTTTCAGGGCCAACACGGAGGAGGTAAATCATGGATAACTACTAACTTTTGAAATAGTGACTAGCACATAAAAAAGACATTACCTCAATTTTACCGGATTTCTCAATACTATTACTTTCAGTGGATTGGCATGCATTGTTATATTTCTGTTTCATGTATTCTAGTTTGCATATGTCACATATGTCATATATGTCAAACATTGTTTCAATAATTTTTTGGTCCATCCTCAACAATGAGATTAACAAAGATAACATTAATATGATAGAGGGGATAAAATGGAGAAGATCTTTTTCTTTCATTGCGGTAAAAAGGTGAATACGCTCGTCCCTAGTACTTTCGACAACCCATCCCAAAGTTAACACGGAGAAGGTAAATCACGGGCAGCTACTAAACTTTGGAATAGTGACTAGCACATAAGGGAGGTATTTACCTCGGCTTTGCCGAGATTCAAACCCCATATTTCATTATGATAACATATCATGTGCTAGCCACTAGATCCATAGGAGGGGACAAAATCTTTTCCTCTCATGCCTTTATAGTAAAAGGATAATTTTTTGCTGTGTGAGTCAAAGTTTTGGGCAACTAGAAAATAACATGCAAAATATTGTCATTGAAATAAAAAAACTAAGATGAATGTGTGAGATTATTAGCCGATAAATCACGAAAACTACTTTACAAGAGTAATTAGATGTATTAAAGATGATGATTTGAGAGAAAATATATAAAGCTATTATGATTGTGTCCAAAGAACACTTCTAATTCTGAAAAACCTCTTTCCCCTAATTCTGAAAAAAAATCCTTCCACTAAAGAACACATCTACTTATCCCATATGAAGAAGAGAGTAATCATAGGACATGAGATGCCATAAATCAACTTGGTTGACGAGCTGTTGGTGCTGCAGGATTGGATTGGTTAGAGACGGCAACCTCAAGCTCAAACTTTTAGCGCAGACAGTGGGCGTATGATATCTCTTGCGTAATGACCAGGGGTCGATTCTCAGGAACTAAAGACCTGGGGTTATCCTACCATGCGCCTATGGTCTATGTACCCGCATGTACCTCCCTCCATATCCGTGAGGCCAACACTAGGAGGGCCGCTAAAGTAGCGAATCTACCTTTTTTAGAAAACACTTGTCTCTTCTTCCCGTGGCCAAGAAACCTCAAAGAGGACGACCTATCAACGGTCAATTCCCCTAGTGGCACTACAAAGAGGAAGAACCCTAATGACATAGCAGAGAGGAAAGGACAAAAGGAGGTCGAAGAGGGAAGAAACCTAGAGTGTAGAGAGGAAAGGAAGTGAAGACATCATAACGCGAAGGCTGTCCATCAGGGAAAAATGAGAAGCTTACCATCGGGAAAAACACAAAGGCTTGCGTCAGGAAAAAATACGAAGGTTTGCGTCGGGGGAAAACACGGAGGCTGTGAAATGCTTTTGGTAAAAAATAAAAGGAGAACTTAGGGTTTTAGCAAAGAATAGGTGGAAAAATAATAAACTGGTTCAACGGGGAAAATTGTAACCGATTCAAACTTATTACTTTAACACTTAGACATATCAATTTTATTTAATAACTTATTACTTCATTGAATATATATTATGAAGTAAAATACCAGATAAAATTAGAAGTAAGACCTATATTTGTTAACCTAAGAAGTCTAAAATCATATTTACTACATTAAATTTATTACCGAAGTTGATTATCATATATTACTTCATAACTACTAATTACTGAAGTAAATAGAGGTAAAGTCTATTGTAGATTTTCACATACATTGGTAAAGTTGAAATAGGAGTATTTGTCGATCGATAGGTCGTATCGATCAACCAATACTCTAAACCCCGAAATAATGTTTTGAGGTATTTTTAATGTTTGCTACAGCAACTAAGGTTTATTTTTTAATTACAAATTTAATTTTTTTTATCTTTAAAAATATTTTTTTATAAAAAATATTTTTTTATAAAAAATTATATTTATAAGGAGAAAGTTCTTAGTGGAAGTGAAGGAGACAAATATCAAGTAAAATCTAAGTGTTGTGTATGTGGAGTCAAATTTGAATCAAGATTTTTGCTGTGCATTCAAATGACGAGCATAAAGTGAAGATGAGAAGCGATCAGAGCTAATCATCTCTCCCTCCCTAGCTCGCACGGGTCCTAACAAGATAGATGTGTTTCTCATCTAATTTTGTCTCATTTCATTGCAAGTAATTGGATTGAATCAAAGCAATCCGTTTTAGATGAAAATAGATAATACATTTAGATGTAACAAATCTGTTACAAATTCAAGTCGCACCACATACTAATGTGGCCCAACTTGAACTTGATTGAATATCTCTCCAAATCAACGCTAAATTAAATAAAATTCAAGAGGAAAGCAATTAAATAAAATTCCTCATACTTCAGCTTGATTTTTTTTTAAAAATTGTCCAATTGCGGAAAGGATAATGCAGGTTGATGGTGAAGTTGGCCAGACATGCTGCAAAGGTTGGAACCGCCAACCCAGCGACCCCCTCACCCAGGCCTCACAAGTATGAGAGGGAGGAAGTTGGCCAGACATGATTGTTTGATTGATGGAGAAAATGACAACGCTGAAAATATCATCCTCAATAAACCCAACACAAGGGGAACGGGCTGCCGTCCCCCTCCGTAGGATCCTACAGACGAATCGATTATTGAGGAGATGGCCTGATTCGGATTGGGAAACGCAGCACAGCACAGCATAGGACAGGATGGGATGATGGGCATGAGAAAGCCGCCATGGCCAAGGGGAAGTATGAGGAGTCACTCCTTGTACAATTAGTCAGGGCCTTCCAGTTGTAAATTATTAAATTAGGTTCCCCAATGATTGAGCTTAATAATTGCATCAAATTTCCTTGTCCAGCCAGCTTAGGTGCCCTTCTTGGCTCATGCTTGGGCATTCAAGATCCTTATTTCTTTGTTATTTGTAAATAAAATTCCTTGTGACAATGCTATGGAATGTTTAAAACAGACCCACATTGGTAGCTGTATTGAAATATCCAAAAGTTGGGAAAATCAATTGAAATTGCATTTCATACTCAAGAATAAATATAGCCAAAATCGTTCAATTTGTTCCTTTATGATTCAAATCAAATAGTGAATAGTAGACCGAATCCACATGCGCAAGGTGACTTTGATATCTATTTTCTTGAAATGACTTCTTCCACTTTAAACTCACTCTTTCTCAAAATTTTTTTGAAGGTAGAGAAGTCTCTACAAATTCATTCTTACAAGAACACAACAAGAAATAAGAAAGTAAATACAAATATAATCAAAATCATACTTGATCTCTTCTTGCTTAGAAATGTATCTTGTTGACTCAAAAACACACCATTACTTGGCTTCAAAATCTTCAAGAATTAACCGCTTCAAATATCCACAAGACCCCTCTTTTTTAGGGTTGCTTTCATGTTGGTTTACACTTCCCAATCAATTAGTCTTACCCCTAATCGATTGTCACATCAGATGTGACCGTTTAAATCTATAGAATGACTTTATTTTGTCTGATCAATCGATTGATGAACCATACTAACGTTGGGAATTTCGGGCCGTAAAAATCGCCTTTTTGCGTTGCGGAAACCCCGAACCTCAAGCCACCGGATCCGTACGAATATAAAATTTTTGAAAAACATTATGAGTACGAGTTTCTTATGCTAGTTCTAAACTAGATCTACAAGGAGAAGGAATTTACTCTCGATGCGATGCCCTTCGACATCCCGCTCGTCCAACGGTTCGCCGGATCTCGAGATCGTCAAGTGTACGATCCTCTAGAAGTATCCACACGAACAAACTAGGTGCAGAAGACCAAACAAAGGTGTGCTAGCACCTTAGATGGTTCGGCCAGGGAGGAGGAGAGGGAGAGCAAGAAGAGAGGAAGAAGGAGGAATGAATGCCTTGAATGAAAATCAAAATTTTCATCCACACCATAAGTGGCCGGCCACTATTGGAGTTGTAACCTCTATTCTCATTTAATGTGGCCATTAAAGAGGAGATTTGTAACCTCCATGAGGTGGCACACACATGTGCAAAACTTAATGATGTGTAACACCATTATTGGCCACTTAATGCCAACTCACAAATGAGGTGGCAAATAGTCAAGTCAAACTTGACTCTTCCTCTTCCTCCACCTCTCAAGTCAAGTCAAACTTGACATTATAACTCTCATGGTTGATCAAATCAAACCATTTGATTCAAGCCAATTTAATATAATGAATCTAATTCATTTAATTAAATTGATTCAATGAGTCATAATCTAAATTAGACTCATTGAACACATGAATCAAATTGAGTCCAACTCAATTAGTTCAATTAGGATTACTCTTAATCCAATTTGATTCATCACATGAATCTAATCCTCTTGGTTCATCATATAAACTTAATCTCCATCTAATTGTTCTTTGTGTGTGACCCTATAGGTTCTTATAACGTTGGCAATGCTCCTAAACCAATTTAGAAGCATAAGTAATGAGCGGTATCAAGCTACACATCATTACTACCCAAGTTATAAGAATGTTGAGATCCAACATCACCTTGTGACTACTAATTGTGACTCCTCACAATATATGACATTGTCCTTCTATCCTAGACATCTAGATTTATCAATGTGAGGCATAGACCGTGTCATCCTCTAGTCAATCTAAATCTTGAACTCCAAGTAGACTCACTCAATCAAATGAGCTCAATATCTCATATTGACTCATTTGGACATAACCATGCACTTCGTGGTCTTACTCTATCAAGAATATCGATGTCACTCTCGTCATATAGAAGGGATATATCCCATCTACATCACTCACATCCCTCCGCATAATTTGTTACATACCCAGTAATTGCCTTTATAGTCCACCCAGTTACGGGTGACGTTTGACGAAACCAAAGTACATAACTCCTTATGTAGGGAAACATGGTGACTTCAGGTCTAAGGACTAATAGTCATACTAATAGCCACATGAGAAAGTATATGACACTCATATAACGATCCATGATACTTTCTCATGGCGGGTCATTCAGTATACATTCTCTAATGCATACCCATGTGTCAACTTGATATCTCCATATCCATGACTTGTGAGATCAAGTCATCGAGTTGACTTACATGCTAGTGTCGTTGAATTAACATTGTCCCTGAATGTTAATACTCGACTAGGAATGATTAAGAGTAGTGTTCCCTATATCATCTCACTATCGATTCAACCAATTGATTGATATAGGTAAGAACCTTCTATTCAAGGACGCTACTATACTTAGTTATTTGGCACCAATACAAGTAAGTATAATAACCAAAACAAATGCCTTTATTAATATACAAGAATATGATACAATGAGTCCATACAACAATCATAAAATGATTGGCTCTAGGGCTCTAACTAACAATCTCCCACTAGTACTAGTGCCAATCAGTATAGGCTCTAATGCCTAATGACCTAGTATGACCATCATGCTTTCTCTGTGCCAAAGCCTTAGTTAAGGGATCTGCGATGTTAGCCTCTGTAGGTACTGTGCAAATCTTCACATCTCCTCTATCAATAATCTCTCGAATGAGATGGAAGCGCCGTAGTATGTGTTTGGTCCGCTGGTGTGAACGAGGTTCCTTAGCCTGTGCTATAGCTCCATTGTTGTCACAATAGAGCTCAATAGGGTCAGCGATACTAGGAACCACCCCAAGTTCAGTGATGATCTTGCGGATCCAAACTGCCTCCTTTGCTGCCTCTGATGCAGCAATGTACTCGGCCTCTGTTGTAGAATCAGCAACTATGTCCTGCTTCAAACTTTTCCAGCTCACAGCACCACCATTTATACAAAACACGAACCTTGATTGCGATCGATAATCATCCTGGTCGGTCTAGAAGCTGGCATCACTGTAACCCTTTACAACTAGCTCGTCATCGCCTCCATATATTAAGAAATATTCTTTAGTCCTTCTTAAGTACTTAAGAATATTCTTGATCGCTATCCAGTGACTTTCACCTAGATCTGACTGGTATCTGCTCGTCATGCTCAAAGCATACGAGACATCAGGACGAGTACATAGCATGGCGTACATGATAGATCCTATGGCTGAAGCATAAGGGATCTGATCCATGCGGTCTCTCTCCTCTCTAGAAGAGGGACCTTGAGTCTTGGAAAGACTTACGCCATGTGACATCAGCAGAAATCCCTTCTTGTAGTTCTGCATGGCAAACCGAAGGAGTACCTTGTCAATGTATGTACTCTGACTTAGGCCAAGAAATCTCTTAAATCTATCTCTATAGATATGTATTCCTAGAATGCGGGATGCCTCACCTAAGTCCTTCATTGAGAAACATGTCCCTAGCCAAGTCTTGGCAGACTCTAGCAAAGGGATGTCTTTCCCAATGAGTAGTATGTCATCCACATACAATATGAGGAAGACAACTATGTCCCCTACAACCTTCTTGTAGATACAAGGCTCATCTTCATTTTTGATGAAACCAAACTGTTTGATCGCATCATCGAATCGAAGATTCCAGCTCCGAGAAACTTGCTTTAGTCCATAAATGGACTTATGCAGCTTGCATACTCTACTAGTATGCTGTGGATCTACAAAACCCTCAGGTTGTGTCATGTACACATCCTCGAGCAGGTTTTCATTCAGAAACGCGGTTTTGACATCCATCTACCATATCTCATAGTCATGGTATGCTGCAATAGCAAGCATGATCCGAATGGACTTAAACATCGCTACTGGAGAAAAGGTTTCATCATAGTCAATACCATGAATCTGCTTGAAACCTTTAGCAACCAAGCGACCCTTATAGATAAGTCCATCCATGTCAGTCTTTCTCTTAAAGACCCACTTACACCCAATGGGTTTTACCCCTTCAGGTGGATCAACCAAAGTCCATACTTGGTTGGTGTATATTTCCATCTCGGATCTCATGGCCTCTAGCCATTTCTCGGAATTTGGTCTCATCACAGCTTCCTGATAGGTGGTAGGCTCATCCTCTATGAGCACAACGCCATCATGGTCAGACAAGAGAAATGAGTATCTCTCAGGCTGACGACGTACCCTATCAGACCTGCGAAGAGGTATGTCTAATTGAACTGGTTGTTGTTCCTCAACTCCTTGATGAACAACATCGTCCACAACACTTTATGGTTTCAGTTCAACTTCCATCGAGGCTTCAGTGTTATTGTTCGCATCTTGAACTTCTTCAAGATCGAACGTACTCCCACTAGTCTTTCTAGAAATACCCCAGTCTTTGCCACAACTACCTTGTGCTGATTGGGAATGTAGAAGTAATATCCCTTAGTTTCCTTGGGATATCCAATTAAATAACACTTATCAGATTTGGGTCCCAGTTTGTCTGAGACTTGACGTCTAACGTAAGCGTCACAGCCCCAAATCCTCATAAAAGACACCTGGGCATCTCTCCCAGTCCATATCCTATATGGTGTCTTTATCACGACCTTGGATGGAACTCGGTTCAGTATAAAAGCTGCCGTGTCTGGAGCATAGCCCCAAAGAAATGTAGGAAGATCTGTGTGACTCATCATAGACCATACCATATCTAATAGAGTACGGTTCCTCCTTTCAAATACACCATTCCACTGTGGTGTTCCAGGAGGAGTGAGTTGAGATAGAATCCCACACTCAGCTAGATAGTCACGAAACTCATGGCTAAGGTATTCTCCACCTCGATCTGATCGAAGTATCTTAATACTCTTGCCAAGCTGGTTCTGTACTTCATTCTTGATTTCTTTGAACTTTTCAAAAGATTCAGACTTATGTGTCATCAAGTACACATAACCATATCTACTGAAGTCATCAGTAAATGTGATGAAGTACTTATAACCGCCTCTAGCAGCGACATTGAAAGGGCCACATACATCACTATGTATAAGTCCTAACAAATCAGTCGCTCTTTCGCTGTGCCCACTAAAGGGAGTCTTGGTCATCTTGCCTAGTAGGCATAACTTGCACGTCTCATAAGATTAAAATCAAATGAGTCCAGCAAACCATCCTTATGGAGCTGGGATAAGCGCTTGTCGTTTATATGACCTAAGTGTCAGTGCCAGAGATAGGTTTGGTTCATGTCATTTGACTTGAACCTCTTGGTATTTATGTTATAGATAGGGCTTTCAAGGTCTAGAATGTATAGTCCGTTCATCAGAGGTGCACTACAATAGAACATATCTTTTAAATAAACAGAACAACATTTGTCCTTTATTATAAAAGAGAAACCTTTCTTGTCCAAACAAGAAACTGAAATTATGTTCTTAGTTAAAGCAGGCACATAACAACATTCATCTAATTCTAATACAAGCCCAGAGGGCAGAGATAGAAAATAAGTCCCTACAACAACAGCAGTAACCCGTGCTCCATTGCCTACTCGTAGGTCCACCTCTCCCTTCGTCAATGCCCTGCTATTTCTCAGCGCCTGCACATTAGTACAAATGTGAGAAGCACATCCGGTATCTAATACCCATGATGAAGAAATAGATAGATTGACTTCTATAACATATATACCTGAAATGGAAGTCTCACTTCACTTCTTCTTAAGATCTTCTTGGTACACCTTGCAGTTCCTCTTCCAATGCCCGGTCTGACCGCAGTGGAAGCAGGTAGCATCCTTGGCGACCCCTCCTTTAGGCTTCAGTGCCTTGCCTTTTCCCTTGGCTTGGGACTTTCCTTTGCCTTTGGGCTTGCCCTTGCCCTTGTGTTTCTGAACCATCAAAACAGAGTGGGGCTTAACCTTCTTAAGGTTCAGCTCAGCAGTTCTTAACATGCTAAGCAGCTCGGGCAGTGGCTTGTCAATTTCGTTCATGTTGTAGTTTAGAACGAATTGACTATAGCTATCCGGCAAGAATTGCAAGATCAGGTCAGTGGCCAGCTCTTGGCCAAGCGGGAATCCCAACCTCTGTAGGTTTTCTATGTACCCAATCATTTTGAGTACATATGGGCCTACGGGAGCCCCATCTGACATCTTGCACTGAAATAGTGCCCTTGAGATCTCAAATCTCTCATGCCGCGCTTGTCCTTGATATAGTTGACAAAGATGTTCAACCATATCATAAGCACCCATTAACTCGTGTTCCTTCTGAAGCTCAGAGTTCATGGTCACGAGCATAAGACAGGACACATCTAATGCGTCATCTTGATGCTTATTGTAAGCATCTCGGTCAGCTCGCGTGGCAGTGGCAGGAGGAGCCTCCGGAATGGGCTGCTCCAGAACGTACAGTTTACGTTCTTGGGTGAGAACTATTCTCATATTCCTATACCAGTCCAGGAAATTTGCTTCGTTGAGCTTGTCCTTGTCAAGGACAGAACGCAGAGAGAAGGTGTTCGTGTTTGACATCATGGTTATCTACAATAGAAAAATGCAGAAAATAAATAAACATCATATTCTTTTAATCATTTAATTAGGCCTTTAACTAAATGATGCTCCCACTGAATTCTATAATTCAAGTGGGACAAGATCCACATCATACTATGCCTTGAGTTAGCTTTGGCTAATATGCCCAAGATTTAGTATGATCAGTAGGTAATGATTTACCAATTACATCTTTATGCAACTCTTGTTTATAGGATCAAGATCCGCATTTATATTAAAACTCGAGTTAGCTTTGGCTAATACGCCCAAGAGTTAATATAAATGTGATTTTGACCTATCTACCAACCATTGGAAAATGCCTATAGTTAAACTCGAACCAATTGAGTTAACTAGTTACTCAATCTAATTGAGTTGTACTCACCCATGCGTTGATAGGCGGGACCAAGATTGTCCCTCCGTACCCTACCAAGATAATATGTGTTGCTCTACTTTGGCAGATTCAACAACACATGTGATCGAGGTAGTGATAGGTATCACGGCATGGTAGGCATTTGAGTTGACTCGATTTTGCTCTAATCTAATCGTTGATGTGTATCAAATACTCAATTTAGATCTAATCTAATCGTTAGGGTACATCTTGTACACGATTTAGATCTAATCTAATCGTTAAGGCGCTAATTAATTACTATACTAGCATGCATCACATATACACACACAAGAAATTAATTAAATTATTTATGATTAGTCATGGCCCTACTACGATCTTCTCAAGCCAATGAGAAGATCGGATGGTCAACAGCTTCTCAAGCTCCTCCCTTTGACCACCTTGTGTTGCTCGCGCCCTCCTCGTAACTCCGTCTCGAGTGGACCTTCCACCGCTCTAATTTTGTACAATAAAATTTTGAAACTTGAGTTACATTCGAGTCTAAACTAATTTACAACAAGAATAAAAGAGAGGCACAAAGCGCAGGTCGCGTATCAAGTATACATCACACACAACATAAATGACGACGCGCAGGCCGTAATATGAATTACAACACAATTTTTCAAATCTAATTTAGGTCTTTTGGGCCATGACTATCACAAAATAATACATAATTCTAAATTATGTATTTTCTATAATTTTCTATAATTTTTACTACAATTTTTACAATTTTTATGAGTAAAATTCTCGGCGGTTCCGTTTAGCGAGTTTTCGAGCGCAATCGCGGAACGAAGCCCCTTGCGGGGTCAGGGGCAGCGCCCCTGTTGGTACAGCGGGGACCGACAAGAGGGTGGTGAATTTCCTGCAAGTAAAAACTAAACCCTCCTCAACCAATTTAAACTCAAATAGATGCAATAGTTACAAGATTAAACAATACTAAAGTATAAACAGAAAAAGAAGACTCAGCTATTTTAACCTGGTTACAACCAAGAGGGTTGTTAATCCAGGGCGATGAAAGACGCAGTAAGAAACTCCTTCTCTGAAGGCGGAGAAGCCGTTTACACTTTGAAGAGCACAGAACTATTGCTTAACTAGAGAGTACAAGAGTTGAATTTCGTTCACTTTTTCGTTGTTTTCTAAAGCTGCCCGAGACCCTCTTTATATAGGGGTTCTCGAGCTTATCAGATTACCTGATCCTTCGGGATCAGGTTTGACTCAAGAGGGATCGTTCGATCGATCCCCAGGTTCGATCGACCGAACCTGCTGTATCTGCCCATTCTTCCGTCCAGGTACAGTCTCTGTGGATCGAGCTTAGGTTCGGTCGACCGATCCTTTTTTTCGGTCGACTGATCAGCCAACGGTCTCCAGCTGAGTTGGCCTGATCAAAACTGCTCAACTTGGTCTCTGGATAAACTTGGGTTCGGTCGACCGATCAGCATGTTCGGTCGACCGATAAGCTCCACCAACGTTCAGCCTCTGACGTGGCATTTGACGTGTCTGCTGAAGTTGGTTTCTGATAAAGTGGGGTTTGGTCGACCGATCAAGGGGTTCGGTCGACCGAACCATTGACAAGTCAACTTCCTGTTGACTTGCTTCGGTTCGGCTCCTTGGGTGATTACGGCCTACCAGAATAGGGCTAACCCGAGCCCAATTCCCAGCCTTCTCCTCGAGCAGTTTTCCTTCCCAGCTTTATGTCCCTCGAACGCCGCGCACGTTCTTCTCACTCACCGGAGTACTCTTCCACAGCTCTCCCGTCCTTCGGACGCACCGAGCCCGTCAGCTCCCTTCCCGTGCCGTCCTTCTCGCCAGCTGCGTCTTCAGCTCGACTTCCTGCGCTCCTAAGTTCCTGCACACTTAGACACAGGGATCAGACAAACAGGACCTAACTTAAACTTGGTTGATCACATCAAAACTACCGCGGGGTCCAACAATCTCCCCCTTTTTGATGTGCATCAACCCAAGTTCAGGTTAGGGAAAAAACCAACAGATAGTAATTTAAAGAAATTACTAAACTAACAATTCAAGCATAAATTTGCAATCAAAATAAATTGCAACACGAAATATGTAAATCTAAATTCCCTTAACTCCCCCTTTACTCTTTCTTAAGTGAACTTATACTTATTCTCCCCCTTTGATCACAGAAAAAACGGGGTTTAAAATAAAGTGGTTTTGAAGTTGTTTGACAATTAAAGAAAATTCTAAGCATTTTCAGAGTAACCTTAAAAATTTCTGAGTAAAAAAAATTGCTAAGTCTTTTGAAAGCAATTCTAAGTAAAAGTTAAAAAAAAAACTTAGTTAAGTTAAACATATTCTAAGTTTTGAAAAATTGTTCTAAAGCCTTTAAAAACTTTTCAAAGCATTATTTAAGTCTATTTTCAATGCTTTGGTCAAAAAGTTAATTAAACAAATCATTTCTATAATTGGCTTCCAGGCAGTGGCGAGGCACTAGACCTTCTTGGTTAGTGGAGCAACAACCACTTTCTAGTCAAAGCCGCATAAGGAAATTCCTTGTTTAATTTTCTCTCTGAAAGCACTTTTTATTTTTTATTTTTTAAGGAATCAGTCTAACACAGATTTTGGAACCCAATAAAGGTTCCTTCCTATAGGGTTATTCAAAAATATAGGGGTATATAATTCTTAGGAATTTTCCTAAGTTGACCCTGATGCTTCCTTATATACCAGTTTAATTTTTCATAAATTTTAAGTCTTGATTTTTGAAAAACATTTATCTTTAAGCATCCATCAAATTTCAATTTTTCAATTTCTAATTTTAAATTTTCATTTTCTGATTTCAAATTTTCATTTTCATTTTCTAATTTATCTAATTCATTAGAAAGAGCATTAATAAATTTAAAAGACTGAGTCGGTGTTAGATTACGTACCTTACTTACCTGACTCGGTGATGCTCCCCCTTCACTGCTGCTTTCTTCTTCTGATGTTCCTCCCCCTTCATCGATGCTCATCTCTGCGCTAGACGTTTCTTCTAGCAGATGGCTGGCCATCAGTGCTAGTCCTGAGAATTCTTCGACTTCGGATTCGGAGGACGACGATTCATCCCACGTGGCCTTTAAGTTGTGTTTGGGTCGAGCTGACTTCTTGTTCCTTTCCTTATCCTTCTGTTTTCTCTTTAATTTTGGGTAGTCCTCCTTGATGTGCCCTTCTTCGTTACAGTTGTAGCAACGGACTATCCTTCTCTTTTGATGACGTTTACTTGACTGCGATCTAAATTTGTTAGATTTAAAAAACTTATTAAAACGTCTTACCATTAATGCAACTTTGTTTTCGTCGATAGTCGCTTCGGAGTCAGGATTGTCCTTTTAAGCTCGTAGGGCAATGTTGAGGTTCGACTTCTCTACTAGATTTTCTGCAAGTCGAGATTCGTGAAGTTCGAAGGTTGAAAACAATTGTTCTAATGTACTAACCTCGAAGTCCTTAGAGATGTAGTAAGCATCTACTAAGGAGACCCACTCGGGAGTTCTCGGGAAGGCGTTGAGCGCGTATCGGATTGAGTCCCGATTTGTTACTTCTTCTCCAAGATTGGTTAGTTGCGTGATCAGCTCTTTGATCCTTGCTTGGAGTTGCGCTACCTTTTCGCCTTGGTTCATCCGGAGGTTCGTCAACTGGGTCCGGAGGATGTCGCGCCTTGCTAGCTTCGCCTTGGAAGTACCTTCGTGAAGCTCCAGGAATTTTTCCCAGAGATCTTTCTCGGAGTCGTAGCTTCCGATCTGATTTACCTCCTGAGGTGGCAGAACGCTGAGCAGGTGGAACACAGCCTTTCCGTTGGTGACAAAATCAGCTTGCTCCTTCTTGCTCCACGTGTTTTCTTCTTTATCTTTTGGTGCTGCAAAACCATATTTCATTATAATAAGAATATCAAAATCCATTTTAAAGAATACCTCCATTTTTCGCTTCCATGTAGCAAAATCTCCGTCGAACTTTGGGGGATGAATGTTCACGCCGGCCATTGTTCTGATCCTTGTGCTTCAGATGGCGGTTAGTCCCTCTGAGGCTGTTGGGCTCTGATACCACTTGTTGGTGCAGCGGGGACCGACAAGAGGGGGGTGAATTGCCTGCAAGTAAAAACTAAACCCTCCTCAACCAATTTAAACTCAAATAGATGCAATAGCTACAAGATTAAACAATACTAAAGTATGAACAGAAAAAGAAGACTCAGCTATTTTAATCTGGTTACAACCAAGAGGGTTGTTAATCCAGGGCGATGAAAGGTGCAGTAAGAAACTCCTTCTTTGAAGGCGGAGAAGCCTTTTACACTTTGAAGAGCACAGAACTATTGCTTAACTAGAGAGTACAAGAGTTGAATTTCGTTCACTTTTTCATTATTTTCTAAAGCTGCCCGAGACCCTCTTTATATAGGGGTTCTCGAGCTTATCAGATTACCTGATCCTTCGGGATCAGGTTTGACTCAAGAGGGATCGTTCGACCGATCCCCAGGTTCGGTCGACCGAACCGGCTGTATCTGCCCATTCTTTCGTCCAGGTACAGTCTCTGTGGATCGAGCTTAGGTTCGGTCGACCGATCCTTTTTTTCGGTCGACCGATCAGCCAACGGTCTCCAGCTGAGTTGGCCCGATCAAAACTGCTCGACTTGGTCTCTGGATAAACTTGGGTTCGGTCGACCGATCAACATGTTCGGTCGACCGATAAGCTCCGAACCATTGACAAGTCAACTTCCTGTTGACTTGCTTCAGTTCGGCTCCTTGGGTGATTGCGGCCTACCGGAATAGGGCTAACCTGAACCCAATTCCCGACCTTCTCCTCAAGTAGTCTTCCTTCCCGGCTTTATATCCCTCGAACACCGTGCACGTTCTTCTCGCCCACCGGAGTACTCTTCCGCAGCTCTCCCGTCCTTCGGACGCACCGAGCCCGTCAGCTCCCTTCCCGTGCCGTCCTTCTCGCCAGCTGCGTCTTCCACTCGACTTCCTGCGCTCTTATGTTCCTGCACACTTAGACACAGGGATCAGACAAACAGGACCAAACCTAAACTTGGTTGATCACATCAAAACTACCACGGGGTCCAACAATACCCGCGATATAACCATCGCGAGTGTTCCTTAGCGATCCTACAACGCCTTAGCCCGCTGTCCCAAAAAGATTTGGGGCGAAACCTTGCCGTTTCGGAAAAATCTTCTCGGTAGTCGAAGCCTACAAGTGTCTCAACACTTATGCTTCGCTTCTACGAGAAAAATATCCATAAAAACCATAAAATTACAGAAAGTTACAGAATTGATATTTTTCTTAAAAATACAAATTAAACTCGTACAAGACTTCGCACGTGGCTCTGATACCACTGTTGGGAATTTCGGGCCGTAAAAACGGCCTTTTTGCGTTGCGGAAACCCCGAACCCCAAGCCACCGGATCCGTGCGAATATAAAATTTTCAAAAAAAAATTACAAGTACGAGTTTCTTATGCTAGTTCTAAACTAGATCTACAAGGAGAAGGAATTTACCCTCGATGCGATGCCCTTCGACATCCCGCTCGTCCAACGGTTCGCCGGATCTCGAGATCGTCAAGTGTACGATCCTCTAGAAGTATCCACACGAACAAACTAGGTGCAGAAGACCAAACAAAGGTGTGCTAGCACCTTAGATGGTTCGGCCAGGGAGGAGGAGAGGGAGAGCAAGAAGAGAGGAAGAAGGAGGAATGAATGCCTTGAATGAAAATCAAATTTTTCATCCACACCATAAGTGGCCGGCCACTATTGGAGTTAACCTCTATTCTCATTTAATGTGGCCATTAAAGAGGAGATTTGTAACCTCCATGAGGTGGCACACACATGTGCAAAACTTAATGATGTGTAACACCATTATTGGCCACTTAATGCCAACTCACAAATGAGGTGGCAAATAGTCAAGTCAAACTTGACTCTTCCTCTTCCTCTTCCTCTCAAGTCAATTCAAACTTGACATTATAACTCTCATGGTTGATCAAATCAAACCATTTGATTCAAGCCAATTTAATATAATGAATCTAATTCATTTAATTAAATTGATTCAATGAGTCATAATCTAAATTAGACTCATTGAACACATGAATCAAATTGAGTCCAACTCAATTAGTTCAATTAGGATTACTCTTAATCCAATTTGATTCATCACATGAATATAATCCTCTTGGTTCATCATATGAACTTAATCTCCATCTAATTGTTCTTTGTGTGTGACCCTATAGGTTCTTATAACGTTGGCAATGCTCCTAAACCAATTTAGAAGCATAAGTAATGAGCGGTATCAAGCTACACATCATTACTACCCAAGTTATAAGAATGTTGAGATCCAACATCACCTTGTGACTACTAATTGTGACTCCTCACAATATATGACATTGTCCTTCTATCCTAGACATCTAGATTTATCAATGTGAGGCATAGACCGTGTCATCCTCTAGTCAATCTAAATCTTGAACTCCAAGTAGACTCACTCAATCAAATGAGCTCAATATCTCATATTGACTCATTTGGACATAACCATGCACTTCGTGGTCTTACTCTATCAAGAATATCGATGTCACTCTCATCATATAGAAGGGATATATCCCATCTACATCACTCACATCCCTCCGCATAATTTGTTACATACCTAGTAATCACCTTTATAGTCCACCCAGTTACGGGTGACGTTTGACGAAACCAAAGTACATAATTCCTTATGTAGGGAACCATGGTAATTTCAGGTCTAAGGACTAATAGTCATACTAATAGCCACATGAGAAAGCATATGACACTCATATAACGATCCATGATACTTTCTCATGGCGGGTCATTCAGTATACATTCTCTAATGCATACCCATGTGTCAACTTGATATCTTCATATCCATGACTTGTGAGATCAAGTCATCGAGTTGACCTACATGCTAGTCTCGTTGCATTAACATTGTCCCTGAATGTTAATACTCGACTAGGAATGATTAAGAGTAGTGTTCCCTATATCATCTCACTATCGATTCAACCAATCGATTGATATAGGTAAGAACCTTCTACTCAAGGACGCTACTATACTTAGTTATTTGGCACTAATACAAGTATAATAACCAAAACAAATGACTTTATTAATATATAAGAATATGATATAATGAGTCCATACAACAATCATCAAATGATTGGCTCTAGGGCTCTAACTAACAACTAATTATGGCTTCTAATTGATTATGTCAATAAATTTTGAAATCTTTTGTTCTCTTGAGAAAGCACTGCCAATCGATTAACCCAATCGATTGACAAGACTAAATCGATTGGGCCAATTGATTTGGAATACTCCTGTTTCCTCACAAAACTTCTGCCAATTGGTTGTCTTAAGCCCAATCAATTGCTTCTAGACCCTACTATGCTTCCAAGATAACACAGTTAATCGATTGACTCAATTGATTACCGTAAGCCAATTGATCATCATAATCTATTCAAAAATCTTCTGGAAATAGGATCCCAATCAATTGAACTATTCTATTACTTTGGGCCAATTGATTATACTAATTGATTACTTAACCCTAAACTTTGAATCCTTGTTTAAGGTTCATTTGCCAATATCCAATCAACCTTGACCTATTGGGACTTTTTTGTTGGGGCAATTTCCCTAGGTCAAGGTTGACCATTTTGACTAAGCTTGAGTTGAGTCAAGCTTGAGTCAGGATTTGAGTTTTGATATTTGACAATATAAGGAGATTGTTGGAGCAATAGTCCGATTATGGAGATGGTCAAAGGGTTAACCAGATTGATGAGAATACAAGTCAAGTAGGTCAAGGTTGATAGGAGACTTGACTGGGGAAGTCCTAACTGACACTACAACAAAAACTGTAAACGACAACACCCCTATGACAACAGTTTTAAGAGAAAGCGTTGCGTATTTGCTCAAAGACAACGGTTTTTGCCAAAACCGTTGTCTTTGAACTCCCCATTAAATATAAAAGACAACGGTTTTAGCAAAACTGTTGTCATTGAGCGACTTTTTTTTTAAAACGACAACACTTTTTACAATGATTTTATAAACCATTGTCTTTATCCGCGTTTTTAGCGGCTGCGACAACAGTTTTGAAAAAATCGTTGTAATTGAATTTGGTCATTTCCCCCCTTCGCTGTTTTCCTTTCCCTCGCTGTTTTCTTTTCGGCGCAGTGTTTTCGCGTTCCCAAACCTAAGCCATTTATCTTTCCCTCTCCTCATACGACGTTGTGCTCCTTCTCGTTTCCTGGTGAGCGACGGCGTTCTCCAATAGGCTGTCGAAGATCCAGACGCACGGGAGGGAGAAACCAGAGAACGGGATCTGCCACGACGACAGCGCGCCGCTGGTGAAGGCGAAGACCATCGACGAACTGCACTCCCTGCAGAAGAAGAGGTCGGCGCCGACCACCCCCATCAAGGACGGCGCGCAGCAGGGCAATGCTGCCTTCGCCACCATCTCAGAGGAGGAGCGCCAGAAGCTCCAGCTCCAATCCATCAGGTCAATATTTAATCTCCAAACAAACATCTCTTTCTCAATAATAAAAAAGGGGGAAACATCCAGATTTCATTCGGCGTCTTCTCGCCGCCTCCCTCGTCCTTTTAAGGCCGCCTCCTGTCGCCTTGTCATCGGTCTGGGAAGGGCAGTAGCCGAAGACGGCAGCGCGGTTTGTGTGGAGTTTCGCAGGGGAGCGGCGGAGGAAGCTTCTTCCAGATTGGTTGGCGCTTCGAAGGTGATCACTTTAGGTTCCGCTTCCCCGATTCCATGTCAAGATTTTGTTTCCAAAAGATTTTTGCATTTACTCTTGTTTTTTGCTAGGAGAAAAAGAACGATTTTGCCGTTGATCTTCTTTGGTGGTTAGATAATGCCATTTCGTATCGTTTCTTCACTGAATATTTTCTTCCTCTGTCCTTTTTTTTTTGTTTGAGGAGCTTCTTATTTTAGGGGATGGCATAGTGATGTCGATGTTTCAGATATTTTTGGCTATATATTCTTTTTCTTGTGTTCTTTATTTGTTAAGCACTAATCATAACTAGTGCCGAATCTTTTCTCGCATTATATTGCCTTTGGTTTCTATTAACCAGTGTTTATGAGTCGAATCCTTGCAATGCATATGAAATCAATCATCCACTGATATGAGAGCTCATCATTTGACATGAGAAATCATTGGATCAGCTGCCATGCTGATTACAATTGAACAATATGATGCATATCCAAGACCTGTAGTTTTTCACTTCATCTGAGGGAGGATACAGGGGTCAATCTTCGAATTCTATGATTTATCCATATGAATTATCTGATGGAGCAAAATATATATGTTGAATATACACATGATATGAGCAAAATATCTTGTGTTTTTTATTAGGAAGTATGAGTGATTACTATCACAAATAGGATCAATGTAACCCCCTTGGACAAGAAAATGATCTTCATAAATAGCACACATTCAAGGCCTTAGGTTAAAAATGGTAAAGTGAGATTCAACAATATAGTTGCAAAATTGTAAGCTGCTCAGTGAGTATTCTTTTAAGGAATCTTGAAATTTAACTGGCACCTTGATACCATGTTCAATTTTATGTATGATATGAAGGTATTAGGAATCAGCTGTAGGTAAGTTCCCAACTAGCATTGGAATTTTTAAGGATAAGCCTTACGATTATCTATCCTTTTTAATTGATTTAGGAGAAGCTTATTCCAACTTGACATAAAATGAAAATAAAATGGAAAATTGAAGTTTGTTCAACAGGGAGATATCCCTTTTTCTCATCTGATACATTTTTCATTATACATGGTGACACTTGTAGGATCGACACTTTTCCTTAATAAGTTTCCGTCATTCACATGTGTATTTTTTCATTACCTTTTTCATAAATTCCTGTCTAAGGACGTTAAGGTTGTTGTGCCTACCAGAATCGAATGCTGACAGTTGAATGATGCCTTAGTAATTCTGTGGTCTACTAGATGTTCTGACAAGTCAAGAGCATGAAGCAAATTTTGTAATAGCACGAGTAATGTCAACATTTTGTCTTTCTTGTCCATAGTGAGAATATATGCTACATATCTTCATTCCAGAAAGAGAGGAAATATATATGGATAAATGGATTATCTGAAGCACTTATAATTTGCATTGATATTACAAAATTCACTATTCATCGAAGTTGGTAATTGTTTTCTATTGAATTTGATATCAGTCCCACTTTAATAATTTGGAAATCTTTCTTACTTTGGTTAAAAGCCTTCTTTCATTTATCAAAGAAGTGATTTTCTAACACTTATCCTTCATAGTTATTTGAAGTTTGATCTATTAACACCTTAACTCTTTGGATAAAGGTACACATGCACATCAAGTGTTTGATGTAATTCCTCATAGATCCTAATATGCCATCTGAATGATACAAGGTATTTGTGAATGACCAATTCCTCAACTGGGATCCCGAGCATCGAATCAAAGTTCAAATTGTCTCTGCAAGGGCCTATCATTCCCTGTTCATGCACAACATGTAAGTGAAAAATACTACTAATAAGAATGCTAAAGATGCTCTTCAATTCTACAGTTCGACAGTTATCCAGATAAGTCATCTTTGCATTGGTTCTGTTGATCTCTAGTAGTGAATCATAGTTGTGTTAGTAGCAGGCTGGATCATACATATGCATATATTAGTGTTAGTGAGCTAACTAGCTCCTCTTTTTCTCCTTAATGTCAAGGGAAAACATGTAAACTAGAAGAAGAAAAACTCTCTTTTGCATGAAATAATTGGAAGGATCGCAGGTGCATCCGTCCTACGCCTGAAGAACTGGAGGATTTCAGTACTCCGGACTTCACAATTTACAATGCTGGCCAGTTTCCATGTAATCGATACACACACTACATGACTTCAGGGCGGCAGCTCGGTCGAGAGGCATGTCGTCTACTCATTCCTCTGTCAGAAGTGTTTCTTTTTTTTAGGCTGTCGCTTCTCTATTTTCCCCTTATTTTGCAATTTGTGAGGTTGAACTATGGAATTTTAACCAATTATGCTTGGATTTTTCTAGGTCGTTACTGCTGTGGCTACTTTGCTTGGGCTGGAGAGGTAGGCATGTAAAATTGTTTGATGAAATTCCCTAGTGTGTAGTTATTGTTATTCCCTTCAAGGTCTTGTAATTGAAGTGTACTAACTTAACTGTGTAGGGGATTCTCTGACTCCATCTTTGGCATGTCTGTTGTATTTGCTACTCTAGTTATTGTACGATGCTCAGGTAAACTAGTTTTCTTTTTTGGTTTATGTTCTATAGTCCTTGTGTATGCCATGATGGTAATTTGCAATTAGACTCTATTCATGTGAGTTGACTTTTTATGAATCTGGAAAATGTTTTTTCTTGGGAACTGTGTTAGCCATATTTATCATCGAGGAATATAGTTGAATACTATTGCCTGAGAGTTAGAATTGGTTTGAGTGAAGCAACTGATAATCCTACAAACTTCTAATGGTTTAGTTTGTCATTGCCATGGGCTAGAACAATTTAATTAGTTTGTTTGCCATATCCATCTCCTGCGCTTCTAGAAGAAAGCTTGTATGATGAACACAATTTATAGCAGAGCTTGTGAAAACAATGAGTTTAAAGTCGTTTCTTTCTCAACCGACTTGTAGACAAAGGAAATTGGTCTTGTTTGGTTAGTGAAAGTTGTCAGATCGTTGTCGGAAGAACTGGCATGAACACTCTTACTAACCAGACTGGCGAAGTTACAAGGTGATCTTACACTTCTATTCCATCTTGTTGTTGATGATAAATGTTAAAGTGCTCTAATTTTGAGAAAAATTTATGCTTGACTTGGACTTCTTTATTTTTTCTTCTAACTCTTGACATTTTGTATGGCCAATAAGTCATTTGCAAGGGATGTTCAATCGAACTATCAGATTATTAGAAGCATGTATAGAGCCAATGTAAGTCCATTTGCATTGTCTAAATATCATTTTATTTCTCATTCAGCCATAATATTTTATTATCATTTTTTTGATGCCAGATATGTATTTGACGGTCAATCTCCAGAGCTGAAGAAACAAGAACTTGCCAAAAAGCTAGTCTTTACAGTTTTGTCATTGTTATACTCCTTTTTTTTTGCAAGATAATGATAATCTTTAAGCTTATTTTATTCTTTAGATATTTAAAGAGGGAAGATGCAACTAACGATCTTAACACAACAATTGAGGTCATTGCTTGTGCATAACAAGTACTTTTATTGGGACACTTTAGTGTGCTAGAATTTCTTTTGTTGTCTTAGTTGCTTACATTTGCTGTTTGCAAACTGGTGATTTGGAGGGAATTGAAAAGTACAGAAAAAGGATTGTCAAGGTAATCTTTGATATTGCTATTTTATTGAAAATTACCATGAGGATCTTATTGAATATGATGTAATCAGCATGAAGTCAGCATGCTGATTGTCTGTTTTCTTCATATGTAACATAGAGTTTCTTTAAATATATTTTGAACTTTCAAAAGTGATAAGGTAAAATGAGGATCTTATTGATTATGATGTAATCAACATGAAGTTAGCATGCAATGCGCAACTCTTTGCAAAAGTGACAAGGTAAAATGATTCAATGTAACACAATCTATTTTATTTTTTTAACTTTAATATCCTAAACATATTTGTTTGTTATCAATCTCTAGGTGTTTGCGGTTGCCTCAGAAGACATGGATACTTTAACTTTTGGGGCACTGAGGTTTCTCCGTCATTTAATGGATCCTAGTTCCAAAAAAATCTTTGTGATGGAATTATTCTGCTTATTGCTAATTGAATTACTGTATTTATCCTCATCCTTATTTTTCAGGTTCTTGAAGAGCTAAGACTCACTATGGATTAGTTCATTGATTTGTGTATTCTCTCTGATGTGATTATTGTGATAGCATTAAAGGTAAACTTTCTTATGAGATATTGTACATTCAACAAGTTTAACATACAAGGCTAGTACTCTACTGCTTACTGTTTACGAAATTTGATAACTAATGTTCATTCAAATCTCTAGTATGATAATGCTTGTGTAGTTGAATATGGTGCCAGTGCTGCAACTGTTCCATGTCTATGTTACTTAGACTTGATATAGTGTTCAACATGAGTATGATCGCAATCTCCGACATGACTATTTTTACAAATTGTGCATGTGTTCAATAGGATTAGTGATTGTTCACTCTTAGTGTCACTATAGACATTTTTCCAAGAACAAAGCATATATCAAATTCCTTGTCTGTTTTCAACATTTGTCTAGACAAGTTCTTGTCATTTTGTCAATCCTGCCTATAACTCAGCAAGTCCGCATCCTAAATAGACATTTGAATAGCTGATTTGTTTCTTTTATCCTGGAATTGCTTGTATTGCATAAGTTTGTATTGCATAAGTTAAATTCTAAGACTATAAGTTGGTTATATTGCTTGTATTTTATGTAGATTTATATGAATAAATCTAAATCAGAATTCTGGAATTCTGGAATTGAGTGTCGTCATGGAATTGCTTTATATTAGAGCTATGTGAAATCCTAAAATTTCTTGTATTGCATAACTTTGTATTGCATAAGTTTTATTAGACTATAAGTTGGTTATATTGCTTGTATTTTATGTAGATTTATATGAATAAATCTAAATCTGGAATTGATAAGTTTTGTTTAATTTTCCTCTTGCAGGTACGTAACTCGGCCAATTCGTGAGGCTTGAGATTTTTTATGCAAGGAGTGAGCTTTGTTAGGATGTAGCTTGCCTTGCTAATTTGTAAATTAAAAGTCATATGGAGAACAACAAATGGAAAACATGTGATTTAATGTATATGGAGAACAGTAATGGAAAACATGTGTATTTTGATGAGTAACAATTCATTTTGTATATTTTTGTAATATATGTGGCTACAAGATGAATTATATATGGATGTTTATTTTGGATTTAATCTAGTAAATATTTAGTTTTGTATTGGTGGTTTTCTTATATTAAAATAAGATTAGTTGTTTGATATTAATGAACATTAAAGACAATAGTTAAAAATGTTGTAAAAACTAGGTAAATCACAACGAAATTTTTTTTGTAAAAAGTGATAAAAGACAACGGTTTTATCAGTTGTAAAATATATTAAAACTGTTGTAAAAAAATAAAACGAGTCAAATATTATCTACCACAACAATTTATATCTGTTGTAAAAAAAGTCTACCATAACGATTTATTTCTGTTGTTGAAATTATCTACCACAACGGTTTTAAAACATTGTCGTATCCTTCGTAGCTAAATTTTGAGCATATAAACAACAACGGATAAAAACCGTTGTCAAATGTCTACAAAGACAACAGTTTCAAAACCGTTGTCGTAGGGCAATACATTCTACAACACCCTCAGTTACAACAGTTTTTTGACCCTATGACAATAGATAATATCCGTTGTCGTTTGTAGTTTTTGTTGTAGTGTGGATGTTAGGCGTTTGGAAAGTCCTATTGAGGAGCTAGGTAGGGGAAAGTCCTAGTGAGGAGCTAGGCAAGGGAAAGTTCTGGTGAGGAGCCAGGCAATTGGAAAGTCCGGGTGAGGAGCCAGGCAACGAGAAAGTCCTAGTGAGGAGCTAGGCAGGAGAAAGTCCTGGTGAGGAGCCAGGCAAGTGGAAAGTCCTGGTGAGGAGCCAGGAAAGTGGAAAGTCCAAGTGTGATCTTGGCAAAGGAGAAAGTCCTGGTGATGAGTCAGGCAATTGGAAAGTCCAAGTGTGATCTTGGCAAAGGAGAAAGTCCTGGTGAGGAGCCAGGCAATTGGAAAGTCCAAGTATGATCTTGGCAAAGGGTGTAAGTCCAAGCATGTGGTCTTGGCAAGGTAAGTCCTGGTATGACTTGGCAAGGAAGACTCGACAACTAGGATGAGGCCGAAGGAAGCTCCTGAAGGCAAGGCTGATGGAGGAAGCTAGAAGGCTAGTTCGAGGTTGGTCGGGTGTGGCCAAATGCTAGGCATGGAGACCCAATAGGTCACGGTTGACCGAAAGTTGGGTTTGAGACTTTGAACTTGAGTTTGATTCAAGTTCAGAGTAGTCAATCAATCGGGCGATCGATTGAACAGGGTCCAAATCGATCGGTCGATCGATTTGGATTGTGCTGTGATTGTGGGAAGGCCCAATCGATCGGTCGATCGATTGGGATGTAAAACCACGAGCACAGAGGCTTTCTCAATCGATCGGGCGATCAATTGGGAGCTGCCAATCGATCGGTCGATCGATTGGGCAGCAGAAGCGCTCGCGCGATCACGAGAGCACAGAAATGTTCTGAATCGATCGACCGATCGATTCAGGCAGTCCCAATCGATCGGTCGATTGATTGGGAAGTGACTGTTGCACAGGATGAAGGTGATGGACGACTGTGATGAAGCGGTGCTGACGTGGCAATCGATTGGGGATGGATTGGATTGATTGGGAACACTGTTTAAAGCCTTGGCGGAGCGTTTTCTCTGCAGATCTTTACGATTTCTTCCTGCGGTTTTCTGCAATCTTCACCAGCGATTTCCTCCGAGGTTCTTGCCATTTCTTGAGGGTTCTTGGAGTGCATCTCCAAGATTCAAGAGGCAAGAACAACACACAGCAAGTAAGCAAGAAGAGTATGTTTTCACTTGTATTTTTGTATTTCTCTTCTTTTGTGAGTTGTATTTGTGTCTTTGGATTTGTACCAGGCTTCTCCGCCTCCGGCTACGACCGAGGAGTATTTCATAGTGGAGGAGTGAGTCAATATGTGGATCCTTGGATTAGTCACCTCTTCTTAAGGTGGATACCAAGTAAATCCTACTTGTTATCATTGTATAGTTTGTCTTCGAGTTGTATTCCGCTGCAAACCATCAAGACTAACCAAACGATGCAAGCGCGCGACGAACCGCTATTCACCCCCCCTCTAGCGGGCACAAAGGTCCCTACATTCTTCATTGCCTAGCATCTGGTCAACCTTGACCTACTAGGGCTTCTTCACCAAGTTTTTAGTTCTCCTTAACCCACTTAGACTTTCTTCTTACTAACCTTCCCATTGGACTTTTGATCACCAAGTGTTTGTCCTTCCTTGACCCACTTTAACTTTTTTTTGGTCAACTTTTCGTTGGACTTCCGATCACCATGTGTCTGGTTCTCCTTGACTCACTTGAAATTTTCCCTTACCAACCTTCCTATTGAACTTTCTATCACCAAGTGTTTAATTCTCCATGATCCACTTAGACTTTCCTCTTGTCAACTTCTAGTTGGACTTCCGACATTGTCAAGTATCCGAGTAACCTTGACCTATTTGACTTCTCTCTCACATATTATTAAATATCGAAACCCAAACTCGAGCCAACTCGAGCTTGGTCAATTTGGTCAACCTTGACCTGAGGTCTATTACACCAACAATCTTTTCCTTTTTTATGTTTGACAATATATTTAACTTAGGTTAAGTCATTAGCCCAACTTCCTTCTTCTCATGTTAAAGCATGAATGAGAGTTTCATAACTTAAATTCTACATTACAATGGAGGTTCCCTACCTTTCATTGTCCCCAATGCTTGCATCCATCATCCTTCTTTCATATCCAAACCATCCCTTTAAGGTGAGCCTCCCCCTCAAAGCATGTTCCATCTTCTATCATTGTACTAACAATAATTTGGAGTTCCTAAACCTTTAAAAAAATCCCAAAGTTTAAGTAACGAGGTTAAAAATTTAATCTTGAATCTAAATCTCCTCCTCAATTCGACATTATTCTCCTTTAACATTCCTTTCTAATTTTCAACGAGAAAATTACCCTTAGATACTTATCCAAGAGTTTTAGATGGTCAGGGATAGTCAAATTACCTAAACATGGCTTAATCGATTAAAATAAACTCATTTCAGTCAAATATAGTAGAGGTTAATCGATTAGTATCAGTTACCAATTGATTCTAGCCTGTGACAATCGATTGGTGTGAGCTTCCAATCAATTGTCGCACGTAAAAATCATTTGGTTCAATCGATTGGTTTTGTCTGATTTTTAGATTCAATTTCTGATCGAAATTCAAAAATACATAAATAATTCTATGATTTTTAAAAAATCATGAAATTTCATATAGACATTATTTTTGTCAAATACTACTAGGAAAAAATAGTTTTTTTAATTAAAATATATCTTATTTTCAAAAAATAATAAAAAATTAGAAAACATTAAAAACTTTAATATTTGACTCTAATTTTGTATCTAACTAATCCATGGTGATTCATATCAACAAATAGACTTCACCAAGATTTTTGAAAATACTTTTGAAATTATTTCCAAATCAATTTCTAACCATGATCAATGAGCTAAAATCACATGGCTTGCACATTAGCTTTCCCCATGATTAACCTTCACAAAATATATGTATTTTGATGAAACTAAAACTCAAATAGATATATTAAATCAATATCTTGACATTTGCTCATTCTCCTCACATGTCACTTGTATCCAAGGTGTCTCAATATACATACAAGTTAACGTTATAGTTTTTGTGAGATGTTGATAACTAGCATTTGGACATATTAATTTAGTATGATTTATCAGTATTTTTATCCTCTTATGTATCCAAATATGTACTTTTAGTATGTTTTATGAGATTGGATCTTTGTTAGTCTTTATTTTAATTCCTGTACATTTGAGGGGTATTATGGATATTATTTGATTGTATTTATTTTGCATGAATTGAGGGAGCTAATAATTGAGAAGAGGAACATCAGGTTCGTCCAATTATGATTTGGTTTGATTGCTGGTTAAAGGAAGGAGACAAGCCCAAATTTAAAAGTCGCTTCCACCCTACAAGCCAATCTAAAACCCATTCTAGCCCAATTCTGGTGGCCAATCCAAAATCCAATCTAACCCAATTATGTTGGCCCAAGAAGAATTCCATTGCAGTTGAACTGGTTAGTTCAGTTCAGCATGTCAGTTTAGTTGGTCTAGTTTAGTGAAGCTTTAAAAAGGGAAAATCGGTTCATGCATAGTGGCTAAGGCTCAGGTTTCTACTACCCTATGCACATCTCCTTTTTTTCCCTGACGCTCGCAACCCCCAAATCTCCTCTTCCCTGATCAGCTCAAGCCAATGACGGATGACAAAGCCGACGACTCCTGTGAATGATGACCTCAACTAGGGTTCACTTTCTAGCGGAGCGGTTCTGCGTTGGCATGGTGGATTCCTTTCATCTCCAAGTCGTTATTGGAGAACGACAGCCAATCTAGGATTTCCTTGCCGGAGTGGTTCTACTCCGGCAAGGCACTCCTAAACCATCCTTACCTCTAAAAGCTTCTCGCGGACAGTGTTGCGAACGTAGGGAGCTTCTAGTAGAGGAATCTAGCTATTCTTCCCTCTTCTTTGGTTGTTCTTCCTTCCTCTCCATCCCTACATTTGAAGATTTCCTTATCGATGGCGTTGCAAATGCAAGGAGTTCAATAGAGAAAAAGGCTAGCAGAGTAGTGAGCACCTTCTCAATTCTAACAGGTAGTTTCTTCTTCATCTCCAGCATTCTCATCTTTGAGTGCATCACTGAGGTTGCTGTGGACTATCAACTTCGTGTGGTGTGTGCTATGGGGAGCGGTTAATCAGAGGACAATCATTGGTGTTGTTGTCCATTGGTTCTAGTGGTTCCAGATTTGGGTTCTTCGTATGATGGTGAAAAGTAGTCAGATTAAAGTTGATCATGGAAAAGGGAGTTTGGTTAATTTAGTTGATTTTCTTGTTTGGCTTATATGCTATGTTTTTATCCATGTTACATTTGTTAGTTGTGATATTTTGTTTAGTTCACTATGCATGATTGTTAATTTTGTATCATAGAGTGGCAATGTGATGTAGGTTATCAATTATGTATAGTTAAGTTTTGTTTAATCATTGTTAAGTTTATTTAGTTTAATTACACTTATTTTACTATTATTTTTTCCTTTATGCATGTTTGTGATATTTGTTCTGTTTTTTTTATGTTATGCCTATTGATAGATGTGTTTATGTCGTAGGATGATAATGCAGTGCATGTTTGTCTTCGATAGTTAGATAGGATTTTAGTTTAATTTATTGTAAGTTAGTTTGGTTGATGATGTTATCTGTAGTATAGAGTGACACTGTGTTATAGGTTCATCGTTGATGGTTTGATAGGATTTTACTTATTACATTAGGTTTAGAAAACAACCCCCAAAATAAACCCCTGGTTCAATTTTGTCTAAAAACAAATGTCCTGCCATTAGTTCCATGAGAGAAACAACCCAATCCTCTTCTATACTAACTTAGTGTATGTAAAGGGGGCTGGTAGATTAGAAATTAATTAATTTGATCTGAGCGAGTGACAGTTACACACTTATCAAATTTTGGCTTCGTTGCTAGGGAACTTAGTGGTGTTTGTTTGATTTTAGACTGTACATAAGTTTTATCTTTATCTTATTCTTGCTTTAATGTTTTGTTATTATTTTTTTTTTGATGTAATTGTTAGTATCTCCCTTCTTGCTTTTGAACTTTGCAGGTTGAAGGAAAGGGGTGAGGGGAGTAATACTACAGCTATACCGTGAATAAAGACCTATTTTGGTCAATTTCATCATTTAAACTACCTTTTTAGTTCTTCGATATTTTTCATTTCATTTTTCTGATTTTATTCTCGCATATTTATATTTATTTGATAGTTGCAAATATTCAAAAATATTGTTAAGGCTTAATTATTTCATCTCCTGTATGTGTGCATTCTATCTTGTATATTATCCTATGTCTTTTGATTATATTTGCATGAGTGTTTCAGGTAAGATTAGAAAATCTCTTGTATGTCATTAGCAATTTCAGAGTTTCAATGTGATCAAGACCTCAGATTTGTTAAGAAAAATGGAGAATAATACTGAAAAGACTCTTGAGAGCTTTAGGCACCAGATTTATCAAATAATTCATTCTACATTCGATATTCTGATTTGATGGCAAACTTCAAGTTATGGAAAGTCATACATCGATTATTAAAGTTTCATGGACTTTTTGGTGAGATCCCAATAGACATCTATAAGAACTGGATATGGTTTGCTCTACATAGAACTCACATGGCATATCAGAAGAAGATATCAGACTTTGAGCATTTCCATTCTCACTAGCAGATTCAGCAAAAGATTGGTTGTACTGTCTCCCACCTAACTCTATCACCAGCTAGTTCGAGATAAAGAAATTATTTCTGGTGAGTTCTTTCCTACTTCTAGAACCTTAGCTATTTGGAGGAGTATTTGTGGAGTCCAACAATTCACAGGAAAACCTTTTCAAGAATATTGAGAGGAATTTAAAGGACTTGTTGCTAGTTGCCCTCAGCACTAGATAAGTGATTAGCTACTGATTATGTACTTCTATAAGGGATTGCTTCCCATGGACAAGAGTATAGTTGATGCAATTAGTGGAAAGACTCTAATTAACAAGACATCTGATCAGGCTAGAGAACTTATCAAGATTATGATTGTAAATTATCAGCAGTTTGGGACTAGACCGGTGATTGATATGTTAGTTAGAGCCCTAGAGCCAATCATTTGATGATTGTATTATGGACTTGTTATATCATATTCTTATATAAATAAAGGCATTTGTTTTAGTTATTATACTTACTTGTATTGGTGTCAAATAAACTAAGTATAATAGCGTCCTTGAGTAGAAGGTTCTTACCTATATCAATCGATTGGTTGAATCAATAGTGAGATGATATAGGGAACACTACTCTTAATCATTCCTAGTCGAGTATTAACATTCAGGGACAATGTTAATGCAATAAGACTAGCATATAGGTTAACTCGATGACTTGATCTCACAAGTCATGGATATAGAGATATCAAGTTGACATATGGGTATGCATTGGAGAATGTATACTGAATGACCCGCCATGAGAAAGTATCATGAATCGTTATATGACTGTCATATATTTTCTCATGTGGCTATTAGTATGACTACTAGTCCTTAGACCTGAAGTCACCATAGATCCCTACATAAGGAGTTATGTACTTTGGTTTCGTCAAACGTCACCCGTAACTGGGTGGACTATAAAGGCGATTACTGGGTATGTAACCAATTATGCGGAGGGATGTGAGTGATGTAAATGGGATCTATCCCTCCTATATGACGGGAGTGACATCGATATTCTTGATAGAGTGAGACCACGAAGTGCATGGTCATGCCCAAATGAGTCAATATGAGATATTGAGCTCATTTGATTTAGTGAGTCTACTTGGAGTTCAAGATTTAGATTGGTCATAGGATGACACGGTCTATGCCTCACATTGATCAATCTAGATGTCTAGGATAGAAGGACACTTGTCATATATTGTGAGGAGTCACAATTAGTAGTTACAAGGTGATGTTGGATCTCAACATTCTTGTAACTTGGGTAGTAATGATGTGTTGCTAGATACCGCTCATTACTTATGCTCCTAAATGGGTTTAGGGGCATTGCCAACATTACAAGAACCTATAGGGTCACACACTAAGGACAATTAGATGAGATTAGGTTCATATGATGAACCAAGAGGATTAGGTTCATGTATTGAACCAAATTGGATTAAGAGTAATCCAAGTTAGGCTAATTGAGTTGGACTCAAGTTGATTCATGTGTTCAATGAGTCTAATTTAGATTATGAATCATTGAATCAATTTAATTAAATGAATTAGATTCATTATATTAAGTTGGTTTGAATCAAATGGTTAGATTAGATCAACCATGAGAGAGATTTGGTCAAGTTTGACTTGACTTGAGAAGGAAGATGAAAGGTCAAGTTTGACTTGACCATTTGCCACCTCATTTGTGAGTTGGCAATAGGAGGACTAATGATGATGTGCCACATCATCAAAGCAAGCACATGTGTGTGCCACATCGTGGAGGTTACAAACCCCTTTCCATTTAATGTGGTCGGCCACATTAATTGTAAGGGAGTTACAATTGTGGGCGACCACTTAAAATGAATGAGAATGAATTTTTTCATTCAAGGCATTCATTCTATTCTTCTTCCTCCTTGAGCTCTTTCTTCTCTCCCTCTCATCCTACCTTGGCCGAACCCTACTAAGGTGCTAGCACACTTTAGTTTGGTTTTCTCCCTCTTTTGTTCGTGTGGATACGTGTAGAGGATTGTCTACTTTGACAATCTTGAGATCCGGCACCTTGGATGAGCGGGATTCGCGAAGGGCGCGCATCAAGGGTAAAAACTCTTAACCGTCTAGAACTCTAATGTAGATCTAGAGTTAAACTTGTACTCGAAGGTTTTTCGAAATTTTATTCTTCGCACAGATCCGGTGATGGGGGTTTCGGGATTTTCGCGATGCGAAAAAGCGGTTTTCGCGGCCCGAAAATCCCAACATGACAAAGATGTTTATTCCTTTGCTAATACATTCCCGACCAGGATCCAATATCATTATCCAAATCCTTAATATTATCAAACTCATCAACAGGATGGGTATAATTTATTTGCTGGATTCAGGTATGGGAACACATAACAAGGGACTTCTGAGTGGCCCTAGTATTACCAGCCTTACTTTCAGTATCATCAACCTGAGTAGGATTTTAGGGAGTAGTCACAAAAATTCTTGCAACAATAAGAAACCCAATTCCAGGAAAGAACATATTCATTGATACAATTACAGTTGCTATCAGATCAATATACCACATCAATTTTCGAGGAGATGGATTGTCGAGTTTGTGATATTCCTGATCTTACAGCTACTCTACATGACTCTTCTAGTTTTTTATATCATGATGTTGTAGTTGATCATGATAATGTTATTATTGATAATATTACTGTTCCAAATATTATTGATGTTGCAACTGTTGTTGATTGGGATGGAAGTGTAGGGACTTATGTTGTGGAGATAAAGCCCCAAGAATCGCTTCTTTTGATTACACTACCACCGAAGTTAGTTGAGTCTATTATTCTATTTAGTGACAAAGGAAGTATAGGGATGGCCCAAGAATCACTTTCTTTGAGTGTACGACTACCTGAACCAGAGCCAGATCCTTTACAAGACCAAGATGATGCCACATTCACTGTTTTAGACCCTCCAGGTACCTTTTAGTATGGTAAGATCAATATTTCTTTAGAATTTTTAAAAAATTCCATGGAGGTAATTCATTCTAATTTTATTGGATGTGATATATCTCTTGATTCATGCTCTATTAATATTGATATTATTTCTAGTCCATCTGACATAATATGCGTGCAGGAATTACATCCTCTTTTTAATGCATAGGATTTCTACAGATATTTCATTTGTAGTCAATCATATAAGGATGCATTCTACCATGTATGCAATAATGAAGCTTCTGGAGTGGACACTCCAACTGAACTATCTTCGACTATCAGAGAAAATTTTTGAGGAGACGAAGGTGGAGGGAGCGGTCCTCACTTCACCTACATTCATCCTACTTCCAGCATGACTCATGGAACTAAATCGACTTTGACCACTAGAAATTCAGGGGAGTATGTTCTATCTCACTTTTTCTTTTTTTTTTCTACTTATATATATTTCTTTGCTTTATTTGCTTTTTCTTGGTAGTTCATTTTTAGTTTGTCTATCGGTTTTCATAATAAATTCTCTATGCATTCTTTTATCATCTTAGAAATTATGAAAGTTAGTTAAATTTGATTATTAAGTTTGGAGATTTATTATCTTGATTGGATTCTTGGATTGAATGTGGTTACAACTTGATGATGAATTTCATGTTGGTAGATTGAGATGATAATTTTTGTATACCTAATGAGGATTTTTTGAGCCTATTATCCCCATTTATGTGTGATACACTTGCTATTAATGTTACTCTAGAACTTAATTTTTTTAAGACCATATTATCATAGGATTGTATGATTTTTATGAAGGCTATCTTACTTACTTTTATTTATTCCTTTTATTATCACATGTTTCTTGAATAAAATCCATATTATCTATCATATCATTTGTTTCTCTCTTCCATTTATTTCACTTTATTCTTCTTTTGGATGTGGATAATTTGGATGTTGCATGATGAGTGTTTTACTCAGGATAGACAGAGAGGAGCAACTTAGTAGAATTTAGGAGAAGTATAGGTAAGCCATGCTTGATCACCATAGGTGAACCATTCTCTTTTTCATTTTTAGTAGAGCTATTCTTGATGTATATGTGCATGACATGTTCAAAGAAAAAAAAGGGAAAAAAAAGAGAAAAATGAAGAAAAAACAAATCAAAAAATGGAAATAGAAATAAAAAAAGTGAAAGAACAAAAACATAAGGAAAATAAAAAAATAAAAAAAAATATGCTATTAACATGTTATGTCATTTTATACTCCTTTGCGATAGAATTTTTGGGAGAGGCAATTTTTATTGTACCAATATGTAGATTTTATTGAAAAGTTATAGTAGAGATTGTTTATTTGTTTATTGAGTTGTTAAAAGCTAGCTCGGGAGTATGAATATAATACTTTTGGGGCAATATTTTTTCTTGTACTCATTTATGCAATATTCTATTATGTCCATGTCTTCTATCATTACTTTATTTCATCTTTCTCATTTCTTTTCTTACACTATCATTTACTTTGATTCATGTTTCTCTTACATAATTAATGCATTCTTATGCATACGATAGTGGTGAAGATTAGAAGAAAAGTAAGCATATGGTAGTTCATGAACTATGATTAGCTTAAGTGAGCTCCACTATTACATGATTTTGAGAGGAGAGCCACCATCACTTATCTTGTGAGGTTTATTTTATTATCATTGTCAATTTATTCATTATGGATTGAAGTTACCATATTTGTTAATCATTGTAAGATTTGAATCCATGAATACTTGAGTCTTTGAGATTTGACAATCCTAGGTGACTTTCTTTTACAATATTCTAAGCATGATTGAGAATTGTTAGGGGAATACATCTTGAGTTGTTTTCTTGTTTTGTTTACTCGCTTGTAATGAGCAAGAATAAGTGTGGGAGATTTGATAACTAGCATTTAGACCTATTATTTTAGTGTGATTTATCAGTGTTTTTATCCTCTCATGTATTTGAATCTGTGCTTTTAGTATGTTTTATGAGATTGGATCTTTATTAGTTTTCATTTCAATTCCTGTACATTTGAGGGGTATTATGGATATTATTTGACTATATTTTATTTTTTAAGAATTGAGGGAGCTAACAATTGAGAGGAGGAACATCAGGTTGGTCCAATTATGGTTTGGTTTGATTGCTGGTTAAAGGAAGGAGACAAGCCCAAATTCAAAAGTCGATTCCACCCTACAAGCCAATCCAAAACCCATTCTAGCCCAATTCTGCCATCCCAAGAAGAATTCCATTGTAGCTAAATCGTCCGATTTGGTTCAGTAGACTGGTTCAGTTGGTCCAGTTTAGTGAAGCTTTAAAAAAAGGAAAACTGGTTCAATACACAATGGTTAGGGCTCGGGTTTCTTCTGCATTGTGAGTGTCTCCTTTTTTTCCCCGACGCCTGCAACCCCCAAATCTCCTCTTCTCTGATCAACTCAAGATGGTGAAGGATGACAAAGTCGACGACTCCTGTGAACGACGACCTCAACTAGGGTTCACTTTCTGGTGGAGCGGTTCTATGCCGGCATGGTGGATTCCCCTCATCTCCCGATCCTTATTGAAGAGTGACAACCAATCTAGGGTTTCCTTGCCAGAGTGGTTCAACTTTGGCAAGGCACTCTTAAACCATCCATACCTCCGAAAGATTCTCGCGGATGGTGTTGAGATGTACGTTGCTTCCAGCAGAGGAATCCGACTATTCTTCCCTCTTCTTTGACTGTTCTTCCATCCTCTCCATCCCTACATCTAAAGATTTTCTTGCTGATGATGTTACGAATTCAAGGAGTTCAACAAAGAAAGAGGCCAGCAGAGCAGTGAGCACATTCTCGATTCCAGCAGGCCGTTTCTTTTTCATCTCCAGCAAGCTCGTCTTTGAGTGCATCACTGAGGCTACTGAGGAGTATCAACTTCGTGTGGTGTGTACTATGGGTAGTAGTTGATCAGAGGACAGTCATTGGTCTTGTTGTCCATCGGTTCTAGTGGTTCCAGATTTGGGTTCTTCGTGTGACGACGAAGAGTAATCGGATTAGAGTTGATCATGGAAAAGGGAGTTTGGTTAATTTAGTTGATTTTCTTGTTTAAATTATGTGTTATGTTTTTATCCATGTTAGATTTGTTAGTTGTGTTAGGTTCACTATACATGATTGTTAATTTTGTATCATAGAGTAACAATGAGATGTAGGTTATCAATTATGTATAGTTAGGTTTTGTTTAATTGTTGTTAAGTTTGTTAGTTTAATTGCACTTGTTTTACTATTGTTTTTCTTTTATGCATGTTTGTGCTATTTTTTCTATTTTATTTTATGTTATGCCTATTGATAGATGTGCTTGTGTTATATGATGACAATGCGGTGCAGGTTTATCTTTGATAGTTAGATAGGATTTTAGTTTTATTTCTCACAAGTTATTTCTGTTGATGATGTTATCTATAGCATAGAGTGACACTGTACTATAGGTTTATCGTTGCTAGTTAGATAGGATTTCACTTATTGCATTAGGTTTAGAAAACAACCCCTAATATAAACTCCTAGTTCGATTTTGTCTGAAAACAAATATTCTGCAATTAGTTCTGTGAGAGAAATGACCCGGTCATCCTATACTATACTACCTTAGTATAGGTAAAGGAGTTCGGTAGATTAGAAATTAATTAATTTGATCTGAGCGAATGACAATTGCACACTTATCAGATGCATAAATTGATTTCACTAAAATGGGATCATGCATCTCCAACTAGGCATTTTAAACTTGTTCATTCTACTTAGGATGTCAACTAATGTCATTGTCTTTAATTTCAAGAAATTGAAATATGCATGTTAATGAATATGACATACATTCAATGCATTTTTTCAAAGAAAAAACTATTATAACATATGATGCATGTAAACCATGACATGTATCATTTTTCATAACATTATGAATATATGATATGATTATCATGACATGTGATAGGCACATAAGCATGGTAATTATAGCACAAGAAAAATACCTATGTTTTGTATCTAAGTGTCATTATCTAATTGCTAAGTCACATTAACGATTTGACATAAGTGACTCTATCTCCCTAGAGAGTGTCAAAATCCCAGCTTAGTATACCTTATGATTTTATCCTATTTGTGTCAATTTGATTAATTTCACGACTTCAAATTTCATTTGGCACACTATAGAGTTATCAAGGATAAAGTTAAACTTCTCATTTTCAAGATGCCATAATATCTTGAAAATACTCTAAAATGTCAACTTCATCATGATTAGGTTAACTACCCTTCGAATTAGAGTTGACATACTATATACCCATCTAATATGAAGAAAATCACTCTTAGGAGCCCAATACCTATTGGTATTCCTTGAGTGCCCTAGGTACTTAATTGGGATAACCTCCTTAGATACATTATTAATATCTTTCCTAGGCTTATTAAAGGCCTTAATCATGCTAGTCTTCTCAAGATCAACCCTAGGGATAATCTCCCTTGTTACCTTGACTTGATTCCCAGTCATAGGATTAATTTCATAGTTATATGAAACTCTATGGTATGAAATCATATTTTCTTTGTACTTAGGTTGTATCCCATATAGATGACTTTTGTGTTCCTAAACCTAGATTTTGCTTCTTGAACCCTTTAAAATTATTTGTCATTTTCTTAAGCGTCTTTTCTAACTTATCAAGTCTTGACCTAAAAATTGATTTTCCATTTTTATGTCATTAATCCTTGAATTTTCATGAATGCCTTGAACATTTTTCCTTTTAGGTATATATCTAACTTATTTAGAGGTCTTTCTTAAATTATTTTCTATTTTTCTATCCTTGGGTAGAGTTGTTCTAGTTTGATATAATCTATAATCGCCTTTAAAAATATTATGCTTCCTATTTTCATGATAGCATACACTGAGATGATAAATTCTATTTCCAACATGCTTTTTATCATGAATCAAAGGAATTGCAATATTAAATGATACCTTAGGTTTGTTCTTAGACACTCCCCTTGATTTGAGTTTCCTTCCTTGTTCTTACTTGAAGATTTTCACTTTGGATATTAATTTTTATAATGTCCTTTTTGATTGCACAAAAAACATACAATGCACTCTTTGCCCTTTCATATCAAGGTCTCAACCTCTTTTGATTTTTTCCTTCAGTTTGGGTGTCATTTGAACCTTCTTTTTCATTAATTTAGAAACTTGCTTTTGTAGTGCTATTTTCTCCTACACTCAAAGCATATTATATGATTTTTATCTTTATGAATTGAGTGTGTTTTACCTTTTTTGATCATAGAAGTGGCATATGATTCTTCCTCATTGGCTTCGAATTTAGACACTTCTTCTCATTCTGGTGTCAATGAGTTTTCTGTTAGAATTTGAGGGATGTCCTAAGGCAATCGCTTTATATTTTTTTCTATTTACTTGATATGTATAGATTCACTATTTGAGTACATATTATATATTTGATTGTCTTAAACTCATTTACTGAATGTCCGTAATATAATTCATAGCATGAGAGAATTTGTGATTGGATCGCAACTAGTGATTATCTCTACATGTGTAATTATGAATATATTGAAATTTCCCTAGTCGTCGAATTGATGCATTCAGATATCATCAATTCTATAAGACTAGCACGGTTATACTCCTTGGTTCGGCCAAGCAGCTGTTTTCTCACTGGCTGGAGACATTGGGATGTTGAGAGTTAAACGTGGATAATGGTTATGGTAACTAGTTCATTGGAGTGACTTGCTATAAGATTTTATATGGTTCTCTACATATATATAGATATGTTTTTGAAGTTCTTACTGCAGCATGAGTGTAAGTTTCCTTCGACTTAAGGTATATAAGTCATCTTGGTCATGGAGATTTATACTTTGACATCTTAAGCAAGCATCTCATTGAGGTGTGGATCCAGGATGATTGGATATAAGTTGAAATGCCCAAAGGTGTTTGGATAGCCCACAGAGGATTCACCGCTCCTTGCGAGGAGACGTATACCCTATGGTCACTAGTTAAGATTATCACTCAAAGTTTTTGGCCAAAGCATCACATATTAAGAGTGCGAGACTCTTATACATATGTACAAGTAATTTGAATCTGTAGAACAAGGAAATATTACTTGGGCTAGGTGTGACGTAGTTAGCCTAGTAGGGAGAAGACACATAAACCATATCTTGAACCAAGTGGGTGTAAGATGATTAAAAGGAACAAGACACAACTCACTGTAGTTGCCGAAGGGTTAAGAATTAATTCTAAGATCAACTATGATTTTATGGCTAATTGGGAATCATGATGTATTATTAGGTGTCATTCATGATCGTTATAATTAAGTAGTTAATTATGGATGGACAAGATAAACCAAGAACCTATTGGGTCACACACACTAACGAGTCTCTAAAAGGTGTAAAACAAGTTAAAGAATAGGATTCTTAGATCAAGAGATAATGTTTGGTTGGACTATACATAAGATAAATATGAAAATATTTGTCGCAATGGAAACACGATGGGCCACATCTCTTATGGAAGAGTTGGACCATATTTGGTTTAATCATGTATTAGTCATGAACCAACTTGGCTTAGTTGTGAACCAAACTAAGGGGTTAATGGGCTAATTTTTGGTTAAGGGATAATGTGTTGGATTTGGACTTTCTAATCCAACTCATTAATGAGAGCTATATTGATATGGTTGAGAGAAAATTATACACATGAGATCATTAATTGACTTGTAAGGTTTTTGGAAAACCTTAACCCAATTTCTCTTCTCCTCTCCCTCTCCCCTCTATCTTTGCTACCGCCAACAAGGGGAAGCCCTTCCCCTTGTTGTCGTGACCACCACAAGGAAGAAATCTCTTCCTTTTGTGCTTCTCTTCTTCTTCCTCTTGATCTCTCTTCTTCGCTCTTGTCTAGTAACTTCCGAAGGAGAGGCTTGTACTCAAAGAGTTGTCTTAAGGAGCTCGGTGTGGATACGAATAGAGGCGAGATTTGACAACATCGCTATGGTTGATGCCCTTCTTGTTACAGGTCATCCGTAAGGTATACCTAGTGTAAATTTACTTTCAGTAAAAAAAATTTAATTAAGCGATCATGTTTGACATGTTGTATCCTTATATGCGTGTGGTGCATGTGATGTAATAATTTAGGAATTATTATTATTTTATTTTCCTCTACGCATGTTTATGAAACATGTTTTAGCACACACCGCATAGGACATATCGCAACATTTTCCCCCTCAATCCTTAAAGTGGATGCTTCTTCAATTTCATCCTTAGATGTTAAGCACCTCTTAACTTTTGAATCCTCTTGTTTTTGATCTAAAGAGTATTCCTCTTTGAATTTTTCATTATTTTGTATTGAGGATAAATCTTCATGGAGCTTGACCAATTTACTTCATAACTCACTTGCATCCTTGTAATTACCTATCTTACACAATATATTGTTAAGAATTAAATTAACCAAAAATTTGGTTATCTTGTTATTTGTCTTGACTTTTTGGAGTTGCTCTTCGGTCCACTTCTTTTTCTTGAGGAGTTTTTTTTGCTATCCATTGCGATTTCAAATCTCTCCATTAGAGCAAACCATTACTTTATGTTTATCATGAAGAAATTCTCAACCCTAGCCTTTCCTTGGTTGAATCCTTCCAATCTAAAAGGTGGAGGTGCCCAAATATCATATCCAAATCACTCCTGGAGTTCTATTGTGAAGTTGAGCTCCTTTGATGATTAGTCCTTAACTTGTTAAAATTTAGGACTCAAAATCTCAATTTCTTCCTCTAGCTCTTATTCTTCTGGCGATTAGTCCAATGAAGAACGACCTCATTCTGATACCACTTGTTATGACTAGTATGCACCAGGGGGGTGAATAGCTTCGATCAATTCTCGTCGTCATTGTATGTTTGCCATTGAATGCGCAGCAAAAACCTTGCTTCAAACTCTACTCCACATGCACAACACCTTGTTTTACTTGGTATTCACCTCTTTAAGGTGACTAATCCAAGGGTACACACTAGTGATCTTCCACTATGAACTCTCTCTACAAACTCATTCTTACAAGAACACAACAAGAAACAAGAAAGTAAACACAAATAAAATCAAAATCTTACTCGTTTGATCTCTTGTTACTTAGAAATGCCTTTTGTTGACTCACACCAACACTTTGTTTCAATATCTCCAAAAATGGGCCGCTTCAAATATCCATGATACCCCCTTTTCTAGGGTTGATTTTGAGCTAATTTATGCTTCCCAATCGATTGGCAGCCTTACCCCCAATTGATTGCCACGTCAGATCTAACTATTCAAACCTACAGAATGACTCTATTTTACCCTTCCAATCAATTGGTGAGTTATATCAATCGATTACTAGTTTCTAATTGATTAAGTCAATTAATTCTGAAGCCTTATGTTCTCTAGAGATAGCACTGCCAATCATTAGCCCAATCAATTTACAAGGTTGAATCGATTGGACCAATCAATTTGGTAGACTTTTGTTTCCTCACGAAACTTCTGCTAATCGATTATCTCAATTGATTGCTTCAAGTCTAATTGATTTCAAACCCTACTATGCTTCTGAGATAACACAACCAATTGATTGACTCAATCAATTATTGTAAGCCAATCGATTATTGTGATCGATTTTATTTTTCGAAATAGGCTCCTAATCTATTGAACTAATCAATTGCTTTGATCCAATCAATTACATTAATTGATTGCTCAACCCTAAAGTCTAAATCTAGTTTAGGGTTCTTTTGCCCAATATCCGATCAACCTTAAGATATTGGGACTTCCTCGTTGTCAGCATTATGTCAACCTTGACCTGCTAGGGCTTCTTCACAAAGTGTTTGATCCTCCTTGACTCATTTGGACTTTTCTCTTGCTAACTTTCTCATTAGACTTTCGATTACCAAGTGTATGGTCCTAGCTCATTGAGTCACTTGGATTTTTCCCTTATCAATTTTTCGTAAAGTGTCTAAGTCATTCCTCTACCAAAGTCACTCCTCTATTTGGTAGTCACACTCCTCCTTATCTCTGAATATTGGAAAAATAAGATTAGACCAGAAAAATTAAGTAGAGAGATTGAGTTAAGGAAAAAGGGAAGAAGGGAGACCATGAGAGGCACGACCATGCCTATAGTGGGTACAGGTGGTACACCTCCTACGAGGAATGGTTGTGCAAAAATGGCATGACCTCTCGTGGTTAGTATTGGAGAAATCAGGGAAAATACATAGCCGTGCTAAAATGGCACGAAGAATCACCATGCTGAGGCACGGTGATTCTTTCTAGAGGTGAAGAATAACCATGTCAAAAGACATGACTATGCCATGAAAAGTTCTATCCCTAGCCAGAATTTTGCATAGCCTGCTCCAAGATTGACTTAGTCGTGCCAGAAAGACACGACCATGTCGTAGCTGCTTTGTAAGCTCCTTCAAACATGACATGGTCATGTCTGAGAGGCACAACCTGTTGGTTCAGGAAGCACCAGGCGATCGAACTTGTGTTTTGATTATGTTAAAGGGTTCAAAGTTAATGTTATTTGTTGTCCGATAAGTTTGAATGAGATTGCAGGAAAGTTCTAAGTATTCTTAGGAAAAAGTCCTAGCTACAGTTAGGCAGGTGAAAACCCCTAGGGGGAGGTAACCCTAGGTCCTAGGGGTGGTAATCCTTGTTGGGAATTTGGGCAGCAAAAATCGCTTTTTCGCGTTGCGGAAACCCCGATTCCCATGCCACCGGATCCGTGCGAAGTAAAATTTTCGAAAAACATTACGAGTACGAGTTTCTTATGCTAGTTCTAAACTAGGAGAAGGAATTTTACCCTTGATGCGAAGCCCTTCGCAATCCCGCTAGTCCTCGGTTCGCCGGATCTCAAAAGTGTCAAAGTAGACACTTATCTATATGTATCCACACAAGCAAGAGATGGAGAGGCCAAACAAAAGGTGTGCTAGCACCTATGAAGTGTTCGGCCAAGAGAGGAGAGGGAGAAGAAAATTGAGAGCAAGAGGAAGAAGATGGAATGAATGCCTTGAATGAAAAAATCAATCTCATTCAACACTAAAAGTGGCTGGCCACTTCAAGGCTTGTAACCCCCATGGAATATCAAGAGTCAAGTATCTTGATCTCCTCAATGAGGTGACATTTGGTCAAGTCAAACTTGGCCAAATGAAGAAACCTTGATGATGTGGCATTGGTCAAGTCAAAGTCAAGTCAAAACTTGACTCTTCATCTTCCTACTTGAGTCAAGTCAAACTTGACCACTTCTCTCCATTGGTTGATCTAATCTAACCATTGGTTCAAGTCAATTTTAATTTAATGAATCTCTATTCATTGAATTAAATTAATTAAATGAGTCTAAGTCCAAATTAGACTCACTTAACACATGAACCAAATTGAGTCCAACTCAATTAGCTCAATTTGGATTACTCTTAATCCAATTTGGTTCATCATATGAACCTAATCATTTAGGTTCATCAAATGAACCTAATCTCCATCTAATTGCCCTTTGTGTGTGACCCTATAGGTTCTTGTAACGCTGGCAATGCTCCTAAACTCATTTAGAAGAATAAGTAATGAGCGGTATCTAGCAACACATCATTACTAGCCAAGTTACAAGAATGTTGAGATCCAACATCATCTTGTGACTACTAATTGTGACTCCTCACAATATATGACAAGGGTCCTTCTATCCTAGACATTTAGATTGATCAATGTGAGACATAGACCGTGTCATCCTCTAATCAATCTAAATCTTGAACTCCAAGTAGACTCACTCGATCAAATGAACTCAATATCTCATATTGACTCATTTGGGCATGGCCATGCACTTCGTGGTCTCACTCTATCAAGAATATCGATGTCGCTCCCATCATATAGGAGGGATAGATCCATCTACATCACTCACATCCCTCTGTATAATTCGTTACATATCCAGTAATCGCCTTTATAGTCCACCCAGTTACGGGTGACGTTTGACGAAGCCAAAGTACGTAACTCCTTATGTAGGGATCCATGGTGACTTCAGGTCCAAAGACTAGTAGTCATACTAATAGCCACATGAGAAAGTATATGACACTCATATAACAATCCATGATACTTTCTCATGGCGGGTCATTCAGTATACATTCTCCAATGCATACCCATGTGTCAACTTGCTATCTCTATATCCACGACTTGTGAGATCAAGTCATCGAGTTGACCTACATGCTAGTCTCGTCGCATTAACATTGTCCCTGAATGTTAATACTCGACTAGGAATGATTAAGAATAGTGTTCCCTATATTATCTCACTATCGGTTCAACTAACTGATTGATATAGGTAAGAACCCTCTACTCAAGGACGCTATTATACTTAGTTTATTTGGCACCAATACAAGTAAGCATAATAACCAAAAAACCAAATGCCTTTATATATAAGAATATGATACAATAAGTCCATACAACAATCATCAAATGATTGGCTCTAGGGCTCTAACTAACAATCTCCCACTAGCACTAGTGCCAATCAGTGTAGGCTCTAAGCCCCAATGACCTAGTGTGACCATCATGCTTCCTCTGTGACAAAGCCTTGGTCAAGGAATATGTGATGTTAGCCTCTGTAGGTACTCTGCAAATCTTCACATCTCCTCTCTCGATAATCTCTCGAATGAGATGGAAGCGTCGTAGTATGTGTTTGGTCCGCTGGTGTGAGCGAGGTTCCTTAGCCTATGTTATAGCTCCATTGTTGTCACAATAGAGCTCAATATGGTCAGCGATACTAGGAACCACCCCAATTTCAGTGATGAACTTGCGGATCCAAACTGCCTCCTTTGCTGCCTCTGATGTAGCAATGTACTCTGCCTCTGTCGTAGAATCAGCTACTGTGTCCTGCTTCGAACTCTTCCAGCTCACAGCACCACCATTTATGCAAAACACGAACCCTGACTGCGATCGATAATCATCCTGGTCGGTCTAGAAGCTGGCATCACTGTAACCCTTTACAGCTAGCTCGTCATCGCCTCCATATATCAAGAAATATTCTTTAGTCCTTCTTAAGTACTTAAGAATATTCTTAACCGCTATCCAGTGACTTTCACCTGGATCTGACTGGTATCTGCTCATCATGCTCAAAACATACGAGACATCAGGTCGAGTACATAGCATGTCGTACATGACAGATCCTATGGCTGAGGCATAAGGGATTTGATCCATGCGGTCTCTCTCCTCTCTAGAAGAGGGACCTTGAGTCTTCGAAAAACTCACACCATGTGACATCAACAGAAATCCCTTCTTGGAGTTCTGCATGGCAAACCGAAGGAGTACCTTGTCAATATATGTACTCTGACTTAGGCCAAGCAATCTCTTAGATCTATCTCTATAGATCTGTATCCCTTGAATACGGGATGCTTCACCTAAGTCCTTCATTGAGAAATATGTCCCTAGCTAAGTCTTGACAGACTGTAGCAAAGGGATGTCTTTTCCAATGAGTAGTATGTCATCCACATACAATATGAGGAAGACAACTATGCCCCCTACAACCTTCTTGTAGACACAAGATTCATCTTCATTCTTGATGAAACCAAACTATTTGATTGCATCATCGAATCAAAGATTCCAGCTCCGAGAAGCTTGCTTTAGTCCATTAATGGACCTATGCAGCTTGTATACTCTGCTAGTATGCTGTGGATCTACAAAACCCTCAAGTTGTGTCATGTACATATCCTCGAGCAGGTTTCCATTCAGAAACACGGCTTTGACATCCATCTGCCATATCTCATAGTCATGGTATGCTGCAATAGAAAGCATGATCCGAATGGACTTAAACATCGCTACTGGAGAAAATGTTTCATCATAGTCAATACCATGAATTTGCTTGAAACCTTTACCTACCAAGTGACCCTTATAGATAAGTCCATCCATGTCAGTCTTTCTCTTAAAGACCCACTTACACCCAATGGGTTTTACCCCTTCAGGTGGATCAACCAAAGTCCATACTTGGTTAGTGTACATGGATTCCATCTCGGATCTCATGGCTTCTAGCCATTTCTCGGAATCTGGTCTCATCATAGCTTCCTGATAGGTGGTAGGCTCATCCTCTATGAGCACAACGTCATCATGGTTAGAAAAGAGAAATGAGTATCTCTCAGGCTGACGACGTACCCTATCAGACCTGCGAATAGGTATGTCTACTTGAACTGGTTGTTGTTCCTCAACTCTTTGTGGAACAACATCATCCACAACACTTTGTGGTTCCAGTTCAACTTCCATCGAGGCTTCAGTGCTATGTTCCGCATCTTGAACTTCTTCAAGATCGAACGTACTCCCACTAGTCTTTCTAGAAACAATGTCCCTTTCTAGAAAGACCCTAGTCTTTGCCATAACTACCTTGTGCTGACTGAGAATGTAGAAGTAATATCCCTTAGTTTCCTTGGGATATCCAATAAAGTAGCACTTGTCGGATTTGGGTCCTAATTTGTCTGAGACTTGACGTCGAACGTAAGCCTCACAACCCCAAATCCTCATAAAAGACACCTGGGCATCTCTCCCAGTCAATATCCTATATGGTGTCTTTATCACGGCCTTGGATGGAACTCGGTTGAGTATAAAAGCTGCCGTGCCTAGAGCATAGCCCCAAAGAAATGTAGGAATATCTGTGTGACTCATCATAGATTGTACCATATCTAATAGGGTACGATTCCGCCTTTCGGATACACCATTCCACTGTGGTGTTCCAAGAGGAGTGAGTTGGGATAGAATCCCACACTCAGCTAGATAGTCACGAAACTCATGGCTAAGGTATTCTCAACCTCGATCTGATCGAAGTATCTTAATACTCTTGCCAAGCTAGTTCTGTACTTCATTCTTGAATTCTTTGAACTTTTCAAAGGATTCAGACTTATGTGTCATCAACTACACATAAACATATCTATTGAAGTCATCAGTAAATGTGATGAAGTACATATAACCGCCTCTAGCAGCGACATTGAAAGGGTCACATACATCACTATGTATAAGTCCTAACAAATCAGTCACTCTTTCGCTGTGCCCACTAAAGGGAGTCTTGGTCATCTTGCCTAGTATGCATGACTCGCACGTCTCATAAGATTCAAAATCAAATAAGTCCCGCAAACCATCCTTATGGAGCTGTGATAAGCGCTTGTCATTTATATGACCTAAGCGACAGTTCCAGAGATAGGTCTGGTTCATGTCATTTGACTTGAACCTCTTGGTATTTATGTTATAGATAGGGCTTTCAAGGTCTAGAATGTAGAGTCCGTTCATCAGAGGTGCACTACAATAGAATATATCTTTTAAATAAACTGAACAACATTTGTCCTTTATTATAAAAGAGAAACCTTTCTTGTCCAAACAAGAAACTGAAATTATGTTTTTAGTTAAAGAAGGCACATAACAACATTCATGTAATTCTAATACAAGCCCAGAGGGCAGAGATAGATGATAAGTTCCTATAGCAACAGCAGCAACCCGTGCTCCATTGCCTACTCGTAGGTCCACCTCGCCCTTTGCCAATGCCATGCTATTTCTCAGTGCCTGCACATTAGTACAAATGTGAGAAGCACATCCAGTATCTAATACCCATGACGAAGAAATAGATAGATTGACTTCTATAATATATATACCTGAAGTGAAAGTCTCACTTCGCTTCTTCTTAAGATCTTCCAAGTACACCTTGCAGTTTCTCTTCCAATGCCCGGTCTAACCGCAGTAGAAGCAGGTAGCATCCTTGGTGACCCCTCCTTTAGGCTTCAGTGCCTTGCCTTTGCCCTTGGCTTGGGACTTTCCCTTGCCTTTGGGGTAGAAGCAGGTAGCATCCTTGGTGACCCCTCCTTTAGGCTTCAGTGCCTTGCCTTTGCCCTTGGCTTGGGACTTTCCCTTGCCTTTGGGCTTGCCCTTGCCCTTGTGTTTCTGAACCATCAGAACAGAGTGGGGCTTAACCTTCTTAAGGTTCAGCTCAGCAGTTCTTAACATGCTAAGCAGCTCGGGCAGTGACTTGTCAATTTCGTTCATGTTGTAGTTTAGAACGAATTGACTATAGCTATCCGGCAATGACTGCAAGACTAAGTCAGTGGCCAGCTCTTGGCCAAGCGGGAATCCCAACCTCTGTAGGTTTCTATGTACCCAATCATTTTGAGTACATATGGGCCTACGGGAGCCCTATCTGACATCTTACACTGAAATAGTGCCCTTGAGATCTCAAATCTCTCATGCCGCGCTTGTCCTTGATATAGTTGACAAAGATGTTCAACCATATCATAAGCACCCATTAACTCGTGTTCCTTCTGAAGCTCAGAGTTCATGGTCACGAGCATAAGATAGGACACATCTAATGCGTCATCTTGATGCTTATTGTAAGCATCTCGGTCAGCTCGCGTGGCAGTGGCAGGAGGAGCCTCCGGAATGGGCTGCTCCAGAACGTACAGTTTACGTTCTTGGGTGAGAACTATTCTCATATTCCTATACCAGTCCAGGAAATTTGCTTCATTGAGCTTGTCCTTGTCAAGGACAGAACGCAGAGAGAAGATGTTCGTGTTTGACGTCATGGTTATCTATAATAGAAAAATGCAGAAAATAAATAAACATCATATTATTTTAATCATTTAATTAGGCCTTTAACTAAATGATGCTCCCACTGAATTCTGTAATTCAAGTGGGACAAGATCCACATCATACTATGCCTTGAGTTAGCTTTGGCTAATATGCCCAAGATTTAGTATGATCAGTAGGTAACGATTTACCAATTACATCTCTATGCAACTCTAGTTTATAGGATCATTATCCGTAGTTATATTAAAACTTGAGTTAGGTTTGGCTAATACGCCCAAGAATTAATATAAATATGATTTATGACCTATCATTCCAACCGTTGGAAGAATGCATACAGTTAAACTCGATCCAATTGAGTTAACTAGTTACTCAATCTAATTGAGTTGTACTCACCCATGCGTTGATAGGCGGGACCAAGATTGTCCCTCCGTACCCTACCAAGATAATATGTGTTGCTCTGCTTTGGCAGATTCAACAACAGATGTGATCGAGGTAGTGATAGGTATCACGGTATGGTAGGCATTTTAGAGTTGACGCGATTGAGATCTAATCTAATCGTAGGGTGCATCTTGTACACGATTTAGATCTAATCTAATCGTTAAGGCGCTAATTAACTACTTTACTAGCATGCATCACACATACACACACAAGCAATTAATTAAATTATTTGTGATTAGTCATGGACCTACTACGATCTTCTCAAGCCAATGAGAAGATCGGATGGTCAACCTAGGGTCAACAGCTTCTCAAGCTCCTCCCTTTGACCACCTTGTGTTGCTCGCGCCCTCCTCGTAATTCCGTCTCGAGTGGACCTTCCACGGCTCCAATTTTGTACATTACAATTTTGAAAATCGAGTTACATTCAAGTCTAAACTAATTTACAACAAGAATAAATGGAGAAAGGCACGACGTGCAGGTCGCGTATCAAGTATACAGCACACACAACACAAATGACGACGCGCAGGCCGTAATATGAATTACAACACAATTTTCAAATCCAATTTGGGTCTTTTGGGCCATGACTATCACAAAATAATACATAATTCTAAATTATTTATCTTCTATAATTTTTTGTAATTTTTACTACAATTTTTATGAGTAAAATTCCTGGCGGTCCCGTTTAGCGGATTTTCGGGCGCAATCGCGGAACGAATCCCCTTGCGGGGCCAGGGACAGTACCCCTACCCGCGATATAACCATCGCGAGTATTCCTTAGTGATCCTATAGTGTCTTAGCCTGCTGTCCCAAAACGTTTTGGGGCGAAACCTTGCCGTTTCGGAAAAATCTTCTCGGTAGTTGAAGCCTACAAGTGTCGTAACACTTGTGCTTCAATTCTACAAGAAAAATACCCATAAAAATCATAAAAACCATAAAATTACAGAAAGTTACAGAACTGATATTTTTCTAAAAAATACAAATTCAACTCGTACAAGACTTCACACGTGGCTCTGATACCACTATTGGGAATTTCGAGCCGCAAAAACCGCTTTTTCGTGTTGCGGAAACCCCGATTCCCATGCCACCGGATCCGTGCGAAGTAAAATTTTCGAAAAACATTACGAGTACGAGTTTCTTATGCTTGTTCTAAACTAGGAGAAGGAATTTTACCCTTGATGCGAACCCCTTCGCAATCCCGCTAGTCCTCGGTTCGCCGGATCTCGAAAGTGTCAAAGTAGACACTTATCTATATGTATCCACACAGGCAAGAGATGGAGAGGCCAAACAAAAGGTGTGCTAGCACCTATGAAGTGTTCGGCCAAGAGAGGAGAGGGAGAAGAAAATTGAGAGCAAGAGGAAGAAGATGGAATGAATGCCTTGAATGAAAAAATCAATCTCATTCAACACTAAAAGTGGCCGGCCACTTCAAGGCTTGTAACCCCCATGGAATATCAAGAGTCAAGTCTCTTGATCTCCTCCATGTGATGGCATTTGGTTAAGTCAAACTTGGCCAAATGAAGAAGCCTTGATGATGTGGCATTGGTCAAGTCAAAGTCAAGTCAAAACTTGACTCTTCATCTTCTTACTTGAGTCAAGTCAAACTTGACCACTTCTCTCCCTTGGTTGATCTAATCTAACCATTGGTTCAAGTCAATTTTAATTTAATGAATCTCTATTTATTAAATTAAATTAATTAAATGAATCTAAGTCCAAATTAGACTCACTTAACACATGAACCAAATTGAGTCCAACTCAATTAGCTCAATTTGGATTACTCTTAATCCAATTTGGTTCATCATATGAACCTAATCATTTAGGTTCATCAAATGAACCTAATTTCCATCTAATTGCCCTTTGTTTGTGGTTCTTGTAACGCTGGCAATGCTCCTAAACTCATTTAGAAGCATAAGTAATGAGCGGTATCTAGCAACACATCATTACTAGCCAAGTTACAAGAATGTTGAGATCCAACATCATCTTGTGACTACTAATTGTGACTCCTCACAATATATGACAAGAGTCCTTCTATCCTAGACATTTAGATTGATCAATGTGAGGCATAGACCGTGTCATCCTCTAATCAATCTAAATCTTAAACTCCAAGTAGACTCACTCGATCAAATGAACTCAATATCTCATATTGACTCATTTGGGCATGGCCATGCACTTCGTGGTCTCACTCTATCAAGAATATCGATGTCGCTCCCATCATATAGGAGGGATAGATCCCATCTACATCACTCACATTCCTCTGCATAATTCGTTACATACCCAGTAATCGCCTTTATAGTCCACCCAGTTACGGGTGACGTTTGACAAATCCAAAGTACGTAACTCCTTATGTAGGGATCCATGGTGACTTTAGGTCTAAGGACTAGTAGTCATACTAATAGCCACATGAGAAAGTATATGACACTCATATAACGATCCATGATACTTTCTCATGGCGGGTCATTCAGTATACATTCTCCAATGCATACCCATGTGTCAACTTGATATCTCTATATCCATTACTTGTGAGATCAAGTCATCGAGTTGACCTATATATTAGTCTCGTCGCATTAACATTGTCCCTGAATGTTAATACTCGATTAGGATTGATTAAGAGTAGTGTTCCCTATATCATATCACTATCGGTTCAACTAACCGATTGATATAGGTAAGAACCCTCTACTCAAGGACGCTATTATACTTAGTTTATTTGGCGCCAATATAAGTAACCATAATAACCAAAAAACTAAATGCCTTTATATATAAGAATATGATACAATGAGTCCATACAACAATCATCAAATGATTGGCTCTAGGGCTCTAACTTACAATCCTAGGCAGAAAGTCTTGGCGGATCGAGCGCTTTGGGCAAAATCCCAGAGTTGGGGACTCTACGTTGAAATTCTGGTATCGCGAACCGGGTGGAAGTCTGGACGAGTCGTGGACCAGACGTCCAACATGAAGACTGGAAGCTTCGAACGTTGATAAAAAGTCTAGTTAGTTTAGAGGATCAATCTAGCAATAGGTAACTTCTCCTGAGAGGAGTAGGTGAGGATACATTCCCTGAAGAGGGAACAATAGGGATCGGTTCGACCTAAGGTTTCTAGGAAATTCGAAATCAGAATTGGATAGTCCGATGACTGTCAAATACTTGTATTTATCTTATTTTATTGTGCTAACTTTGTTTTACAGGGTATACTTTGTTTGTGGACTAATATGCCTTGCAGGAAGGGAATTGCACAAGAGAAGCCTCAGATGAACAGTACCCAAGACACCCTCTATGGAGCTTGGAGGCGCCTCGGGTGCATCAGTCGAAGACTCTGTGCAACAGGGCAAAAGGAGCCCTCCAAGGAGATGGAAGGCACCTTGAACGCTGGATGGAGGGCGTGCTCCATAGATCTTGGAGGCGCCTTCGTGTGGATAAGTAGCGCAGGCAATGTAGTTTATCAACACTGCGGAAAAGGATAACCCTTGGCTGGAGGGACCTCCTATGGAGGTTGGAGGCGCCCTCAACGGGCTATTTAAGTCTGGTTCGAGCAGTAACAAAGATAACAACAATTCTACAAGCAATCTTCAAAGCTGCGCTCTATGCTGAAATGACTCAAGACGCTCAACTACTGTTTCGACAATCGACGACTACTTCCATAATCTTTTATTATCAATATAATCTGCTTAAGTTTAGTATTTGTAATTAATCTTGTAAAGATTCTCGAGCTTATAGTGATTACCCACAGAAAGCGATTAACGATCGTGGGCCTTGGAGTAGGAGTCGATATAGGTTCCGAACCAAGTAACCAAAAGTGTTAGCGATTGCTTTTAGTTTACTTCTATATTTTGCTGCGTATTACGAAACGAACGAATTAGCCACGAGCGCTATTCACCCCATCTAGCGCTTTACGATCCTACACAACCCTACCATGAAACTTTCTACCTTGCTACCATGAGGAACCACCTGCCTTCAAATTCTTTTCTCCAACTCCTTCCATGCCCATGGCGAATGTCGTGACCAACTCATGGGTGCTCCTAGCCTTGAAATTAGTTAAAATAAAAGCTAAAACAAGATTAAGCAAAGTTCTTGAATGAAAAAAATAAATAAGACAAATATAAAGATAAATAAAAGTAAGATAAAGGAACAAATTCCCTTAAGTTCCTAGTGGCTGAAGGAGATTTAGTAATAAGAGCCAAGCAGGGAGTGACATGGTTCTAGTGGTGGAGAGAACTATAGGCATCGCTCCCTCCATCATCATCTCCTTCAAGGTTTTGCCTGGTGGTCAAAAATGGTTTAGTTGAACGATCATACACATTACAATTACTCCTTATGTTTTAGAATAAGAAGAATCTACTCCATGCGCAAAGAAATAGGGCTCAAAGACATGAATAGAGGCAAGCAACAACTCAAAACATAAAGAAGAGAGAAGAAAGCTTAGCTGAGATGAAAAGGATGTCTTCAAGAACCAATTGTCTTCCCCAAAGGGAAAATGTGTGTAGATTACATATGTTTTTAGGCATTATTTTATACACACGTACTTGCATTTCATGAGTTTATCGCACCCTATTCTATTATTATGTCATATTTCAACTTTATTTGTTCGGAGACCTGCTCTTTTCTTGTTTTTATTGACATGATGTAAATTGGAACCAAAATGGAGCAAAGACGCACATTGAAGCAAACATAGAGAAAATTAGCATCCTGGCCATACCCCAGAGGCATGATCGTGTGCCTCCCCCAAAGCCACCCTTAGAGGTCTACACGAGTAGGTCATGCCTCGCTCCAATCAAGACTCATGATCAGGCCGTGCATTGAGGTATGATCATGCCTCTCTTCCCAGCCAGGCACATCAAGGTCATGCCCCATTTTATCAGAACAAACCATGGCCTGACCGTGCCTGCCTTGGGCTGTGGCACACACACCACGACCGTGCCTTGAGGTATGACCGTGTGGAGGAGAAAACAAGGGGGGCATGCCCCCTATTATAAAAGGGGTTTTCTCTCCTTTTCACAAAACTTTGGATTGGAGTTTCTTCTCCTTTCCTTGGGGAAGGGATATCCCCCGGGGGAACCCTAGAGCTTCTATCTTTGCCAATCCGCACGATTTGTCCACCTTCGGAGCAACGATTTCATCCCAAAGACACCGAAAATCTCCTAGAAGTATTTATTCTCCTCTTTCTTTCATTTTGGTGTTGTAAGAATGTTCTATTTTATGTCTTTGGTTTGTAAATCCTTGGCAATGGAGTAGATCTCTAGACCTAGGATGTAGGAAGTAATTATGATGCGTTATTGATATATGAACTATGTATTTTGACATTTTCTTGTGCTATGATATGTTTTATGATTTGTTTTTATGTGTTGTGCCTTGTATGTATTTGAAGAAATATATGTGAGGTCAATACATTTAGATGTAGAGTTTTGGTCACCGTGTAGAGAGGATGTTTTAGATTGTATGACAATGGGACCCATGACAAAGGGTATCCCTTTTTTTCTAAGGTATTCCCTTGAAATGAGGATCAATTCTCTACTAGGGAGACTAATTAGAGTTTTAGGAGTTTTTCCAAATTAATATTAGGAAGTAACTTGTATAATCTAGCGATTGTATGACCGGGGGCTCTGTGACAGAGGATATCATTTTAACCAGATTTTCTAGGTTATCTCTTCTACTTAATACCAATAATATACCATTAGAAAGTAAATCAGACAACTCTGGCGATTGTATGACTAGGAGGGCCCTAGGGTATCTGATAAACCTAAATTTGTCGTGAATTGGTATCAAATAATCACCGAACCCCTCTAAGCTAATTAAGTATAGGGAATGACCCGGATCATCTCTCTCAAGGAATGTAAATGATGATTGAATCTCAAGATCAATTTATTAGAACATGGGGTTTTGGGTCTTAAACTATAAATGGTAAAAGACAATAATAAAAGACAACTTATCTAATCTGAACTACTGATGGAATGAATTAAAGAAGAGCAAAGCAATTAAGGAAACTTGAGAACTTAATGGAAATCAGTCTGACCTATTCTACTTGCATTGTAAACAAATGACAAACATTTGCAACATTCAAACACAAACAAGATCAAAGCATGAATTAAGAAAAATCACATATATCAAACAAGAGTAAAGATCATATAACATAATCAAACTGAACTCCTTCCACAATTGAACTAGTGAAACTAGCTAATGCTTCTCGAATTAAACAATGCTAAAAGAATAAAAACTAAACAAGAACAAAGCAAGAACAAATTGAATTACAAAGATCAAATGTTTAAGGGATCAAGCCAACCATTCCTCATATGTAAGGTGATCTACTCAGATCCATGAAGATGAATAGAGAGAGATAAGCTCAGCTAGAAGTTGATAGTAAACCAATGCTAAATCTAGATCTAGGAAAGAGATGAATTCGGGTGAGCTGAGGAAACCCCAAGCACTCACCGATCTTGACAAAGTTGTCAGGATCTTACAATCAGTGATAAACTAATTAGAAGAACTCTGATATGGCAGATTCAGATGAATTGTGCAGAAATCATAAATGAGAAAAAGAGAACACTCCTGTCATTTGGATGTCATCGAAACTTCTAAAGAGGAAAATCACAGGCTGGAAAGTAAAGAGATCAGCTCAAACCATTGATCTCCTCCGCCATCTCCCTTGCCCAAATTGTGACAGAGATTATGATTAGATCTGGATCAGATGATTGAAGTGGCATCGTCGGCTTGAAAATGGATGATGACCAGAGGAAGGGAAGCGCCCTTGACCTCCATTAGTTGCCAGCTGTGGAAGGTGGATCGAGGAAGAAGATCAACTCATCTCTGCTTCACGCGATCACACCTCCCCACTGTAGAATTTGATGATCACAACATTGTAGCTTCTCCCCTTTAAAATCAGATCTGAGATCTAAATGAACAGTTGAGATTTCTTTGGATCGATTCAATGGTGGAGGTTGTTCAAAATCTGTTCTAAAGGTGCTAATCTTCATCAAGGGCCCTGATCTATTATCTCCTAGTCCGGATGGACCAAATCTTCAATGGATGATTCAGATCTCTATTAATCTTGATGAATGATTCAGATGGCAACAAAGCTTGATCTTCTTATTTAATCTCAAAATTGAGCTCAATCTGGGTTGATCAACCTCAAGTCCTTGCCCTTTGATGCCTACAAGGATCATATTCGAATATTAACATCAAATATCATAATAATGAGATAGTTTGTAATTAAGTCCTAGAATAAGTGTAATTCATGAAATGTGATGTAAATATGATTTTAACCTATGATAAGATCATAAATGAATGCATTTATGAATCAAAATATTATAGCAAAATCATGGTTATCAGTATTCCTTTTACCAGATTTTCTAGAGTTACTTCTTTATTTAATGGAATTAGAACTGGTGTTAACTTTGCGATGCGACCTGAGCGGGGTTGTGCCAGACTTTAGTTAGAATCCCTACAAAGGTATAAGTACAAAGTTAGATAGATGAATAATGTATAGGGACATTAACTAGTATTATAATGAAGTCGAAATCCTAGCATCTCGTACCCCCAAAACCAACCTCTCTTTTCCTCCTCACTCACTTGTGCTCTCTCTTTTTCTCTCTCTTCTCTCAATCTCTCTCTTCCTAGCATTTATGAACCAACCCTTGATTGTCTAGATAATTTATCGTGTGAAGTTAACTAGTGCTGAATCAATAGTCCCTATGGTTCGATATCTTTTTATTACCGACGAAGTGGTCGTGCACTTGTGGCTTTGTAATAGAGCGACATGGTACGAGAGGAAGAGAGAGGTATAAGCACCACTCCTTCCATCATCATCTCCTTGAAGGTTCTTCCTTGTGGTCAAAGATGGTTCAGTTGACGGATCTGTTGGTCGCTACTTGGAATTCCGTTCTGCTCCCCTTGTACAAAAATTTGTACAAGCACAGAACTTTCCTAACAACCTATGTGTTCCTCATGAGTTAAACTTGAATTGGAAACGGAACTTAATATTTTTACTTCAAGTTCAACTCATGTGTTCTCCAGTAGTTAAAACTTGGATTGCAAACGATACTTAACATTATTAATCCAAGTTCATCCCATGTTACAAAAGTTGATTAAATATCTATTTCAAGGATTGACTTCCAGGTTAAACATAGCGAGGCACTTGACCTTCTTCGGTATGAGATCATCCACCACTTTCTAGACAAAGCCTTTCAAAGAAATTGGATATTTAAACTTCTTATAATAACCCTAGGTTTAACTACAAAGATCTCAATAGAAGCACAAGATCTAAACACTAAATCGAAACACAAAAAATGAAACACAAAATCGCTAGCCTCTTGTGTTGGTATTTCAGGATTTATATAAAGAAAAATTAGTTTCACTGTGGAATTAAGAACTAGTTATACCTTTCTTTGTAAACAAAGATCTCTTGATCTTCTACTGTATTCCTCTCCTCCTCTTGGACATCGTGTGGGCAACGATCTACCAAGATAAAATCTACCCAAACAACTTCTTCTCCTCCAAGAAATTCAGCCACCAAGGGAAACTAAAATAGGAAACTTCCTTCTCTTCTTCTTCCTCTCCAAGCAACCGGCCACAAGAAGATGCCACTTGATGTGTCGCCGACCCTAAGGAAGAAAACAAGTTGAAGAGACCTCCTCCTCCTCCTCCTTCTTCTTCTTCTTCTTCTCCACCAAACAACCGGCCATCAAAGACAAGGAGAAGTGCCACCGGCCTCAAGGGAGAAAGGGAGAAAGGGAGAAAAGGAGCCGGCCACCAAGGAATAGAAGAGGAGACTTAGGTTGTGTGTTACCCGATAAGGCACCATCTTCCTCTCTTTTAAAATCCTTGGTCATGACAAAAAAGAAAATTTTAATAACAATTAAAATCTCTCTCTCTTTTAAATTTCTTATTGTGATGGTTACAAAAGAAAAGTTTTTAAAATAATCTCTCTTTTAAACATTGTAGATGACTACAAAAAAGGAAAGATTAAAATTAAAACTTTTCTATTAAATCATGGTTATAAAAAAGGAAAGTTTTATCAAAATTAAAATCTCTCTTTTAAACACTACAAATAAGGAAAGATTTTATCAAAATTAAAATCTCTCTTTTAATCCTTTATAGATAGCTATAAAAGGAAAGATTTTAAAATTTAAAACTCTCTTTTAAAACCATGTGGATGCCTATAAAAGGAAAGTTTTTTAATAAAAATAAAAACCCCTTTTAATCATAGTGGTTGACCCCTAGCTTGGGCACCAAGCCATGCTCTGGATGACCACTTCTTGGGTTCCAAGCTAATGCTTGGTCGGCCCCTTGCACCAAGCAAGGATGTGTCCGACCCATTACTTGGGTAAGAAGTAGACTTGGGCTTTATAGAGGCTACAACAAGGATTGAGAGGAGGAATTGGTTTTGGTCTCCCAATGAGCTTGAGCTTCCTGTGTTCGACCCGAACACCCAACTCAAGTTCATCAATAATGGCTCATACCATTAAAGAATTATTATTGAACTACCGCACCAATCCCATATTACATTATGGGTTCCTTCTTATTATGAGTGCATTAATCTCGCTGTGTTTAAGATATCGAATGTCCATTAATTAAACGAGTTACTGACAACTCAAATTAATATCTAGCTCCTAGAGTAGTACCACTCAACTTCATTATCATGTCGGATTAAGTCCACCTGTAGGGTTTACATGACAATCCTTATGAGCTCCTCAAGAGGGCATCATCAACCTAGATAACTAGGACACAATATCCTTCTCTAATCAACAACACACCATATAAATAATATTATTTCCCAACTTATCGGGCCTATTGATTTAACAAATAAATCTCACCCATTGATAAATTAAAGAAATAAATACTAAGTATATGTGCTTGTTATTATATCGGGATTAAGAGTACGCACATCCATAATAACAGAGGTTATGTTCTTTTATGCAGTCAGTATAAAAGGAACAACCTCAAATGGTCCTACTCAATACACACATAGTGTACTAGTATAATTTTATAGTCAAGATAAACTAGTACCAAATTACACTACAACCATTCCAATGGTTTGTCCCAATCCATCTTGGTTGTGAGCTACTATTTATAATTTATAAGGAGCTGATAACATGATCTTCTGTGTGACACCACACACCATGCTATCTACAATATAAATTAAATAGACAACTACATTTAATATAAATGTAGACATTTGACCAATGTGATTCTTATTACAAAATAAATATTCATTCAATAAATGTTCATACAAAAAGCTAGGCTTTTAGTATACATTCTAATAGGATCTAGTCTGAGGTCCTTTAAAAACATGCACATCTAAAGAAAGAATAAACCTTCCACATGCAAGCATAAGAAAGTAGAATTGGAACAATACTAATTTTAACTGAGCATGTATTAAAAAATAAATTGCATCTAACAAAATCAATTATAGTCACTTCTATGAAATTTTTTAAAAGATCTCAAGATATACTAATCTAGTAGTACTGAAAGATACTTGGGGGTTCTAAGCAAGTGAATGTGACTTCCTTTGGGTCAAGTATTCTGGCTCTGCCTTAGATATTGGTGCCATTAAAGGTAGAGATTTTTGGGGCTTTGCTTTCACTGCACAAGTCCCTACACTTTCATCATCAACTAGTTCAATTCCTATAACATCCATACTATCAAATAGTTGTATGACTAAATAAAGTGATTCTTGACACACTGCTTCCTCAGCATAAGTTCCTAGACTTCCGTCCACAATATCCTTATAGGCAGGACTGAATATACCAACATCAACAATAAGAGAATCAACAACTTCATTGGCAATCTCAAATTGATCATTCTCATCACAATCATCATTAGAAAAATTTATATCAGTATAACAACTTGTAACCCCGATAGGTAAATCCAAAAATTTACAAGCCACTAAATCATCATCATCATCATCATCATAAAAATTCATAACATTATAATCACCTCTAGCCTCAGTTGCTACATCCAGAAATTTGTGCGTTACCATATCATCATTACAGAATTTGTTAAATTTTTCATATTTCTTGGCTTTCACTAGCCTTTGTGGAAAGGGAATTGGTGGTACATATGTTCTCGGTGGATGCATTAGGCTAAGTTCATCATCATTGTTAGCTTGAGGCACATGAACCAATCACTGAGAAAATGATATTGGTGGTTTATAAACCTTTGTTGGAGTGGTGGCTGGGTTGAGTTTTTATGGTTCTTTCTTGTCCTTTTTCTCTTTTGCATACCCGTCCTTCACCTGAATTCTGGAGAGTTGTAGAGGAGATCCAATGCATTGTGAAGTCAATCTCTCTATCTTTGCTTCTAATTGTCCGAACCTCTCATTCTACTTGATGACATTCTCTATCAAGTCTTCAGAATTCTTGAGCGGTTGTAACAACTCTTATTTAATATTCAAACTTGCATCCATGGTTCGCACTTATGGGATTCTTGGGGGTGATGTTGTTCAATTCTCATTTGACTACTCTTGGAAGATCAGTGTCACTTGATCAATTAAGTCATATATTTCATTCAAACTTTTATTTATCAAAGAACCTTTTGTAGCTGAATCCAAAAATATCTTATTTGAAAAGGAAATCTTGATGTAAAATATATGCACAGTTAGTAACTTTTCCATACCATGATGAGGACACTACCATAATAAACTCTTAAATCTATCCTATGCTTCAAATAGTGATTCTCCATCTACCTGAGAAAAGATTGTGATTCTATTCCTCATATACGTCGAAAAAATGATTCAGAAATTATTGCTCTAATTGTTTCCAGTTTGTGATGCTTTATTGAGGGAGAGAATACAACCAAGTCCTTGCTCTATCTTTGATATTGAAAGAAAATGTCTACAATCAAATAGCATTCACTGAGACTCCTTCACAATTCACCATGTTGCAATATTCTTGAAATTCCTCAAGGTGTAAATATGAGTTTTCTGAATTTGCTCTTCTAAATTTGTGAACTTGTATTATGAAAATTAATGCTAGGTTAAGTTGAAAGTTGTTAGCATCAATTTGAGGTAGCGCAATGGGAGATCTTGCTCTTAGAGATATAAGTGTGAATAAGTCTATCAAAGGTCTATTTTCCATGTCAATGCTTATTAGATCTTGTAAAAAAAAATAGTAGGATTTTGGAAACAATCACAATCACCTACAAAATAAAATTATTAGAAAAATTAGAATGCAAAATTTAAATGGTAAAAAATAAAAATATATAATTAAAAACAAGGAAGAAAATGTAGAATTTATTAACAACAAGAAGAAGGAAGTCTAGAGTAATTAAATTGTGAGTCAACTAATTTCAATCGAAAATAGTCCCTGACAACAGTGCCAAAAATATATTGTCTACCCGCAAGTATACGGTTATGTTGTCAAGTAATAAAAATATCGATCCATAGAGAATGTTGATTAAACACTAGTTAAGTTCACAAAGCAAGTTATCTAGATGATCAAAAGTTGTGTGAAGTCAAGTGTATAACAACCCAAATTTCCTCATTTCGAGTCCCAAAAGTAATTTAAAAATATTTATAAATGCTATAGAAATATTTTAGAGATTTTTAAAATTTTTTAGAGTATTTCTATGCAAATTTTGGAGGTCGTTTGGTATTTTTACTAAATGAAAGAAGGTCCGACAAAAATAATGTTGAAGCCAAGATTCGAACCATGGACCTCAGACCTAAACCGAGCCTTAACCGAATCCAACTAGCCAACTGTTCCGCGACCTTTTCGTGAACATATAGAGAACGGAATTTATATAAGTAGTAGAAGATAATAACAGGAAATAATAGGAAAAAAGGGTTGCAGCCGAGATTTGAACCCACGAGCCGAGCCTTAAGCAGAACGCAGCCAACTAAGTGTTCCACGGGAGTTTTGTTAATCAAGTAGGGAACAATATATATATAAGCTATAGTTGGAACCGAAAATAACCCTAAGTATAAAGATTTAATTTCTTTTCCCGAACCCCTAAATCCCGTTTTCCCTTTCCTCTCCCGACGGCGATTTTTTCCTCTCTCAGGCGAAGACGAAACCGCGTTAGGGCTTGGTCTCCGGCGCCGACGAAAGGCTTTTTTCGGTCGGTCTTCACCCGTGCGTGACCACCTCGACGAGGGGAGCTCGGTAACACAAAGAAGCCACCGAAAACTGCAAGCAACCGAAACCCTAGAAGCGTTTGAGCCCTCTTCCTCGGCTGTAAGTCCAAGAAACCGCATGGTAAGTTGCTACTCACCTGTGGTAAGAGTAGTTTCGAATTTGCTTTGGTGTTTCCTTGTTTTCTTGAGTTTTGCCGTGAAGATTCTTGGTTTTGCTTGCTGCCGTGAACCCTAAAGAAAGAAGAGAAGGATTAGTTCAGTTTAGGCATGAAGGACATATTTGAATTTAGGTTTTAGTTTCCTTCTTTGATTCGGATTAACTTGCTCATTCCTTCTTTGTTTCGGAACATGCTGTACAAGAATTTTGGTTGCTAGGCATTCGTTTGTTTTCAGAATGTGCCGTACAAGAATTTCGGATTTGCTAAGTATTTAGATTTCCTGTTTGATTCCGGAACATGCTGTACAAGATGGTTCATAGGGCTTTAGTATCCTTCTTTGCTTTCGGAATATGCTATACAGAACCTACTTAGTAGTTTCGAGTTTTATTTGCTCCTTTATGTTCTGTTGTAACATGGTTAAAGAGGCTTTGCTTGTCCTATGAAATCATTGGATTAGTTGGTCTATGTGACACTTATCATGCTAAGTTGGGTAGTATATTTATATATATCATCTATTGGTTTTTAGGGCTGTCGTGTATTAAAAATGGTGTTATAGGGCTGCCGTGTATCCCAACGACTCTAGCTTAATTTGAATATGCAAAAGGGATAAGTTAATGCCCTTTAATCTTGGTTTAGGGCTGCCGTGTATTAATAGTAGTTCTTTAGGGCTGCTATAGCATGAGGTTGAAGATTTTGTTAAAGATGGGTGCTTTATGTATAGAATTAGGTTTTGGAAGAGGTTAAGAATAGCATGCATGTTTATAATAAGCTTGCACAACCTTCTAATATTAAGCATTTAGTTTATAGTCTTTCTATTACTGTCGTGAGTTTTTAAAGAAGATGGAAGGGGCTTTTGTTTGGATTAGGTTTTGGACCTTGCTTCTTCTTATTTTCAAATTATACTGTGAACGTTATTGTGATGGGTTTGCTGCCGTGATTTCCAAAGAAGAATCATGAATGATAAAGTTCAAGTATGTGGGTAGTTACCTCAAGCTTTGTAGCTGGATTTCGGTCTTTTGTTGTTCTAGGCAGTAAGCACGAAGAATAGATTCGAATTTAGGTTTTTAGTGACAATTTCTCCTTATTAGTAGCACTTCGGTTTCTTTTGTTTGTTTACTGTGGCTTAATTAGACCCTTTTGTTATCAATTGTTTAACATGCTACTAGATTCTTTGTTAGTGATCTTTTAACCTGCAGTTATAGTTTTAAGTTTAGCATGTTAGTTCAGATTTCATGAAAACATTTCAGATGTAGATTTTCAGTTTTAGTTTATATATATATCTATGCAACGAACTGCCTTTTATTCCAAGTATATAGTTAGATTTTTCTTTAAGCTTTTAGCTTCCCTTTGTTTTACTATTAGGCAATGAACATAGAATGGCTTGGATTAAGTATTGGTTTATTAGGTTAATTGGAGGTTGATCCGGCAGTGATTTTGGTTTATTTTATGATGAAGTAGGTAGTGTAATCTCTTTAGTGCAGAAGTGTGGATGAAAGAGTGAAGATGAGCATATGTAATATGTTGTTTTGGTGAATATCATGTATTAAGACTAAAGATGATTTGAATTGAGGTAATGAATTTAACAGGTGAGAAGTATGTGAGTAATTTAGATATGCAAGTAGTAAGTTTAGAGTAGAAGTTTAGTTTAGAAGATGAGAAAAGAGATTTATATATTGATCAATATAGATTTTATACTGAGAATTCCTTTCTGACCTTAAGTTTAATGGCATAATTGATGTTCAGAATTAAAGTACTTGGATGTGTCAATATCAAGGATTCCATTTGGTCTCAGCCGGTTACTAGAATTCTAAAATTCTAGGTTTATAATTGCCATGTGAGAATTTTAGTGCAGTTTAGATCTCCTTGAAGTGTAGAATTTTAATGTAGTGCAGAATTTTAATGCAGTTTAGATCTCCTTGTAGTGCATAATTTTAGTGCAGATTTTTATTAAGTATTAGTGTGCAGATTTTTATTAAGCATTAGTGTGCAGATTTTTATTTAACATTGCAAATGCAGATTTCTGTTAAGCATTGCAGTACAGAATTTTGTTAAGCATTGTAGTGAAGATTTGCTTTAAGTATTTAGTTTCTTTAGTAGTGCAGATTTTGCTAATAGATAGTTTATGGATAGCATTGTAGAACAAGGCTTTAGATTTCCCTTAAATATGCATGATTGTGTGTTACCTAGTTGATTTCACTTATAGATGCATATGGAAAAATACCCTAACAGTATTTTTGAGTTTAAAAAAAGTATAAGGAAGATAAAGAAAAGAAATAAAAAGGCCAAGGCCTTAAGTAGATCCCAAAGTCAAGACTTTAGGGATTTTGGCACACAAGGTGTTTATTAAAATGTCAAGACATTTAAAGAAGAAGTAATTAAGATATTTTACTTTGAAGAGGCTAGTACCCAACTTTCGAGGTTGTCGTTAAACAAATTCAAGTGTTCAGTTCCGAGGTTTTGGCCTTGGTAGACCGAGATATGCTCTTTTAGGATTGGTGGCTCGCTACCCCAACCTATTAGGGAACGCGCATAAGATGGTACTATGTCTGGGCCCAAGAGAAGTTGATTCTTATTTTGAAGTATTATAAGTATAAGTTTTTGAACAAGTAAAATAAGTTTCACATAAGTATAAAAGTATTAAAGAATAAGTTTTAAACAAGTGAGATAAAAGAATAAGTTTAGGACAAATGAATTAAGTTTCCCTTTGTTTTAAAATCAGCAAGTTGAGTTTTCTTTTATGCTAGCATGTTATTTAGATTAGTTTATTGTTCTTTACTATTAGAAGAGCATGAGTAGCTTTACAAGTTTAGCATTTTAGCCTGTTTGATTCCTTTACTATTAGATGAGCATGATTAGTCTTCAGTAAGCATTCAGTTAGTTCATGTTATAGATATATGTACATGCATATCGAGATTTTTGTGAGTTAGATAGAGCTTACTAAGCATTTTGCTTATAGATTGCATTTCCTCTTATTGTAGATACAGGAAAGGAAAAGTTTTAGCAAAGGAAGGCGACGAGGAGGTGTTCGATGATGTGTGATGCCAGGACTATGGGAGAGACTTGGGATGTTATTGAGTTTTCCGCATTTTAGTGATTAAGAAACTTTTGAAGTTGTACTTTAAGATTCATGTTATTTGAGATTATTGTTGTTCTAGATTACATGCTAAGATGTACTTAGTTTAGTATGTATGTACGTTTGGGTTATTTGTGATGTGAGTAGTGTTTGATACTTATTAAATTGCGTGAGAGTTTGTTATATGTTCCAGCCACCTGTGGCTGATGTATACTGTAACGTCCCGCCCCTCCTGCTAAGGTGACGGGGGTTACCTTGTCACACATACATACTTAACACAGCGGAAGTCTTACTTAGAGAATTTAAAAACCTTTTCTTACTTAAAAATCACAATAGACATAAAAGATCCACATAGCATATCTATCATAAATTTTGGGCCTTAATACCCAAACACATACTTAAGGTCATGGAGTCATAAAGTAAAAACATCAACAAGGCAAATTTCTTATTAAACAAAAGCAGGTCATTTCTTTTAGCCAGTCCACTACCGCACACATCCTTCTAGCCCCTCCTGCTGCTCCCCTAGTACATCCATTCCTTGCCTTTATCTGTGGTACAAGAAAGTAAGCTGTGAGCACTCATGGCTCAATAAATTCCTTTCCTACTCACAAAAACCGACAAGCATATTAAAATCACAAGTCATATGCATAAAGGCAATTGTATCATGTCAAGAGCATATCATGGCATATCATAACATAACATAAAGTATCATGGCATAACATAACATGATCATCAAACGTATCCGGTCATAGCATAACATCATCATAACTAGCATGGCATAATCATAGAGTATAAGCATGGTAAATCCCTAAACATATATCAAGCAGCATATGCAACATGTCTTTTGAAAACTTATACAATATATACTTAAACATAATCTCAACATGATTAGGGCCCCGGCTTGTACCACATACATAAATGTGCGCGTCCTATGTAGGTCCAAGGTAGCAAATCTTGAACCCTACAAGGCATACATACTAGGCCCGTTTCTTAGTCCATCGACCTAGGGGCACTTAGGAGCTCATCCCTAACGAGGCCCGTTTCTTAGTTCATCGACCCCGGGGCGCTTATGGAGCCCACCCTTGGTACAAGCCATACATAAAGTAAAGTAGCATGACTTACATATTATAGTTCTTATCATTTCATGCGTATCATATTTCTTAACATATCATAAAACATGCATATTTGGGCACACAGCACATGCATGAATCATAACATACATCATGAACATATCACTTATCATAAAGCATGCATATTTGGGCACATAGCACATACATGAATCATAGGCTTGCATAACGAACGTATCATTTTATCATGTCATAAAGTAAGCATGTTTGAGCACATAGCACATACATGGGTCATAAGCATACATGAAAGAACATAACACATATCATAAAAAGACATAACCATTCATGGAATCATTTAATATCATCTCTTCATAGCATGTGAGGTATATCTAGTCACTAAACCCATATGGCCGAAAGTCATGAAAGGTCCATATGATCTCTAGACCACATACAAACATAAAAACCTCATGGTATCTTCACATACTAACATAAGAAAGGTCATAAGCATGTTAACCTAAATTTTAATTAAGCCCTCCTAGGTTTCCAATTATTTCATGGCCGAAACCTTTCATGAAGAGAAATCAAGTTCTAAGCAACAAGCAAACATGTAAACCCTAAACTCATATCATATCATATTTCATAGGGAACTACTTAAGCATATTTAGTGTGGGTTCTAAGTTTCTTAAGCTCCTAATCTTATCATGGCCGAACCCTAGCTTGTCTCATTCTAGGTTACAAGTAGCATGGAAGTGTTGAACCTTAAGCCAACATGTTATACATTTTCATGAGGAACAACATAAGCATGCTTGTTTAAAATTTCAAACTTCCTAGACCCCTTAACTCAAGGTGGCCGAAACCTATAACTCATGGAACTAGGTTTTTAATGGCATAAGAGCATGGTAACCACACTACATTTCATAGTACTTATCACAAGAAACATCATGAACATATGTAAGTTGGTTTCAAAATTTCTCTAGGCCTTACTCTAGTCTTGGCCGAAACCTATCAAGTATGAACTAAATTTCTAGTGGCATAAAAGCATGGAAAACACAACTACCTTTCATAGTACTTACCACAAGAAACATCATGAACATATATAAGGTGGTTTCTAAGTTTTCCTAGGCCTTTAATCCAAAAGTGGCCGAAACATATGAGCTTGGTTTTGTTTTTCATATGGCCTAAAAGCATGGAAACCCTACACAATTTTTCATGGCATCATAACAAGGAACAACATGAGTAAACTTAGTTAAAAAGATCTACACATCCTAGCCTTAAACCTTGGTGTGGCCGAAAGTTTTATATAACCAAAATTCTATGTAACAAGCAACCATAAAATCATCAACTAGTTTCATATTGTTTAATCAAGAAGTCATGAGCCTCCTAGCCTTGGTTTCAACTTTCCTAGACATTCAAATCTCATCATAACCGAACCTTCATAGGCATGGAATAAGATTCATAACTAACATACAATCATGTCATAACATTTAGCTTCATATCTTGTCTTAGGAAAAATCTTAACATGCTTAGTCTTAGTTTTAAAACTCTTCAAGGCCTTTACTTCTTATATGGCCGAATACTCATGAGCATGGAAATGGAGTTTCAAACAACATACAAGTAAGAGAAAAGGTTAACAACATCATTATCATAGGGTACATAACAAAAGAATAAGGAAACATGCTTAGTTTGAGTCTTAACTTACCTAGTCTTCTTGTTCATGCTTGGCCGAGAGTCTAAGGCTTATGGATCTAGTTTTTCATTATTTATTCTAGCATGGAAAACTTAGATTAACCTCTTACATAAAAGACATGTCACAAGAAAAATAGTAAGCATATCTAATTACAACTTTCTTAGACTCTTCTTCTTGTTTTTGGCCGAATTTTCTCAAAGCAAGTCCTAGGTTTTTAAGCGATCTATTTCCATGGAAAAACCATATAAACTATTGTACCACAGGTGAGGGGAAGCTTACATAGTGTTCACTTGTTAATCTTTAAAGAATTGGTACCCTTGGTGAAGAGGAAGAAGGGAGCTTCTTCTTCTAGCACTCCTCTTGATTTTTATCTTGCTTGGAAGGGTACACCTTGAAGGCTCCTTCTTGTAGTTTAGTTTTCTCTTAGAGAGAAACCTAAACTTGGCTTGTGGAGATGAGGGAGGAGGCTTCTAGTCTCGGCAAGGGTGAGGGAGAAGGGAAAAAAAATGAAATCCTTTAGTTCCTTTCCTTTTTATGCTAAGTGGGTGGAAGTTACAAAGGTGAACTTTGCTTCCTCTCCTCCTTAATACATGCATGTATTTTTATAATGAGAATATGTCTTCATCCCTTCCCCTTAACTCTTCTCTTCATTATCCCCTTAAACCCCACGAAAATAGAGAAGAAAAAGGGAGAAAGACAACTTGTCTTTTGTTACTCCTTTTCTTAACCAAGAGGTAAACAAGAGGAAGAAGGCTAATTGATTTTCTCTTGTTTCCTCACTAAATTTTTATCTTTACTTTTAACTACAATTCACATCATTTCCCATTCACATATTATTCATTATCCTAGTGGTTATCATACATAGTTTTATTTCTATCCTTTGTGAGAGGTTCAAGGTTCAAACATTCACCTCTTTTTTTTTTTATTTCTTCTTTTGATTCTTTTTACCTCTATGTTCTAAAGCAACTAACCCCCATATACTTATCTTATAATTTTGTAGGTGTTACAGTACCCCATACCTCATAGAAAGTTCATCCTCGAACTTAAAATAGCTTCGTCAAGTAGTGCCGGACTTCCTGCTGAGTGCATCGGTTACCTTGTTTGCTTTACCAGGGTGATAAAAGATCTCGCAATCATAGTCCTTGACTAGCTCGAGCCATCTGCGTTGTCTCATATTTAGGTCTTTCTGCGTGAAGAAATATTTTAGACTCTGGTGGTCTGTTTAAATCCTGCACTGAGCCCCATATAAGTAATGCCTCCATGTCTTTAGAGCGAAGACCACCGCTGCTAGCTCTAAATCATGAACGGGGTAATTCCTTTCATGTTCTTTGAGTTGTCTAGAGGCATAGGCAATGACTTTGCCATCTTACATGAGTACAGCTCCGAGTCCTAAGAAGGAAGCATCGCTATACATATCAAAGTCCTTCTTGCTTTCCGGAAGAGTAAGAATCGGAGCACTGGTCAGTCTCCGTTTCAGTTCCGTAAAACTTTTCTCGCAGTCGTTCGTCCATTCATACTTTTTATTTTTCTTGGTGAGAAGGGTCATCGGGGCTGCTATTTTGGAGAAGTCCTCTACAAACTTCCTGTAGTAGCCCGCTAGCCCGAGAAAGCTTCTGACTTCACTGGCGTTCTTTGGCCTATTCCAGTTGCTTACAGCCTCAATCTTATTCGGATCTACCATTACTCCGTCCTTGGAGATAATATGACCCAAGAATGATATTTGATCGAGCCAGAACTCACATTTGGAGAATTTCGCATATAGTTATTTTTCTCGAAGAATTTGCAATACTGTATTTAGGTGTTCGGCATGCTCTTCTTGAGTTCTCGAGTAGATGAGAATATCGTCAATGAAGACAATCACGAATTTGTCGAGATATGCCGCAAATACCCGATTCATCAGATCCATGAATACAGCAGGGGCATTTGTCACTCCGAAGGGCATAACTACAAACTCATAATGCCCGTATCTTGTTCGAAAGGCTGTCTTTGGTATGTCCTCTTGTTTCACTTTTACTTGATGATAGCCGGACCTTAAGTCAATCTTTGAGAAGACAGTTGCTCCCTTCAATTGGTCAAACAGATCATCGATCTGCGGAAGGGGGTATCTGTTCTTGATTGTCGCGTTGTTTAGTGCTCGGTAATCTATACACATTCGCATAGACCCATCCTTCTTTTTCACAAACAATACCGGAGCTCCCCATGGAGAGTGACTAGGGCGAATAAGTCCCTTGTCAAGTAATTCTCGTAGCTGTTCTTGAAGCTCCTTCAACTCAGTTGGTGCCATCCGGTAAGGTGCTTTAGAAATTGGTTTAGTGCCCGGAACTACTTCAATCGTAAATTCTATTTCTCTATCAGGTGCTAATCTCGGTAGTTCATCAGGAAATACTTCCAGATAGTCGCATACTACTCTGACCTCTTCTAGTTTATGGCTTCCGGCTGGTCTTGTGTCAACCATGTGTGCTAGAAATCCATTACAACCTTTGTCTACCATACTTTGTGCCCTTACCATTGATAAGAATCTTTCAGTTTCTTTCCTAGATTCCCCAATAAATTCAAACATCGGTTCAGCTTCAGGTCGGAAGACTACCTTCTTATTACGACACTCAATTGAGGTGCCATACTTGCTCAAGAAGTCCATGCCCAGTATATTGTCAAAATCCCGCATGTCAAGTACTATCAGATTGCAGTAGAGTTCTCTGTCTGCGATTCGAATAGGTACGACCCGCAGCATTTGATCCGATGGCATAACTTCCCTGGATGGTAGGGTTGTTAAGAATGTACTATTTAGGGTTTGAGGTGGTATGCCTAATTTCCTTGTAAATGGTGTTGAGACGAACGAGTGTGTCGCCCCAGTATCAAATAATACTAAAGCATGCTGATTAAAAATACGCATATTACCTGTAACGACGGTAGAGGCGTTCGCTGCATCTTCATTAGTAATCGCAAAAACCCTGGCATTCGTTGTCGTTGGCGGGGCTTCCAACCTCCCTTGGTTGATCGAAGTCCCTTCTATAGCCGTTTGCATCTGGTGTAGCTGTGAAGGCGCACCCCTGTTCTGGTTGTTCTGCTGGAATGGTGTCTGCATCTGAGTAGGACATTCTCTGGCCAAATGTCCTTCCTGTCCACAATTATAGCACTTTCTTGTACCTTTGTGACATAATCCAGAATGCAGCTTCCCACAAATAGAACACTGGGAATATCTCGGTTGCTTATTTACTGACCCACTTTTTGCATTGTCCCACTGCTTTCTTTTTCCGGTAGAAATTCCTTTCCAGCCTGTTTTGGTATTCTGGGGTTTCTGTCCCTCGGCTTGTGTCTGACCTTTATTCTCCTTCATTGCTTTCTGATAGTGCTCCGTAATCAGTGCACTGCTGACTAATTCCTTTGTAGTCTGCGGTCTATTAACTCCGCCGACCACGTTCAGTGCTATCTCGGGTCGAAGCATCTTCAGCATTAGTCTGACCCTTTCTCTCTCTGTACGCACTAATTCAGGACAAAGGCGTGCTAGACGGTTGAAGCGCTTTACTGCTTCGTTCACGGATAAGTCACCTTGCCGGAACTCTGTAAACTCGTCGTAATGCCGGTTCGTCACTTGCGTATGAAAGAATTCTTCGAAGAACTCTGTCTCGAAGTCCGTCCAATTCATCAGATTAATTTGCCTCTTCGCTTTAACTCTTTCCCACCACATTCTCGCATCTCCGGAGAAGCAGAAAGATACACATTTTTGTCTTCTCTGATTCAGGCCAGTCCAAAAGTTCCACGGTGCTTTCCACTGTCTTGAACCAGGCCTGGGCATCCCACAGCTCGCAAGTACCCGAGAAGTTCTCCGGTTTCAGCCTCAACCACTGTATCAAGTAAGTCTCTTGTCGAATCACTGGGGCAGGGGCTACCGGTGGTACTGGTGCAACTATTGGTACGACGGGCACTGCGTTCTGAACTACTGGTGGGGTGGTAGGGGTTCCTAGTTGACCCATCAAGGTCGTTATCAACTGTTGTTGTTCTGTGATCTGACGTTGAAGGTCGGTGACTACTTGAGTCAGATCTGGTGGAGTGATTGCCTCGTCTGCTCGGGTAGTACGTCTCCTAGCCATGTTTATCTTCATTAAACAATAACAAATTATCGTTATCCCTATTTGCCGTCATAAGGTTATTACTATTCCTATCCTACCATCATGCATATCTATCCTAACTCAAAGTATAATTAAACATGCAGAATATTAGAGTATTAACAAAAATTAATTTAAACTAAATCAAAGAATAAGTAAACATGCAGAATATTAAAGCATCAAAAATTAAATTATCTAAATCAAGAATAACTAAACATGCATAATATCAAAGCATCAAAAATTAAATTAACTAAATCAAGAATAAGTAATCATGCATAATATTAAAGCATCAAAAATTAAATTAGCTAAATCAAGAATAAATAAACATGCAGAATATTAAAGCATCAAAAAAATTAAATTAGCTAAATCAAGAATAAATAAACATGCAGAATATTAAAGCATAAAAAAAAAAAAAATTTACATTAAGCATATAAAATCTTACTTGGAGCGGCAGGATGGAGGCTTGACATGTGTGTAGTGGAATGGCTAACCTGGCTCTGATACCAAACTGTAACGCCCCGCCCCTCCTGCTAAGGCGACGGGGGTTACCTTGTCACACATACATACTTAACACAGCGGAAGTCTTACTTAGAGAATTTAAAAACCTTTTCTTACTTAAAAATCACAATAGACATAAAAGATCCACATAGTATATCTATCATAAATTTTGGGCCTTAATACCCAAACACATACTTAAGGTCATGGAGTCATAAAGTAAAAACATCAACAAGGCAAATTTCTTATTAAACAAAAGCAGGTCATTTCTTTTAGCCAGTCCACTACCGCACACATCCTTCTAGCCCCTCCTGCTGCTCCCCTAGTACATCCATTCCTTGCCTTTATCTGTGGTACAAGAAAGTAAGCTGTGAGCACTCATGGCTCAGCAAGTTCTTTTCCTACTCACAAAAACCAACAAGCATATTAAAATCACAAGTCATATGCATAAAGGCAATTGTATCATGTCAAGAGCATATCATGGCATATCATAACATAACATAAAGTATCATGGCATAACATAACATGATCATCAAACGTATCCGGTCATAGCATAACATCATCATAACTAGCATGGCATAATCATAGAGTATAAGCATGGTAAATCCCTAAACATATATCATGCAACATATGCAACATGTCTTTTGAAAACTTATACAATATATACTTAAACATAATCTCAACATGATTAGGGCCCCGGCTTGTACCACATACATAAATGCGCGCGTCCTATGTAGGTCCAAGGTAGCAAATCTTGAACCCTACAAGGCATACATACTAGGCTCGTTTCTTAGTCCTTCGACCTAGGGACACTTAGGAGCTCATCCCTAACGAGGCTCGTTTCTTAGTTCATCGATCCCGGGGCGCTTATGGAGCCCACCCTTGGTACAAGCCATACATAAAGTAAAGTAGCATGACTTACATATCATAGTTCTTATCATTTCATGCGTATCATATTTCTTAACATATCATAAAACATGCATATTTGGGCACACAGCACATGCATGAATCATAACATACATCATGAACATATAACTTATCATAAAGCATGCATATTTGGGCACACAGCACATGCATGAATCATAGGCTTGCATAACGAACGTATCATTTTATCATGTCATAAAGTAAGCATGTTTGAGCACATAGCACATACATGGGTCATAAGCATACATGAAAGAACATAACACATATCATAAAAAGACATAACCATTCATGGAATCATTTAATATCATCTCTTCATAGCATGTGAGGTATATCTAGTCACTAAACCCATATGGCCGAAAGTCATGAAAGGTCCATATGATCTCTAGACCACATACAAACATAAAAACCTCATGGTATCTTCACATACTAACATAAGAAAGGTCATAAGCATGTTAACCTAAATTTTAAGCCCTCCTAGGTTTCCAATTATTTCATGGCCGAAACCTTTCATGAAGAGAAATCAAGTTCTAAGCAACAAGCAAACATGTAAACCCTAAACTCATATCCTATCATATTTCATAGGGAACTACTTAAGCATATTTAGTTTGGGTTCTAAGTTTCTTAAGCTCCTAATCTTATCATGGCCGAACCCTAGCTTGTCTCATTCTAGGTTACAAGTAGCATGGAAGTGTTGAACCTTAAGCCAACATGTTATACATTTTCATGAGGAACAACATAAGCATGCTTGTTTAAAATTTCAAACTTCCTAGACCCCTTAACTCAAGGTGGCCGAAACCTATAACTCATGGAACTAGGTTTTTAATGGCATAAGAGCATGGTAACCACACTACATTTCATAGTACTTACCACAAGAAACATCATGAACATATGTAAGTTGGTTTCAAAATTTCTCTAGGCCTTACTCTAGTCTTGGCCGAAACCTATCAAGTATGAACTAAATTTCTTGTGGCATAAAAGCATGGAAAACACAACTACCTTTCATAGTACTTACCACAAGAAACATCATGAACATATATAAGGTGGTTTCTAAGTTTTCCTAGGCCTTTAATCCAAAAGTGGCCGAAACATATGAGCTTGGTTTTGTTTTTCATATGGCCTAAAAGCATGGAAACCCTACACAATTTTTCATGGCATCATAACAAGGAACAACATGAGTAAACATAGTTAAAAAGATCTACACATCCTAGCCTTAAAACTTGGTGTGGCCGAAAGTTTTATATAACCAAAATTCTATGTAACAAGCAACCATAAAATCATCAACTAGTTTCATATTGTTTAATCAAGAAGTCATGAGCCTCCTAGCCTTGGTTTCAACTTTCCTAGGCATTCAAATCTCATCATAACCGAACCTTCATAGGCATGGAATAAGATTCATAACTAACATACAATCATGTCATAACATTTAGCTTCATATCTTGTCTTAGGAAAAATCTTAACATGCTTAGTCTTAGTTTTAAAACTCTTCAAGGCCTTTACTTCTTATATGGCCAAATACTCATGAGCATGGAAATGGAGTTTCAAACAACATACAAGTAAGAGAAAAGGTTAACAACATCATTATCATAGGGTACATAACAAAAGAATAAGGAAACATGCTTAGTTTGAGTCTTAACTTACCTAGTCTTCTTGTTCATGCTTGGCCGAGAGTCTAAGGCTTATGGATCTAGTTTTTCATTATTTATTCTAGCATGGAAAACTTAGATTAACCTCTTACATAAAAGACATGTCACAAGAAAAATAGTAAGCATATCTAATTACAACTTTCTTAAACTCTTCTTCTTGTTTTTGGCCGAATTTTCTCAAAGCAAGTCCTAGGTTTTTAAGCGATCTATTTCCATGGAAAAACCGTATAAACTATTGTACCACAGGTGAGGGGAAGCTTAGATAGTGTTCACTTGTTAATCTTTAAAGAATTGGTACCCTTGGTGAAGAGGAAGAAGGGAGCTTCTTCTTCTAGCACTCCTCTTGATTTTTATCTTGCTTGGAAGGGTACACCTTGAAGGCTCCTTCTTGTAGTTTAGTTTTCTCTTAGAGAGAAACCTAAACTTGGCTTGTGGAGATGAGGGAGGAGGCTTCTAGTCTCGGCAAGGGTGAGGGAGAAGGAAAAAAAAATGAAATCCTTTAGTTCCTTTCCTTTTTATGCTAAGTGGGTGGAAGTTACAAAGGTGAACTTTGCTTCCTCTCCTCCTTAATACATGCATGTATTTTTCTAATGAGAATATGTCTTCATCCCTTCCCCTTAACTCTTCTCTTCATTATCCCCTTAAACCCCACTAAAATAGAGAAGAAAAAGGGAGAAAGACAACTTGTCTTTTGTTACTCCTTTTCTTAACCAAGAGGTAAACAAGAGGAAGAAGGCTATTTCATTTTCTCTTGTTTCCTCACTAAATTTTTATCTTTACTTTTAACTATAATTCACATCATTTCCCATTCACATATTATTCATTATCCTAGTGGTTATCATACATAGTTTTATTTCTATCCTTTGTGAGAGGTTCAAGGTTCAAACCTTCACCTCTTTTTTTTTTTTTATTTCTTCTTTTGATTCTTTTTACCTCTATGTTCTAAAGCAACTAACCCCCATATACTTATCTTATAATTTTGTGGGTGTTACATATACTATGTTTGTATCTCAGTTTATGGTCACCGATACAGGGGAGATTCTGTCGAAATTTTTCGGTAAGGACTTCTCATGGTTTCGATCATACCAGTTAAGTAGAGTCAGTAGGTAAGTAACGGTCACCCTTAGAGAGTAGTAGTAGTAGTAGTAAGAAGAGTGGTCATTATAAAGTGTGCTTAAGAGAATGAAAGAGTGAGAGAGAGAGAGACCTAGTGAAAGAAATGATTAAAGAAAGAGGAATTAATTTGGGGAAATGATTCTAGGATTTTGGTTTCATTGTGATGTTAGTTGATGTTATATGTATTGTTCACTTCCTCACCTCTATGTTTTCATTCTTGTAGGGATTCTAGATAAATTACCAATATGAAGCCACGAAGGTTGCACTGGAGTATTTATACCATTTTTAATATTATTAAGTAAAAATGTAACATAGTGGTTAAATGGATACCCCCTATCACATAAGGGTCCTTCAGTCATATAGTCTAGATTAGACAAGTTACTTGCTAATATTAAATTATGGGAACCCCGTTAAACTATAATGAGCATATTTACATCAATTTCAATGGTATTAAGAAAAGAGGTAATATAGAAAGTCTGGTTAAAGGGATACCCCATGTCACATGAGAGCCCTTAGGTCATACAGTCTAGATTACGCAATTTACTTCATAACACTAAATTGGAAAAAATCTTATTAACCTCTAATTAGTAATCCCCTTATAGAGAATTAGCCTTCTTCCAAGAGGAACACTTTAGAAAGTCCGCTTAAATAAATATCCTCTGTCACAAGGCCACACGGTCATACAAACTGTTGGTCCCTTGCGGTCGGCAAGAGGGAGTGAATTGCTTTGCAAAAAAAAATAATAATAATAATAAGATACCTTTCTCAATTCGATCGAGCTTTTAAAATGGTTACACACTTAATTGAAAAAGAATATACTACAACAAAAACATTAAAAGACAACGGTTAAAAACCGTTGTCGTAGGCCCTTAAAATCGTTGTAATTGGCAGTGTTGTTAAAGTGGGGGGCTACGACAACGGTTTTAAACCGTTGTCTTTGAATGAAAAGACAACAGTTTTGCAATGATTTTAAACCGCTGTCTTTGAATGAAAAGACAACGGTTTAAAACCGTTGTTATTTAGAGCATTTTTAAAACAGTACTGCCAGCTACAACCATTTTTGGGGCTACGACAACGGTTTTTAACCGTTGTCTTTGAGGGTGATAGACAACAATAACGGTTTTAAACCATTGTCTTTTAAATTATTATATTTTAATACCAATATATCTGATTTCAATTTAAATATATAATAAAGAATCATAATTAAGAAAGAATATTTCCCACGTCAATATCATTCAAAATGTTAGTTATACAAGAATTACAATCACAAAAGAAGAAACATATCTCATGTTCAAATAAAATTTATCCCAATTACAAATAAACAAATAAACTCTATTTACAAGTAATGATCAATAACCAAAAGACTAGAAACTTGTAATGGTGGTTCATGCCATGTAGAATTGCACTTAATTATTGTCAACCCAAGTCCCATCACAATCTTCAACTTGAGGATTTCATTGGACTCCTCTTTCTCACTTGCTGATTCTTTCATGCTAACCATTTCTAATATTGTTGATCATCAGTTCCATAATAAATCCAGTCTTCCCCATACTAGCTCCATCAAAAAGTCCAATCTTCACCATACCATGCTGTGTAGTGACAAAATAGTGAGGAATTTACCTGTAACTGAACTGAGACAAACTTAAATGTAATGAAATCACATAGAGGCCAGTACAAAAATCTGGATTTAATAGTGGGAATTGAATCAAATCTCTATTTAACCTGGAAAATATCTCATTGCCAGATTCACCTGAAAGGTAAGCAAAAAATAAAAGGAAAAGAAAATAAGAAGTGTCAACCCTTTATTTTCTATTTAGTTTAAAAATATAAACTTAATTTTTTTTTGTGAGGTTAAGATTGTAATAGAACAATTGGATAGGAAAAAAAAAATGCAAATATACCTTGTAAAAATGTATTTACTGAGAAGAACACAGCAGCCATTACAGGACCAAATGTAGTTTGCCCAATTAAAATTTTCTTCAGAATGGTGATTATGTCTTGCTTTGGTAGAATTTTTGAGAGAAAATTGTACCAAAAATGCAATGAAGGACCAAGAACTAGCAGACCATATCCGCTCATTCGCAGAATTCTCACAATATCAAGACTAGCAGTACTTGCGGTTGTGAATATCTGCCAAGAGAAACACGATCTAATCAAGATGTAGTAATATGATAATGCAGTAAAAAAATTGACATTATGTAGATTTGTGTTTGGTTGTAACTAAATTACAATTAAACGTCTTGAAGATTACTTTCCTTCAGGATGACAAGAAAAAAAAAATATTAATATGATGTGCTAGATTTCTAAAGAAGAAAGAGGGGTCATTTCTTACTTCCTAATAGGTTGAGACTTAGCTAATATCCATGATCATGATAGAGGTTTGAATACTTAAATTTAGTCCCTCAAGTTTCATTTGAATCAATGAAACCTTTGGTATTTGGTTAAGTACTCACTATGGTCCTTCTCTAGACCAAACCTGGATCCGGAAGTTTGACCCATTATTTCATTGAACTACATGCATTAAAAAAACAAAAAACACAACAGAAGCTAAAATGAGGCAACTAAACTTAGTTAAATCAAAACCCACAATACAAACTTCAGAGGTTAAATTGGAAAGAACTTTAACTAGAAATCACACTGAACTGTAGTCATGAGATAACTAAACAAAGATTAAATGAGATGAATGAAACTTCGAGTGTCACATTAAAAGCCCCATGCAAACACGAGGGGCCAATTGGGATTAGAATTTTTCCCAACAAATTACAACGAAATGTTGTAATACAGTTGCCATGTGTTATTGAATAACTTGTTAGCCCCCGTGGTAGTTTTGATGTGATCAACCAAGTTGGTTAGGTCCTGCTTTATGTTTGATCCCTGTGTCTGAGTGTGCAGGAGCTTAGGAGCACAGGAAGTCGAGCGGAAGACGCAGCTAGCGAGAAGGACGGCACGGGAAGGGAGCCGACGGGCTCGGTGTGTCCGAAGGACGAGAGAACTGCGGATGAGTACTCCGGTGGGCGTGAAGAGCGTGCGCGGCGTTCGAGGGGCGTTAAGCCGGGACGGAAGGCTGCTCGAGGAGAAGGCCGGTAATTGGGTTCGGGTGAGCCCTATTCCGGTTGGCCGCAATCACCCAAAAGATCGGAGCGTCGGAAGCTGAAGAAAGCAAGCTGGAATTTGAGCTGCCAGCTTGGAGGCGCCTTCAGGCTTGTTGAAGGCGCCTCCAGCTTGAAGGCGCCTTCAGCCTTGTTGAAGGCGCCTTCAACAGTTCAAACTGATCATTTCGAGCTGCGGATAAAGTTTTATCCGCTCACCCCTTGGAGGCGCCTTGGACCCTATTGGAGGCGCCTTTGACCTTCGAGATCAGATTTCCAGAGGCTATTTAAAGGCCCCTGGAGCTAGAAATTCATTACAACTTCTACATTCAACTCTGTAAACATTTCCTAGCAATAGTTCTCAGCCATTAGAGTGAAAAGGCTTCTCCGCCTTCAGCAAAGGAGAATTTTCTAAGTGGACTTTCTTACTGCCCTGGATTAACAACCCTCTTGATTGTAACCAGGTTAAATTCAGTTTCTGTTTTAATTTCAGTCTTTATTTTATTTACTATTGCATTAATTGAGTTGAAAGAACGAGGAGGGTAGTTTTATTTTTGTTTTCAGCAATTCACCCCCCCTCCGCTGCACCTACAATTGGTATCAGAGCCTGATCGCCTCAGAAGGACTAATCGCCAACTGAAGCACTATGATCAAGACGATGGCCGGAGCGAACATCCATCCCCCGAAGTTCGACGGAGATTTCGCTACATGGAAGTGAAAAATGGAGGTATTCTTTAAAACAGACTTTGATATTTAATTACTATGAAATATGGTTTTGCAGGTCCTAAAGACAAAGAAGAAAACACGTGGAACAAGAAGGAGCAAGCCGATTTCATCGCCAACGGAAAGGCTGAATTCCACCTCCTCAGCGTTCTGCCACCTCAGGAGGTAAGTCGGATCGGAAACTACGACTCAGCGAAAGATCTCTGGGAGAAATTCCTGGAGCTTCATGAAGGTACCTCTGAAGCGAAGCTGGCGCGACGCGACATCCTCCGGACACAACTAACAAACCTCCGAATGAACAATGGCGAGAAGGTAGCGCAACTCCAAGCGAGAATCAAGGAGCTGATAACGCAACTAACAAACCTTGGAGAAGAAGTAACCAACCGGGATTCCATCCGATACGTGCTCAATGCCTTCCCGAGGACTTCAGAATGGGCGTCCTTAGTAGATGCTTACTACATCTCTAAGGACTTTGAGGTAAGTAGTTTAGAAAACTTGTTTTCAACTTTCGAACTTCACGAGTCTCGACTTGCAGAAAAACCAGTAGAGAAGTCAAACCTCAACGTTGCCCTACGAGCTGAAAAGGACGATCCCGACTCCGAAGCGTCAATCGACGAAAACGAAGCTAGGTTAATGGTAAGACGTTTTAATAAGTTTTTTAAATCTAACAAGTTTAGATCGCAGTCAAATAAACGTCATAAAAAAGGAAGGACAGTCCGGTGCTATAATTGCAACGAAGATGGGCACATCAAGGATGATTGCCCAAAGTTGAAGAGCAAACAGAAAGATAAGGAAAAAAGCAAGAAGCTAGCTCGACCCAAGCACAAAAACCTGAAGGCGACATGGGACGACTCTTCATCCTCCGAGTCAGAAGTCGAAGAATTCTCAGGAGTAGCTCTACTAGCTAACCATCAGCTAGATGAAACGTCTAGCTCATAGATGAGCATCGATGAAGGGGGAGGAACATCAGAAGAAGAAAGCAGCAGTGAAGGGGGAGCGTCACCAGATCAGGTAAGTAAGGTACGCAATCTAACCCCGTCTCAATCTTTTCGATTTATTAAATCGCTTTCTAAAGACTTATGCGAATTAGAAAAAGAAAATAAAGAATTAAAAATGAAATTAGCAAAAGCATGTCCACTGGAAATGTACGATAGAATAAAATCCAAAAATGACAAATTAAAATTAGAAATTGAAAGATTAAAATCTGATGCATGCTTAAATAAATTTTCTAAATCAAAATTAAGAATTTATGGAAAATTAAATTGGTACATTAGAAAACACCAGGGTCAACTTAGAAATGTGCCCAAAAATCATGTACCCCCTAAGTTTTTGACCAACCCTGTAGGAAAGAACCTTTCTTGGGTTCCAAAATCACTGCTAGCTTAAATTTCTCTTTTAGTTAAAAGATTATAGTGAGAAAATTAAACATTGAAATTCTTTATGGAAGCTTTGTTTAAGAAAGTAGTTGTTGCTCCAATAACCAAGAAGGCCTAGTGCCTCGCCACAACCTGGAAGCTAAAATATTGAAAGAAAATGTTTAATTAACTTTCTGAAAAAGAATTAAAAACAAGAATTAAATAATGCATTGAAAGTTTATCAAACATTTTTTTTACTTAGAATTTTTTTTTGAAAATTCTAACTTCGAAATTTTTATTAGAAATTTTTTTCCTAGAAATATTCTAAATAACTTCATTTGACTTAGAAATTTTTTGGGAAACATACAAAAATTTAGTTTACTTAGATTTTTTTATTGACTTAGAATTTTTTTAAAAAAATTCAGTTTAACTTAGAATTTTTTTTTTTTGAAAAATTCTAAAAATTTATTTTTGCTTAGACAATTTTTCTGAAAATTCAATTTCACTTAGAAATTTTTTTGAAAAATTCATTGTTGCTCAGAATTTTTTTTACCTTAATAATTTACTTGATATTCTTTTGTTGGTACCCCGTTTTTGCTGTGATCAAATGGGGAGAGAAAGGTACAAGTTTAGGGGGAGTTAGGAAAGGGAGTTAGGAAAATTAAAAAATTAAAATATTTTTTAAACATTTTTTACTAAAGGTTGTTGCAATTTCATTTATTGCAAATTTATGCTTAAATATGTTAGTTTAGTAATTTCCTTTAAAATTACTATTTATGTCTATTTTAACCCTAACTTGAACTTGGGTTGATGCACATCAAAAAGGGGGGGATTGTTAGACCCCGTGGTAGTTTTGATGTGATCAACCAAGTTGGTTAGGCCCTACTTTGTGTTTGATCCCTGTATCTGAGTATGCAGGAGCTTAGGAGCACAGGAAGTCGGGCGGAAGATGCAGCTAGCGAGAAGGACGACACGGGAAGGGAGCCGACAGGCTCGGTGCATCCGAAGGATGAGAGAGCTGCGGAAGAGTACTCCGGTGGGCGTGAAGAGCGGCGCGGCGTTCGAGGGACGTTAAGCCAGGACGGAAGGCTGCTCGAGGAGAAGGCCGGGAATTGGGTTCGGGTGAGCCCTATTCCGGTTGGCCGCAATCACCCAAAAGATCGGAGCGTCGGAAGCTGAAGAAAGTAAGTTGGAATTTGAGCAGCCAGCTTGAAGGCGCCTTCAGGCTTGTTGAAGGCGCATCCAGCTTGAAGGCGCCTTCAGCCTTGTTGAAGGCGCCTTCAACAGGTCAAACTGACCGTTTCGAGTTGCGGATAAAGTTTTATCCGCTCACCCTTGGAGGCGCCTTGGACCCCTATTGGAGGCGCCTTGGACCTTCGAGATCAGATTTCCAGAGGCTATTTAAAGGCCCCTGGAGCTAGAAATTCATTACAACTTCTACATTCAACTCTGTAAGCATTTCCTAGCAATAGTTCTGAGCCATTAGAGTGTAAAAAGCTTCTCCGCCTTCAGCAAAGGAGAATTTTCTAAGTGCGCTTTCTTACTGTCCTGGATTAACAACCCTCTTGGTTGTAACCAGGTTAAATTCGGTTTCTGTTTTAATTTCTGCCTTTATTTTATTTACTATTGCATTAATTGAGTTGAAAGAACGAGGAGGATAGTTTTATTTTTGTTTTCAGTAATTCACCCCCCCTCTTGTCGGCCTTCGCTGCACCTATATAACTTAGTGTATAAAATGTTGAACTAGCTATTATTTATCTATTGGGGTACTAAATAATCCTAGTACCTGAGTTTCTTCAATTGCACTGGATGTGGAAATATAAATGTTCATCTCACCAGAAACCCACATTAAAAGAAGCAAACTAGAAGCACTTGTAGAATAGAAGGTCAACTTTAAAATTATATTATCATGTTTATAATAGAAATTATAACATCAGTTTTATTTCATGTTTCCTGAATTCTAGTTTGAGACAATTACTATCCATACGCTAAAAGCAAAGGAGTTTCACTATATACCATCAATTTGAAATTTAGCAAGCATATGGAGTACATATGAATCTATTAAAGCAGAAGGTGTACCAAAGAATACACTAATAAATGTAATTAACAAAATTGATAATTTAAATATTACTAGTGATATAGTCTTGCATAGAACTCAACAAGGGCATCAGATTCAAATAACCGACCAAAAATAGTTAGGACAAGCATAATTGATAAAAAAAAACATGCTAATCTATTGTTATGACTATCATTGACATGAACATACAATTGGGTATGGCGATATACAAATCTTGCAAAAGCATGACAACAAACAGAAGTAAACAGTGATATTTGCATGATAGTTATCATAACAAAAATAATAATCTAAACTATTGCAAAACCACATCTTGCCTTCATCCCCAATAGAATTTTCAGCATAGAAATAAACCAAATAAATCCAATTACAATCTAAGTTCATATGTATGATTCAAACATTTAATAATTCCAAGTACCAATCCAAATGGGCATTTGATTATTTCATTGATAATAACATATCAACGGATGCTCACCAAACATAATTACACTCTATCTTCTAATGTTACTAGTGTTTCCAACCCCAAAGACGATCACACAGTAGCAGAGTGTAGAAATAAATGAAAATTAATTCATCGTAACAACTCTATCAGAAAGCGGTTGAACCCGGGTGGTGCTTGAGGCAAATAAAGTATTACCGTGCAAGCAATGAAGGCGAAGAGGAAGAAGGCTTGATCCCCTAAGCGTCAAATCATCTAATATTCACATATAGCGGTTTGAAGTTTATCTAACCCAACCAACCATTTGTAAATTTTTGTAGGCATAATTAGTATACTCTTTTTGCAAACCATTACCACTAATAAAGACTATGACCACCATACCTGATTTATCACCAACATCCTCACATTTGTCTTCTGATTGATCCATGAAGATTTTACTCCAAGACAATATTTAAAGTGGATGATACCTTTGGAGCTACAAGACATTGATACAAAATTCTTTGAACCAACAAATTAATTTCAGATGAATCATCCTTCAAAATAGTTGACTTGCAAGTTAGCATCAGATTGAATAATGCCACCATCAATATTTGATACAATCCTACCTTTATCATCCAGTAAGCAGCAAATAATTTAGACCCAACCTTGTAAGGACTTTGACATATGCTTCCTTAATGTATATAATCATTGTCTTTGTTCCCTTGAAGACCATCACACTTTAGCTGCTTGATAGCCACCTCCTTCTCATGCAAAAGATCTTTTTCCCTGTCAACAATGATATGCTTTGACCGATGCAAAAGTAAAGAAAAAAAGTAGGAAGAAAGAGGGTGTTCGATTGAATTAGCAAATCATGCGTTGCTATTGATTACTTACTTCTTCCGTCAAAGATTTCCACTTGTCTCCTCCAGCTTTAGTAACATGTTCAAATCAAATTGATGCACTTATTATGGTGGTAAAAAATCGAAGAGAAAAAAAAATCAATTATGGAGTAGAAAGATCTGAAGGGGAAAGGAAGAGGAAATCTAACCATTGCGACTGACTTGTTATTAGGGTTCTTTTCCTTGAACGTCTTCTGAAATTCTTCCCTGCCGAGATAATCGAGTGAGCAACGACGTACAAAGAAGGGTAAAGTAAATCGATGAGCCGATAAGAGAGGATCTCACATGAAGACGAAGAAGGCACTCTAACACCTCTTGGGCGTGTTGGGATCCTTGCCAGCTTTGGACTTCCTTGGCTTCTTTGCCGCACGTTCCGGTCCCTTCTTCACCAAAAGCCTTTAGACAGAAGAAAACAAGCGTCAAATCCCCCCTCCCAAAATCACACTTTTTCAACACCGATCGATCTGCTAAGAACATTAAAAGGAGAAACGGAATCTCACTTCGTATTAGCCTTCTTGGGAGTGTCAGTCTTTGATTTCCCCCTCTTCATGGTGAGATCTGCAGCAAAGACAATCAAATCTGTCCAAAAAATTTAAAAAAACACACAAAATTCAAAGAAATCATGAGAAATCGTAAACTTTACCTTGAGATTAGGGTTCTACTCCATAGGAGAGGAGGAGTGATCGATGGGATGCAGAGGTGAGAGCAAAGAGGATAAGAAGAGGAGGTGAGGAGGAGCCTGGAAGAAGAGGCAAAAAATTGGAATCGACGGCTCGAGATCAGGTCGGGGAAACTAGGGCGAAACATCAAGGGTTCGCAGCATGAAGAGATTGTATAAGGAGAGGGAAAGAAAATGTTCGAGAAGACTAAGGGGGAAAACATGGCGCCAAAAGTTTTTGGCAAAGAGGGAAAGTAAAACACGGTTGAAGAGAAAAATGGCGAGAGAATAAAGTCAAAGACAACGGTTTTAGATAACTGTTGTAAAATGCGTTGTTGATTTAAAATGAAATCGCTTATTGACAACAGTTTTCATAAAACTGTTGTCTTTTGTATTTTATGAGAGCACAAAGACAACGGTTTTATCAAAAACCATTGTCTTTTATTAAATTTACAACAGTTTTTTACAAAATCGTTGTCATTGTGGTGTTGTCTTTTAACATTTTTGTTGTAGTGATAATATAATTAAAAAAAGTACAAGACACACAAATTTACTTGGTTGTCAATCAAAGGATTACTACTCCAAGGCAAGTTAGCTTAGTAAGAAAATCTCTTTCTCAAACGAAACGTCAAAGGCGAAGAAACCTCATATACAAAAATGAAGCTCAAAATTGAAGAACTGAATATAACTTGAAGTACAGAGTGTGTTCTGCGAAAAGGAGAAGATCAGGGCTCTATTTATAGCCCACTGATTGAAAATGACCATTTGCTGATGTAGCACATTCAGGGGTGTCGGACCCTCTCTGGGTGCCCCCAGCGTGGCAACTCTTATTATCTCATAAACGTCTATGCGACGGGGTTGGGATAAAACTTTATCCCGGTCCTGGCACCTGGACTGGCTCTAGGTGCCCAGACCCTTACAGATGTTATCTATAGTTGAGGGCTCCTCGGGGGTGCCTTGGGCACCAAAAGTTGTCTGGCCATCCGGACCAGCTTTGAGCGCCCAGAATAGCTCTGGGAGCTCGAACACCAGTCAAATCAGAGTTGACTTTCCAATTCTGCTTCGTTCTAGCTCTACTCACTTGGGCGATCTCATCCATCTGGAATAAGGCTCACCTGAACTCATTTTCTAGCATTCTCGAGTCATCTTCCGCTTCGACTTCTTGTCCCTCGGAAACGTCGCGCGCTTCCTTCTCGTCCGCCAGCGTACTCTTTTGCAGTATCTCGCCCCTTGGACGCACCGAACCTGTTGACTCTCTCCAGTGCTATCCTTCTCTCTAGATGCATCTTTTGCTCGACTTCCTATGCTCCTAAGTTGCTACACACTCAGACATAAGACATCAAACCACAACAGGACCTAATTTGAATTGGTTAATCACATCAAAACTACCATGGGGTATTGTAATCTCTCCCATTTTGATGAAGCAAATCAAGTTAAGTTAGGATAAACAAAAAATAAATAACAATAAAAATAACAAGTACATAATTTGCAAATTTAAAATGTACCCTCTCTCTACACGTAATCTTTAATTCTTCCCCTTTCATCATATTAAAAATAGAGAAAATATTAGAAAACAAGTTTAAAATAACTCTGAAATAACCTCTAAAAATTTACTAATATTTAGAGAAATTTAAAAGTTTGAAAATTTTAACTTTTGCGATTTAGGAAGCATTTTTTGAGAAAGAATTTTAAAATTAAGTTTAAGAGTTGAAAATTTGTATAAAAGTTAAACTGATATATTCAAAGCAGTAATAAAATTTTCACAAAAACTTGAAAATGATTTGAGCAGTAATAAATTATTTTCTATAGAAAGATATATTTTTATAAAAAATTGCTTAAAATAATTTTCAAGTTCAAAATATCTTGAAAAGTTTTTTGGGAATGCATTAGTGAATGTATTTTTGTAGAAGAAATAAATTTTCAAAAATTAACTTTTCAAGAATTTTTAATATTAAAGTTAGAATTTAGATAAATAATTCATATAAAATTTAATAACGGTCAAAATTTTTTTAAATTATTTTCATGGATATAAAATATAATAAATTTTCACAAAAAAAACAAAATTTGTAAAAATAACTCTATGATGTTTTTTTAAATTTAAAAATATAATTTTTATTAAAAAATTTATAAAAAGTATTTCAACTGTCAAAATATTTTGAAATTTTTTCTACGAAGAAGTAATAAACTATTATTTCTCAAAAAAAATAAAATTAAATTAATTTCAACCAGAAATTATACAACACAATTTATTTAGACAATTCTAAGACAAAATAATATTAAACCTAAATATAAGTAAGACATGCAAAAGAAGTTTAATTTAAGCATGATTTTGAAACCTAATATAAATTCCTACGTACTAATTAATTAGAATTTTTTTTAGAACATATTTTGGTGATAATTTTCTAATTTAGCTCTTATTATATCTAAAATGACAATTAAGTCCTTGATGATTTCTAAAAGTAGTAAAATTAGAATATGCAGAATTCTTGAATTATTCTTTCAATTTTTCATTTTCTGTTTTCAATTTGTCGAAATCTTCTAATCGACAAGATGTTGTTAAAGTTATTTTTAATTCTTCATTTTATTTTTCTAAGTTATTCATTTTCAATTTTTAAATGATAAGAATTTTTTGAAAGTATTGTTGGGTATTGGGGCCATAATGGACCAATACGATTTTGTGGAAAAATCGGAATGCCATCAATAGATAAAAGTCGTAATTGACTTCAAAATTGAAATATATGTTTCGAGTAGATAAATTTAGACTATTAATTTGCTCAAAACCGATTAAAGGTGAATGAGAAATTAATTGTTTAAAGTCGTCCCAAATAAACATTAATTATTCATTAATGATATATATAAGGAAATGCATGGGAGAATAGTCCCACATCGGAAATTTTCCATGTGCATTCTTTGCTTATTAATGATGCTGTGTTAATGGAGTTAACTCAGAAAAAAGACCAGGTGCTCTCTTCTCAGGGGCGAGCAGGTGCTCGCACCTGTGAGCCCACCACCCGCCACGTGCGCAATGGGTGCAATGGGCGCTTTGTAGGCGCAATGGACTGTTGATTGGGCAAACGGATGACAACCGTTGATCAAAGAGGTGTGATGGATCGCTTGTGATGCGATCTAGAACGTTGGATCATGAAGAGTCACGATCTGACCACTTGGGATGAGACTTGATCTGAAGCGTCAGATCGAATGGATCAGTAGATCCAGATCCAATGGCTGATGACAATAGGCGAGATCTGAGGGTCACAACTCTTCAGATCTAATGGATGAAATTAAAGTGGGATATGTGAAGGGTTATAACTCTTCAGAATGGACGATCCAGATCGATCCAGCCCAAAGAACACATCCTCTCACCCAAAAAGGCATTCAACCTCTTCATTTGGTATAAATAGAACCCTCCAGATGCTGGAAATATCAATCGAATCATCGAATTCATCTATTCTACTCTCTCTTGAGCATTCATCTCATCTTGTGCATTTAAGAGTCCAAAAAACCTACGAGAAGGTTCGTTGGTCTCGGAATTCGGAGTGCTACGATTCCGAGACATTTGTCGTTGTATCTTGGGAACGAATTACTGCTATCCGTTAGCACCGTAGCGGAGCAATATCGTTTACGGAGATAGTGTTGAACACTAGCCTCGACGATCAGTATCAGTTTGCGCACTCCGGGAGATACCGGGAACTACAGTCGTAAACGATATTCTGCAAACTGATATGGCTACTTCCAACGACGTTCCGACAGCCATTCTGCCAACATCAATTCCGCACGGAGAAAAGCCGGAGAAATTCAGTGGAGCTGACTTCAAAAGATGGCAGCAGAAAATGCTGTTTTATCTAACGACGCTAAACCTTGTACGGTTTTTGCAGGAAAACCCGCCAGCCGCTACGAAAGGTAGTAAGGCTGCTTGCGATGCGTGGTCACACAGAGATTTCCTGTGCCGCAACTATATTCTCAACGCCATGGACAACACGCTGTATAACATGTATTGTTCATTGGAGACGGTGAAATCTTTGTGGAAATCACTTCAGAAGAAATACAAGACCGAAAATGCCAGATTGAAGAAATTCATCGTCGGCCGATTTCTGGATTTCAAGATGGTGGACTCTAAGAGCGTCTCAGCTCAAGTCCAAGATATGCAATTAATACTGCATGATCTGGACGCTGAAGCCATGAAGCTGAACGAGTCATTCGCAGTAGCTGTGGTAATTGAGAAGCTCCCTCCATCATGGAAGGACTTCAAGAATTACCTCAAGCATAAGCAAAAGGAGATGGGACTGGAAGACCTGATCCTGAGGCTACGAATAGAGGAGGATAATCGAAAATTATCCGACTCTAGAGGAACCAAGCGGACTATTGACGAAATGTCCAACCTGGTCGAGCCAAACTCCAAAAAGCCGAAGCAGTTCAAGAAGAAGGCTCAAGTAAAGAAGTTCAAGGGCTCTTGCTACAACTGTGGAAAGTCAGGACACATGTCAAAGGACTGCAGACACCCGAAGAAGCCAACCAAGGGGCCAAAAGATGCTGCAAACCACGTCGCAACCTCTCTTGAGGACTTGGATCTCACTGCAATCATGTTTGAATCCAATACAGTGGAGGATAACCCGAAGCAGTGGTGGATCAATACTGGAGCAACTCGTCATATCTGTTCAGATAAGGCGATGTTCTCCAAGTATACTCCGATAAATGGAAGGAAGCTCTATATAGGCAATTCCACGACATCTCCGATCGTCGGACTCGGAAAAGTTGTTCTGAAGATGACGTCTGGAAAGGAGCTAACTCTGATTGATGTGCTCCATGTTCCCGACATCAGAAAGAACCTAGTTTCTGGATCGGCACTTGTTAAGGCCGGGTTTAGACTAGTGTTCCAGTCCAACAACTTTGTCCTTACGAAGAATGGTGTCTTCGTAGGAAAGGGGTACTTAGAAAAAAGTCTATTCAAAATGGTTGTAATGACTGTACTCCGAAAATTTGATGGTAATAAAATAATTGCTTCTAGCTATGTGGTTGAGTGTTTCAATTTGTGGCATGATCGACTCGGACATGTGCATAATAATACTTTGAAACGTCTCGTCAAACTAAATTTATTACCGAACGTCAATGTTGACGAAACACACAAATGTGAAGTGTGTCTAGAAGCTAAAATGACGAAACTACCTTTTCATTCGGTGGAAAGGTCAATGACTCCTCTAGAGTTAATACATAGTGATCTACGTGACTTGAAATTTGTGCAAACTAGAGGAGGTAAAAAGTATTTCATTTCTTTTATCGATGACTGCACGAGGTTCTGTTATGTCTTTCTTTTAAGAAGTAAAGACGAAGCCTTAGAGGCGTTCAGAACCTATAAAACAGAAATTGAAAATCAACTTGACAAACGAATTAAGATAATTCGTAGTGATAGAGGTGGAGAATATGGTGCACTGTTTGATGAATTTTGTTCAGATTCTGGCATTATCCATCAAACAACGGCACCTTACTCACCTCAATCGAATGGTATTGCTGAACGTAAAAATCGGACACTAAAAGAGATGATGAATGCCTTGTTGATAAATTCAGGCTTACCTCAAAACTTGTGGGGGGAAGCAATATTATCGGCAAATCACATTCTCAACAAAATCCCTCATAAGAAAAGTTATAAAACTCCATATGAACTATGGAAAGGCCGCAAGCCATCATACAAATACCTGAAAGTGTAGGGGTGCTTGGCAAAGGTCGAAGTACCTAAACCAAAGCAAGTAAAGATCGGACCTAAAACATTCGATGTGGTATTTGTCGGATATGCCCATAATAGTAGTGCATATCGTTTCCTAGTTCACAAATCAGACATTCCTGATATTCATGTGGAAACAACCATAGAATCTCAGAATGCGATATTCTTTGAAAACGAATTCCCAAATAAGAAGGAAAATGTTGAAAATGATAACAACAGAAGTTCAAACGAAAATGACGTTACCGAACTTAGCTGTTATAAAAGGACTATTGACGATCAAAGCGAAGGGCCACTTCGTAGCAAACGGGCTAGAGCTGAGAAGTTTTCGGGCCAGATTTCATGATTTTCATGTCGGAAATGGACCCAAGAACATTAAGTGAAGCTCTCTCTAGTCCCGATGCTCCAATGTGGAAAGAAGCTGTCAACAGTGAAATCGAATCCATCATGAATAATCATACTTGGGAATTAGTAGACCTTCCTTCTGGTAATAAACCACTAGGTTGTAAGTGGATACTAAAACACAAGTATAAAGCTGATGGATCAATTGACAAGTATAAGGTCATACTTGTAGCCAAGGGGTACAAGCAAGAGGAAGACCTTGATTACTTCGATACCTACTCACCGGTGACAAGGATTACGTCTATACGAGTGCTAATAGCCATTGCAGCACTGTATAACCTTGAAATACATCAAATGGATGTTAAGACTGCGTTCTTAAATGGTGAGTTGGAAGAAGAAATTTATATGGAGCAACCCGAGGGGTTCATGGCTCCAGGAAATGAGAAAAAGGTGTGTCGACTTGTTAAGTCATTATACGGACTTAAGCAAACTCCTAAACAATGGCACGAAAAATTTGACAAAGTCATGCTGTCAAAAAAATTCAGAATAAATGAATGTGACAAATGTATTTATGTCAAAGACAAACCTAAAGGTTATGTAATCATCTGTTTATACGTAGATGATATGCTAATAATGGGCAGTAATCATGATATAATCATGACTACAAAGAAAATGTTGACCAAAAATTTTGATATGAAAGATATGAGTCAAGCAGATGTTATATTGGGAATTAAAATTCTCAGGACATCAGAAAGGATAGTTCTGACACAATCCCATTATGTAGAGTCAGTATTGAAAAAATTCAATGCGTACGATCTCTCTACAGTAAAAACACCTATGGATCTAAGTCAACACTTAGTGAAAAACCATGGTGAGATCTTATCGCAGTTGGAATATTCTCGGATAATAGGCAGTTTGATGTATCTCACAAACTGCACACGTCCGGATATTGCCTGTGCGGTCAACAAGCTGAGTCATTTTACGAGTGATCCAAACGACACCCATTGGAAAGCATTGATGCGAGTTCTTAGATATTTGAAATATACTATGAACTATGGATTACATTATGGAAAATATCCCGCTGTGCTGGAGGGATATTGTGATGCTAATTGGATATCAGATACAAAAGACTCCAAATCCACTAGTGGATATGTTTTCACGATCGGTGGGGGAGTAGTATCTTGGAAATCCACTAAGCAGACGTGCATTGCTCGGTCAACTATGGAATCCGAGTTTATAGCACTAGACAAAGCAACTGAGGAAGCTGAATGGCTATGGAATTTCTTGGAAGATATTCTGAGCTGGACGAAACCTGTGCCTGCCGTACTGATCCACTGTGATAGTCAACCGGCAATTGGAAGGGCACAGAGTAATATGTACAATGGGAAGTCACGACATATATGTCGTAGACATAATACCATTAGGCAGTTGATCTCGAATGGAGTGATTGCAATCGACTATGTTAAGTCTAAAGATAATTTGGCAGATCCTCTTACGAAAGGGTTGAGTCGAGATAAAGTATACTGCTCATCAAGAGGAATGAGATTAAAAATCTACAACTAAAAACGACTGTAGTGGTAACCCAACCTTGTTGACTGGAGATCCCAAGATCTTGGTTCAATGGGACAACGAAGTTACAGAAGTTGTGTTACAGCACATGAGATATTTTATCTCTATCCCAATCCTAGGATGAATTTCTGCTGTCCTACCTCATGTAGTGAGGTAAAGCTTATGCTTTTAGTGACTTCTATACCTTATAAGGTGGAGTATAGTAGGATACTCCTGATAGAAGTGTCACCTATATGAGTGTGAAGACAGGCCGCTTCAATGAAACACTCATGAATCCAAGATGGTGTCCATGGCTGAAACGGAACCAACCATGAGAACCTAAAGTAGGTGAGATAGGTCTCTGTGTGGGTGTTATTGTCTTAGTATACACCTACAGCTGAGCAGTTCAAACATCACGGTCATTGCGCAGCCTAGTATACTCGATAGCATTCCACTACGGAAGGTTCAAAGCCACAAGCTACCTCTCCCGATGCAGTGACTTATCGATTAGACTCTTGTAAAGTGTCAGCATGCATACACGCATTGCATTAATTTCCATTCATGTGGGGGATTGTTGGATATTGGGGCCTTAATGGACCAATACGGTTTTGTGGAAAAATCAGAATGTCATCAATAGATAAAAGTCGTAATTGACTTCAAAATTGAAATCTACATTTTGAGTAGATAAATTTAGACTATTAATTTGCTCAAAACCGATTAAAGGTGAATGAGAAATTAATTGTTTAAAGTCGGCCCAAATAAACATTAATTATTCATTAATGATATATATAAGGAAATGCATGGGAGAATAGTCCCACATCGGAAATTTTCGATGTGCATTCTTTGCTTATTAATCATACTGTGTTAATGGAGTTAACTCAGAAAAAGACCAGGTGCTCCCTTCTCAGGGGCGAGCAGGTGCTCGCACCTGTGAGCCCGCCACCCGACACGTGCGCAATGGGCACTTTGTAGGCGCAATGGACTGTTGATTGGGCAAATGGATGGCAACCGTTGATCAAAGAGGTGTGATGGATCGCTTGTGATGCGATCTAGAGCGTTGGATCGCGAAGAGTCACGATCTGACTGCTTGGGTAGGGGTGTAAATGAACCAACCGCTCATGAGCTATTCGAAGCTCGATTCGATAAAAGCTCGTTTAAGCTCATTTAATTAGGCTCGTTAAGATAAATAAACCAAGCTCAAGCTTCACAATACTTCGTTAGCTCATGAACACGTTCGTTATGTAATACCCACTAAGCTTGTAAGATAAATATATGAATGTGAGATTTTGCCTTAGAAAAATAATAGGAAGTGAGTTGAACCAAAAAGGAAATAAAAAGAAATAAAAATAGGGAGAGGTCAAGGATTGAACCTTGAACATCTTATATTATATTTCATAGAATTAATGGATAATAACCAGTTGGGATAGGAATAATATGTTTATAGCAAAGGAGGGAAACTCATGATAAAGGTAAGAGTAAAAGCTAGCCAAAAGGAAACAAGTAAAGATCAAGAGAAAGGCAACTTACCTTCCTCCCTTCCTCTCCCTCTTCCTCTTTGATTTTGCCGAAAATAAAAGAGCTTAATTAAGGGGATTCATTCCCCCTTATTTCACCATGAATGATGAGGATAAATAAACAAATAAAAATAAAAATAAAATAGAAAAAAAGGGGCTAAGGGAGAAGGAAAGCAAAAACTAAGTTTGCTACCTCTTCCCCCTTAACATAAAAGGGAGCAAGAAAAGAGAAAACTATTTTTCTCTCATTTTCTCTCATTCATCCTCTCCCTCACCGAGAACACCACAGTCCCCTCTCCTCCATCTTGAGCCCCAAAGCCAAATTTTTCCCTAAGAAAGCCTAAGATACAAGGAGGACTTAGCAAAGGAATCAAGGGAAAGGAACTAGAAGAAGAGGCTACTTCTTCTTCACCATACCTTAGATCCACAAGCGAAAAAGGATGTAAGCTTCCCCTAACCTGTGGTACAAGGCTTTTATGTGCTTTTCGGATTTTATGAGGATTTTAAAACCTAGAAACAAGTTTGAGAAAATTCGGCCAAGAAGAGCTTTCAAAATCTAATGGTGTTTAAACTAGTCTTCACTACATGATAGATTTTTCTATGCTATGTAAAGGGGTTCTTCTTCATGTTTTTATACCTATATGATGCTTGATCAGAGGAGTACTTAACCCTAGAATTTCGGCCAAAAATATTCTTAAGAGGCTAGGGAAATTTATTGTTTTACCCAACTAGTACAAGGGTCTCCCTATGAAATATTAAGGATTATGTATTAGTTTTTCTTCCTTAGAAGATATTTGAAACTAAAAGAAAACCACTCATATGTTTCGGCCAAGAAAGGGTTTAGGGTTAGGAAAACCTTTAAATTTAAATAACCATGCTCATGTGATAGAATACAAAGATCTTAAAGGGTTTGTATGCTTGAATATTGCTAGAATTTCATGAACTCCTTCTTAGGGTTTTTCGGCCATGATGAGATGGATAGCTTAGAAAGGCTTAAAAAAAATTTTAATATGCTCAAGACCTCTGTGCTGTTTAGATATGAAATTTGTTCAATGCCCTCATGCTTAATTAGGGTGTAGAAAAATTAGTGGCATGACATATAACATGTATGACCATAAGGGGTCCTAGCTTATTCATGAACCAATTTGTATATATGTTTCTTAGTAACTTTTGCCATGAAACTTACTTAGGTTTTTCATGCTTTAGGCCACTTAAAAACCTAGCTAAAGAATGGTAGGTTTCGGCCATGATAAAAAAATAAAAGAAAAAGAGAAAAAGAAACCTAGAAAGCCTAAGACACAATTCATATGTATACTCATTATGCTTGTCTTTATACATGCTATGAAACTTGTATAAATTCTCATGCTTTTAGGCTATTTGAAGCAAGTTTATATTCTGTGAGTTTCGGCCAAGTAGGGTTTAAAAGACCTAGAGGCCTTAGAAATGAAACCAAATGTGTTAAAAGTACTTCTTATGGAAATAGGATAATGTATTGATTTTGTCACATACTTGTATAATTTTTCCATGATCTAAATGGACCATTGTGAGTCTCGGCCATGAAGGTTTAGATGCCCTAGAAACCCTAGGACTTAAATTAAATATGCTCATGTCACTCTACATGAAATATGATAAGTAGAAAGCCAAGGTTCAATTGCTATATATTGCTTTATGACCTAAAATGATGCTAGGGTATGTTTCGGCCATAACTATTGGATGATGTCTTGTATGAATTTATACATAATGTTAGACCAAGTTCACATGCTTGTATGCTTGTTTGTAGCCCTAATGAGAACTTGTTAAATTTCGGCCATGACATATGTTAAGGGCTTAAAGAACTTAGGAACTAATTCAAATGTGTCAAATGTGTTTACCTTGTTCCTTGGTAAAAATGTTCTAAATATGATTTAAAGTTGTCCATGCTTTTATGTCATATGGAACCTTGTTTCACACCTTAAGGTTTCGGCTATATGAAATTAGGGACTTGAGGAACTTAGAAACTAAGTTAATCATGTTTATAATGCTTCCTATGAAAATGTTATGATGATAATTTAGGTGCCACATGCTTGAATGTTGTGTTTAACCTAAATTGAGCTCTAAAGGGTTTCGGCCATAAGGGTTTAGGAAGCTTAAAACCAAGATAAATATGATACCATGTTTCCTATGATAGGATAATCACAAGATACACCTTTATGCTAAATATGTATGCTTGTGATTTATGACTTATGATATGATATGCATGCTTTTATGATATGATATGCTTTGTGCTTAAAATATGCATGATTATGTTATGATATGTGGTTAAATTATGCATGCTTTGATGCTATGTTTAGTGCTTAAAATATGCATGCTTTCATGATATGCTATGTGGTTAAATCATGCATGCTTGATGATATGCTTTATGCTTAAGATATGCATGTTTTTATGATCTATGCCTAAGTGATGCATATTGTTATGACATGATGTATGCCTAAGTGATGCATACCTTTATGATATGATGTATGCCTAAGTGATGCATACCTTTATGACATGATGTATGCCTAAGTGATGCATACCTTTATGATATGATGTATGCCTAAGTGATGCATACTTATATGACATGATGTATGCCTAAGTGATGCATACTTTTATGATATGATGTGTGCCTAAGTGATGCATTCTTTTATGATACATGATATGTATGACATGTACTTTACTTTATATATGAGTGGCTTGTACCAAGGGTGGGCTCCATAAGCGCCCCGGGGACTAAGGACCTCGTTAGGGATGGGCTCCTAAGTGCCCCTAGGACTAAGGGCCTAGTATGTTTGCCTCGTAGGGTTCAAGACTTGCTACCTTGGACCTACAAGGTTGCGCGCAATATGTAAGTGGTACATAGCCGGGATCCCCCTTATGTTGAGATTATTTTCAAGTATATATGTAAAAGAAAATGGTTTTAAAGATCATGAGACATACACATGTTTTCCAAAATCATATTGCATACACCTTATGATTATGCTATGTTTCATGTTATGCTCTTGATTATGATATGCCATGATAAGGTATGATTATGTTATGTTCATGCTATACCTTATAGACATGTTTCGGCCATGGATTTGTTGATGCTTGATATATAGATTTCGGCCATGGACATGATGATGCCTTGATGTACATGTTTCGGCCATAGTATGATGCTTTGATATACATGTTTCGGCCATGCTTTGATATACCATGATACTTGTTTGTTATGCCATGTCTAGCTATGTTTTATGCAATGCACTATGTATACGTTTCGGCCATGGTGATGCTTGATATGCTATGACTAGTTGTGATTATATTATGATGCATGATATGCTTGAATAGAATGCTATGTTATGCCATGATTAGTTGAGATTATGACTTGTTGATGCATTCTTGATTATGTGCTGATTGTTGGTTTTAGTGAGTAGGAAAGGAACTTACTGAGCCATGAGTGCTCATAGCTTACTTTCCTTGTACCACAGATAAAGGAAAAAGCTGGATGAGTTAGAGGAGCAGCAGGAGGGGCAACGAAGATGTGTGTGGCAGTGGCTAGGCAACCAAATAAATAAGAACCTGCTTAAAGTTTCTTTAAAGAACTATGCATTGGTATTTTATGACTTGTGATACCTAAACATGTGTGGCTTGACATTATGGTTCCACTGGATTTGATGTTATGATTTTGATGTCATGTGATAGTATAGTTCAAAAGAAATTTAAAAGAAAAGTTTTATTAAAACTATGAAAATTATTTTAAGTCTTCCGCTATTTTAAAAAGAAAAATTTATACGTAGAGTATTGTAGCCCCGTCCCTTAGGGTAGCAGGGAGGGCGGGCGTTACAGGTTGGTATCAGAGCCAAAGTTATTACCAGCTCACTACACACACATCAAGCCTCCTACCTGCCGCTCCAAGTAAGAATGTTTATGCTAAATTTGCTTGTTATATTCTTATGTTTGATTTTCTTGTCATATGCTTATGTTTTATTTCTTTACTACAATGCTTATGCTTTATTTCTTTATGTTACATTGTTTGTCATTATATTCCTTATTTTTCCTTATGTTGTTTATGCTTTAATTTAATGTTTTACTTGCTTATGTTTGATGCTTTATTCTATGCTTTTAGTTATAATTTAGATTAGGATTACATATTGGTAGGTTAGGAATAATACCAGAACAAATAGATAGAAACAAAACAATAGGTTAGATTGGCTAAAAACGATAACCACTTACACTAGTATGTTTGTCCGTATTTAGATAAACATGGTTAGGACACGCAATGCCCGAACCGGAGGAACAGTGACTCCACCAGATCTGACGCAGGTAGTCGCAGACCTCCAGCATCAGATCGCAGAGCAACAGCAGCTGATCACTACCTTGATGGGTCAACAAGGCAACCCAGTCACCCCACCGGTGAATCCACTACTTATTGTACCTACAGCTGCACCAGTGCCCCCGGCAGCCCCTACTCCGATGGTCCGACAAGAGGCCTATCTGATTCAGTGGCAAAGGCTTAAGCCGGAAGCATTCTCGGGAAACTGTGAACCATGGGATGCGCAAGCCTGGCTCAAAACCGTGGAGAACATAATGGAATTATTGGATTGGCCTAAACACGAGAAGGTCAAATGCGCGTCGTTCTGTCTTACCGGAGATGCCCGGATGTGGTGGGACAGAGTAAAGGCGAAAAGACAAATCAACCAAATGCAGTGGACAGATTTTGAGACAGAGTTCTTAGAGGAATTCTTCCATATGCGAGTGACCAACAAGCACTATGACGAGTTCACTGAGTTCCGGCAAGGTGATCTGTCAGTTAACGAAGCCGTTAAGAGGTTCAACCGCCTAGCCCGACTGTGCCCAGAACTGGTCCGAACCGAAAAAGAAAGGGTCCGGTTAATGTTAAAGATGCTCCGACCCGAGATAGCTCTGAACGTAGCCGGAGCTGCAGCGCCCTGATTACCGAGCACTATCAGGAAGCAATGAATAAGGGCAAGAACCAAGCACTGACCGGAGGATAAAAATCGCACAGTACCAGAACTGACTGGAAAGGAAACTCAAGTGGAAAGAGGAAACAGTGGAATAAAACAAAAGGTGGTCCGGCAAATAAGCAGACTAAGTACCCTCAGTGTGCCACATGTGGGAAGATGCATTCTGGAGTATGTCGCCTTAGCACCATAAAGTGCTACAATTGCGGAAAGGAAGGTCATTTGATAAGAGATTGCCCTACTCGGCTTCAAGCACCACCTCCGCAGAACTTCCAGAACATGAGTGCCCCTGCACAGCTTCACCAGATGCAAGCTGCCATAGAAGGGACTTCGATCAGCCAAGGAAGATTAGAGGCCCCTCCCATTATGACCAATGCCAGAGTCTACTCTCTTACCAAGGAAGACGTGGCGAATGCCTCTACCGTTGTCACAGGTCAGCTACTTATTTACAATCAGTATGCTATAGTATTATTTGATACCGGGGCAACACACTCGTTCGTCTCAACACCTTTTATGAAGAAGCTAGATATACCACTCCGAACTCTAGAGGACACATTCTTAACAACCTTACCATCCGGGGAGATTATGCCATCAGACTATATGCTGCAAGCAGTACTTATTCGGATCGCAAACAGAGAACTCTACTGCAATCTGATAGTACTTGATATGCAGGATTATGACATAATTTTGGGCATGGATTTCCTTAGTAAATACGGCGCTTCAATCGAGTGCCGCAAAAGAAAAGTGATTTTCCGACCCGAAAATGAACCAGAGTTTGAATTTTACGGAGAATTAAAAGGAACGGAGAAGTCATTGTCATCTATTAAAGCACAAAAGATGTTAGATAAAGGATGTATGGGGTTTCTAGCACAAGTGGTTGATATCAATCAAATCAAAGACCCAAAGCTAGAAGATGTCAGAGTAGTATGCAACTATCCAGAAGTATTTCCAGAAGAACTACCAGGGTTGGCCCCTGACAGAGAGATAGAATTCGGAATCGAATTGATTCCTGGTACTCAGCCGATTTCAAAAGCACCTTATCGTATGGCTCCGGCTGAATTAAAGGAACTTCAGGAACAGTTATCCGAATTACTCGACAAGGGACTTATTCATCCTAGTCACTCTCCATGGGGAGCTCTAGTGCTATTCGTAAAGAAGAAGGATGGGTCTATGCGAATGTGTATAGACTACCGAGCGCTGAATAATGTGACGATCAAGAATCGGTACCCACTCCCACGGATCGATGATCTGTTCGATCAACTGAAGGGTGCGACCGTTTTCTCAAAAATAGATCTACGATCCGGTTATCATCAAGTGAAGGTGAAACCAGATGATATACCGAAAACAGCATTTCGAACTCGGTATGGAAATTATGAATTCATAGTTATGCCTTTCGGAGTAACCAACGCTCCTGCAGTATTTATGGATCTGATGAATCGAGTATTTACGGCATATCTTGATAAATTTGTAATTGTCTTCATTGATGATATACTTATCTACTCAAGAACCCCAGAAGAACATGCTGAACATCTGAATACTGTACTACAGATCCTTCAAGAGAAAAAACTATATGCAAAATTCTCCAAATGCGAGTTTTGAATATTTCTAGGTCATGTCATCTCCAAAGATGGAGTTATGGTGGATCCAAGTAAAATCGAAGCTGTAAATAACTGGAACCGACCAAAGAATGCCAGCGAAGTCAGAAGTTTTCTCGGACTAGCAGGTTATTACAGGAAATTTGTAGAGAATTTTTCTAAAATCGCAGCCCCTATGACAGCCCTCACCAAGAAAAATATAAAGTATGAATGGACAGAAGCTTCGAGAAGAGTTTCGCGGAATTAAAAAGGAGACTGACCAGTGCTCCGATTCTTACTCTTCCGGAAACCAACAAAGGCTTTGATATGTACAGCGATGCTTCCATCACAGGACTTGGAGCTGTACTCATGCAAGATGGCAAGTCATTGCCTACGCTTCTAGACAACTTAAAGAACATGAGAAGAATTATCCCATTCACGACTTAGAACTAGTGGCCGTGGTCTTCGCTCTCAAAATATGGAGACATTATTTATATGGAGCTCAGTGTAAGATTTATACCGACCATCAGAGTCTAAAATATTTCTTCACGCAAAAAGACCTGAATATGAGGCAACGCCGATGGATCGAGCTAGTGAAGGATTACGACTGCGAGATTGTTTATCACCCAGGAAAGGCGAACAAAGTGGCCGATGCACTCAGCCGAAAGTTCAGTGCCACCTGATGCAACTATTTTAAAGTTCGAGGATGAACTTTTTATGAGGTACGGGGTACTGTAATACCCACTAAGCTTGTAAGATAAATATATGAATGTGGGATTTTGCCTTAGAAAAATAATAGGAAGTGAGTTGAACCAAAAAGGAAATAAAAAGAAATAAAAATAGGGAGAGGTCAAGGATTGAACCTTGAACCTCTTATATTATATTTCATAGAATTAATGGGTAATAACCAGTTGGGATAGGAATAATATGTTGATAGCAAAGGAGGGAAACTCATGATAAAGGTAAGAGTAAAAGCTAGCCAAAAGGAAACAAGTAAAGAGCAAGAGAAAGGCAACTTGCCTTCCTCCCTTCCTCTCCCTCTTCCTCTTTGATTTTGCCGAAAATAAAAGAGCTTAATTAAGGGGATTCATTCCCCCTTATTTCACCATGAATGATGAGGATAAATAAACAAATAAAAATAAAAATAAAATAGAAAAAAAAGGGGCTAAGGGAGAAGGAAAGCAAAAACTAAGTTTGCTACCTCTTCCCCCTTAACATAAAAGGGAGCAAGAAAAGAGAAAACTATTTTTCTCTCATTTTCTCTCATTCATCCTCTCCCTCACCGAGAACACCACAGTCCCCTCTCCTCCATCTTGAGCCCCAAAGCCAAATTTTTCCCTAAGAAAGCCTAAGATACAAGGAGGACTTAGCAAAGGAATCAAGGGAAAGGAACTAGAAGAAAAGGCTACTTCTTCTTCACCATACCTTAGATCCACAAGAGAAAAAGGATGTAAGCTTCCCCTCACCTGTGGTACAAGGCTTTTATGTGCTTTTTGGATTTTATGAGGATTTTAAAACCTAGAAACAAGTTTGAGAAAATTCGGCCAAGAAGAGCTTTCAAAATCTAATGGTGTTTAAACTAGTCTTCACTACATGATAGATTTTTATATGCTATGTAAAGGGGTTCTTCTTCATGTTTTTATACCTATATGATGCTTGATCAGAGGAGTACTGAACCCTAGAATTTCGGCCAAAAATATTCTTAAGAGGCTAGGGAAATTTATTGTTTTACCCAACTAGTACAAGGGTCTCCCTATGAAATATTAAGGATTATGTATTAGTTTTTCTTCCTTAGAAGATATTTGAAACTAAAAGAAAACCACTCATATGTTTCGGCCAAGAAAGGGTTTAGGGTTAGGAAGACCTTTAAATTTAAATAACCATGCTCATGTGGTAGAATACAAAGATCTTAAAGGTTTGTATGCTTGAATATTGCTAGAATTTCATGAACTCCTTCTTAGGGTTTTTTCGGCCATGATGAGATGGATAGCTTAGAAAGGCTTAAACAAAATTTTAATATGCTCAAGACCTCTGTGCTGTTTAGATATGAAAGTTGTTCAATGCCCTCATGCTTAATTAGGGTGTAGAAAAATTAGTGGCATGACAAATAACATGTATGACCACAAGGGGTCCTAGCTTATTCATGAACCAATTTGTATATATGTTTCTTAGTAACTTTTGCCATGAAACTTACTTAGGTTTTTCATGCTTTAGGCCACTTAAAAACCTAGCTAAAGAATGGTAGGTTTCGGCCATGATAAAAAAATAAAAGAAAAAGAGAAAAAGAAACCTAGAAAGCCTAAGACACAATTCATATGTATACTCATTATGCTTGTCTTTATACATGCTATGAAACTTGTATAAATTCTCATGCTTTTAGGCTATTTGAAGCAAGTTTATATTCTGTGAGTTTCGGCCAAGTAGGGTTTAAAAGACCTAGAGGCCTTAGAAATGAAACCAAATGTGTTAAAAGTACTTCTTATGGAAATAGGATAATGTATTGATTTTGTCACATACTTGTATAATTTTTCCATGATCTAAATGGACCATTGTGAGTCTCGGCCATGAAGGTTTAGATGCCCTAGAAACCCTAGGACTTAAATTAAATATGCTCATGTCACTCTACATGAAATATGATAAGTAGAAAGCCAAGGTTCAATTGCTATATATTGCTTTATGACCTAAAATGATGCTAGGGTATGTTTCGGCCATAACTATTGGATGATGCCTTGTATGAATTTATACATAATGTTAGACCAAGTTCACATGCTTGTATGCTTGTTTGTAGCCCTAATGAGAACTTGTTAAATTTCGGCCATGACATATGTTAAGGGCTTAAAGAACTTAGGAACTAATTCAAATGTGTCAAATGTGTTTACCTTGTTCCTTGGTAAAAATGTTCTAAATATGATTTAAAGTTGTCCATGCTTTTATGTCATATGGAACCTTGTTTCACACCTTAAGGTTTCGGCCATATGAAATTAGGGACTTGAGGAACTTAGAAACTAAGTTAATCATGTTTATAATGCTTCCTATGAAAATGTTATGATGATAATTTAGGTGCCACATGCTTGAATGTTGTGTTTAACCTAAATTGAGCTCTAAAGGGTTTCGGCCACAAGGGTTTAGGAAGCTTAAAACCAAGATAAATATGATACCATGTTTCCTATGATAGGATAATCACAAGATACACCTTTATGCTTAATATGTATGCTTTTGATTTATGACTTATGATATGATATGCATGCTTTTATGATATGATATGCTTTGTGCTTAAAATATGCATGCTTATGTTATGATATGTGGTTAAATTATGCATGCTTTGATGCTATGTTTAGTGTTTAAAATATGCATGCTTTCATGATATGCTATGTGGTTAAATCATGCATGCTTGATGATATGCTTTATGCTTAAGATATGCATGTTTTTATGATCTATGCCTAAGTGATGCATATTGTTATGACATGATGTATGCCTAAATGATGCATACCTTTATGATATGATGTATGCCTAAGTGATGCATACCTTTATGATATGATGTATGCCTAAGTGATGCATACTTATATGACATGATGTATGCCTAAGTGATGCATACTTTTATGATATGATGTGTGCCTAAGTGATGCATGCTTTTATGATACATGATATGTATGACATGTACTTTACTTTATATGTGAGTGGCTTGTACCAAGGGTGGGCTCCATAAGCGCCCCGGGGACTAAAGACCTCGTTAGGGATGGGCTCCTAAGTGCCCCTAGGACTAAGGGCCTAGTATGTTTGCCTCGTAGGGTTCAAGACTTGCTACCTTGGACCTACAAGGTTGCGCGCAATATGTAAGTGGTACATAGCCGGGATCCCCCTTATGTTGAGATTATTTTTAAGTATATATGTAAAAGAAAATGGTTTTAAAGATCATGAGACATACACATGTTTTTCGGATACATGTTTTCCAAAATCATATTGCATACACCTTATGATTATGCTATGTTTCATGTTATGCTCTTGATTATGATATGCCATGATAAGGTATGATTATGTTATGTTCATGCTATACCTTATAGACATGTTTCGGCCATGGATTTGTTGATGCTTGATATATAGATTTCGGCCATGGGCATGATAATGCCTTGATGTACATGTTTCGGCCATAGTATGATGCTTTGATATACATGTTTCGGCCATGCTTTGATATACCATGATACTTGTTTGTTATGCCATGTCTAGCTATGTTTTATGCAATGCACTATGTATATGTTTCGGCCATGGTGATGCTTGATATGCTATGACTAGTTGTGATTATATTATGATGCATGATATGCTTGAATAGAATGCTATGTTATGCCATGATTAGTTGAGATTATGACTTGTTGATGCATTCTTGATTATGTGCTGATTGTTGGTTTTAGTGAGTAGGAAAGGAACTTACTGAGTCATGAGTGCTCATAGCTTACTTTCCTTGTACCACAGATAAAGGAAAAAGTTGGATGAGTTAGAGGAGCAGCAGGAGGGGCAACGAAGATGTGTGTGGCAGTGGCTAGGCAACCAAATAAATAAGAACCTGCTTAAAGTTTCTTTAAAGAACTATGCATTGGTATTTTATGACTTGTGATACCTAAACATGTGTGGCTTGACATTATGGTTCCACTGGATTTGATGTTATGATTTTGATGCCATGTGATAGTATAGTTCAAAAGAAATTTAAAAGAAAAGTTTTATTAAAACTATGAAAATTATTTTAAGTCTTCCGCTGTTTTAAAAAGAAAAATTTATACGTAGAGTATCGTAGCCCCGTCCCTTAGGGTAGCAGGGAGGGCGGGCGTTACACGTTAAGCTCATGAATCAACTTTTAAATAAAAATAATAATAGTTTTGATATTGAATTTATAGATTTTATACTCTACTTATGAAATATATAGACAAATATATTTAATTTATTTATTAGAATAAAATTATAAATTTTAATAAGAATATTATAATTTTCTCTAAATATATAAACTAAATATTATAATGAATATTTAAATTTATAATTTATATTTATTAAACTCATTTAGGCTCGATAAAAGCTCGAATAAGCTCGTGAGCCATGAGTATATTAGTTAAATAAAGCTCGAGCTCGACTCGATTATAAACGAGCCAAGTTCAAACATTCAAGAGTTCGGCTCTGCTCGGCTCGATTACACTCCTACGCTTGGGATGAGACTTGATCTGAAGCGTCAGATCGAATGGATCAGTAGATCCAGATCCGATGGCTGATGACAATAGGCGAGATCTGAGGGTCACAACTCTTCAGATCTGATGGATGAGATTAAAGTGGGATATGTGAAGGGTTATAACTCTTCAGAATGGACTATCCAGATCGATCCAGCCCAAAGAACACATCCTCTCACCCAAAAAGGCATTCAACCTCTTCATTTGGTATAAATAGAACCCTCCAGATTCTGGAAATATCAATCGAATCATCAAATTCATCTCATCTTGTGCATTTAAGAGTCCAAAAAGCCTACGAGAAGGTTCGCTGGTTTCGGAATTCGGAGTGCTACGATTCTGAGACTATAAAATACCGGAAAATGGTAGTTAATAATAAGGGAATTTTCCAGAATTTTTAGAAAATTTTCAGGAATTTTTCGGAGCCCGTATGGACGAGTTTACAGGGATGAAAACTAGACCCCGGGAAAAGCTTGTTTAGGCTACCCCATTTTAACGAGGAAAAGTTTTCTTTTCCTTTTTATTTTATTTTCTTTTCTTTATTTGCTTTTCTCCTCCCCGTGCGCGTGGCAGACGCCATTCCCCGACGTCGTCTCCCCTCCTTTGCGCCTTCTCCTCTCTGCCCTAACCGCAAACGGCGGTTCCTTCTTCCCGAGCCTCCTCACTTTCTTCCCGACTCCTCTCCACCCGATCCTCACCTTCCTTGCGACTCCCCTCTTCGCGACCGGTGATTCTCTCTTCATCTTCTCGGCATCGCCAACACAGGTCGATCTTAGAGAGTGGAGGAGAGAAGCCCTTCGAGTCTCCGGCCACGGGAAACCCCAGTGCCGACTCCCTCTCCTCCCCGGCCTTCTAGCTGTCGCCTGTGCCCTAGATTTTTGCCGCCGGCCTCTCCTTCCCGAGCAGCACTAGGTGCCGCCACTTTGCCCTAGCCATCGCAGTGAGGGGGAACCGACTGATTTCCACCGGATTGCTGGCGCCAGCCAAGGTGTAGCCGACAGAAGCTGTGCCCTAGCGTCGACTGCCAACTTCACCCGTGCCTTAGCACTGTCACCAGATTTTTGTTCACCTCCGACCAGTGGAGAGGAAGAAGGAAAGATGGGTTGGAATTTGGTCGTTGCTTGATTAGTTATCTCTATTTCTTGATCTCAACCTGATCAGACCAGTGGGAAAGAATCCAGCAGGGAGATCGTGCTCTGGGGTGTTCTTGGTCCGACCCATCTTGTTCTAGCATCAACAGTGGCTAGGTAGTGAGGTAAGGAGTAGGGAATTGTACCCTTGTTGTAGATGCTGTGTTTTTTGGACTACTGTAATGATTTTTGAGTTCCATTCTAATCTGGACACTAAAGTGTAGGGTATTTGATTTAGAGGGCAACACTATTTACCTCGCTTCAGTCAGGTTTATTGGCTGCAAGTTGTCTCCGATTGTGGATTCACACAGCGGCTGTGAATTGAGGTATGGTATAGGGTTTTATTTTGATCATGTTGTCGATGATTGATGGATGGGTTAATAACTAATGTTAACCTAGGTACATGTATTGAATTAGGGCTAAATCAGGTAAGATGCTAAGATTAACCATGCTTATTGCAAGTCCTAATTCGAATGGATTAGTTAGAAACGATTGAGGAGTTAAATGATTCAATTAGGGTTTATAATTGGATCTGGATTTATATTAGCTTCTCGAGGATTTGATTTAGCTAATTTATTTATATGTAATTAGCTAAATTTGGATACCATGTACTACAGGACTTTGACACGAGACGAGTATCTCGACGTTGGATTTGACTGGATTGGACCTGCTATTTGAGGCGGGTACCTCTTGACTTATCTTTTATGATATTGTCAATTGGATATGCATAGTATTTTATAGCTACAAGCAATGATCATGTATGCCTTTGGTATGTCACTATTTGTTACCCGTAGCATGTTCTGTTGGGCGTTTGTTATGTATCCATGTTTACGTTTCGTGATTATTGCCATGAGTACCTTAGTTCATAGACTAAGTGACATACCATGTTTTACTGAGTTTAGGACTAGATTCTGGATTTTTATTATCTGGCATGTGTATCTATATTTTTATATCATATCTGATCTGTGTACCTAAACCTTTTGCTTTGATCCGTGTATATTGTTGGTATATATTTTATGGAGGTGGATATTTTCAGGACCTAGGTTGTTATACCATAGAGGACCTGTATACCCTAGATCTGTGGATTTGACTTGCTTGTACTAGGGTACACATTTTATATATATATATATTGGATTTGGTTCGGGATATTGTCATGCTTAGTTTCATGCACCATTCGCATGATTGCATGCTGCGTGATAGGCTGCTCCATTATTGTAGAGCATATCGCCAGTTTCAACACTATTCGGTGCTCCGTTGGTCCACTCATGGGTAGCGTGACGCAGCGTGGTAGCACGTCAGTTTTGCTCTGTTCGGTGCTCCATTGGTCCGCTCATCGAAAGTGTGATGCAGCGTGGTAGCACGTCAGGGATCCCTCCCCATCATGGTGTAGCGGGAGATGAGAGCATTGCGCTCCCCCATTTATGATTTGGGGTAGGAGTATGTGTGTACTCCGACAGCATCCCGTCCACTCGGTCACTCATCAGGAGTAGTGACGTCAGAGTGCACGGTTGTCACAGCCCTACCCAGTCGGTCTCACCATTGTGTGTGAGATGGCTGACTGGCATCAGGGGTGACCATGTCATTGACATCATACGCATTGATGCATTTATTGCTTGTTCTTGCTGCATTTATTTACTGTATTTGGTTGGATGCATATGTTTGACATGCATACAGGATTTATGACACTCTCGGTTTGATGACCCTTTTGTTCTGGATAGGAGTTCCTGGTGAGTACAACTTCCTCAGTTACCTTATAGTTTTGCATTGTTCCTGTATATGATTAGGAAGTTGTATTCCATGTTTATTGTTGTTAGATATAGTATTCGCTGAGTTGTTGAACTCACCCCTGTGGACACTATCTTTTCCAGGTACCAGGTGGTTTATGGAGTCGCTTGGAGTATCCTGTCTGCCGGTCCCCATGTCACATCAGAAGACATGTCTCCGCCTTTTTGTTTATTTTATCTTGGTATATGATATGTGTGTATTTGGCTTTGTGTTCCGGTTTTATTTCCGGAGTGTTGTGTTGATGTGTGGTGTAAGCCTAGCCAGCTAGCAGTGTTTTGTTTTGTTTTGTATGGGCTTGTATTTATGTTTTTCCGCTGTGTTGTTTTTGATTTCAGCCGAGTGGGCTGATAAAAATATATATAACTGTGTGGTTGTTATTATATTTGTCCAGCCGTGTAGGCTGAGATTATTAACTGTGTGGTTGTGTATATATTCCAGCCGCATGTGGCTGATGTATATTGTGTCTGTAGAAATGCTTCAGATTGTCAGCCGTACATGGGAGGTGCTGTCAAAATTTCTTTGGACAGGGACTCCCCCGGGGCATGATAATTTAGTGGTATCAGATCAGGTATACGATATTTGCTATATGTTCTGGATTTTCGAGATTTATCTGATACCAATTTATTTGGTATCAGAGCTTGGTTTACGAGTTTTATTTCTCGTGTTTCAGATTTTGTGTTTTAGTCTTCTCGATGTGACTTTTCAGATTTTGGGACCTGGCAACGACAGGACATCTCTAAGCTATAGGAGGTATGTGGTATAAGGTTAGCCTACCTTTTTGTTAGTATATGCACAGTTGACTATTATAGTTTATGACATGTATTAGCATTCTTTATTAGTACCTGTTTAGATGTTATAGCATATATTCCATGTATTTGGTAAACCACTGATCATGGTCGACTCAGATAGAGATCAAGGATTACGGTCTCGGGAGACTTTTCATATCATATCACTGGTAGTTTAGCTTCTGTTACTACTAGTTGGTTAGGAGATGGAGACACATACCAGCCTATGCTATTATTAGCTAGGTAGTGACTAGTAACTATATATTCTAGTTGACTCAGTCAGTAGAATACTGATATACTTTAGTTAGTTTCGTCAGTAAATGATTGATTTACTCTGGTTAGAATGGTCAATAGAAGACTGATTTATGCTGTCGACTTGGGTAGTCGTAGATCGATTTACCTTAGTTGATTGCGGAGGATTAACGTACATTTGTTAGATTTAGATAGTCGATCACCGATTCATTGTTTTGGTTGGTCCGATCAGCAGGGGATCGACTTACTCTATTTTATAAAAAATGCTGATCTTTGGGTTATTTGTGCTTAGGTTGGTATCTATAGCACATTTGAGTACATGTTTTGTACTGACGTGGAAAAGACTGAATTGACCGTATACCATTGTCGATTTCGGTCAGTCTATAGAGGATCGATGTATCCTATTCCATGTGGACTTTAATTTTTGACTGTATGTACCTAGTTGGATAACTTAGAAGGTGACCCTGCCGTTTCGGAATGCAAGGTTGATTGGATTAAATATGCTGATTTTTGCATATCTAGGTGGTGGGTACATATGATTATTATGTGTCGTATGAGTGTTATAATGGACGGTCTAATTGAATATAGTGAGTGTATATTTGTCCAGATGATGATTATTGTGGGTTTCTAGTAGATTATACCCGAGTGGTTAGGCGTACGTGTCTAATTGGTTTATTGGAGGTATTTTGTCGATTTAATCCAAGTTGTGATATGAGCATATGTGTTCAGTGTAATATTCGAGGTATCTTGTTCATTATATTTGTTCTGTGTGTACACTCGTGTCGATTATGATTTGTTGGAAGTGTTACGTTGATTATACTCTTGACATAGGTATATATATGTCATGTGAGTGTTGTTTTAGGTGTATTGTCGATTATACCTATATTGATATGTGCACACGGGTTCGGTATGCATTGTTGGAGGTATCATGATGGTTTATACCTTTGTTGTGAGTATGTTTAGTGTGTACTAATTGGAGGATTATGTCGATCATACATATGTTGTGTGTGCACGTGTGCTAGGTGTATGGTTGGTAGTATCATGATGATTCTACCTATGTTGAATGTAGAATGTTGAATGTATACATTATGACATTGGTTGTATTACCCTGTCAACTAATTCTCCTATTAGTGGGTGACTGACCCACTAGGATGATGATAGAGTTGACTATGGATTTGATTTGCTTACTGGGTTGTTATACCCTAGGCTACCCATAGTGATCTGTGGTAGAGAGATCTCGTGCAGTTTCTAGTTGGATAGTTAGGTGCCTTGGGCACTTATGGATTGTTGTGGTGGAGCGTTGCTCCCACATGTTATGGATTGTTTGTGGTGGAGTGTTACTCCCACATATTGCGGATTGCGTGTAGCGGAGCATTGCTCCCATATTTATTACAGATACATATTTCGGATTATTTGTGATGGAGCGTTGCTCCCACATATGTGGTATTTCGTGTGATGGAGCGTTGCTCTTACACTGGAGGATCTATTCTTTGGTGATTTATATCGCTGGTGATCAGATTTCCTGACTTGTTGTCGGGGATCTTATGGTTAGGAATATCTATTATACGGACATTATATGTCTTGGTTTTACCATTAGGGCTTGCGGAGCCTTAGATGTTTTTAGGGACTCGATGATTTTGGTATTCCAAGGATTTTTAGATCGGTTTCCATTGTCTTTGTTGACGATGTTGTGATCTATTTCGGATCCGAGGTGAGTCCCGTACACCATCTTTGCATAGTTCTAGAGATGTTTCGACTGAAACGTCTATATGTGAAGATCAGTAGTGCATATTTTGGTTGTCTTCTGTAAGATGTTTGAGACACACGGTCACCAGTAGGAGTATACCGTGGTTTCACAGGAGATAGAGGTTGTTACCATTGGGAGTAAACGGAGTCTATAGAGAAGGCTCGCAACTTCCTTGGTTTGACTCGATATTTTCGGAGATACGTTGAGGGTTCTCTCGGATTGCTATGCCACTTGTACGCCTGACCAGGAAAGGCGTGAAGTTCACTTGGACTGAGGATTATGAGATCATCTTCTAGGAGCTGAAGCGGAGACTAGTGTCGGCTCCGATTTTGGGTTTTACCTTCTGGAGAGGACGGATTCGTGCTCTATACTGACGCGTCTCTTCAGGGTTTGGGCGCTGTTCTGATGCAGCACGGCAGAGTAGTCTCTTATGCTTCTCGACAGCTGAAGGAGCATGAGAAGAACTACCCAATTCATGACCTGGAGTTAGCCGCCATCATATATGCTTTGAAGATTTGGTGTCATCATCTGTACGGCATTACATTTGAGATTCTCACTGATCATAAGAGTCTCAAATACATTTTTACCCAGAAGGAGCTTAATCTCCGACAGAGGAGATGGATGGAGTTCCTGAAGGACTACGATTGTACCATTAGCTATCACCCGGGGAAAGCTAATGTGGTTACCGATGCTCTTAGCAGGAAGTCCAGAGGGACTTTGGCTTGCCACCGAGTTTTAGTTACAGACTTGGTTCAGGGTTTCTCTGAGTTAGACCTTGAGGAGCAGGGACATACAGAGCAGGGTATTCTTGTTACCATGGTTGCTCAGTCGTCGATCAAGATGAGGATCCGAGAGGCCCAGGCTGATGATCAGCATTTGCAGTTTATTGGCAGTCAAATAGCTTCCGGGCAGTAGACCGAGTTCACACGAGATGAGGAGGGTATTATATACTTCCAGGGCAGATTATGTGTACCTCAGTCTCATCCGGTCTTACAGGAGCTACTTCAGGAGGCTCATTGCTCTCGATTTACGATCCACCCAGGCGGGACCCGCATGTATCGAGATTTGAGACGTTCCTACTGGTGGAACGGTATGAAGAAAGACATCACGAAATTTGTAGCTAGATGTCTTGTCTGTCAGCAGGTGAAGGTTGAGCATCAGAGACCTGCCGGATTATTTCAGCGGATTCCTATTCCTGAGTGGAAATGGGAACATATTACCATGGACTTTGTGGTGGGTTTGCCGAGGACACGACGAGGCCATGACGCGATTTGGGTAGTCGTTGATCGATTAACCAAATCCGCACACTTTTTAGCGATTCGGAGGACAAATTCCCTAGATCGATTGGCAGATCTGTATTGCCGGGAGATCATCAGATTGCATAGTGTCCCTGTGACTATTATTTTGGATAGAGACCCCCGATTCACGTCTCATTTCTGGCAGAGTCTGCAGCAGGCATTGGGCACTCAGCTCCGATTTAGTACAGCTTTCCATCCGCAGACAGATGGATAGTCAGAGCGGACCATTCAGACTCTAGAGGATTTGCTGAGATCGTGTGTTTTGGATTTCGGAGGCAGTTGGGAGGACCATTTGCCATTGGTAGAGTTCGCCTACAACAACAGCTTTCATTTGGCTATTCAGATGGCATCGTTTGAGGCATTGTATGGTAGGCCTTGTCGGACACCCACCCTCTGGGATGAGGTTGGGGAGGCCCAATTATTGGGACCTCATAGAGCTCAGCATGACGCAGAGTTGGTCCGTACTATCAGACGGAGGATGTCAGAGGCGCAGGATTGCCAAAAGAGTTATGCAGATCGGAGACGCAGACCCTTAGAGTTCTCTACAGGTGACCATGTATTTCTACGAGTTTCACCCACGAAAGGGGTGAAGAGATTTGGCCTCGGAGGTAAGCTAGCTCTGCGATACATTGGCCCTTTCCAGATCCTGGAGAGGATTGGAGCAGTAGCTTACCGGCTGGCACTACCACCGTCCCTAGCAGGCGTGCACGATGTATTCCACGTATCTATGCTGAGGAGATATGTACCTGACCCGATGCATGTGCTGACAGATATCTCAGTTCCAGTTCAGCCTGACGTCACTTATGAGGAGGTTCCGATGCGGATTTTAGACCGGAAGGTGCGTCAGTTGCGGAACAAGACTATCCGGCTGGTTAAAGTCGGATGGCAACATCATTCGAACGAGGAGGCTACTTGGGAGCTCGAGGATACTATCCGAGCTCGATACCCCCATCTTTTCACATGAGGTATGTGATTTAATTTACCGTTCAACATTTATACGCTTTACTTGTTGTTAGTATTTGCTGATGGTAGATACCGAAATTTGGGGACCAAATTTTTATTAGTGGAGGAGAATGGAAAATACCGAAAAAATGGTAGATAATAATAAGGGAATTTTCCGGAATTTTTGGAAATTTTTCGGGAATTTTTCGGAGCCCGTATGGACGAGTTTACGGGGATAAAAACTAGACCCCGGAAAAGTCTGTTTAGGCTACCCCATTTTAACGAGGAAAAGTTTTCTTTTCCTTTTTATTTTATTTTCTTTTCTTTATTTGCTTTTCTCCTCCCCCGTGCGCGTGGCCGACGCCGTTACCCGACGTCATCTCCCCTCCTTCGCGCCTTCTCCTCTCTACCCTAACCGCAAGCGGCGGTTCCTTCTTCCCGAGCCTCCTCACTTTCTTCTCGACTCCTGTCCACCCGATCCTCACCTTCCTTGCGACTCCCCTCTTCGCGACCGGCGATTCTCTCTTCATCTTCTCAGCGTCGCCAACACAGGTCGATCTTAGAGAGTGGAGGAGAGAAGCCCTTCGAGTCTCCGGCCACGGGAAACCCCAATGCCGACTCCCTCTCATCGCCGGCCTTCTAGCTGTCGCATGTGCCCTAGATTTTTGCCGCTGGCCTCTCCTTCCCGAGCCGCACTAGGTGCCGCCACTTTACCCTAGCCATCGCAGTGAGGGGGAACCGACTGATTTCCACCGGATTTCTGGCGCGAGCCAAGGTGTAGCCGACAGAAGCTGTGCCCTAGCGCCGACTGCCGACTTCACCCGTGCCTTAGCACTGTCACCAGATTTTTGTTCACCTTCGACCAGTGGAGAGGAAGAAGGTAAGATGGGTTGGAATTTGGTCGTTGCTTGATTTGTTATCTCTATTTCTTGATCTCAACCTGATCAGACCAGTGGGAAAGAATCCAGCAGGGAGATCATGCTCTGGGGTGTTGTTGGTTCGACCCATCTTGTTCCAGCATCAACAATGGCTAGGTAGTGAGGTAAGGAGTAGGGAATTGTATCCTTGTTGTAGATGCTGTGTTGTTTGGACTACTGTAATGATTTTTGAGTTCCATTCTAATCTGGACACTAAAGTGTAGGGTATTTGATTTAGAGGGCAACACCATTTACCTCGCTTCAGTCAGATTTATTGGCTGCAAGTTGTCTCCGGTTGTGGATTCACACAGCGGCTGTGAATTGAGGTAAGGTATAGGGTTTTATTTTGATCATGTTGTCGATGATTGATGGATGGGTTAATAACTAATGTTAACCTAGGTACATGTATTGAATTAGGGCTAAATCGGGTAAGATGCTAAGATTAACCATGCTTATTGCAAGTCCTAATTCGAATGGATTAGTTAGAAATGATTGAGGAGTTAAATGATTCAATTAGGGTTTATAATTGGATCTAGATTTATATTAGCTTCTCGAGGATTTGATTTAGCTAATTTATTTATATGTAATTAGCTAAATTTGGATACCATGTACTACAGGACTTTGACACGAGACGAGTATCTCGACGTTGGATTTGACTGGATTGGACCTGCTATTTGAGGCGGGTACCTCTTGACTTATCTTTTATGATATTGTAATTGGATATGCATAGTATTTTATAGCTACAAGCAATGATCATGTTTGCCTTTGGTATGTCACTGTTTGTTACCCGTAGCATGTTCTGTTGGGCGTTTGTTATGTATCCATGTTTACGTTTCGTGATTATTGCCATGAGTACCTTAGTTCCTAGAGTACGTGACATACCATGCTTTACTGAGTTTAGGACTAGGTTCTTGATTTTTATTATCTGGCATGTGTATCTCTATTTTTATATCATATCTGATCTGTGTACCTAGACCTTTTGCTTTGATCCGTGTATATTGTTGGTACATATTTTATGGAGGTTGATATGTTCAGGACCTAGGTTGTTATACCATAAAGGACCTGTATACCCTAGATCTGTGGATTTGACTTACTTGTACTAGGGTACACATTTTTTTAATATATATATATTGGATTTGGTTCGGGATATTGTCATGCTTAGTTTCATGCACCATTCACATGATTGCATGCTGCTTGATAGGCTGCTCCATTATTGTAGAGCATATCACCAGTTTCATCACTGTTCGGTGATCCGTTGGTCGCTCATGGGTAGCGTGACGCAGTGTGGTAGCACGTCAATTTTGCTCTGTTCGGTTCTCCGTTGGTCCGCTCATGGGTAGTGTGACGCAGCGTGGTAGCACGTCAGGGATCCCTCCCCATCATGGTGTACCTGGAGATGAGAGCATTGCGCTCCCCCATTTATGATTTGGGGTAGGAGTATGTGTGTACTCCGACAGCATCCTGTCCACTCGGTCACTTATCAGGAGTAGTGACGTCAGAGTGCACGGTTGTCACAACTCTACCCACTCGGTCTCACCATTGTGAGTGAGATGGCTGACTGACATCAGGGGTGACCATGTCATTGGCATCATACGCATTGATGCATTTATTGCTTGTGCTTGCTGCATTTATTTGCTGTATTTGGTTGGATGCATATGTTTGACATGCATACAGGATTTATGACACTCTCAGTTTAACGACCCTTTTGTTCTGGATAGGAGTTCCTGGTGAGTACAGCTTCCTCAGTTACCTTACAGTTTTACATTGTTCCTGTATATGATTAGGAAGCTGTATTCCATGTTTATTGCTGTTAGATATATCTTACTAGACATGTCTATTGGTATTCGCTGAGTTGTTGAACTCACCCCCGTGGACACTATCTTTTCCAGGTACCAGGTGGTTTATGGAGTCGCTTGGAGTATCCTGTCTGCCGGTCCCCACGTCACATCAGAAGACATGTTTCCGCCTTTTTGTTTATTTTATCTTGGTATATGATATGTGTGTATTTGGCTTTGTGTTCCGATTTTGTTTCTGGAGTATTGTGTTTATGTGTGGTGTAAGCCTAGCCGGCTAGCAGTGTTTTGTTTTGTTTTGTATGGGCTTGTATTTATGTTTTTCCGCTGTGTTGGTTTTGATTTCAGCCGAGTGGGCTGATAAAAATATATATAACTGCATGGTTGTTGTTATATTTGTCCAGTCGTGTAGGCTGAGATTATTAACTGCGTGGTTGTGTATATATTCCAGCCACATGTGGCTAATGTATATTGTGTCTGTAGAAATGCTTCAGATTGTCAGCCGTACAGGAGAGGTGCTGCCGAAATTTCTTCAGACAGGGACTCCCCCGGGGCGTGACAGAGACGTTCGTCGTTGTATCTTGGGAACGAATTGCTGCTATCCGTTAGCACCGTAGCGGAGCAATATCGTTTATGGAGATAGTGTTGAACACTAGCCTCGACGATCAGTATCAGTTTGCGCACTCCGGGAGATACCGGGAACAACAAGTATTTTTATAAACTTATATAATTTATCAAGAGGAAGAGATCCTACCTGACTTGCCTTGTCGATCTCGTTATCTAATGCTCCCCCTATATCGCTACTTCCTTCTGAAGTGGCTCTCCCTTCATCGTTGCTCTCAATGCTCATTTCAAATGAGATTGCTTCGTTATCTTCTTGGTGACTTGCCATCAATGCAAGTCCGGTATAGGCTACGACTTCTAAATTTGATGATGACGTTTTGTCCCACGTCACCTTTTGATTTTTGTGCTTCTTCTTGGTTGGTATTTTATCCTTGTCCTTGTTGTTTAGTTTTGGACAGTTGTCTTTGACGTGCACTTCTTCATTGCAATGACAACAACTCACTTTTCTTTTAACTCTTTTAGCCTGCACTTGATTGAATTTAATAGTTCTAATAAATTTTTTGTACTTTCTTACCATAAATGTCATTTTGTCATCATCAAGAGAAGTTTCAGATTCTGGTTTGTCTATTTTTGCCTTCAAGGTAATGTTGTGCTTTGACTCCTTCTTTAGATCTGTGCATCTAGACTCATGAATCAAAAGTAGAAAATAGCTCTTCTAAATTACTTACCTCTAAATCTCTAGAGATGTAATATGCATCTACTAGAGTTGACCATTCAGGAGTTCTAGGAAAAGCGTTAAGCGCATACCTTAACGAATCTCGGTTAGTTACCTTTTCTCCAAGATTTGTGAGTTCGGTCACCAGCTCTTTTAGCTTAGCATGCAGTTGAGGAACTATTTCACATTCCTTTAGTAGCAGATTCATCAGTTGATTATGAAGTAGATCACTCCTTGTGAGCTTGGCTTCGGATGATCCTTCATGAAGCTCAAGGATTTTTTTTCCAGAGGTCTTTTGCAGACTCGTACACTATGATTTTGTTTACCTCTTGTGGTGGCAGCGTGCTTAGCAGATGAAATTCTATTTTTCCATCTGCCACAAATTTGGCTTGTTCCTTCTTTGTCCAATTTTTCTTCAACTTACCGTTGTTGTCGGTGGGTACTTAAAAACCATTTTTAAGATAAGAAATATATCAAAATCAGTTTTGAAATAAACCTCCATTTTCTTCTTCCAGTGGACGAAGTCTCCTTCGAACTTTGGTGGGTGGATGCTTGTTCCGACCATCATCTTATTTGCTTTAGTCGGTGGTCAGTCCTTCTGATGTGACCTAGCTCTGATTCCAATTGTTTTCCCTTTGCAGCCGACAAGAGAGGATTGAATTGCCCTGCACAAAAAAGAAAATACCTTTCTCAACTTGATCGAGCTTTCAAAACAATTACACAATTAAAAAAGAATAATATAATTAAAATAAGTACAAGACACACAAATTTACTTGGTTGCCAATCAGAGAATTTCTACTCCAAGGTAAGTGGGCTCAATAAGAAAATCTCCTTCTCAAACGAAACATCAGAGGTGGAGAAGTCTCGTACACAAAAATGAAGCTCGAAAGTGAAGAACTGAATAGAACTCAAAGTACAGAGTGTACTATGCAAAAAGGAGAAGACCAGGGTGTTGGTTAGTCCTAGGAAAACGTATCGGTTCCACTATACAAAATTTTTGTATAAGTGTCGAACCTTTCCTTAAATAACCTATTGTGTTCTTTAGAAGTTAAATTAGGAATCGCAGACGGAACTTAACATCATTGATTCCAAATTTAACTTATTTGTTCTTAATGGTTTAGATTTGAATCGCAAGCGGAACTTAACACTATTGATTCAAATCCACCTATGTTATTAATTCCATTAAATATTAATTTCTAAAATTAGCTTCCAAGACTGCATGGCGAGACACATGGCCTTCTTGGATATGGGAGCAACCATCACCGCCTAGACAAAGCCTTTTAAAGAAAGCTAATATTTAATTTCCTTAAATAACTCTAGGTTAACCAAAAAGAACAATCAAATCACAAATTCGAAAAACAAAGAAAACACAAACTTGAAAAATAAATTCAAAAAACTATATCTAATACCTCTTGTGTTTAGAATCTTACAAAAAGAAATAACTAGCATGATGCGGAAAACAATTGCTAATTATACCTTCTCTTTGTAAACTAATGGCCTCGAGATCTTCTGCCGTATTCCTCGCCTCACCTTGGACGTCGTGTGGGAGACGATCTTCCAAGATGAACACCACCCAAAAGCTTTCTTCCTCTTCCTCTAAAATCCGGCCAACACCACCACCAAGGAGAAGAGAGCAACGGGAAAAAGAGAAGAGAGAGGGTCGGCCACACCAAGAGAACCTCTAAGCAAGAGAATAAGAGTTGTATCTCATGAAGCCTCCTCACCTCTTCTTTATAATACTTGCCCAAGGCAAATAAGGGAAGAATTTTTTACAAAAATTAAAATCTTCCTCTAGTTTTTCCTTTTCTCTTTTTATTTTCCTTTTATTTCCTCTTGATTGAATCAATCACCAAATCAATTTGGATGATGATTTATTTTAATTTTCTTTTTGGTCGGCCACCTTGCTTGGGCACCAAGCAAGGTTGGTCGTCCCCCATAAGAGGAAAGAAATATAATAATTTTTTATAAAATTTTACAAGAAGAAATCCTCTTATAAAATTTTGCAAGCTCTCTTCTAATTTCCTAAAGTAGGAGTTAAAAAAGAAAAGTTCTAAAAATTAAAACCATGTTTTAAAATTTAAAACTTCTTTTATAAAATTTCTTTTTTTAACATGGTGATAGAAAATTTAAATTTTAAAACTTATCTTCCTTTTTTTCTTAAACCATGAGGATGGTTAAAAAAGGAAAGTTTTAAAACCTTTTAAACTTTCTTTTAAAACATGCGACCTAATTCAAATAAGGAAAGTTTTAAAAATTTAAAATATCTCTTTTAAAAATTGTAGTTTTCTATAAAGAGAAGATTTTAAAAATTCAAAACACCCCTCCTTATTTTAATTATTGTGGCCGGCCCGTACATGCTTGGGTACCAAGCAAAGGGACGACCCCTATAGAAGAGGATGTGGCCGACCCTTGCTTGGTCACCAAGCATTGGACCGGCCCCCTTCTTGGACACCAAGATGGGCTTATATTTGGATGGACTTGAGGCTATAATGAGGCTACGACAGGGACCTAGAGGAGAAATTGGTTTTGGCCTTCTGATGAGCTTGAGTATCCCGTGTTCGCCCCGAACACACAACTCAAGTTCATCGATAATAACTCATTCCACTAGAGAGTTATTATCGCACTACCGCACCAATCCCAAATTACATTATGGGCTCCTTCTTATCCTGAGTGTGTTAGTCTCCCTGTGTTTAAGATAACGAATGCCCACTAATTAAGTAAGTTACTGACAACTCGCTTAATTAATATCTAGCTCCAAGAGTAGTATCACTCAACCTCAGTATAATGGCCAGTATAATATTGGTCATTATACTGACCAAAGTGTGTGCTCTTTCAGTACCACTAAAGAAATAAGTACCCCTTACCACGAATCGAGAATTTGTTTGACCAGCTCAGAGGTACATCAATGTATTCTAGGATTGATCTATAATCCGGGTATCATCAGCTGAGAGTCAAAGATTCTGATGTTTAGAAGATAGCATTCCATACTAAATACAGACATTATGAGTTTTTGGTAATGTCACTTGGGTTTACCAATGCTCCAGTGATATTTATGGATTTGATGAACCACGTCTTTCTAGAGTATTTAGATCAGTTCGTTATCATTTTCATCAACGACATTTTGATCTACTCGCGTTCTGAGGAGGAACATGCACAGCATCTTCGCATAGTCTTGGAGACTCTTTGATGACATCGACTATATGCGAAGTCCAGCAAGTGTGCTTTCTGGCTATCCTCAGTCGGTTTTCTGGGACACGTGGTTTCTAGCTGAGGTATTTTCGTAGATCCTCAGAAGATTGAGGCTATCACCAGTTGGGAGCAGCCAAAATTAGTTCAGGAGATCCATAGTTTCTTGGGTTTGGTCAGATATTACAGATGATTTGTTGAGGGTTTCTCTTGTATTACTATGCCACTGACACACTTGACCAGGAAAGGTGTGAAGTTCACGTGGTCAGAAGCCTGTGAGACCAGCTTCTAGGAGCTGAAGCAGAGACTAGTGTCGGCACCAGTTCTGGTTTTGCCCCCTGGAGAGGATGGATTCATACTCTACACCGATGCTTCTCTACAGGGTTTGGGCACTGCTTTGATGCAGCATGCAGGGTAGTCTCCTATGCTTCTCGTCAGTTAAAGGAGCATGAGAAGAACTACCCAGTATTTGATTTAGAGTTAGTCGCCATTATCTTTGCTTTAAAGATTTGGCGACATCATCTTTATGGTATTACATTTGAGATTCTCACTGATCATAAGTATCTCAAATATCTTTTCACTTAGAAGGAACCTCAATCTTCGACAGAGGAGATGGCTGGAGTTCCTGAAGGATTATGACTGTACCATTAGCTACCACCCGGGGAAAGCTAATGTGGTTCCCGATGCACTTAGCCAGAAGTCCAGAGGGACTTTAGCGTGCCACTAAGTTTTAGTCACGGACTTAATTCAAGGTTTCTCCGAGTTGGGCCTTGAGGAGCAGGGATAGACAGAGAAGGGTATCCTTGTTACCATGGTTTTTAGTCATCGATTAGGACAAGGATCTGAGAGGCCCAGGTCGGTGATCAGCGCCTACAGTCCATTGGCAACCAGATAGCTTTCAGGCAGTAGATAGAGTTCACCCGAGATGACGAGAGTATTATTTTCTGAGGCAGATTATGCGTACCTCAATCTCACCTGGTTATGGAGGAGTTACTTCAGGAGGCTCATCGCTCTCGATTTTCTATCCACCCAGGCAAGACTTGCATGTATCGAGATTTGAGGCGTTCCTATTGGTGGAACGACATGAAGAAAAATATCGCGGAGTTTGTCGCTAGATGTCTAGTCTGTCAGCAGGTGAAGGCTGAGCACCAGAGACCTACCAGTTTACTTCAGAGAATTCCCATTCCATAGTGGAAATGGGAGCACATCACCATGGATTTTGTGGTGGGATTGCCTAGGACACAACGAGGTCATGACGCGATTTGGGTAATCGTTGATCGATTAACCAAATCCGCACACTTCTTAGGGATTCGGGAGACCGATTCTCTCGATCGATTGGCAGAGTTGTATTGTCGGGAGATCATCAAATTGCATGGTGTTCCTTTGAGCATTATATCAGATAGAGACCCACGGTTAACGTCACGGTTCTGGCAGGGTTTGCAACAGGCCTTGGCCACACAACTCCGTTTTAATACAACATTCCATCCGTAGATAGATGGACAGTCAGAGTGGACCATCCAGACATTAGAGGACTTGTTGAGGTCTTGCGTTATGGATTTCGGAGGCAGCTGGGAGGACCACCTGCCATTAGTAGAGTTCGCCTACAACAACAACTTTCATTTGGTTATCCAGATGACACCGTTTGAAGCATTGTATGGTAGATCATGTCGGACACCCACCCTCTGGGAGGAGGTTTGGGAGGTCCAGCTACTAGGACCTCAGAGAGCTCAGCAGGAGGAAGAGTTGGTCCGCACTATCAGACGGAGGATGTCAGAGGCGCATGACCGCCGGAAGAGTTATGTTGATCAAAGACGGAGACTCCTGGAGTTCTCTACAGGCGACCATGTATTTTTGAGAGTCTCACCCACGAAAGGGGCGAAGAGATTTGGTCTCCGAGGTAAACTAGCTCTATGATACATTGGGCCTTTCCAGATCTTGAAAAGATTGGAGCGGTAGTTTACCGTCTACCACTACCACCAGCTCTGGCAGGAATTCACGATGTATTTCATGTGTCTATGTTGAGGAGATACGTACCCAACCCAGCACATGTTCTGTCAGATATATCAGTTCCCATTCAGCCTGACGTTACCTACGAGGAGATTCTGGTATGTATCCTAGACCACAGAGAGGGTCAGATACGGAATAAGACTATCCAACTGGTTAAAGTCGGATCACAGTATCATTCTGACGAGGAGGCTACCGGGGAGCTTGAGAATACAATCCAAGCTCAATACCCCAATCTTTTTACTTGAGGTATGTGGGATAGAGTTTCGTTCAGCATTTATCTGTTTGTCTATTGCTAGTACTTGCTGATGGTAAATAACAAAATTTGGGGATCATATTTTTATTAGTGGGGGAGAATGTAAAATATCATAACTAGATAATAATAAGGTTTAATGGATGAATAACCATAAGGGAATGTTTAGAAATTTTTAGGAATTTTCTGGAAAATTTTCGGAGCTCGGATGACTAGTTCATCGGAATTTATAGGCTTGGGAAAAGCCTATTTGGAATACCAATAAAGTGGGAGTTGATTGAGGAATTAACCTTAGGTTTAATTAAGATACCTAAGTTAATAATAAAAAAAAATCTTATTTTCCTTACCCTAATACCACATCGAACCCATCTCCCTTCTCCCCGCGTCACTGAGCCCTCCTCTTCATCTTCCCCAACCGACGCGCCACCCTCCCGCCGCTTCACTTCCTCTTCTCTCATGCATACAAAATCGAGCACCCAAGTCTGAGCCCTCTCCCTTGCATCGTCTCCTTTCCTTCTCCTCCGTTTACCGAAGCATGATCCACCGTCAGCCGGGAGTCACAGCTCTTCTTCCTCCCACATCTCTTCTCCCGTCCGAGGCAACCCACATAGGGACATCATCGGTCAAGGGTAGGGGGCCTCGATCCATCAATGATCCACTCAATCACCCTCATTGTCGGTCGATCAGTAGGTGCCATGCCGTCGGAAGGGGGAAAATGACACAAGAAGGGCTGAGCTACCCTTCCATGGCTTGGGGACCTAATCGGAGCGACGAATCCCTGGATTCTCTACCTCAACCGTGTTGTTTCCCATTCATCGGAGTCGTACCGTGGTCGTGTGTCGCTGATCCCATCAACAACGATCCTCCTCTTGCCGAGCCTAGTGGATCTACCCTGCAGTCACCACCAGCTGCCACTTGTCCCTCTTCCATCTACCACCGTCGGAGAGCTGAGGAGACAGGGGAGTAGGGTTGTTCTCCCGCTCATCATCAGTTGCAAGGGGTTACCACGCATTGCCCACTTCAATCGTGCCGATCTAACCATTGGTCGTCGCCTCATCACTGTTGTGAGTTGTATCAGCTACTGCTGGAGCAATGACTGGTCACCGGAGAAGAGAACTGTGGGTAACAAAACCTCTTATTTCATATGCTTCGTTCGTTAACTTCCTATTGGAAATATAGATCATAAAGTTAAACGAAGTATGAGGTGATTGGGTGGACCCAATTAGGGATTAAGTAATGATCATTAACTAGAGTTTTCTTAGATTAGTTTGGGAATTGATTTAGCAATTTGAAAGTTTACATTGTTAGCTAAATTACACTTGGTTGCAGGTCCTTGATTTGGGACGAGTTAGGCACCGTGGGATTTTCTGATACGATCTCCATTTTTTAGGCGGGTACCTTGATTTATCTCTTTTGATATTGTCATTTTGATATGCGTAGTTGGGTATAGCTAGTAGTAATAGTTATGCTTATATCTGTTTGGTATGCTACTACTTGATACTCGTAGTATGTCCATATTGCTATCCGTTATGCATTTATGTTTATGTCCTCTTGATTCTTGCCATGTGTACTTATGTAGTGACATACAATGCATTACCGTATACAGGTCTAGCTACTAGATATACTTGGCATGTGTACCTAGTTTATTACCTAGCATGTGTACCTTGGTTTATTACTTGTCATGTGTACCTAGATTTATGGTACCTAGGTCATTGTTATGGACTTGGTTTTCCTTTTGGTATACATTATGTGGAGGTTGATATTTTCAGGAGTTACATGCTTAGTGTCATTCACCATATTGCATGATTGCATGCTGAGCGATTGTCAGCTCCATTGCTGTTGAGCACATCGCCAGTTACATGATCTACACACACAACCACTCATGGGTTAGTGGTATATCATGCAGGGTGTGTGCAGTTTGCTCTGTCAGGGCTCTGTTGGTCCGCTCATGGGTAGCGATGACTGCAGCGTGGTAGCGTACAGGGATCCCTCCTCTTGACTATGACATAGGGAGATGAGAGCTTAGGCTCCCCACTATGTTTGGGGTAGGAGGATAGGTATACTCCAACAACATCCAGCCCACTCGGTCACTCAGGAGTTGTGATGGAAGAGTACACAATTGTCATAGCCCTACCCACTCGACCTCACCATCGCGTGTGAGGTGGCTGACTGGCGTCAAGGGTGAGCATGTCATTTGTATTATATGCATGGATTGCATTTATTGCTTGTGATTGCTACATTTTGGATGCTATATTTTTTGTGGTTGCATATGATTGACATGCATACAGGAGACATGAGGTATTTGGTCTGGTGACCCTTATATCCGGATAGGGAGTCCTGGTGAGTACAGCTTCTCCCCTTGTTAAGTTTTCGTATTTCCTATTATATATCAGAAGACTGTATTGCATGATTATTATTGATAGATATATCTTGATATGCATGTCTGATCGATACCCGCTGAGTTCTTGAACTCACTCATTTGACTTATTTCTATTCCAGGTTGAAGCCATTAGGAGGTTTCAGTTGCTAGTCGTCACTCCGTGTCGAGATGGTTTTCTAATTCGGACTTATGTTTCCTTGTTTTGTGACTACAGACTTATGATGTGTAGTTATTGAACTCGTGTATTTTATATCGAGTTTTTGGTACTCTGCCCATGTTTTCCGTTGCGATTGTTTTTCGTTGTGGGTGGTGTTTTCCTCGTTACAGTGGAGTATGTTTTATATTAAACTGCATGGCTGCGATTTGTTGTGTAGTTAGCCGGAGGCTGATTATTTATAAACTACGTGGAATGTTTTCATATTTTATTGTATATATTCCGACTGTGTTGGCCAAGGATTGAGAGGCCCTGAGGGCTGTAAATTCAAGTTTCAGATTGTCACCGGTACAGGGAAGATGCTGCCGAAATTTCACCGGCAGAGACTCTTATGGGGCGTGACACTTAGACACAGGGATCAAAAAATCACAGGACCTAACTTAACTTGTTTGATCACATCAAAATAACCTTGGGGTTCTAATAATCTCCCCCTTTTTCATGTGAGCAACCCCAGTTAAGATAGGGTAAACAAATAAAGTTAAAGCAAAAATAAATTTTGTAATAAAGCACAAAAAAATAGGAAATTTAATTTTAAGTTACCTCCCCCTAGACTTAATCTTTTTCTTCTTCCCCTTTGATCACATAAAAAATGGAGTTCAATAAAAATCTAAGGGTAACTTTTATAAAACTCTGAATTTTCAAAAAATTTAAAAAAATTTCTAAGTAAACTCTGATTTTGAAAATATAATTTTAGAAATATTTTCTAAGTAAAAAAATGAAAAATTTCCTCGGTTAAAGGAAATTTTCAAGAATTAATTTTTTGTAGAAATTTTGGTAAAGTAAAAAATTTCAAGAAAATTTATAAGTAAAATACATTTTTAAAAAAACTTAAAAGAAACTTTAAGTAAAAAAAATTAAATAATTTCTAAGTTTTAAAAAAAATCTAAAGTTAAGCAGATTCGTAAAAAAAATTTAGAATTTTAAAAAAATTGAATAATTATTCAAAGCATTATCTAATTTCAATTTTAATGATGTATCAGTTAGTCAATTAAAAATTTTATTTTAATATTTGACTTCCATGCTGTGGCGAGGCACTAGGCCTTCTTGGTTATTGGATCATCAACCACTTCTAGACAAAACCGCATAAGGAAATTAAACATTTAATTTTCTCGCTGAAAGCTCAAAGTCTAAATAAAGTTCAAGTTAGGCAAGAATTGAGAACCCAATATAGGTTCTAGCCAACTGGATTGATTAGGTATTTCCTAGGGACATATTTCTTTGAAATATTTTTAATTTATCGTTTGTGATATCTAAAATACCAATTTAGGTTATTGAATTTTCTAAAACTTGTGTTATATAAGCATGCATTATTTTTCAAGTTACTTATTTCTTTATGTAAAATATTATTTTCCAGTTTAATCTTGTCAAATTCTTCTAATGGGCAAGATTTTTCTAGAATTAATTTTTATTTTTTAATTTCTTTTTCAAGTTTGCAACAATCTTTGGTTAATAATTTCACAAACTTAAATAACTTGTCAGGTGGGAGAGATCGTACCTAACTTACCTTGGCGACTTTGTTATCTGTAGCTCCCCCTGAACTACTGTTTTCTTCCGATGTAGCTCCCCCTTCATCGATGCTCTCGATGCTCATTTCGGATGAGCTTGTTTCGTGTTCATTTTCTTGATGACTTGCCATTAATGCAAGTCTCGAGAAAGTCTCGACTTCTAATTCGGACTACGTATCGTCCCACGTCGCCTTTAGTGTCTTGTACTTGTTTGTTTGAACGGGCTTCTTTCCTTTGTCCTTGTCCTTGTTCCTTAGCTTAGGGCAGTTGTCTTTGATGTTCCCTTCTTCGTTGCAGTGGTAGCATCTGATCGTCCTTTTCTTTCTACCCTGTGGATGTTAGTTTTTCTAGATTTACATAATTTTTTAAAACATCTTACCATCATCATCATTTCCTTGACGTCGAGAGAAGATTCTGACTCATATTTGTCTCTTGTTACCTTGAGGGCTATGTTGTGCTTCAGCTCCTTCGTACCTGCACATCTCGATTCATGCACTTCAAACGTCGAAAATAATTCTTCTAAGGTAATAGATTCTAAGTCCTTAGAGATATAGAAGACATCTACTAGTGATGCCCATTTCGTATTCCTAAGGAATGCATTAAAAGAGTACCTTAGCGAATCTTGGTTACTTACCTTTTCTCCGAAATTGGAAAGTCCGGTGATGAGCTCCTTAGTCCTCGAGTGAAGATGTGCAATCGTTTCGTCTTCTTCAGGCCATAGGTTCATCAGCTGGTTGCGGAGTAAGTCTCGTCTCGTGAGCTTGGCCTCGGATATCCCTTCGTGTAACTCAAGGAACTTCTCCCAAGGCTCCTTTGCTGAGTTGTAGGTGCCGATCCGGTTGACTTCTTGTGGCGGAAGGACACTCAGCAGATGGAATTTTACTTTTCCGTTTACCACGTAATCGACCTGCTCTTTCTTCGTCCACTGGTATTCTTTCTTACCTTCGGGTGGTACAAAACTGAATTTTATTATTAAAAGTAATTCAAAGTCAATTTTAAATAATACCTGTATTCGCTTTTTCCAACTAGCGAACTCCCCCTCGAAGTTCGGCGGGTATATGCTCGGTCCAGCCATCATCTTTGCTTTGATCGGTGGTTAGTCCTCCTGAAGCGTCCTGGCTACCACTTGTTGGGACCGTTGGGCCGGCTAGAAAGGGGGTTGAATAGCTCTGCAAAAAATAAAACAAAAAATACCCTTCTCAGACTTAAATGAACACTTGTATAAATAAAATTAGAATAAACAGAAAATAGAGGCTCAAGGGATTTACTTGGTTACAACCGGAGAGGTTGTTAATCCAAGGAAATAAAGCGCACTAAATACTCCTTAAGGCGGAGAAGCCTCCTTACAGCAGTGAAAGTACAAAAATGAAGAAGCTAAACAAAAATGGAAAGTGCACAAGTGTTGTAAATGAAATGCTTGTTGATTCTAGCTTCTTGGACCAAGGCTATATTTATAACCTTGGTCGGAGCGTTTGGAAGGGTTCCAGGCGCCTGGAGGGGGATAAAACTTTATCCCCTCCGCAACGGATCGCGGTCAAATACGATCTGGATAGAACCGGTTCTGGGTGCCCAGAATCGCTCTGAGCGCCCGGATTTGTCCGGGTCTTCCGCTCCGGCTCCGCTCGCTTGGGTGATTTCGGTCAACCGAAATAAGGCTCACCCGAACCCAATTTCAGCTTTCTCCTCGAGCAGGCTTCCGCTCTGACTTCTTGTCTCTCGAACGTCGCGCACGTTCTTCTTGTCTACCGATGTACTCTTCTGCGGTGCCTCGTCCCTCAGACGCACCGAGCCCGTCGGCTCTTTCCCGTGTCATCCTTCTCGCTAGCCGCGTCTTCCGCTCGACTTCCTGTGCTTCTAAGCTCCTGCACACTTAGACACAGGGATAAAAAAAAATCACAGGACCTAACTTAACTTGTTTGATCAGATCAAAATAACCTTGGGGTTCCAACAATTTATTGCTAAAATAAAATTTTATAAATAAAAAAATATAAATTTAATGTGGCAAAAGGTGACTGTTCACTCCAAGTGCCCTTCACTGACGGTCCCATAGCGAGATGAAGGAAGTAAGTCACAGGATCAAGCGACCTCTTTAGATAGGAGAGATTTATCAAGTCCCGATATAGTAAGGATTGACAGACCGAAAGCTCTTTCACTTTTTTTTAATGAAAATGTAAAAAAAAAATACAAATTTAAGGTATGACTATAGGAATTTATCTGAAAATCTATCAATTTAGGTTTTTTTTGCATTGTTTGGGCTTGGGATTATCCCAACAACCCAGAAAGATATCTTACACCATATCAATTACATTTTATGATTTTTTTTTATTATAGTAGATGGATGCTATCAAACAGCCACTGTGTTGTTTATAATTAGGAGAAGTACTCCTAAACACCTGTTAGTGTACTTTTTAATTTAAACATTTTATTTAATTTTCAGATGAACAAATTGATTCTATTTTTTAAAACAAAAAATAATGTACTGACTTATTTATTTACTTATCATGCTTATTAAAAAAAATTAAGGGACGTTTGGTTAAATGATGGGAATAATTATGGATATGAGTTTGATAGTAGGGTAGAATGAGAATAGGAATGGAAATGAAACCCATCAAGTTATATGAGTTTGGTTGATTCCCATAAATCTGATAATCATTCCTAAAATGTGATTCCCAAACTCATAATCCAAACACTATCTTTTACTATCATTCCATTCTCTCATTCCCAAACTCATCAACTAAACACCCCCTAAATTAAAAATCTTATCGATTTCCAACTGAACTTGAGTTTTTCTTATAAATTAGTTAAACATTTATCTAATTCATAAAATTAACTTATATTATTTTTTATTTTCAATTACATTCTAAGTTATTTATTCTTTTATGTAAGAATAAAGTTGAATTTCTTCAATAATAGATTTGGATGAGGAAACTCTGAAGACCAACAATGTTGGTAAAGTCTAAGTAATCTATTATATATTTGCTTTAGTTTACATTTATTTTAAAAAAAAGATATATAGCCCTCTCACAGTAGAGTTAGATGGATTTTTTTTAATAATATATAATATATAAGACACTTATCATCTATAACGTAGTCAATATTAATTGAACAATAGGCAAGAACACAACTCTCAAAGATGCATGCATCTGGTTAATAATTACATGAAGATATTTGTCACTGTTGCCAAATCAAACTGAGATACATGATAAAAATTCCAAAGCAAGTTATATAAGAACAGCCTGTGTGAGTTTATATGGACCAAATAGGACAGACAATTCAACCCTACCCTACCCTATAAATCCTATACTAAGCTATCTCCATGGCTCGCATGCCATGAATAATTAATTAATGAGACCCCTTTTAATTTGCCTACTCATCAACTAGTCCTCTGAATAACAACATTTTCTCCTACTTAACGACCTTCATGCCACGATATCATTTTTTATTCATGCGTGTATGAGATAAAATGACTTTTTAATTCTTTTTCCTTACTGTTAATGAAAGCTTTCTTGCTGTTGTGGACTTATCAATTCCTTCGGTGCACGCCTCTCCTGCAGATTTATTGCATCATTTACATATATAAATACTTAAACCTTCAGCCTCGACAACTCCATCGAACTCTTCCTTCTCCATATACCCATCTTCACTTATTTGCTTCGGATAAGATATTTTTGTACAGAGAAGAGAAATGGACCTGAGAGATATAGAATCCACTCTGCCTCCAGGTTTCAGGTTCCATCCAAGTGATGAGGAACTGGTGTGCCACTATCTCTACAACAAGGTGACCAAACAAAGAAGCTTGGAAGGGACGACAATGGTGGAGGTGGATTTGCACACCCGCGAGCCATGGGAACTTCCAGGTGAAAGTTATTGGATTCATCGTCTACTAAATAGCCGCTTTGCTTTTGAAAATTAAACTATTAGGTTTTAGTTTCTTTTAGCAATTTTGACACGGAACAGCAGAACAGGTTTCAATAATCATAACTTTTAATTTGGATTGAATTACAGACCTACAGTATATCAAATCGAAGTTCATTCATAAATATACAGTTGATTATCCGATGAAATCCATAATGATCTGATTTCAGACTAAAAAATATCGTTTAAAATTTTTTTAAAGTCCAAATTTTAATTATTTTTTATTATCATTTGCCGAGTTAGGGTTTAACAACCGTTTAGTTGGTTTTTAGTAGTTTTTGATTCATAAGATCTTGACTGTTTTTTTTCCTCAAAACTTTAAGTTTTTGGATGTCTAATTTCTTGATATTCTGTTGAATCAACAAGTATTTAGAACATTACTGTTCGAATCAATGAAATCAATAGCTTCCGTTATGTCAGATTTATTTCTAAATCTTGATAGGTCTGTTAATTGCTTCCTGTTTCAAAAATTTCATTCGAGCAATCTGCGTTTTAATTATTAGAAAATAAGAACCTAATACTTCACATTTGTCTGTGCAGTATTAAGCGAGTATTGATTTTATATGCCTAATATATATATATGCTTTTGCCTCACACAGATGTTGCCGAGCTGAGTACCAACGAGTGGTACTTCTTCAGCTTCTGTGACCGCAAATACACGACTGGATCACGCGCGAACCGAGCGACCAAATCTGGTTACTGGAAGGCTACTGGAAAAGATAGGGAAATCAGTGATCCAAGGACTCACGCAATGGTAGGGATGAGAAAGACGTTGGTGTTCTATAGAGGCAGAGCTCCTAGTGGCATCAAGACTCTGTGGGTCATGCATGAGTTCAGACTGGAGACCCCTCCTTCACTCCGTAAGGTATGACACTTTACATATTCCTTCTGATGTTATATATATATAGAGGATATGGTCTTCTGATATTATTATCTTACAATTTACAAGTATTTAAATGACAAATTTAGAAACATTGATGTTCACCCAATCTTAGGTACCTAATGTGGCTATATGAATCTATCTCTTTGCCTAATTACTTTGCTGCATGAATATGCATGTATACGAATGACAGGAGGGGGCCTGGGTTCTATGCAGAGTTTTCCACAAAAGAAAACGGGAGAGCATAGACCAGCTGCATGACAACGCTACTACCACGGAAGCTTCTTATTCCTCTTCTCCCACATTAACAATTAGGTCACCTCCTTCTCTAGTGGACCTACCCATGCAAATCGAACAGGAAGAAAATGTCAGCTCAAACCCCTTCACGAGCATGCTACTTCTCGACTGCAACTCTCTTGATCACTACACGATGGGGAATATGGAGAGTATTATTACGAGCCCAAGGTCTTGTGAGGGTAATGAGCTTGGATTCTTACTGGATTTAGGGTTTGATCATGGTACAGTTGGTGGAGATGGAAGGTATATATGACCTATAAAGGGTGAGGGTTGCTTATAAGGTGTTTCAAATACATAGGAGACAGTAATACTATATATGATTGAACTTGTACAGATGTTAAACGATTAGTTGATTGATTACATATGTTCTACTGTATACTGCATTGTCTTAATTATAAATAATTATCTACTGCTTTGATCAGGGGAAAGTAGAAGATTTTGTTTCACTTTATTCAACTGAAGGTTATGCAATATTTTTTTTTTTCTGTTTCTATTTTCCTGATGATTTCCTGTTTGGAGGATTTCTGACAATTTTACTGCATGTCGTTCGATCATTTACTAACCATAAAAGAAATAATGCAAAACAAGTGATAATTATAAATAAATAAATTGTAAATTGCTGCATGCATCCGTAAGAAATTAAAAAAAAACTTGAGATTTACACATTTTATAAAAAATTAAACATTTTTATATTATTATTTGATTATTAACATTTTTATTTTAATAATAAATATGAAATATTTGATATTTAATATATTTATTTCATATTTGGTTAATTATTTTTGAATTATGATGTGACAAAATCCTACATTCCTACCTAGCTCGTAATTCGTACTGAGCTGTCAGTTAAAATTAAGATGAGTCAAACATGACTTAGAGAGAATTGGACATGAACCGAATGAGATTTAGGTTTGATCAAACCTTCTTAGCACCCTCATCCCAAAGGATTTGTTTGAAGATAAGACATTTATTTTCGACCATAATTGTCGACACCCCCACACCTCACTCTCAGGTCTCAGTATCATCCATGTCTTAGTCTCATGTCTCGGCATCATCCATGCCTCAATTCAGTCGGTTGGCACGAGAGTTTGGGGCACTTGACGCGAGAGCTAAGCTCGCTTATAACTTGGCCCAACAGTGTGAGAGTTTGGATACTTGGTGCAAGAGCTAAGCTTGTTTATAACTCAACCGAACGACACGAGAGTCTGGGACACTTGGCGCTAGAGCTAAGCCCTAAACCCTAAACCCTAAACTCTAAATCCAACGAGTAAAGACACAAACATGAGTTTTACATCAAACCCTATCCAAAACTACTCCCTACATCCATAGAAAAGGAGATCTACTCCATTGTGAGGGAAGAACAACCCCAAAACATAAAGTAAAGAACACTTACAACCCTTGATGTGTAACACCCACGAAATAATAAGTTATACCTATGGGTATTTTTCTTTTAGAATAAAAGGGAAATGGAAATAGAACCAAAAAGAAATTAAAAAAAAAAAAGGTTAAGGTTTGAACCTTAAACCTCCCACAAATGATAAAGTTAAATTAGTGTATAATAACCACTAGAATCATGAATGAAACATGAATAGCAAGGAATAGAAATTATAGATAAAGATAAAGAGTATGATTAAATAAGGGAACAAGAGAAAGACAAGTGGCTTTCCTCCTCTTTCTCTTGGTTATGAAAAGAAGCAAGCAAAAGACAAGTTGTCTTTCTTCCTTCTTTTTCTCTATTTTCGTGGGAATTAAGAGGGTGAGAGAGTAGAGGAGTAAAGGGATGAATTGGGACATGTTTCATCCTCAATGAGAATAAATAAGAATGAGAAGAGAAAGGAGAGAAAGTTTGGCTACTTCTTCCTCCTTCTTCTTTCTCCTCCTTCTTTCTCCTTCTTCCTCCTCCACCGAGACCTAAACCTCTCCCTCTCTCATTTCCGAAAATCCAAGCTAAGGTTTTTCTTGCTAAGAAAACTAATTCACAAGAAGGAGTCTTCAAGATCTACTCCTTACAAGAAAGAGAAGAAAAGAGAGAACGAGGAGGAGAAGTTTCTTCTTCCTCTTCACAAGGGTACCATCTTCCTTAGGAAAAACAAGCAAGAGGATGTAAGTATCCCCTCACCTGTGGTACAAGTTGTTTGTGTGTTTTCCATGAGGTTAGAATGCTTAAAAACTTAAGGTCACTTCTTGAAACTTTAGGCCAAGACTTGAATAAAAGATTTAGAGAAGTTTAAGACCTAACTAAGCATGCTCACTATGTTCTTATGATATGTACCCTAGTATAGGAGTTAGTTAATGTTTCTTATGCTTGTATGCTTACCTAAAACTTAGATCCATGCTCTTGAACTTTTGGCCAAAGTGTGAATAAAAGATTAGGAAGGCTTAAGACCTAAACTCAACATGCTCACTAAGTCCTTATGATATGTACCCTATGATAAGAGATCTATTTCGTGTTCTTATGCTTGTATGTAGCTTAAAACCTAAATTCATGCTCATGAAGTGTTCGGCCATGATAGAAGTAATTGACTAGGAGAGGTTAAAAATTTAGTCTACCATGATCATGACTTGCTTATTAATATGTTATGAAGAGTACTTAGTGTTTTCACACTTGTATATTGATTGGAACCTAAATGCATGCCACCTTAGGGAATTAGGGTTTCGGCCATGATAGAAATGAAGACCTAGGAGTGTTTAAAAATTTAAGCTATCACGCTCATGACTTTCCTTATGAAAAGGTAGGAAGATTTCTTAGGGCTTCATGCTTGTATGTTGTTTGGAACATTGATGTATTGCACCTTAGGGCTTCGGCCATGATGAGAATTAAGACCTAGGAGAGCTTAAAACTTACTCTAACATGCTCATGACTCTTCTTATGACATGATATAAAGCTAACTTAGGGTTATCATGTTTGAATGTTGCTTGAAATCTAGATACATGTCTCCTTATGTTTCGGCCATGATTAGTTTTAGGGTCCAAGGAAGCTTAAAATTAAATTTAGCATGCTCATGAATTTCCTTATGATATGATATGAAGTTAGCTTGATATTCTTATGCTTGTATGTTGTTTTGAACTTCGTTTCATACCCCTAAGTTTCGGCCATAACCAAGTTAAAAGACCTAGGGAGTTTAGAACCTAAACCAAATATACTCATTATGTTCTTAGTGATTTATGATGTGAAATTGGCTTAGGGTTCACATGCTTTTATGTTGTTTATAACTTAGAACTAGGCATGGTAACTTTCGGCCATAACAAGACCAAGAACCTAGGGAGCTTAGAACCTAAACCAAATATGCTCATTATGTTCTTAATGATTTATGATATGAAATTGGTTTAGGGTTCACATGATTTTATGTTGTTTAAAACCTAGGGATAGGCTTGGAACTTTCGGCCACTACATGGAATTAGGGTTAGAGACCCAATTATGATTTTACTATGTGTTTCACATGCTACGATATGAATGAAGAGATGCTAGTTAAGGTTTTCCATGCATGATTATGTTTCCTATGATGCACTATATGCTCATTTATGTATGCTTATGAACCATGCATGATAATGACTTTTATGATGTGATTTATGCTCAAGTATGCATGCTTTATGATATGACAAGTAATATGCTCATTTATGTATGTTTATGAATCATGCATTATGATGAATCTTATGATGTGATTTATGCTCAAGTATGCATGCTTTATGATATGACAAGTAATATGCTCATTTATGTATGTTTATGAATCATGCATTATGATGAATGTATGTTTATGAATCATGCATTATGATGAATCTTATGATGTGATTTATGCTCACGTATGCATGTTTTATGATATGACAAGTAATATGCTCATTTATGTATGTTTATGAATCATGCATTATGATGAATCTTATGATGTGATTTATGCTCAAGTATGCATGCCTTATGACATGATAAGTAAAGGCCTAAGAGTTGTTTCCCTATCAAGTGGGACTAAGAGCACTCTTTACGATATGATAAGTAAAGGCCTAAGAGTTGCTTCCCTATTAAGCGGGACTAAGAGCACTCTTTATGACATGACAAGTAAAGACCTAAGAGTTGCTTCCCTATTAGTTGGGACTAAGAGCACTCTTCATGATATGATAAGTAACTATGACATGTTATTTTACTTTGTATGGCTTGTACCAAGGGTGGGCTCCATAAGCGTCCCTAGGCCGACGGACTATGAACGGGTCTAGTAAAAAGGGATGTGCTCCTTAGTACACCCCTAGGTCGACGGTCGTAGTACGGACCTAGTTCCCTAGTAGGTTCGGGGCTAGCTACCATGTCCTAGAGATTGCACACATTTATGTATGTATGTGGTACAAGCCGGGCTCTCATGATGATATTATGTTCAAGTATTATATGATATGTTTTAAGACATCTTGCACATGACATGACACATGTTTTAAAAGACATCTTGCATGATATAATAAGTTATGATATGATATGCCTTTATGATTTGTATGACATGATACTCTTTTATTTATGATATGATATATCATGATATTTCTTTATGATGTGATATGCTCTTATGATTTATATGACATGATGCTCTTTTATTTATGATATGATATATCATGATATTTCTTTATGATGTGATATGCTCTTATGATTTATATGACATGATGCTCTTTTATTTATGATATGATATATCATGATATTTTTTTATGATGTGATATGCTCTTATGATTTATATGACATGATGCTCTTTTATTTATGATATGATATATCATGATATTTTTTTATGATGTGATATGCTCTTATGATTTATATGACATGATGCTCTTTTATTTATGATATGATATAGCATGATGTTACTTAATGATATGATATGTGATGATGCTCTGTTTACATGATACGATGATTAAATGATTATATCTTCATTGTTATATGCTTATGTGATTATGATATGAAATACATTTTTGTGAGTAGGAAAAGATCTTACTAAGCCTGTGTGCTTATAGCTTACTTTCCTTGTACCGCAGATAAAGGTAAAGAATGGATAAACTAGGGGAGCCGCAGGAGAGGCAAGAAATGTGTGTGGTGGTGGCTCGGCTAAGAAAAAGAAAAGACCTGCTTATGTTATTTTATGTTATGTTGACATGAACTAAGTTTATTATGTTGATGTTCCGCATGACTTCATGATACTTCCGCTGTTTTACTTTAGAAAGAAATTTTAATATGCATGTATGTTCCCCTCGCAAGTAAGTAACCCCCTACTAGCAGGAGGGGTGGGGCGTTACATGATGTGAGAAGAAGGGGAAGAAGAGATGCTTGCCGAGGTTTCCGATGTCTTGGTGATGCCTCCTTGCTCTGGAGATGGACGGAGCGTCAAGAGATGACGATGGATGAAGCTCGAGGGTTTCCCCCGAAGGGGAGAACCCTTTCCCGATGAGAGGGATGAAGTCCTGAACCAAAAGATCTCCCCATGAATAGGGTTCTTGACCCTTTTATAGGGTAAGGTACGGGTGCTGCACGGCCCGTGTCACGGTCGTGGGAGTTGACACGGCCATGCCTATCTTCTGTACTGGTTAAGTGGCACGGTCGTGCGAGTTGACATTGTAACACCCACAAAATTATAAGATATGGGTATTATTTTTCATTAGAGCATAAAAGTAAGAGGAATCAAAAGAAATAATAGAAATAAAAAGAAAGAGAGGTGAAGGTTTGAACCTTGAACCTCCGCACAAATAATAGAGTTAAATTGGTGTATGATAACCACTAGAATAATGAATAATAGATGGATAGAAAGGAATGGAAATTGTAGTTAAATGTGAGAAGAAAGAACTAAGTAAAAGAGCAAGAGAAAACCAAGTTGCTTACCTTCTCTTCCTCTTGGTTAAGAGAGGGAGCAAGAAAAAGGCAAATTGCCTTCCTACCCTCTTTTCCTTCTAATTTTCGTGGGAATTAAAGAGGGAAGAGATAGAGGAGTTAAGGGGGAATGAATAAGGACATGATTCCTTCCCATGATGAATAAATAGGATTTAGAGGAGAAAAGAGAAAGAGAATTGCTAATTCTTCTTCTTCCTCCTTCTTCCTCCTCCTTTTTCCTTCTCCACCGAAACTTAGAGCTCCTCTCCCTCATTCTCAAAAGTCAAGTTAAGGTTTCCTCCCTAAGAAAACAAATTTCCAAGAAGGAGTCTCAAGGATTATCTCTTACAAGAAGAAGAAAACAAAAAGGGAAAACTAGGAAGAAAAGTTTCTTCTTCCTCCTCATAAGGGTATCATTTTCTTAAGGAACAACAAGCGAAAATAGGTAAGTTTCCCCTCACTTGTGGTACAATAGTTCATATGTTCTTCCATGAGGTTAGATTGCTTAAAAACCTAGGAGTTCTTCATGAAACTTTCGGCCAAGACAAAAAAAAAAGAAAGACCTAGGAAATTTTAAGACCCAACTAGGATATGCTCAATATGTTTCTTGTAACATGTATCTTATGGTAGGGGGTTAATCTATTGTTTCTATGCTGGAATGTTTAGTTAGAACTTAGATTCATGATCCTAGACTCTCGGCCAAGCATGAATAAAAGAACTAGGTAAGCTTAAGACTCAAACTAAACATGCTCCCTTTGTTTTTATGATATGTACCCTATGATAAGAGAGTTGTTAACATTTCTCATTCTTGTATGTTGCTTGGAATTAGGATGTCTCCCTTTCAACTTTCGGCCATGATAAGATTAAGAGCCTAGGAGAACTTTAAACCTAATCTAAGCATGCCATGATGTTTCTTAAGATAAGATATGAAGTTAACATGATATGCTCATTCTTGTATGTTGATTTGAACTTTATTTCATGCTCATAAACATTCGGTCATGGTAGGATTAAGGGCCTAGGAAAACTTTAAACCTAAACCAAGAATGTCATGGTTTTCCTTAAGACAAGATATGAAGTTAACATGACATGCTCATGCTTGTAGGTTGGTTAGAATTTTATTTCATGCTCCATGAACTTTCAGCCACAACAAGTTTATATGCCTAGGAAACCTAGAACTCAAACTAAACATGCTCATGATGTTCATTGTAATAAATACTATGAAAATGATTTAGGGTTTGCCATGCTTTTATGCCACATGAAACCTAGTTACATGATTAACAAGTTTCGGCCATGGTAAGTTTATAAGCCTAGGAAACTTAGAACCTAAACTAAACATGCTCATGATGTTCCTTATGATATATGATATGATATTGGTTTAGAGTTCACATGCTTGTATGTTGATTTTAACCAAACGTGATGCTTGATAAGATTCGGCCATGACAAGTTTATAAGCTTAGGAAACCTAGAACCTAAACTAAACATGCTTATGAACCTAAACTAAACATGCTCATGATGTTCCTTTTGATATATGATATGATATTGGTTTAGAGTTCACATGCTTGTATGTTGATTTTAACCAAACGTGATGCTTGATAGGATTCGGCCATGACAAGTTTATAAGCTTAGGAAACCTAGAACCTAAACTAAACATGCTTATGATGTTCCTCATGATATATGATATGATATTGGTTTAGAGTTCACATGCTTGTATGTTGATTTTTAACCAAATGTAAGGCTTGATAAGATTCGGCCATGGCAAGTTTATAAGCTTAGGAAACCTAGAACCTAAACTAAACATGCTTATGATGTTCCTCATGATATATGATATGATATTGGTTTAGAGTTCACATGCTTGTATGTTGATTTTTAACCAAATGTAAGGCTTGATAAGATTCGGCCATGGCAAGTTTATAAGCTTAGGAAACCTAGAACCTAAACTAAACATGCTCATGATGTTCCTTATGATATATGATATGATATTGGTTTAAGGTTCACATGCTTATATGTTGATTGTTAACCCATGATCTATACATGTTGATAACTCTTATGATGTGCTGTGTGCCCAAATTATGCATGCTATTATGATGTGCTGTGTGCCCAAATTATGCATGTTTTTATGATGTGCTGTGTGCCCAAATTATGTATGCTATTATGATGAGCTGTGTGCCCAAATTATGCATGTTTTATGATATGTTAAGAAATATGATATGCATGATATGATAAGAATCATGATATGTAAGACATGCTACTTTACTTTATATGGCTTGTACCAAAGGTGGGCTCCATAAGCGCCCCGGGGTCGATGGACTAAGAAACGAGCCTCGTTAGGGATGGGCTCCTAAGTGCCCCTAGGTCGATGGACTAAGAAACGGGCCTAGTGTGTATGCCTTGTAGGGTTCAAGACTTGCTACCTTGGACCTACATGGGACGCGCGCATTTATGTATGTGGTACAAGCCGGGGCCCTCTTTATGTTGAAATTATGTTTAAGTATGTATATAATAAATTTTCAAAAGACATGTTGCATATATTTTCATGATACATGTTTTGAAAGTCATCTTACATATACTTTATGATTATGCCATGATATGCCATGAAACTTATGATTATGTTATAATATGCTAGGATGCACTTTATGATTACGTCATGATATGCCATGATACCTTACGATTTTGTTACGATATGCCATGATGTACTTTATGACATGATACAAGTTGAGGTTTTTTTTAATATGACATGATATGATAGGACGTTCTGTATTGTATGTTTATGAAAGTTACGATATGATGTTTCTATATATGATATGATGAGTTTGACTCCATGCTTTATGCCTTGTGATTATGCTATGCTATACGTTTTTTTTTGTGAGTAGGAAAGGGTCTTATTGAGCCTTGTGTGCTCATAGCTTACTTTCCTTGTACCACAGATAAAGGTAAGGAATAGATGAACTAAGGGAGCAGCAGGAGGGGCAAGAAGGATGTGTGTGGTAGTGGCTCGGCTAAGAGAGAAAGACCTGCTTTTATTCAATAAGAATTATGCTTAGTTTATGTTATTGTTTCATGACTCCATGACATTTAATCATGCTTTCTGGTATTATGACTTAAAATCATGTAAAGTATGTTATGTGACCTTTTCTATAAACAAAACTTCCGCTGTTTTAAGTAGAAAAGATTATTAAGATGCAAGTAAGTATGTAATAAGTAAAGTAACCCCCGTCCCTTAAGCAGGAGGGGCGGGGCGTTACAGACATGGCCATGCCTATCTTCTGAACTGGTTAAGTGGCACGATCGTGCGAGTTGATATGGTCATGCCTATCTTCTGCACTGGTTAAGTGGCACGGCCGTGCGAGTTGACACGGCCATGCCTATCTTCTGCACTGATCGTGCAGAATTGACACGACCATGTATCAAGGTCGTTCCTCTACTTGTAAGACATTTTAGTGCCACTTAACGTGGTAATATTGGGTTGGGGTCTTCATACAAGTTGTAGATCTTGAAGTTACCTACAATTCGGTATAAAAAAAAACCCAAAACCCCAACGAACCATAAAGTTATGCCTGTTTTACTCTTAGTATGCAGTGCAGGATTTGACACGGCCGTGTGCCAAGGCCGTGTCTCATAGAAACGAACTTTAGACCTTCAAGACTTAGTTTTCTCTGGTTGATATCTTTATAAGAGTTGTAGATCTTGAAGTTTTCTACATTTTGATATCTGGAATGACTCATAACTCCAAATGAGAAGAAAGTTATGGTCATTTAACTTTTGGTCTGCAGTGTTGGAAATCCCACATGGCCCGGACACCTTGGAAGCTCTAAACTCCACTTAAGTTTCATTTTTGCTCCAAATCGCGTCCTGTCAACAAGAAAACATACAAAGAGCATATCTCCGAATAAAAGAGTATTTATGCAGAATATATGCTAAGAGAGGTGAACATGCATAGAATATACGTGAATAAAGTAAGTGAATGTGCGTCAAAACATGTATAAATGATCATAAGATCTACACACATCATTGGTCGACCGATCCCTATGTTCGGTCGATCGATCCCTATGTTCGGTCGACCAATCCCTATGTTTGGTCGATTGATCAGGCCAAATCTTGAAAACAGAGTTAAGACAAATATTCTTACAAAATAAAATTAGCACAATATAATGTATGAGTAGTAAGATGCATGAATAGTATTTGACAATTAAAATGTCTTAATCTCTCAACTTGAAAACTTTCCCGGTTTCTTCAGTTAGATCAGCAACCTAGAGTTTGTTCCTTTTCAAAACATGACCTTACTGTCGCTCCTCTCTAGTTTCTTACCTCAACCTATCTACCAAACATTAATCCTCCAGACATATTTGGACTTTACCACTTAATATCGGATCAGCTCACCAGGACTTCCTCTTGATCTTCGGTCCTCCAGACTTATCAAGCTTTCCTGCCAAGTGTCAGGTTCTCTCGACCCACTTGGGCTTTCTGCCTAGTTTCCACGATCTACTAAGACTTTCCCGATTGAGTAAACATCCTTCCCACTCAATCAACTTGTTAGATCACAACATGACTTAACTTAAACCTTTGACAACATCAAAACTCATGTTTAATTCTGGTACACTTTGCACTAACAATCTTCTCCTTTTTGATATTTGGTAATCAAGTTTTACAGTTAAGTTTATAACATAAAGATAAGTAAACAAGCATTTGTTTTAAACTTTACTCTCCCCCTGAGTTTAACAACTCCCCCTGAATTCACTATTTCTCTCCCTTTGACACACATCAAAAATAGGGGAATCATAAATAACAAGGCTGAATTATTCCAAGAATGGAGTTAGAAAAAATTTTAAAACAAAGTTTTCTAAGCATAGCATTTTAAAATCTCAAGGAAAATGTGCTAAAAGTGGTAGTGATTTGGAAAATTATTGTAAGATAAGTTTTGAAAAATAAATTATTGAAAATAATTTTTGAAGTTCAAAGCATATGAATTCTAACCAAAAACCAAGTGTAGGATTAAGATTATAGAAAATAGTTTTAGAAAATATAGACTGTTTTATAAAATATTTTGTGCAAAATATTGATTTAGATTTGAGGTAAGATAAATTTTTAAAAACACAACTATAAAAATTGTAAGTCAAAATACTTGAAAATTCATATCTGAAAAATATTGCATCAAAGTTTGAAAAATTAAAAAATTTGTATATATTGTTTTTAGGCTTTAAAAAATGATTTAGCTTATATTTGAAAAGAATTTCAAAGCTTTCAAGTTAAAGTGATAAAGTTTTAGAAAGCATAAATTTGAAAATTATTTTATGAACATTGTTAGGAAAAATTTTGAAACAAGATACATTGAATTAAAAAGTCAAATTTTGAAAGTAAAAATTTCTTAAGAAATAGCTATAAAATTTAAAATTTTGAAATTTAAAACATTTTAAAATCTTTTGATGGAATGTTGCCCCTTAATTTGATATTTTCCTAAAAGTCCAAGCATGTTTTGAAAACTAAGAAAAAAATATCTTTATGATGAAATGTCTAACCTTCATACTTAACTGACTACCATAAGATAGCAGCTGTTGATTTAGGTTGGTCAATTTGAGCATTTGGTTCTAACTAATTTGTTACTAACTAGATAACTTAAATTGATCAATATATTTTATTTAAAGCCCAGATTTATAGCGATGCACTAACGTAAGCATCTAAAATCTTAGGCTAAGTCCTAAGTATCTCACACCATTCTATATTTCAAAATACACAAGAAAGGTATCCTACTGTGCTTGTGAAATGTTGGCTGCTAAAACTATAGGAGCATGCAATTCTACGATAAGGCCTATGCTACTCCAAAAAGATAAAATATTTTAAAATCTATTTTAAAAGTAAATTTGGAAAGGGGAATTTTGAAAAAAAAAATGAAAAACTAATTAATAATTTTCAAAAAAAATATGAGAAATAAAAGAACCTATTCCATAAAGCACATGCTCAATTGTCTTCTTAAGTTGCTAAATTCAGTTTCAAGTAAAGGTTTGGTAAATATATCAGCTAAGTTAGATTTTGAGTCAATATAGTTAAGTTCTATATTTCCTTTAGTGGCATGATCCCTAACGAAATGATGTTTAACTTCTATGTGTTTTGTTCTAAAGTGATGTACTAGATTTTCAGTTAGGTTTATAGAACTTATATTATCAATGTAGGTTTTCACATTTTTATAGTCTAAATTAAAGACTTTTAAAGTATGGGGCATTCATAACAATTGAGCTATGCATTCACGCATTGCTATATATTCAACTTTAGTAGTAGATAAGGCAACAAAATATTATTTTCTACTAAACCAACTAACTAAAGAGGAACCTAGTAGTTGACATCCTCCACTCGCACTCTCTCTATCTAACTTATAGCTAGTATAATCTGAATCAAAATAGTCAACTAATTTAAAATATGATGTTCTTGGATACCACATTCCTATATTTATGGTTCCTTTTAGACATTTAATTATTTTTTTAACATAAGATAGGTGAGATTCTGTAAGATACGGTAAATAAATAATAATTGTTATTGAAGAAATAACCTTATTGGATTTTCTAGGAATTTTTAGAAATTTTTCTGGATTTAAACGAAATCCGTATGACACATTTAAGGGAATGAATCTATTGGGCTTGGAGAAAGTCTATTTGGAATACCCATTTAAGTTGAGAGTTGATTGAGGAATTAACTTAGGGCTAAACCTAAGTATAAAGCTATCACTACAGTACCCAAAAGCCTTATACGTCGTTTGCTCTCTTCCTCTCATCCTTGACTCCGCCGTTCATCACAGCGCTACCCCGATGCCATGCCAGTTTCGTTCAATCCACCATCAGCAAGCCACCATCGCCACTCCTCCCTAGATGATGGACCTGATCAGAGGCCCATCGACACGTCGGATGGCCGTAAGCCCCAACTCATCGTACCCTAAGTAATGTTTCCTCTTCGATCTTCTGCTCTCCCTCGGGTGTCGCTACCTTCGCCAATCACCTAACATCGCCCGATGCCTGATCGATGGTATGAGCTATTGAGGAGCCTCCAGTCTCTACCTCACCTGTGCCCTAGCCTCTCCTTGCCGGTCGATTTCCCTTCCACTTTGCCGTCTCCATTTCTGTCGTCGCCAGCCTAGCCTAGTGATGCCATCGCTGGAATGAAGGGTCGACGCCACCCCTTGCACATTCTGTCCTAGACCTTCACTATCGCCCAATGCTATCGTGAGGTCATCGCCGCTACGTCATCACCATCTATTCTTCCCGATTCATCGCCTCAATGCACCTTAGCTTCGGCCATCATTGGTTGTGGGCAATCCACACCTGTATTCATTGGTGCCAGATCTCAGCTGTTGACGACATTTCAAGTGGCTAGCAACACCCCTCCACTGATCATAGTGGTCCTCTGCTGCCTTGCTGCCACCATAGAGGTAATCAATTATGTTAGCAATTCGAGCCGCAGAAATCGCTTTTTATGTTGCGGAAACCCCGAAGCTAGCCACGGATCTGTGCGAAGATAAATAAAATTGTACATGTACATGTTTGTCTACACTAGATCTACCTTAGATCTACATGAAAAAGAAGTATACCCTTGTAGCGATGCCCTTCGCTTATCCCGCTCGTCCAAATGGTTGCCGGATCTCGTAGAGTATCAAGTGTACACTCCTCTACACATATCCACACGGACAAAAGGTGGAGAGAACCACTTAGAGTGTGCTAGCACCCTTGAGTGGTTTCGGCAATGGAGGAGAAGGAGAGCAAGAGAAGAGAGGAAGAGGAAGAAGAAGCCTTGAATGAGAATTCACTCACCACCCATGTGGTCGGCCATGTAATACCAAGAGTCATGACTCTTGGTCTTCCTCATGAGGTGGCACACAATGATGTAGCCTTGATGATGTGGAACACCATCATTGGCCGGCCCATGCCAAGTCAAAATGAGGTGGCATTTGGTCAAGTCAAACTTGACCCTTCATCTTCCCTCTCAAGTCAAGTCAAACTTGACCTCTTATCTCCCATGGTTGATCAAATCTAACCTTTGATTCAAGTCAATTTAATTTAATGAATCTCTATTCATTGAATTAAATTAACTCAATAAATCATAGTCTAAATTAGACTCATTCGACACATGAATCAAATTGAGTCCAACTCAATTAGTCTAATTTGGATTACTCTTAATCCAATTTGGTTCATCACATGAACCTAATCCTCTTGGTCCATCATATGAACCTAATCTCTATCTAATTGCCCTTTGTGTGTGACCCTATAGGTTCTTGTAATGTTGGCAATGCTCCTAAACCCATTTAGAAACATAAATAATGAGCAGTATCTAGTAACACATCATTACTACCCAAGTTATAAAAATGTTGAGATCCAACATCACCATTGTGACTACTAATTATGACTCTCACAATATGTGACAATGTCCTTCTATCCTTGACATCTAGATTGAATTAAATTAACTCAATGAATCATAGTCTAAATTACACTCATTCGACACATGAATCAAATTGAGTCCAACTCAATTAGTCTAATTTGGATTACTCTTAATCCAATTTGGTTCATCACATGAACCTAATCCTCTTGGTCCATCATATGAACCTAATCTCTATCTAATTGCCCTTTGTGTGTGACCCTATAGGTTCTTGTAATGTTGGCAATGCTCATAAACCCATTTAGAAACATAAGTAATGAGTGGTATCTAGCAACACATCATTACTACCCAAGTTACAAGAATGTTGAGATCCAACATCACCATTGTGACTACTAATTATAACTCTCATAATATGTGATAATGTCCTTCTATCCTTGACATCTAGATTGATCAATTGAGGCATAGACCGTGTCATCCTCTAATCAATCTATGTCTTGAACTCCAAGTAGACTCACTCTAATCAAATGAGTTCAATATCTCATATTGACTCATTTGGGCATGGCCATGCACTTAGTGGTCTCACTCTATCAAGAATCATGATGTCACTCCCGCCATATAGGAGGAATAGATCCCATCTACATCACTCACATCCCTCCGCATAATTTGTTACATACCTAGTAGTCACCTTTATAGTCCACTCATTTATGGGTGACGTTTGACGAAGCCAAAGTATGCAACTCCTTATGTAGGGAACCATGGTGACTTCAGGTCGAAGGACTGATAGTCATACTAATAGTCACATGAGAAAGTATATGACACTCATATAACGATCCATGATACTTTCTCATAGCAGGTCATTCAGTATACATTCTCCAATGCATACCCATGTGTCAACTTGATATCTAATATCCATGACTTGTAAGATTAAGTCATCGAGTTGACCTACATGCTAGTCTCAGCACATTAACATTGCCCCTGAATGTTAATACTTGATTAGGAATGATTAAGAGTAGTGTTCTCTATATCATCTCACTATCAATTCAACCAATCGATTGATATAGACAAGAACCTTCCACTCAAGGACGCTATTATACTTAGTTACTTGGTACCAATACAAGTAAGTATAATAACCATAAAGAAATGCTTTTATATATATAGGAATATGATACATCGAGTCCATACAATAATCATCACATGATTGGCTCTATGGCTCTCACTAACAAATTAAACCTAGTAGAGGATTTGGTACTGGATCTAAACTTGGTACTGATTTAGGGCAAATGTGTTGGATGACAATTAACTATCTTCTCTTTGGATTCAACGAGGGGGTTTCCTATTCATCACAGCTACGATTGGGATCTCCACCGAGCTGCTGCAGTATAAACTAAGGTAACAAACTAGTTCTGATCAGATTGATAGGTGGATTAATTTGTGCTTGTGGTTAGTTTGGGATTGATTTAGGAGTGTTAATCTGTTGTTGTTAATGCATATTTGATTTCAATCTTTTATGGTGGTTAGGTTAATCAGTTGTAGGTTGATTTGAATGATTTTATGAGCATTAATAGGAAGTCATTAATTGTTATTGTGATAAGTGATGAAAGGATTTATGAATGAGATTAATTGATTCATGGTTGGAATTTCGAATGTGATTTGGGTGGATGATTTAGTTAAACCTAGTTTAATTAATGAATGAGATAAATTATCAGATTTGATGGTTAGCAATTGATCATGTGGATGAACTATGTATGTTGGGTTTATGATGCTTAGTAGCTAATTTAATGGATTAAACGATTGGATGATTGTTGGATTGAGTTGTATTGTGATGATGATGGTTAGAATTTGATTATAGATTAAGGATGATTGATAGCTATCGAATGGATTAATTCACAGGAAGAGTGGATGTGATCGAATAGAGAATTAATTGAAGTTAATCATTAATTAGGATTGATTAATGATCATTAGATTAGGGTTTTCTTCTAATAGTTTAAGCTTTGGATTTAGCTAGCTAATGCATGTTGTAATTAGCTAAACTGTACTATTGGTTACAAGACTCTGATTCGAGGTGAGCACATCGATGTGAGATTTGTTTAGTTCTATCTACAATAAAGGCGTGTACTTCTTACCTTGATTCTTTAGTTCTTTGACCTTAGTGCATGAGTTATATTTAGATAGTAAATGTATTTACCATAACTCCACTCGTATTTTTGTTAAGCTTGATACTTATCCACTCAATCTTTGATGTCTATACAGTCTCTCATTGTCATTTATGATACTTAGCAAATACTAGATACCATATTTACTTTCTTTGATGGATGTTTATTCACATACCTTATTGAGCATGCTGGCTTACTGTAGCATACCTGATTTTTGTTTATATATATGATGACTGTTGCATCCTACACATCATATCATTGCATGCATGTCAACGGCAAATTCTCCCTTATGGTCGAGAGAGTCATTGACCAGAGCCGCACACTCAGCCACTCATGGGTAGTGGTAGCTAGAGTATGTGTCGCTTGTCCTATCGTGCCCCCACTCGGCCACTTATGGATAGTACTAGCTGGAGTTGCGAGCAGCAGTGACCCCATTGCTATGTAGCTAGTTAGCTACACAACACTTGTCCACTCGGCCACTCGAGAGTAGTGATAGTTGGAGTGTGTACAATTGTCATTGTTCTGGTCTCTCAACATACAGGAGTCATGGTGTAGAGGGGTGGGTGGAGTGACTATCCGTGCATATGATGTTATTATTATATTTGCTTATATTGTTGTTTGCTTACTTATGCTACTATTTTATTGTATCCATGTGATATGCTTACATATGTTGAGTTATATCTGTCGCATGTGTTAGAGACTAGTTTACTTATTGGTAGTATGTATATACCTCACATGTTACCCTTGTAGATTTGAGCAGTATTATTACAGTTCTTTACTACCCCTGACTTTCTATTACTAGCTTAGTATATAGATTCAGGTATGGATATTTATTATGATATTTCTATAGTTCATGATACTTTTCCCTATGAGACTGTATAACTTTGAGTCTCTAGATATATATCATGCTCATGCACTATCTATCTATTACTCGTTGAATCCCAGCACTCGTCACCCCATAAACTAGTTTTCTGTCGCCAGGTAGCAGGTAAAGGATTTATGGAGTCGCCTGGAGATCCTGCCCGCAGTCCCATGTCACATCAAGCGACTTCTTTTATTATTGCTTCCGTTCGCATTATTGTCTTTGGACTTATTTGTGTATTGTATCTTTTGTATGGAGTTTAGTTTTGTGGTTTCTTATATTTGGTTTGATATTGTTGTGTCAAGCCAAGCCATCTCGCAGTTAGTTGTTTTGTAGTTTTGCATTCATTATTTTGAGACTTCCGTTGTGTTTTGTTACAACCGTGTGAGCTTCTTATTAAACAACTATGTGGTTATTCCAGCCATATGGGTTGTGTATATAACTGCGTGGTTGTTTATATTCCAACTGTGTGGCCTATTGATAGATTGTGAGTAACCTTGTGGCATTGTATACTAGTTTTATTTGTCACCGCTACAGGGGAGGTGTTGTCAGATTTTCGTCAAACAACCTTACCCTCAGTGTGTGACAAATTCTTTGGCGCATGTCTGATAACGAGCACACATACTTAATGCAAATAATATGTCAGTTCTACTTACAGTTAAGTATAGTAAGTTACCTATCATGCTTCTATATATTTTAAGTCAACTGATTTACCATTTGGGTCACTATCAAGGTTTATGTTACTTGCCATAGGCATTTTTAGTTCTTTAGAGTTTTCCATACCAAATTTTCTAATTAGTTCTTTTGTGTATTTACTTTGGTGTATGTAATTTTCTTCTTTAGTTTGTTTAATTTGTAGGTTTAGAAAATAGTTTAACTCTCCAAATAAACTCATTTTAAATTGATTTTCTATTAAAATTAAAACTCTTTTAAAATTTTGAGTTGGTTGTCTCACGCCCCAGAGGAGTCCCTGTCCGAGAAAATTTCGGCAGCATCTCCCCTGTACGGTGGACAATCTGAAACTTTTCTACATCTCACAAATACCTCAGCCACAGGCGGCTGGAATAACAACAGTAAATAAAATCAATCACCACGCAGTTTATATATGTATTCAGCCTCTGACTGTCACAACCACGCAGTTAATAAAAATAAACAACATAGTAATACTCTGACTCGAAATCAACCCTACTCAACTACACTCGTAAAGCCCAAATCCGATTTTTCTTACCTCTTCTGCCGTCCAGGCAGGCATGTAGTAGAGTAAATCCAAATCATACTAAAAGTCCATCCAACAGAAAGATTCCATACAATATCCATATGTAAGTCCAAAACAAAACTAACACAAAGTCTGATAGCAAAAAGCTAGAATGAAACAACAACTCAAAAACCAGCAGAGGAGTAGCACTACGTGCAGTGGGGACTAGCGACTGGAACTCCCTCCTGACAGCATCAACCTGAAAATAACAACAATGGAGGCGGGGTGAGTCCAACACTCAGCAGGTACAATTGATATACAAAGTAGGGAAACAACACCTAGCACTAATCATGCGTACAGTCTCCTGATAAGAAAGATAAAAATGCATCTGAAGTAAACAGGAGAATACTGTACTAACCAGGTCCTGAGTATAAGGTCAAACAGTCCGAGTGATAAGGAAATCCTGTATGCATGTCAAACATAGGTATCCAAACAATATGCAACATATAAATGCAGCAAACACAAGCACAAGCAATAAATGCATCATGCATATGATGCCAATGATGCGTCCTGGTCACCCCTGACGCCAGTCGATCATCTCACACACAATAGTGAGGCCGAGTGGGTAGGGCTGTGACAACCGTGCACTCTGTCGTCACTACTCCTGATGAGTGACCGAGTGGACGGGATGCTGTCAGAGTACACCTATACTCCTACCCCAAATCATAAATGGGGGAGTGTAATGCTCTCATCTCCCGGTACACAATGACGGGGAGGAATCCCTGACGGATAACACGTTGTGTCACACTACCCATGAGCGGACCAACGGTGCCTAAAGTCCCTGCTGCAACACACTCTGCCTGAATCGACCACTAACCCATGAGTGGTGGTGTGTGCAGATCCATGTAACTGGCGATGTACTCAGCAATAATGGAGCGGACTATCGCACAGCATGCAATCATGCAAATGATGCATGGCAATAACCATATAAACATCCTGACCTAATCCATATATATAGAAAAGTGCACCCTAGGTCAACGAATCATATTGAATCAAAGGTACACAGAAGGTATAAAAACCTAGGTCCTGAACATGGTCAAGCATGGTATATCACTACCCCCTATAAGCATGTATAAACAGGTAAAATATACATGAGATGCAAATCAATCAATCAATCAAGCACGTACCAAGATTTGGATAGTGATTAACCGAAACAGATAAGAAACACAATTAATGCAACATGTTAATTCCATTACTAAGCATATCAAAGACAAAAAAGTCAAAAGTACCCGCCTCCGAAAATAGAAAGGTCCAATCTGACTCCGAGATACTCGTCTCGCGTAAAGGTCCTGTATATTAAACATAAGGTCTAGTTTAGCTAATTCTATCATACCACAAAATTAGCCAAATTAAATTCTAATCCAATTAAATAATAAGTTCATCCTTAATTCCAGTATCAACCCATAAACCTATTTCATATTCATCATCATAATAATCCAATTCCAACCTAATTCAATGTATTTACCAAATCTAACAATCCTCTACATCATGCATCCATTAACTAAACTAAATCCTAATCCAGTGATTAATTAGGGTTCACTTCATTAACCCTAATCGTTCCACCTTCTAATTAGGCCTTACTATAGCATATCTCATCATAGATTCAACACAAAAACTCGCCTAAGTCTACTTACCCAGAAAGTTGCTGCTGGATCCAGTGGCCTTGTATATCTCTGATTTCCCCGCTGAAACAGTGTTGCTGGCCGAAATTCAAGCTAAAAAAACCCAATTGTTGATGTCGGAATACTTCACAACAGAGCCTTCCTCTCCCTCACAGCGCCCAACCGTGACTAGATCAGAAACCAAGAAGAGGATTAAGATCAAACACAGAGATCAAACCCAACTACAACTTGGTATGGCACTTACCTACAAAATCGTTGACAAAAAAAAATGAAGAGGAGAAAGGAGAAAATCGGAGGTTGGCCGAGACTAGGGCTTAGCGTCGACTGTGATCGTCGCTAGGGTATAGGGGCAGCGGACTAGGGAGGAGGAAGGGTGGTCGGCGCTCTCTGTTCGACAGCAGCGGACGGCGGAGAAGCTAGGGCTCGGCTCTCCAGTGAAAGGGGCGGTCGACTCTAGGGTCAAAGACGGCGGCGTCGGCAGAAGGAAGGCCGGCGGTGTCTCTAGGGCACGGCTGGCGCAAGTGTTGCCGACGCTTGGGAGAAGAGAAGAAGATGTGGCGGCGGAAGAAACTACCGTGGCCGGCGGTTAGGGCAAAGAGGGGAAAACGAGCGGCGTCGGGAAGAAGGAATGAAGAGGGCTCGGGTACGCTCGGCACGAACAAGAGAAGAGGGAAACGGCGACAAATAAAACTGGAGGAAAAGAAAATAAAAACAAATAAAGAAAAGAAATAAAAGAAAAGCAAACTTTTCCTCGCTTAAATGGGGTAGCCTAAACAGGCTTTCCCGGGCCCTGTTTTTATCCCCGTTAACTTGTCCATACGAGCTCCAAAAAATTCTCGAAAAATTTCCAAAAATTCCGGAAAATTCCCTTATTAATATTCGCCTATTCCCGGTATTTTACATTCTCCCCCACTAATAAAAATTTGGCCCCCAAATTTCGTTATCTACCATCAGCAAGTACCAATAAGAGATATAGAGTATAAATGCTAAACGGTAAATTAAATCACATACCTCAAGTGAAAAGATGGGGATATCGAGCTCGGATAGTGTCCTCGAGCTCCCAAGTAGCCTCCTCGTTTGTGTGATGCTGCCATCCGACTTTAACCAGCCGGATAGTCTTGTTCCGCAACTGACGCTCTTTCCGGTCGAGAATCCGTACCGGAACCTCCTCATACGTAATGTCAGGCTGAACTGGAACTGGAATATCTGCCAGCACATGTGTCGGGTCAGGTACGTATCTCCTCAGCATAGATACGTGAAATACATCATGGACGCCTGACAGGGACGGTGGTAGTGTCAATCGGTAAGCTACTACTCCGATCCTCTCCAAGATCTCGAAAGGACCAATATACCGCGGAGCTAGCTTACCTCTGAGGCCAAATCTCTTCACCCCTTTCGTGGGCGAAACTCGTAGAAATACATGGTCGCCAACAGAGAACTCTAGTGGTCTGCGTCTCCGATCAGCATAACTCTTCTGACGATCCTGCGCCTCTGACATCCTCCGTCTGATAGTACGGACCAACTCTGCATCCTGCTGAACTCTATGAGGTCCCAACAACTGAGCCTCTCCAACCTCATCCCAAAGGACGGGTGTCCGACAAGGTCTACCATACAACGCCTCAAATGGTGCCATCTGGATAGCCGAATGGAAGCTGTTGTTGTAGGCAAACTCTACCAACGGCAGATGGTCCTCCCAACTGCCTCCGAAATCCATAACACATGACCTCAGCAGGTCCTCTAAAGTCTGAATGGTCCGCTCTGACTGTCCATCTGTCTGCGGATGGAAAGCTGTACTGAAACGGAGCTGTGTGCCCAAGGCCTGCTGCAGACTCTGCCAGAAACGAGACGTGAACCGTGGATCTCTATCCGAAATGATACTCAACGGAACACCATGTAGTCTGATGATCTCTCGAAAATACAGATCTGCCAATCGATCCAGGGGATCTGTCCTCCGAATCGCTAAAAAGTGCGCGGATTTGGTTAATCGATCAACGATTACCCAAATCGCGTCATGGCCTCGTCGTGTCCTCGGCAACCCTACCACAAAGTCCATGGTAATGTGATACCACTTCCACTCAGGAATAGGAATCCGCTGAAGTAACCCTGCAGGTCTCTGGTGCTCAGCCTTCACCTGCTGACAAACAAGACACCTAGCTACGAAATCCGCGATGTCTTTCTTCATGCCGTTCCACCAATAGGAATGCCTCAAGTCTCGATACATACGGGTTCCACCTGGATGAATCGCAAATCGAGAACGGTGTGCCTCCTGAAGTAGCTCCTGTAAGACCGGATGAGACTGAGGTACGCATAATCTGCCTCGGAAGTATATGATACCCTCCTCGTCTCGTGTAAATTCGGTCTGCTGCCCGGAAGCTAAATGACTGCTAATAAACTGCAAATGTTGATCACTAGCCTGTGCCTCTCGGATCCTCGTCCTGATCGACGACTGAGCAACCATGGTAACAAGAATACCCTGCTCTGCCGGTCCCTGCTCCTCAAGATCTAACTCCGAGATACTCTGAATCAAGTCCGTGACTGAAGTCCGGTGGCAAGCCAAAGTCCCTCTAGACTTCCTGCTGAGTGCATCGGCAACCACATTAGCTTTCCCCGGGTGGTAGCTAATGGTACAATCGTAGTCCTTCAGGAACTCCATCCATCTCCTCTGTCGAAGATTAAGCTCCTTCTGAGTGAAAATATATTTGAGACTCTTATGATCAGTGAGAATCTCAAATGTGATACCGTATAAATGATGTCGCCATAGCTTCAGAGCAAAGATGATGGCAGCTAACTCCAAGTCATGAACTGGGTAGTTCTTCTCATGCTCCTTCAACTGACGAGAAGCATAAGAGACTACTATATCGTGCTGCATCAGAACAGCGCTCAAACCCTGAATAGATGCGTCGGTGTAGAGGACATATCCGTCCTCTCCAGAAGGTAAAAATTCAAAATCGGAGCCGACACTAGTATCTGCTTCAGCTCCTAGAAGCTGGTCTTGTCATCCTCAGTCCAAGTGAACTTCACGCCTTTCCAGGTCAGGCGTGTCAGTGACATAGCTATCCGAGAGAAACCCTTAACGTATCTCCGGAAATATCGAGCCAAACAAAGAAAGTTGCGAGCCTCTTCTATAGACTCCGTCTACTTCCAACGGTAACAACCTCGATCTCCTGTGGAACCACGGTATACTCCTACTGGTGACCGTGTGTCTCAAACATCTCACAGAAGACAACCAAAATACGCACTACTGATCTTCACATCTAGATGTTTCAGTCGAAACATCTCTAGAACTATGCAAAGATAGTGTACGTGATACACCTCAGATCAGGAATAAAACACCACATCATCAATAACGATAACGAAATATGATCCAATATCCTAGGGATACCCAAATCATCTAGTACATGAAAACATCTAAGGCTCCGCAAGCCCTAATGGTAAAACCAATACACATAATGTCCGTATCACAGACATTCCCAATCCATAAGATCCTCGACAATAAATCTGAAATATGATCACCAACGATATAAATCATCTAAGCATAGATCCTCCAATGTGAGAGCAACGCTCCATCACAGAAAATACCACATATGTGGGAGCAACGCTCTACCACAAGAAATCCTCAATACGTAGGAGTAACACTCCATTACAAATAATCTATAACATGTATCTGCAATAGATATGGGAGCAATGCTCCGCTACAAGCAATCCGAAATATGTATATGTGGGAACTCCGCTCCACCACAAACGATCCATAAGTGTCAAAGGCACCTAACTATCCAACTAAAGGCTGCACGAGATCACTCGACCACATATCACTGTGGGCAGCCAAAGGTATAAACAACCTAGTAAACAAATCAAATCCATAGTCAACTCTATCATCATCCTAATGGGTTGGTCACCCACTAATAGGAGAATTAGTTGACAGGGTTATACAACCAATAACATAATGTAGACACTCAGCATTCTACATTCAACATAGGTAGAATCATCATGATGCTACCCACCATACACCTGGCACACATGCACACACAACATATGTATGATCGACATAATTCTCCAATTAGTACACACCAAACATACCCACAACATAGGCATAAATCATCGTGCTACCTCCAACAATGCATACCGAACCCGTGTGCATATATCAACATAGGTATAATCGACAATACACCTCAAACAACCTCACATGGCATATATACACCTATGCCAAGAGTATAACCAACATATACTTCCAATAAAGCATACTAAACCCAGGTGCACTCACATATCAAAGATAATCAAAAGATACCTCAGATACCACACCAAACACATATGTACATATCACAACTCAGATTAAATCGACAAAATGCCTCCATCAAAACACCACCGATGTACTTATACTACATCTCGGATTTAATCAACAAGATATCTTCAATAATACCTCCAAATACATACACCCAACTACATATCTATGATCCACAAGGAACCTTCAAACCATATCAGAACATGGATACATATACTACTTGCAAATGGACAGTCTACCACAGGACTCCTACAACCCAAAACAATCATGATATACATGCAAAATCAGCATACCAGCTCAATCAAAGAGACCTACCTTATGCTACCAACACTCATGGGTTACCGGTATATCTAAACAAAATTCATGCATATGTATCAAGCATGAATACATCAATCAAAGGCAACCCAAAATAAAGCAGCCTAATCATCCAGTAACAACCCTGCTCTAGGTTCAAAGGAACTGGTATTGGACAAGAAAAATATGCACACCGTGGTATAACATTGCCAGTCAATGTCATACACTACCAAGACTATATCCCATGGAAAAAATTTTATCATCATAAATCCAAATATACTCTCCCAGTTTACACAAGTAACGATTGTATCCCATAAGTGTTAAGCAATTAGCTCTACACTTCCTTACACCAGCGGGGTCACATATCCCAACGCACCCTCTAAGTTATCCCACCAGGTGTATACAGTCCACAGTCAAAGTCTTCATGGAATAGGATACATCGATCCTTTATAAACTATCCAAGCTGAAAATGATTTTTGACTAAATCAGTCCTTCCCACGTCAGTACAAAACATGTACTCAAAGGTGCTCTAGATACATAACTAAGCACAAATAAGCTAAAGGTTCGAACCTAAAAAAAATAGATCATGGCAATCCTTTACTGATCAACCAACAAAACTAAATCAGATGAATAAATCTCTACTCCCCATGAGGGCAAGTTAGCACTCAAAACATCAATCATTTTTTATCCACATAGTCTCATATCAGAGGAAGCATATATCAAATTTTTTTTTTCATCCTGTTAACTATCCATAACCAACCAGATTTATTAAAATCTCATAGGCACATTCAACCGTAAACTCTCCAGCACCCAATTTATAATCTGATCACCAACCATAATCATCAAACCTGTGAATATCATAAATGACACTCACTATGTCACCATCAATGACAACCCAAATATAAATCATCAAAATAGTTATCCACTAATAGATCATCAAAGCAAATATCTAGTAATTGATCATCAGACAACCACATAACATTTACTCTCATAAATCATTAGAAATCAACATATCCTAATATCTGATCTCACAATATCCCTCAACCTCAAACCATTCTCAACAATGATCAAACATGGTAACCCCCAATGATCAATTTCCATCGTACCTGGTACCCTAATATCCAAAAGATATGAGTATAAAACTCTCCTGGCTAAGTCAACAGAAATATATAGGTATCATCCACTACCCAGCTAACAATAGCAGAGGCTAGTATGTGCCTCCATCTCCTACGAGTAGTAACAGAAGCTAACACTACTGATGGTATGATAAGAAAAATCACCAGAGATTATAATCCTTTATCTCTATTGAGGTCAACCATCCTCAATGGCTAACCCATCACAAGTAATATGTGCTACAGCAACCAGACAGGTACTAAATAAAGAATGCTAATACCTGTCATAAATTATAAAATTAAACATCATACCTATATGCCATCTGGAGATGTTCCGTCGCTGTCCAGTCCCCAATTTGACCTCAAAATTCCGAACGTACATATCGCCGGAAATCCAAATAAATCTGAAACGGAAATCCTAAACATAACCAAATCGAAAATCCAATAATGCCCAGTTTGACTCGCAAACCTGGCTAACCCAAATATCCAGAATACCAACAACAGGTATCCGATAAATCTCCAGAACACCAAAAGCAGGTATCATAACCCGCTCTGATACCAAATAAATTGGTATCAGATAAATCCCGAAAATCCAAAATACGAAACAAAAGATCGTAAAATTATGCTCTGATACCACTAAATTGTCACGCCCCAGAGGAGTCCCTGTCCGAGAAAATTTCGGCAGCATCTCCCCTGTACGGTGGACAATCTGAAACTTTTCTACATCTCACAAATACCTCAGCCACAGGCGGCTGGAATAACAACAGTAAATAAAATCAATCACCACGTAGTTTATATATGTATTCAGCCTCTGGCTGTCACAACCACGCAGTTAATAAAAATAAACAACATAGTAATACTCTGACTCGAAATCAACCCTACTCAACTACACTCGTAAAGCCCAAATCCGATTTTTCTTACCTCTTCTGCCGTCCAGGCAGGCATGTAGTAGAGTAAATCCAAATCATACTAAAAGTCCATCCAACGGAAAGATTCCATACAATATCCATATGTAAGTCCAAAACAAAACTAACACAAAGTCTGATAGCGAAAAGCTAGAATGAAACAACAACTCAAAAACCAGCAGAGCAGTAGCACTACGTGCAGTGGGGACTAGCGACTGGAACTCCCTCCGACAGCATCAACCTGAAAATAACAACAATGGAGGCGGGGTGAGTCCAACACTCAGAGTACAATTGATATGCAAAGTAAAGAAACAACACCTAGCACTAATCATGCGTACAGTCTCCTGATAAAATAAAGATACTGTACTAACCAGGTCCCGAGTATAAGGTCAAACAGTCCGAGGAATAAGGAAACCCCGATGCATGTCAAACATAGGTATCCAAACAATATGCAGCATATAAATGCAGCAACCACAAACACAAACAATAAATGCATCATGCATATGATGCCAATGATGCGTCCGGTCACCCCGACGCCATCGATCATCTCATACAAAAGTGAGGCCGAGTGGGTAGGGTGACAACCGTGCACTCTGTCGTCACTACTCCCGATGAGTGACCGAGTGGACGGATCCGAGTACACCTATCCTCCTACCCCAAATCATAGATGGGGAGCACAATGCTCTCAACTCCCAGACACGATGACGGGAGGAATCCTGCCGGATAACACGTTGTGTCACACTACCCATGAGCGGACCAACGGTGCCTAACAGAGTCCCTGCTGCAACACACTCTGCCTGAATCGACCACTAACCCATGAGTGGTGGTGTGTGCAGATCCATGTAACTGGCGATGTACTCAGCAATAATGGAGCGGACTATCGCACAGCATGCAATCATGCAAATGATGCATGGCAATAACCATATAAACATCCTGACCTAATCCATATATATAGAAAAGTGCACCCTAGGTCAACGAATCATATTGAATCAAAGGTACACAGAAGGTATAAAAACCTAGGTCCTGAACATGGTCAAGCATGGTATATCACTACCCCCTATAAGCATGTATAAACAGGTAAAATATACATGAGATGCAAATCAATCAATCAATCAAGCACGTACCAAGATTTGGATAGTGATTAACCGAAACAGATAAGAAACACAATTAATGCTACATGTTAATTCCATTACTAAGCATATCAAAGACAAAAAAGTCAAAAGTACCCGCCTCCGAAAATAGAAAGGTCCAATCTGACTCCGAGATACTCGTCTCGCGTCAAGGTCCTGTATATTAAACATAAGGTCTAGTTTAGCTAATTCTATCATACCACAAAATTAGCCAAATTAAATTCTAATCCAATTAAATAATAAGTTCATCCTTAATTCCAGTATCAACCCATAAACCTATTTCATATTCATCATCATAATAATCCAATTCCAACCTGATTCAATGTATTTACCAAATCTAACAATCCTCTACATCATGCATCCATTAACTAAACTAAATCCTAATCCAGTGATTAATTAGGGTTCACTTCATTAACCCTAATCGTTCCACCTTCTAATTAGGCCTTACTATAGCATATCTCATCATAGATTCAACACAAAAACTCGCCTAAGTCTACTTACCCAGAAAGTTGCTGCTGGATCCAGTGGCCTTGTATATCTCTGATTTCCCCGCTGAAACAGTGTTGCTGGCCGAAATTCAAGCAAAAAAAAACCCAATTGTTGATGTCGGAATACTTCACAACAGAGCCTTCCTTTCCCTCACAGCGCCCAACCGTGACTAGATCAGAAACCAAGAAGAGGATTAAGATCAAACACAGAGATCAAACCCAACTACAACTTGGTATGGCACTTACCTCCAAAATCGTTGACAAAAAAAAATGAAGACGAGAAAGGAGAAAATCGGAGGTTGGTCGGGACTAGGGCTTAGCGTCGACTGTGATCTTCGCTAGGGCATAGGGGCGGCGGACTAGGGAGGAGGAAGGGTGGTCGGCGCTCTCTGTTCGACAGCAGCGGACGGCGGAGAAGCTAGGGCTCGGCTCTCCAGTGAAAGGGGCGGTCGACTCTAGGGTCAAAGACGGCGACGTCGGCAGAAGGAAGGCCGGCGGTGTCTCTAGGGCACGGCTGGCGCAAGTGTTGCCGACGCTTGGGAGAAGAGAAGAAGATGTGGCGGCGGAAGAAACTGCCGTGGCCGGCGGTTAGGGCAAAGAGGGGAAAACGAGCGGCGTCGGGAAGAAGGAATGAAGAGGGCTCGGGTGCACTCGGCACGAACAAGAGAAGAGGGAAACGGCGACAAATAAAACTGGAGGAAAAGAAAATAAAAACAAATAAAGAAAAGAAATAAAAGAAAAGCAAACTTTTCCTCGCTTAAATGAGGTAGCCTAAACAGGCTTTCCCGGGCCCTGTTTTTATCCCCGTTAACTTGTCCATACGAGCTCCGAAAAATTCCCGAAAAATTTCCAAAAATTCCGGAAAATTCCCTTATTAATATTCGCCTATTCTCGGTATTTTACAGGTTGACCCAAATGCTATATCATCTGTGTATACTTGGGCAATGAATATGTCTGAGTCAAGGGTTTTTATAAAAAGTGTAGGGTCAATCTAACCTTCTTTAAACCCTTTTAAGTTTAGAAAACTAGACAGTTTTTCATACCAAGCCCTAGGTTCTTATTTTAATCCGTAAAGGGACTTTTTTTAGCTTAAACACATGGTTTGGATATTCTATGTTTTCAAAGCCTGGAGGTTGACTTACATAGACCTCCTCTTTAATTTTCCCATTTAGGAATGCAGATTTAACGTCCATTTGATATAACTTGAATCCTTTATATACTGCATAGGCCAACAATATCCTAATGGATTCAAGCTTAGCTACTTGGTCATAAGTCTCATTGTAGTTGAGTCCTTCGACTTGACTATCCTTTAGCAACTAGTCGGACTTTGTTCCTTATGATTTCACCTTTGTTATATAATTTATTCCTAAAGACCCACTTAGTGTCAATAACTGACTTACATTGTGGTGGAGGTACTAGGTCCCAAACCTAATTCCTTTCTAATTGACCCAACTCTTCTTGCATTGCAATTGCCTAGTCAGGTTCAGACAATGCATCTATTATGGTTTTGGGTTCAATTTTAGATATTAGTACTCTTTGGCTTAAGTTCCTAGAGGTTGATCGTGTTTGAACTCTTAACTCAGGATTTCCTATTATTTGTTTAATTGGATGATCAGGGTTTAGTCATAATGCTCTTGGGTTAATTTTTTTCTATTTGATTGTTTTGTGTTAATTGTTCTTCTTTTCTTGATTTGTTGAATTAGGTTGATTATTAGTTATCTCAAGATTAATTATATTGTTATTAACATTTTCAACAAAAGTTACATTAGTGGTTTCTTTAATTTTTAGAGTGGATTTATTATAAACTCTATAAGCTCTACTTGTGGATGAATATCCCAGAAAAATTTCTTGTTGGATTTTTGAAATAAATTTTCCTAAGTAATCTTTAAGGTTTAAAATGTATACATTATATCCAAATACTTTAAAGTATTTTATGTTTGAAATTTTATTAAAATAAATTTTATAAAATGTTTTATTTAGAAATTTGTTGATTATAATTCTATTTTTGACATAACAAGCCGTGTTAATAGCTTCAGCCCAAAAATATTTAGGTAAATCATATTCATTTAGTATTGTTCTTAAAGCTTCTTGTAAGGTTCTATTTTTATGTTCTACAAGATCATTTTGTAATCGGGTCTTGAGGCATGAAAACTCGTGATGACAACCATTTTCTAGACAAAAGTTTGTAAAATTTTATTTTTTAAACTCACCTCCATTATCACTTCTAATTTTCTTAATTTTGATTTCTTTTTTATTTTCTATTTATTTGCAAAAGTTACTAAATGTTTCAAATGTTTCATATTTATCAGTTATGAATTTAACCCAAGTATATTTGGAATAATCATCTATTATAACTAAGCAGTAAAGACTTCCATTTAGTGACTTAACTCCATGAGAGTCAAATAAGTCTAAGTGTAACAATTCAAGTATTTTATTAATTCTGTTTTGATTAGTTAGTTTATGAGTTGATTTAATTTGTTTTCCTTGTTAACAGGGATTATAGATTTTATATTCAAGGATTCCTAATTTAGGTAGACCTCTAACTAAACTAATTTTGTTTAATTTTAGTAAATTTCTAACATAGATGTAAGCTAGTCTCCTATACCACAACCATGTTTCTTTATGTTGTATCGAAAGACACTTTGGTGAGATTTTAGTAGATTTATTGAATAAATATTTTTATCTCTATATCCTTTAAACAATATATTGGTTGAGTTTCTGTAACTTATTTGACATTCAGAAGATAAAAATTTTACTTTAAATCCAGAGTCGCATAATTAACTTATACTAAGCAAATTATAATGAAAATGTTCAGCAAGCAATACTTTCTTAATTGATATATTTGACTATAATTGAATTTCTCCTGTACAAATTACTTTTAGTTTGTCATTGTTTCCAAAGGTAACTGATCCTAAGTTTATGAACTTGATAGTTGTGAATTTGTGTTGGTCCCCAATTATATGTTTGGAGCAGTCACTGTCCAAAATTCATTTGTCTAGAGCTTTGGATTCCTATACAAAATGTAGGAGTTAGACCAAAGTTTGGTTAAAGGAAATTTTAAGTTTTACTTTAAGTTTTTAAATAATAAGTTTTTAAGTTAAGTTTTTTTAATTAATTTTTAAATAATTTAGTTAAGTTTAAAATTAAGTTGTAAATAATCTTTAATTAATTTTAAAAATTAGCTAAGTTTCAAATTAAGTTTTAAATAATCTTTAATTAATTTTAAAAATTAGTTAAGTTTCAAATTAATTTTTAAATAATTAAGTTTTAAATAATTATTAATTAAGTCTTTAATTAAGTTTTAAATTAAGTATTTAAAATAAATTTTAAAATATTATTAATTAAGTTTTTAATTAATTTTTAAATTAACTTTAAAATAAATAATCTTAAATTATTATTAATTAAGTTTTAAATTAAGTTTTAAATAATTATTAATTAGGTCTTTAATTAAGTTTTAAATAATTATTAATTAAGTTAGTTAAGTTTTAAAAATAAGTAAATAATTTTGTATTAAGTTTTTAATTAAATTTTAAGTTAAGTTTTAAAATTAAATTTTAAATTATTATTAATTAAATTTTTAATTAAGTTTTTAAATTAAATTTTAAATTATTATTAATTAAATTTTAAATTAAGTATTAAATTAAGTTTTAAATTATGTTTTTAAATTAAGTTTTTTAATTTAATTTTTAAATTAAGTTTTTAAATTAAATTTTTAATTATTATTAATTAAGTTTTTTTAAGTTGGTTAAGTTTTAAAATTAATTTTAAAATAATTTTGAATTAAGTTTTTAATTAAGTTTTAAATTAAGTTTTAAAATTAAAATTTTAATTAAGTTTTTAATTATGTTTTAAAATTAAATTTTTAATTAAGTTTTAAATAATGTTTTAAAATTAAGTTTAAAATAATTTTGAATTAATATTTTAATTAAGTTTTAAATAATTATTAATTAATTTTAATTAAGTTAGTTAAGTTTTAAAATTAAGTAAATAATTTTGAATTAAGTTTTTAATTAAGTTTTAAATTAAGTTTTTAAATTAAAATTTAAATTAAGTTTTAAATTAAGTTTTAAATTAAGTTTTTAAATTAAAATTTAAAATTAAATTTTTAATTAAGTTTTAAATTAAGTTTTTAAATTAAAATTTAAATTAAGTGTAAAATAATTATTAAATAAGTTTAATTAAGTTAGTTAAGTTTTAAAATTAAGTTTAAAGTAATTTTGAATTAATTTTTAAATTAAGTTTTAAATAATTATTAATTAAGTTTAATTAAGTTAGTTAAGTTTTAAAATTAAGTATATAATTTTGAATTATGTTTTTAATTGAGTTTTAAATTAAGTTTTAAATTTAGTTTTAAATTATTATTAATTAAGTTTAATTAAGTTAGCTAAGCTTTAAGATTAAGTTTAAAATAATTTTGAATTAAGTTTTTAATTAAGTTTAGAAAAGGTTGTTCAAGTCATGTTAAATTTAAATTTAGCTTTGGGTTAATTAAGTAAGTTTTCTATGGATAAGTTTTCAGTCAGTGACGAGACATAAGGTCTTCTTGTATATCAATCGTAGATCACTTTATGAATATTTTCCAAAATAGTTATGTCCAAAAAACTTAATACTAAGTTTTGGTCTAACTAGTCAATGTTTGACTGGGGTAGCTTTGGCCAGATCCACTAAGTCTAGTGCACCAAGTAGAATACATAAGATTCAACATAGACATGTCTTCGACAAAGTTTCCTTGATGTACTATCATCTCAATCCATTTCAACTAACCATTCTAAGCTAAGAAGAAAAATAAATATAATCCTATGCATGCATATTTGACTAATCAAATTGGTTAAATAGTCTTTCTATTTACTCCCCCTGAGTCATAGCTTAGATATGATCTATCTAAGTAGTGAATTTGACTCTTAGGGATCAAATATTGGTTTGGTTTAATTAGTTTGTTAAGCATCTTTTAGGAACTCATGCTTGGACTTGATTTCTAGCATTTTAACTAATTAAAGACAGATATGGTTTGTTGGATTTGTTTGAGTTGTAGTCGAGTCTCAACTTGTTATACACGGCTCATTGTAACCCAAGGACCATATTTAGACACTTGGATCACAGTTCAAACTTTTCTAACATTTTATTGAGTCGCTTGACTTGACCTTTCAAATCAAAATTTTCTTCCTCAAGTTTTGCAACTTGAGTTGAAATTCTGACTTGAACTTGATTAGTCGAGTTACTCAAGTTAATTTGCTCCTTAAGGTGGTCAATTTCCTTAAGTAGTAAGTTATTTTGTTTTTCATATTTCGTCATTTTTTTAAACAAACATTTAACTATTTTAAGTAAGTTTAACTTGGAATAAAAGGTTACCATATCGGGACCTTCAAAAACAGATAGGGATCCGTGACTTCTCTCAGACTCGATGTATATCTCGGACCCGTACTCTTCCTCGGACTCGGAATCTTTGTTTCTTGCCATAAGGGCAAGATGACTCGAGTACTTCAGTTCTTCCACATTGAACTCCTTGGAAGATGATTCATCCCACGTCGCTTGGAGGGCCTTCTTCCTTCTTGCTGATTTTGGTTTTTCCTCCTTCTGATTTGGGTATTCATGTTTGAAATGGTCCTTCTTGTTGCATCCATAACAAATCATTTCTGATTTATTTTGCGTCTGGTTGATTAGTGTCTTTTTGGTGCTCCCTTTGTACTTCTTTCTTATTAGTAGTTTTTGGACCATGTTAACCAACTCTTCTTCATTGGTTGAGTCTGAGTTAGGCTCACTTTTTGGTTCATTATTGATTCTGGTCTTGATTTCTTTACTTAATCCTGCATATAGGGCAATACCTTTCTTGATTTGACTCAAGTTAGATTGTTCGTGTAATTCTAATTCACAAAAAAAATCATCTGATTTAAGAATAGAAAGATCCCTTGAAACTTTGTATGCATCTATTATTGATGCCCACAAAAACATTTCTCATGAAGGCATTTAGTATATACCTTATGTGTCATGATTTTCTAGGTTGTGTCTGATCAAATGTAGGCTATTGAGAATGTCTTTTACTCGAGCGTACAATTGTGTGACCGTCTCTCTGGGAAGCATTTTAATATTAAATAAATGATTTAATAGTAGATCTCTCTTATTTACCTTAGATTCATCGATTCCTTCGTGTACCTTTACCAGATGGTCCCACCGTTCTTTTTCATTTTTGTAGGGCCCGACTCGGTTTAGTTCTTCCATGGTTAGCCCGCATTGGATGTTATTGATTTCCTTGTAATTTAGTTGTGCCTTCTTGATCATCGGGGGAGTCTAGTTTTCTGGGTCTATCGGCTTTCCATCTACCATCGGAGGAGTGTATCCTACCATCGGAGGAGTGTATCCTTTGAGTATGGTGAACCAAACTCAATGTCAGACTTGAAGTAGCACTCTATTCTATTCTTCTAGTAGCTAAAGTTCTCCCCTTTGAATAGTGGAGGGTGGACGGTGTTATACCCTTCTTGATAGGAGTTCAATATTCTTGCAATCAAAGAAAAAGAAGAAGAATATTTCCAAGACTCTCGTCTTGTAATTAGTAGTGCGATATAAAGAAATAAATGAAAGAAAAATCTCTTTAAGAAAAAAGGAAAAGTTTTAAAATTTTCTCGAAAAACAATTAAGTAACTTCAGAGCTACTTTGCTCTGATACAAATTGAAGGATCGAAAGAAAGCGATAGAGGGGGGTGAATATCGCTCGTTAAAAACCTTTTCTTTTTGTATCAAATTTTAGAACAAATATCAAAGTGGTAGCAGAAAATAATACAAATGACTCTAGTGGTTACTTGGTTCAGAGCCTATGTTGACTTCTACTCCAAGATCCGCGATTCTTGATCGCACTGTTAAGTAAATCACTATAATTCTTCTTTCCAAAAATCTCTGGAAAGAAGCAATTCATACAAAGAAAAATATAAGATAGTAATAGCCTACTCTCTTACTTGAGATTAAGTATAAAGCAAACTAAAAAAAATTATACCGAAACGAATAAGAAGTGACGAAGATCATCGGTACTTTGACGGAGCAGTAGCTTGCTTGAAGTTGAGTAGAAGAATAGCACGAATGAAAGCTTTAGCACTGAGTGAACTGGAATTCGAATGAATACCTGCCTTGGAACTCAAGCTCCCTTTTTATAAGCCACCTTTAGTCAACTGATAAACCCTTTGGTTAACTGATCCATTCGGTCGATCGAACACTCTATCGGTCGATTAAACACTGTGCTTTCCTTTTTCGCTGAGATCCAATGTTCAAGCAATAATGAGTAATTAATGTTCAATCGACTGATCCCTTTGATCGATCAACCGATCAGCCCTGTTTCCCTATTCGTCAAAATTCTCCATTAATGAGCCTTTAATTGCATTTAATGTTCAGTCGACTGATCCCTGGGTTCGGTAGACCGATCAGGCTTGCTTCCAAGTTTACTTTTGATCGATCTGATCTGTGCCAAGTCGACTTGGTTTAGTCGGTCGATCTGTTGGTTCAGTTGACCGATCTGGCTTACTTCGAACTTTGCTTCTCAAGTAGATCTATGCTTGTATCAAGCTGGTTCGGTCGATCGAACCATATGTTCAATGGACCGATCAGGCCGAATAAGAGTTAAGACAAATATTCTTGCAAAATAAAGTTAGCACAGTATAATGTATGAGTAGTAAGATGCATGAATAGTATTTAACAGTTGAACTATCTTGATCCCAACTTGGAAACCTTCCCGATTTCTTCAGTTGGATCAGGGACCTAGGGTTTGTTCTTTTCCGGAACACGACCTCATTGTCACTCCTCTCTATTGGGACCGATTATGTAGCTAGAGGGGGGGTGAATAGCTCGGTGTGCTCGTCGTGCTCTTCGTTGCTTGTTTCTTCAAGATATGCAGCGGAAAATACAAAAAAACAAAATACACAACGCTAACAAGAGGATTTACTTGGTATCCACCTTACAAGAGGTGACTAATCCAAGGATCTACACACTCACGCACCCTCCACTATGAAAACACTCCTTTATGGTAACTATCAAAGGCGGAGAAGCCCTACAAGTTCACACTACAAGAAGAAGGGGAAAGGGAACAAAATAGAAGCTAAAAGCTTATAAGTTAGCACAAGAAAACCCTAAACCTAGATTTCTTCTGTCACGCCCCAGAGGAGTCTCTGTCCGAAGAAATTTCGGTAGCATCTCCCCTGTACGGCGGACAATATGAAACTTTCTACATATCACATATACATCAGCCACAAGCGGCTGGAATGATAACAAAAATAAAAACAAACACCACGCAGTTTATAATAGTAATTAATAACAATAGGACTCTGACTCGAAATCCACCCTACTCCACTACACTCGTAAAGCTCAAATCCAACGAACTCACCTCTTCTGCCGTCTAGGCAGGCACGTAATAGAATGAAATCCAATATCATATCAAAAATCCATCAAAAGATATCACTCCATACAATATCCATAGGAAAAATCCAAAAAAATAATACTAAAACAAAATCTGATATAGAAAAAGGTCAAATAAAAACAAATAACGAACTAGTAGAGAACTGGCTCTACGTGCAGATGGGGGTCAGCGACTGGAACTGCTCCGGACAGCCTCAACCTGAAAATATCAACAATGGAGGCGGGATGAGTCCAACACTCAGCAGGTACAACTGATATGCATAATAAAACAAATAACAGACAACACTAATCATGCGTACAGTCTCCTGAATACGAGAATGAATAAATGCAACTGAAACGAAATCAGGAGATAACTGTACTAACCGGAATCAAGGTACAAAGGTAACATGTCTTCAGACCGAAGAAAATCATAATCCTGTATGTATGTCAATCAAATGCATCCATACAAATGCAGCATATAAGTGCAACAATCACAAACAATAAAATGCAATAAATGAATATGGTGACCGTGCACTCAGACATCACTGCTCCTGACAGTGACTGAGTGGACGGGATGCCGTCGGAGTACTCCTGTCCTCTGTCCCCAAATCATAAATGGGGGAGCTCAATGCTCTCATCTCCCGGTACACAATGACGGGGAGGATATCTCTGCCGGCTACCACGCTGAGTCATCTGACCAACGGAGCCAAACAAAGTCCACCATCTGCCGGCTACTACGCTGCTACACTAAATGCCAGCGGAGCCAAACAGAGCGGAACCGCTGAGTCCTCAAACCAACGGAGCCAAACAGCAGAACCGCCACACACTTGTCTGATATACCACTAACCCATGGGTGGTGGTGGTATGTGCAGTACATGTAATTGGCGATGGGCTCAACCATAACGGAGCCAATAATCGCACAGCATGCAAACATGATGCATGACACTAAGCATGGCAATCTCATGAATAGCATAGCAAGATCCATACACAAATACAAGGTGTACCACAAGTCAATGTATCAAATGGAAGGTACACAAACAGATAGGGTATCATATAAAACCCTAGGTCCAGAACATGATGTATCACATGGTTGGGTCACTACCGGAAGCATGTATGGTCAGATAAATAACAACATGCAGTGCATAATAAATAAACGAACAACATGTAACAGATCATGTAGTGACCAACCGAATAAAATGGAAAACACAATTCTTGCTATATGTTAAACACTTTATTATGCATATCAAAAGACATAAGTCAAAGTACCCGCCTCCAATCGAAATGGTACAATACGCTAATCGATATACCCGTCGAGACACCGTCTCGAATCAAAGTCCTGTATCACATAATATACAGATTTAGTTAATTACATATAAATTAATTAACTAAATCAAATCCTCAAACCCACATAATTCAACACATATAATTTAGCTATTCAACTTGTATCAAACAGCTAAATCAACTACTTATCTAACAAGAACCCTAATTCACACATAATTCAATATATATACCCAAATTAACCGTTCTTGTTAACTCTATTGATGATTCCAACTTCACAGAACAGTACCTCACCTTCTGAATTCCACCTTACTGCTCGGATCTATCTTCACAGCCTAAGCTAGTTGCTGTCAAAACAAAGGTAACTACTGGAAACCTAAGTAACGCTGTCCAGATCAAAGAGATCAAGAAATCAACCAAGAAATCTTTCCACCCCTACAATACAACAACAAAGCATAGTTTCCCTTACCTCTTCGATCACAGCTAGGGCACAGTAACAACATAGACAGTACAACCGTGAAGAGTAAAAACTAGGGCACAGAGGAAACTCAGTCGCCGGCGCTGGTTCGGGTCGAGAGACGGCAGCGGCACCGAATGCAACTAGGACAGAGGAGTTTGGCCGGCGCTATCGGACCAGTGGCCGGCGGAGGTGGATCAGCGTCGGCGACGTCTGTTGTCGCTAGGGCAGATATCAGGTGGCGCCGTGAGACGGGAGTCGCGGCTGAGCACAGAAGAAAAGATCAGCAATCGGTTGGCTTCGTGCAGAAGAAAAACTCGACCGGCGGCGGATCTAGGGCACAGCCAAGTGGAGGCTCGGACGAAGCTTCGGCGCTAGGGTAGCGGCAAGGACCGGCGGGGTCGCGCGGCCACAAGCACAGAGAGGAGAAGAAGAAAAGGAGGGCCGAGGGGTTTAAGGCTTCGGCCTCGGAGAAACCGCCGGGCCGGCGGTTAGGGCACGCCGGTGGCTCGGGTGCGCGAGGGAAGGAACAGGGGGGGGCTCGGAGAGGGCAGGCGCGGGCGAAGAGAAGGATACGGCGAAAACAAGAGAAAAATAAAGGAAAAGAAAAAGAAAAGAAAAAGAAAAAGAAAAGAAAACTTTTCCTCATTAAAACAGGGTAGCCTAAACAGGCTTTTCCGGACCCCGTTTTTATCCCCGTCAACTCGTCCGTACGAGCTCCGAAAAATTCCCGAAAAATGTCCAAAAATTCCAAAAAATTCCCTTATTAATAATCGTCATTTTTCCGGTATTTTACATCTTCTTCTTGTTGTAGTCACGCCTCTTGACTTGGAAATGCCTCCAAGAGCCCTCAAGATCTGGCGGTGAGAACTTTGTGGAGTTGCTGTGAAGATCGCTGAAGAGAAGAATCGAAGCCGTGGAAGTTCTACCGAGAGAATAGCTCGCCAGCAGCTAAATACGACGCCAACGATCGGATCCCGATCGATTGGATTGCTCCCAAGGAATTGCCTGGATCGATCGACCGATCGATCCAGGACTTATTGCGCGAAGTCGCGCCTCCCAATCGATCCACTGATCGATTGGGGGCTCCAGCCCATGTAAGACTTGTCAAATCAAGTCCAAACGTCCCTCAAACCACCATCCGGTCAACCATGACCTGTTGGTACATCATGCCTAGCATCTGGTCACCCTTGACCTGCTAGGACTCCCTTACCAAGCGTCCGGTCAATCCCTTTGACCCACTTGAACTTCCACCAGATGTCTGGTCAACCTTGACCCATCTGGATTTCCTCGTGCCAAGTATCCGGTCAGTCCCTTTGACCTACTTGGACTTCCCAACACCAGATGTACGATCATCCTTAATCCATCTAGATTTTCCTTGTGCCAAGTATCCGGTCAATCCCTTTGACCTACTTGGACTTCCCAACACCAGATGTCCGATCATCCTTGATCCATCTGGATTTTCCTTGCCTGGCTTCACTCACCAGGACTTCCCTTCTGCCTAGCTTCACTCACTAGGACTTCATGTCTGCCTGCCTTCACTCACCAGGACTTCCCTTCTGCCTAGCTTCACTCACTAGGACTTCATGTCTGCCTGCCTTCACTCACCAGGACTTCCCTTCTGCCTAGCTTCACTCACTAGGACTTCATGTCTGTCTGGCTTCACTCACCAGGACTTCCAATTGCCTAGCTTCACTCACTAGGTCTTTCACCCGACTTCACTCACAAGGATTTTCTTCTTCCTAGCTTCACTCACTAGGACTTTCACCTGACTTCACTCACCAGGATATCCTTCTGCCTAGCTTCACTCACTAGGACTTTCTTTCTGCCTAACTTCCCAGTTAGGACTTTCACCTGGCTTCACTCACCAGGATTTTCCCGTTAAGTATCCAGTCAACCTTGACATACTTGACTCTCCTTCACACATGAACAATTGCACCTGCAATCTTCATGTATTGACTACATGTATTGTCAAACATCGAAACCACAACATCAAGACTCGAGCTTGACTCAATTCAAGCTCAGTCAACACGGTCAACCTTAACCTGGGGAATATTGCACCAACACTCTCCAGTTGCTTATCTCAATGTACATGTCAAATATTGATCCTCCAGATCTGTTTGGACTTTGCCGCTTAGTATCAAATTGTCTCACCAGGACTTCCTCTCGATCTTTGGTCCTCCAAACCTATCGAGTTTTCCTGCCAAGTGTTAGGTCTTCTCGATCCACTTGAGCTTCTTGCCCGACTTCCATGATCTACTAAGACTTTTCTGATTGAATAAACATCCTACATACTTAGTTAACTTATTAGATCATAACATGATTTAATTTGAACTTTTGATAATATCAAAAATTAAGTTCAATTTTGATGCACCCTGCACTAATAATTATGATACTGCGTAACTCAATTTATTGATATGGATTGTAAACTTGTTGACACTGTTATAGGGGGTTATTGAAATACTGGGCTCTTACAAACAACACAAAAGAAGTTATATTCTTGGGAGAGTTAGAAGAGGTTCTAGAAGCTACTCAACCTGCAGATTTTCAACGATGCATGATTCACTTTTCTACGAGATTGCTCGATGTTTGAACAATTCTCACTTTTAGGTATTAGCGCTTTATCTGAATTCTAACTTTTTATGTCAAGCCATTCATAGATGCATGTATACTTCTTGCTTAAAAAAATATATTTTCTATATAACTTATATTTCATTACTTTTTTTCAGGCTTTCTAAAAGCAATTAGCTGTTAGTTGGCATAGGCCTTTTAATCCTTTAAGTTTTTTTCTAAGTTGCCATGATAATTATGTCACACTCTCACATGGGTAAGTTATCCACATCAATTAACTTCATTAGATAAGAAATGTGCATGCCATATCGACATCAGTTTTTTTTTCTTTTGCCGACACAAGAGATCTCTCGAGTAAATTTCCATTTCATTGTTAAACTAATACATGATCTCATTATGATAATATTACATAAATGGATTTTGTCATACTATTTATTGTTAAGTAGTTATAACTATTCTTTATGTATATTATGTCTGTGTAGTCTCTGACAAAAGTGTCACCTAATTGGAAGCATGAAAATTTCCTTTCATAATAAGTTGCTCACCACATCTGTAATTTATACTACTTTAGCTTTTCATAAGAAGAAGTTTTTGGATCAAACTATTTGCTATTGTGGAGAGTAATTACACTTGTTATTCAAATTTATGATTGAAGATTTGTGGAAGTGCACCTTATTATCCTTTTTTGTTTAACTAGTTTATGTTATGCTCTCATCTCAGTTGAATTAACTATTTGTAACAAGTTTGGTTTATTCATCATTTTCCATATCTTTTAGGACAAATATTCAAAGTTGAAAGTAATAGTGTTCATCAAAATAAGTAGTTTGTTTGATAAGGTTTGTTACTAATTTAATGGTTGCATGGATGAATTAATCCACAAATTTATGTTCCTCTTTCAAATTACAATAGTAATCGACACACATCATCAAATAGTAATCCACAAATTTCTATTCCTCATCATCTAACTTTACTAGTAAAATTTGTTTAATTTCATTTTTATTATTTGTTTCACACATCGTAAAACTCTTCAAACTTTTATCTCTTTTGCACTTTTATATAGATTGGATACTCTGATTTGATCAAAAATTTATTTGATTCATGAGTGCTCCATAGTATGAATCCAAATACTAGGGAGACAAGCACTAGCATTAAATTGGTGTGAAGTAAGAATACAAGTTGTCATATAACCAAAAGAGAGTTTGATTAGACCTTATGATCTTTTATAGAAGTTTGTGGATACACTTGGAGGAATGATAGCATGGTCTTATCATCTGGTATAATTTTAACTTGTCATTAAAATATTATTATTTTTTTATATTTATCGTGTTATCATAATTTTAAATAAATATGGAATATATTTGTAGTTAACAAACAGAAGATTACTATTAGATGAATATAAAATGATACTTTACATCTTCTGGTTTAGTATGATATTCAATATTTATCATTATTTCAATTAACTTTTTGTCTGCAATATTATTTTATTTCACTAATACAATTATATTCATTGTATTTTGTAGGTGATGGGTACTTAGATTTTTGTGAATCAATATGACAGTTAAAGTTGGTTTGCCTAATTAAGTTTTTATTTTATAAGGCTTTGTTAGTTCTAAAACTTAATATTTCGAGTGTAATGTGTAATTAGTTTTGGATGTAAAAAACTTGTCATTAGTTTGTATTTGTAATTTTGACTCAAATATTTGATGGATGAATTTAGATTATCTATTTACATTTAAATTGTATTTTATAATTTCTCTATTCTAAATGGTGGATGGATTGTGATGAAGTGTAAAACTAAATTCATGTTAAATATTCTAAATAAATATTAATGATTATTTTAAATATATTTATAAATTATTATAATGACATTTATTATTGTCATTATAGATTAGTTAAGGTGATATTTAAAATAATCTTATAAATTATCTTCACTAACACTTTGTATTGTCCTTATAAAAAACATAAATATCATAATAAATGAGTTTTGGTGACATTTAGTTTTATCATTGTTATGATGATAACACGACATATATAAATGTATTTTAAAAAAACTTTTCCTAATATTTTAGAATGTCGTTATATCTTCCATTTGGGACACTTTTAATATTAGTATTGATATTGTATAACGACATTATAAAATGTTAAGAAATTAAGGAGGGATTAAGACGACATCACTTTATATGATATTTTTAGTAAATGCCACTAAAACATTAGTATCACCATAAATATATTATAAGAATATTTATGTATATCATAATAGATTAACTTTCTTATAGGGAAAATATCCTTTTAATTTTAAGTTAGAGTTGTCATTTCCATGGGCTCTTCGAAACTATTTTTAACAATATCTCACATTCATTAGGATCCCAGTATAGTCTTAATTTTAAGTGACTAATTCTGATGGTTGAGCTTGGTAAATTGAAGGTATTGAAAAGAAAAGGATTTAATGTTATTGGCTCTAATACCACTATGCTAAAACGTGGCGGGCTCTCAAATGATTTTTTAGAAAGAGAAAATGAATTGTAATAAAATAATTTGTATAGTCAAAGTGACTTGTCTTGCAACTTAATTTTATATTATTTTATATTATATTATATGGATATTTATACTATACAATAGAACTACTAGGCCACTTTTCATTAATTATATACATGAAATTATTCTATATAGGTACATATATTACTATATAGGTACGTATATTACAAGATACATGAACCTTTTAGGGAAAAAGGAATCAATTCGAATGACGCATACTCTTCAGGCAAAAAAAAATTTCTCACTTTTTAGTCACGTGATGGTCGATTATAAATTAATATTATGATTTATTTTCCTTCATATAATCTAGTAATGAGTTATGAGAAGTTCTTGGTGTCACGTCCCAGAGGAGTTATTGTCCGACAAACTGACAACATCTTTCTTGTAACTATGATAATATGAAATATATATACAATGTCATAAGGCTACTCACAAGCTATAATCAACAACTCACACGGCTGGAACATACATAACCACGCAGTTATATACACAGCCCACTCGGTTGGAATAAAATGATCACAACCATGCAGTTGTATAATAAACAGCTCACATGATTGTACTAAAAACACAGCGAAAAACGAACGGAAAATCCATAAACCAAAACGATACACTGCTAGTCAGTTAGGGTTTACACGACAACCATGAGAAACGTAAAAAATAGCCACAAGGCTAAACACCAAGTCCATGACAAAACTATTACCATGCCAAGTATATAAAAACCAAAGAAATGCAATTAAAAACATAAAGAAAAGTAAAGACTGTTCTCCGATATGATGTGTGACCGGCAGACAGGATACTCCAAGCGACTTCACAGTCAACTACCTGCTACCTGAGAAAAAAAACAACACAGAAATGTGGTGATGAGTGTGGGTCACTCAACGGGTAACAGATAAGATAGTGCATGGTCTAAATAAAATATGCAAACCAAAGTATAGAGTCTCAGTAGGGAAATAAGAATATGATCATACTGACATAATCAATGCATCTAACTATAATTGCATAGTTAATACACATACTCAATCTAGATTTAACGTATAAGGTCAAGATCGCCGATGACATAATAAACATATATACCCAATCTGGATCTAACACATAAGGTTAAGACCGAAAATGACATAATAAATACACAAACGAAATCTGGAATTGACATATGTTGTATAATAATCAGTAAACTCACCAAGTATCAACAACAGATCTGCTCGTAACACCTAAGTAATATAACCGATAGCATATACATGTATAATAAATGACATGTATGAAGCATGACAACCATATGCAACAACCATAACTCAAACAAGTGCAACATATCACAACCATATGTAGCTAATATCTACTAAACATGTATGTAAATATATCTCCACAAGATACACCGCGCATCATATGCAAATACGCATGCATGCCACATGGTAACCCCCGCCACCTATCCAAACGTCACGACCCCTATATGGCTGAGAGGCTTGGGTCTGTGATAACTGTACTACCTCTGATACCATAATAGAGTGGTCGAGGCAGATAGTTAGCTAAGTAGGTATCTAGCTACATAGTATTAAGGTCCCTGACTACTCACATCTCTAGCCCCTTGACTACTGTACCCTCCAGATACCACTACTCATGAGTGGTTGAGGTTGATAGAGTATAATACTGAGCGACCAAGTGAGAACGACAGAACTAGCTCCACTCCTAGCTACTGCTCTCCCTCAGTGGTCGAATAGGCAGCTAACATGATTGACAACTAGCTCATACTGAAAGAGAGCAATGATCGACGAACTAGCCCATACCACATAGGAGCAATGGTTGTCAACATGCATATATATATATGACTGTCAACTAGCTCATACCATAAGGGAGCAATGGTCGTCAGTGTGCATATGATGCAATGATACTATGATATAAACAATCATGATACCGACACGATATCGACACAATCATCATCAATGCAACACCTCAATCGACATAAGTAACTCCAGTAGAACACATCATACACATAGACCCTCTACAACATATAAATGCTCGATCAACATGATAACACCTTGACACATACCACACATGTGTGCACTCAACATCATATGTATAATCAGCATGTTAACTAAATCAACAAGACTTCACCTACAATACATACTCTACATGTGTAAACACAACAGAGTATAGATATTCAAAGCCAAGACTGTATATGAAACAACTGAATCATATCTAAGATCAAGCACGTAGTATCAAGCGGAATAACAATACAAATGAATTTAAGGTAAAGCATCCTAAACCATCATATAATAACCATGCACTAAGTTCAAAAACTATAGATGTCATGAAAGAAATACCCGCCTTAATCTGTTGATCGTGCTAAACAATCTCACGTTGAGACGCTCGTCTCAAATCAATGTCCTGCAAATCACATACTATATAGTTTAGCTATTCACATATGAATTAAACAGCTAAATTCAATCCCCAAAACCTATTTAGGGTAACTCCAATCGAACACGATCATTGATTAACCCCCAATTAATGTCTAGGTCTTACAAATACAATTCACCACCTAAACTAGAGCTAAGTCAGTTTAACCCTAACTACTCCATTACCTTCATTAGATTAGGTTTAATCCTTCAATTAACCACAATCATTCCACAACTGATAATTATTCTAATAATCTTGATAATGATCATGCTATCATCCAAATCAACCTATCAATCAAATAATCAAACCACAATCGATCATAAACTACAACATCCCATTATTATCCACTAAACGTCATGAATCAAACATGCATAATCATCCTCATGATCAATTGCTAACCACCAAATCTGATAATCAATCTCATCATATCTAAAACCTTCCATCACATTTCACATGCTCTAATGAATTAACCATCCAAGGCACCCTTGAACAAAAACTCATCTAACATGCAAATGGATTTACATAGCTATACAAAATTAACCAAGTTAAACAACCACTTAGATAAGGCAGAATTTATTACCATATAACTCCTCTTCTGATGGCTGCTTACAGTGGCCGGCAGAGACAACGATGGTGACCTCCCTGTGGAACTGATGACCGCAAATTGGTTGCGGCTATGGCCTAGCAACGTGGCCATGACTGTGGCTGGAAGTGCTAGTATCTGCTCATGGTGGTGGAACGCAAAGTGGCCTGCCAGTGTTGGATGGAGATAGATGAGGAAGAAGGTGCTACGGTGGTGGCACTCAGTCGGGTCAGGGCCACGACTGACAATAGCCCAAGTCGATCAATTGTTGATCAATCAAAGAGAAAAGGGTGGTGTTGATGAGCTAGGGCATGGATCGATGGAGATCAGGAGGGGAAAAGAAGAGAAGATAATGGTTGGCTCTCCTCCGGTCGTCCGGTACTCTTCCAACAGCATGCTCACGAAGCCATCATTGCCTGGCAATGGCAAATCCCCTACTTCTGCCTGCTAGAAAGTTGCAAGCCCCACTCTTCCACGCCCGACGGCTAGTAAATCGGGATCGAGCAGTGGCATATGGGTAGCTGCGATGCGCGTGAGGAGGAAGATGGCAGAATAGTGATATATGACCCTCTGTGGTCGTCGGCGTCAATGCCTAGCAACTAATGATCAGTGCAATTGGGACCGATAGAGGGGAGAAGGAGAGATCAGGAGGCGACCTCGAGCAAAGATCCAACATGATCGGACAGTGATGGATTGATGGCTAGGGCTCGGTCGAAGAGATGAAATCAGGTGCTTAGCTCCCAGCAGATGCTTGATATTTGTGACCAAGAATAGGAAGGCGACGACCGACGTCGTCAATCCAACCTAACATGAAGGGCGGTAGATGATCAACTCCGGCATAAGGGCAACTACGTGCTAAAACACAGCGTCAGGCGATGACGATCGATCGACCCCCGGCATGCAACAAGGCTACTAAGATATAGTGGCGCAACCAGCAATCAGGCGGAATTGTGAGAGAAAGGGACGTTGGAGATCAGTAGAGGAGAGGAGAGGAGAGAGCGACGTCAGGTGGAGATGGTAGAGGGAAAGAGGGTCGGGAGAAGAAGGCATCGACGCAGGCTTAGGCATATATACCTAGGTTAATTAATCAACTTAAGTTAAATTAATTAAACGCTAAGTTAATTTTTCGATCAACTTTCACTTAATTGATTTTTCAAATAGACTTTCTCTAAGCCTAATAGATCCATCCTCTTAAAATGTGTTATACGATCTCCGTTTAAATTTCGAAAAATTTCTAAAAATTCCTGAAAAATCTAATAAGATTATTTCTCCAATAACACCTATTTATTAAATTATTATATCTTACACTTGGAGTCAGTGTAATCCTGAACTATGGTGTAATGATAAAATACTTTCACACAGTTAATCATATGTACATGGGTCAAATCCTAACTATGATATATTAAGAAATTAATCTCCTTCAATGAAGAATGCTAACCTTGAAATACTGATGACTGCGGAGCCATGAGCAATTTAATTCGACTATTAACATCAATCACTCCTATTGGGAGAAATCGGGAAAGGAAATTGATCCTAAATTCATACATACATTATGAATCAGTACCCTTAGACATTTTAAATTATTTTTCTTTTCTTTTCTTTTCTTTTCTTTGATCTCTTATTCACACAAGTAAATCATCTTAAACTCAATCTCTTACCATTGCATGAAAAATATGCGCATGATGGCGTACATAACACATCCACGTAAATGGTTGGATGAGCAGGCTATTTCGATCCTCAAATGTAGATAGCGACTATTTAACTGAACAGGAGTCCTTCCACCTCTTAAATTCTGTCTTAATTATAGGTTCCCATGTTTTTCAATATACAGTATGACATAACTCACATTATTGTATGAATAGAAAATATTTCCCTTTGCATAGTTTTTACTATTTCATGGGTGAACTTTAATACATATAGATCATCAAAAGGTAGTTAAATAAACATCGAATGTTTTGGTGGTCGGCCAGGATAATTAACTTTATGAGTGCAGTTACATAAATGGCTTTTTGGCTGGGGAAATAAATAAATAAATAAATAATAGCAGAACAAAAACAGTGGCAGGAAGAGATATGCTGTATACCATGGAACATCTAGTTTCTAACTACAGGATAATAGATGGTCTATAGATATCTACATATATATCGCTCTTTAACTTTAAAAGGCAAAAATGAAACTGAATTGACATACATATATATGAAGCACTTTAAAACCTTTAACTCCAGGAAAAGTATCCAAATGTCAACTGTTAATTGTCTATATTGTTTATATATATATAGATATATATATACCTCAGAAGATATATATATAGCAAATAAAGGGTAGTCATTTGGCTTGCTAGTTATTCCCTATTAATAGGCAAACTCTTGAAGTGATTATCATGAGATATGTCAGTTAATGCATGCACTGTACTTGAGCAATGGACTCTTGACTCCAAGTACAGCACTCACTTCCCTACTTCACTTTTGATGGCCAGACTCATCAATACATCCACAGCTATCAATACTTCTCCATCTCCGCAAAAAGATGAGATAAAAACAAAAGAGTTGAAATAATTCGAAGATATATAGAGTAAAATCTCATTAATTAGATAGTACAGATTTATATATGGAGCAGGAAGCATAAGTTCCAAGGCTAAAAACAGCATATATACTATGAGAACTGATGATACTAAACAAGAAAACTTAAGAAGACAGCTAAAATATATATTTAGATGGATCAACGACCAAATCTTGTGTCAGTTTTAATATTCCTATATCATAAAATAGTAGCTAGGTACGCATTTGATCCATTAAGTTTAAAATTATATATCTAAGGAAGAACCAAACGTAATGAACTAATTAACCAAGCAACTCGCACATGATATATATAATAATTAACCATCATCATCAATATACTGATCATGGAGGAAGGGGAGGTTGGCGCTGATCTAGGTGCTCCGTCGGAGGAGGCGGCGGCTTCTTGCGCTTTTTCTTTTCATAGCTGACACCACGGGCCTTGGACTGGAGGTCCCGGACCTCGCGGAGGTAAAGGCGGACGGCACGGGTGCCGAAGGGGTTGGTCTCCTGGTTTCCGCCGTTCTCCTCGTAGGCGGCGCGGAGGCGGCCGACGAGGGCGTCGAGGGAGCCCCAGGCCTGGCGGAGCGGGCAGGGGCAGGGCGCCGGCGGGTAGGGGTGACCGAAGAACGGGCACCCCTGCACGTGCACCTTCGTCTTCCCGAACTGATCCAGGTACCGCAGGAACTCCAGCACGTGCGCGCCGCTGCACTTCGTCAACGACAGCGGCGGCCGGTGGTGCTTCAGGTACTGCCCGAACGTGTTCCAGTCCCGCCGCTTCTGCGACACATACCGACTCAGTGACGGAGACGACGACGACGACGACGCCGCACTCACGCTGCCTCCGGCCGCCAAGTGTTCCTGTGGGTCTGAGTTGGGGCTCTCATCTGCCTTGGGTATCAACTCCATCGATTGAGAATTTTCTTGACGGTCTTACAATTGGTGGAGAAGGAGGAGGATTATAAGTCAGATGCATGGAGCTAGTTTGAAATTGGAGGAGAGAGAGATGAAGGGCAAAATTAAATTGGATATATGTTTATAAAATGTTTAAATATGGATTATTAAATGAACTTGGTTTACCTTTGGTGGCTGGAGATAGCAGATCTTCTGTCAGAAGCTCGAGGAAGGATTTTGGAAGTCCTAACACGCAGAGATCTGAGCGATTCAAGTGGAGAGGATCGAGTTTGTATATAAGGAGGGAAATGAGCGAGTGGAAGGTACGTAACTACTAGCTGATGAAGAGGAAGAGGAAGAGGAAGAGGAGGAGAAGATCAGCTACTGCTTTTTCCTCTTTTACTTCCACCTGGTTATCAGAGGAAGAGGAAGAGGAAGAGGAAGAGGAAATGGGGAAGAAGGTTATGGTGTGCATCTCTATGGGATTGTACGAATGAAAAGAGTGTGGAATAGGAGATCTAGACAGATAGATTAGGGTTTTTTAATTTTTTGGAAATGGAGACAAGTTGAAATGGTGGGATTAAAGTCGATGTGACAGATGACATTTGTCACTATTTATTTTGGCTCCTAGGTTTAAAGTGTGTATTAGATGTTATGCCACCACCATTTAATACACCGTGGTCGAGGCTTGACTTGACAACAGTTTGTACTCGACTAGTTGATGCTCCAAGAAATATCAATTCTTATGGTAAGATTTTTTTTTTTTTTTGTTTTTTTAACTGACGCTGGATATTTAATTTAGGCGAAATACCTTTAACCTATTTCCTATCAAATAGTATTTAAAAAATAATATTAAATCTTTTTTAACTAAAAATTAGATATGAAAAAACTTACAAAAATAATTGTGCTTTTATTTTTTTTTATCATTTTTTAATAATAATATCATGAGGAAAAAATATATTGAATTAATCATTATATTATTCGATAAAAATTCTTACAAAATTCATACATATACCAATATAAACAATAGAAAAATGACTACTCTCAAAAAAATAACCAACTAAAAACTCATTCTATCATCATCACCAAATTAAAAAAGAATTAGAATTCTAAATTGATGAGTCAAAATCAAATGAATATGGAACAAAATTCATCTTTAAAAATATCCTCATTGTCAAATGCGACATATAATGAAGTAGGAGTAAATTGTTGATGTGGTAAAATTACACCAATATATACGTAAAAGATATTTCAAAATCTAGGAAGGAAGTTTATAGGCTACTGTGACTATAAGATTAGTGCTCAAATATCTTAATATATTACATAAACTCAAAACCACTAATATCTAATGGATGTCAACTACTATTTGCATGTAGAAAAATGATGGATATGGGTTCTTCCGATAGATAGATGAAATAGAAGAAGAAGCACAAGAAACTAACTCTTCTAATCATTTTTAACTCTCTCAATAATTTTTTAATCTACGACTATTTCATTATTTCTAATCCTGTTTTTTTAGAAAAAAAATATGGGAAGAAACTTTCATTCATAGAAACTTTCACCAAAACATTCATAAAAAAAGATAAGTCTTGGAGTGGGACTAGCATAAAAGTAAGGAAGGTTTGGAGTAATTAAAAATATATGTGTTTCTAAATTATTGTTACAATAAATTTATTTTAATTTTGTCATTACAATACAAGAAAAATATGATGAGCTTGAGATAACATATAGATAACATATAGGAGTTCATGTGTTAGTGAAGAAACTGAGCCGTCTGTCAGTAATAATTTAGATTTATAGATGGATGCTAGTGGGGGACAGAAAGGATGAAAGATATTGGGAATGAGTTCTTTAAATAAAAATCATAAAATTTTCTGTAAATAATTTTTCACCCAACAATAGTCATGGCTTATATCAATACCTTGACTAAAGAGGTTTCACATTTGAGGACATAATATTAGAAAAAGATGAAGAAATAAGAGCTAGAGATGAAGAAATTAGAGTTATGCATCAATAATAAGATTTTCTTATGAGATATCTTCAATTAAGTTACTCTCAAAGTCATTTTCCTTCCAGTTTTGATGATAATGGTGGTTACGACAATGATGGCGACGATGTTGGTGATGGATCTTCTTCTATAAATATTATTTATCTCATAATTAGTATTTTTGAATATTAATTATTTGATTGTGAATATTTTTTTTTGTTAATACTGTTAATTTGTTTGAAAGAGACACAACTAAAATCAATGTCAGAATAAGTAAATATTTTTTTTTGTGTTCATTTGTAGTAATTTCTTTCTTGTAATCAATGATATTGTTGTATTTTTATTTTGATGTAGGAAAAAAAGATATTGGAAGATGAAGAAGATTTGGTGATGTTTAGATATTTGTTGATGCATGGCTTCTTATATTTGTTGTTTACATTTTGATGTATGTTGTAGAATCTACGATGAATTTCGAAATTTTGTAATGAATTTAGTTATTCGTCACAGAATTCAGCGACAAATTTTATAATTTGTCGCAAAAATCAATAACGAATTAGAAAATTTGTTGGAAAATCTGCGACGAAAAAAAATTTAGTCGTAGATGTGTGTATCTAAATTTTGCAATGTTCCAACTAATTTTGTGACGAAAATAAAATTTGTCGCAAAATTTGTAATAAAAATAAAATTCATCCCAAAATTTGTGACGAATTTCTTATTTTTGTTGTAAAAATCAACAACGAATTTGAAAATTCGTTGTAAAATCTGTGATGAAAACAAATTCGTTGTAGATCTACATTTCTAAATGTTACGAAGTTTCAAACTAATTTTGCGATGAAAATAAAATTTATCGTTAAATTTGGGATGAATTTCTTATGATTGTCGCAAAAAATTGGGGATGACTTTTTTGTGACGAATATTTTTCGTCGTATATTTTTTTGCAACAATTGTTTTTTTGAAATTCGTTGTAAAATCCTTTTTTTTTAGTGTACATTATTAGAAAGGTAGATCCGCTACCTTAGCGGCCCCCCTAGTGCCGGCCCCACGGATATGGAGGGAGGTTAATTAGTGTACATTATTAAAAGTATATATTTCATCAAACTGTCAAAATGATAGTAAATTTTCTATAAGTGACCCAAAATTATCAAATCAACAATCACTCTAAATATAGAAACATAAAGATACCTTATTATTTAACTTACTAAATTCTTTGATTAAATTATTTTTACATTGTTTTATTAATATTTTAAGTGTACAAGTGAATATGGTCGAAAAATACATTTAGCATTTGGGTTAGGTGTTCTTGATTAAAATCTTCAAATATATATTTAAAATCAAAATTAAAAGAAAGGTGTTCAACATAAATAATTTTATCTAACGATTCTCAATTTAATATTTAAATAAATTTAAATTTGTATCTTCACTAGTAAATAAAAATTTAGATAATTACATTTGAGAACATCAATTCCAAATTCAATTGGATACTTGATTTATGTAACTTCAATGACTCGACACCAATTTGAAATTTATAAACTACATTACAATACTGATATTTTGCACGCATTTCTCAAAATATAAGAGTTTTTTTTTCAAAATATTTTATAAAATTAGATAATTTTAGAAGTTGAGTATCTTGAACTTTGGAAGTTTTGCTTTCTTAGGTTACAAATGTCAAAACTGGCTCAGCATCAGTATAAATTCAATAATATCGATAATCTAAATTAAGAATTGTCTTCTTGACGAAATTGTCTTCTCCTTATTTTTTGCAAGATTGAGATGAACTTCCTTCCATTTCAATTGAAGAATTAAAGTTGAAAATGAAAGTGAATGTTAATGTGTGATTCACTGATGAGTTGGTTATACTGCCAACTTAATTATTAATCGTCGGATAATAAATAGGATGATGATGTGGTTGGGAGCCTAGACGAAAATACATAAGAAGTAGAGGGTTAGAATGACGACAGGGGGTTCCCCGGTGTAGTCACTCTGACGCTTGGATGAAGAAGATGGTTATTAGGGTTTTGATGTATATAGGTGTACGTGTGCCTCTCTTAGATGCCGGAAAGGACTACTTTTTATAGAGAAAGCAGACTTTTTCCCCTTGTTCATATTCTCTTGCTTGTCATTATTTAATTCCTTAAATAATCTCTAATTTATTCATATCACTATCTTTCTCCATTAATAGACATTTCCCTTTTATTTTGATCCTCACATTGCCATTATTTAATTTCTTAAATAATATAAGATTTTTTCGAATCGTTGACTTTTTCCTCTAATAATATGAGATTGGCGTGATAATTATTCTTTTCCTGAAATGGTCCTTCATCCTGCCCGTTCAAGAGCCGGTAGGCCTAAGAGGCTAGGAGGCTAAAGATCTGAAAGTCGAGAGGCAAGGAGCCAAGAAGCTCGAGAGGTCAGAGCCAAGAAGCTCGAGAGGTCAGAGCCAAGAAGCTCGAGAGGCCAGGAAGTTGAGGAACCGAGAGTCGGGAGGCCAGGTGCCAAGAAGCTTGAGAGGCCAACAGGCTGAGGAGCCGAAAGTCGAGAGGGCAAGAGCCAAGAAGCTCGAGAGGCCAGGAGGCTATGGAGCCGGGAGGCCTGAGAGGCCAACAGGCGGGAGACTCAAAAGGCCAGGAGGCTAAGGACCCGGGAGGTGAGAGGCTAGGAGTAGGGAGGCCCGAAAGACTAGGAGCCGAGAAGCCCTAAATCTTCCTATTGGAACCACTTCAGCAGTGTTCACCAACCCTCTCTTATTTACGTATGGTATACTAATCATTTATCTAATCATAAGTCTTCTTTTCAAGTCTAGTCAAAAGAGGCGAAAGTTTGACTAATTGGACTATAGTGTACTCATAATGATCCCATTTGTCTTGACTGCTTAAGACATGTGACAAAATCCATTGTATATTTACAAAGAGATTATGCATTAAATGCTAGCATACCTCGATCATGATGTCCTATAATGCATCCATTTCTTTTAAGCACATTGTCTATGTCATCCGCCTCAATCCCTAAACCCAAAATGCATCATCATGCCTTCGAGATTGCATCACATTAATATGATGGGACTCATAATGAAGAAAACTAAGTGTCTTTTAACAGGTAATGATTACCTTGAGTTTTTATTTGTCCCATGTGCTTAATCCTACAATGGAAAATCTATCCCACCTTTTAACAACATAGATCTAACAATCCCTCTTGAATAAGTCAGGTTATATTAGATCGGATAAGAACACTTTTGTATGCACTTGCTGATTCTCTCATCGCCGCTTCTTCGTCTTCTTCATCTTCAAATTTTCTTCTCCACCTAGTAAGTGATTTCAGTCTGTTTTTATGATCTTTTCTTTCACCGATCCCTTGGTAGTGCCACCCATGGTTGGCGAATCTTCTTCCACTCTCTGGTATAGATCCATTATTTAGGGTTTTATTGATGCATCTCTTGATCAACTGAGGATATCTTATGAAGTCCCATATGATTATCTGTTAAGACTTCCAAGTGGCAACCATTGGCCAGATCGTCCTCCTCCAGGCTTTGTAACCTTCTTCCGAAGCCAAGTGATGAGCAGTCTACATTTTCCTATCCCTGCTTTCATCCTTGAAGTGTCATGATATTTTTTGTATCTTGTTATCATAGCTTGGCCCTAATTCCATCCGTATTTTGACTGGGGTCATAATTCTCTTTCGCTTGAATCGCATTCCATTCTCTCCTCACTTTTTTCATTTTTTTTCTTTTACCTGAAGACAATGGAGGATGGGTGTAGTGTTGGAGTGTATACTTAAAAGTTTAGCTTTTGTACACATTTATTTTGAAATAAAGAATCACATTGGTCAAATGTTTACATTTATTTGTTAAATGTAATTGTTCAATTAATTTATATAGTAGATAACATGGAGTGTGGAGTCACACTTAGAAGATCATGTTGTCGGTTCTCTATAAATTATAAACAGTTGCTCACGACTAAGATGGAAAGGAACAAACCATTAGAATATATGTAGTGTAATTAAGTATTAGTTTATCTTGACTAATAAATTACACTGATATACTTTAAGTGTATTGAGTAGGATCATTTAGATAAGTTCTTTTTGTACTGACTTAGTAAAAGAACTAGACCTTAGTTATTATGGAAGTGTGTGCTCTTAATCCTAATATAATAACAAGCATGTATATTTAATATTTATTTCTTTGACTTATCAAAGGGTGAGGTTTAGCTCGATAAATCAATATGCCCGATAAGTTGGGAAATGATATTACTTATAGTATGTGTTGTTGATTATAGAAGAAATCTGTGTCCTAGTTATCTAGGTTGAGAATGTCCCCAAGAGGAGCTCATAAGGATTGCCATGTTAAACCCTGGAGGTGGACCTAGTCCAACATGACAATAAAGTTGAGTGGTACTACTCTTGGAGCTAGATATTAATTAAATGAGTTGTCAGTAACTCACTTAATTAGTGGACATTCGTAATCTTAAACAGGGAGACTAACACACTCATGATAAGAAGGAGCCCATAATGTAATTTGGGATTGGTGCGGTAGTGCGGTAATAACTCTCTAGTGGAATGAGTTATTATCGATGAACTTGAGTTGTGTGTTTGGGGCGAGCACGGGATACTCAAGCTCATCGGAAGGCCAAAACCAATTTCTCCTCAAGGTCCCTGTTGTAGCCCCAATAAAGCCTCAAGTCCATCCAAAGAAAAGCCTATCTTGGTGTCCAAGAAGGAGCCAGTTCATTGCTTGGTGACCAAGCAATGGCCGACCACATATTCTCTAGAAGTGGCCGGCCCGCAAGGGGGCCGACCGCAATATTTAAATTAGGAAGATTCTTTTTGAATTTTTAAATTTCCTCAGATATTTACAATTTGTAAAAAGAGAGATTTAAAAATTTATAAAATTTTTCTAATTTAAATTAGGCCACAAGGTTTTAAAAGAGAGTTGTAAAATTTATAAAACTTTCTTTTAAAAAGAAATATTATTAGAGATGTTTTAAATTTTAAAATTTGGTTTTAAATTTTAAAACTTTCCTTTTAAATATCCACATTAGAAAAAAAGAGAGTTTGTAAAATTTTATTAGAAGTTTTCTTCTTTTAAAATTTTATAAATTTTTTTTCTTTCTTTCCCTTTTAATAAGTGGCCGACCACCTTGCTTGGTGCCCAAGCAAGGGGCCGGTCAAATAATTAAACATCAACAAATAGTTGTTTAATTAATAAATCAATCTAGAATTGATTAATTAAAAGGAAAGAAAAAGAAAAATTAAAAGGAAATAGGAATGAGTCTAATTTTTTATAAAACTCTTTCCATAATTTTCCGTTGGGAAACTAATATAAAAAAGGGGGAAGGGGAGGCCTTGAAAAACATAACAATTGATATTGTGTTGTTGGAGATCATCAAGTTGCCAGCCCCTCTCCCTCTCTTCCCTTTGCTCTCTTTTGCTCCTTTGTGGTGGTGGTGGCCGAATTCTAGAGAAGGAGGAGAAGCTCTCCGGGTGGTGTTCGTCTTGGAGGATCATCGCCCACACGACGTCCAAGAGGAGGCGAGGGATACGGCAGAAGATCACGAGGTTTTTAGCATACAAGGAAGATGTATAACTAGTATTTAATTCCCGCATCATACTAGTTAATTTTTCTTTGTATAAATACCAAATACAAGAGGCATTCGATTCTTGTTTTTCGAATTTAATTTCGATGTTGTGTTCTTTTTCTTTTTTCCTTGTGATTTGATTGTTCCTTTTGGTTAACCTAGAGTTATATAAGGAAATTAAATATTAACTTTCCTTAAAAAGCTTTGTCTAGTCGGTGGTGGTTGCTCCCATATCCAAGAAGGCCAAGTGCCTCGCCATGCAGTACTGGAAGCCAATTTTGGAAACTAATATTTAATTGAATTTATAACCTAGGTGATTTGGATCAAACGTGTTAAGTTCCGCAAGAGATCTAAATCTAAACCTAAAAGAACATATAAGTTAAATTTGGAATCAAACGTGTTAAGTTCCGCAGGAGATACAAGTTTAACTTAAAAGAACACATGGTAGCTAGGAAAGGTTCAGATCACATACAAAATTTTTGTATAGTGGAGCCATTGGGTTTTCCGAGTAGCAACCAACAATTGGTATCAGAGCTAGGGTTTTTCCTCTGTGTATTTGGTATTAGTTTAATTATGCACATGTCATACATAATTTAAGCAGGTTAATAGTAGGATGTGCTAACTTTGTGGATGCAGGATCCAACTATTATGGCTTATAGTTATTATGTGTGTGATTGGACCCTTGGACATGTCAAGGGCATTTATTATGTGTGCATAATTGTATTATAAAATACAGCAGAAGCTGTATTTAGTTTTATTAGGATTTTATTTTTTGATCTAGATACATGTACATTCCTTTTATGAATATAGGATCGATGGATGTAAATTTTATTTTATGTTCGATCTAGTTTACATGTACATTCCTTCGAGGAATATAGGATCGAAAAATGTAAAATTCTATTTATGTCGCGGATCAAATCTTGCAAGGCGTGGAACCTTTTGAGGATCAGAGTGGCGCAGCGGAACAAGGAGCAAGATGGATGCAACAACTAGACCCGGTGGAGGTGGCCAAAGATGACAGCAGCTAGGGATGACGACACACGGAGGAAAACAATAGATAAAAGCCATAATAGTTGAAAATTAGTTTTTCTATTTATTGCTTTTATATTGTGCTGTGTGTGAATGTTAGTGTACATGTTTAGTAGGCTAGCATTGTAAAATACCGAAAATAGGCGAATATGAATAAAGGAATTTTCCAGAATTTTTGGTAATTTTTCGGGAATTTTTCGGAGTTCGTACGGACGAGTAAACGGGGATAAAATGGGGTCCGGAAAAGCCTGTTTAGGCTACCCATTTAAGTGAGGAAAAGATTTATTTAATTATTTCTTTTTTCTTTTTCTTATTTATTTTCTTTCCCTCGCCGTTTCTCTCTTACCCGAGCGCACCCTTTCTCCTCGCGCCGACGCCGATTTCTCTGTGCCCGATTCCTCCGTGCCCTAACCGCCGGCCACTCGGCGGTTCCCTCCTCTCCTCTCCCACACGTGCATAAGCCGGACCAAGGGAGAAGTCGACTCCTTCTTCTCTCTGTGCTTCTTCTCTCTGTGCTTGTGCCCGTGCGACACCGCCGGTCCCTTGCCGCTGCCCTAGCGCCTAGCCACCTCGCGCCGCTACCACTGCCGACGTCGACCCTCTTTCACTTTACCCTAGCCTCAGCCGCGACACCCACCCGACGGCGTCACCACCTGCGGTGCCGCTGGCCGAGCCCTATCTCCGATCGCCGAGCAGAGCAGGTCTCTTGCTTCTACCTTAGCTCTGTGCCCTAGCGTCCGACATCTCCTGGTACAGCCGAGTCTTCCTCTCGCACGAAATCAACACAGCAGTGCCCTTTCGCCACTGTCCTTGTGCCCTAGCATCGGTCGGCCAGCCGTCAAGTGCTAGCAGCAACTTTGATGGATCCTAGGTCATCACAGGCAGTAGGAGGGAAGAGGTAATATGTATGATTGTTGATTTGGGAAGCTTTTGGTAGCAACATCTCCGGCAGTGAGTTATTGGCTGAGGCATTCAACTCAGGTGAGTTTTGATTGAGTTTTTCTCATGGATTTAAATCCAGATATAGATGGATTAAGGTTGAGATTCCTTAACCTAAATGAATTAAATGATTGGTAAGCCAGATCTGGATTAGAACTTGTGATTTAATAGGCATATAATAAATCCTAATTAGAAGGTGTAGTTAGGGTTAATGAAACTAGCCCTAGTTGGTCGATGGATTAGAATTTAGTTTGGCTAATAGTTGTATGATAAATTAGCTAAACTAGACATTATGTTTGATGCCACAGGACTTTGACGCGAGACGAGTATCTCGGAGTCAGATTGGACCTTTCTATTTTCGGAGGCGGGTACTTTTGACTTATTGTCTTTGATATGCTTAGTAATGAAATTAACAATTTGCATTAATTGTGTTTTTCTGATTTGTTTCGGTTAATCACTGCCAGATACATGTTACCTGCTTGATTGATTTTTTGTTTGCATTTCGTGTTGATACCTATCTGATTTCACATGCTCATGGGTAGTGATATAACCATGTTTTACCATGTCATGACCTAGGTTTGATACCTTAATTGATCAGTATACCTTGATATGATTTATTTACTTTGGTGCAAATTATCATATGTCCAGAGATTGGTTTAGTATATTACCATGCTTAGTGACATGCACCAATTGCATCATCGCATGCTGTGTGATAGATTGCTCCATTATTGTTGAGCACATTGCCAGTTTCATCACTGTTCGGTGCTCCGTTGTGACGCTCATGGGTAGCGTGACACAGCGTGGTAGCACGTCAGTTTGACTCTTCCGGTGCTCCGTTGGTCCGCTCATGGGTAGTGTGACAGCGTGTAGCACGTTAGAGATCTCTCCCCATCATAGTGTACCGGGAGATGAGAGCATTGCGCTCCCCCATTTATGATTTGGGGTAGGAGTATGTATGTACTCCGACAACATCCCGTCCACTCGATCACTCATCAGGAGTAGTGTTGCGGAGTGCACGGTCGTCACAGCCCTACCCACTCGGTGCCACTTTTGTTGTGAGTTGGCTGACTGACGTCAGGGGTGACTATGACATTGGCATCATATGCATGATGCATTTATTGCTTGTGTTTGTGTTTGCTGCATTTATATGCTGTATATTGTGTGGATACCATGTTTGACATGCATACAGGTCTTCTATACCTTTCAGACTGTTTGTCCTTATACCGGGTCTTGGTTTGTACAGATTCTCTCCTGTCTACTTCAGTTTGCATTTATCTTTATTTTATCAGGAGACTGTACGTATGATTAGTGCTAGGTGTTATTTCTTTACTTTGCATATCAATTGTACCTGCTGAGTGTTGTGTTGGTGCAGGAAGCATCCGACGATCGAACCTAAGTTTTGATAATGGCAAAGGGATTCAAAGTTAAGATTCTTTGTTATCTAACATGTTGAATGAGTATTTCAGGAAAGTCCTAACTTCGGTTAGACAGGTGAAAACCCTAGGGGGTGGTAACCCTAGGTGGAGAAAAGTCCTAGCTGCGGTTAGGCAAAGGGAAAACCCTAGGGGGCGGTAACCCTAGGTCATAGGGGGTGGTAACCCTATGCGGAAAGTCTTGGCAGGTCGGTGGCTTCAGGCAAAAGTCCTAGGGGGTGGTAACCCTAGGTGGAAAGTCCTGGTGTCGCGAACCAGGTGAAAGACTGGACTAGCCGGGAAGCGGATGTCCAGCAGAAAGTCCGGAAGCGTCGAGTGCTGAGCAAAAGTCCAGTCGATCTGGAGGATCACACTGGCAACAGGTAAATCTCCTGAGTGGAGTAGGTGAGGACGCGTTCCCCGTAGAGGGAACAGTAGGCGTGGAGTCGACCTAGGGTTTCCGGTCGGAAACCCGAAGTCAGGCTCGGATAGTCCGGAGACTATCATTATCACTTCTATTATGCTTTATGTGCTAACTTTGTGCTGCAGGGTATATTTGGGATTAATGTATCTTGCAGGGATCAAAGTGCAAAGATTAACCTCGGATGAACAGTGTCCGAGGCGCCTCCATGGAGCTTGGAGGCGCCTTGGGTGCAAAAGCTGACCAGGCTGCGAAGCAGGGCTGAAGGCGCCTCGGTTGGCTACGGAGGCGCCTCGGTTGGCTACGGAGGCGCCTTGAAGACCCATGAAGGCGCCTTCAAGGTGATAAGGCGCAGAATGGTCAGCGCTCATCTGCACGGTGGACTCGGAGCTATGGAGGCGCCTTCGGAGGCTTTCAAGGCGCCTTGGATGCCCTTTATAAGGGGTCTTCGAGCAGCAGTGAAGAATAACGAACTCCAAGCAATCCTTACGCTACAAGCTGCTCTAGAAACACCCAGAAGTGCTGTTACAAGTCCCCAACAACCCGGAGCTTCAGATTCTGCTACTTTATTGTTGTCGGTATAATTTGTTTTAGTTCTTTCAATTGTAATATCTTATTGTACATTTTACGAGCTTATAGTTGTTGCCCACGGAAAGCGATCAAGGATCGCGGGCCTTCGAGTAGGAGTCGCCTTAGGCTCCGAACGAAGTAAAACTTCTTGTGTCCCTCTGTGATTGCATTCATTATTTCTGCTGCGTATATTTACTTTGATAGTTTTACGATTCCGATACGATCAAAATAGCCACGAGCGCTATTCACCCCCCCTCTAGCGCGGTCTCGATCCAACATGTTGGACTCACCCCGCCTCCATTGTTGTTATATTTCAGGATGATGCTGTCAGGAGAGAGTTCTAGTTGCTGGTCTCCTGAAGACCCGAAGACTTACGGATCTACTGGTTTTGTTTGTTTCCTTTTTGATTATGTTATAGACTTGGTTTGTTTGGATACTTGGACTTTGTATGGATTTTGAGATGTTGTTGAATTTTTGGTATGATTTGGATTTTATTCTACTACATGCCTGCCTAGACAGCAGAAGAGGTGAGTTCGTCGGATTTGAGCTTTACGAGTGTAGTGGAGTAGGGTGGATTTCGAGTCAGAGTTCTATGGTTTTTGTTTTCTATTATTAACTGCGTGGTTATGACAGCCAGAGGCTGAATATCTATATAAACTGCGTGGTGATTGTTTTTATTTATTGTTATTATTCCAGCCGCCTGTGGCTGAGGTATGTGTGTTATGTAGAAGTTTCAGATTGTCCGCTGTACAGGGGAGATGCTGCCGAAATTTCTTCGGACAGGGACTCCTCTGGGGCGTGACAAGCATCATCAAAATTCCTCACTTTAAATAACTAAGTGGGAGAGGGATTTGTTTTAGTGAATTCCACGGTCTCCATTACTGGTTTGTAAGTGATGCAAACAAACTTGCACGTTGGCTCTGAGTGCCTTCCTCCATATCGGATGAGTTTGTTTGAGGATCACTAGACTAAACTTCCATTTCGGATGACTATTGGAAATTAAATAAGAGCGTGTGATCTTCCCCATCGGAAGGGGCACAATCTTATTAATGGACTTAGTGTCAAGTAATGGTATACACTTAGGCACGTCTAATAGTATCCTTCCCATCGGAGTCACTGCTATTATTTGTGTGACCGAAGGAAACCAACTATTAATTTTATTTGTCAAAAAGTTAGGTTGACAAGATAATAGAATTAATGGGATATACCCTCCTTTTACAAATGTTGAATTTGTATACACCCACACTATCATGGCATATAAAATTCACGGTGTTTTAAAGTGTTGGTTAATTTAAAATAGTATTGTTTGAGGAATCAATATTATTCTAAATTTAGAGTTCTGACCAAAATTTATTTTGTGATTCTTAGGATGACTTGCAACCCACTGGCCATTATTCTAAAAGAAAATAGACTTACTGGTCCCAACTATATAGATTGGAAAAGAAACCTGGACATTGTTTTAACTGCTGAGGGCTATAAGTTTGTACTGTCAGAGGAATGCCCAGAAACACCTAGCAATGATTCTACCCCAGAGGAGATTCAGTATTATAGTAAATGGGTAAAAGCTGATGAGATGGCGCGGTGTTACATCTTGGCTTCGATGTCAAATGTATTGCAACATCAGCATCAAGACTTACCAACAACCTATGATATAATGAACAATTTCAAGGAACTCTTCGGACATCAGAATCGGGCTGCTAGGCAAGAGGCAATGAGAAAACTGATGACATCCACCATGACTGAGGGGACTCCCATGAGGGATCATATTCTCAAGATGATGGCTTACTTAAACGAAATACAAGATCTTGGAGGGGAAATTGATGGGGAAACCCAGGTCGACATCATCCTCCAAACGCTGCCCAGAAGTTTTGAGCATTTTCGCTTGAACAATAATATGAATAAAAGGATGTATTCATTGGCGGAACTTCTGACAGAACTTCAGGCAGCCGAAGGGTTATTTCGTCAACATTCTCAAATTCACTATGCTGAAAATGGTTCTACTTCTAAGCCGAAAGGCAAGAAGAAGAAGAAACAAAATGGCTCAGCAAAGAAGGTGAATAAACCTCAAGGTGCAGGACAAAAAGCTGGAATAAAGAAGCCGAAGGGGACATTGGAAGGCGGACTGTCCTCGTAGGAAACAGAACAATAAAGGTATATCTCATACTCTAGTAGTTGAAACATGTTTAGCGGTGTTATCTACCAGCACCTGGTGTGTAGATACGGGAGCCACTGATCATGTCTGCAATTCTTTGTAGGGGTTCCAGGAAACCAGGCGACTATTTGATAGAGAGATAACTGTCTACATGGGTAATGCTACTAAGGTGGCGACTGTTGCAGTGGGAGGCGTCTACTTATCATTTGATAGGAATAGGAAATTGGTTTTAAGGAATTGTCTTTATGTACCCAGTTTTAGAAAGAATTTAATTTCAGTTTCTAAACTGTATTTGGATGGATATTCAGTTTCCTTTAGTAACAATATGGTTATAAAGAGAAATAAAGTGATTATCTGTTCTGGTGCATTGGTTGGTAATTTATATACTTTAAATCCAATTTCTCCCACAAAGTAAAATATGGAAATTAATAACACATCTTCTAACTCTAATAAGAGAAAAGAACCTTCAGAAATGAACCAAACACATCTTTGGCATCTAAGGCTTGGTCATATTAACTTAAATAGGATTCAAAGGCTTGTAGCCGATGGACTCTTGGGTCTATTAGAGTTGGAAAACTTTCCAACGTGTGAATCCTGCTTGGAAGGAAAGATGACTAAGAGACCTTTTAAGGCCAAGGGGTATAGAGCCAAAGAAGCGTTAGAATTGGTTCATTCTGATTTGTGTGGTCCTATGTCTATCCAGGCTAGAGGTGGCTTTGAATATTTTGTCTCTTTTATAGACGATTATTCAAGATATGGATACATTTACCTAATGCGCTGCAAGTCTGAGTGCTTTGATAAGTTCAAAGAGTACGAGGCTGATGTGGAGAAACGTCTAGGTAAAAGTATCAAGACACTATGGTTTGATCGTGGTGGCGAATACCTCTTAGGAGAGTTTAGGAATTACTTATCAGAGGCCGGGATTCAATCCCAATTGTCCGCACTTGGTACACCCCAACAGAATGGTGTGGCAGAACGAAGGAATAGGACTCTTATGGAGATGGTTAGATCGATGATGAGTTATTCAGAATTACCAAATTCATTTTGGGGATACGCTCTGGAAATAGTAGCGCACATTCTAAACTTAGTACCTTCTAAATCAGTATCTTCTACTCCCACAGAATTATGGAATGGGCGGAAACCCAGTCTAAGATATATTCGGATTTGGGGTAGTCCAGCACATGTGTAACACCCCAAATTTCATGATTTGGAGTCCTAAAAGACCTTATTAAAATCTAGAAATGCTTTAGAAAAATTCTAGAGATTTTTAGAAATTTATAGAGTATTTTTATGCAATTTTTGGAGTTTGTTTAGTATTTTTACCAAAAGGAAGAAGTTGGAAAAAAATAGGGAGATTCGAACCCGAGACCTCGAACCCGAACCAAACCTTAACCGAACCCAGCCAACCAACTGTTCTGCGATTATTTCGTGAATAGATAAGAACTTGTAATATAGTTAAGTTATAAAAGGGAGATAAGTTATGAGAGGAACTTAGGTATTATTTTCCCGTGACCTAAACTTCTCCTCTCCTCTTTCTCTCGCAGCGCGGCGGCGATTCCTTCTCGGGCGGAAATAAAGCCGAGCTTAGGGCTCAACTCCGGCGGCCGACCAAGGCAAGGTTCTGTGGATTCTTCACACCGCCGAGCTCCTCTCGACGAGAAGAAGTCTGGAGCACGAGGAGGAGCCGCGATTTCGAGTCTTCCGATCAGAGCTCCGAGACCTAGAAGTCCTTGCGTTCGGTTGTGAGTTCAAGAAGCAAGGTGAGTTGCTACTCACCTGCAGTAGGAGTAGTTCCGCGAGCTTTGATTCTTCTTTGTTTGCTTTCGGGCACGCTGTACATAATTGGAATTTCTAGAGGTTTGAGAATAGTTTCGAGTTTTGTTTTGGTGTTTCCTTCGAGTTTTGAGACGTGCTGTTGAGATTGTGAAGTTATGCTTACTGCCGTGAGTTTTTGAGAAGGGATTGGAGGTTTAGGATTAATTTCGGTGTTGTCCTTATTTGCTTAAATAGTTTGCAACCTAAGAATAGATTTGTAGCATGCAGATCAGTTTCATGTTGGAGTATTTTGTTTCCTTTGGTTTCCTGCCGTGCCACTGAACAGGAGGGGTTGTTTCTTTGGTTTTCAGATTTTAGTTGTAGAGAATCATGTTGTTTAGACCTTTGCTTAGATCTACTTCTTTTATTGCTCTTCCTGGTATTATTATGTCTCCACGGAATGGAGTTTTGGAATTTATTCTTAGCTTGGGCTTGAGACATGTGATTTTGATTGTCATGTTCAAGGAAGTATAGATGGATTCGGGTTTAATGAGGGCATGAAATTGTAAACGTTGTATCTCTTTAAGCGTGAGCTTTTGATGTGCACTTCTGTATATCAAGTAGTTTGTGAGGTTGAATCCATATTGACATTTGCCTTGTTTTGACAGATTAATGCTTTCTGTAATCATATTAGTTTAGTTAAGAATTTTATTATTGAAAGTTGTAACATGTAGGGTAAGCTCTAGGGAAAATGACATTGTTATTATACCCTCTAAGGCCACATCGACAGCAACTGATCTATCTGATGATATGTGTTCATTTGCTTTTAAAAGCTCTTTTAAGTGAAACATACAGTTAATTTTCCTTACTTGAACAAGCATGAATGACCTTCATTTTTAGCACCTTTGTGTAGCAAATTTAGTTTATATAGATATACATGAGCAGATCTTTTAGCTTTCATTTGCTAATAATTAAGCATGATTAGTTTAACATGAACAGTTATTAAGTTTATCTTGTAGTTGATTGGCTTTGCTTTATTTTATATAGCATGCTCAGTTAGTTGCAATTCCCTACTTGTTAGATCAACTTACAGTGTTCTAGTAAGCTCTAATAAAGGATTATGAGAAGTATGAGTAAAGAAAAGAAAGAAAAAGGTCAAGACCTTAAGTAGATCCCAAAGTCAAGACTTTAGGGATTTTGGCACACAAGGTGCTTATTAAAATGCCAAGGTATTTAAAGAAGAAGTAAATAAGATAATAAGTATTTTACTTTTAAGAAGAGGCTAGTACCCGACTTCCTAGGTTGTCGTTAAACAAATCCAGGTGTCCAATTCCGAGGTCTTGGCCCTGGTAGACCGAGGTCTGCTCTTTTAGGATTGGTGGCTCGCTACCCCAACCTATTAGGGAACGCACATAAGATGGTACTATGCCTGGGCCCAAGAGAAGTTGATTACTATTTTGAAGTATTAAAAGTATAAGCTTTTGAACAAGTAAAATAAGTTTCACATCAGCACAAAAGTATTAAAGATTAAGTTTTAAACAAAAGTATTAAAGAATAAGTTTTAAACAAATGAGATAAAAGAATAAGTTTAGAACAAATGAATTAAGTTTTACTTTGTTTTAAAATCAGCAAGTTGAGTTTTCTTTTATACTAGCATGTTATTTAGATTAGCTTACTGTTCTATACTATTAGAAGAGCATGAGTAGTTTACTATTATTTGCTATTTATGAACATGATTAGCTTTACATGTTTAGCATTTCAGTTAGTTTGATTCTTTTGCTATTTATGAACATGATTAGCTTTACATGTTTAGCATTTCAGTTAGTTTGATTTCTTTACTATTGGATGAGCACGAGTCACTTTTTCCTTAAGCATTCAGTTTTAGCATGTTTTTATTTATATACATGCATATCGAGATTTTGTGAGTTAGATAGCGGTCACTAAGCATTTTGATTATAGTTTGCATTCCTCCTACTGCAGATAAAAGATAAAGGAAAAGTATAAGAAGGAAGGCGACAAGGAGATGCTGTGACGATGTGTGATGCCAAGACTATGGAAGTCTTGGGACTGGAAAGGAGTTCCTTTAGTCTTCTTTCCTTATTTTTTTTAGTTTCCGCATTTTAGTTATTGTAAACATTTGAGACTGTACTTTACACTCCGTGTCATTCGAGTTTATTCTTGTTCTAGGTTGCATGTAGGATGAGTTCAGTTTAGTAAGTAGATATTTGTGTGTTTGATACTTATTTAACTGCGTGAGTGTTTGATAAATGTTCCAGCCGCCTGTGGCTGATGTATACTATGTTTGTATCTCGGTTTATGGTCACCGGTACAGGGGAGACTCTGTCGAAATTTTTCGATAGAGACTCTTCGTGGTTTCGATCATACCGGTTAAGTAGAGTTAGTAATTAAGTAACGGTCACCTTAGAGAGTAGTATAGTATAGTAAGAAGGGTGGTCGTTACAACATGTGCTGAAACAAGATGCTGATAAGTTAGAATCTCGTACAGAAGTTCGTATGTTTGTGGGGTATCCTAGAGGAACGAAAGGCGGTTTATTTTATAGTCCTAAAGACCAGAAGGTCATTGTTAGCACCAATGCCCAATTTTTAGAAGAAGACTATATAATGGATCACAAGCCCAGTAGTAAAATTGTTCTAGAAGAACTTAGAGAGGACACGTTTACTTCGGTACCAACAGTACAAGATGAAGTACCACAAGAGACTGCAACATGTGTCACACATGATACACAACCATAGACGGTGCCTCGTCGTAGTGGGAGAGTTGTAAGGCAGCCCGAGAGATTCATGTTTTTGGGTGAGTCTTCGGACTTGATCCCAGGCAAACATGAACCAGATCCTTGGACATATGATGAAGCACTCCAAGATATAGCTGTAGTATCTTGGCAAAAGGCAATGAATTCTGAAATAGAATCTATGTATTCTAATAAAGTCTGGGAGCTTGTAGAACCACCTGATGGTGTAAAAGCCATTAGATACAAGTGGATCTATAAAAGGAAAAGAGGGACAGATGGGAAGGTAGAAACCTTCAAAGCAAGGCTTGTTGCGAAGGGGTACACTCAGAAAGAGGGAATCGATTATGAGGAGACCTTTTCGCCGGTAACTATGCTTAAGTCTATCCGGATACTCTTATCCATTGCCGCTCATATGGATTATGAGATTTGGCAAATGGATGCCAAGACAGCTTTTCTTAATGGAAGTCTTGAAGAAAACATCCATATGAAGCAACCAGAAGGGTTCATTGAAAAGGGCAAAGAGCATCTAGTGTGCAAGCTTAATCGGTCCATTTATGGACTGAAGCAAGCTTCAAGATCTTGGAACATCCGGTTTAATGAAGTAATCCAGTCATATGGATTTATTTCGTGTCCGGATGAGTCTTGTGTATACAAGAAGTGTAACGGAAGCATGGTGGTATTTCTTGTACTATACGTAGATGATATTTTGTTAATTGGCAACAATGTCAAGGTATTATCGGACGTAAGGGTATGGTTGTCCAAACAATTTGATATGAAGGACTTAGGAGAATGTGCACACATCCTTGGGATCAAAGTTATAAGGGATCGCAAGAAAAGAATGTTGTGCCTATCCCAAGCTTTATATATAGATACAATCCTTGCTCGTTTTAGCATGCAAAACTCCAAGAAAGGTTTCTTACCTTTTAGGCATGGAGTAGCCTTATCTAAAGAAATGTCTCCAAAAACATCAAAAGAGATTGAGGATATGAAGGCAGTTCCTTATGCTTCGGCTGTAGGAAGCCTTATGTATGCAATGTTGTGTACGAGACCTGATATCTGTTTTGTCGTGGGCATGGTTAGCAGATATCAAAGTAACCCTAGACAAGGACATTGGACTGCAGTAAAGCATATATTAAAGTACCTGAGAAGGACTAGAGATTATATGCTAGTTTACCAAGTAGACGATTTATTCCATGTGGGTTACACGGATTCAGACTTCCAATCAGATAGGGACAACAGTAAGTCTACATCAGGCTATATGTTTACTTTAGGAGGTGGAGCCATTGCATGGAGGAGTGTTAAGCAGAAATGCGTCTCAGACTCAACCATGGAAGCTGAGTATGTGGCAGCCTCTGAGGTAGCCAAAGAAGCTGTATGGCTCAGGAACTTTCTAATGGACTTAGATGTGATTCCTGGTTTGCCCAAGATTGTCACAATTTATTGTGATAATAGTGGAGCAGTTGCAAACTCGAAGGAACCACGAGCCCATAAGGCAAGTAAACATATAGAGCGCAAGTACCACCTGATACGAGACATCGTCAAGCGAGGAGAAGTTATCGTCGCCAAGATAACATCAGCAGATAACCTGACAGATCCTTTCACTAAGGCCCTTCCCGCGAAAGCTTTTGATCGGCATGTGGAGGGGATGGGAATCAGATGTATGGCAACAGATATGGCAGCTTAGATTTTTAGTATAAGTGGGAGATTGTTGGAGTGTATACTTAAAAGTTTAGCTTTTGTACACATTTATTTTGAAATAAAGAATCACATTGGTCAAATGTTTACATTTATTTGTTAAATGTAATTGTTCAATTAATTTATATAGTAGATAACATGGAGTGTGGAGTCACACTTAGAAGATCATGTTGTCGGTTCTCTATAAATTATAAACAGTTGCTCACGACTAAGATGGAAAGGAACAAACCATTAGAATATATGTAGTGTAATTAAGTATTAGTTTATCTTGACTAATAAATTACACTGATATACTTTAAGTGTATTGAGTAGGATCATTTAGATAAGTTCTTTTTGTACTGACTTAGTAAAAGAACTAGACCTTAGTTATTATGGAAGTGTGTGCTCTTAATCCTAATATAATAACAAGCATGTATATTTAATATTTATTTCTTTGACTTATCAAAGGGTGAGGTTTAGCTCGATAAATCAATATGCCCGATAAGTTGGGAAATGATATTACTTATAGTATGTGTTGTTGATTATAGAAGAAATCTGTGTCCTAGTTATCTAGGTTGAGAATGTCCCCAAGAGGAGCTCATAAGGATTGCCATGTTAAACCCTGGAGGTGGACCTAGTCCAACATGACAATAAAGTTGAGTGGTACTACTCTTGGAGCTAGATATTAATTAAATGAGTTGTCAGTAACTCACTTAATTAGTGGACATTCGTAATCTTAAACACAGGGAGACTAACACACTCATGATAAGAAGGAGCCCATAATGTAATTTGGGATTGGTGCGGTAGTGCGTTAATAACTCTCTAGTGGAATGAGTTATTATCGATGAACTTGAGTTGTGTGTTTGGGGCGAGCACGGGATACTCAAGCTCATCGGAAGGCCAAAACCAATTTCTCCTCAAGGTCCCTGTTGTAGCCCCAATAAAGCCTCAAGTCCATCCAAAGAAAAGCCTATCTTGGTGTCCAAGAAGGAGCCAGTTCATTGCTTGGTGACCAAGCAATGGCCGACCACATATTCTCTAGAAGTGGCCGGCCCTTGCCTTGGGCAAGGGGGCCGACCGCAATATTTAAATTAGGAAGATTCTTTTTGAATTTTTAAATTTCCTCAGATATTTACAATTTGTAAAAAGAGAGATTTAAAAATTTATAAAATTTTTCTAATTTAAATTAGGCCACAAGGTTTTAAAAGAGAGTTGTAAAATTTATAAAACTTTCTTTTAAAAAGAAATATTATTAGAGATGTTTTAAATTTTAAAATTTGATTTTAAATTTTAAAACTTTCCTTTTAAATATCCACATTAGAAAAAAAAAGAGTTTGTAAAATTTTATTAGAAGTTTTCTTCTTTTAAAATTTTATAATTTTTTTTTCTTTCTTTCCCTTTTAATAAGTGGCCGGCCACCTTACTTGGTGCCCAAGCAAGGGGCCGGTCAAATAATTAAATATCAATAAATAGTTGTTTAATTAATAAATCAATCTAGGATTAATTAATTAAAAGGAAAGAAAAAGAAAAATTAAAAGGAAATAGGAATGAGTCTAATTTTTTATAAAACTCTTTCCATAATTTTCCGTTGGGAAACTAATATAAAAAAGGAGGAAGGGGAGGCCTTGAAAAACATAACAATTGATATTGTGTTGTTGGAGATCATCAAGTGGCTGGCCCCTCTCCCTCTCTTCCCTTTGCTCTCTTTTGCTCCTTTGTGGTGGTGGTGGCCGAATTCTAGAGAAGGAGGAGAAGCTCTCCGGGTAGTGTTCGTCTTGGAGGATCGTCGCCCACACGACGTCCAAGAGGAGGCGAGCGATACGGCAGAAGATCACGAGGTTTTTAGCATACAAGGAAGAGGTATAACTAGTATTTAATTTCCGCATCATACTAGTTAATTTTTCTTTGTATAAATACCAAATACAAGAGACATTCGATTCTTGTTTTTCGAATTTAATTTCGATGTTGTGTTCTTTTTATTTTTTCCTTGTGATTTGATTGTTCCTTTTGGTTAACCTAGAGTTATATAAGGAAATTAAATATTAACTTTCCTTAAAAGGCTTTGTCTAGTCGGTGGTGGTTGCTTCCAAATCCAAGAAGGCCAAGTGCCTCGCCATGCAGTACTGGAAGCCAATTTTGGAAACTAATATTTAATTGAATTTATAACCTAGGTGATTTGGATCAAACGTGTTAAGTTCCGCAAGAGATCTAAATCTAAACCTAAAAGAACATATAAGTTAAATTTGGAATCAAACGTGTTAAGTTCCGCAGAAGATACAAGTTTAACTTAAAAGAACACATGGTAGCTAGGAAAGGTTCAGATCACGTACAAAATTTTTGTACAGTGGAGCCATTGGGTTTTCCGAGTAGCAACCAACATGTAGGTCCCTTACGGTCAGAAAGAGGGGTGAATTGCCTCGCACAATAAAAACCCAAAACACCTTTCTCGATCTTATAGCTTGATTAAAATACTTGTACAAAAAGAAACTAATTAAAAAGAGAAAGAAGAGGCAGATCTTTTTCTTGGTTTGCAATCATGGGATTGCTAGTCCAAGATATTGAAAGCTCACTATCAAATCTCCTTCTAGCGGAAAAGACTCTTATGGTAGTTAAAGCACTTGAATACAAAACTAAACATGATCTAGGCGCTTGGAAGGGTTTCGGGCGTCTAGGTGTAGATAAAATTTTATTTGCATCGCAACGGATCATGACAGCTCGGTAAAAGATAAGTTTTGTGGTCGAGGCACTTGGACCAGGTCCTGGCGCTTGGATCGGGCTGAACCAACCCTTAACCAGGGCGTGAGCGCAGGGCGCCCTGGCTGGCCCTGGAGGTCTGGGCACCTGGAATAGCTCAGGACACCAGGACCATAGTCAACTCCATGTTGACTTTTTGCCCGAGTCTTCCGCTTCGACTCCGCTCGCCTAGGTAATTTTGGCCATCCAAAATAGGGCTCACCTGAACCCATTTTTTGACATTCTCGAGCAACATTCTACTCTGACTTCTCATCTCTCAGAACCGCCGCACATTTCCTTCTCGTCTGCCAGCGTACTCTTCCGCAGCACCTCGTCACTTGGACTCACCCAGCCCGTCGGATTTCTCCCGTGCCGTCCTTCTCACTAGTCGTGTCTTTCGCTCGACTTCCAATGCTCCTAAGTTCCTGTACACATAGACATAAGGCAACAAAAAGATAACAGGACCTAACTCTGACTTGGTTGATCACATCAAAACTACCACAGGGTACTTACAATTGTTAGTAATTAGCCCTAAGAGCCAATCATGAGATGATTAGGATTTTTGGATTATTCATTGAGTTAGACTCGAATGAACCCACTCATTGGATTAAGTGTAATCCGAATTAGACTCATTGAGTTAGACTCAAATAGATTCAATTGTTGGATTGAGTCGAATTGCATGGGAATCAATGGGTTAGACTCATTGGGTGAACTTGAGTTCACCAAGGAAGTTGAATGGTCAAAATTCAACCATTGGATTGAATGGTTGATTTTGAGCCATTGGATTAGAAGATGAAAGGGTGGAGACTCTTAGTATTCCATGGGATGACTATAAATATCATTTGGATGATATTTTTCATAAGATTTTCATCACTAGAGAAGGTGAAAGGTCTCTTTGCTTCTTCTTCTTCCTCCTTTCCTTGCTTGGCCGAACACACCCTTGAAGGTTGCTAGCACAACCTTGTGTGTTCTTCTCCATCTTGTTGAGTTTGTGAGACAAACGAAAGCAAGACTTGTTCGTGTGGATACCGTAGAGGCGCGAACGCTTGATCGTGCTGTGATCCGAGCTGTCAGGAGATCGTGAGCACTCTTCAAAGGTATAACTCTATCATGTCTTTAGATCTAACTTAGTATAAGATTATGTTTCCCTTCGCATGGATCTTCTGGAGGAAATAGGTTTTTCCTCTGCGCGTTTGCGTGTTTAGCAACCTATTCCCTTATAATAATCTCCCTCTTTTTGATGTGAGCAATCTAAGTTAAGTTAGGGTAACATAAAAAATAAATAAGGTAACAAGTATAAATTTTATAAAAAAAAATATGCAAAATAAAGATGTACCCTCCCATAGACTTAACCTCTAATTCTCCCTCTTTGATCACATTAAAAATGAGGTAATACTGGAAATAAATTTAGAACAGAGTCTAAGGGATAAAAATATTGACTATCATCCAGAAAAATCATAAACTTTAAATTTTGAAAATCTATATTTTTCAAGTTATAGACCATCTTTGGAAAAATAAATTGAAAAAATATTTTTAATCATGGGGAAATTATAAAAAAAATTATAATTATTAAACAATATAGCCAAAGTAGAAATAAAATTTTCACTAAAAATTTAAATTACTCTAAGTAGTAATAAATTCTTTTCTTTATAAAGACATATTTTTGTAAAATAATTTCTTAAAAATAGTTTTTAACCTCAAAAGATCTTGAAATTTTTTTAAGTATGTATTATAGCAAGTACTTTTATAAAGAAAATATTTTTTTTAAAAAATAACTTTTCAATAATTTTTAATATTAAAAGGTAGTATTTGATAAATAATTCATATAAAATGCAACAATGGTCAAACAAAATTTAAAATATTTTCTTGAATAGGGAACATTATATATTTTCACATAAAAATAAATTTTACAAAAATTACTCTGCGAATTATTTTTAAATTAAAAAAAAATATAGTTTTTGTTAAAAAAATTTATAGAAAATAATTTAATGATCAGAAAAATCTAAAAATTTTCCTATAGATAAGTAATGTAATTCTCTTTCTCAAAAAAATTAAAGAAGAAATTAATTTTCAAACAAAATTATATGAAATAATTTAGATAATTCTAAAAAAATTAAATTAATTTAAAAATATGACATGTATAAAAATTTAATTTAAGCATGATTTTGGAACCCAATATAGGTTCCTACCAACTGGATTAATCAACAATTTTCTATGAATATATTTTCTTGATAATTTTCTAATTTGACTCTTGTGGTATCTAAATTACCAATTTAATGCTTGATACTTTCTAAAATTTAATGGAATAATATTCAAACATGCAGAATTTTTTAAATTTTGTATTTTTTTTAATTTTTATTTTCTAGTTTTAGTTTGTTGAAATCTTCTAATCGATAAGATGTTGCTAAGGTTCCTTTTAACTCATTATTTTCTTTTAATAATTTTTATTATCATTTTCTAATTGATAGAATGTTTTAGACAATATTTTTATAAACTTGTATAACTTGTCAGGGGACAGAGATCGTACCTGACTTACCTCGTCAATCACTTGATCTGAAGCTCCCCTTGTAGTGATACTTCCTTCTGATGTTGCTCCCCCTTCATCGATGCTCATTGCAGATGAGCTTGCTTTGTCTTCTTCTTCTTGGTGGCTTACCATCAGCACAAGTCCGGCATGTGCTTTGATCTCCGACTCTGACGATGTTTCGTCCCATGTCTCCTTTAGATTTCTATGCTTTGTATGGATTTACTTCTTGTTCTTTAATTTTAGAGAGTTGTCTTTGACATGCCCTTCTTCATTGCAGTGGTAGCATCTTACCTTTCTTTTCCTTCTTTTACCCTGCACTTGATTAAACTTATCAATTTTAAAAAAACTTTTAAATTTCCTTACCATGAATGCAGTTTCATCATCATCAAGAGAACTTTCAGATTCTAGTTCATCCATTTTTTCCTTTAGGATAATGTTCTTCTTCATCTTCATTTTTAGATCTACATATCTAGATTCATGAATTTCAAATGTTGAAAACAATGCCTCTAAGTTACTTACCTCTAAGTCCCTATGGATGAAATATGCATCTACTAGGGTTGACCATTCAGGAGTCCTAAAAAATATGTTAAGCGTGTACCTTAGTGAATCTCGGTTAGTTACCTTTTCTTTGAGATTTGTGAGTCCGGTGATGAGTTCTTTGATCCTTAAGTGGAGGTGTGTGACGATTTTACCTTCTTTTAACTAGAGGTTGCTGATATGGTTCTGGAGAAGATCCCATCTAGTGAGTTTTGCCTCCGAGGTTCCTTCATGGATTTTCAAGAATTTTTTACAGAGATCTTTGGCTGACTTGTAGGTTTCGATCCGGTTGACTTCTTGAGGCGGTAAAATGCTCAGCAGATGAAAATCTTCCTTGTCCTTTGCCATGAAGTCAACTTTCTCCTTTTTTGTCCACTGATGTTCTTCTTTATCCTTTGGTACTACAAAACCATACTTCATAATAATTAATAATTCAAAATCCATTTTAAAGAATATATCCATCTTTTTTTCTAGTTACTAAACTCCCCCTCGAAGTTCAGTGGATAGATGCTCAGTCCGGCTATCGTCTTCTGTGCTTCGGTTGGCGGTTAGTCCTTCTGAAGTGGTTGGGCTCTGATACCACTTGTAGGTCCCTTGTGGTCGGTAAGAGGGGGTGAATTGCCTTGTACAATAAAAACCCAAAATACCTTTCTCGATCTTGTAGATTGATTAAAACACTTGTATAAAAAGAAACTAATTAAAAAGAGAAAGAAGAGGCAAATCTTTTATTTGGTTTGCAATCAGGGGATTGCTAGTCCAAGACATTGAAAGCTCACTATCAAATCTCCTTCTGATGGAGAAGTCTCTTGTAGCAGTTAAAGTACTCGATTACAAAACTAAACATGATCCGAGCGCCTGGAAGGGTTCTGGGCGCCTAGGTGTGGATAAAATTTTATCTACGTCGCAACGGAATGTGACAACTCGACAAATGATAGATTTTATGGTTCAGGTGCCTGGACTAGGTCCGAGCACCCAGACCAGGTTGAACTAGCTATTGACCAGAGTGCGAGCCCGAGGCGCCCTAGCTGGCCCTGGGGGTCTAGGTGCTTGGACCATAGTCAACTCCACATTAACTTTTTTTTCGGGTCTTCTGCTCCGGCTTTGCTCACCTAGGTGATTTCGGCTATATGAAATAGGGCTCACCCAAACCCATTTTCTATCCATCTCAAGCAATCTTCTGCTTCGGCTTCTCGTCCCTCGGAACTGCCATGCATTTTATTCTCGCCCGCCAGCGTACTCTTCCGCAACGCCTCATCTCTCGGACACACCAAGCCCGTCGACTCACTCCTATGCCGTCCTTCTCGCTAGCTACATCTTTCGCTTGACTTCTTATGCTCTTAAGTTCATGCACACTTAGATACAAGGTATCAAAAAGATAACAGAACCTAACTCTGACTTGGTTGATCACATCAAAACTACCACGGAATACTTACTATCACGCCCCAGAGGAGTCCCTGTCCGAGAAAATTTCGGCAGCATCTCCCCTGTACGGTGGACAATCTGAAACTTTTCTACATCTCACAAATACCTCAGCCACAGGCGGCTGGAATAATAACAACAAAATAAAGCATCACCACGCAGTTATATATAATCAAACAAAGTAGTAATACTCTGACTCAAAAACCACCCTACTCAACTACACTCGTAAAGCTCAAAACCGACGAACTCACCTCTTTTGCCGTCCAGGCAGGCATGTAGTAGAGTAAATCCAAATCATACCAAAAGTCCATCCAACGGAAAGATTCCATACAATATCCATATATAAAGTCCAAAACAAAACTAAAACAAAGTCTGATAGCGAAAAGCTAAAATAAAACAACAACTCAAAAACCAGCAGAGGAGTAGCACTACGTGCTGTGGGGACCAGCGACTGGAACTCCCTCCTGACAGCATCAACCTGAAAATAACAACAATGGAGGCGGGGTGAGTCCAACACTCAGCAGGTACAATTGATATACAAAGTACCTAGCACTAATCATGCGTACAGTCTCCTGATAAGAAAGATAAAAATACATCTGAAGTAAACAGGAGAATACTGTACTAACCAGGTCCTGAGTATAAGGTCAAACAGTCCGAGGGATAAGGAAATCCTGTATGCATGTCAAACATAGGTATCCAAACAATATGCAGCATATAGATGCAGCAAACACAAGCACAAGCAATAAATGCATCATGCAAATGATGCCAATGATGCGTCCTGGTCACCCCTGACGCCAGTTGATCATCTCATACAAAAGTGAGGCCGAGTGGGTAGGGCTGTGACAACCGTGCACTCTGTCGTCACTACTCCTGATGAGTGACCGAGTGGACGGGATGTTGTCGGAGTACACCTATCCTCCTACCCCAAATCATAGATGGGGGAGCGCAATGCTCTCAACTCCCGGTACACGATGACGGGGAGGAATCCCTGCCGGATAACACGTTGTGTCACACTACCCATGAGCGGACCAACGGTGCCTAACAGAGTCCCTGCTACAACACACTCTGCCTGAATCGACCACTAACCCATGAGTGGTGGTGTGTGCAGATCCATGTAACTGGCGATGTGCTCAACAATAATGGAGTGGACTATCGCACAGCATGCAATCATGCAAATGATGCATGGCAATAACCATATAAACATCCTGACCTAGTCCATATATATAGAAATGTGCACCCTAGGTCAAAGAATCATATCGAATCAAAGGTACACAGAAGGTATAAAAACCTAGGTCCTGAACATAGTGAAGCATGGTATATCACTACCCCCTATAAGCATGTATAAACAAATAAAGTATACATGGGATGCAAATCAAGCAATCAATCAATCATGTATCAGATAATGGGTAGTGACTAACCAAAAGAAATAAAGGACATAATTAATGCAACTTGTTAAATTCACTACTATGTATATCAAATGACATAAGTCAAAAGTACCCGCCTCCAATAGAAAGGTCCAATCCAAAATAGATCCCTAGTCGAGACACCGTCTCGAATCAAAGTCCTGCAGATAATGTGATATACAATTTAGCTAATTTTATAAACAACAACTAGCTAAATCCAACCCAACTTAATTAGGAAAAACCTTAATCAATCCATCATTAATTAATCCTAATTAATTATTAACCTGAATTAATCTCCTTAATCAATAATCCTCAATCAGCACAATCATTTCCTTTCGCTAATCAACTTACGATTAGCAATGTGATCATATCTAATAAATCCAAGGATTAAATCTAATCCAACATAAATCAACGGTACTTAATTCATCACAACTACAATAGATTAAGCCTTCCATAATCACATTAGGTTAAGTGAAACATAAATCCATCATAACTTACCTACATCCTCAACTAACCAAACAACTGCAGATTGCAACATCTCCACATAATCCAACACAAATGCATATCCTCCAAATACTCATAGATATACAACCCTAACTCCAAACATAGCTTACCTTAATCAACGACTGTGATTGTTGATCCACAGCAGGGAGTGTTGATACTGACAACAAGATGCCTACAGATGGAACAGCTGCCGAAACCAAGACCCTCCACCGAACCCAACCTCCTTGCTGGATACTTCACTGTTCGGATCAGATGAAATCAAGATTGTCACTCAATCAAGCCATAATCCTAAACAACAAACGAAGCTTACCTCAATCCACAACTGCTGTGGCTACTGGAACAACAAAACAGAACCACAGTAAAGAGCAAAACTAGGGCACAGTGGCTGGAGGCTAGGAGAGGGGCCGACAGTGATGAACTAGGGCACAGGGACAATGTCGCTGGAGTCAGGGCAGAGGCTAGAGTCGGGTCCTCGACTGTGTTGGCTCGAGTGTCGCCTGCGCTGTCCCGTGCAGCGGCGGCGCTGTCGGGTGAAGAAGGCGCGGCCAAGAATTAGGGCACGACGGTTGGGGGTTGGCTAGGGCATAGGCCGGAGATGGCTCGGCGGAGAGGCAGCACCCGGCGGTGCTAATTCGGACCTGGTGACCAACGGAGGTGAATAGGCCGGAAGAAAAACTTGGCTGATGGTGGCTCGGTGAATCTGGTGGCCGGCGCTCGAAGAAGAGGAGAAGCGACGCAATAGGGAGGAAGGGAGAATGGCGTCGGCTGCGGAGAGGGAGAGGAAATCGCTCGGCGCCGGTTAGGGTTCGGGAGAAGATGCCGTCGGGTGAGGAGGGGATGCGGCTCGGGTGCGTGAGGGAGAGGGAAGGAATTCGGCGAGGAAGAAAATGGGAAAGAGGAAAATAAGGAAAAGGAAAAAGAAAACACATAAATAAATTTAACTTTTCCTCACTTAAATGGGATAGCCTAAATAGGCTTTTCCGGACCCCATTTTTATCCCCGTCAACTCGTCCGTACCAGCTCTGAAAAATTCCCGAAAAATATCAAAAAATTTCGGAAAAATCCCTTATTAATATTCGCCTATTTTCCGGTATTTTACACTTACAATGGGGTCTTCTTCTTTTCTTCTCATTTAGGGATTAATTTAATTAAGGAGCTCCTTTCATCTCACAAGGGAAGGAAACCCTAATTTTTTTTTATTAAACCCTTAGGCTCTATCTCCTGGCTAACTCGCTAGCAATGGGAATTGCCCCCTCCCCCCTACAACTTTGAAAGACTACCATCTATAGCAAGGATACTATAGTGCATCCCAGAAGTTGATTGGTTTGCAATTTAGCAGTAATGTTCTACTTAAGGAAGGGCTATTACACATATTTGGTCTTAGCTCCTGAACAACTCCTTTTATCACTTCATTCGGTAAGAATTCTTATCTTCACAAGCTTTGATGTGAAAATATGTTACCTTTGTTGGTGAAATTTCCAGTAGGTCAAGGTTGACCTAGTTGACCAAGCGTAAACCTTGGTCATGGTTTCGATGTTTGACAATACAGAAAGACATGTAGACATGGACAATGCAGGTGCAGTTGTCCATGCGGAGAGATACTGATCAGGGTCTGATCAGGTTGAATGAAGAAGTGTCAAGTAGGTCAAGGTTGACTGGATACTTGACTGGGAAGTCCTAACTGGGATGTTAGGTAGTTCGGAAAGTCCTGGTGAGTGAAACCAGGCAGTTCAAAAAGTCCTGGTGAGTGAAGCCAGGCAGTTCGGAAAGTCCTGGTGAGTGAAGCCAGACAGTCAGGAAATCCTGGTGAGTGAAGCCAGGTGAAAATCCTAGTAAGTGAAGCTAGGTGAAAGTGAAAGTCCTGGTGAGTGAAGCCAGGCAGTTGGAGAAAGTCCTGGTGAGTGAAGCTAGGCAGTTGGGAAAGACCTGGTGAGTGAAGCCAGGCAGGGGAAAGACCTAGTGAGTGAAGCTAGGCAGTTTGGAAGTCCTGGTGAGTGAAGCCAGGCAAGGGAAATCTAGATGGGTCAAGGTTGACCAGACATCTGGTGAAAAGTCCAAGCAGGGAGCTTGGCACGGGAAAAGTCCAAGTATGGAGACTTGGCACGGAGAAGACCAAGTTGGAGACTTGGCACGGAAAGTCGGAGAGGGCTCGGTAGCTCGTTCTCCGGACTGAGGTCAAGAGAGGGCTCGGTAGCTCGTTCTCTGGACCGAACGAAGTCGGAGAGGGCTCGGTAGCTCGTTCTCCGGACTAGGTCAAGAGAGGGCTCGGTAGCTCGTTCTCAGGACCATTTAGGGTTTAGGGCTCTTGTGACCGATCCAGTGATACGCCTGAGTATCTAATCGGTCCGTGACCGATCGGATAACAAACGAAGGGTTCTGTAAGTCATCGATCGGTCTGGGGACCGATCAGAAGGGAGTTTGATCGGTCTCCACGATCGATCAGAGACGCAGCCACCTCTCTTACAGAGAGGTGGGATCGGTCCGGGGACCGATCAGACTGGGGCCTGATCGGTCCCCAGGACCGATCAGAGGTGCCCTGGACCGATCAGGCTTCAGCCTGATCGGTCCAGAACTATCCGTTGGCTCACAACGGTCTTCTGTCTTCTGCTGTCTTCTGGCTTCTTCTTCGCAGGTGGATGCAGGTATAAAAGAGGGCTGAGGGCTTCTACAGTGGCGTCTCTCTCTTGATCTTCTTCTTGCTTCTGCAAGTTATTGCTTCTGCTGTTCTAGAGCTTTGTTAAGCTCGCTTCCGAAGCTTCGCGTGAGCTTCCTCGACTTCTTCGACTGGTTTCAGCTGCTGCTGTGATTCTGTGAAGTTGGTGCTTCATCTACAGATTTCAGTCGACGACGAGAAGGCAAGCAAGAGTTGTTACATTCATCTTTATATTTGTATCTTGCTGTGCTTCTTGTACTTGTACTTGTACTCTGATCTTGTTGTTGCAAGAGTTTGTGGTGAGGTTTCTCCACCCAGAAGGAGTTCTTATTAGCCGGTTTTCCGGGGACTCATCCACCGACGGATTGATAGGCTTCGTCCACCTTACGGACACGCCGAGGAGTAGGAGTTTCATCTCCGAACCTCGTTACATCGTCGAGTTCGAGTTTGAGGTTTGATCTTTCCTTTTTGCGTTTCTATTTAGTTATTTCCGCTGCGCTAACCCTAATCGTAGGAAGAAACAAAGATTTGGGGTCGGCTGTTCACACCCCCCCTCTCTAGCCGCGACCATCGATCCTAACAACCTTTTGCAACCAACACAATGATGAGGGCATCTCTTAATAAAGTGATGAATCTTACAACCACAGAGTTGGAAGGGCATTGTATAGAAATCGTAGACCTCACTGAGGTTACTCCCGAGGAAGGAGCAACACCAACCCTAGCTACAACCCCAACGAAGGGGCCTTCTCGATTGGCAACAAGGGTGCCAAGCCTAATAGGAGAGTCGAGATCTCATACTAGCCGACTTGACGCTTTGATACTGACTTCATCCATAGAATCAGAGACTCCCCTTAAAATCTCGAGGAAAAGGTGCCACTCATCTGGTCCCTCGACCAAACATGTAGGTTCCTCTACCCCTATATAAATATCTACTGAATCATCAACACCCATTGGATTAGTAGGTCACCCAATTACCACTACTCTTCCTTTGGTACATGTCTCTCCCTCTGATTGGATTCCAGCTTCCCATCCTCATATTGAATTGAGAACTCTTTTTGTGGGAGTGAGCTCCTCACATGTCCCCAAGGATTTTCCATATGAAGGCATCCCTCTTGTGGAGCTTACCCATGACCTAGTCTAAATAGAGAACATAATATACCTGTATATTTGCGGTGCAGTAGCACTTGCCTGGAAGAACAGGGAAACAGTGGCTAAAGACATGTCCATTAGAGCTTTAGCAGAGAAACTTTACGAGATGAGGCCAAGCACATGTCTCAGTTGATGATATTCAGCTAGCGATATCCTAATCGCATTGGCGACACTCAGCTATTGTTGCCCTCCTCTACCCTGACTCAGCACCATAGTAGCTATCGTCAGGCCTTCCTCTTTTTGATTCATCACTTCTATCTCCTCTTACTCTTGTGCCCTAGAGCCCCATCTGTGCTCTGTCCAGATTCGGAGAGGAGGATGATCATTGATGTGCATAGATTATATATACTTTTATGCATTCTTTAACACACATTCACTTTCTTTTGTGTGTATATTCTATGAAATTTCACCCCTCTTTATCATATTTTCAGCATAATTATTCCCTTTATTGGAGATCTGCTCTTTGTTCACTTTTTGTTGATAGGATGTATTCTCGAAGCAAAAATGGTGTTAAGACGTGCATTAAAGAGATCAAAGAAGACGAGTAGAGCCTGATCATGTGCTTCCACAAGGCTGTGACTTCACACCCATGGGCAAGTAGCACATGGACATGCCACTCTACCAGAGTGCAAGAAAGTCCAGGTTGTGTGGTTTCACAAGGTCGTGCCAAATTTCCAGAGTCGAAGCAAGCCATGCCGAGCATCCAAAGCGTATTTAAGGGTTGGTCGTGCTAATTGGCACAACCATGTCATTCCTCTCGAACGACTTCATACCATGGTCATGCCAAAATGCATGGTCATGCCATTCTAGAAAAACTGTTTCAAGCTTTGGCCATGCTAAAAGGCACGACCGTGACACAGGTCGTACCCAAGGTCATATCCTGCTCTATAAAAGGGGAGTTCTTCCCTTTTCAAGAGGAGGAAGGTTCTCCCTCTTTGGAGATCCATCTTAGTCTAGATCTACACCCTTTTTGTGCCCCAATTGAAGATTCGAAGCTATATTCACCATCTCCTTCGACTCCAGAAGCATAGAATTGGATCCCAAGATCGCTCGATGACTTGGATAAGCTTTACTCTCGCTTTTCTTTAGATTGGGTTAAGCTTTCAATTTTAATGTCTTTGGATTCATCTCCTCTTATCATGGAGTAGATCTCATTATTCTGGGATAAAAGGAGTAGTTGTGATGTGTGATTGATGCATACTCATTAGATTTGCTAATTTCCTATCCATTTGACATGTTTATGCCTTTTATTCACTAATCTTATGTGTGTATGGTATGTTTGTTCTTAAATCTCATGTTTGATTAAATGATTGTATTGATTTGTTCACCCTGTAGAGGGGATGCTCTAGATCGTATGACCGAAGGACTCTAGTGATAGGGGTAGCCTTTTAACTAGACATCTAGAGCATCATCTTGAAAGGGAGGATAATTCACTACAAGAAAGTATTGAATTAGACTTAATAGGTTTTTTCTAGATCTATGTTATTAAGTGTTAGAGTATCCTTGTGAATGTATAATCTGGGGGTCCTAGTGATAAGGGTACCCCTTTAACTGGACTTCCTTGGTGACCACTTATACTCAACAGCACTAGATATTAATAAAGGTAGCACTTCCATATGCACATAAGGATAGAGGAAGGGTAATAGGTAATTCTAATTACATCAATTAGTATCACAACAAAACTAAACTCCTAGAATACTTCTCTTGACTAAATTTCCTCAATCAACTCTCTTTACTTGCTTTCTCTTTCTCCCTACTTTACTTCTCTCTACTTTAAGAGCATGAATTTTCAAATTTTAATCGTTTATCTAATTCATTGTGATTGGTCTCTAGTGCTTATATCCAATCCCTATGGGGTTGATATCTTTTATTATTTGATGATAACTATGCAGTTACAGATTGTACACATCAAGTTTTTGCCGTCGTTGCTGGGGATTACGCATATAACATTAGTGGACAAATGCTTGAGTTAGTCTAAATATTGTTCTCCTTTCCTTTTTGTAAATATTTTATGCAATTCTCGTTTTATATTTACCTTGTATTTTTTTATTTTTATTTTTGTAAAATCTTTTTTGCGCTGTGATTTTTGTTCCCAATTTCTACACTCTACTTTTCTGCAATTTAATTTCTATATTTTTCAATTTTTACAAATTTGGACTTGAATTTAGTCTTGTTCTTGTATGCAAAGATCTAATCTTATAGGAGAATTATTACCCCTTGATCTTGAAATTGATAGAACTTTCTAGAGAAGAAGAAATCTGCAGAAGTAACAAGAAGAACAAGCAACATCTCAAATGGTAAACAAATATCTCAAGGATTATGCAGTACCTTATGCTCGAGGACTCAGGTCTAGCATCATCAGACCATCTATCGAAGCCAATAATTTTGAGATAAAACCTGCGGTAATAACTATGGTGCAACAACATCAGCTTAGGGGAAGATAACACGAGGATCCCAACCAACACCTTGATGTTTTCTATGAAATATATGAGACAATGAAAATAAACAGAATACCAACCAAAGCAATTAGATTACACCTATTTGGTTTTTCTTTAAGTGATAGGAAAAAGTAGTGGGTCACATCTTTATCTGCAAGCAGTATTACATCTTGGGAACAATGTGAGCAGTTATTTCTTGATAAGTTCTACTCACCTAGTAAAATAGCATATATAAGGAATTTAATTGTGAGTTTCAAACAATTGATGTGTATAATCCGTAAGTACATGATTGCCATTAAGTAATAAAAGATATCGATATCACGAGCACTAGATATAAGAACTAGAGATTAATCACAGTAAATCAACTGAACGTTCTTTTATATATATATATATATATATATATATATATATATATATATATATATATATATATATATATATATATGGTTAAAAATTTGAACTAAATGAATCTATTTAGGAAAATATTAACCCCAAAATAATAATTAATCAGGAAATATGTTTACAAGAATTTTATAGAATTTTTTAAAATTTAAATAAGTTATTTTATGTTTTTATAGAAAAATCTGTTAAGAAATACCCTATTTAAAGTGAGAGTTGATAAATTCTATTTCCCTAAATTATTTTCTTAAAACTAAGTTCAATTTTCCGCCACTGCCTCCCCTCTCCCATGCGCACGACAACCGCCTGTCGCCACGCGCTCGATGTCAACATCGCCTACGTGCCAACAAGTAAGGTCTCCTATGCGCCGATTGTCGACGTCGCTGGCTTCTCGACGCTAGAGCCACTCCGCTGCCCATGCGGGTGGAGCGACCATCTCCTCCGCCTTTCTTTTTCCCCGTCGTGCAATGTCATGCCACAAAATTACGGCTACAATCTCACCGATAGCTGAGGGGAGAGCTGCCATCATCATCGAAGTTGCCTCACCGCTGCTGTGCTCCACCTCTACGGAGTGTTGCTGTGCTCACTGCCAACATGCTGCCAAGAAAGAAAGCATTGTGGTCTCTAACGCCGCGACCACTGTTTCCACCTCTGGTCACTAACCACTGTGCCGATGCCGCCGTGTGCCGCCACAGGGGAAGAAGCCGCAGGAGAAGAAGAAATCGGTAACAATGAACAACTATTGGTTAATCAAAATTTATTGGTTAATTCATCCCCTTTGATTTAATCAATATATTGGTTAATTAATGTATTAATCCATTAGTATTAATTGAGTTAACTGATGCTTAATTGTTATGAGAGATTCTAACATTAGGTAATGTTATTTAATTCGAGTGATAATTAGCAAGTTAAATTGGATATTAATTAGCTGATTTAGAAATTAATTAATTAGATAATTAAGAGTTAGGTAGTAATAGATTAATTTAATCACTAGGTTGATTAAATTATTTATAGATCCTTAGATAAACTTTATGTCATATACTTGTAGTACTTGAGCTCGAGATAGACTTTGAACTTGAAGACGATTTGGACACTCTACATTAAAGGTAGGTAGTTTTGATCATAATGCATGATTATTTACTATCATATTTTGATGAAGTCGCAATTATTCGCTTACCTTAAATCTGTCCTATATTGCTCTTGAGTTTGATACCTTATTATTTGTCTTTATATGTTGACCTATTGTTGATAACTATGCAGTTATGTTGATGATCCATGATTGTGTTTATATATATGCATGATATTACCATACCATAGTGTAGGACATTGTATATTCTGCTAGACCCTTTGGTAGATGATTTGAGTTTATGCTTATTATTAGGATGATCATATCGTAGTATAGGGGATCGAGCATCTTACTAAACCTTTGTTTGTTATTTCATATCGTAGTGTAGGGTATTGAATATCCTAATGGACCCTTGCTGTTATTTAGGCCTATGTCTATACACTAGTGAGGTTAGACCAAAGTGTGACTATAAAGTATTATATTGGACGAGATTATACTTATTCAGCTTACCACTATGTTGGTATATCCTAATGACCATTGTCTCCCATTCATGGTTGAGAGAGTCATTAGTGACCGTTGGTATACCCTGTCGACTATTGTCTCCCATTCATGATTGAAAGAGTCGTCAGCGATCAGGATACATAGGACTGCCCACTAGACCAGATAGTGGTAGCGTGTATTGTCACCCGTAGTCCATAGCTAGATAGTTAAATGTCTTATCTGCCCACTAGACCATGTAGTGGTAGCGTGTATTATCGCCCGCAGATAGTGACATTCATGTGCTCTGATTGCCCACTGGACCAGGTAGTGGTAGCGTGTATTGTTGCTTGTAGTCAGTAGTTGAGGAGCTAGATAGCTACCTCACCCTATCTGCTCACTGGATTAGATGGTGGTAGTGTGTATTGTCGCCCACAGATAGTAGATACCGTGGTTGCCCATCAGACCCATTCGTGGTAACATGTTGTTGCGTGTAATCAGGATTCTATTATATGTTTGTTATATGCTTGTTATGTGCTGAGCTTATGTAGGTGGTTTTGGATGTACGATATGTACTCCCGATTTGTTAGTTATACTTGGTTAAGCAGGTTAGTGTAGTGCTATGTTATTGGTTACGCTTCTAGTTAGAAGGTGATTATGTTGGGACACTTACATTGGTTAGTAAGTACTTTATCTTAGACTGCATCCTTTGATCTCTTGACATTATATTATTCATGTGCTATTTTATTCTACCCACTGAGTTGTTATACTCACTACCCCTTACTTTTTCTTTGACTTTCAGGTTAGCAGATAGAGGAGGTGTTGTGCCGCTCAGAGGTCCTGGTTGCCAATCCCACTCGAGTTAGATTTATGTTTCAATTGTTAGAGTTGTTTTATTCTTCTATTCCTCTGCCACTATTTATATTTTCTCTACTTTGTCGAATCGATGAAGTTTTATTAAAATGGTATAATTGTTTTAGTTAGTTTAATATGATCACATCTTCATGTATACATACATGCATTACTATTTGTGACTTTGTGTTATTATATTACATTGGTATTTCGTGTTGACTTGAATTGGTTCGATATCGTATTTCCTATATTGTCACTAGGGGGTACCGTTCGGTTTGACGGACAAGTATACCCTCGGGGCATGATATGTTCGATGGTTGAGAATCACGCTTCAAATAGTTGGGAGAGAGAGGAAGAAAGAGAAAGAGGTTGAGGACTTTGGTTGGAGGAAATGTTCTCGGAGTTTGGTTTCATTGTGATGCTAATCAATGTACTAAGGATCACCAATTACCCATCCTATATTCTTATGCACATGTAGGAAGTTTGATTCATTACTAACAGTTCCCCATGGTGGTCATGTCGGAGTGACATCTCAATTAACATCCAATGCTACATAATGGAAGTGATTCCTATGAAGTCCGATTCAAGGTGATACTCTAAATGTTTGGTTTAAGGGTTATCCTTATCACTAGAGCCTCCAGTCATATCATCTAGAGCATTCCCTCTACAAAGTAAACAAAAGTATACAATCATTCAACCAAACATGTGAATTAAGCATAAACACATCATCCACATATTTGATCGAGTTAATATAAGGCATAAGTAATGTCATATGGAAAGAAAATTAGCAAATCCAAGAGTATACATCAATAAATTGGCAAATCCAAGAGTATACATGAATCTCACATAACAATTATTCCCTTAATCCTAGAATAATAAGATCTACTCTATAATAGGGAAGAAAGAATCCAAAGACAATGAATTCATAAGCTCGAAACCCAATCTAAAGAGAAGAAGGGAGAAGAAGCTTATCTAAGATGATGAGTATTCTTTGGATCCAATACCATGCTTCTGAAGTTGAAGGTGATGATGAAAATGGCTCTGAATCTTCAATCATAGTGTAGAAAGGGCATAGATTTGAACCAAGATGGGTCTCCCAAAGGGTAGATCTTCCTCCCTTGAAGAAGGGGAAGAACTCCCCTTCAATAGAGCAGGGCACGGGCTAGGGCACGACCCGTGTCACGACCATGCCCCATTAGCACAGCCAGACGTTGAAGCCTCTGGGCTTGAGTGGAACGGTCATGCCTTTTGGCATGGTTGTGGCTTTACCTAGCTCTATTTTGCTTGGTACAATCGTGCCTTTTAACACGGCCAAGGCTTGATTGAGCTCTGGTGAGATGGCACGGTCATGTAAAACCATACGGTCAGAGTCTTCCTCTTCTCCGAATGAATGGCACCGCCATGTGCTACTTACTCACGGGTGAAGGGACACGACCATGTAAAACCACACGGCCAAAACTCTTGTCTTCTTCTTTCGTGTCTCTGAAGCACGTTTCGCATCATTTTTTCTCCAAAAATACATCTTGTTAATAAAAAACCAAATAAAAGCATATCTCTAACAAAGAGAGTAATTATACTAAAAATATGAAAAATAGGGGTGAAAATGCATCGAGCATACGCAAAGAAAGCAAGTGAATATATATTAAAGTATGCATAAATAGATATATTCTACACATATCACATCCTCAGACTTAAACATTTACTTGTCCTCAAGCAAACTGTCATAATCTAGATCCATGTGCTCACATAATGCATCATAATCTCTAGTGAATCAATCCAACTCTATCTACTAGTCTCATTGATGAGCATGATCATAGAGTAACCTAAGAATGACCTAACCATAGGTTCTTGTGCACAGTGTAATAAGTGACTTCAGCTCTTCAAGTTTCAATCCCTAGTCATCGTCAAGTTATCATCCAAATGAATTCCTCATGTTCCCAGCGATAGACACTTACCTGCCACATGCTTGGTTCATATTTCTTAGTCTATCCTGTTGGAATCCTATGGTTGTTTTGGTGTGATCAACAAGTTAAGTTAGGTCCTGTGATATTTTAACCTTGTGTCTAAGTGTGCAGGATCTTAGGAGCACAGGGAGTCGAGCGTAAGACGTAGCTAGCAAGAAGAACGGCACGGGAGAGTGCGTCTAAGGGATGAGACGCTATAGAAGAGTACACCGATGGACGAGAAGGAAGCGTACGGTGTTTCCGAGGGACGAGAAGCCAGAGCGGAAGATTGCTTGGGGAGCAAGAGACGCAGCTAGCGAGAAGGTCGGCATGGGGTGCGACTGAGGGACGAAGAGCTGTGGATGAGTACGCTGGCGGACGAGAAGGAAGCACGCAATGATTCCGAAGGACGAGAAGTCGGAGCGGAAGCTTGCTCGAGAAGGCTGAAATTGGGTTCGGGTGAGCCTTACTTCGATTGGTTGAAATTACCCAACCGAGCTAGAACGGAAGATCTGGACCGAGGCGAATGGAACCGAAGCAGAGGGCCCGGACTAGAAAAAGTCAACTCTATTGACTTTCTTGGTCCTGGCGCCCGAAACCATTCTGGGCGCTCGGACCTGAAGTTTATCAAGATCACGGTCAAACACGATCTATGCCAGAAGGGATAAAGTTTTATCCCCTCCTAGGTGCCTGGAACCCTTCCAGGCGCTTGGAACCCTTCCTGGAACCTAGAACGTAACCCTTCCAAGCGTCCTGACCAAGGCTATAAATATAACCTTGGTACAAGAAGCTCCATCAAGACAAGTAATTCTGATCACAATATTTGTATGCTTTCATTGTTAATTTAGCTTCTTATTTTCTCTGTGCTTGAATGTTGTAAGAGGCTTCCCCGCCTAAAGGAGGTATCTATTGCACTTCATTCTCCTTGGATTAGCAACCTCCTCGATTGTAACCAAGTAAACTCCCTTGCCTCTACTCTTTTAGTTTATTGCTTTTAAATTAATGCAAGTGTTATTTTGAGGGTCGAAGAAGGATAGTTTTTTTTATTTTTGCAGGGCTATTCAACCCCCCTTCTAGCTAGCCAATGCGATCCAACAAGTGGTATCAGAGTCAAGACGCTTTAGGAGGACTAACCGTCGATCGAATCAATGAGATGACCGGAGCTAACATCTATCCACCAACGTTCGAGGGGGAGTTCACTTTTTGAAAACGACGAATGCAAGTTTACTTTAAAACTGATTTTAATATGTTATTAATAATGACGTATGGTTATGAAGCTCCAAAGGATACAAAAGGAGAAGAACTTGAGGAGCATCAATGGACTGACGAGCATCGCGATGAATTCATGACAAACGGTAAGGCTAAATCCCGCCTTCTGAGTGTACTATCTACCCAGGATCTCGAAAGAGTCAGAAAATACAGAAGCACAAAAGAACTTTGGGAAAAGTTCTAGAAGTTCTATGAAGAACCATTTGAAGCCGACTCCTCGATGGACACCGAGCCATCGTCAGAAGAATCCGAGATGGAGGAAATTGCTGGGACAACCCTAACAGCCGAATTCCATCCCAAGGACACAGAAAACTCATTCCATATAAGCATCGATAAAGGGGGAGAGTCTTCGAAAGAAAGCAGCTCAATAGGGGGAGCATCAAAAGTCGACAAGGTAAGTCAGGTACAGTCTCCACCTCCTGACCAATTGCTTAATTCGGTTAAAATACTGTTGAAAGATTTTTTTGAGTTAAAAATTATATTATTGAAACATTTTTGTGAATTATAAATTAAAAATAAAACAAAGAATAGTGAGTTTAAAGAAACTCTAGCAACAGATTGTCGATTAAAGAATCTCGACAAACTAACAAGAGAAAATGACATGTTAAAGGAACAAATACAATTTCTGCATGTTCAAAATTTCCTGCTTTAAATTTGAGAAATTATGACAAACTACAATGAAAATTTAAACATCACTAACCTAAACTGTGAATTAGACTTAGCGCTTTCAGCAAGAAAATTAAACAGCTAATTTCCTTATGAGGCTTTGTCTACGAAAGTGATTGTTGCTCCAATAACCAAGAAGGCCTAGTGCCTCGCCACTACTTGGAAGCCAAAATATTGAAATAAAATGTTTAATTAACTTATTGATAAAGTATTGAAAGTAAATAATGCTTTAAAATATTTTTTAAACATTCTTTTTGAAAAATTTCTGAAAATTGTCTAAGTTAGAATTTTCTTTTACTTAGAAAATTTTCTTGCTTAAAATTGTTACTTATTCTCAAAAATAATTTTGCTTGCAAAACTTAGGAAAAGTTTCTGAAAAAAATTATATTTGTTAAACATTTTTACTTAGAAATTTCTTTGAAAATTATTGCAAATTTTTAGTAATATGAAAATAATTTTTCAAATTTTTTTTTTCAAAATTATTACCCTTAGATTTTTTTTATAACCCCTTTTTTTGTGTGATCAAAGGGGAGAAGGAAAAGTATAAGTCTAGGGGGAGGTATATATAATTTTTCTATCTTTTTGCACTTTATTGCAATATTAGTTATTTCATTTTTATGTCTATTTACTCTAGCTTAATTTGGGATGCTTACATCAAAAAGGGAGAGATTGTTGAAATCCCAAAGTTGTTTTGGTATGATCAACAAGTTAAGTTAGGTCCTGTGGTGTTTTAACCTTGTGTCTAAGTGTGCAGGAGCTTAGGAGCACAGAGAGTCGAGCGAAAGACGCAACTAGCGAGAAGGACGACACGGGAGAGTGTGTCTGAGGGACAAGGAGTTGCGAAAGAGTACACCGACAGACGAGAAGGAAGCATATGGTGTTTCTGAGGGACGAGAATCCGGAGCGAACGATTGCTCGGGGAGCAAGATACACAGTTAATGAGAAGGTCGGCACGGGGTGCGGCCGAGAGACGAAGAGCTGTGGATGAGTACGTTGGCGGACGAGAAGGAAGTACGCGATGATTCCGAGGGACGAGAAGTCGGAGCGGAAGCCTGCTCGAGAAGGCCAAAATTAAGTTCAGGTGAGCCTTATTTCAGTTGGTTAAAATCACCCAACCGAGCTGGAACAGAAGATTTGGACCGAGGCAAACGGAACCAGAGTAGAGTGCTCGGACCAAAAAAAGTCAACTCTATTGACTTTCCTGGTCCGGGCGCTCGGAACCATTCCGGGCGCCCGAACTTGGAGTTTATCAAGATCGCGGTCAAACGTGATCTATGCGAGAAGGGATAAAGTTTTATCCCCTCCCAGGTGCCTGGAACCCTTCCAGGTGCCCCGACCAAGGCTATAAATATATCCTTGGTCCAAGAAGCTCCATCAAGACAAGCCATTCTGGTAGTTTAGCTTCTTATTTTCTCTGTGCTTGAATGCTGTAAGAGGCTTCTCCGCCTGAAGGAGATATCTATTGCGCTTCATTCCTCTTAGATTAGCAACCTCCTCAGTTGTAACCAAGTAAACTCCCTTGCCTCTACTCTTTTAGTTTATTGCTTTTAAATTAATGCAAGTGTTATTTTGAGAGTCCGAGAATGGTAGTTTGTTTTTACTTTTGCAGGGCTATTCAACCCCCCTTCTAGCTGGCCAACGTGATCCAACATATCCAAGGTCTCAAAGGCGTACTTGACTTCAAGAAAAATATAGTATTTATTTTCCCAATAACCTAACTCAGTCTCAAAGGGGTAACCTACTAGTTTCTACTTGTGAAACTATTTTTTATATTCCTTCTTCTTCTTCGTCTTCTTCTTCTTTTTTACTTAAAGTGATTGCATTGTGTAACACTTGAATTTTTCTCTTTTTTTTCTTTAAATGTAGCACTAGTAACCATAGGGATATTTAAATTTTTCCAAACAAGCTTACATGATACGAACATCATCCAATAACCAAGATATAGTCTAAGAAATCACCATGGAAACCTAAGTACTAAATAAATAGGATGAATCATGAATATTCTAGAGTTATCTACTATTCAAATTCAAGCAAAGTGAAAATAAGATCCTTAAAATTAGGCAAATACTCATATTTATCTCATTACAATACAATGTTTACTTCGTGCTACTAGAGATCGAGAAAAGTAGTTCACAAAACATACTAGCACTATCTCAAATAGCAACATGAATCTAGATATAAATGTGCTAACAATTTTTCCATTGAATAAGCCAGTAGTAAGGTGAAGATTGATGTTCTCAATAAGTCACAAAATTAACTAGAAAGACAGTCAAAGCAATAATCAAAACAATTAAAGAAAAATAGAACTTAAAGTAGGAACTAACATGAAAACAAGCAAAATAAAACTAAACTGAACTAGATTGCAAAAAAAATGACACAATATACAACACCCTTTACTTGAACCTTTCATCATCCCGATGAAATCAATATGGTGGAGAAGGGGGCAAAAGGAGGACCTCATGGGAGGAGGGTAAGGGTAATGATAGGGAGGAGGATCTCCAGACCGAGCAATACATGGTCCAGGAGGAAATCTAGGCATTCAGGAAGTTGGCTAATATATTCATGGCATTGAAAAAGAGTAGTCACTTGTTGTTTAGTGATATCCATAGAATGCCTAAAGTCATCAATCCTCCCCTACTCAATGTCATACTCGTGAATAAATTAAGCCACCTGACCTTGAAAGTTCCTTATAAACTGAAAGTGATCACACACCTCTTGGAATTGGTTATCAGATAATTTATAGTGACCCTCCAACATTTATTGTTGGGTATTATGCCTCTCATGAAGTGAATCCAAAGAGGCACGAAATTTTGAAAAATTAAATCTTGAAGGGCCCGTACCATAGCTAAAAGAATGCCTAGCAGGTTCTGAATATCCGAATGGCTGTGAGTATCTAGATGATGAGGGCTCAGTATACACAAGAGGGGTGGAGGCAAACTCGGGAGCTATGTCCGTGATTACCTAGTTGGCGGGGTTGCGAACTGTGACACGCTTGGGGCAAGGTAGAGGTAATGAAAATCCGTCCCTCTTAGGAAAGGCAAAATTATTGTCATCCTGGCAAATCATTCTCATACAAGACATGTATCAAGATCGATTTTATGATTGCTATGAATAACTTCTAAACCATCAAGTTCATAGTCCAAATTTATAGTGATCTGGATTATCAAACTACCAAAAACTATAGATCCCGAGGTTGCCTTCATATATTTCATAAGTGTTTATAAAAAGAAGAACCTGATATCAAAGTCACCTTTATTAAGCATGACCCAAAAAGAGTAAAGCTCCACTTTTCTAATGACCTTGTCACTTTTCCCTCTACTAAAGATAGTTTTACTCATTCCACGGTGGAGGTATCAGAAAATGAGGTTTTGCATGTGAGAAGCTTTAGATCTAGAAGGGTGGTAAGGTTCACTTAAACATGTAATTGAGTTCCAAAAGGAATTGTTATTAAAACTATAATCAAACTTACGAGATCCCCCTATTGGTAGGCCAAAATAATTATTAAAGTTGCTTAGAGTCTACTGAAATTCTTGGTTCATTAGCCTAAAATTGATATTACCAATATAGTCCTCATCACAGGTGAAGTGAATCTCTATTGAGCTCAAAAATTTAAGATTAGGGCGGGGATATGCTGGTTGATGTGAATACATCATATCATTCTAATCAAAGGCACTAATTAACTAATTTACATCCTCCTTAATTCCTAAAACTTCCATGGTTGTAGGGTCCATGTATCTAGTGCAAATAAGTTTTGGGGTAATAAGAGAATAGATTTTTGCTCTTTGTTTCTCAAAATAATGCCATATTCATTGTCATTACCTTCATCGTGTGCAATATATTTGCCTTTTCCATTGGAAGTAGCTTTCTCTTGACCTTTATCCTTCCTCGGATCATTTCCTCCACTAGATCCACTACTCCCGCGTCAGATTCTTTTCGAAAGGTCAGTCATAATTGAAAGACAAGTGAGGAAGAGCTATTATTGAAGAGCAAAAGAGGGTGTTCTTGAAGAAATGAAGAAAGATCTTGAGGTGGATAAGAGAGGATCTTGGAGGAGAAGAAAGCTTGAGGGAGAAAGCTTTTAGATCTAGATCTAGATTGAGATCTAAAGGAAAAGAGATTTGAGAATCTTGGAGGGGAGATTTTGAGATGGGGATGAAGAAGAAGAAGAAGATGATTGCTTAAGATTGAGGAGAGAAGAAAGTTGTGGTGTGAAAATGGGAGAAAAAATTGAAGAAGAGGAAAGAGGAGAGGAGAGGAGAGGAGAGGAGGGGGTGGCGGCGAACATGGCGACACCCTTGGCCATGCCATCTTGACAGTTAACACGGTCGTGCTGTGCTTCAATTTTTTTTTGGAGCATGGCTTGGACATGACCATGTCATTTTGACATGGCAGTGACTTAAATATGTATTACCAAAGTTACATGGTCGTGTCAAATGGCACTGCCTCACCTTGCTTTCCCTTGGTTGAATTCACATGTCGTGTCAAATGACACAGCCATGGCTTGAATCTCCTCGGCCAATTTCATATGGTCGTGTCAAATGACACGACCTCACCTTGATTGTCCTAAGCCAGATTGACACAGTCGTGTTAAATGACACGGTCATGGCTTGATTCACCTCAGTCAGCCTCACATGACCGTGTCCTTTGACACAACCACATTCTTCTTCTTTTCTGGAGAGTTGACACGACCGTGTCTAAGAGACATGACCTGGGCTTTAGGTGTGTGAGACATCAAGTTCTTCCATGGCCATCCTCCTTTTCATCTTCACTGGTCCCTCCACGCCCATGGAAGGGTCATGGCTAGTTCATGGAGGACACAATAAATCTAAAAATAAAATTAACGATACTTTAGATAAACTAACAAAGAAAATATAATGCAAGCAAATGGAAGAAAAGAAGTCCTTGGGTTGCCTCCCAAGAAGTGCTTGTTTTTGATCTTTAGCTATGCTCCGCCTCATATCAAGTTGGAGTTATGTCCATGGAGGGACGACTTTTCCCTCCCAAGGTTTGTGCCTCTTCTTCTCCTTTTATCTTTGCTCTTGCAAGGCAGATGTAGTTTTCATTTTTAATTGGGGTTCTTCTCCTAATGCTTGTTGGATCATGTACAGCGTTTGGCGGCCTCCCATGAGGATGGAACTTCCATTCCTCAGTCTGGTATGCATCAATCCTGCTACAGTCACTTAGAAAAAGAGAGACATGGTTAGGAGATTTAGATAAATCTAATTCCAACCTTTCCTCACCTATTACCAAAGATAGCTTATAATTTTTAATATTAATAAGAGCTCTGATGGTGGCAAGGGTCTTCCCAAAATAATTGGGATCTTAAGATCCTCCTCCATGTCTAGCATAACAAAATCGATGGGTATGATACATGTTGGTGCAACATCCCTCAGGTCAAGGTTGACCTGGTTGACCAAGCTGAGTCTTGGTTTGAGTTTAGATGTTTGACAATAAGATGTTAATTGAAGAAGAGTCAAGTAGGTCAAGGTTGACCGAATACTTGACTGGGAAGTCCTAACTGGGATGCCAGGCAGAAGGAAAGTCCTAGTGAGTGAAGCTAGGCAGATGGAAAACCCTAGTGAGTGAAGCTAGGTGAAAGTCCTGGTGAGTGAAGCCAGGCAGAAGGAAAGTCCTAGTGAGTGAAGCTAGGCAGATGGAAAACCCTAGTGAGTGAAGCTAGGTGAAAGTCCTGGTGAGTGAAGCCAGGTGAAAGACCTAGTGAGTGAAGCTAGGCAGATGGAAAACCCTAGTGAGTGAAGCTAGGTGAAAGTCCTGGTGAGTGAAGCCAGGCAAGGGAAAATCCAGATGGATCAAGGATGATCGGACATCTGGTGTTGGGAAGTCCAAGTAGGTCAAAGGATTGACTGGATACTTGGCACGAGGAAATACAGATAGGTCAAAGGGATTGACCAGACATCTGAATAGAAAAGTCCAAGTAGGTCAAGGGAGTGACCAGATACTTGGCATGACGAGAAAAGTCCAAGTGGGTCAAAGGAATTGACCGGACACTTGGTGGGAAGTCCTGGCAGGTCAAGGGAGTGACCAGATGCTAGGCATGATGTACCAACAGGTCAAGGATGACCGGATGTTGGTTTGGGAGTCTTGGAACTTGGTTTTGGGCAAAAACCAAGTGCTGGATCGATCAGGGGATCGATCCAGGAGCTGGATCGATCAGTGGATCGATCCAGGCTTTTCCCAGCGAACAGAAAGCCTCTGGATCGATCCGTGGATCGATCCAGATGTCCCAATCGATCAGTGGATCGATTGGGACGCGGCTGCTTCACGCGACAAGCGCTGGATCGATCCGTGGATCGATCCAGGCGTTTTTCCTAGAGCACAGAGGCGCTCTGGATCGATCCGTGGATCGATCCAAAGCCTCCCCGATCGATTGGGAACATTTGAATCGATCGGGTTCCGACCGTTGGCGTCGATTTAAGCTGCAGGCGTGCGATGGCTGCGGTATCTCTTCACCGATTCACTCCAGATCTCTCGCCAACTCCTCCACAGCGCTCTCAAAGATCAGATCGCCAGTTCTTGAAGGATCTTGGAAGCTTTCCAAGTCAAGAGGCGGATCAAAGGCAAGAAGAGAAGCTAGGGTTAGGGTTTTCTGTACTCATTGTAAGCTTTCCGCTTGTATTTTGTTTCCCTTTCCTTTCTTCTTGTACTGAGAGTTTTGTAGGGCTTCTCCGCCCTCGGTAGTTACCGAAAAGGAGTGTTTTCATAGTGGAGGGTGCGTGCGTGGTGTGGATCCTTGGACTAGTCACCTCTTGTGAGGTGGATATCAAGTAAACCAACCGGGTTAGCGTTGTGTGATTTGTTTCTGTATTTTCCGCTGCACATCCTAAAAGAAACAAGCAACGTCGAGCAACGAGCGAACGCGACGAGCTATTCACCCCCCCCTCTAGCTACTTTTGGTCCTAACAAGTGGTATCAGAGCAAGGCCGCTTTTCACCGGAATCATCGCCGGAAGGGTCAAGCATAAATAAGAAAAGCTAGAGGGTGAAGAAGTTGGAGCAAATTTTTCAAGTTCAAGACTTTATCAAGCTCAACTTCAAGATGCAATTCCAAGATGGGCTTGGATTTGACACAAGGGTGGCTCCACCATACACTTCTACGAGTTTCGATTCTTGGAAATCAAGAATCGAAAATTTTCTTATGATGGAGATAGAGCAATGGTTTGCTCTAATGGAAGGCTTCAAGGCTCCAAGAAATTCAAAGGGCAAAGTTCTAAAGAAAAGCAAATGGAGCCCGGAGCAAGTCCAAAGGTGCGAGGCAAATGACAAAGTGACCAAGCTTTTGGTCAATTTATTGCCAAGCACCATCCTTTGCAAAATTGGAGAGTTTGAAGATGCAAAGGAGCTATGGAGCAAATTGGCCAAGCTTCATGAAGAGATCCCCTCCACTGTACAAGATCATGAAGAATCCAGAGAGGGTGACTCTTTGGAGCAAGACCAATAGGAGGACTCCGAGGTTGAGAGATGCTCAACCTCCGAAGAAGAGGAAATCCAAGAAGCTTCATCCTCAAGGGAATGCAACGAAGGGAACAAGGAGGGAGCATACTCCTTGTTTCATGTTCAAGATGATGAAGCCTCCACCTCTAGGATTGAGGGGGAGCAATCCTTGGTGACGCCGGATCAAGAAGAAGGAGAAGCTTCTACATCCGGGTCAAGTAAAGAAGAAGAAGATGGTGCCACCTCCGAAATTCAAGAAATAGCAAATGGAGGAGCAAGTGCCATCCCTACACAAGAAGGTATAAATGTTTCAATTAAAAATAAAAATCATATAATATGCTTTGAGTGTAGGGAACATGGGCACTACAAGAGCAAGTGCCCTAAATTGGCCAAGAAGAAGGGCCAAGTGGCACAAAAAGGTAAGGTGAAGCCCAAGGAGACCATCCCCGGAACAAAGAAGAGCAAGGAGCACATTGTGTGTTTCTCTTGCAATCAAAAGGGGCATTATCGGAGTCAATGCCCTAAGGGGAAGAAGATGGTCAAGGCTCAAGGAGGAAGCTCAAGTCAAGGGGGAGCCTCTAAGGTAAAAAGGAAGGTAACTTTTATTGAGCCTACTCCTTTACATTATGGTAAAAAGCATGATAGTTCTAATATTTATCATTTTAATGCGATTTACCATAAGAATAGGAAGCATGAGGGCTTTAAGGAAAAGCATGTGGCCCTACATGCCAAAACTACTACACCTAAGGCTAAGAATGTAGGTAAAAGTATAGGCAAGAACTCTAAGGATTGTAGCTACAAGCCTAGAAACAAAAATGCTCATGGACTTAATGGAAAACCAAAAACTAAGGACTTAGTGATGAAAAATCAAGTCTTGAGGTCAAGACTTGATAAAATGGAAAAGACCCTAAAAAGGATGGAAAATATTCTATTAGGGCAAAATGAGCATAACCTAGGTTTAGGGGTACAAAAGCCATCCAATGGCCATAGAGGTTTGGGATACAAACCAAAGGCTAAGAAGGATGTGCCCTCTTACCATAGAGTTCCATATAGTTATGGAACAAACCCTAGGTCTAGTGGTCAAGCCAAAAATACTAGGGAAGTCATCCCTAAGAGTATTTTTGCAATAAATGTGACTAAGGCTTCTAAGAAGTCTAAGAAAGTCACAAACAAGGTCACAAGGGAGGCTATCCCTAGAGTTGACCTAGAAAGTGTGACCAAGGCCTCCAAGAAGCCAAACAAGGTCACTAGGAAGGTATCTAGGGAAGTTATCCCTAGTGAATACCTAGAGCATCCAAGGAGCACCAATAGGTGTTGGGTTCCTAGGAGCATCTTCTCTACCCCATAGATGGGTTAGAGAGTGTCAACTCCGATTAGAAGGGTAGTTAACCCAACTTTGAGGAAATTGACACTCAAGGAGCATTTTCAAGGTTTTTGTTAACCTTTGAAAAATGAAATGGAATTATTATTTACTCCTTGAAAGAGTAAAATGTGCCTAATGGTGGAAAAATTGATTTTAATCTTAAATGACACATATTGGGAAATTCATAAGAACTACCAAGTTGGGATTTTGGTATGTTCTTAGGAAATTTAAGGCAATCCGGGCCTTAATTCAAAAGTGCTACTCTTGTGGAAAAATGAAATATGCCAACATTTGAGGATATGCTTACTTTCAATTGGCATACATTAATCAAGGGAATTAGAAATGCCAATTTAGGCTTTGGCATTTTCTTGAAGCACTTTAGGGCAATCTAGGTTTAAGTTGTAAGTTTAGCTAAGATTTTAAGGATACTTAGATAGTTAATCTAGGAATACTTTATTTATGCTAAATCTTGCCATGATTGTTTTCCCATCATATGCCATGACATCATGTCTATTTTTGCATTCATGTTTTATTATGCAAAATCCAAAAATACCATGTCATGACATTCATACATCATGTAGTTATAGGAATCTTTCTTTTGAAAGTTATTTTATTTTGATGTATGCCATAACATTATCATGCATTAGTTTATTTCCTTGTAATTAAGGACAAATGGCATTTAACAACAATTATTGACAAGTGACATCCTAGGTGGATGTCTAATATCTCTAGAATGCCTAGATAGATATGCATGATCCCTAGATTAGGGCAAAACCAAAATCTCACATCTCACAAGGACTATAAGGTGACTTGTACGTGTTTTAGTGTACATTAGATACAAGTGAGATGTTAGGAAGATGAACAAAACTCAAGATGTTGATTTAGTGCATTCTTTTGAGTTTTAGGTTCATCAAAACACATAGTTATGTGTTTTCCCATCATTGGGAAAGCTAATGTACAAGTCATGTGCATTATGCCCAAGGAACATGATGGGATATTGGTTTTGAAAATGTTTTTAAATGTTTTTGGAAAACCTTGGTGAAGGCTATCTTTTGAGAGTAATCACCATTGAATAGTTAGACACAAACTTGAAGAAAACACTAAAGTTTTTGCAAGTTTTCAAGTTTGTGTCAATCTTTGAAAATATGATGTATTTTCATAGAAAACTATTTTTCCATGATTAAGTATGCCCTAAATAATGTCTACACGAAATTTCATGATTTTTTGATTTTTGTAGAATTTTCTAGTGGTTTCTGAAGTTGGCTGAATTTGAAATTCAGCAACTATCAGAGGCTCCGATCGATCCGTGGATCGATTGGAGTTCCTGAATCGATCTGTGGATCGATTCAGAAGGCAACTCTTGCGAGCAGAAGCTCGCTGGATCGATCAGCCGATCGATCCACACATCCTGAATCGATCAGTGGATCGATTCAAATAGGTTGAATCGATTGGAACCCAACTCCAATCGATCCAGGATGCTGATTTTGGCTGGGAAGGTCTGATTTCAGCACTCTAAACCTAATTGAGTCTAGGTAACCATTCCAAACCCCTAAAAATACATTTGTATACATAAAACGGGTGTTTTCGTGTGGAAAACAAGGATGGATTGGTTAAGGAAGGCTAAATTGAAGTTTAGGTTGAGGTTTGTTTCAAATTTTGAATATTTGAACCTCAAAACTTCTAAATTTGGGTTTCCTAAAGGTTTAGGGATTCCAAGTCATTGTTGGTGCAATGACAGAAGTTACCACCATGTCTTTAGAGGGAGGGACTCTTTAAAGACATGAAAAATTATTTTTTCATGAACCTTGGAAGGTGGTTAACCTTCTTTTAAGGAAAATGCTCATGTATGAGTTTTTGAACTTGAAATGGGGAGTGGATATCCTCATTAGTTCAAGTGGGAACTCACGTGGTTAGAAAATGCTCAGGGTTGAGTATTTGTCTACAATGAGGGAGAAGTTAAGGATAAATGAAGGGTATGGGACCTTCTTTATCGTGTTGATCACAACGAGTGATGTTGTGAACAACGATGAGCAACTCTTCAGGGGGAGAGTCTTTCAACAATGGATTTGTTGAAGTATACCCGAAATTGAGGCATGGGTTGATGTGTGCCTAAAGATGGGTTGAGTGTGCCCTACAGGGGAGTTTGATGTGTGCCAATAGGGGGAGAATGAAAAGACTAGTGAAAGGGAGTAAGTTAGGCTTTCATTATCTAAGAGGGAGTTTGTCCTCTTAGGGGGAGAATGAAGAGCTTAACTTATGCTTTCAATACCTAGTGGCATGAAGAATGAGGCTATGGGATTAGCCTAACTTACATGTGGTATTGTAAGTGTTATTGTGGTATTGTCAAACATCAAAAAGGGGGAGATTGTTGGTGCAACATCCCTCAGGTCAAGGTTGACCTGGTTGACCAAGCTGAGTCTTGGTTTGAGTTTAGATGTTTGACAATAAGATGTTAATTGAAGAAGAGTCAAGTAGGTCAAGGTTGACCGAATACTTGACTGGGAAGTCCTAACTGGGATGCCAGGCAGAAGGAAAGTCCTAGTGAGTGAAGCTAGGCAGATGGAAAACCCTAGTGAGTGAAGCTAGGTGAAAGTCCTGGTGAGTGAAGCCAGGCAGAAGGAAAGTCCTAGTGAGTGAAGCTAGGCAGATGGAAAACCCTAGTGAGTGAAGCTAGGTGAAAGTCCTGGTGAGTGAAGCCAGGTGAAAGACCTAGTGAGTGAAGCTAGGCAGATGGAAAACCCTAGTGAGTGAAGCTAGGTGAAAGTCCTGGTGAGTGAAGCCAGGCAAGGGAAAATCCAGATGGATCAAGGATGATCGGACATCTGGTGTTGGGAAGTCCAAGTAGGTCAAAGGATTGACTGGATACTTGGCACGAGGAAATACAGATAGGTCAAAGGGATTGACCAGACATCTGAATAGAAAAGTCCAAGTAGGTCAAGGGAGTGACCAGATACTTGGCATGACGAGAAAAGTCCAAGTGGGTCAAAGGAATTGACCGGACACTTGGTGGGAAGTCCTGGCAGGTCAAGGGAGTGACCAGATGCTAGGCATGATGTACCAACAGGTCAAGGATGACCGGATGTTGGTTTGGGAGTCTTGGAACTTGGTTTTGGGCAAAAACCAAGTGCTGGATCGATCAGGGGATCGATCCAGGAGCTGGATCGATCAGTGGATCGATCCAGGCTTTTCCCAGCGAACAGAAAGCCTCTGGATCGATCCGTGGATCGATCCAGATGTCCCAATCGATCAGTGGATCGATTGGGACGCGGCTGCTTCGCGCGACAAGCGCTGGATCGATCCAGGCATTTTTCCTAGAGTACAGAGGCGCTCTGGATCGATCCAAAGCCTCCCCGATCGATTGGGAACATTTGAATCGATCGGGTTCCGACCGTTGGCGTCGATTTAAGCTGCAGGCGTGCGATGGCTGCGGTATCTCTTCACCGATTTACTCCAGATCTCTCGCCAACTCCTCCACAGCGCTCTCAAAGATTAGATCGCCAGTTCTTGAAGGATCTTGGAAGCTTTCCAAGTCAAGAGGCGGATCAAAGGCAAGAAGAGAAGCTAGGGTTAGGGTTTTCTGTACTCATTGTAAGCTTTGCGCTTGTATTTTGTTTCCCTTTCCTTTCTTCTTGTACTGAGAGTTTTGTAGGGCTTCTCCGCCCTCGGTAGTTACCGAAAAGGAGTGTTTTCATAGTGGAGGGTGCGTGCGTGGTGTGGATCCTTGGACTAGTCACCTCTTGTGAGGTGGATACCAAGTAAACCAACCGGGTTAGCGTTGTGTGATTTGTTTCTGTATTTTCCGCTGCACATCCTAAAAGAAACAAGCAACGTCGAGCAATGAGCAAACGCGACGAGCTATTCACCCCCCCCTCTAGCTACTTTTGGTCCTAACAATACAATCATCCACCTCTACTGGTACATACTTAATGATACCCATAGGGTACCTGCATAAATGACCAGCTAGTCGCAGTGCAATAGTAGTTAGTTTAAAGTTTTTGAGACCTAATTTATTATAAATTGAGTAAGAAATGAGGCTAACACTCGCCCCCAAATCATAAAAAGGTTGTCTTTGATTGTAGTTCCTATGGTGCAAGGGATCAAGAAGCTTCCTGGATCTTGAAGCTTCGGGGCTATGATGTTTAGGAATAGAGTGTTGCACTCCTCTATTAGTGCCACTATCTCATAGTCTTCTTTTTTCCTTCTATTGGACATAATCTCTCTCATAAATTAGGCAAACTTTGCTATTTGATGAAGTGCATCAATTAACAAGACTTCAATGCAAAGTACTTTAACCTTCTCTAAGAATCTACTAAATTCTTTATCTTTTTTGGTAATGGCTAATCTTTCGGGGAAAGGAATTGCTTGACTTTGAATTTATAGTGGAGGAAGCTCTTCAACCTTCTCGGTACTCTCCTCCTCTATTTGTGTGCCACTTGGGTGTGATGAAGAAAGAGAGGGCTCTCCAAGAATATCAATTCCTTTATTGGGAGCAGTCACTTAGGGGTCTCTCAAAATCCGGTTATTTCTAAGTTCAATTCTGTTGTAGTGCTCAACAGGGTTCACATCAAGTTTCCTTGGGAAAACTCCTAGTGCTCTTGAAGAAGATGAGGCTATCTGAGCTATTTGCCTGTCTTTAATCATCTGGTCTTTTTCAGAATATTTCATCCTTTGAGTGAGCTGCTTGATTTCATTTTTCATCTCCATTTGTGCTGTATGGACTTCTTCAAACAATTTTTCTAATCGAGATTGTTGATAGCCTTGTTATTGATGTTGATAGCTTTGATGTTGCCTCGGTTGGTAGCTCTGCCTTTGACCCATAGGTTTCCCTTGGTCTTGATTATTCCTATAGAAAAAATTTGGGTGGTTCCTCCAACTTAGATTGTATGTGTTGGAGTACAGGTTGTTTTGCCTTGGGTTAAAACTTGCTATAACGTCACATTGCTCAAATTGTTCAAGCTGAGAAAAATGGCCCTGAGTAGGCAAGCTTCTTGTGCATGTTCCATACTTTCACAAGAATCACAAATTCCTACAATGATATTCACCGTACCGATTCCCATTGATTCGAGCTTCTTTGTTAAGGCATCCACTTTTGTTGACATTAGTGTAAATGCATCAACATCAAACTTACCTTGATGCCTTCATTGGGTTTCCAGGGAAAGAGCTTCCGCTTCACTCAGATGTCCACTGGTGATGGTTTGAGTCGCACTTTCAATGATTTCTTTAGCTTTATCTAAACTTTTGTTCATTAGTGCCTATACAGCTACAGCATCTAGAGACACCTTAGTGTGATAGTTGATGTCGTTGTAAAATATGTGAATCACTAACATTTTTCTAGACCATGGTTGGGCACATTCTGAGCATGTTTTTAAATTTATCCTAATCTTAATATAAAGACTCTGTATCAACTTATTTGAAGCTAGCAATTAGATTCTGCATATACTCTGTTTTGCTTGGTGGATAGAACTTGTCAAGAAATAATTGCTCACATTGTTCCCATGATGTAATGTTGTTGGCTAGCAAAAAAGTGAGCCACAACTTTGCTCTATCCCTTAGAAAAACCCCGAATATAATTAATCTCATTGCCTTTGCTGGGACTCCATTCATTTTCATGGTTTCACATATCTCATAAAAGACTTCCAAGTATTGGTTTGGATCTTTATGTGATCTACCCCCAAATTAATGTTGTTGTACCATCATGATTACCGGAGGCTTTATCTCAAAATTATTGGCTTCAATAGCTGGTCTGGTGATGCTAGACTGAAGTCCACGTGCATAAGGCACTGCATAATCCTTAAAAGGTTTGTTTATCATTTGAGATATTTCTTATTCTTCTTGTTGTCTCTGTAGGTTTCTTCTTTTTCGAAAAGTTCTATCTGTTTCAGGATCAAGTTGAAATAAGTCCCCTGTAGGATTTTATCACATGCAAGAAAAAGACTACTAAAAATCAAAGTTGCAGAAATTCAAGAATGTAGAAATTAAGTTGCAGAAAAATAGAGTATTTAAATAGAAAAACAAAAATCAAAGTACAGAATTAAAATATAGGAAAGAAATTATAGAAATAAAAGTAAGAAAATACAAGATATATAAAAAATAGAAGTATATAAATATTTACAAAAATGGAAAAGAAAATAATGTTTAGTCTAACACAAGTGATTAACAACTAATGTTATATGCGTAGTCCCCGTCAATGGAGGAAAAAACTTGATGTGTACAATCCGTAAGTACACGGTTGTCATCAAGTAATAAAAGATATTGATCCCATGAGGACTGATATAAGTGTTGGATTGAAAATAATTTAGATATCTCCATAATGATATGATATTGCCCACTTTGGGTCTAAGCTCTCATAGTTTTGCTCTTGGGCTCTACCTAAAAGGCCTCATACCAATGGAAATATCTTTCTCTTATAAACCCATGATCTTTTTCATGTGTTTTCAATGTGGGACTATGTTTGCAACCTTGCAACCCCAACAATCCTCCCTTAAACAAAGGACCACAGGCTCCCTAATGTCCGATCCTCAACCCACTAGGACTTTTTGCCCCTCGGTCCACCCGACCTACTAGGACTTCCTTGCCTAGCCGCAACTAGGACTTTCTGCCCCTCAGTCCACCTGACCTACTAGGACTTCCTTGCCTAGCCGTAACTAGGACTTCCTGCCCCTTGGTCCATCTGACCTACTAGGACTTCCTTGCCTAGCCGCAACTAGGACTTCCTGCCTAGTGTCTGGTTCTCTTGATCCAGACACGGGACCCCCCACTTCTTTGTTCGAGGTCAATATTCCACCCACATGATTTGATTAGACCATGGCTCTTGTGCACAGTCGGTGATTAGTCCTTTTGGCAGTCCGGACTCTGATACCAATTGTAGGATCGAAAAGAATTTAGATATCTCCACAATGGTATGATATTGTCCACTTTGGGCCTAAGCCCTCATGGTTTTGCTCTTGGGCTCTACCCAAAAGGCCTCATGCCAATAGAGACATCTTTCTCTTATAAACCCATGATCTTTTCCATGTGTTTTCAATGTGAAACTATATTTGCAACCTTGCAACCCCAATAATAAGCACTAAAGATTAATCACAGTGAATTAGCTAAACATTCGATGGTTGAGAATCACACACTAAAGTAAAGAGAAGTAAAGTTGGGAGAGAGAGGAAGAAAGAGAGAGAGAGGGTTGAGAATTGGTTGAGGACTTTGGTTGAAGGAAATGTTCTAGGAGTTTGGTTTCGTTGTGATGCTAATCAATGTACTAAGGATCACCAATTACCCATCCTCTATTCCTATGCACATGTAGGAAGTTTAATTCATTAACGACACTTCCCTATAGTGGTCATGTCAGAGTGTCAACTCTATTAACATCCAATGCTATCTAATGGAAGTGATTCTTATGAAGTCTGGTTCAAGGGTTACCCTTCTCACTAGGGTCTCCGATCATACATCCACAAGAATACACAAAACACTTGATATCATGAATATAGAAATAACCCATTAAGCCTAATTCTACACTTCCTTGTATAGAATTACTCCCCCTTTTGAAACGATGCTCTAGATGTACGGTTAAAGAGTTACCCTTATCACTAAGGCTCCTTGGTCATATGATTTAGAGCATTCCCTCTTTAGAATGAATAAAACCACACAATCATTCAACCAAACATGTGAATTAAGCATAACCACATCACCCACATATTAGATCAAATGAATACAAGACATAAGTAATGTCATATGGAAAGGAAATTGGTAAATCCAAGAGTATACATCAATCGCACATCACAATTACTCCTTTAATCCTAGAACAATAAGATTTACTCCATAACAGGGAAGAAAGAATCCAAAGACAATGAAATCATAAGCATCAAAACCCAATCTAAAGAGAAGAAGGGAGAAGAAGGTTATCCGAGACGTTGAGTGTTCTTCGGATTCAATCCTAAACTTCTAAAGTTGAAGGTGATGATAAAAACGACTCTGGATCTTCAATCAAAGTGCAAAGAGGGTATAAATCTGAATCAAGATGGGTCTCCAAAAGGGGAGAACCTTCCTCCCTTGAAGAAGAGGAAGAACTCCCCTTAAATAGAGTAGGGCATGAGCCAGGGCACAACTCGTATCACTGTTGTGCCCCATTGGCATGGCTAGACTTTAAAGTCGCTCAGCTTGAGTGGCATGACGATGGCTTTACCCGGCTCTGTTTGCTTAGCACGACCACGGCTTGATTGATCTTTGGTGAGATGGCACGACCATGTGAAACCATACGGCCAAAGTCTTCCTCTTCTCTGGATGAATGGCACGACCGTGCCTTTTGTCACAGTCGTGCCTTTTGCCACGACCGTGTGCTGCTTGCTCACGGGTTAAGGGGCACTGCCATGAGAAACCACATGACCAAAACTCTGCTATTCTTCTTTCATCTCTCTGAAGCACGTTTCACACTATTTTCACTCCAAAAATATATCCTGTTAATAGAAAATCAAGCAAAAGCGGATTTTCGAAAAAGAGAGTAATTATGCTGAAAATTTGACAAATAGGGGTGAAAATGCATCGAATATATGCAAGTAAGTGAATGTGTGTTCAAGTATGCATAAAAATAGATAAATTCTATGCACATCAATGATTCAATCTTAAAGAAGATGAGATAGCCTAGCATCTTCTAAGTATTCATGAGAAAGTAAAGCAGGCTATTCAAGAGAATAACACTAAGTAGAAGACTTAGGTTGATCATCATCATCGTTAGGTACTATTTGATGTTGGAAATTTTGTTTGATCTATATTGACTCATGATAATTTTCATGTGAGTGAGTATAACAAGCTCAAAGATCGAAAGATCATATCGTGTGAGATACTAAAGATGATCAACAATAATGTCTATAAGTTATGCCTTCTTGGTCATTTGAAGACTTCTAATGTTTTCAATGTGAAGCACTTGACTCCATATTCTAAGGATACTAATTATACTACTATAAACTTGAGGATGAATTATTTTCAACCCTAAGTGACTAATGTAGGACTAACATAGGAGGACCCAATTTTTAACAGGTCATAACTTTTGACTCGGGACTCAAAATCAATATTTATCCATGCTCATGCGTGTATAATTTAAAAAACACTATTTAGTTCCTTTTTAGAGGATTTGAATATCTTTTTTTAAATATTTTTAGTCATTTCTATTTTTATGGTATTTAGGATATTTTTGGTATGACGGGCATTTACGAGTTAGGGTTTATAAGTGCCCTATTTTGGTAATTTCTTTTTGCCAGGATTTATGTTAAAAAATTTCTTTTTCTAGTAGGATTTCTTTTCTTTTTTTTTAAAAGATAGAAATTGAGGTCTATTTATTAGGATTTCTTTCCTTTCTTTGAGTCTTAGGGTCTAGAGTCCATATAAATACCTAGTTAATTTAGCTGTTTGATGAATTATCCTCTATTCTTAATAACGTTTCCTTTTTTGGTAAAACCTTGAGACTGACAGGTTTCTCTTTATTTTTGGAGGTTTCTCTTCTTGTCTTCTCCTCAAATCTCCCTTCTCATTAGCCCACAAGATAATTGCTAACATGCCTGGCGTCAGTGTATCACTATCCTTCTCCTCTTCACTAAGATACTAGAGGTGGAGAAACCTTTTACAATGTTTGAGTATAAGATAAATGGAGGAATAAAGAACATAACACTTTAAATGCTACTTTGTGTGTGGTTTTATGGTACTGAGAACACGAGCTACTCATCTCCTTTTATAGACTTTGTGTTAGAACTTTCGAGCCACAAAAACTGCTTTTTGCGTTGCGGAAACCCCGAAGTTCTTAGCCGCTGGATCCGTGCGAAGATAAAATTTTTCATGTACTTAGTTTTTCTACTCTAGATCTACTTTAGATCTACATGTTAAGGAGTATACCTTTGAAGCGAAGCCCTTCGCAAATCCCGCTCGTCCAAGGTTCTTTGGATCTCAAGTGTGTTGAAGTGTACACACCTCTAAAAGTATCCACACGAACAAGAGATGGAGAGGAAACCTTAGAGTGTGCTAGCACCCCAAGGAGTCTCGGTAAGGATGAGAGGGAGAGAAGAGAGGAAGAGAGGAGGAAGAAGAAGGAATCAATTAGCACTTATTCCCTCCTCTTAAGTGGTCGGCCACTTCAATGTGAGTTTGTAACCTCCATGAAATCTCAAGAGTCAAGGCTCTTGGTTTCCCTCATGAGGTGGCATACCATGAAGTTACCTTGATGATGTGGCACATCATCATTAGCTGACCCTATGCCAAGTCACAATGACATGGTATTTGGTCAAGTCAAGGTCAAATCAAACTTGACTCTTCATCTTCCCTCTCATGTCAAGTCAAACTTGACTTAAATTCCCCATGGTTGATCAAATCTAACCATTTGATTCAAACTAATTTAGTTTAATGAATCTATATTCATTGAATTAAATCGACTCAATGAATCTAAGTCTAAATTAGACTCATTTGACACATGAATCAAATTGAGTCCAACTCAATTAGTTTATTTTGGATTACTCTTGATCCAATTTGGTTCATCACATGAACCTAATCCTCTTGGTCCATCATATGAACCTAATCTCCATCTAATTGCCCTTTGTGTGTGACCCTATAGGTTTTTGTAACGTTGGCAATGTTCCTAAACCCATTTAGAAACATAAGTAATGAGCGGTATCTAGCAACACATCATTACTACCCAAGTTACAAGAATGTTGAGATCCAACATCACCTTGTGACTACTAATTATGATTCTCACAATATATAACAATGTCCTTCTATCCTTGACATCTAGATTGATCAATTGAGGCATATATCATGTCATCCTCTAATCAATATATATCTTGAACTCCAAGTAGACTCACTCTAATCAAATGAGCTCAATATCTCATATTGACTCACTTGGGCATGACCATGCACTTAGTGGTCTCACTCTATCAAGAATCATGATGTCACTCCCGTCATATGAGAGGGATAGATCTCATCTACATCACTCACATCCCTCTGCATAATTTGTTACATACCCAGTAATCGCCTTTATAGTCTACCCAATTACGGGTGACGTTTGACGAAGCCAAAGTATGCAACTCCTTATGTAGGGAACCATGGTGACTTCAGGTCCAAGGAATAATAGTTATACTAATAGTTACATGAGAAAGTATATGACACTCATATAATGATCCATGATACTTTCTCATGGCGGGTCATTCAGTATATATTCTCCAATGCATACCCATGTGTCAACTTGATATCTCTATATCTATGACTTGTGAGATCAAGTCATAGAGTTGACCTACATTCTAGTCTCGTCGCATTAACATTGTCCCTGAATGTTAATACTTGACTAGGAATGATTAAGAGTAGTGTTCTCTATATCATTTCACTATCGATTCAACCAATCGATTGATATAGATAAGAACCTTATACTCAAGGACGCTATTATACTTTCTTATTTGACACCAATACAAGTAAGTATAATAACCATAATGAAATACCTTTATAAATATATAGGAATAGGATACATCGAGTCCATACAACAATCATCATATGATTGGCTCTAGGGCTCTAACTAACACTTTGGGCAAGTGCTGACATGGCATGTTCAGTCGACTAAAAAACCTTATTTTGTTGATCTAAAACTGTTGACGTGGAAGGTCGATCTCATCCATGAAGAGGTCTTTGTTTATCCTTGTTACCGACATGACATCCATCCGGTCACTTGATCACCCATCTAATAGATTGAAGCTTGGTCATCTAGGATCACTACTCTGGATCGCATATAACATGGCATATGATCACCTGATCCCATACACTAATCGCCAAATACCACTTATATTGGATATATACTACTGATTCAACTTTCATGTGGCTTCTAATCACTCGATCTCAATATCTAGTCATTCAATCTGAATCTAGAAATAACATGCCAAATAGATAATGGATAAACTATGTATAAGTTGACCAAATCGACTAATTCAATCCACCAAAAGATTCAATTGATCAAAATCCTTATTTTGGTCACCCAAACCTCCTAACTCAATCGACTATGCCTAAGTTTGCCTATGGTTGTGCCGACTCCCATTCGAAGAATAGGTCACTCAACTCATCTGTAACACCCAAAAATTCTCAAAATAATTTTAGAAATATTCTATGATTTTTCTAGAATTTTAGGATATTTTTATGGAATTTTTAGAATAGCAGAAGTAGAAAAAACAAATAGAAAACAAAAATAGCCTACGCGGGAATTGAACCCGAGACCTAGCGAAACTCTATGCCTTATAGGGTGACTCTAGTAACCAAGTGAACCCAGCAGGGCCGTGCTGAAAGGAAAGGGAAACAATTAAATTTATATTCAAGTTGGGCCGAAAATTTCAACTTAATATAAATAGGGAATTATTAAGTGGGGTTTATATTGAACGCAACTTCTCTTCCTCACCCTAGCCTCACGCCGCCCCTTTCCTCTCCTCCTCCTTCTCTCAGCGCACCAAGCCAAGGGCCCTAGGAGCACCTCCCGGCAACATAAAGGATACGAGGACGTTTCTCTCCGCAAGAGGAACGCGTAGACGCGAGAGGATCGTCGAGAAGATCTCTTCTCCGGGAAATCTAGCGATTAGAATCGTAAGAAACTTCGAGCACGAGGTAAGAAACCCCTCACCTACAGTATATGTAGCTTCCGTGTGAATTCCATGATTTAGTTAGTAGTATATAGCTTTTCGGCACAAAGGATGCGAATTAGCGCATACCAAGTGTTCGATTAAATTACTAGCACAGCTAAAATGCAACTTAGGCATTGTGATAGCTTAGTTAAATGCAATAGGAGCATTTCACAGCTCATATAGTCTTGCTACAGCTTTTACAGGACTAGACGTCCAATGGGTGGGCTCCCACAGTCGCCTCTAGGTTTAGATAACCTAGTTTGGGGTTTAGACAACCTAGTAAAAGCAAGACAAGAATTTATTAGCTTATGTTCAATATTTTACTTTCTCAGTGGCACTGTACTGGATTAGATATCCATTGGGTTGGACTCCAACAGTCGTCCTTAGGTTCAGCTAACCTAGTAAACCCTACTAGATTCGGGATTTGCAACCCCGGGTTTAGTTAGGGATGCGCGCACAGTAGATACAGTTGCCGGGCCCAAACAGCAGCATGATTATTATTTTAATCTACTTATGAATATAGTTTTCAAACATCACAAATTAGTTGTAACACCCATAGGGTCCTTAGCAAAATTCTAGAATATTTTATCATGAATAAAGAAAAAATATATATATGCTTTAGTTAAATTTTGCTCCTAGCCGAACACTTAAACAAATAAAATAGAAATAAAAATATATAAGGTCTAGGACTTGAACTCTAGATCTCTCATTAGATGCATGAATAAGATAACCACTAGACCAAGAGAAATTATTGTTAGAAAAGAGAGGGAAACCATAATTAAATGTAAGAATAAAAGGCTCTTCTCTTAGAAGGAGAAGTGAGAGTTGTCTTCTTCCTCTCTAATGAAGAGATGCTCTAGAATATTCTTTTCTTACTCACCAAGAAGGGATGTATCTAGACTTTTCTCTTAATTATGAAGAGAGTAAAAGAAAGGAGGAAGAAAAATATAATTTTCCTTCCTCCTCTCATGATGAATAAAAGGAGGAAATTAAAATGAGTTGGCATTTTTCCTCATTCACCTTCCTACTCCCTCCTCCTCCACCGTGACCTCTTCTTCACCATTTCCTCTTCTTGCCGAGACCAAGGAGCAAGGAAGCTTCCCCTCTCTAGGAAGGATCCAAAACAAAGGTTAAATCTCTAAGGAAAACAAGCGCAAGGAAGTGAGTATCCCCTCACTGTAGTACAAGTAGCTTCGGTTTAAAATGTTTTTCGAAACTCTAAAAATTTTCTTGCAAGAATGTGGTCAAGATAAAGAATAGGTAGTCACTTAGGGTTAACAAGTGATAAGAGATGCTTCATGTTATAGAAAAAGAAAAGAAATTTAGAGCCTTATTGCATGTTTCGGCCAAGGATGGAAGAGAGGACCTAGAACAAGTTTTCTTTGATCACATGCTTAATTTTTCTACTCTATGATATATGAATTTCACATGTTGTTAGTTAAGTCTTCATTCTTCATGTTGTGAAAAAAAAAAAGAGATACCTATCTATATGGTTTGGCCAAAATTGATTATAAGGCCTTAGGTCAAGAATTTTAGATAGAAACCATACTAGTTGTACCTCTTTGTGATGTATGAATTTTTACATGTTTATAACCAAGGTTTTTATGCTTCTTATGGAATAAAATGGTATGAAACCCTACTGATATGTTGGCCAAATTGAAATAAATGGGTTAGGGTTAAAGTTTTGAACTCAAATATGCTTAGATCATGAAGCACAATACCTTGTATGCACTTAGATTAAATGAGCGTGTTATATGTTTAAGTTTTATGCTCCTTATGGAATAAAATGGTATGAAACCCTACTGATATGTTTGGCCAAATTGAAATAAATGGGTTAGGGTTAAAGTTTTGAACTCAAATATGCTTAGATCATGAAGTACAATACCTTTTATGCACTTAGATTAAATGGGCTTGTCATATGTTTAAGTTTTATGCTCCTTATGGAATAAAATGATATGAAACCCTACTGATATGTTTCGGGCAAATGAAAATAAATGGGTTAGGGTTAGAGTTTTGAACTCAAATAGGCTTATTCATGAAGTATAGTGCCTTGTAGGTACTTGTAAAATGCTCTATAGGTACTTAGATTAAATGTGCATGTTACATGTTTAAGTCTTATTCTTCTTATGGAATAAAAAGACATGAAATCCTTCTGATATGTTTCGGCCAAAAGAAAATAAATGGGTTAGGGTTAGAGTTTTGAACTCAAACATGCTTATTCATGAAGTCTAATGCCTTGTATGTGCTTAGATCAAGTTTACATGTTATGTGGATAAGTTCTATGCTTCATATGGAATGAAATGAGGTTGAAACCTACTGATATGGTTCGGCCAAGATGGATTAATTGGGTTAGGAAAGAGTTTAAACCTAACCAAACATGCTTATGCATTTTCATGATATGTAGCCTTTGATATATAAGTAGATTAAGCTTTCATGCTTTATGATGTGATGAAAATATGCTTTACGATATGTTGCATTTCTATGTCTTATGATAAGATGTGCCATGTTTATGATATGATATGATAGACTTATGACATGATAGGCTATGGTCATGATATGATATGCTAGACTCATGATATGATATGCCATGTTCATGATATGTTATGCTAAGTTCATGAGATGATATGCCAAGTTTGATGATAAGAAAATAACATGTTATACTTTATGTTATGATAAGAACATGTTATATAATGCATGTGTGAATGGCTTATGTAAGAAGAAAAGCCTAAAGAGTTGCTTCCCTTAAGTTGGGACCAAGAGCATTCTTCATGTTATGAAAAAGAGTTGCTTCCCTTAAGTTGGGACCAAGAGCACTCTTCATGTTATGAAAAAGAGTTGCTTCCCTTAAGTTGGGATCAAGAGCACTCTTCATGCTATGGTAAAGAGATGCTTCCCTTAAGTTGGGGATCAAGAGCTCTCTTCATGATATGACAAGAATTATGACATGTATGATATGATGAGATATGATGTGCATGATATTTTACTTTGTATGGCTTGTACAAAGGGTGAGCTCCATAAGCGCCCCGGGGTCGACGGACTATGAACGGACCTCATTAAGGGATGGGCTCCTCAGTACGCCCCTAGGTCGACGGACTATGAACGGACCTAGATCCCTAGTAGGTTCGGGGCTAGCTACCCTGTCCTAGGGATTGCGCGCATTTATGTTTACATGTGGTACAAGCCGGGGCCCTTCTCATGATGATGATATGATATTCAAGTATGTATACTATATGTATTGAAAGAAGCATGATGCATATGTGCATTCCATGATACATGTTTTAAAAATATACATGTTTTAAAAATATACATATTCCATCTACATGCACACATTTATGAAATTATGTTTATGCACCCTTATGAACAGGTATGAGTTATGATACATGTTTACATGATATGATAGGCTTCATGATATGTGCTTACAGAATGTGATATGAATCATGATATACACTCACATGCTATACTCTGATATGTTATGCTCCTTATGTGATATGATATATTATGTTCTGTTTTCCCTCATGTTATGTTATGGTTTTTACATGATAAGATATGTTCTATGTTATGATTCTCCATGCTATGTTATGCTATGCTATGGTTTCTACATGTTATGTTATGTTATGTGTTTTTCGGATTTATGGGTAGGCAAGGATCTCACTAAGCCTTTGGCTTATAGCTACACGTTTTCCTTGTACTGCAGATAAAGGCAAGGAATGGATTGTTTAAGGGGAGCAGAGCAGGAAAGGCAATGAGGATGTGTGTGGAAGTGCTGGTGGATAGATCTATTTAAGTTTTTGAATTATCTAAGTTATGCATGTGAACAATGTTGGACCTATGCTTATGATAATGTTCAGCTAGTATGATATCCTACTCATGTTATGTTGGTACGTTTGACTTCACATGCCATGTTAAGAGAACTAGATGCATATGGTATATGTTATGATATGAAAAAAAAACAATTAATTATATATGTCTTCCGCTGCCACGAATCCATATGCGTTAGTATAATTGATGTCTATGTTTTAGTGACGTCCGTCCCTCTGGGGTGGCCTTAGTGCTACCTGGAAGGGCGGGCGTTACAGTTTGGTATCAGAGCAGGTCTACCTTCCACTACACACACATCAAGCCTTTATCCTGCCGCTCCAAGTAAGAATTTTATGCTTAAATTTTATTTTGATATGATATTTATGCTTGATCTTTCTTTATGATGTTTGATAATATGCATGCTTATTATCTTATTTATTTAGTTATCACATTTTTACCTTAGATATATATGATGGTAGATTAGGAACAATAACAACCTTAGGGTAGCCTAGTCATGAATAACGATAACTTATATTAGTTTATTGTGATTTATGAAGATAAAGCATGGTTAGAACACGGAATACCGGAGCAGATGAGACGGTACCTCCACCCGATCTGATGCATGTGATTACCGAGCTCCAGCGTCAGGTCACAGAACAGCAACAAACGATCACTACATGAATGTGATACCTATTATACCTGCGGCTATACCAGTACCTCTGGCACCGGTACCACCGGTAGTTCCTATTCCAGTGGTCCGACAAGAGGCATACCTGATTCAGTGGCAGAGGCTGAAGCCAGAAGCCTTCTCCGGAAACTGTGTGCCATGGGATGCTCAGGCGTGGCTTAAGACTGTGGAAAGAATCGTGGAGCTTTTAGATTGGCCCGAACACGAGAAGGTTAAGTGTGCATCGTTTTGCCTTACAGGCGATGCCAGAATGTGGTGGGACCGAGTCAAAGCAAGGAGACAGGTGAATCAGATGAGATGGACAGACTTCGAGACTGAATTCCTTAAAGAGTTCTTCCATATGCGGGTGACCAATAAACACTACGACGAGTTCACCGAGTTCCGGCAAGGTGACCTATCAGTGAATGAGGCCGTGAAGAAATTTAACCGATTAGCACGCCTATGTCCAGAGCTGGTCAGTACAGAAAGAGAAAGGGTCAGACTTATGCTGAAGATGCTCAGACCTGAAATAGCCCTAAATGTGGCCGGCGGCGTTAATAGACCACAGACCACCGAGGAATTAATTAGCAGTGCTCTGATCACTGAACACTATCAGAAGGCGATGAATGAGGGTAAGAGTCAAGCTCAGAAACCTCAACATATCAGAACCAACTGGAAGGGAAACTCCAACGGTAAAAGAAAACAATGGAACAGTTCTCAGGGTGGTTCAGCGAACAAGCAACCTATGTTTCCTCAGTGCACCACCTGCGGAAAGAAGCATCCGGGAAAGTGTCGTGTGGGCACGAATAAGTGCTACAGCTGCGGATTGGAAGGACACTTGGCCAGAAATTGTCCTACTCAGATGCAGACACCTCAACAGCAGAATATCCAGAATAGAGGTGCCCCCTCACAGCTACATCTAATGCAAGCTGCACTAGAAAGCCCTCAGATTGGCCAAGGGAGACTGGAAGCCCCGCCAGCTATGACGAATGCCAGGATCCACTCCCTCACTAGAGAAGATGTGGCGAACGCTTCGACTGTTGTCACAGGTCAGATACTCATTTTCAGTCAGTATGCTACTGTATTATTTGACACTGGGGCAACACACTCGTTTATCTCTACACCCTTCACAAGTAAGATAGATATGCCACAGCAAGCCTTAGATGGCAAATTTTTAACGACCCTGCCTTCAGGAGAAGTAATGCCATCCACTCATATGCTGCGAGCCGCACCTATCCGAATCGCAGACAGGGAACTATACTGTGATATGATAGTGCTGGATATGCAGGATTATGATATAATATTGGGCATGGATTTTTTGAGCAAATACGGAGCTTCGATTGAGTGCCGTAAAAGAAAGGTGGTCTTCCGGCCTGAGGCAGAATTGATATTTGAATTTAGCGAAATGCCAAGGGGAGAGACTGAGAAATTCCTATCAGCTCTGGAAGCACGGAAGCTGTTGGGCAATGGATGCACGGGGTTTCTAGCACATGTGGTCGATGCAAGTAGAGCAGAGGATCAGAAGCTAGAGAATGTCAGAGTTGTATGCAACTTTCCAGATGTCTTCCCCGATGAACTGCCAGGGTTAGCACCTGACAGAGAAATTGAATTTGAGATCGAATTGATTCCTGGTACTAAACCGATCTCTAAGGCACCCTACCGTATGGCGCCAGCTGAATTGAAAGAGCTACAGGAACAATTACGGGAGTTACTTGACAAGGGACTTATTCGCCCTAGCCACTCTCCATGGGGAGCTCCCGTACTATTTGTGAAGAAAAGGGATGGATCTATGCGAATGTGCATAGATTACCGAGCGCTGAATAAGGTAACAATCAAGAACAGGTACCCTTTACCTTGGATTGATGACTTATTTGACCAATTGAAAGGTGCCACCGTCTTCTCCAAGATTGATTTGAGATCTGGCTATCATCAAGTGAAAGTGAAACAAGATGATATACCAAAGACGGCCTTCCGAACGAGATACGGACATTATGAATTCATAGTAATGCCCTTCGGAGTTACAAATGCTCCTGCCCTATTCATGGAATTGATGAATCGAGTGTTCTCGGAATATCTCGATAAATTTGTGATAGTCTTCATCGATGATATTCTTATCTACTCGAAGACCCAGGAAGAGCACGCTGAGCACCTGAGCATAACATTACAAATTCTCCGAGAGAGACAATTGTATGCCAAATTCTCAAAGTGCGAATTTTGGCTTGACCAGGTGTCGTTTTTGGGTCACGTGATCTCTAAGGACGGAATTATGGTAGACCCAAGCAAGATAGAAGCCGTGAGTAACTGGAACAGACCAAAGAATGCCTGTGAAATATGAAGTTTCCTCGGACTAGCCGGCTATTATCGGAAATTCGTAGAGGGTTTTTCCAGAATTGCGGCCCCCATGACGGCCCTCACCAAGAAGAACAAGAGGTACGAATGGACGGAGGACTGTGAGAGAAGCTTCGCGGAGTTGAAGAGAAAATTGACTAGTGCTCCAATTCTCACTCTTCCAGAAAGTAACGGGGGATTCGATATGTACAGCGATGCTTCCAGATTGGGACTCGGAGCTGTACTTATGCAGAATGGAAAAGTCATTGCGTATGCCTCTCGACAACTCAAGGAGCATGAAAAGAATTATCCCACACATGACTTAGAGCTAGCCGCTGTAGTCTTTGCTCTCAAGATATGGAGGCATTATCTATATGGGGCCCAGTGTAAAATTTATACAGATCACCAGAGTCTGAAATATTTCTTTACACAGAAAGACCTAAACATGCGACAACGGAGATGACTCGAGCTAGTCAAGGATTATGACTGCGAGATCTTCTATCATCCAGGAAAAGCAAACAAGGTAGCAGATGCGCTCAGTAGGAAGTTCTGAGTTACCGGAACTTTTTTTTTAGTTTGAGGACGAACTTTTATGAGGTATGGGAGACTGTACACCCATAGGGTCCTTAGCAAAATTCTAGAATATTTTATCATGAATAAAGAAAAAATATATATATGCTTTAGTTAAGTTTTGCTCCTAGCCAAACACTTAAACAAATAAAATAGAAATAAAAATATATAAGGTCTAGGACTTGAACTATAGATCTCTCATTAGATGCCTGAATAAGATAACCACTAGACCAAGAGAAATTATTGTTAGAAAAGAGAGGGAAACCATAATTAAATGTAAGAAGAAAAGGCTCTTCTCTTAGAAGGAGAAGTGAGAGTTGTCTTCTTCCTCTCTAATGAAGAGATGCTCTAGAATATTCTTTTCTTACTCACCAAGAAGGGATGTATCTAGACTTTTCTCTTAATTATGAAGAGAGTAAAAGAAAGGAGGAAGAAAAATATAATTTTCCTTCCTCCTCTCATGATGAATAAAAGGAGGAAATTAAAATGAGTTGGCATTTTTCCTCATTCACCTTCCTACTCCCTCCTCCTCCACCGTGACCTCTTCTTCACCATTTCCTTTTCTTGCCGAGACCAAGGAGCAAGGAAGCTTCCCCTCTCTAGGAAGGATCCACAACAAAGGTTAAATCTCAAAGGAAAACAAGCGCAAGGAAGTGAGTATCCCCTCACTGCAGTACAAGTAGCTTCGGTTTAAAATGTTTTTCGAAACTCTAAAAATTTTCTTGCAAGAATGTGGTCAAGATAAAGAATAGGTAGTCACTTAGGGTTAACAAGTGATAAGAGATGCTTCATGTTATAGAAAAAGAAAAAGAGAAATTTAGAGCCTTATTGCATGTTTCGGCCAAGGATGGAAGAGAGGACCTAGAACAAGTTTTCTTTGATCACATGCTTAATTTTCTACTCTATGATATATGAATTTCACATGTTGTTAGTTAAGTCTTCATTCTTCATGTTGTGAAAAAAAAAGAGATACCTATCTATATGGTTCGGCCAAAATTGATTATAAGGCCTTAGGTCAAGAATTTTAGATAGAAACCATACTAGTTGTACCTCTTTGTGATGTATGAATTTTTACATGTTTATAACCAAGGTTTTTATGCTTCTTATGGAATAAAATGGTATGAAACCCTACTGATATGTTGGCCAAATTGAAATAAATGGGTTAGGGTTAAAGTTTTGAACTCAAATATGCTTAGATCATGAAGCACAATACCTTGTATGCACTTAGATTAAATGGGCGTGTTATATGTTTAAGTTTTATGCTCCTTATGGAATAAAATGGCATGAAACCCTACTGATATGTTTGGCCAAATTGAAATAAATGGGTTAGGGTTAAATTTTTGAACTCAAATATGCTTAGATCATGAAGTACAATACCTTGTATGCACTTAGATTAAATGGGCTTGTCATATGTTTAAGTTTTATGCTCCTTATGGAATAAAATGATATGAAACCCTACTGATATGTTTCGGGAAAATGAAAATAAATGGGTTAGGGTTAGAGTTTTGAACTCAAATAGGCTTATTCATGAAGTATAGTGCCTTGTAGGTACTTGTACAATGCTCTATAGGTACTTAGATTAAATGTGCATGTTACATGTTTAAGTCTTATGCTTCTTATGGAATAAAAAGACATGAAACCCTTCTGATATGTTTTGGCCAAAATAAAATAAATGGGTTAGGGTTAGAGTTTTGAACTCAAACATGCTTATTCATGAAGTATTATGCCTTGTATGTGCTTAGATCAAGTTTACATGTTATGTGGATAAGTTCTATGCTTCATATGGAATGAAATGAGGTTGAAACCTACTGATATGGTTCGGCCAAGATGGATTAATTGGGTTAGGAAAGAGTTTAAACCTAACCAAACATGCTTATGCATTTTCATGATATGTAGCCTTTGATATATAAGTAGATTAAGCTTTCATGCTTTATGATGTGATGAAAATATGCTTTACGATATGTTGCATTTCTATGTCTTATGATAAGATGTGCCATGTTTATGATATGATATGATAGACTTATGACATGATAGGCTATGGTCATGATATGATATGCTAGACTCATGATATGATATGCCATGTTCATGATATGTTATGCTAAGTTCATGAGATGATATGCCAAGTTTGATGATAAGAAAATAACATGTTATACTTTATGTTATGATAAGAACATGTTATATAATGCATGTGTGAATGGCTTATGTAAGAAGAAAAGCCTAAAGAGTTGCTTCCCTTAAGTTGGGACCAAGAGCACTCTTCATGTTATGAAAAAGAGTTGCTTCCCTTAAGTTGGGATCAAGAGCACTCTTCATGCTATGGTAAAGAGATGCTTCCCTTAAGTTGGGGATCAAGAGCTCTCTTCATGATATGACAAGAATTATGACATGTATGATATGATGAGATATGATATGCATGATATTTTACTTTGTATGGCTTGTACAAAGGGTGGGCTCCATAAGCGCCCCGGGGTCGACGGACTATGAACGGACCTCGTTAAGGGATGGGCTCCTCAGTACGCCCCTAGGTCGACGGACTATGAACGGACCTAGATCCCTAGTAGGTTCGGGGCTAGCTACCCTGTCCTAGGGATTGCGCGCATTTATGTTTACATGTGGTACAAGCCGGGGCCCTTCTCATGATGATGATATGATATTCAAGTATGTATACTATATGTTTTGAAAGAAGCATGATGCATATGTGCATTCCATGATACATGTTTTAAAAATATACATGTTTTAAAAATATACATATTGCATCTACATGCACACATTTATGAAATTATGTTTATGCACCCTTATGAACAGGTATGAGTTATGATACATGTTTACATGATATGATAGGCTTCATGATATGTGCTTACAGAATGTGATATGAATTATGATATACACTCACATGCTATACTCTGATATGTTATGCTCCTTATGTGATATGATATATTATGTTCTGTTTTCCCTCATGTTATGTTATGAGATGTTATGGTTTTTACATGATAAGATATATTCTATGTTATGCTATGCTATGGTTTCTACATGTTATGTTATGTTATGTGTTTTTCAGATTTATGGGTAGGCAAGGATCTCACTAAGCCTTTGGCTTATAGCTACACGTTTTCCTTGTACTACAGATAAAGGCAAGGAATGGATTTTTTAAGGGGAGCAGAGCAGGAAAGGCAATGAGGATGTGTGTGGAAGTGCTGGTGGATAGATCTATTTAAGTTTTTGAATTATCTAAGTTATGCATGTGAACAATGTTGGACCTATGCTTATGATAATGTTCAGCTAGTATGATATCCTACTCATGTTATGTTGGTACGTTTGACTTCACATGCCATGTTAAGAGAACTAGATGCATATGGTATATGTTATGATATGAAAAAAAAAACAATTAATTATATATGTCTTCCGCTGCCATGAATCCATATGCGTTAGTATAATTGATGTCTATGTTTTAGTGACGTCCGTCCCTCTGGGGTGGCCTTAGTGCTACCTGGAAGGGCGGGCGTTACATTAGTCATGTGAGTTCAGTCAGCTTTAGCATCAGATTAGTATTAGCTTAGCTCAGTTTTATATCAGTTTAGTTTTCTGTTGATACAACATGATAGTTTATGATTAGTTCTATTGCTATGATCAGTTGTATTTCTATGTGTTGTATGCCATGCCATGTTTAGCATATTCAGTATGTTCTTTTCAAATAGCATGTTTTCAAAGCATGATTTGCATCGATTGCATGTTTTAGTGAGGTAGATGGTTTCTTACTAAGCTCTCAAGCTTACAGATACTTTTTCCTTATACTGCAGATAAGGGTAAAGGAAAGATGGATTAGCGGAGGCTGGAGGGCAATGCGATGAAGATGTGTGTGGATGGAACTTGGAATAGAGATCTTAGGGAATTTCAGCAAACTTATTTTAAGCATTAGAACCTTTTAGCATTTTATTGTTTTGCACCTTAGTATGTTAATTGCTATGAATTAGTTAGTCATGCACCCTATCATGCTTAAAATACTATTTGTGTGATGTTAGAATGCTTTACATTTAGTTTAGAATTGATATGGGAAGTTTTGGCACGAACAAGTGTTGAAATCAGACTTCTAGTACGAAATCAGAAACCCCAATCGATCGGCTGATCGATTGGAGGCTTCTCAATCGATCAGCCGATCGATTGAGAAGTTCGTACCACGAACAGTAGGCCTCTGGATCGATCAGCCGATCGATCCAGCAAATTTTGTCGCGAACAGAAGGCTCTGGGATCGATCACTGGATCGATTGGCCAGTTTGGATCGATCAGCCGATCGATCCAGAATATTGCCCGAGCACAGTAGCGTGCTGGATCGATCCAACTTAAGCCACATATACAGTAGCCACCTGGATCGATCCACGGATCGACCCGGCCATTCCAATCGATCCGTGGGTCGATTGGGAGGCCTGATATCAGCAAGAAACTCTTAGTTAATTTCCTTGACCATTGGGGAATGTAATATATGTCATGAATAGTTTAGATTACACCCTTTAGCACATGTAGAACCAAGAAATGATAATAGTTTAGCACAATTTTAAATAGTACAGCTTCCGCACTAGGTTTAATGATGGTCATGGAATAGTTAGCACAGATTAATGTAACGATCGGCCTCACAGCCTAGTCAGTAGAAGGTGGGTCGTTACAGAGTGGTATCAGAGCCAAGTTTCCATACTTCCTACACACACATCAGCATTGAACCTGCAGCTTCCAAGTAAGAACACCTCTCACCTTATTTATGTTTACTGTTTTCATGTTAGAAGTAAATGAAGCATGTTTATTTATGATAGTACCTAACATGATAACCATAGATATGCAGTTATGATTGTATTAGTTATGTGTGTCCTCTATGTCTCTAGAATGGCACGAGGACGCCCAGCTAGAAGGGCACCAGCTACTGAGCCCCAGCATGAGGCAGGCAGTTCAGTGCCTCCCCCAGACCTTACAGCATTAGTGGCTCAGTTACAGCAGCAGCTAGCTGAACAGCAACAGGAGATAGCCACTTTAAAGGCTAATCAGCAGAATACTCCCACAGTCACCCCGGAACCAAACTTAGCAACGCCAGTAGTCTTAGAGGTTCCACCAGTCCAGCCTACAGCACCAGTAGCCCCAGCAGCAGAGGCAAAGAGAGAAGCCTATCTGATCCAGTGGCAGAGAGTCAAGCCCGAAGAAGGTGAAGTGCGCCTCCTTCCGCCGATAGGAGATGCACGCATGTGGTGGGAGAGAATCAGAGCGAAGCGCCCAGTAAACCAGATGACATGGGCAGACTTCGAGAAGGAGTTCTTTGAAGAATTCTTTCACATGCGGGTCACAAACCGCCACTACGATGAGTTCACTGAGTTTCGTCAGGGCAACCTATCAGTTGAGGAAGCCGTGAAGAAATTCAATAGATTAGCTCGTCTATGCCCTGAACTAGTCAGCACAGAGAAAGAAAGAGTCCGGTTGATGCTCAAGATGCATAGGCCGCAAACCACCGAAGAACTAGTCAGCAGTGCTCTGACCACCGAGCACTACCAGAACAATATCAAGCAGCAGAAGCAAGTTCTCACAGAATCTAAAGGTCAAGGAGGTTCAGGCACTCAGAAACAACAGGGCCACAGCTCCAATTGGAAAGGGAACTCTAGCAATAAGCGCAAGCCAGGGAGTTACCCAAAAGGAGGGCCAGCTAGCAAACAGCCCAGTTATCCAAAGTGTGCTACTTGCGGGAAATTCCACCCTGGAGTTTGTCGTAAGGGCACCCGAGGATGCTTTGAATGTGGACAGGAAGGACATATGGCTAAGCAGTGCCCGAACAAGACTAGTCTTCCTCCACCACAGCCGATTCAGTACGGAGGCCAGCCAGCCCAGTTACATCAGATGCAGGCCGCTCTAGATGGTCCACACATCAGCCAGGGTAGACTAGAAGCCCCTCCAGCTATGACGAATGCAAGGATCTACTCCTTAACCAGAGAAGACGTAGCAAATGCCTCGACAGTTGTTACAGGTCAGATTAGTATTTTACAACAAAGTACAACTGTCTTATTCGATACTGGAGTAACCCATTCATATATATCCAGGGCATTTGCTGAGAAGTTAGCAAGACCTCCAGAGGTACTCAGTGGTCAGTTTCTGACGACCTTACCTTCAGGAGAAATTATGGCATCCACGCACTGGCTCAGAGCAGTGCCAGTCATTATAGCAAACAGAGAGCTCTTTTGTGATCTGATAGTGCTAAATATGATTGACTATGACGTCATATTTGGGATGGACTTCTTGATCAAATACGGTGCCTCAATAGAATGCCGTAAGCAGAAAGTTGTATTCCAACCTGAAGCAGAAGTACAGTTCAAGTTCGTCGGAGAACCAAAGCGAAAGCCCAAGAAGTTTCTCTCAGCTATGAAGGCGCAGAGGTTAATGGATTCAGGATGTACGGGATTCTTAGCACACGTAGTCAGTACCAGCCAGGACAAGGACCAACAGCTAGCAGAGGTCCGAGTCGTATGTGACTACCCAGCAGTCTTCCCTGAAGAGTTACCAGGCCTAGCACCAGACAGGGAGATTGAATTCGAAATAGAGCTCATTCCCGGTACAAATCCTATTTCCAAAGCACCTTACCGCATGGCTCCAGCAGAACTAAAAGAACTTCATGAGCAACTACAGGAGCTGCTTGACAAGGGCTTCATACGTCCGAGTCACTCACCATGGGGAGCGCCTGTATTGTTCGTGAAGAAGAAGGACGGGAGCATGCGCCTGTGTATAGATTACTGGGCACTGAATCAAGTCACGATCAAGAACAGGTATCCTCTTCCCAGAATAGATGACCTGTTTGACCAGCTAAAGGAAGCAGCAGTGTTCTCTAAAATAGACCTCAGATCAGGTTATCATCAGGTGAAAGTCAAGGAAGGGGATATACCCAAGACAGCCTTCAGGACTAGATACGGACATTACGAGTTCGTAGTCATGCCCTTCGGCGTGACAAATGCTCCAGCTACTTTCATGGACCTCATGAACAGGGTATTCAGAGAATACTTAGATAAGTTCGTTATCGTGTTCATCGATGACATTCTTATCTATTCAGGAACTCAGGAAGAACACGTAAAGCACCTGAGAATAGTACTGCGGACCCTTCAGCAGAACCAGTTGTACGCCAAGTTCACAAAATGTGAATTTTAGTTAGATCAGGTAGCCTTCCTGGGTCACATCATCTCAAAGGATGGTATCATGGTAGACCCCAGTAAGATAGAAGCTGTGAGTAATTGGAAAAGACCCAAGAACGCCAGTGAGATCAGAAGCTTTCTGGGATTAGCAGGTTATTACAGAAAATTCGTAGAGGACTTCTCCAGGATAGCCTCCCTACTGATAGCCCTTACCAGAAAGAACAGAAAATTTCAGTGGACCGAGGACTGCGAGAACAGTTTTAGCGAGCTAAAGAGAAGATTGACCAGCGCACCTATTCTGACTCTACCAGAAAATACAGACAGCTTCGATATATATAGTGATGCCTCGAAGTTGGGACTAGGAGTAGTGCTGATGCAAGATGGCAAGGTAATCGCCTACGCCTCCAGACAACTCAAGGATTATGAGAGGAATTACCCCACTCATGACCTTGAGCTTGCAGCAGTGGTGTTCGCTCTCAAAATTTGGAGACATTACTTGTATGGAGCTCAGTGCAGAATGTATACAGATCATCAGAGTCTGAAGTACTTCTTCACTCAAAAGGATCTGAATATGCGACAGCGCAGATGGCTAGAGCTGGTCAAGGACTACGATATAGACATCCTCTACCACCCAGGAAAAGTAAATAGGGTAGCGGACGCCCTTAGCAGAAAGTCCAGTGCTGCCCTATTATCTTTAGCAGCCATGTCACCACCCCTACAGAAAGAGATCACAGATTTCGGTCTCGAACTCATAGACGGGCAGCTCTCTGCTATGACATTAGAGTCTACCTTGCTTGGTGACATCCAGACAGCTCAGGAACAGGATCCTGAAATTCAGAAAATCAAGCAAGGATTGGCAGAAACAGAAAGTGGAGAGTTCAGAGCGTCAGCTAGCGGGGTGTTGTATTTTGGCGACAGATTATGTGTTCCAGATCAGGAGGAACTCAGAAGGAAGATTTTAGATGAGGCTCACAAGACTCCCTATGCGATGCATCCAGGCTCTACCAAAATGTACCAGGACTTGAAGAAGCGTTTTTGGTGGCCCGGAATGAAGAGAGACATCGCTCGATATGTTATCACCTGCCTCACCTGTCAGAGGGTCAAGGCAGAACATCAGAGACCAGGAGGAGTTTTGCAGCCCATTCAGATCCCAGAATGGAAGTGGGAAGACATTTCGATGGATTTCATAGTGGGATTACCCAGAACCTCGAATGGTTTTGATACCATCTGGGTAATAGTTGACAGGTTAACTAAATCAGCCCACTTCTTAGCTATCAGGATATCCTACTCCATGGAACAGCTAGCTCAGTTGTATCTCAAGGAGATCGTTAGATTACATGGAGTCCCACGAACCATTATATCAGACAGAGACAGTAGGTTCACATCACACTTTTGGAAGTGTGTACAATCAGCGTTGGGCACGAAGTTAAAGTTCAGCACAGCTTTCAATCCTCAGACAGATGGTCAGACGGAGCGAGTAAATCAGGTACTCGAGGATATGCTCCGAGCATGTGCCCTAGATTTCAAGGGTAGTTGGTGTAAATATCTGAGTTTAGCAGAATTTGCATACAACAACAGCTATCAGGCCACCATCGGCATGGCACCTTACGAGGCTCTCTATGGGTGGAGGTGTAGATCTCCAATCTGCTAGTATGAGAGTGGTGAACAGAAAGAACTAGAACTTCAGACAGATCTAGTAGCAGATACCACAACAGCTATACAGCAGATCCGCCAGAGGATAAAGATAACTCAGAGTCGCCAGAAAAGCTATGCTGATACACGGCGCATACCCTTATAGTTTTTAGTTGGGGATTCAGTATTCCTCAGAGTGGCTCCCATGAAGGGAGTAATGCGTTTTGGGAAGAAGGGCAAACTAAGTCCCAGATATGTGGGACCATACCTTATCACTAAAAGAGTTGGCAAGGTAGCATATGAGCTAGAGCTACCACAGGAGATGTCAGCCATCCATAATGTATTTCATGTCTCTATGCTGAAGAAGCATACCCCAGATGCCACCCAGGTGAATGAGCCCCAGTCGGTACAGATCCGCGAAGACCTCAGCTATGACAGTCGGCCTATTCAGATAATAGATCGAGCAGTTAAGAAATTGCAGAACAAGGAAGTACCATTAGTCAAAGTTATTTGGCACAGTCACACAGCAGAAGAGGCAACTTGGGAGACAGAGGCCAGCATGAGACACAAGTACCCAGAGTTATTCTAAGTTCGAGGACGAACTTTTTATAAGGTATGGGGGATTGTAACACCCAAAAATTCTTAAAACTATTTTATAAATATTCTATGATTTTTCTGGAATTTTAGGATATTTTTATGGAATTTTTAGAATAGCAGAAGTAGCAAAAACAAATAGAAAACAAAAATAGCCTACGCGGGAATTGAACCCGAGACCTAGCGAAACTCTATACCTTATAGGGTGACTCTAGTAACCAAGTGAACCCAGCAGGGCCGTGCTGAAAGGAAAGGGAAACAATTAAATTTATATTCAAGTTGGGCCGAAAATTTCAACTTAATATAAATAGGGAATTATTAAGTGGGGTTTATATTGAACGCAACTTCTCTTCCTCACCCTAGCCTCACGTCACCCCTTTCCTCTCCTCCTCCTTCTCTCGGCGCACCAAGCCAAGGGCCCTAGGAGCACCTCCCGGTAACATAAAGGATACGAGGACGTTTCTCTCCGCAAGAGGAACGCGTAGACGCGAGAGGATCGTCGAGAAGATCTCTTCTCTGGGAAATCTAGCGATTAGAATCGTAAGAAACTTCGAGCACGAGGTAAGAAACCCCTCACCTACAGTATAAGTAGTTTCCGTGTGAATTCCATGATTTAGTTAGTAGTATATAGCTTTTCGGCACAAAGGATGCGAATTAGCGCATACCAAGTGTTCGATTAAATTACTAGCACAGCTAAAATGCAACTTAGGCATTGTGATAGCTTAGTTAAATGCAATAGGAGCATTTCACAGCTCATATAGTCTTGCTACAGCTTTTACAGGACTAGACGTCCAATGGGTAGGCTCCCACAGTCGCCTCTAGGTTTAGATAACCTAGTTTGGGGTTTAGACAACCTAGTAAAAGCAAGACAAGAATTTATTAGTTTATGTTCAATATTTTACTTTCTCAGTGGCACTGTACTGGATTAGATATCCATTGGGTTGGACTCCCACAGTCGTCCCTAGGTTCAGCTAACCTAGTAAACCCTACTAGATTTGGGATTTGTAACCCCGGGTTTAGTTAGGGATGCGCGCACAGCAGGTACAGTTGTCGGGCCCAAACAACAGCATGATTATTATTTTAATCTACTTATGAATATAGTTTTCAAACATCACAAATTAGTCATGTGAGTTCAGTCAGCTTTAGCATCAGATTAGTATTAGCTTAGCTCAGTTTTATATCAGTTTAGTTTTCTGTTGATACAACATGATAGTTTATGATTAGTTCTATTGCTATGATCAGTTTTATTTCTATGTGTTGTATGCCATGCCATGTTTAGCATATTCAGTATGTTCTTTTCAAATAGCATGTTTTCAAAGCATGATTTGCATCGATTGCATGTTTTAGTTAAGTAGATGGTTTCTTACTAAGCTCTCAAGCTTACAGATACTTTTTCCTTATACTGCGGATAAGGGTAAAGGAAAGATGGACTAGCGGAGGCTGGAGGGCAATGCGATGAAGATGTGTGTGGATGGAACTTGGAATAGAGATCTTAGGGAATTTCAGCAAACTTATTTTAAGCATTAGAACCTTTTAGCATTTTATTATTTTGCACCTTAGTATGTTAATTGCTATGAATTAGTTAGTTATGCACCCTATCATGCTTAAAATATTATTTGTGTGATGTTAGAATGTTTTACATTTAGTTTAGAATTGATATGGAAAGTTTTGGCACGAACAAGTGCTGAAATCAGACTTCTGGTATGAAATCAGAAACCCCAATCGATCGGCTGATCGATTGGAGGCTTCTCAATCGATCAGCCGATCGATTGAGAAGTTCGTACCGTGAACAGTAGGCCTCTGGATCGATCAGCCGATCGATCCAGCAAATTCTGTCGCGAACAGAAGGCTCTGGGATCGATCACTGGATCGATTGGCCAGTTTGGATCGATCAGCCGATCGATCCAGAATATTGCCCGAGCACAGTAGCATGCTGGATCGATCCAACCTAAGCCCCATATACAGTAGCCACCTGGATCGATCCACGGATCGACCCGACCATTCCAATCGATCCGTGGGTCGATTGGGAGGCCTGATATCAGCAAGAAACTCTTAGTTAAGTTCCTTGACCATTGGGGAATGTAATATATGTCATAAATAGTTTAGATTACACCCTTTAGCACATGTAGAACCAAGAAATGATAATAGTTTAGCACAATTTTAAATAGTACAGCTTCCGCACTAGGTTTAATGATGGTCATGGAATAGTTAGCACAGATTAATGTAACGATCGGCCTCATAGCCTAGTCAGTAGAAGGCGGGTCGTTACATCATCTCACCAACTTACCTTATGCAGGTTTTCTCTCAGCTTCTCATCCCTTAGATGCATCAAGCCTTTCTGACTCACTATCCATGCATCCTTCTTGCTTCACCAGAGTACTCTTGGTTGGATTGTTATGGACCGGCTAGAGGGGTGAATAGCCTGCAATAAAATGTTAACACTTCTCTTGTTATCAGACTTAGTAATAACACACAGTTAATTTATTAAAATAATAAAACATAAACAAAGTAAAAGACACATCGAATTTACTTGGTTTACAATTAAGGAGATTACTAATCCAAGGCAATGGAAGATCAACTAGAAAGGTCTCCTTCATTAAAGGTGGAGTAGCTTCTTACAAACTTTGAAAGCTCATAAACTAAAGAATGAATGTAGAAATGAAGTACATAGTATTTTTTGGACTAAGAGGACAAGCCCTCTATTTATAGTCCACTGGTTAAAAGTGATCATTTATTGACACGACAACTCAAGGCTCCTTGAATAGTTGAAGGGACCGCCAAGTGGATAAAGATTTATCCACGCCAACATTCACTTTTCTAATCTGACATATTGGAGGTGCCTCGAGTAATCTAGGGAGCCTTTACTACTATTCATATGAGGCGTCTTAGTTCATCTGAGGTGCCCCGGATAGGTTGAGCTGGACTCCGTAACTTATCTCTTCGCTAATGGCTCCAATTTATAGGAGGCGCCTCCAATTAACCTGAGGCGCCTTGGGTACTATTCATTCAAAGCGCCTCCAGTGAATTGAGGCCCCTCGAGCACTGTTCACCAAATGGTCAATTTTAACATTGGCCATTCTACTTTCCCGCTCACTTGGGTGATGCTCCGATCATTTAGAGTTAAGCACACCGGAACCCAACTCTATTCTTCTCCTCGAGCAAGCTTCCTCCCCAGCTTCTCAACCCTTAGATGTGCCACACACTTCCTTCTTGCTCCATCAGTGTGTTGGGTTTTTCGGGCCGTAAAAATCGCTTTTTGCGTTGCGGAAACCCCAAAACCCATGCCACGGATCCGTGCAAAGTTTATAAAATTTCGTAAAGCTTCGTGTACGAGTTTCTCTAACCTAGATCTACAGTAGATCTACAAGGAAGAAAGGTTACCCTTGATGCGAAGCCCTTCGCGTATCCCGCTCGTCCAAGTGATGCCGGATCTCAAGGTTATCAAGTGTACAACCCTCTATGTGTATCCACATGAACAAGTCGATGGAGAGAACCTCTAAGGATGTGCTAGCAACCTTAGAAGATCAGTAACCATGGAGGAGAGGGAGAGAAGAGAAGAGCTTGAGGAAGAAGATGGGAGTTTCAACACAAAAATGAAATTTACCCCTTGAATGAAAGTGGCCGGCCACTTTTGAGTGGTTTGTAACCTCCATGGGATGCCAAGAGTCACAACTCTTGGTAACTCCCATGAGGTGACATCCCACTTAAGCAACCATGATGATGTGGAGCATCATCATTGGCCCACATAATGCCAACTCACCAATGAGGTGGCAAATGGTCAAGTCAAACATGACCCTTCATCTTCCTCTCAAGTCAAGTCAAACTTGACCATTTTTCTCCCATGATTGATCAAATCTAACCATTGGTTCAAGTCAATTTTAATTTAATGAATCTCTATTCATTGAATTAAATTGATTCAATGAGTCTAAGTCCAAATTAGACTCATTTAATACATGAACCGAATTGAGTCCAACTCAATTAGCCTAATTTGGATTACTCTAAATCCAATTTGGTTCATCACATGAACCTAATCCTTTAGGTTCATCAAACGAACCTAATCTCCATCTAATCGTCCTTTGTGTGTGACCCTATAGGTTCTTGTAACGTTGGCAATGCTCCTAAACCCATTTAGAAGCATAAGTAATGAGCGGTATCTAGCAACACATCATTACTACCCAAGTTACAAGAATGTTGAGATCCAACATCACCTTGTGACTACTAATTGTGACTCCTCACAATATATGACAAGTGTCCTTCTATCCTTGACATCTAGATTGATCAATGTGAGGCATAGATCGTGTCATCCTCTAATCAATCTAAATCTTGAACTCCAAGTAGACTCACTCAATCAAATGAGCTCAATATCTCATATTGACTCATTTGGGCATGGCCATGCACTTCGTGGTCTCACTCTATCAAGAATATCGATGTCACTTCCGTCATATAGGAGGGATAGATCCCATCTACACCACTCACATTCCTCCGTATAATTTGTTACATACCCAGTAATCTCCTTTATAGTCCACCCAGTTACGGGTGACGTTTGACGAAGCCAAAGTACATAACTCCTTATGTAGGGAACCATGGTGACTTCAGGTCCAAGGACTAGTAGTCATACTAATAGCCACATGAGAAAGTATATGCCACTCATATAACGATCCATGATACTTTCTCATGGCGGGTCATTCACTATGCATTCTCCAATGCATACCCATGTGTCAACTTGATATCTCCATATCCATGACTTGTGAGATCAAGTCATCGAGTTGACCTACATGCTAGTCTCATCACATTAACATTGTCCCTGAATGTTAATACTCGACTAGGAATGATTAAGAGTAGTATTCCCTATATCATTTCACTATCGATTCAACCAATCGATTGATATAGGTAAAAACTTCTACTCAAGGATGCTATTATACTTAGTTATTTGGCACCAATACAAGTAAGTATAGTAACAAAAAATAAATGCCTTTATTTATATACAAGAATATGATACAACGAGTCCATACAATCATCAAATGATTGGCTCTAGGGCTCTAACTAATAATCTCCCAGTAGCACTACTGCCAATCAGTATAGGCTCTAAGGCCCAATGACCTATTGTGACCATCATGCTTTCTCTGTGCCAAAGCCTTGGTCAAGGGATCTGCGATGTTAGCCTCAGTGGGTACTCTACAAATCTTCACACCTCCTCTATCGATGATCTCTCGAATGAGATGGAAGCGCCGTAGTATGTGTTTGGTCCACTGGTGTGAGCGTGGTTCCTTAGCCTGCGCAATTGCTCCATTGTTATCACAATAGAGCTTAATAGGGTCAGCGATGCTAGGAACCACCCCAAGTTCAGTGATGAACTTGCGGATCCAAACTGCCTCCCTTGCTACCTCTAATGCAGCAATAAACTCGGCCTCTGTTGTAGAATCAGTGGCTGTGTCCTGCTTTGAACTCTTCCAGCTCACACGCACCACCATTTATGCAAAACACGAACCCTGACTGCGATCTATAATCATCCTGGTCGGTTTGGAAGCTGGCATCACTGTAACCCTTTACAGCTAGCTCATCATCGCCTCCATATATCAAGAAATATTCTTTAGTCCTTCTTAAGTACTAAAGAATATTCTTGACCGCTCTCCAGCGACTTTCACCTGGATCTGACTGGTATCTGCTCATCATGCTCAAAGCATACGAGACATTAGGACGAGTACATAACATGGCGTACATGATAGATCCTATGGCTGAGGCATAAGGGATATGATCCATGCGGTCTCTCTCCTCTTTAGAAGAGGAACCTTGAGTCTTCGAAAGACTCACACCATGTGTCATCGGCAGAAATCCCTTCTTGGAGTTCTGCATGGCAAACCGAAGTAGTACCTTGTCAATATATGTACTCTGACTTAGGCCAAGCAATCTCTTAGATCTATCTCTATAAATCTGTATGCCTAGAATGCGGGATGCTTCACCTAAGTCCTTCATTGAGAAACAAGTCCCTAGCCAAGTCTTGACAGACTGCAGCAAAGAGATGTCTTTCCCAATGAGTAGTATGTCATCCACATACAATATAAGGAAGACAACTTTGTTCCCTACAACCTTCTTGTAGACACAAGGTTCATCTTCATTCTTGATGAAACCAAACTGTTTGATTGCATCATCGAATCAAAGATTCCAGCTCCGAGAAGCTTGCTTTAGTCCATAAATGGACCTATGTAGCTTGCATACTCTGCTAGTATATTGTGGATCTACAAAACCCTCAGGTTGTGTCATGTACACATCCTCGAGCAGGTTTCCATTTAGAAATGCGGTTTTGACATCCATCTGCCATATCTTATAGTCATGGTATGCTGCAATAGCAAGCATGATCCGAATGGATTTAAACATCTCTACTGGAGAAAAGGTTTCATCATAGTCAATACCATGAATCTACTTGAAACCTTTAGCTACCAAGCGACCCTTATAGATAAGTCCATCCATGTCATTCTTTCTCTTAAAGACCCACTTACACCCTATGGGTTTTACGCCCTCAGGTGGATCAACCAAAGTCCATACTTGGTTAGTGTACATGGATTTCATCTCGGTTCTCATGGCCTCTAGCCATTTCTCGGAATCTGGTCTCATCACAGCTTCCTGATAGGAGGTGGGCTCATCCTCTATGAACACAACGTCATCATGGTCAGACAAGAGAAATGAGTATCTCTTAGGCTGACGGCATACCCTATCAGACCTGCGAAGAGGTATGTCTACTTGAACTGGTTGTTGTTCCTCAACTCCTTGTGGAACAACATCATCCACAACACTTTGTGGTTCCAGTTCAATTTCCATCGAGGCTTCAGTGCTATTGTTCGCATCTTGAACTTCTTAAAGATCGAACGCACTCCCACTAGTCTTTCTAGAAACAAAATCCCTTTCTAGAAATACCCCAGTCTTAGCCACAACTACCTTGTGTTGACAGGGAATGTAGAAGTAATATCCCTTAGATTCCTTGAGATATCCGATAAAATAGTACTTGTCGAATTTGGGTCCCAGTTTATCTGAGACTTGACGTCTAACGTAAGCCTCACAACCCTAAATCCTTATAAAAGACACCTGGGCATCTCTCCCAGCCCATATCCTATATGGTGTCTTTATCACAGCCTTAGATGGAACTCGGTTGAGAATGAAGGCTGCTGTGTCTAGAGCATAGCCCCAAAGGAATGTAGGAAAATATGTGTGACTCATCATAGACCATACCATATCTAATAAGGTACGATTCCTCCTTTCGGATACACCATTCCACTGTGGTGTTCCAGGAGGAGTGAGTTGGGATAGAATCCCACACTCAGCTAGATAGTCACGAAAATCATGGCTAAGGTATTCCCCACCTCGATCTAATCGAAGTATCTTAATACTCTTGCCAAGCTGGTTTTGTACTTCATTCTTGAATTCTTTGAACTTTTCAAAGGATTCAGACTTATGTGTCATCAAGTACATATAACCATATCTACTGAAGTCATTAGTAAATGTAATGAAGTACCTATAACCACCTCTAGCAGTGACATTGAAAGGACCACATACATCGCTATGTATAAGAACTAACAAGTCAGTCACTCTCTCACTGTGTCCACTAAAGGGAGTCTTGGTCATCTAGCCTAGAATGCATGACTCGCATGTCTCATATGATTCAAAATCAAGTGAGTCCAACAAACCATCTTTATGGAGCTGGGATAAGCGCTTGTCATTTATATGACCTAAGCGACAGTGTCAGAGATATGTTTGGTTCATGTCATTTGACTTGAACCTCTTGGTATTTATGTTATAGATAGGGCTCTCAAGGTCTAGAATATAGAGTCCGTTCATCAGAGGTGCACTACAATAGAACATATCATTTAAATAAACTGAACAACATTTGTTCTTTATTATAAATGAAAACCCTTTCTTGTCCAAACAAGAAACTGATATAATGTTCTTAGTCAAATCAGGCACATAACAACAATCATCCAACTCTAATACAAGCCCAGAGGGCAGAGATAGAAAATAAGTCCCTACAACAACAGCAGCAACCCGTGCTCCATTGCCTATGCGTAGGTCCACGTCGCCCTTCGTCAATGCCCTGCTATTTCTCAGTGCCTGCACATTAGTACAAATGTGAGAAGCACATCCGGTATCTAATACCCATGATGAAGAAATAGATAGATTAACTTCTATAACATATATACCTGAAGTGGAAGTCTCACTTCTCTTTTTCTTAAGATCTTCCAGGTAGACTTTGCAGTTCCTCTTCCAGTGCTCGGTCTGACCGCAGTGGAAGCAGGTAGCATCCTTGGCGACCCCTCCTTTAGGCTTCAGTGCCTTGCCTTTGCCCTTGTCTTGGGACTTTCCCTTGCCTTTAGGCTTGCCCTTGCCCTTGTGTGTTTGAACCATCAGAATAGAGTTGGGCTTAACCTTCTTAAGGTTGAGCTTAGCAGTTCGTAACATACTAAGCAGTTCGGGCAGTGGCTTGTCAATTTCGTTCATGTTGTAGTTCATGACAAATTGACTGTAGCTCTCTGGTAAAGACTGAAAGATCAGGTCAGTGGCCAGCTCTTGGCCAAGTGGGAATCCCAACCTTTGTAGATTCTCTATGTACCCAATCATCTTGAGTACATATGGACCTACGGGAGCCCCATCTGACATCTTGCACTGAAATAGTGCCCTTGAGATCTCAAATCTCTCGTGCCATGCTTGTCCTTGATATAGTTGACGAAGATGTTCAACCATATCATAAGCACCCATTAACTCATGTTGCTTCTGAAGCTCAGAGTTCATAGTCGCGAGCATTAGACATGATACATCTAATGCGTCATCTTGATGCTTCTTGTAAGCATCGTTGTTTGCTCGCGTGACATTGGCAGGAGGAGCCTCCGGAATGGACTGCTCTAGAACGTATAGTTTACGTTCTTGGGTGAGAACTATTCTCAGATTCCTGTACCAGTCCAGGAAATTAGCTCCGTTGAGCTTGTCCTTCTTAAGGACGGAACGCAGAGAGAAAGAGTTCGTATTTGACGTCATGGTTATCTACAACAGAAAAATACAGAAAAATAAATAAATATCATATTCTTTTAATAATTTAATTAGGCCTTTTAATTAAATGATGCTCCCACTAAATTCTATAATTCATGTGGGACAAGATCCACATCATACTACGCCTTGAGTTAGCTTTGGCGAAATCGCCCAAGACTTAGTATGATCGGTAGGTAACTAATTTACCAATTAATCTCTATGCAACTCTTGTTTATAGGATCAAGATCTGCATTTATATTAAAACTCGAGTTAGCTTTGGCTAATACGCCCAAGAGTTAATATAAACGTGATTTTGACCTATATACCAACCATTGGAAAATGCCTATAGTTAAACTCGATCCAATTGAGTTAACTAGTTACTCAATCTAATTGAATTGTACTCACCCATGCGTTGATAGGCGGGACCAAGATTGTTGTCACGCTTCGCAAGTGTACGGAAATGTCGCAAGTAATATAAAAGATTATCGTATTCACAGGGACTGGAATAAGCACTAGAAATGTCTCAATGCGAATTAGCTAAACAACTATCCAATCGTTTCAAATGCAAAGTGAAGGTAAACAAATCTAATATTATAGATCTACAAACAAGAGTTTAGTGTTTTGGGTTATGATAAGGGAGATTCTCGGAGTTTCGGTTTCTTTGCAAGATTTCTTGAATGTAAATGGTTCACCAATTCTTATCCCTCAACTGCCAAGCACTAGTAGAAAGTTGCCGGTTCTCTCTTGCAATAGACAACCGGCTAAGGACTGAGAAATGTATCTAAATATGATCAATTAGACGTGAACCTACGTTGTCCTTACACAGAAGCGCACCTATTACTATGCCTTCCTCGGATATCAACATAGAAGCCCACAACTTATTAATCTATCAAGATACAAGAAACTAATCACAAAATCCATCCTACTCTCTTGAATATTCCTATTTCCTCTTCAAGATTATCTCTCAAACGTCCTTACACGGGCTTGCACCTGTCACGTGGATCCCTCGGATGATCGAGTGAGAGTTTATCTTTACAAAGTCCACAAGAAATCCAAACAATCAATCAAGAATGAGAATTAAGCACAAACCACCATTAATCATTCAAGATCTAATTGATACAAGCAAGATAATGTCATTGAAACAAGAAAATGACAAATCCATAAGAGATTACATCAATCCATCATACAAATACTCCCTTAATCCTAGAATACAAGATCTACTCCATGAATCGAGGAAGAATATCCGAAGAAATGAAGATTACAAGCATTTCTTAAATCCCCAATCCAAGAAAACAAGAAAAGGGGGAAAGAGAAAACTTATCTACGAAGAAGCCTCGTCTTTGGATCCAATCCTCGCTCCGGAGTCGAAATCGTCAAGAACTCCCTTAGAATCGCCCAGAAATCCTCCCAAGATTGGGAGGAAACCACCAAATCTTGCCTTCTCCCAAAGGGGAGAGATCCCCTTTCAATTCATGAAGGAGGGTTTAAATAGAGGAGGGAATCGGGTGCCACACGGCCCCGTGACACGGCCGTGTGAGATTCACACGGCCATGTCCAGTTCCTTCTCTGCCAAAGCTGCACGGCCGTGTGACTCACACGGCCAGGACCCTTCTGCTCTCTGGAAATGCTACACGACCGTGGAAACCTCACATGGCTGTGTAGATCCACACGGCCATGTAAGGCTTCTGCTCTGGTTGGCTTCAAATCTTGACACGGTCGTGTGAGGTTCACACGGCCATGTCATCTTCCTCTTCTGTTGGTGCCAAACTTCACACGGCCCGAGCTCCATACCAGTGCAGGGCCGTGTGAGATACACGGCCTGGTGCTTTCTCCCTTTGTTTCCTCCAAGGCTTGCCCAAAGATGTAGATTCTTCACCAAATCGACTTCTGTGTACAGAAAATGCACAAAAAACAGATCTCCGAACCAAAAGAGTAAATATGCTAAAAGGAAAGCTGGAAGTATAAAAATGCATAGATCAAGCATGCTCAAAGTATGTAAATGTGCGTAAAAACATGCATAAAAGAGTATATAATCTACGCACATCAATTGTCCCTCCGTACCCTACCAAGATAATATGTGTTGATCTGCTTTGGCAGATTCGACAACAACATGTGATCGAGGTAATGATAGGTATCACGGCATGGTAGGCATTATGAGATGACGCAATTGAGATCTAATCTAATCGACGAGGTGTATCATATACGCGATTTAGATCTAATCTAATCATTAGGGCGCATCATGTACGCGATTTAGATCTAATCTAATCGTTAAGGTGCTAATTAATTACTATTCTAGCATACATCACATATACACACACAAGCAATTAATTAAATATTTTTGTGATTAGTTATGTCCCTACTACGATCTTCTCAAGCCAATGAGAAGCTCGGATGGTCAACCTAAGGTCAACAACTTCTCAAGCTCCTTCCTTTGACCACATTATGTTGCTCGCGCCCTCCTCGTAACTCCGTCTCGAGTGGACCTTCCACCGCTCCAATTTTATACATTACAATTTTGAAACTCAAGTTACATTCGACTCTAAAAACTATTTTACAACAGGAATATTAAATAGAGGAAGACACGACGCGCAGGTCGCGAATCAAGTACAACACGCACAAACACAAAATGGCGCGCAGGCCATATTATGAATTACAACACAATTTTTCCAATCTAATTGGGTCTTTTGGGCCATGACTATCACAAAATAATACATAATTCTAAATTATGTTATTTCTATAAATTTCTGTAAATTTTCCATAATTTTTACAATTTTATGAGTAAAAATTCCCGACGGTCCCGTTTAGCGATTTTCGGGCGCAATCGCGGAACGAAGCCCCTTATGGGGTCAGGGGCAGCACCCCTATCCGCGATATAACCATCGCGAGTGTTCCTTAGCGATCCTACAGTGCCTTAGCCCAATGTCCCAAAACGATTTGGGGCGAAACCTTGCCATTTCGGAAAGATCTTCTCGGTAGTCGAACCCTACAAGTGTCTAAACACTTGTGCTTCGCTTCTACGAGAAAAATACCCATAAAATCTATAAAAATCACAAATATACAGAAACTTACAGATCTGAATTTTTGTCATAAAAACAAAACAAAACTCGTACACGCTTTGCATGTGGCTCTGATACCACTGTTGGAATTTTCGGGCCGCAAAAATCACTTTTTGCGTTGCGGAAACCCGAAACCCCCCGCCACCGGATTCATGCAAAGTTTATAAAATTTTGAAAAACTTCGTGTACGAGTTTCTCTAACCTAGATCTACACTAGATTTACAAGTAAGAAAGGTTACCCTTGATGCGAAGCCCTTCGCGTATCCCGCTCGTCCAAGTGATGCCGGATCTCGAGGTTGTCAAGTGTACAACCCTCTATGTGTATCCACACGAACAAGTTGATGGAGAGAACCTCTAAGGATGTGCTAGAAACCTTAGAAGATCTGTAACCATGGAGGAGAGGGAGAGAAGAGAAGAGCTTGAGGAAGAAGATGGGAGTTTCAACACAAAAATGAAACTTACCCCTTGAATGAAAGTGGCCGGCCACTTTTGAGTGGTTTGTAACCTCCATGGGATGCCAAGAGTCACAACTCTTGGTAACTCCCATGAGGTGACATCCCACTTAAGCAACCATGATGATGTGGAGCATCATCATTGGCCCACTTAATGCCAACTCACCAATGAGGTGGCAAATGGTCAAGTCAAACTTGACCACTTCTCTCCCATGGTTGATCAAATCTAACCATTGGTTCAAGTCAATTTTAATTTAATGAATCTCTATTCATTGAATTAAATTGATTTAATTAGTCTAAGTCTAAATTAGACTCATTTAATACATGAACCGAATTGAGTCCAACTCAATTACCCTAATTTGGATTACTCTTAATCCAATTTGGTTCATCACATGAACCTAATCCTTTAGGTTCATCAAATGAACCTAATCTCCATCTAATTGTCCTTTGTGTGTGACCCTATAGGTTCTTGTAACGTTGGTAATGCTCATAAACCCATTTAGAAGCATAAGTAATGAGCGATATCTAGCAACACATCATTACTATCCAAGTTACAAGAATGTTGAGATCCAACATAACCTTGTGACTACTAATTGTGACTCCTCACAATATATGACAAGTGTCCTTCTACCTTGACATCTAGATTGATCAATGTGAGGCATAGACCGTGTCATCCTCTAATCAATCTAAATCTTGAACTCCAAGTAGACTCACTCAATCAAATGAGCTCAATATCTCATATTGACTCATTTGGGCATGGCCATGCACTTCGTGGTCTCACTCTATCAAGAATACCGATGTCTCTCCCGTCATATAGGAGGGATAGATCCCATCTACATCACTCACATCCCTCCGCATAATTTGTTACATACCCAGTAATCGCCTTTATAGTCCACCCAGTTACGGGTGACGTTTGACGAAACCAAAGTACATAACTCCTTATGTAGGGAACCATGGTGACTTCAGGTCTAAGGACTGGTAGTCATACTAATAGCCACATGAGAAAGTATATGACACTCATATAACAATCCATGATACTTTCTCATGGCGGGTCATTCAGTATACATTCTCTAATGCATACCCATGTGCGTATTGTACTTGATTCGTGACTTGCGCATCGTGCCTTCAACTATTTTATATTCCTGTTGTAAAATAGTTTTTAGACTCGAATGTAACTCGAGTTTCAAAATTGTAATGTACAAAATTGGAGCGGTGGAAGGTCCACTCGAGACGGAGTTACGAGGAGGGCACGAGCAACACAAGGTGGTCAAAGGAAGGAGCTTGAGAAGCTGTTGACCTTAGATTGACCATCCGATCTTCTCATTGGCTTGAGAAGATCGTAGTAGGGCCATGACTAATCACAAAATATTTAATTAATTGCTTGTGTGTGTATATGTGATGCATGCTAGAATAAGTAATTAATTAGCGCCTTAACGATTTGATTCGATCAATCGCGTATATGATACATCTCGATGATTAGATTAGATCTAAGTCGTGCACATGATGCACCTCCTCCACGATTAGATTAGATCTAAATCGTGTATATGATACACATCGTCGATTAGATTAGATCTAAATCGCGTCAACTCGTAATGCCTACCATGCCGTGATACCTATCACTACCTCGATCACATGTAGTTGTTGAATCTACCAAAGCAGAGCAACACATATTATCTTGGTAGGGTACGGAGAGACAATCTTGGTCCCGCCTATCAACGCATGGGTGAGTAAAACTCAATTAGATTAAGTATAACTAGTTAAATCAAGTTTAACTGAAGGCATTTATCCAATAGTTGGAAGATAGGACAAAATCACGTTTATATTAACTCTTGGGTGTATTAGCCAAAGCTAACTCAAGTTTTAATATAAATGTGGATCTTGATCCTATAAACAAGAGTTGCATAGAGATGTAATTGGTAATTAGTTACCTACCGATCATATTAAGTCTTGGGCGATTTAGCCAAAGCTAACTCAAGGCCTAGTATGATGTGGATCTTGTCCCACACGAATTATAGATAGTTGGTTAGAATCTAGTAGATGTGGTTTGACCACATCACTGACTTGATTCTACAAAAGTTCTATAATTCAGTGGGAGCATCATTTAGTTAAAGGCCTAATTAAATGATAAAAAAAAAGAAATATGATATTTACTTTCTACTTTAATTTCTGTTGTAGATTGCCATGACGTCAAATACGAACTCTTTCTCTCTGCGTTCTGTCCTTAAGAAGGACAAGCTCAATGGAGCTAATTTCCTGAACTGGTACAGGAATATGAGAATTGTTCTCACACAGGAAAGAAAACTGTACGTCTTGGAGAAGCCCATTCCTGAGGCACCTCTTGCCACTGCCACGCGAGCTGACCTAGATGCTTACAAGAAGCATCAAGATGACGCATTAGATGTGTCATGTCTCATGCTCGCAACCATGAACTCTGAGATTCAGAAGCAACATGAGTTGATGAGTGCTTATGATATGGTTGAACATCTTTGTCAACTGTATCAAGGACAAGCAGGGCACTGGAAGAGGAACTGCACAGGATACTTGGAAGATCTTAAGAAGAAGAAAAATAAGATTTCTACTTCAGATATAAATGTTATAGAAGTCAACCTCTCTATTTCTTCATCGTGGGTATTAGATACCCGATGTGCTTCTCACATTTGTACTAATGTACAAGCGCTGAGAAATAGCAGAGCATTGATGAAGGGCGAGGTGGACCTATGAGTAGGTAATGGAGCACGGGTTGTTGTTGTTGTTATAGGGACTTATTTTCTATTTCTGCCCTCTGGGCTTGTACTAGAGTTGGATGATTGTTGTTATGTGCCTACTTTGACTAAGAACATAATTTTAATTTCTTGTTTGGACAAGAAAGGTTTTTCATTTATAATAAAGAACAAATGTTGTTCAGTTTATTTAAATGATATGTTCTATTGTAGTGCACCTCTGATGAACGGACTCTATATTCTAGACCTTGAGAGCCCTATCTATAACATAAGTACCAAGAGGTTCAAGTCAAATGACATGAACCAAACCTATCTCTGGCACTGTCGCTTAGGTCATATAAATGACAAGCGCTTATCCCAGCTCCATAAAGATGGTATGCTGGACTCATTTGATTTTGAATCATATGAGACATGCGAGTCATGCCTACTAGGCAAACTAGGCAAGATGACCAAGATGACCAAGATGTTAGTTAGAGCCCAAGAGCCAATCATTTGATGATTGTATGGACTCATGTATATCATATTCTTGTATATTAATAAAGGTATTTGTTTGGTTATTATACTTATTTGTATTAGTGCCAAATAGACTAAGTATAATAGCGTCCTTGAGTAGAAGGTTCATACCTATATCAATCGATTAGTTGAATCGATAGTGAGATGATATAGGGAACACTACTCTAAATCATTCCTAGTCAAGTATTAACATTCAGGGACAATGTTAATACAATAAGACTAGCATGTAGGTCAGCTCGATGACTTGATCTCACAAGTCATGGATATAGAGATATCAAGCTGACACATGGGTATGCATTAGAGAATGTATACTGAATGACCCGCCATGAGAAAGTATCATGGATCGTTATATGAGTGTCATATACTTTCTCATATGGCTATTAGTATGACTATTAGTCTTTAGACCTGAAGTCACCATGGATCCCTACATAAGGAGTTATGTACTTTAGTTTCGTCAAACGTCACCCGTAACTGGGTAGACTATAAAGGCGATTACTGGGTATATAACAAATTATGCAGAGAGATGTGAGTGATGTAGATGGGATCTATCCCTCCTATATGACGGGAGAGACATCGATATTCTTGATAGAGTGAGACCACGAAGTGTATGGCCATACCCAAATGAGTCAATATGAAATATTGAGCTCATTTGATTGAGTGAGTCTACTCGGAGTTCAAGATTTAGATTGGTCAGAGGATGACACGGTCTATGCCTCACATTGATCAATCTAGAGATCTAGGATAGAAGGACACTTGTCACATATTGTGAGGAGTCACAATTAGTAGTCACAAGGTGATGTTGGATCTCAACATTTCTTGTAACTTGGGTAGCAATGATGTATTGCTAGATGCCGCTCATTGCTTATGTTTTTAAAGGAGTTTATAACATTGCCAACATTACAAGAACCTATTGGGTCACACACAAAGAACATGTGCATGGAGATTAGGTTCATATGATGAACCAATAGGATTAGATTCATATGATGAATCAAAGATTGGATTCAAATTAGACTTATTGAGTTAGACTCAATTAGATTCAATTGTTGAATGAGTCTAATTTAAATTTGATTCATGAGTCAATTTATATTAATGAATTGAGATTCATTAAATTAAAATTGACTTGAATCAAAGCTTGAATTTAACTCAACAAGGAAGAGCATTGGTCAAGTTTGACTTGACCAAATAGAGGTTGACACATCAAGTTTTGACTTGATGAATTGACACATCATGAGGATGACTCATCCTACATGGCATGCCACATCATCCCCTTATATAATGGTGTGCCACCTCATGGAGGTTACACACCATTAATCCTCTTAATGTGGCCAGCCACATTAATGTGGGGGTTACACATGTGGTGGCCGGCCACACTAAGTGAGGAGAGGGTTTCATTTGGTGAAAATTGAATGGTGTTCAATACTTCTTTTTCCTTGGGTGCTTCTCCCTCTCTCTAGCTTGCTGATGGTCGTGGCTTCATGGTAGAGAAGAAGTGAGAGTTGATTCCAAGCAACTAGGTGGTGTGAAGGTCACAAAAGGAGAGTACCTAGAGAAGTGTGTGAGTTCCTTTTTCCCTTCTCTCCTTTCTCACCTTTTAGATCCAATCCGAGAGCCCTAGAAAGTGCTAGCACACTTGTGGGTTCTCCTCTCCTTCTTTGAGTGGTAGAAGACCACTCCTTGTTCGTGTGGATACCGCTAGAGGACCGTTCGCTTGACGGTCTCGAGATCCGGCTACCTTTTGGGCGTTGCGGGATTACGAAGGGCACGCATCAAGGGTAAATGTTTTTCCCTCGTAGATCTAAGAGTCGATCGTGTTTTAAACTCGTACTCGTATTTTTCGAAAGTTTTACCTTGCACGAGATCCGTGGCTTGGGCGATTCGGGGTTTCCGCGACGCGAAAAGCGGTTTTCGCGGCCCGAAAAACCCAACAGTGGTATCAGAGCCACGTGCAAGGCTTGTACGAGTTTGTTTTTATTTTTATGAAAAATAAAACCCTTCTGTGATTTTCTGTAAAAAGTAGTTTTTTATGATTTTATGGGTAATTTTTCCGTAGAAGCGAAGCACAAGTGTCTCGGCACTTGTAGGCTTCGGCTACCGGAAAGATCTTTCAAAACCGGCTTCGTTTCGCCCCAAATCCGTTTGGGACAGCGGGATTGGGTTCCATTAGATCGCAAAGGAGCAACTCACGATGGTTAGATCGTGGGTAGGGGTACTGCCCCTAACCCCGCAAGGGGATTTGCTCCGCGATCGCACCCGAAATCGCTTAAAACGAACCCGCCGGGAAGATTTTTCCAAAACGGCAATGTCTCGGCCCAAATCATTTTGGGACAGCGGGTTTAGGCGCTGTTGGATCGCAAACGAACCCTCGCGATGGTTAGATCGCGGGTAGGGGCGCTACCCCTGGGCCCCGCAAGGGGATCCGATCCGCGATTGCGCCCGAAACCGCTAAACGGGACCGCCGGGAAATTTTACTCGTAAAATTATAAAAATTATTTTAAAAATTATAGAAAATTATGAAAATATATAATTTTGAATTATATATTAATTTTGTGATAGTCATGGCCCAAAAATCCAATATGATTGGATTGTGTTGTAATTCATAATACGGCCTGCGTGTCGTTATGTGTTTGCGCGTGTTGTATGTTTTTATTTTTCCGCGACCTGCGCGTCGTGCCTTTCTCTTATATTCTTGTTGTAAATTAGATTTAGACTCGAATGTAACTCGAGTTTCAAATTGTAATGTACAAATTGGAGCGGTGGAGGGTCCACACGAGACGGAGTTCCGAGGCGGGCACGAGCAACACAAGGTGGTCAAAGGGAGGAGCTTGGAGAAGCTGTTGACCCTAGGTTGACCAATCGATCTTCTCATTGGCTTGAGAAGATCGTAGTAGGGCCATGACTAAATCACAAAAAAATTAATTAATTGCTTGTGTATGTGATGCATGTTTAATAAGTAATTAATTAATTAGTGCCTTACGATTAGATTAGATCTAAGTCGTGCACATGATGCACCCTTGCGATTAGATTAGATCTAAGTGTGCACAAGATGCATCCTTTTCGATTAGATTAGATCTCGATCGAACCAACTCTAAATGCCTAACCGTGCCGTGATACCTATCACTACCTCGATCACATGTATTGTTGAATCTGCCAAAGCAGAGCAATACATATTATCTTGGTAGGGTACGGAGGGACAATCTTGGTCCCGCCTATCAACGCATGGGTGAATACAAAGCTCAATTAGATTGAGTATTCCTAGTTACTCGGTTGGATCGAGTCAACTATAGGCATTATTCCAACGGTTGTAAAAGATAGATCAAAATCACATCTATATTAACTCTCGGGCGTATTAGCCAAAGCTAACTCGAGTTTTAATATAAATGCGGATATTGATTTTATAAACAAGAGTTGCATAGAGATGTAATTGGTAATCGTTACCTACCGATCATACTAAGCCTTGGGCGTATTAGCCAAAGCTAACTCAAGGGTTAGTATGATGTGGATCTTGTCCCACAAGAATTATAGAATTCAGTGGGAGCATCATTTAATTGAAGGTCTAATTAAATGATTTTAAAAGAATATGATATTTATTTCTGCAAATTTTCTGTTGTAGATAACCATGACGTCAAATACGAACATTTTCTCTCTGCGATCTGTCCTTAAGAAAGACAAGCTCAACGGAGCAAATTTCCTGGACTGGTACAGGAGAATAGTTCTCACCCAAGAATGTAAATCGTTGGAGCAGCCCATTCGGAGGCTCCTCCTGCCACGAGCAGACCGAGATGCTTACAAGAAGCATCAAGATGACGCATTAGATGTGTCTTGTCTTATGCTCACAACCATGAACTCTGAGCTTCAGAAGCAACATGAGTTGATGAGCGCTTACGATATGGTTGAACATCTTTGTCACCTATATCAAGGACAAGCAAGGCACTGGAAGAGGAACTCCAAAGAATACCTGGAAGATCTTAAGAAGAAGAGAAATAAGATTTCTACTTCAGGTATAAATGTTATAGAAGTCAACCTCTCTATTTCTTCATTGTGGGTATTAGATACCGGATGTGCTTCGCACATTTGTACTAATGTACAAGCGCTGAGGAATAGCAGGGTATTGACGAAGGGTGAGATAGACCTACGAGTAGGCAATGGAGCACGAGTTGTTGCTATTGCTGTAGAACTTATCATCTATCCCTTCCCTCTGGGCTTGTACTAGAATTAGATGATTGTTGTTATGTGCCTGCCTTAACTAAGAACATAATTTCCGTTTCTTGTTTGGACAAGAAAGGATTTTCGTTTATAATAAAGAACAAATGTTGTTCCGTCTATTTAAACGATATGTTCTATTGTAGTGCACCTCTGATAAACGGACTCTATATTCTAGATCTAGAGAGCCCTATCTATAACGTAAATACCAAGAGGTTCAAGTCAAATGACATGAACCAAACATACCTCTGGCACTGTCGCTTAGGTCATATAAATGACAAGCGCTTATCCCAGCTCCATAAGGATGGTTTGCTGGACTCATTTGATTTTGAATCATATGAGATATGCGAGTCATGCCTACGAGGCAAGATGACTAAGACTCCCTTTAGTGGGCACAGCGAGAGAGCAACTGATTTGTTAGGACTCATACATAGTGATGTATGTGGCCCTTTCAATGTTGCTGCTAGAGGTGGTTATAGATACTTCATCACATTTACTGATGACTTCAGTAGATATGGTTATGTGTACTTGATGACACATAAGTCGGAATCCTTTGAAAAGTTCAAAGAATTCAAGAATGAAGTACAGAACTAGCTTGGCAAGAGTATTAAGATACTTCGATCCGATCGAGGTGGTGAATACTTAAGCCATGAGTTTCGTGACTATTTAGCTGAGTGTGGGATTCTATCCCAACTCACTCCTCCTGGAACACCACAGTGGAATGGTGTGTCCGAAAGGAGGAATCGTACCTTATTAGATATGGTACGGTCTATGATGAGTCACACAGATCTTCCGACATATCTATGGGGATATGCTCTAGACACGGCAGCTTTCATTCTCAACCGAGTTCCATCTAAGGCCGTGATAAAGACACCATATAGGATATGGACTAGGAGAGATGCCCAGGTGTCTTTCATGAGGATTTGGGGTTGTGAGGCTTACGTACGACGTCAAGTCTCAGACAAATTAGGACCCAAATCTGACAAGTGCTATTTCATCGGATATCCCAAGGAAACTAAGGGATATTACTTCTACATTCCCAGTCAGCACAAGGTAGTTGTGGCAAAGACTGGGGTCTTTCTAGAAAGGGACTTTGTTTCTAGAAAGACTAGTGGGAGCGCGTTCGATCTTGAAGAAGTTTAAGATGCGAACAATAGCACTGATGCCTCGATGGAAATTGAACTGGAACCACAAAGTGTTGTGGATGATGTTGTTCCACAAGGAGTTGAGGAACAACAACCAGTTCAAGTAGACATACCTCTTTGCAGGTCTGATAGGGTACATCGTCAGCCTGAGAGATACTCATTTCTCTTGTCTGACTATGATGACATTGTGCTCATAGAGGATGAGCCTACCACCTATCAGGAAGCTGTGATGAGACCAGATTCTGAGAAATGGCTAGAAGCCATGAGATCCGAGATGGAATCCATGTACACCAACCAAGTATGGACTTTGGTTGATCCACCTGAAGGGGTAAAACCCATTGGGTGTAAGTGGGTCTTTAAGAGAAAGACTGATATGGATGGACTTATCTATAAGGGTCTCTTAGTAGCTAAAGGTTTCAAGCAGATTCATGGTATTGACTATGATGAAACCTTTTCTCCAGTAGCGATGTTTAAATCCATTCGGATCATGCTTGCTATTGCAGCCTACCATGACTATGAGATATGACAGATGGATGTCAAAACCGTGTTTCTGAATGGAAACCTACTCGAGGATGTGTACATGACACAACCTGAGGGTTTTGTAGATCCACAGCATACTAGTAGAGTATGCAAGCTGCATAGGTCCATTTATGGACTAAAGCAAGCTTCTCGGAGCTGGAATCTTCGATTCGATGATGCGATCAAACAGTTTGGTTTCATCAAGAACGAAGATGAGCCTTGTGTCTACAAGAAGGTTGTAGGGGACATAGTTGTCTTCCTCTTATTATATGTGGATGACATACTACTCATTGGGAAGGACATCCCTATGCTTCAGTCTGTCATGACCTGGCTTGGGAGTTGCTTCTCAATGAAGGACTTAGGTGAGGCAACCCACATTCTAGGGATTCAGATCTATAGAGATAGATCTAAGAGATTGCTTGGCCTAAGTCAGAGTACATACATTGACAAGGTACTCCTACGGTTTGCCATGCAGAACTCCAAGAAGGGATTTCTGCCGATGTCACATGGCGTGAGTCTTTCGAAGACTCAAGGTCCCTCTTCTAGAGAGGAGAGAGACCGCATGGATCAGATCCCTTATGCCTCAGCCATAGGATCGATCATGTACGCCATGCTATGTACTCGACCTGATGTCTCGTATGCTTTGAGCATGACGAGCAGATACCAGTCAGATCCAGGTGGAAGTCACTGGATAGCGGTCAAGAATATTCTTAAGTACTTAAGAAGGACTAAAGAATATTTCTTGATATATGGAGGCAATGATGAGCTAGCTGTAAAGGGTTACAGTGATGCTAGCTTCCAGACCGACCAGGATGACTATAGATCGCAGTTCGTATTTTGCATTAATGGTGGTGCTGTGAGCTGGAAGAGTTCGAAGCAGGACACAGTAGCTGATTCTACGACAGAGGTCGAGTACATTGCTGCATCGGAGGCAGCAAAGGAGGCGATTTGGATCCGCAAGTTCATCACTGAACTTGGGGTGGTTCCCAGTATCGCTGACCCTATTGAGCTCTATTGTGACAACAATGGAGCTATAGCACAGGCGAAGGAACCTCGCTCACACCAGCGGACCAAGCACATACTACGACGCTTCCATCTCATTCGAGAGATTATCGATAGAGGAGATGTGAAGATTTGCAGAGTACTTACAGAGGCTAACATCGCAGATCCCTTGACCAAGGCTTTGGCACAGAGGAAGCATGATGGTCACACTAGGTCATTAGGTCTTAGAGCCTATACTGATTGGCACTAGTGCTAGTGGGAGATTGTTAGTTAGAGCCCTAGAGCCAATCATTTGATGATTGTATGGACTCATGTATAACATATTCTTGTATATTAATAAAGGCATTTGTTTGGTTATTATACTTATTTGTATTAGTGCCAAATAGACTAAGTATAATAGCGTCCTTGAGTAGAAGGTTCATACCTATATCAATCGATTAGTTGAATCGATAGTGAGATGATATAGGGAACACTACTCTAAATCATTCCTAGTCGAGTATTAACATTCAGGGACAATGTAAATACAATAAGACTAGCATGTAGGTCAGCTCGATGGCTTGATCTCACAAGTCATGGATATAGAGATATCAAGCTGACACATGGGTATGCATTAGAGAATGTATACTGAATGACCCGCCATGAGAAAGTATCATGGATCGTTATATGAGTGTCATATACTTTCTCATGTGGCTATTAGTATGACTATTAGTCCTTAGACCTGAAGTCACCATGGATCCCTACATAAGGAGTTATGTACTTTAGTTTCGTCAAACGTCACCCGTAACTGGGTGGACTATAAAGGCGATTACTGGGTATATAACAAATTATGCAGAGGGATGTGAGTGATGTAGATGGGATCTATCCCTCCTATAGAACGGGAGAGACATCGATATTCTTGATAGAGTGAGACCACGAAGTGTATGGCCATACCCAAATGAGTCAATATGAAATATTGAGCTCATTTGATTGAGTGAGTCTACTCGGAGTTCAAGATTTAGATTGGTCAGAGGATGACACGGTCTATGCCTCACATTGATCAATCTAGATGTCTAGGATAGAAGGACACTTGTCACATATTGTGAGGAGTCACAAGGTGATGTTGGATCTCAACATTTCTTGTAACTTGGGTAGCAATGATGTATTGCTAGATGCCGCTCATTGCTTATGTTTTTAAAGGAGTTTATAACATTGCCAACATTACAAGAACCTATTGGGTCACACACAAAGAACATGTGCATGGAGATTAGGTTCATATGATGAACCAATAGGATTAGATTCATATGATGAATCAAAGATTGGATTCAAATTAGACTTATTGAGTTAGACTCAATTAGATTCAATTGTTGAATGAGTCTAATTTAAATTTGATTCATGAGTCAATTTATATTAATGAATTGAGATTCATTAAATTAAAATTGACTTGAATCAAAGCTTGAATTTAACTCAACAAGGAAGAGCATTGGTCAAGTTTGACTTGACCAAATAGAGGTTGACACATCAAGTTTTGACTTGATGAATTGACACATCATGAGGATAACTCATCCTACATGGCATGCCACATCATCCCCTTATATAATGGTGTGCCACCTCATGGAGGTTACACACCATTAATCCTCTTAATGTGGCCGGCCACATTAATGTGGGGGTTACACATGTGGTGGCCGGCCACACTAAGTGAGGAGAGGGTTTCATTTGGTGAAAATTGAATGGTGTTCAATGCTTCTTCTTCCTTGGGTGCTTCTCCCTCTCTCTAGCTTGCTGATGGTCGTGGCTTCATGATGGAGAAGAAGTGAGAGTTGATTCCAAGCAACTAGGTGGTGTGAAGGTCACAAAAGGAGAGTACCTAGAGGAGTGTGTGAGTTCCTTTTTCCCTTCTCTCCTTTCTCACCTTTTAGATCCAATCTGAGAGCCCTAGAAAGTGCTAGCACACTTGTGGGTTCTCCTCTCCATCTTTGAGTGGTAGAAGACCACTCCTTGTTCGTGTGTATACCGCTAGAGGACCGTTCGCTTGACGGTCTCGAGATCCGGCTACCTTTTGGACGTTGCGGGATTACGAAGGGCACGCATCAAGGGTAAATGTTTTTCCCTCGTAGATCTAAGAGTCGATCGTGTTTTAAACTCGTACTCATATTTTTTGAAAGTTTTACCTTGCACGAGATCCGTGGCTTGGGCGATTCGGGGTTTCCACGACGCGAAAAGCGGTTTTCGCGGCCCGAAAAACCCAACACAAGACTCCCTTTAGTGGACACAGTGAAAGAGTGACTGACTTGTTAGGTCTAATACATAGCGATGTATGTGGTCCTTTCAATGTCACTGCTAGATGTGGTTATAAGTACTTCATTACATTTACTGATGACTTCAGTAGATATAGTTATGTGTACCTGATGACACATAAGTCTGAATCCTTTGAAAAGTTCAAAGAATTAAAGAATGAAGTACAAAACCAGCTTGGCAAGAGTATTAAGATACTTCAATCAGATCGAGGTGGGGAATAACTTAGCCATGAGTTTCGTGACTATCTAGCTGAGCGTGGGATTCTATCCCAACTCACTCCTCCTGGAACACCACAGTGGAATGGTGTATCTGAAAGGAGGAATCGTACCTTATTGGATATGATACGATCTATGATGAGTCACATAGATCTTCCTATGTATCTTTGGGGCTATGCTCTAGACACAGCAGCTTTCATACTCAACCGAGTTTCATCCAAGGCTGTAATAAAGACACCGTATAGGATATGGACTGGGAGAGATGTCCAGGTGTCTTTTATAAGGATTTGGGGTTGTGAGGCTTACGTTCGACGTCAAGTCTCAGAAAAATTGGGACCCAAATCCGACAAGTGCTATTTTATTGGATATCCCAAGGAAACGAAGGGATATTACTTCTACATTCCTAGTCAACACAAGATAGTTGTGGCTAAGACTGGGGTATTTCTAGAAAGGGATTTTGTTTCTAGAAAGACTAGTGGGAGCACGTTCAATCTTGAAGAAGTTCAAGATGCGAACAATAGCACTGAAGCCTCGATGGAAGTTGAACTGGAATCACAAAGTGTTGTGGATGATGTTGTTCCATAAGGAGTTGAGGAACAACAACCAGTTCAAGTAGACATTCCTCTTCGCAGGTCTGATAGGGTACGTCGTCAGCCTGAGAGATACTCATTTCTCTTGTCTGACCATGATGACGTTGTGCTCATAGAGGATGAACCCACCTCCTATCAGGAAGCTGTGATGAGCCCAAATTCTGAGAAATGGCTAAAGGCCATGAGATCCGAGATGGAGTCCATGTACACTAACCAAGTATGGACTTTGGTTGATCCACCTGAAGGGATCAAACCCATCGGGTGTAAGTGGGTCTTTAAGAGAAACACTGACATGGATGGACTTATCTATAAGGATCGCTTGGTAGCTAAAGGTTTCAAGCAAATTCATGGTATTGACTATGATGAAACCTTTTCTCCAGTAGCGATGTTTAACTCCATTCGGATCATGCTTGCTATTGCAGCATACCATGACTATGAGATATGACAGATGGATGTCAAAACTGCGTTTCTGAATGGAAACCTGCTCGAGGATGTGTACATGACACAACCTGAGGGTTTTGTAGATCCACATCATATTGGTAGAGTATGTAAGCTGCATAGGTCCATTTATGGACTAAAGCAAGCTTCTCGGAGCTGGAATCTTCGATTTGATGATGCAATCAAATAGTTTGGTTTCATCAAGAACGAAGATGAGCCTTGTGTCTACAACAAGGTTATTGGGAGCACAGTTGTCTTCCGTATATTGTATGTGGATGACATACTACTCATTGGGAAAGACATCCCTTTACTGCAGTCTGTCAAGACTTGGATAGGGACTTGTTTCTCAATGAAGGACTTAGGTGAAGCATCCCTCATTCTAGGCATACAGATCTATAGAGAAAGATCTAAGAGATTGCTTGGCCTAAGTCAGAGTACATATATTGATAAGGTACTCCTACGGTTTGCCATGCAGAACTCCAAGAAGGGATTTCTGCCGATGTCTCATGGTGTGAGTCTTTCGAAGACTCAAGGTCCCTCTTCTAGAGAGGAGAGAGACCGCATGGATCAGATCCCTTATGCCTCAGCCATATGATCTATCATGCACGCCATGCTATGTACTCGTCCTGATGTCTCGTATGCTTTGAGCATGACGAGCAGATACCAGTCAGATCCAGGTGGAAGTCACTGGATAGTGGTCAAGAATATTCTTAAGTACTTAAGAAGGACTAAAGAATATTTCTTGATATATGGAGGTGATGACGAGCTAGCTGTAAAGGGTTACAGTGATGCCATCTTTCAAACCGATCAAGATGATTATTGATCGTAGTCAGGGTTCGTGTTTTGCATAAATGGTGGTGCTGTGAGCTAGAAGAGTTCAAAGCTGGACACAGTCGCTGATTCTACAACAGAGGCCGAGTATATTGCTGCATTAGAGGCAACAAAGGAGACAGTTTGGATCCGTAAGTTCATCACTGAACTTGGGGTGGTTCCTAGCATCGCTGACCCTATTGAGCTCTATTGTGACAACAATGGAGCAATTGCGCAGGCTAAGGAACCTCGCTCACACCAGCGGACCAAACACATACTACGGCGCTTCCATCTCATTCGAGAGATCATTGATAGAGGAGATGTGAAGATTTGCAGAGTACCCACTGAGGCTAACATCAGAGATCCCTTGACCAAGGCTTTGGCACAGAGAAAGCATAATGGTCACACTAGGTCATTGGGCCTTAGAGCCTATACTGATTGGCACTAGTGCTAGTGGGAGATTATTAGTTAGAGCCCTAGAGCCAATCATTTGATGATTGTTGTATGGACTCGTTGTATCATATTCTTATATATAAATAAAGGCATTTATTTTTTGTTATTATACTTACTTGTATTGGTGCCAAATAACTAAGTATAATAGCGTCCTTGAGTAGAAGTTTTTACCTATATCAATTGATTGGTTGAATCGATAGTGAGATGATATAGGGAACACTACTCTTAATCATTCCTAGTAAAGTATTAACATTTAGGGATAATATTAATGCGACGAGACTAGCATGTAGGCCAACTCGATGCCTTGATCTCACAAGTCATGGATATGGAGATATTAAGTTGACACATGGGTATGCATTGGAGAATGCATACTGAATGACCCGCCATGAGAAAGTATCATGGATCGTTATATGAGTGTCATATACTTTCTCATGTGGCTATTAGTATGACCACTAGTCCTTGGACCTGAAGTCACCATGGTTCCCTACATAAGGAGTTACGTACTTTGGCTTCGTCAAACGTCACCCGTAATTGGGTGGACTATAAATGCGATTACTGGGTATGTAACAAATTATGCGGAGGGATGTGAGTGATGTAGATGGGATCTATCCCTCCTATATGACGGGAGTGATATCGATATTCTTGATAGAGTGAGACCACTAAGTGCATGGCCATGCCCAAATGAGTCAATATGAGATATTGAGCTCATTTGATTGAGTGAGTCTACTTGGAGTTCAAGATTTAGATTGATTAGAGGATGACACGGTCTATGCCTCACATTGATCAATCTAGATGTCAAGGATAGAAGGACACTTGTCATATATTGTGAAGAGTCACAATTAGTAGTCACAAGGTGATGTTGGATCTCAACATTCTTATAACTTGGGTAGTAATGATGTGTTGCTAGATACCGCTCATTACTTATGTTTCTAAATGGGTTTAGGAGAATTGCCAATGTTATAAGAACCTATAGGGTCACACACAAAGGGCAATTAGATGGAGATTAGGTTCATTTGATGAACCTAAAGGATTAGGTTCATGTGATGAACCAAATTGGATTAAGAGTAATCCAAATTAGGCTAATTGAGTTGGACTCAATTTGGTTCATGTATTAAATGAGTCTAATTTGAACTTAGACTCATTGAATCAATTTAATTCCATGAATAGGGATTCATTAAATTAAAATTGACTTGAACCAATGGTTAGATTTGATCAACCATGGGAGAGACGTGGTCAAGTTTGACTTGACTTGAGAGGAAGATGAAGAGTCAAGTTTGACTTGACCATTTGCCACCTCATTGGTGAGTTGGCAAGAAGTGGACCAATGATGATGCTCCACATCATCATGGTTGCTTAAGTGAGATGCCACCTCATGGGAGTTACCAAGAGTTGTGACTCTTGGCATCCCATGGAGGTTACATTCTCTCTTAAAGTGGTCGGCCACTTTAGTTGAGGGAGTTAGTGCATTTTGTGTGCTTGGTGAGTAACTCCTTCTTCTTCCTCAAGCTCTTCTCTTCTCTCCCTCTCCTCCACCATTACTGATCTTCTAAGGTTGCTAGAACATCCTTAGAGGTTCTCTCCATCGAGTTGTTCGTGTGGATACACATAGAGGAGTATCTACTTTGATACTCTCGAGATCCGACGACGAACCTTGGACGAGCGGGATTGCGAAGGGCTTCGCATCAAGGGTAAATTCTTATCTCATAGATCTTAAGTAGATCTAGGCTTAGAAACCCGTACGTGAAGTTTTTACAAAATTTTTACTTCGCACGGATCCGTGGCATGGGGATTTCGGGGTTTCCGCAACACAAAAAGCGATTTTTACGGCCCGAAAAACCCAGCAGCATCACTTTTAATTTATTAGATTTAGATTTCAATCAAACCCAAAACCCCATTTCCAAATAAACATGATCTTAGGATTATCATACATCAACTACATTCCTTGTGAGATACGACCTATGCCATACCCTATACTTCATTAGTGTAATTAGGGGGTTCGGTACTTTATTATTTGACACTTAATTCACAAAAAAATTAGGTTTCAAATTTGGCACTGTTGTCGGGGAGTGTTAATGGTGTTTAATAGTCCTAGGACTATTCTCTATTTTGAAAACTAAAAAAATTATTTGAGTGTCTTGATGTCTGTTGTATCTATGTGTTTTGCATTATATGTTTCCAATGTCTTAGATCTTGTGTGCTAGTATTTCAGGTAAGACCAAGAATTTCCTTTTATTAGCGGCCATGGATCCATATTCTCAACAGTTTAAAGATAAAATGGTGAATAAGTTGGATGAAATAACTTTCCATCTCAGACAATACGTTGCAAATCAATTCCAACAGCAATAGACCATGTAGCCTAAGTGTTACTAGCCTGAACCTTAGTGTTATTAGCATGAAACTTAGTTCTATCAGCCTAAACATCAGTATTACCACCCTCAAACTCAGTATTATCAGTCTGAACCTCAATACTACCCACATATGGAGCAACATAATAGGTATAAGTTATTTTTAAATACCTATAATTATAATTGGGTGAATAATTCACATTTCAGGTACAAAGGTGCATAACTCACTTCACTGAACCATATCCGACATATCAAAACTCACAGGGATTTCAAGATGATCCTATGTCTAAATGGTCACATCTAGTCTATCAGATGATCCAACTCCCTATGAACATTTCAAGAGTTCAGTAAAAAAGTTCATGCTCCTAGTCAACCAAATTGACAAAATCTGAAGGTGTTTTTTTGACAAATGATAGAGTAACTGTTAGGACCAAAATAAATTTTGATATCTCCACAATGGTATGATATTGCTCACTTTGGGCCTAAGCCCTCATGGTTTTATTTTTGAGCTCTACCCAAAAGGCCTCATGCCAATGGAGATATCTTTTTCTTATAAACCCATGATCTTTCTCATGTGTTTTCAATGTGGGACTATTTTTGTAACCTTTTAACTGTTAGTTCCTACTCAGAATATCGTACCGGTTCCTCTGTACAAAAATTTGTACAAGTCCTGAACCATTCCTAACAACCTATTGTGTTCTTTAGAAATTAAATTTGGAATCGCAAACAGAACTTCCTATGTCACAAATTTGATTAAATATTTATTTCAGAGATTGGCTTCCAGGTTAAACATAGCGAGGCACTAGACCTTCTTGGTTATGGGAGCATCCACCACTTCCTAGACAAAGCCTTTCAACGAAATTCAATATTTAATCTTCTTATAGTAACCCTAGGTTTAACCAATAAGAACAATCAAATCACAAGATCGAAAAAAAAGAAACATAAATTCGAATCATAAATCCGAAACCTAGAATCATAAGCCTCTTGTGTTTGGTATTTTAAGATCTAAACAAAAGGATGAACTAATTATGATGCAGAAACTAATAACTAGTTATACCTTTTGTAGCTTATAGACCTCACGATCTTCTGCCGTATTTCTTTTCTTATCTCGGACCTTGTGTGGGCGACGATCTACCGAGACGAGAATCCACCTAAGCATCCTTCTTCTCCTTGCAAGTTTAGGCCACCAACAATCTCCTAGAGATGAAGAACTTCGGCCACCAACCAAGCTCCAAGGGATGCTAGGAAATAATGCCTCCTATCTCTTCTTCTTCTCCAAGCAAAATCCAGCCACCAAGATCTCTCCAAGAAGATGATGCCGCCGACCACTTAAGAAGAAGAATAGGGGAAGAGGAAGAAGAGAGGGTCGACCACCACAAGGAAGAGAAGAGAGGAATACTAGATGTATGTTATGTTGTAAGGTGAGGCACCTCTACCCACAAAGGTAGATCCGCTACCTTAGCGGCCCCCCTAGTGCCGGCCCCACGGATATGGAGGGAGGTTCATGCAGGTACACAGGCCATAGGCGCATGGCGGGGAAGCTCTACCAAGAAGGTGGTCGACCCTTAATTAAAAATTTCCTTATAAACCCTTAATGTGGTCGACCCCTACATGTCCTATAAACAAGGAAAGTTTTAAACACAAAATTAAAACTTCCTAATTTGTTTCCAGAAATTTTTAAAATAAAAATTTCTCTTTCTAAAAATTCCCTTCATGGTTGGATATAAAAGGAAACTTTTATAAATTAAAATCTCTCTATTAAAATATGTGGATGATTACAAAAAGGAAAGTTTTCTCCAAAATTAAAATCTTCCTTTTAACTACAAATAAGGAAAGATATCAAATCTTTCTCTTAATCTTTTGTAGAAAACTATAAAAGGAAAGATTTAAATTTTAAAACTCTCTTTTAAAACCATGAGGATGGTTACAAAAAAGGAAAGTTTTATAAAAATTAAAATATTCTTTTTAACTACAAATAAGGAAAGATATCAAACCTTTCTCTTAATCTTTTGTAGAAAGCTATAAAAGGAAAGATTTAAATTTTAAACTCTTTTTTAAAACCATGACTTCCACATAAGGAAAGATTTTAAAAAATTAAAATCCCTTTTAATTTAATTGTGGCCGGCCACCTAAGCTTGGGTTCAAACTAGGGCCGACCACCTACTTTACCCATCTAACCTTGGTTTGGTTGGCCCTAGCTTGGGCTCCAAGCTAAGCTTGGCCGACTACCTTAAGGTGGGTAAGAAGGTGGGTATGGCTGGGTATAATACTTTATAATTAAGAGGCTACGACAGAGGCCGAGAGGAGGAATTGGTTTTGGTCTCCCGATTAACTTGAGCTTCCCGTGTTCACCCCGAACACCCAAATCGAGTTCATACCACTAAAGAGTTATTATTGAACTACCGCACCAATCCCATATTACTATATGGGCTCCTTCTTATCATGAGTGTGTTAATCTTCCTGTGTTTAAGATATGGAATGCCCACTAATAAAATGAGTTACTGACAACTCACTTAATTAATATCTAGCTCTAAGAGTAGTACCATCCAACTTTATCGTCATGTCGGACTAAGTCCACCTGCAGGGTTTACATGACAATCCTTATGAGCTCCTCTTGGGGACATCATCAACCTAGATTACTAGGACACAGTTTCATTCTACAATCAATAACACACCATATAAATAATATCATTTCCCAACTTATCGGGCCTATTGATTTATTGAACTAAATCACACCCTTTGATAAATTAAAGAAATGAATATTAAGTATATGTGTTTGTTATTATATCATGATTAAGAGCACACACTTCCATAATAACAAATGTCTTGTTCTTTTATGCAGTCAGTATAAAAAAAACTTATCTTAAATGGTCTTGCTCAATACAGTCAGAGTATACTAGTGTAATTTTATAGTCAAGATAAACTAATACCAAATTATACTATGACTATTTCAATGGTTTATTCCTATCCATCTTAGTCGTGAGCTACTATTTATAATTTATAAGGAACTAATAACATGATCTTTTGTGTGTGACACCACACACCATGTTATCTACAATATAAATTAATTGAACAACTACACTTAGCATATAAATGTGGACATTTGACCAATGTGATTCTTTATTTTAAAATAAATGTTTACAAAAAGCTAGGCTTTTAGTATACACTCTAACATTAACCCCAACAATCCCCTCTCAAACAAAGGACTACAGGTCCCTCTCAAGTATCAGGTCACTCTTAACCTACTCAGGGCCTTCCCTCAAGCATCAGGTCACTTTTGACCTACTCAGGGCCTCCCCTCAAGCATGAGGTCACTGCCTTACTTAGGGCCTCTCCTACTTCGTTCAAGGTTTCACGCACATGGTTCGATCTTGGATCACAACTCTAGCTCGTGCTTCTTCCGATGATTAGTCTGGTGTAGAGCTACCTTGCTCTGATACTAATTGTTAGGACCAAAAGAAATTTAAATATCTCCATAATGGTATGATATTGTCCACTTTGGGCCTAAGCCCTCATGGTTTTGTTCTTGGGCTCTACACAAAAGGCCTCATGCCAATGGAGATATCTTTTTCTTATAAACCTATGATCTTTCTTATGTGTTTTCAATGTGAGACTATGTTTGCAACCTTGCTCTTATGATTTTTGTTAGGTTTTTCGGGCCGCGAAAATCGCTTTTCCGCGTTGCGGAAACCCCGAAAGCCCCTAGCCAACGGATTCGTGCAAAGAAAAATTTGAAAAACATACGAATACGAGTTTCTACCTAGATCTACACTTAGATCTACAAAAGAAAAGGTTATACCTTCGATGCGTGCCCTTTTTCGTTTCCCGCTCATCCAAGATTCGTCGGATCTCGAAGTTGTCAATGTAGACAACTCTCTATACGTATCCACACGAACACACTAGGTGGAGATGACCAAAACAAGGTGTGCTAGCACCTTATGGGATTCGGCCAAGGAGAGGAGAGGGAGAGCAAAAATGGCTTGAGGAAGGAGATGAAGTGAATGAGAGTAAAAACACAAAATGAAAACCTACATCACATTAGTGTGGCCGGCCACTTTGTGTAACTCCTCACATTTAATGTGGCCGGCCACATTAAAGAAAGGAATGTAACCTCTATGAGGTGGCACTCACTAGTAACTTCCATGACGTGGCAACCATGATGATGTGGAGCATCATCATTGGTCCACATTTTTCCAACTCACTTGTGATGTGGCAAATAGTCAAGTCAAACTTGACTCTCCATCTTCCTCTCAAGTCAAGTCAAACTTGACCACATCTCTCCCATGGTTGATCTAATCCAACCATTTGATTCAAGCCAATTTAATATAATGAATCTAATTCATTTAATTAAATTGATTCAATGAGTCATAATCTAAATTAGACTCATTGAACACATGAATCAACTTGAGTCCAACTCAATTAGCCCAATTAGGATTACTCTTAATCCAATTTGATTCATCAAATGAATCTAATCCTCTTGGTTCATCATATTAACCTAATCTCCATCTAATTGTCCTTAGTGTGTGACCCTATAGGTTCTTGTAACGTTGGCAATGCCCCTAAACCCATTAATTAGGAGCATAAGTAATGAGCGGTATCTAGCAACACATCATTACTACCCAAGTTACAAGAATGTTGAGATCCAACATCACCTTGTGACTACTAATTGTGACTCCTCACGGGTTTTGCATGCGGGATGCCTTGGCTCTAGAGGGTTCATAAGGGTCTTTTGATCCGGTTATTGACGTCCAAAATTCATTCCATCTAATTTCATCATCAAATCCATGGGCACCACCAATGGGTAAACTAAAACAATTATTAAAATCACTAAAAGTCCACCGAACTTCTTTATTCATCATCCTAAAAGTTATGACCCCTACGTAGTCATCCTCAGAAGAAAATTTAACATCAATCGAGCTCAAATATTCGGTGCATGAGCATACATAATATCATTCCAATCTAAAGAACTAATCATCCAATCTACATCATCCCTAATTCCTAGCATATCCATAGTAATGGGATCCATATACTTAGTGCATATAATTTTTCTAGCGACAAGGATATCATATCTAGCTTTTTGTTCATGATTTCTAAAATTAATATTGAACACATTTTCGTTACCTTCGTCACGTGCCATCATTTTTCCTTTTCCTTTTAAAGAAGAAGTCTTCCCTTTGCCTTTGTCGCCTCCCAGTGCATCTCCTTCGCCAGATCCACTATTTTCTCGATGAAGTCTCTTCAAGATCTGCGACATGGTGCAAGGTTTTGAGGAATTTCTTGTGGAAATGGGTCTTGAGGATGGAAGAGAAGGAGAAGGAAGGAAAAATAGGGAAGTTGCTTCTCTCTTTCCGGATTTGTGGCTTGAAGAAGTGTTACATCTAGATGTAGATCTAAGCAAAAATGAGCTCTAGAGGTGGGGATTAGGGTTTGATGAAGTGTAGTGGGGAGGAGAAGGCTTTTTGGGAGAGAAGGAGATGGAGATTAGGGCTTTTGGAGGAGTAGGCGGTGCACACAAGTAGGGGCACGGCCGTGTCTTATAGACTCGACCAAGTTACGTGGGGTTCTGCACGGCCGTGTCGATTGGCACGGCCTCCTCTTTTCTCCCCTCATCCAAAGTCGCACGACCGTGACAATTAGCACGGCCAGTTTCTCCTTCTTCTCTGCATATGTCTCACGGCCGTGCCAATTGGCACGGCCTGAGTCTTCTCCCTCTCTGGTGGTCTCGCACGACCGTGCTAATTGGCATGGCTCGTATTCTTCTCTTCTCTGCATAGGCCACACGACCGTGCAAGGTTGCACGGCCCGTGGCCTTCGTTCCTCTGTCGGCTTCGCACTGTCGTGTGGAGTTACACGGTCGACTCCTTTAAGCGCACGGAGACTCGCCTTTCGCCATTTTGATTCTCTCGATGCCTCCACACCCATCAAATGCTCACGGCCAGCTCACGAAGGCTCTACACATCCTGAAATCAAATACCCAAAAATAAAGAAATAATAGAAGTACTCAACTAAACTTGCTAGAACTTGAACAACGAACTAGAATGAAAAACTCTTGGGTTGCCTCCCAAGAAGCGCTTGTTTTAGGTCTTTAGCTCGACCCCGTTTTAGCTAGTGTGGACTAAACTCGTGGAAGCACGGCTCCCCTCCTAAGGTCAATGCTCCAGTCTGCATCTTTAGTTTCGCACGTGTAGGATAAATGTACTTCTTATCGCTCGCTGGAGGGGACTTTTCTTGGAAACTGCACTCCTTGACTTGGTGTACGTTCATCTTGCTAGAATTTTCCTGAGAAAAGGGGTTGCTGACAGAAGAATCAGATACATCAAATTCAATCCTTTCTTTGTCGACCTCCAATGACAACTTGTGACTTTTCACATCGATGAGGGCTCCAGGTGTGGCAAGGAATGGTCTTCCAAGGATGATCGGTATCTTGGGATCCTCCTCCATATCCAGGACAATGAAATCTGTGGGAATGATGTATCCACCTACTTCTACTGGCACGTCTTCCACTATTTTCATTGGGTATCTATATGAATGGTCAGCTAATTGTAATGTCATAGTAGTCAGTTTAATGTTCTGGAGCCCCAGCTTCTTACATAAGGAGTACGGGAGTAGGCTTACGCTGGCTCCCAAGTAGTAGAAAGCTTTCTGTATGAGTTCAGGCCCAATTTTGCAAGGTATAGAAAAACTCCCTGGATCTTGAAGTTTAGGTGGAATATTTGCCATAAGTAGAGCGCTGCAATTCTCTATTAATGCTACGGTCTCGAAGTCGCCCTTTTGCCTCCTGTTAGATAAGACTCCCTTTAAAAAATTTGTGAACTTCAAAATTTGGTGCAGTGCATCTATCAGTGGAACTTCTACACAAATTTCCTTAATCTTTTTCAAGAATCAGTTGAACTCTTCATCCTTCTAGGATGTTATCAGTTTCTGAGGGAAATGAATCGTCTGAATTTATGGGGGAATTTGAATATTTCCTTCAACTTTCTTGGTGACCTCCTCTCCATCCCTGTTTTGGATCTGATTGGCCATTAGGGGAGAGGGCTCTTCCTCTGAGTTAGGTCCTTTTTGAGTAGTGATTTGGGGGTCTCCCACAGTTTGTCCGCTCCTCAGCTCAATGAGGTTGCAATGTTTCACTGGGTTTATATCTGGCTTTCCTGGAAATGTTCCTTGTGCTCTTGAGAAGGACTGGGCTATCTGAGCTATCTGGCTGTCTTGCATCTTTTGGTGTTTCTAAGAATTTTCCATTCTTTGAGTCAACAGCTTAATCTCATTCTTCATCTCTTTTTGCTCTGAGAGAGCTTCCTCTAGCATCTTTTTAATTATGGATAATTGTGAAGGTTGCTGTTGTTGATAAGTCTATTGTCCAGATGAGTAGCTCTGCTGCCCAGGTGAGTAGCTTTGATGTCCAGGTTGATAGCATTGTTTTGTTGGCCCTTGGTCCTGATTGTTCCGGTATGAGAAATTCGGGTGATTCCTCCATCCTGAGTTGTATGTGTTGGAGTACAAATTATTTTGCCATTGGTTGTAGCTGACTATCACATCACATTGCTCAAGTTGGTTTATCTGTGCTTGTAATGGCCCTAGGGGGCAAGTATCTTGAGCTTGATTCATACTTCCGCAAGTTTCGCAAACACAAACTATTGCATTGGTCATGTTGTTGTTGTTCCCCATGGCCTCAAACTTCTTGGTCAGAGCGTCTAATTTTGCAGACATGTGTGTGACTGCATCTACGTTGAATTTTCCTAACGCCTTTATTGGATTCCTTGAGAAAGAACCACCAGATCTTTCAGTTGCCCACTGATGGTGGTTCTGCGTCACATTCTCTATGATCTCTTCAGCTTCATCAAGGCTCTTGTTCATTAGTGCTCCTCCTGCTGTTGAGTCGAGGGATACCTTCGTGTGATAGTTGATTCCATTGTAAAAGGTGTGTAGAACCAACCATTTCTCAAGGCCATGATGGGGGCACTGCCTTAGCATGCTCAAGTTGATGAATATATTCTGAGATTTGATGGAACTCATTGAGTGGGACTGGATGGCCATGGCGTTTAGTAGACTCCCGTTGGTACTGTTTTAGCGAGACTGAGAGGGCTTTCAGGGCCTTGATCAACATCTCCTGGGCCTCCTGGTTGGGCTTCTTCTCTAGCTCCTTGAGTGCTAGTGGTACCAAGGCCAACCTGCCTAGGTCTTGTTCCGACCATTCTAAAAAAATTAACATTGAAATTAGGCGAGAGAGAGAGTATGCTACCTGGTTATTCTTGCCATCAATGTGTTCAAATTTTACTAAGGGTCCAGCTCTAGTGATATAATCAGTAAATGAGAGCCATCGAACTCTAGAGGGTTTGTGATTGGCTGTTTTCCCAAAGAAACTTATAATAGCTTGACAATCGGTTCTTATCAGAAGTTCAGTTTTATTAAGAAAATAAATCTTCAAAGCTTCCATTGTGTTTTGTACAGCATGAATTTCAGCATCAATAGTTGATTTGGGGGGGTTAAATTTTCCACTTGCATATGCACAAATTTTTTCTGAGGATACTGAGTCAAATTTACTCTTTTTCCATTTACATATACCTCCCCACCCATCCATACATCCATCAACTTCCAGAATGATGTAGCATTCTAATGGTGGTATCTCAAGATCTGGGAGCTGTTTTACCTTTTCTTTTATCTGTTGTATCAAATCCCAATCTTGTTGGTTTAGCTTCTTTTCACCATTAGGTGAAGTTTTGGCATATAGAGGTCCCAGAAGTTTTCCTAAATTAGGAATATAGTTTCTGGCATAATTTAAAAGACCAAGCCAAGACCGCATACCTTTAGTGGTTTTGAGTTCATTATTCTTGAAGTCAGCGATTTTTTAGATCACATGCGGTTGAAGTTTAATTCTGTAATTTCCAATAATTGCTCCTAGAAATTTGATTTCTGATACTGCAATTTTCATTTTAGTGGGGCTTAAGACAAGCCCATTCAACTGGCAAATATTAAGCATACGCCGAAGGTGTTGTTCATGACTCTTTTCATCAGGAGAGAAGACTAAGATATCATCAATATAAATAGCAATAAAGTCTTCCGTTCCTTTAAAACAAAGATCCATCTTCCTTTGAAATATCGCAGGGGAATTTTTGAGACCAAATGGCATAACTAGCCATTCATATAAGCCATCGGGTACCCAGAAAGTGGTCCATTCTATTGAGTCAGGGTGCATGGCAACCTGATGAAATCCGCTTTTAAGATCAAATTTTGAGAATATACAACTATTGCTAACCTTTTTCAAAATAGTATTGATGCCCGAGAGACTGTACTGATCTTTGTGAGTAATATCATTAAGACGTTTATAATTGAATACCAGCCTATCCTTTCCTTTCTTTTCTTTTCCAGATTCTGGATCAATAGTGGTACATGAGTTGACTATGATGGCCGTTGTTCTGTGCCTGCTCTTGCTGGGCCGAATGATACCCAGATCTAATAAGGCCTTTACATGTTTAGAGAATGCTTCCTTTTGGGTTGGAGTCAAGTGTTTCAAAGGCCTATCCTCAATAATGAATTCAGGATTTTTAATATCCAATTGGCACAGGATTTTATTATTCTGCCAATGTTGGAGAGGATTTTCTACAATAACTCCTTGCTTTTTCAACTCTTGTAATAAGGGACTGAATTTTTGCTCAAACGTTGAATTGATTTTTCCAGAATAGATGACCATTTCTTTAATCTGTATATATTCTTCCTCCTCAAGGTCAAGTTCCTCAATAGCTGCATTCACAGATGGTAACGTATTGATAGTGGTTAGATTTTTATAAAAAGTTACCGTGTTACCCTCAATTCGGAGTCCTCCGTGCATTGCTCTGATAAAATTACATCCAATAATAAATTGGATGTTATCGCCTAGCACCATTGGGAAGCTATAGGTGTATGGTATTCTGAAAATATTGTCTCCAATTATCATACGTCCATTTTTGAGCTTCATCTTGGCAGATTGCTGTGAATTAATACCGCTGAAATTCACCACAAATGTATTTTATTCCAAAGCATCTTTTGGAACAGATCTTTGATCTATACAACAAGTTGTTGCACCAGTATCCAAGATTGCTTTTACTTTGAACTTAGGAATACCTGGGATATCAAATTCCACAGTTAAATTATATAGCATATTTTTCACTAACCGTGGACTTGATGTAGTAGCAACTATTTCTTCTATAAGCATATTGGCAGTTTCTTCAAGTTCTTGGAAATCCTTCTGCAAGTCTTGTTCTAATTGCAGAGCTTCCCACTGTGATTTATAGTATGCAATCTCTTCCTTTAATCTTTTGATTTCCTCTTCGCACCAAATAATATAGTTTCTTTGTTCATGTATTAAATTCATCGGGTAAAATGGAGTGGAAGGTGCGGGAGTTACGGATACCTCTTTGTTAAAGTAATACGGTCCACATAGGTTGCATGCTGTAAGATAACAATCAGGGTAGTGGATTCTCGCCCTTTGAATGGTCATTCTTTTGCAACAGGTACACATGTGCGATTGTGGAGCAAGGATTTTTTCATTATGCTTCCATTGATGCAAGCAGTTTGACTGTGCATCTGTTAGCCTGACTTGCTGTCTATATCCTCCATCTACTAATCCAAGCATGTATATAGAATTTAGCTGTAAGGATTGAATAGAATGTTGTACCTCAAGAACATCATCTTCTCCTTCAGAGATGCTATAGATAGCATCACTCTGTGCTTCTCCTTCTTGTACAGATAGGATGTCATAATCATCAGGAAGGTCAAGTTGCTCAAAAATAGCAACCCTCTTGATATTCCATTTTTCATTTGGGCAGTCTCTTGCAAAGTGCCCTTCTTGTCCACATAAATAGCATTTGCATTTTTTGTTTCTTAACAAATGCTTACATTTCTCTATCCTGGCATGAGTGTTATGTGGTTTACCTTTGTAGGTTCTAGATTGTCGAACTCCCATTTTCTTGGATCCAGATCCAGTCTTCTGATAATATCCTAGAATGGGAATTTGGCTGCAGAATGATAGATCCTTCAAAGATCTTTTAAATGTCGCATCTTTACATTCCTGCTCAAGAAATTTATGAGCAAAAATAATCCTTGGAAAAACACCAGCTGTTAAACCAGGGTGTTTTGCTTCAAAGGCTGTCTTGATCCTATTTCCAAGGTCTCCTGGCATTTTTAACCAGAATTTCTCCGAAAGCTCAGGTCCTGCAAAGAGGCGTCCAGTTTTTGCTGCTAATCGCATGTAATCATTAATATACTGTATAATATTTTTAAAATTGTCACATGCCAATTTTTCTAAATCTCTGTAGGCTGAATTTTGGATTTCTGTTGAACCCTGAGTTGGGTCTTCTGTAGAGAATACTCGCCTCATTTGTAATAGAATATTCTGTGTTCCTTCACGACCTTCACTAATAGAGATAAGAGCATCATATTCAGTAGAATACATCATTCTCCATTGTATCCATGTAATTTTCTCAATTTCACCCAATAAATTTTCAATAAATTCTATTTTCTCCTTTGAGTCTGAGAAAGCTTGTGATGCCACAAAATTTTTTGTAATTGATTCCCATCTTGAAAAGGCGTCATCAAATAAATTTAATTGCTCAGGAATGACAAAGAGTGCCCCACTTTGTTGCTAAGCAGAGGGTAGAGTCCATAATTCATTGTTCATTCCTCCTTTAAATCTGGCCTTGGGGGTTGCTGTTCATAATTAGGCTGGAAATTAGGAGGTTCATATATATATTGCTGTATCTATAGGCGATCTATATGGAGAAATAACAGTACTAGTTGAATATATATGTTCCCCTGACAAAGTATTTTCTGTCAGCCTTTGAATACTTGGATATTCCATTTCGCAATTTGCCGTAATAATTTGAACAAATTCTTCACAGTGTGCTAGAATTATTTCTATAAAATTCTCCTACCTCCCACCACCTTCGCTTGCAAATGGATTAGTCCATTCAGTATCAGATGTTGTATATGTATCCCATATTGGTTCAATATTTGAAAGTGATGCCAAGTATTGAATGTAGTCTAAGTAGGAGTCAGTATCTTCCTCATAGCTGGGAGTAGTGTCCATGGAATGCGGTACAGAGGCCCCTAGGCTTGTAGTCGCTGCATGGTCTTGCTCAAAACTATTTTGGAAATAATCTCCTTCTACTAAGACTGCTATCTTTTCTTGAGGCAAAAGGAGTGAAAAGATGTCCTGGGTTGTCAGTTTTCGTGGTTCTTGGGAAGATGAGGCTTCATTTACTGGTAGGAAAACATGGTGATCAGTAGATCCAAAACCCTTGTCGCCTCGATTAGTATAGCTGAGGTGTGGAACCTCATAAACTTCTAGCATAGCTATCTTTTCTAAGATTAGCTGAGCAATGTTTTGCTGTGATGATATCATTATTGGAAGGTTAGTTCTATTAAATAAAAGAACTTGTACCTCTCCTCGAAAATCTGAATCTATTACCCCAGCTCCAACCTCAATCCCGCTGTTCCATGCTAATCCGGATCGTGATGTTATTCTACCATAATAACCATACGGAATTTCTATCCGAAGTCCGGTATGTATAAGATCCCTTCCATATGGTTCAATAATAGCGGCATGGCTAGCTGCTATATCCAGTCCAGCAGATCCTTCTGTTTGCCGTTTAGGCAATACTGCCTGAGGGAACATTCGATTAACTAAAATATGAGGTTCAGATGGGTACCTTTCTTCTTCTTGTTCTGCTACTTGCTTTCCTTTGGACATATATTCATCATAATCCCCATAATTTTCAAAATATTCTTCTTCTGTGCCTTCATAATGGGTAAAGACGCCTAGATGTGTTTCAATTAATACTGCCAAAATTTCTTCATCATTGTTGTTGTATTTTGGCTCCTCAGCTGGTTGAGCTACTGCATAATTATTAAAGTTTAGTGATATTCGCCCATCCATCATGGTTTTGTTGTTTACCTCGGCTGGCTGCATGGGAATTGCTATCTGAGTTGGATTGATAGTCCAATTTAAACCTTGCAGTCTGTTTGTTGAAAAAGCTCCTTCCCGGTAATGCTTTGACTCCATGGGATGTTAAATAGTCTACAACACCTTGAATTTCATAAGCAAAGCCAACATTAGGTGTATTTGAAAGCCTACCTACCATTCCTCTAGTGATTAGCAGATTAGCTTCACTATTCTGCCAGGCTTCATATCCTCTTGTAAGAATGGATATTTGAATATTTCGGTAGAGATCTCCAATTGTCATCATAATTTCTAGAATAACATAAATCATTTGACTTCCATGAGTTAGGTCTACCTCCATTGTTGCCAGAATTGCTTGGTCACCTTGCCATCTATTGTCTCGGAAGACAATAAGCACCATTGTTCCTTCTTGTTGTCGATGCAATATTTGTATTCGTACCTGAAGAACTCCCAGGTGGATATATTGCATTCCACTGCGCCGTAATTGATTAAAGCTTTCTTCTTGAATAAAGCTTCTGTTTGCTTGGTGGTTGTCAGTAACAAGCATAGCTTCTTCTGATCTATGCACATATACTCTGTGATGAGCATCATCTCTTCGTGAGTGGTAGAGTATCTCAGCAGGTACTATAGAAGCTCGTTCCTGCATAGAAAATTGTAATTGTGCTTCTGGCTCTATTTGTTGCTCAAGGGTATGTCTTGTGGAAGTACCACCAGTAAGTGTTTGTCCAACACGTCTTGCCACCTGCTGCGCATTATATAATCTTTGTTGATTTCTTCTGTAACCCCTTATTTGATCCTCAAATAAAGGTGTTGTGGTTACTTGCTGTTCTGTTCTTGTGGTGGTCATGATCCCTTTATTTTCTCCTGCTCTTCCTTCAGAATTTTATAAGGATCTTTGAAAACATGAAGTTTTCCAGGTTTTTCCTTAGCCTTAGAAGGTGAAATAGATAGGTTTTGGAGTTTGGTAATTAGGTCTTGTGGAAAAGGAGTGGGGTTTTGTTTTTGTAAATTGGATTGAATTTCCTTCAGGGTTTCAGCTATTTGGATGAGAAGCTGAATTTGAGTGTTATTTTGCTTAATAATTGTTGCAATACTAGGTGTAGTTCCCTGGTAATCACGTGGTTTAGCAAAACCAATGGAAGGGGATTCTATAGGGTCGGTTGCAGAAATAGCTTCTCTATAGGAAGAAGTGTTTCTTGAGATAATATAATTATTCATAAAAAGGGAATCAGTACTTACAGGGATTCCTGAAGCTCGGGCGAGGGCAGTTCCTTCCCTGAGAATCTCATATAGATGTGACCTTGGTTATCCTTTAGGCCTTCCTGCCTTTCTTAACCAAGTTAAGATCTATCCTTTTGCTTCTCAAGGTTGCTTAATACCAACAAGCCCAAACAATCAAGAATATGTATAGCTCTGATACCAGAGAGAGTCGCGCAATTCAAGAAAAACTTCAAACTTAATATTAAGAAGCGTAGGGAACTTACAAGACACGATTAGAACACTAGAGGATACTCAAGTAAGGTTCAGGTTATGCCTGAATTCCTTGCAAGAGTTCTTCTTATAGATGACGCTGGGTGCCCATTATTAGGATCTTAGATGGCTAGAGGGGGGTGAATAGCCTCTTAAAAACTTAAACAAAACTTTCTACAGAGAAACTTGTTAGCACAGCGGAATTAGGAAACTAAAACAAAAGGAAACAAGCACACTAACACACTAACACACGGATTTACGAGATTCGGGGATAACTTACCCCTACTCCTCGGCGTGTCCGTAAGGTGGACGACTCCTTGATCTTCGGTAGATCACACCCCGGATAAATTCCGGCTAAAGATCCTCCTTCTCGGTGGAGTAACCTCTCCACAAAGTTTCAAGAAATATATATGTGAAAGCACAAGACTTACAGAGCTCGGTGGCACAGAAGAATGAACTAAAGCTTACAACCACGCGAGGATCAGTGGAAATAGAGAACTTCTCAGACAGCAGTTTCTCACCCGAGAGCTCAAGAACACCACAACGATCAACAGAACGTATTTTCTTTTTCTTACTTTCTTGTTGTTATTTTCTCTTGCTTTTACTGCTTCTTAAGCCCCTGTCTTCCGCTATCACGGATCGTGGTCAAACTGCACAGAATCATCGCTGCAGCCAATCCCTCTTCCTCCTTACCTGGTTCTCTGAACTCACACCAATGAAATCACAGTCTTCACTGGTGTCTTCTGAGCTCGAACCAATCACCAGGAGTCAAGCGGATCGCAGCCAGATCACACCAATAGCCGTTGTTGCTTCAAATACACCATGCGCCGCGAATCACAGCAGAAAGACCATTTGTCGTCTTCCTCTTATGGACTTAATTTGAAATTAAGCTCGGAATGATACCTGTGATCCTGCAAACTCAAAAGCTAACGGCACAGAGGGTTATATGATTCAGGCAAATCAAATGCAGTGGAGGAATCGCAGAAACAACAAATTTGATTGTGTGTGGATCGGTCACCAGACCGATCCATGGACCGATCAGGGCATATCCTGATCGGTCCGAAGCTTGACTGATCGGTCGTGGAGACCGATCAGGCTTCAGGTGGATCGGTCTCCACGTCCGATCCATGCCTTCTTCTCTTCGCAATACCATCTCCTGATCGGTCCAAAGACCGATCAGATTACACTCAGTGTGCTACTGAGTGTTTCCTGATCGGTCCGCAGACCGATCAGATTACACTCAGTGTGCTACTGAGTGTTTCCTGATCGGTCACCAGACCGATCCATGGAAACTCAGTTTCACAGTTTCACTGGATCGGTCTGCCGACCGATCCACTGTCTTATGTATCACTGGATCGGTCTGCCGACCGATCCAATGTACCATGGAATGTCCACTTAGGTCCCTCTCTGACCTAATTCGGTCCAGAGAACGAGCTCCCGAGCCCTCTCTGACCTAGTCCGGAGAACGAGCTGCCGAGCCCTCTCCGACTTCGTCTGGTCCAGAGAACGAGCTACCGAGCCCTCTCTGACCTAGTCCGGAGAACGAGCTACCGAGCCCTCTCCGACTCAGTCCAGAGAACGAGCTACGAGCCCTCGTCCGGAGAACGAGCTACCGAGCCCTCTCCGACTTCGTCCGGTCCAGAGAACGAGCTACCGAGCCCTCTCTGACCTAGTCCGGAGAACGAGCTACCAAGCCCTCTCCGACTTCGCGTGCCAAGTTTCCAACTTGGACTTTTCCCTTCCACTTGATCAACCTTGATCATTAATCAAACCGAGTTTAATTAACATCTGATACAAACTTAAATCCGTGTCAACATCAAAACAACAGCCAGGTCAGACTGTATCAACAATCTCCCCCTTTTTGTTGTTTGACAACACGATTTAAGTTTAGATCAGAAATGTTCTTATTTTCATAATTTTAGGGGAATCAAGATCCTCCCCCTAAGATGGATACACCACTAAGTCAATAACGGGAATCAAGATCCTTCCCGTTATCTTCTCCCCTAAAATCAAGCCTTCATACATCTCTAAACTTAGGTATCCTCTCCCCCTTTGTCAAACACCGAAAAGGTGCAAATGAGGTTACAAAACTCAAAAGGCTCCCCCTTAACCCATACTGTCTTGCACCTAGAGTTCCCTCTAAGTGTATAATATGACAGTAAGAAAGAGATAAGATACAATCAAGTCATGGCATAGGAACAGCATATTAATAGCCAATAGGAAAAGACACATAAAGAAAAACAGGAAAATGAGCAGCATAAATAGATGAAATAAGTAAATATCCAGGTCATACAAAAATATCCAACAGAATAGCATCCAAAACACAGACAGTCAAACAGAATGTATCAATCAATGTCCTCAACATGAGGAGCATCATCATCATCTGCGGGAGGCACGTAATCCTGAGACGGCATGCTGGAGCTCGAAGGTGGATGGCCCAAGAAATGCTGCGGAGGTGGGTAGTTGGCCATCCAGCCCAGAAGTAGCTGCTGCGTCACCAGCTGCTGACTGCGCAAGTCATCGTAGCGCTGGTCGATCCGAACACGCAGTCCATGGAGCTCAGCAGCCAGTAGCTCATCGTGTCGATCAAAGCGACTCTCCAGCTCGGCGATCTGCCAGCGCAGATCAGGATCGGCCTCTCCATCGTCAGCAGCAGGAGGAGCAGCAACAGGAGCAACCTGTCGTGGAGGTCCCCGTGGTAACTCACCTAGTGCTCTCCCATCCTTCCACCGAACATCCCCATTTTGTCCTATGATTCCAGACTTGGAAAATGCCCGCTTCCCAAGTCTACAATCCTGTCTGACCATCTTGACTATTCTACCCTTAGAGACATCAATCTGAAGGGTCTCGAGCCAATCTGTAATTATATGCCCATAAGGCATATAAACAGTGGAGCTGCTAGGCTGAGAATATGAGATGATCGAAGAATAGATGCTCGACATGATATCAAAATTGAGACGCCGACGTAAACCATAAAGCATAAGACAATGATATGATCGGATCTCAGATAATGGTTTAGATGTGATAGGTAGAAGGCAGTTCGTGACAATCTTAAAAAGAATGTAGTCTTGAGGAGATAATCTCAAGGCTGCAAAAGTAGGGAAGTCAACATCTAGCTCATCTAGTCCATCAGGTCTATGGTGTCCAAAGAAATACTCATAGATAGTGTCAGGTGATACATCAAGTGGAGGAGGTAGTGACTCTGGTAAATCAGGATAAATGGGAAAAGGATCTCCTGAACACATACGGCAACCTAGATACCCAAAGAATTCTCTGATGGAGAAATCGATAGTTCTTTTAGCGACTCAGGTTTTATAAACATCATCACTGTTCTGATGAAGATTGTTATAGAACTCAGAAACTAGGTCAAGGTTGATGTCCCTTTCTAAGTAGACTACCGAGTCAAGTTTATAATAGGCTAGGGTTTCGGATACAGAGGGACAAAATTCATCCATGTACTTTCGATCCACAGATCGACATGGAAGCAGCTTGAATGTCCTCTGTTGAAATGCTTGCTCAAACTGGCGGTTCGGGAATCTTGAAGAAGAGGAAGGTTGAGGTCGGGAGGGTGCCTGGGACTTGGATTTCTCAGGTGACTTAGATTTAGAGGTCCCTTCACCCACTACTTTCTTTCTAAGGGTTAACAAAGTGGTAAAATGGGGCAATGAGTGAGCATCGGAGCCACCAGCACAAAAAAAACATATATGGTGAGAAATGAAATGGAACTGCCAAAGTTCTAGATGTTGGTGCGGTTAGCACTAACGATTTAACCCAGGTTTTGATGAATGACAAATAGGTTAAGTTAGTTTTGTTGTTGTCTGACACTTTGATCGAGTGTGCAGGAGAAGTCCAGACAGGTCGACGGACTGACCGGATGTTTGGCACGAAGTCCAGCTAGGTCGACGGGCTGACCGGGTAGCTGGCGAGAAGTCCAGCTAGGTCGACGGGCTGACCGGATGGCTGGCGAGAAGTCCAAGCGGGTCGACGGGCTGACCGGACGCTTGGCGAGAAGTCCAAGCGGGTCGACGGGCTGACCGGACGCTTGGCGAGAAGTCCAGACAGGTCGACGGGCTGACCGGACGTCTAGCAGGTAAGTGAGGTAAGTCACTGGAGGGGAGTGACTGCGAGGACGCGTTCCCGAGAAGGGAACATTAGACGTCGATCTGGCTTAGATCCATTTTGGAAATCTAAGTCGAGATCGTGACTAGATTCCGGTCTCAGAAAGACGGAATCTAAGTCATACTCTTTTTATCCATCTGTTGAACTTTAACTGTGATAACAATCTGTTTTACAGGATGTATATTTGCCTCGGACTAACTTTGTTTTGCAGGAAAAGGGAGTTTTCTGGAACAAGGTGGTCCGAGCGCCCGGAGGGGATCCGGGCGCCAGGAGGTCCGGGGGCCCGGAGGTCCGGGCGCCAGGAGGTCCGGGGGCCCGGAGGTCCGGGCGCCCGGAAGGGATCCGGGCGCCCGGGAGCTCGCTGGTTGGACTTGCCACGTCTCACCAGGGCGCCCGGAAGGCATCCAGGGCGCCCCGAGCCTCATATAAAAGAAGGGTCAGAGGAGAGCTTCAGAACGACAACGAAAAGAAAAGTCTTCCACTTCTCTGCACTTCTGCGATGCTAACAAAGCTCCGACACTACGCTCCTTTCTTGTCTTTATTGTCGGTATTTGCTTTTCATTTTCATTAGCATTCATTGTACTATTTTTTGTAATCATTATTTCGAACTGCTAGTGAATTGCCCAACGAAAGTGGTCAAGGACCACGGGCCTTCGAGTAGGAGTCGTCACAGGCTCCGAACGAAGTAAAAAAACATTTGTGTCTATTTTACTTTTCCGCTGCGTTTATACTCTATGTTTTTGAATCGATATTCACCCCCCCTCTATCGAATCTAACGGTCCTACAAGTGGTATCAGAACAGGTACCGCTCTGATTTGGTGCAACCACCAGTCAGGCAACCGCCTTTCGTTTTTTCCCTCCAAAACGGTTTTTGAAAAATACATCGTCATCTTTTCACCATTGTTTAGTATTTAAAAAATATTACATTTTCAAAATTTTGAAATAATATTTTTTCAAATATTTTATTATTATTTTATTATTATTTTATTATTTTTTTCCGAAAATAGTGAAATATTATTTTTTTTTCAGCACTGCTAATCCAAGACCAAGTCTTGGGATTTTTTTCTGTTTCTCTGTGTACAAGAATAATGACTCTTCAAGAAGGACGGAACCCCCACGAACCACCACCATACGATCAAGATTTCAACTATTGGAAGCGATTAATGGAATGCTTCTTAGGAAGCGTAAACTTTGATTATTGGCTGATATTGAGAAAACCTTCTCAGAACTCAGAACTAAACACAAATGTAAGTAAAATCATTTGTAATGTTTTACCTAACAATATTTTATGCAGAGTAAAAAAGTACAAAGATGCACATGAGCTTTGGACCCAATTGATCAAACTTCACGAGGAGTCAATGGAGCTTGAGGATCAAGTAAAAATCGAATCTAAACTCGGGTTAGATCCAATCAAAAAGCCTACTGAATTAGGGGTTGCGCTCAAGGTTAGTGATATTTACCAAAATACCCCTGCTAATAGTAGTTTAAAAAATATGAGCATTGATCTGGTTATTTCTGAAAATATATGTGAAAATAATATAGTTGACAATAATTACAAAAATACCCCTAGGATATTATCTGATAAAACAAATCCAATTAATTTAAAAAATTCAAACTTAAACCTAAACAAATCTGAAAACTCAAATGATAGAGATGACAAGGTCAATATTGATCTAGATAAAATTAATAAATTATTTAATAATCTAGACAATATTAATCTAGAAAATCCTATCCAAACCCAAGATAATTTAATTAATAAAAAATTAAGTTTTAACGATAAGAATAATCTAATAAATTCCACTAATTATATCAACTTAAAAAATAAAGAAAATATAAGAATAAAATCAAACACTTTGATAAAATCAAAACTAAATTTAACAAAATTAAAATCAAATGTTAAAAATAACATATTAAATAAAGATAATCCGAAAAATTTAAAATTAACAATTAATAAAAGGTTAAAAGATAAACCTTTAAGGAAACATAATTCAAACAATTTAATTAATTCAAAGTTAAAAATGAATAAAAACTTAAACTTTAAAAATAAGCTATTAAAGAAAGATAATTCAATTAACCTAATAAAAGTGAAATTGAAAGAAAATTTAAATATTAAATACATTCTCTTAAAGAAAGATAATTGGACTAATTTAATTAATTCAAAGTTAAAAACTTGAATCTGAATTACAAATTAAACATTAGATTTTAACCAAAACTTAACTATAATAAATCCAGAACTAAAAACTAAATTAATGGCGAATAATTCAGGGGGAGGTTCCAGAATAGCTGGCACCTCCAAAACTAACCTACCCGACAGGGTAACCCTAACCAACTTACCCGAAAAGGGTAACCCCAACCAACCTACCCGACAGGGTAATTAGGACTAGTTAAAGAGTGTTCAAGTTTAACTTGAATCATGGTACTGGTGAAGTTTTTTTATGATAGTACGTTGGAGAAGCTTGGGCATCGCATGTCTAGAAAGATATGACTTCAATCTGGTGCATTTGGCCAAGTGGAACCGACCGAAGCTACCTTTAAATGGATCCTAACTAGTTAGACCAAGGTTTAATACTAAGCTCCGTGGATAGGACTATTCGGAAAACCTCGAAAGGTTGGTTACTTCTAATGACGTCCAAGTGACTCACCAAGCTTAAAAGTTTATCCGAAGAATGCCTATTTGTTGAGACCAAAGCTAAACCTGAATCTAACACAAGTTAAACCAAACTCTGTAATTAAATATAATTCATCTCACAAAATTATAAAATTTCTGATTGATAATCTAGATCGGGTGAGATGAATAAAAATTAAATTAATTAATTTTCAAACGAAATTAAAATTAATTAAAATTAAATTTGGAATTTCAAATTCAAATTAAATTAAATTAAAATTAATTTTTTTTAAAAAAAAATCTATTTTAAAGATTAAACTTAATTTTTTTTAACTTAAAATTTTATTTTAAAACTTATTTTTTTAAACTTAAAAATTTATTTTAAAACTAAATTTTTTTAAAAAATTTATTATTTTAAATTAAAAAATTTATTTTAACCTAAAAATTATTTTAAATTAAAAAATTTATTTTAACCTAAAAATTATTTTAACTTAATTATTTTTTTTAAAAAAAACTATTTTAAAATTCTTTAAATTTTTTTTTTTAATTCTTTAAAAAAAAACAATTTTTTTTTAAAAAAAAAAATCTTTAAAAACTATTTTTTTAAATTCTTTAAAAACTATTTTAAAAAATTCTATAAAAATTATTTGAAAAATTCTTTAAAAACTATTTTAAAAATTCTTTAAAAACTATTTTTAAAATTCTTTAAAAACAATTTTTAAAATTCTTTAAAAACTATTTTAAAAACTTTTTTAAAAATTCTTTAAAAACACTTTTAAAAATTCTTTAATTTTTTTTTAAAATTCTTTAAAAACTATTTTAAAAATTCTTTAAAAGCTTTTTTAAAAAAAATTATTTTAAAAACTCTTTTAAAAATCATTTTAAAAACTTTGAAAAATTCTTTTAAACTTTCTTTTAAAACATTTTAAAAATTATTTTAAAAACTCTTTTAAAAATCATTTTAAAAACTTTAAAAAATTCTTTTAAAATTTATTTTAAAAACTTTTTTAAAAATCATTTTAAAAACTTTAAAAAATTCTTTTAAAAATTATTTTAAAACATTTTAAAAATTATTTTAAAAACACTTTTAAAAATCATTTTAAAAACTTTAAAAAATTCTTTTAAAAATTATTTTAAAACATTTTTAAAATTATTTTAAAAACTCTTTTAAAAATCATTTTAAAAACTTTAAAAAATTATTTTAAAAATTATTTTAAAACATTTTTAAAATTATTTTAAAAACTCTTTTAAAAATCATTTTAAAAACTTTAAAAAATTCTTTTAAAAATTCTTTTAAAACATTTTTAAAATTATTTTAAAAACTCTTTTAAAAATCATTTTAAAAACTCTTTTAAAAATCATTTTAAAAACTTTTAAAAATTCTTTTAAAAATTATTTTAAAACATTTTAAAAATTATTTTAAAAACTCTTTTAAAAATAATTTTAAAAACTTTAAAAAATTCTTTTAAAAATTATTTTAAAACATTTTAAAAATTATTTTAAAAACTCTTTTAAAAATCTTTTTAAAAACTTTAAAAAATTCTTTTAAAAATTATTTTAAAACATTTTAAAAACTCTTTTAAAAATCATTTTAAACTTTAAAAAATTCTTTTAAAAATTATTTTAAAACATTTTAAAAATTATTTTAAAAACTCTTTTAAAAATCATTTTAAAAAAAAAACTTTAAAAAATTCTTTTAAAATATTTTTAAAAATTATTTTAAAAACTCTTTTAAAAATCATTTTAAAAACTTTAAAAATTCTTTTAAAAAATTCTTTTAAAACCTTTTAAAAATTATTGTTATTTTAAAAATTATTTTAACTTAACTTAAAAATTATTTTAACTTAAAATTATTTTAATATAAAAATTATATTTTTAAAATTATTTTAACTTAAAAATTATTTCAAAAATCATTTAAAAAAAAACTTTTAAAAATCATTTAAAAAATATTTTAAATCATTTTAAAACTATCTAAAAATTTTGTATCATTTTGAAAAATTCTTTTTATTTTTTCACTATAATGAAATTTTGTTAACTTAAAAATAGTAATAATAAATTATTTCTATAGATTATTTTCACTTTAAAAATTATTATTTTGACTTTAAACTCATTTTTAATCTTAAACATCATTTTAACCTTAAAATTAATTTTTAATTTGAATTAACTAAAAATTAAATCTTAAATTAAAACTTAATGTTGAAATTACAATTAAAATTAAAAATTTTAACTTAAACTTAAAATTAAACTTAAACTTAAAATTAAACTTAAACTTAAATTAACCACTAACATTAATTTAAATCTAAAATCAAAACTGAATCAAACATATGTTAATTGACATAAAACATATTATAAAAATCAGTTTAAATTCCTTTTAAATGCTGTTTTAGAAATACCTTTAAAAAAAAATTAATAATAATAATTATAACTAACACTTTCATTGACCAACTCAATCAAGTAATATGAAATTTAAATTATTTCACTAAGTATTAAATTATTAAATCAAGTAAAAACTAATCAATAAATTATTGATAATGCTTAACTATTATTGAATTAATAAAATCTTATCTTATTTAACCTTAAACTAAAGTTAAGCACCTGAATCTAAAATTAATTAATAATTGATTAATCAAATTCAAATAAACAGTTATACCAAGGATACAGAGATAATAATATATGTATTACTAAATTAGACAAATGTGTTAGGGCTTTGATCTAGGGCGCCCCGAGCCTCATATAAAAGAAGGGTCAGAGGAGAGCTTCAGAACAACAACGAAAAGAAAAGTCTTCCACTTCTCTGCACTTCTGCGACGCTAACAAAGCTCCGACACTACGCTCCTTTCTTGTCTTTATTGTCGGTATTTGCTTTTCATTTTCATTAGCATTCATTGTACTATTTTTTGTAATCATTATTTCGAACTGCTAGTGAATTGCCCAACGAAAGTGGTCAAGGACCACGGGCCTTCGAGTAGGAGTCGTCACAGGCTCTGAACGAAGTAAAAAACATTTGTGTCTATTTTACTTTTCCGCTGCGTTTATACTCTAAGTTTTCGAATCGATATTCACCCCCCCCTCTATCGAATCTAACGGTCCTACACTAGAGAGGTAGAGAGTTACCTTGGTGCCATTGAACTTTTGGCTAGAGTTTCGGAGGGCTAGAGCTTCAGCTAGGGTTCGGCTAGAGGTCCGCGTGCAACGAGAAGAGAAGGAGTGAGGTGAGGGAAGGAGTCGGCTAGGGTTCGGCGTGAAAGAGGAAAAGAAGAGATCGGGAAGTTTTAATGGTTTACTGATGGGTATACAGTTGATGAAATGATCGGACGGCTGTCCGATCAGGAGAAATCCTGACCGATCAGGGAACGTCCTGATCGGTCAGGGAGTGTCCTGATCGGTCGTGGAGACCGATCAGGGAGCCTCCTGATCGGTCCCTGGACCGATCAGGGGTGGATGTGTGCCAGAGCCTCTGATCGGTCCCCGGACCGATCAATGGTGGATGCGTGCCAGAACCCTGATAGAACTCACCTGATCGGTCGTAGAGACCGATCAGATATCATCCTGATCGGTCCCTGGACCGATCAGTGTCTGATAATCAGTGATTTCAACTTCTGAAATTCGTATCGAAAGCTCTGAAACGTGGTTCAACAACTTCCAAGTTCAGAACCTAGGATCTGAAAAGCCCACAGATTATATTCAGTGATACCAATGAATATTTCCTAATGATGAGCTCCAATGATTTGGAATTATTTAGGGCTTGAAAGTTTCAGACACTTCAAAACAAATGTGTTGAATCTCAAAGTTTCAAAACCAGAGAAATTTGTTTTGTTTGTTTGCTGAAACTATGATCTATAGTGAACCAAGGTAATAAATCTGACTCAGGCTATCGGTTCAAAATATATCCTTGCTATGAGTAGTTACAAGTTTGTCAAAATATGTCAAAATTTCTTCACCAACTTGTCCTATTTTCAATCAAAATTAGGAAGGTATCAATCAAGGGTATCAATCAACACATCAACAAGGTTAGATGATTTCTAGACACAGGTCCAACCAAGATTCCTTGGTCGGAATATATGAGTAAGATCTAGGAGCCAAATACACATGAATTATGTAATGGCCTTCCCCATACTCAATTTATGTCTCCTCAACCTAATTATTCAAGGGATGCATGATACATTTTGAATAATTTGGTTGATCCTAGCATCTCACCCCATTTCTAGCAAACAAAAATATTTTGTTAAACCTTATAGTTTGTGTGAGATGTTCCCAAGTTACCCAAATTAATTTCCCAATTTCTCTTGTCATTTTAATGGTCCTTATTGATCATGATGTGGTCAAAATGACTTATTGAGCCAAACACATTCCCAATTCCCTCCTTAAATGACTAAATTCATTTTCCGGAAAGGGTTTAGTGAAAATATCGGCTAGGTTTGACTTTGACTCAACATATGTGAGTGCAATGTCTCCCCTAGCTACGTGATCTCTAATGAAGTGATGACGCACTTCAATGTGTTTGGTCCTTGAATGATGGACTGGATTTTTCATTAGGTTTATTGTGCTAATGTTGTCACACAACACTTGCACTCCCTTATATGAAAGTCCATAATCTTCTAGAGTGTGAATCATCCACAACAATTGTGATACACTCTCTCCCATGGCAATGTATTCAGCCTCAGTCGTGGAGAGAGAAACACAATGTTGCTTCCGACTTGACCAACTAACCAATGATGATCCTAAAAATTGGCAACCCCCACTAGTGCTTTTCCGATCCAATTTGCATCCAGCATAATCGGAATTGGTATAGCCTATCAAATCAAAAGACTCCGTACGAGGGTACCACAGTCCTACTCTAATTGTGCCTTTAAGGTATCTCAGAATTCTCTTAACTGCAATTAAATGAGATTCCTTGGCACAGACTTGATATCTAGCGCACATGCCCACAGCAAAGAGTATGTCCGGTCGACTAGCTGTGAGATATAGAAGACTACCGATCATGCTTCTATATTGCGTTAGATCAACTGATTTTCCACTCTCATCATTGTCCAGACGAGTGTTTGTTGCCATTGGAGTGGACACTTCCTTAGAGTCACTCATGTTGAATTTCTTGAGCATCTCTTGAGTGTATTTCGTCTGATGGACATAAATTTCATCTCGAGTTTGTTTGATTTCAAGTCCAAGGAAGAATGTCAATTCTCCTACTAGACTCATCTCAAACTCACTTTCCATGTGGGTGATAAATTCATTCAAATAGTCCTTGTTATTTGAGCCACAAATTATGTCATCGACATACACTTGGGCTACAAAAATATTTTCACCATCTCTACGCAGAAATAGTGTTGGATCTATTTGGCCTCTCACAAAACCCTTTTCTAGTAAATATGTTGACAACCTTTCGTACCAAGCTCGTGGTGCTTGTTTAAGCCCATAGAGAGCTTTCTTGAGCTTGTACACGTGGTTTGGAGCTTCGGTATTCACAAACCCCGGTGGTTGTTCAACATAGACTTCTTCTTTGATGAATCCGTTTAAGAAGGCCGATTTAACGTCCATTTGATAGAGCTTGAAACCTCTATGTGCAGCAAAAGCAAGCATTAAACGAATGGACTCTAATCGTGCCACGGGAGCATAAGTCTCATCATAATCGAGACCTTCGACTTGACTATAGCCCTTAGCTACAAGTCTCGCCTTGTTCCTTACGACTTCTCCCTTTTGATTTAACTTATTTTTGAAGACCCATTTAGTTCCAATAATGGTGGTCTTCTTAGGTCTAGGAACTAAGTCCCACACTTGGCTCCTTTCAAATTGACCTAACTCATCTTGCATAGCTATGATCCAATCAGGATCGCGCAATGCCTCATCAACTAATTTTGGTTCAGTCTCTGAAATCAATGCGACTTCATTAGACTCATTTCTAAAGAATGACCTAGTCCTAACTCCTTGTTGGATGTCTCCCACAATTTGGTCTTGGGGATGACTAGTGGCTATCCTAGATTGTCTTGGTGTTGATGGTGCCTCATGAATGGTCTCACTAGGCACAGGCAAGGACTCAATATCAGGCAAAGGATCAGATTGAGTTCTTTGTTGCCTTTGCTCATCATCATCAGAGTCAACCTCGACTCTTTCTTCATTTTGATCATTCAAACTTAGATTTCTAAGTTCGAGTTGAATTTCTCCTACATCCCTTGACTGATCATTTAAGTTAGGGATTTCTTCAAAAGCTACATTAGAGGACTCTTCAATCAATTTAGTCCTATTGTTGTAGACTCGATAGGCTTTGCTGGTGAACGAATACCCGACCAGTATCCCTTCATCAGCCTTGGCCGAAAATTTTCCAAGATGGTCCTTGGTGTTCAAAATAAACACCTTACAACCAAACACCCTAAGATGTTTAATTGTAGGGGGTTTCCCAAACCAAAGTTCATGAGGAGTTTTTCCAAAAACCTATGTATCAGGACTCGGTTTTGCACATAGCAAGCTGTATTTACAGCTTCAGCCCATAAGTAACTCGGTAGTGAGTACTCATTGAGCATACTTCGTGCAGCCTCTTGTAGGACTCGGTTCTTTCTCTCCACAACCCCATTTTGCTGTGGGGTCCTTGGAGTAGAGAACTCATGCCTATATCCCTTTTCTTGACAGAATTCTAAAAACCTATGATTTTAAAATTCCCCACCATGATCACTTCTAATGGTCTTAATTGTTGTTGATTTTTCATTTTCAGTTCTTCTACAAAAGGAAATAAAAATATCTATGGTTTGATCCTTAGTTTTCAAAAAGAAGGTCCATGTAAACCTAGTAAAGTCATCAATAATCGCTAAACAGTATCTACTTCCATTTAATGAAATAACACTACTGCAATCAAACAAATCCATATGTAATAAGTCTAAGGCAGTAGTTTTACTTACAACGCTTTTACCTTTATAAGGCGCTTTAGTTTGCTTACCCTTCTGACATGCATCACACAATTTGGTCTTTTGGTACTTGATGCTTGGTAAGCCTCGCACTAAACCTTTGTTGACCAGCTTCCGGATATTCTTCATGTTCACATGAGCCAACCTCCTATGCCAAAGCCACGATTCTTCTTCTTTTAACATGAAACACTTAGCAAGAGCATTAGTAGCACTTTTAAAAGAAACTTGATAAATGTTATCTACCCTTGTGCCTACTAGTACCGTGTCAAGTGTGTCAATGTTTTTGACTAGACATTGACTCGAATGAAATTCAATTGTGTAACCCGTATCACACAATTGACTGACACTTAGGAGATTAAAAGTCATCCCCTTGACTAGAAGGACATTCTTGATTTGGAGATATTAGGATATATGAATATCTCCAACTCCTATAACCTTAAGACTACCATTGTTACCAAATGACACATTACCTCTATTTTTGTTTTGAATGGTAGAAAATAGTGACTTGTCCCCGGTCATGTGCTTGGAGCATCCACTATCAACAAACCAAGTTGATAGACGCTCCCCCTTTACCAATGCCTACAAGACACGAAAGATAGATGTTTTAGGTACCTAAATCTTGGGACCTAATGCATCTACAATGAAAGACTTAGGCACCCATGCCTTTGTTACCTTCTTCCTAGTCTCATGAACCCTAGAAACATGCGATCTATGAAATTGGGTTCTTGACACTAAAGAAATAAAGCTAGACTCCTTAGGTTGGTATCCTAATCCAGCCTTGTTGTAGACCACCCTTTGGGCATTTAGAATCATGTCTAGGGTCTTAGAGCTAGTTGAGAATTTCTCAAGCATTTTCTTGAGTTTCTCAACCTCACCCTTCAAGGCCTTGTTCTCATCCTCAAGGAGCTCTAGATGTAGGTCATCAACCTCATCTTCCCTAAGAGCTCTCAAGTTTTCTACTTCTTCTTTTAATGATTTATTTTCTGTTTTTAATTTTTTAAGTAAGGTAGACAAATGTGTAATAGTCTTATAACATTTTTCTAAGTGAGAAGAGGTTACCTCTTCATCATCCGAAGATGATGAAGCCGCGGCTGAAGTGCTTGAGTCATCACTCTCGGACTCGGACTCCTCCCTTGCCATGAGTGCCAATTGCCGAGTACTCTTCTCCTTCTTCTCTTCCTCCTCCGATGAGCTTGAGGAAGATTCATCCCATGTGGCTTTGAGGGCTTTCTTTTTCTTGGCCCTTTCCTTCTTCTTCTTTAGCTTTGGACACTCGCTCCGATAGGTCCTTTCTTGCTACACTCATAGCAAGTAACGTTAGACTTATCAATATTTTGATCTACAGTTTTACCTTTGTATCTCCTGCTTCTTCTCATGATCTTCCTCACAAAATTTGCCATCTCGCTTGATGGTGATCCACCTTCATCATCGGACTCGGAGGAGGATGAAGATAAAGGAATCTCTTTCTCCTTCTTCTTTTCTTTCTTTCTTCTCTCATCCTTGCTCTTTTCTCCTGCAACTAAAGCTATACCTTTCTCCTTTTGACCTTTGTTAGCAAGTTCATGAAGTTCCATTTCACAAAAGAATTCGTCTAATTTAACAATGGAAAGATCCTTGGAAACCTTGTAGGCATCTACCATAGATGACCACAAGGCATTCCTTGGAAAGGATTTAAGAGCGTACCTTACTAGATCACGATTCTCCACGCGTTCATCCACGGAATGGAGACCATTGATGATCTCTTTGAACCTCCCATGTAGTTCACTTACCGTTTCGTTTTCCTTCATGGTGAGATTTTGTAGTTGATTCAAGAATAGGTCCCTCTTGGCTATCCGAGAATCTCGAGTTCCTTCTTGGAGCTCGATAAGCTTGTTCCATAAATCTTTTGCACTCGAGAATGGACCTACCTTGACGAGTTGGTCCTTGGCAATCCCACATTGTAAGGTGACTACTGCCTTGGCATCGGCTTGCCCTTTACGAGTTTGTTCAGTAGACCACTTTGATGAATCAAGTTCCTTACCTTCTTCGTCCTTCGGTGGTGTGAAGCCTTCCTTGACCGAGAACCACATGGAGATATCAGTCTTGAGGTAATACTCCATGCGGCTCTTCCAATACTGGAAATCTGCTCGATCGAAGAAGGGTGGTCTGTTGGTGCTGAATCCTTCCTTCATGGCCATCTTGTTGCTCCTTAGGATGTTAGTCCAGATGAAGAGCACCAGGCTCTGATACCACTTGTTAGGATCTTAGATGGCTAGAGGGGGGTGAATAGCCTCTTAAAAACTTAAACAAAACTTTCTACAGAGAAACTTGTTAGCACAGCGGAATTAGGAAACTAAAACAAAAGGAAACAAGCACACTAACACACTAACACACGGATTTACGAGGTTCGGGGATAACTTACCCCTACTCCTCGGCGTGTCCGTAAGGTGGACGACTCCTTGATCTTCGGTAGATCACACCCCGGATAAATTCCGGCTAAAGATCCTCCTTCTCGGTGGAGTAACCTCTCCACAAAGTCTCAAGAAATATATATGTGAAAGCACAAGACTTACAGAGCTCGGTGGCACAGAAGAATGAACTAAAGCTTACAACCACGCGAGGATCAGTGGAAACAGAGAACTTCTCAGACAGCAGTTTCTCACCCGAGAGCTCAAGAACACCACAACGATCAACAGAACGTATTTTCTTTTTCTTACTTTCTTGTTGTTATTTTCTCTCGCTTTTACTGCTTCTTAAGCCCCTGTCTTCCGCTATCACGGATCGTGGTCAAACTGCACAGAATCATCGCTGCAGCCAATCCCTCTTCCTCCTTACCTGGTTCTCTGAACTCACACCAATGAAATCACAGTCTTCACTGGTGTCTTCTGAGCTCGAACCAATCACCAGGAGTCAAGCGGATCGCAGCCAGATCACACCAGTAGCCGTTGTTGCTTCAAATACACCATGCGCCGTGAATCACAGCAGAAAGACCATTTGTCGTATTCCTCTTATGGACTTAATTTAAAATTAAGCTCGGAATGATACCTGTGATCCTGCAAACTCAAAAGCTAACAGCACAGAGGGTTATATGATTCAGGCAAATCAAATACAGTGGAGGAATCGCAGAAACAACAAATTTGATTGTGTGTGGATCGGTCACCAGACCGATCCATGGACCGATCAGGGCATATCCTGATCGGTCCGAAGCTTGTCTAATCGGTCGTGTAGACCGATCAGGCTTCAGGTGGATCGGTCTCCACGACCGATCCATGCCTTCTTCTCTTCGCAATACCATCTCCTGATCGGTCCAAAGACCGATCAGATTACACTCAGTGTGCTACTGAGTGTTTCCTAATCGGTCACCAGACCGATCCATGGAAACTCAGTTTCACAGTTTCACTGGATCGGTCTGCCGACCGATCCACTGTCTTATGTATCACTGGATCGGTCTGCCGACCGATCCAATGTACCATGGAATGTCCACTTCTGACCTAATTCGGTCCAAGAACGAGCTCTCTGACCTAGTCCGGAGAACGAGCTGCCGAGCCCTCTCCGACTTCGTCTGGTCCAGAGAACGAGCTACCGAGCCCTCTCTGACCTAGTCCGGAGAACGAGCTACCGAGCCCTCTCCGACTTCGTTAGGTCCAAAGAACGAGCTACCGAGCCCTCTCTGACCTAGTCCGGAGAACGAGCTACCGAGCCCTCTCCGACTTCGTCCGGTCCAGAGAACAAGCTACCGAGCCCTCTCTGACCTAGTCCGGAGAACGAGCTACCAAGCCCTCTCCGACTTCGCATGCCAAGTTTCCAACTTGGACTTTTCCCTTCCACTTGATCAACCTTGATCATTAATCAAACCGAGTTTAATTAACATCTGATACAAACTTAAATCCGTGTCAACATCAAAACAACAGCCAGGTCAGACTGTATCAACACTCATTGGGCCCCATCATCACGTTCATCAGTAAGAAGATAAGAAGGAATCTAGACAATTATTATTACATGTCTACTAAAGCTACTTTTAAAAGTAACTTTACTTAAAGTAAAGTGGATAGCTTGCAATGATTCCTCTTTATGTAAAGTAAAGTTGAGTAGTCGTAAATCATTGGGTCCACCATGTCACTGCATCAGACCTTAAAGTTTCTCATCCGAGATATGCAATCTTGTAGTAGGTATGCTGCTTGTGAAAGCTGATCATCACACTGTTTGACAGCTGGGTACCAGTCATTCCACCAGTTGTCTTTTCCTCTACACCTATTACATTCCTGACGCTTTAGTGAGTTGATGAGTCGTAACTGTTGTAGTGTGTTAATAGCTTGCATTGTTGCTCGTACTTTTGAATATGTCCCAAGCTTCAAATAATGATTCTGAGTCTATCTGCTTGAAGCTAGCAATCAAGTTCCTCATGTGGGCAGTTTTGCTCGGTGGATAGAACTTGTCCAGAAATTTCTACTCACACTGCTCCCAAGATGATATGTTGTTTATTGGAAGGAAATTTAGTCACTGCTTGGCTCTGTCTTTCAGGGAAAATCTGAAAAGAAGCAATCTCACTGATTTTGAAGGGACTCCATTCACTTTCATAGTACCGCATATCTCGTAGAAAAGCTCTAAGTGATGGTTTGGATCATCGTGCAGTCCTCCTCCAAATTGATTCTACTGAACCATGTGGATCACTGCAAGCTTGATTTCAAAATTGTTGGCTTCGATTGGCGGTCGAGTGATGCTAGACCGAACCCCTCGTGCATAAGGTGATGCATAATCCTTCAACAGTCTATCAGCCATCTCTGAAGATTCTTGTGCTGCCTGAAATGCTTTCCATAGGTTTCTTCTTCTTAGGAAAGTCCTATCAATCTTTGGATCGAACAGTAGAAGTTGTCCTGAAAGATTAGCTCTATGCATGCAAAAACAAGATATGGAATAAAATGTAGAAAATAAAGAAAAAAAATAAAAATAGAATTATTTATCTCTAAAATGCAGAATGTTAGAAAAAGGAAAAATAAAGAAAAAACTAAGTCTAATCTAATCTAATTGATTCTTGCTAATGTTATAGATGGAGTCCCCGGCAATGGCGCCAAAAACTTGTTACAAACAGCAAGTGTACGAATTCATCGTCAGTAATAAGATTATGCATCCCACGAGGATTGGTTATAAGAACTAGCAATGGTTCACCTAAGATTAGTAAACTATCGATGGTTGTGAGTTATCTAAAGAAAAGGGAATGAGAAGCGGAAACGAGAACTGGTGAAAAGAGAGTAATGTACTTGGTTATGACGAGTTCTAGGAGTTCAGTTTCATTATGGTGGTATTGATATATTACATTCTTTCCTTTACTCATTGTCCATCAACTATTCTTATGTACCAAATAATGAAAACCCCTAGAAATCCTGTTATGGTTAACTCCTGTCACTAGGGCGCCTCGGTAGATCACAATAACACTACTCTAATTGGTGTCACTAAGGATAGAGATAAGGAGCTTAGTGGGTCTCTTACTTCCTTATGGAGGAGTTGTCTCTCCTTTCAAGGAAGTACCCTAGATGTCCGTGAACGGATTACCCCTGTCGCTAGGGCCCCTCGGGTGTACGATCTAGGATATTCTCTCTACGAGATAGGCAATTCCTACACAATAAATTAACACAATATAGAGATCGAATAGTCGAAACAAAGCACGCGAAATCATTCAATGAAATAGAGGTAAATGTATGAGTCTAACATCAAACCAATCCACAACTACTCCCTCATCCTAGAACAAAGATTCTACTCCATAGTCGCTGGAGAAAAACCCGAAGACATAATGTTAAGCATACAATTCTCAAACAAGAAGAGAGAAAGAGAAAAGACGCTTATTCAATGATGACGTGTGATCTTCGGATCCAATCCTTTGCTTCTGGAGTTGATGTGGTGATGAATGATCGCTGGACGGATGTCCTGGATGGCGTAGAACGACACCAAGTTGATTCTCTCCCTGACGGCTCGCTTCCCGGCCCCCCTAGGAAAAGGGTTAAAACCCCTTTTATAGGCTAGAGTGCGGCTGCGGTGGCACGACCGTGTAAGGATGGCACGGCCATGCCCCTTTCTTGTCTCTGGCTGCGCTGCACGGCCGTGTGAACCTGGGGCTCGACTCTGGGGACACAGCAGTGCAGGATTGTACGGTCGTGTACTGCTTGACTTCGGTCATGGGGGGCACGACCGTGCAAGTATGCACGCCCATGTACTGATCTGCCTCTGGGTTGGTCGCATGGCCGTGCAAGGTTGCACGGTTGTGCACTTTCCTTCTCCTGTTTGACCACACGGTCGTGCGAGGTTGCACGGTCGTGTTCTCTGGCTTGTTTCGGTGTGTCGAGAATCACTGTTTTTGCTCCGAAAGTTGTCCCTGTCAATACAAAACCAAATAAAAAGCAGATATCTGAACAAAAGAGTATATATAATGAGTACATGATAAAAGAGGCGATCATACAGAGAATATGTACGTATAAAGCAAGTGAATGTGTATTAAAAACATGCATAATCTATCATAATATTTACGCACATCAGCGGAAAGCCTGGTCGGGCATCCCTAGATCCGGGAAAAGGCTGAGCGAGAGGTTGGGATAACTTTTTCTCCGACTTGTTAGCCGGGGCAGGCACCTTGTCCGCTTTTCCCCGAGCCGCCTCGACTTTTTCTACATTGATGTAGCTAGCTGCCTTCCCCAGCATCTCATCAAAATTCTTTACGGGCTCTCGAATGAGAGCTCGAAAGAACTCCCCCTCCATCAGGCTATGGGAGAAGGTGCTCATCAATATTTCTGAGGTGGCGGACGAAACCTCCTAGGCTACCTAGTTGAAGCGTTTGATATAACTTCTCAAGGGTTCCACAGACCCTTGCTTTAGGGCAAAGAGACAGTGGTATGTCTTTTGATACTTCCTGATGTGGCGAAATGACGTAGGAAAACTGTCTTTAAATCTTGGAAGCAGGTGATGGACCCATTCGGTAATCCATCAAACCATTTTTGTGCCGAGCCGGACAGCGTGTTGAGGAACACTCGGCACTTAATGGTGTCACTGTATTGGTGTAGTAGCGTAGCGTTTTGAAATTTTCGGAGATGATCCTCAGGGTCCTTGCTACCATCATACTCTGCAATAGCTGGTAGCTTATGGCCCTTCGGTAGCTTTTCCTCGAGTAACCTTGGAGAGAAGGGCACTTGCTCCTCAGGCATCCCCCTCGGCTCCTCCCGGAGGATTATGACCTTCCCCTTCTTCGAATCTGTAGGCGGGGAACTCTCATCCATGGAGGCTTGCTGTTGTTCTTGTTTGTTATAACAGTCTGGCCCTTGTTATAGTAGTCTGGGCCCTTATTATAGTAGTCTGGGCAGGGCTCGTAGTAGAAAGCTTGAGGAAAATCCTCGGGTTGTTTTCTCTTAGACCCCCCATCGGAAATGTGGGTATGGTCCTTTAAGATGGCAGACATCTTGTATGGGCCCGAGGCAGTGGTCTGTTTTTCAGAAGTTGCTCGCCTCTTGGCCTCCTTGAACATCTCATACTCTCCTGCGGCCATGGTGACGTTGATCTTCCTGGTACCCTCCATCTTCATGCTCTAGAACAGGTGAAGGATGTTCCAACGGATGACGCTAAATTTGATCCTGTCTGGAATCTGAGTCAGACAAAGGTCGGCTGAGAAGGCGTCGGTGTTGATGGAGAGACGACTGAGACACACTCAGCGCACGTGCACTAGGAAGAGGAACCCCCCCCCCCCTCGTGTGATAGAGGGACGGTGGTGACGAACACCAGTGGCACTTTGGCTCTACGCACACTCAGACAAGCAACCTAACGTTAGACACCCAAAACTAGGTAAAAAGTCCTCGGTGCAGGCCCTCCGATGCTCAATTCAAGTACTTTTTCCCCGGAAGAACAATGTACGAAGGAAAAAGTAATGTAGAAGACGAGTGCAAAGGTGTGTGCACGCGTACCTACTCAAGGGAGAGAACCTCCCTTTTTATATAACACTACGTACCTCTAGAGCTTGACCACTGTCAGAGAATATCGAGTGTCAGGGCATGTTGGGTAGCACGTGGTGCCCTCTCATTGGTGGAAGGAAGATTCTATTTGTAGACGATGGCAACCCTTGGGAATATTCCCTGGCGCACGACAGTTATTCTCTGACACGAGGTTACGATTTTCTAACCTTGCTTGTCGCTTAGTGCTTTATTTCTTGCCCGAGTTTAGGTATGGACAGCCCGGGATGACCGTTTGTGGTGTCTCTTGACTTGAGTCCTGATGAGGGAGACGAGTTGTGGCGGAAGCCTCCCCTTTCATGCTAAGATCGTTGAAGAGCTAACCGGGGGCTATCTTACTGCAAGTAACAGACCTGTCTATGCGGACTAGGCCGAGGAACCCGACCAGTCAGGGCAGGCCAGGTATTACCTTAGGCTACATGTTGTGTTTCAAATCTTGGGGCCATGATCTGTTGGCACCTGACCAAGAATTATGCTACTGATGACGTCAGACGGTCTAACTCCTTCTTTTCATTCCTAACTGTTGGCTACCACGTCCCCTTGACTTCTGACTGCCACATCCCCTTGACTTCTGGCTACCACGTCCTCTTGACTTCTGACTGTCTAGCCTTACCAGGCCCTACCTTTATGCATCGTATCAATACTCATATGTCAACCTGATATCTCATATCCATGACTTGTGAGATTAAGTCATCCGTTGAGCTACATGCTAGTCTCAACACATTAATATTGTCCTTGCATATTAATGCTTGACTAGGAATAGTTAAAAGTAGTGTTCTATGTATATCTACAATATCTCACTATCAATTCAACTAATTGGTATCTTGTAGATTAGAACCTCCCACTCTATGACATTATTATACTTATTCATTTGACATTGAATTGAGGTAAATATAATAATCAACTTTGCCTTTATTAATAATGAAATATAATACAAAAGGAGCCTTTTAAAATCATCTCATAATTGGTATAGGGTTAATACTAATAACTCTTACATCTTTAAGCTACTAGAAGAAGAAAGATAAGAAAAGAAAAGATCGGTGCTTTCATTGAGAGATAAACTCAAGCAACAAAGAAGCAATTAATGGCTGAATTCTGGCTGAACTGGTTTCCAAAATTAACCATGAATCTGAATTCCTGTACTAAATTTTCTGTTCTGTTGAATCTGAGATTGCCTAACTAAACATCATTCTGAAATCAGAATTGAAGTGGCTTCGAATCAAGTCATAAGTAGAAGTGTGAAACAAGTTGGATTCAAGTGGGATGTTGTGATTTTCAGAATTGAGTAAGACCTCAAAATTCTGAACTCTGGACAAAGGAAAATACTTATGTTTAGTGCTAACTCTAAATCTGTTTTGCGAATGGCAGCAACTTGAATTAAATCTTTTGTAGTTTTAGTGCCTAATGAGGTCCCTCGTGAAGTTTAATTTTGTATGAGACAAGTCAAGATTAATTTAGAGTTCAAGTTCTGAAACTTAAATCTAGAATTTCAGCAATGAACTGAACTGTGAACTGTATTGTGAAATTCTATGATACATCATCTGCTACTGCTTTTATTCTAAAACAGACATGCTTTAAGCTTTGAACCTATTGAAACCCGGATTGTTAGAACTAATTTTTGGTGGCTGTTGAATCTGAATATTTTCAGAAACCCAGAAAACGTATTCTAAAAATCAAAGTTTAGAGGAATAAATTCAAGACTAGAGGTCTTTAGTAAGATAGCTGAATTCAGTTTTGGATTCATGGAGGGGTAAATGTAGACTTCAGTTTAAGAATTCCTGGGAACTTAAAATTGTACTCTACAGCAGTCCAGTGGTAAGTTGTGTAGTTCATAGATAAAAATAGAAAGAGAAAACAGTGGCAAGGAGGGTATCAACTAGAGAGGATAATGCTAAGAACTTTGGGTAATGATCAAATTAAAGGAGAGCTTAGTTTAATCTCTTGTATAATCATTGACAAATGATATTCATCTTTTTTCATATCAAATTAATAAATTCATGAAATATATTCCTCCAATATTTTTATTTCCTCCTTGATTGCTTTTCTTTTGTCATTTAACTTACTTCGTTTAGTTCTTTTTTTTTTTATTCTATTCCAATTTTCAATAGATCTGTGATTATCACTCGTTGATTTCAGATCTGGATTAGATTTTTAAAGAGGGGCGAAACTACACTCTTAAGGTGGATGGATCGCGCTTCATCTTTCTTCGATCGCATATCGCACTTCATCTTCTCGACCCGACGCCAATCTCCGTTTCTCCACCGCCGGCCATCTTCTCGTCACCTCACCCTCTCCCGATTGGGAGAGGCTCCTACCACCTTGCGCTTCTTCTTCCGGGATCTCCCGACGCCAAGCACCTGACGCTAAGATCTCCACCGCTGGCTGCATCTCCACTTCCATCTGATCCGGTTCCAATCACAACACTGTCATTCACCGGCAATTCCTCTTCCACAGTCAGTCCTCCACACCGCGGTAGATTTGTCTTCGATAGCCCCCATCCGAAGCTTGCAACAGCAGCCATCTCTCTTCTCTGATCAGCCTCAATCTGGATCTCACAGCACTATCTTCATCACCAAGCCTGGATTTAATCGTTTGATGAGTTAATTCGATCATTTGATTTGTTTAATGGGTTGGGTTGATTCTTGTGATTGTGATGTTGTATGCTTGTATCAAATTCACCTTCCCATGTTTTAGATTTCATGTACATGCGGTTTTATTAAATGATGCTTCCAAGGTGTTTGATGGAATGTTTGCTTAAGTAGTTAGACTTTAGTTAGGTGTTTGCATTGCTTTGTTAGTGTGGTATCCATTAGTGTTTGTGCTCTTCATTTGAATACAATGAGGTTAGATTAGTTTAGGTTTTGCCATATACTCTAGTTTCTTTTCGTTAGATGTTTTATTGATGTCGTTTTTAATTCGCATGATTTGTATCATTTTTCATTTATTAGATTTAGATTTCAAACAAACCCAAAACTCCATTTCCAAATAAACTTGATCATAAAATTATCATGCATCGACTAAATTCTTTGTAAAATATGATTCATGTCATACCCTATACTTTATTAATATAGTTAGGATATTCAGTATTTTATTATTTGATATCCAATTCATGAAAAAATTATTTTGTTCACGTATCTTCAAGAATCTTCCTCCAAACATAATAATCATCCTCAAATCCCAAGCTTTTTACAGCTCCTCATGACTAGATGTCTATCATCTCCTCTAAACTTAATTAATCTTCATTCTCTATGTTTGATAAACATCCTTGTGTCCAAAGCTTCTCATGACTCCTAACTCAACCAAGATATGTATCACCCTAAGCTTGTCTATGATTTCTAAGTTGTGGCACCTCTGCACACTTAATCCGCTATATTAAATATGCATCTAACTTAATTAAGATGTATTATCAACGCATCAAAATACCATCATTAAACTCAATCACAAGAGAGGAAGCATTGTTTCCAGCATACTCGATCTAATGATAATAATGTGATTACCATATAATGGTTGTCATCCATGACAGCTAATCTATTATTGCAATGGAGCACCATGAGTGCATAATGACAAGAATAATAATAATAATATACTTGTGCAAATAAATAACTATCCGGAAGATGGTAAAGCTTCTAATTATTATCCTGAATTTCTATTCTTGTCATCATTAGTCTGGGCTGATACACTAAGTTGCCTGCCACACCCTTTCTAGTTACTATATGACCAGAGTGAGCAAGTATCACACAATCGAATGGCGTGAAGGAAAGCCAAAAACAGTTTGTCTAATCTGAAGAGTAAACTTGCTGTCCATGACTAAACACAAAGGTATTTGAAAGCAATTCTTCTTGCTGCCGTATTTCTGTAGAAGGTTAAAAAGAAGCACACTAATCTAGTGCAATACACTTGGAAATAAAACGAGGAAGCGCTATTACAAATCCCTATATACTTAGATTCTACATCTCTTTCGCGTGATACTCTTAACACGAACACTCGTGTTAACAACTCATGATGTGTATATACTGGATATCTGAGTCTAATTAAGTTATAAATTATGTAGGTTACAATCAACTACGTAACATAAATAAACATGGACGATAACCAAAGTAATCTTAGCTTCTCTTATGAGAAGGTTGGACTTGTCAAATGCTTGGCAATTTACTCTCAGCCCAGGATAACAAGACCTCATAAATAATCTCTTAGATTAAAAAAACTGAGCTAATAAAGAAAAACTTATCTTGCCCATTGTGACGTTGGACAGGATAGTGATTATGTGTAGGTTGACGAGAAGAGGGGAATTGAAAAGAAGACAAGAAGAGAGAACGCCAAAATAATAAGGGAAACTCGTCGAATTTACCAGAAAAATAAACTTTGTTATAAAAGAGAGATAATCCCTCATACAACTAGACAGGTGTTTATATAAACTCTACACCCTAAGACAAAGAAAGGAAAGAAATCATAATATTTGGATCTCAATTCTAATCTTGTAGAGAGAAAAAAAATCTCTTGACATAAATTAAAATTAATAAAACGGGGCGCTGTTATAGACTAACTATGGCTCATAATTATTAAGATTACCAAAAATATCCTAAATACAATAAAAATAGAAATTACTAAAAAATAGTAATAAAATTTATGGAGGCTCGGATGAAAGGCTAAACGATAAAATTTGGGTCCAAAAATTGATAGTTATGGGTACCCCCATAACAAATGTAGATTTACAAATTATGCATGTGTGGCCACCAACAAAGTTTGATTCTAAGTCCTGAGTCAAAAGTTAAGATTGTTTGAAGTTCAAAGGGTTATGTTGAATTGATCCTTTATCAGTCTCTCTAGGTTGAAAAAAACTCACCCTCGAGATCATAGCAGTCTCATCAGCATCCACCAAATAAAGAGCAAGTGTTTCACATTAAAGACATCAGACATCTTCAGATGACTATGAAGGCACAACTTGTAGGCATTATCATTGATCTTTTGTAGTATCTCACACGATCGAATCTTCCGATCCTTCAGCTTATTATACTCACCAACAGCGAAACAACCATAAGTTAACATAGTACAGACAAAATCTCTGACCTCAAAAGTACCTGATGACGATAACTGTTAACCCGAGTTTTGTACTTGGTATTACTATCTAGAATTGATAGTTTCACCTATTCATGAATGTTCTGAAGATATTCTACTATCCCATCTTCTTTAGGATTAAATCGTCCCATACCCATAGATAATCTCAAAAGGACTCAAATCTGTGGTCCTATTTCTCAATCTATCATAGTCAAACTCTGCTTGAGGTAATGCCAAGTCCCACTACTTTGGCTTAGTTCATGTTAGACACCTCAGAAGATTACCCAAACTTCGATTCACCATCTCAGTCTGACCATCTGTCTAGGGGTGATAGACATTGCTAAAGTTTAATTGTGTTCTTAGTTTTCCCTATAAGTTTTTTCCAGAAATTACTGATAAAATTGGTATCATAGTCTAAAGTCATGGATCAAGGTATACATGTAAGCGCACGATCTCCTTGAAGTAAAGATGGGCAATCTGGACAACATCCATAGTTTTCCTGCAAGCTATAAAGTGTGTCATCTTTGAAAACCTGTCAAACACAATAAGAACATAATTTGAGGTTTGTTAGGTGCGGGGTAATCCTTGTAATACCCCGGTTATGAGATTCTAGTTAAGTATGGCTTAAAAGGTTAGATGGTACTATCCATATCACCAAGGTGCACCTTCCTTTTCGGAAGCTCAAACTTAAGAACTCCAAAGTTAAGCGTGCTTGGCTTGGAGAAATCTGAGGATGGATGACCTTCTGGGAAGTTTTCCAGGGTGCGTGTGAGTGAGGACAAAGCACGCTGAAAGGACCTCCGGTGGTTTGTGGAGCTAGTCGTCAACCCCATGGCAATTTTGGTGGCGTTCCTGGTTTGGTTCGGGTGGGGCCTGCCCGAGCCAAGGCGTTACAATCCTAATATAAAATCCATGCTTACATTGAACCAAGGAGCTTCAAGGATATGTAAGGGAGTGTGCAAGTTTGTATTGGTGAGCACCCCCTTAGATCGCTGGAATACAACATAGGCCCACAAAGTGGGCCACATCGTTAGTCAACTTGGGCCAATAAAACATGACAAAGATGAGGGTCAACATCTGATCATGTCCAAAGTGCCCTTCATTATGAAGCTCGCTCATGATCTGTTGTTTCATAGAGCAATCTTGAACACACAATTACAACCTACGAAATAGATAACCATTATGCAAAATAAAATCATATCGATGTCCATCATGTACCTCCTAGAATATACTTCTGAATGATAGTTCAGCTATGTACATATTTGGAAAAATCTCAAAGCTCGTAACACTGGTACTCATAGTGTTAAGTAATAAAGATAACAACTCAAGGCATCTGAGATACAATTCAAACTTTCATCTTGGTGTCTCAGCATGAAGGGTGGACTCCTGTAAGTAAGCCACCCAGTTGGCATGCCACTTGGTCAGCTCATGTTGACTATTAATATATTTCAATGCTTCGTGATCCGTAAACAGGATGAATTCCTTCTATACGAGGTAGTGATGACAATGCTTTAAGGACTGAACAATGACATAGAACTCTAAGTCGTAAGTAGAATAATTCTTCTTGGACCCAGACAACTTCTCACTAAAGAAAGCAACTGGACACTGAGACTGACTCATAACACCTCCTATACCAATGTCAGATGTATCACAATTGACTTCAAACACTTGGTCAAAATCCAGAAGTGCCAAAACTGGTGCCTCAGTCATCTTCTTCTTGACCAGTTGAAAACTAGCCTCTACTTCTTCAGACTACAAGAAATCTCATCCCTTGAGACTGTTGGTGCAACCTTAGGTCAAGGTTGACCTGGTTGACCAGACTCGAGTTGACTTGACTCGAGTTGTGTTTTGATGTTTGACGAGTTATGTTTGACAATGTTTGATATGAACAGAAAAGTTGTATCTTGATGTTTGACAAGGATACAAGCTTGGGAGATTGTGGGTACAACCCGTGGTCAAGGTTGACCTGGTTGACCCGAGGTGAGTTGACCAGACATCTGGTGAAAAGTCCAAGCAGGGAGCTTGGCACGGGAAAAGTCCAAGTATGGAGACTTGGCACGGAGAAGTCCAAGTATGGGAACTTGGCAAGTGGAAGTCGGAGAGGGCTCGGTAGCTCGTTCTCCGGACTAGGTCAGAGAGGGCTCGGTAGCTCGTTCTCTGGACTGGATGTGGAAAGTCTTGGTGAGTGAAGCCAGGCAGACGGATAAGTCCTGGTGAGTGAAGCCATGCAGTGGGAAAGTCCTGATGAGTGAAGCCAGACAGTTGTGAAAACCCTAGTGAGTGAAGCTAGGTGAAAGTCCTGGTGAGTGAAGCCAGGCAGTGGGAAAGTCCTGGTGAGTGAAGCCAGGCAGTGGGAAAGTCCTGGTGAGTGAAACCAGGCAGTTGGAAAGTCCTGGTGAGTGAAGCCGGGCAGATTGGAAATCTTGGTGAGTGAAGCCAGGTGAAAACCCTAGTGAGTGAAGCTAGGTAAAAGTCCTGGTGAGTGAAGCCGGGCAAGGGAAAATCCAGATGGATCAAGGGTGATCGGACATCTGGTGTTGAGAAGGTCAAGTAGGTCAAGGGAGTGACCGGATACTTGACACGAAGAGAAAAGTCCAAGTGGGTCAAAGGGATTGACCGGACACTTGGTGGGGAGTCTTAGCAGGTCAAGGGAGTGACCGGATGCTAAGCATGATGTACCAAGAGGTCAAGGTTGACCGGATATTGGTTTGGACTTTGTTTAGGCAAAAACCAAGACCTGGATCGGTCTGGTGACCGATCCACTGATACTGTGGTTTCCTGATCGGTCTGGAGATCGATCAGAAAGCGATCAGAAGTTCTGGAGATAAGGAAGGGACATACAGGCTGATCGGTCCCGGGACCGATCGAGTACCTGAGTTGGGCAACTCTAAGCATCTGATCGGTGCGGGGACCGATCAGCATAAACTGATCGGTGCGGGGACCGATCAGCATAGCCTGATCGGTCCCCACGATCGATCAGAGCACGATCAGTGATGCGATCGATGCTGAGACAACGGCTAGATTCTTCTCTGTCTTTGGCCTTTGTTCTTCTCGCAGGATGGCTATAAAAGGGAGGCTTCTCGGTGGAGTCTCTCTCTTACTCTTCTTCTTCCTCTCTGTTCCTTCTTGCTGCTACTATTTCTCTAGAGCTTTGCTGAGCTCTCGTCTAAGCTTTGCATGAGCTTCCTTTCGGCTGGGTTCCTGCTGTTGTAGGTGTCGCTTAAAGCTGCTGCTTCATCCAGTCGAAGAGAAGGCAAGTAAGCGAAGGTTTTACAGTTGTATTGTATTTTGCTTCTTGCTGTACTTGTACTCCTTCTTGCTGTTGTAAGTTTTTGTGGCGAGGTTTCTCCACCCATAAGGAGTTTATATTAGCCGGTTTTCCGGGGACTCATCCACCGACGGATTGATAGGCTTCGTCCACCTTACGGACACGCCGAGGAGTAGGAGTATCATCTCCGAACCTCGTTACATCTTCGTGTTGAGGTTTGCTTCTCCTTTTTCGTTTCTATTTGTTATTTCTGCTGCACTAACCCTAATCGTAGGAAGAAACGAAAGAATTTGGGGTGGCTATTCACACCCCCCCTCTCTAGCCGCGACCGTCGATCCTAACAAGTGGTATCAGAGCGAGGTCGCTCTTCGTTGGATCAACACCCGGGGGAGCACGAGCTAGAGAATGGAGTTATTTGGAGAAGACGTCACAATTCCACCTTTCTACGATCGCGACGACTTCGCGTTTTGGAAGGTAAGAATGAAGTACTTTCTTATGACTAACCTTGAAAATTGGAGTTGTGTTCAATTAGGTTTCAAGCCTCCGATGGACAAGAAAGGAGAAACCCTAGAGAAGAAGGAGTGGACCAAGGAACAAGTCCACCAATCCCTAGTCAACGATGAGGTATTGAAAATTTTTGAATTTTCTTTACCTAATGATGTTTTGTGTAGGATAGGTGGATATAATGATGCCAAGGAGTTGTGGAACAACTTGGCAAAGTTCCATGAGGAGAACTCCACTTCAAGTCATGAAGAGGAGTCAAGTGAGCCAAGTAGCTCACTTCATGGAGGAATAGATTTAGAAGTTGAGGGCCACTCAACATCTAAAGAAGAAGAGGAGGAGAGTTCTTCTTCAGGAGCAAGAAGAAGAAGCTTCTACCTCCGGAAGGGATGAAGGAGAGAGCGTTCATCCATCCTCAACTCTAGGTAACTCAAGCCATTTAGTTTCTAGCAAATTACACATAATGTGCTTTGAGTGTAGGGAATTTGGACATTACAAGAGTAAATATCCAAAGAGGGTTAGAAAGACTCCACCGGCGCCAAAGGTCAAGAAAGCCGGAGTCCCAACACGCAAGGGCAAGGAGCACGTGGTGTGCTTCCAATGCAAGCGAAGGGGACACTATAGGAGTCAATGTCCGAGGGGGAGGCAACCTCACAAGGACAAGAGACCGAGCACGTCAATAGGAGGAGCGAAGGCAAACCCTAAGGTAACATTTAAGTCTCACTCTTGCAATTGTTAATAATGATAAGCATGTTAACTTTAGGAACCAATATATGTGCTTAGGTGCTAAACATGTTAGCCTAGGTAAGGACAACACTAGAAATGTCAATCCTAGGATTAACTCATCTAAGGTTAGGGAGAACCTAGGTAGAAATCCCAAATCAACTAGACACATGCCTAGGAATACCTCAAAGAAAAATGATAAATTAAAGCTTGAGGTATTAGAGAAAGAAAATCTAGTCTTGAGGTCAAGACTTGACTCTCTAGAAAAGGCTCTTAAGGATTTGACTCGAGGGTCTAGGGGTCAAAAACCCAAGTCCAAGGACAAGAAAGGTTTGGGTCACAAACCTAAGTCCCAAGTAGTCAAGCCCAATTATCATAATGTTCCATTCGATTATGGAACAAAACCTAGGGCTAGGAAAAACAACACCAAAGTCACAAGGGGAGTCACCCCTAGAGTTGATCTTGATGAGTCCCAAATGACCAAGGCTTCAAAGCCTAGGAGGGTCATTAGGAGGGTTGCTAGGGAAGTCATCCCTAGTGAATATTTAGTGAACCCAATGAGCTCCAATAGGTATTGGGTTTCTAGGAGCGTGATTTCATCACGCTAGATTAGTTAGGGTGTGCCAACCTTACTTGAATAGGTAGTTAACCTAATCATGGCAAAAGGTGACACTTTAGGATTTTTCAAGGTATAATCAAGCCTTGAAAATGGAATTAAGAATTATTCCTAAGGTGATTAGAATGTGCCAATCAAATTTGAGGAGTTGTCTAGAGTCAATCTAATTGGCACATAGTGATCTAAAAATCTTTGGTATAAGATGCTAGGTCTATTACACTTAGGAATATAGAATTTATGGCAAAATGATCGAAATTATCAAAAAATGGCAACTAAGGCTAGAATTAGGTATTTTCTATACCTTTACATGTTATTTGCCATATATTGTTTGTCATATGCCATGTCATGACATCATATTTATTTTATGATCATTTAAAATGTCATGATAATGCTTAGGTTATTTATATGTCATGCTTTATTTAAGTTTCATACTTTATGCCATGACATCATGACATTGGCACATGTTATTATGTATGATATCATTTTATGCCATGTCATCATTTCTTGCATTTATAATCAATGAAATTGATTTAAGGTTAAAAACATAATTTGATATGGAGATCAAATTGATGTTTAGAAAATGCATAAGACCTTAGCCTAAGATAACCTAAACTCATATCTCACATCAAAATTGACTTGGATGTGTTTGATACACCTTAGATGTGTGTGAGATATTAGGATTGTGAGTTAGGATCAAGGTGCATAGTTCTTGTACCTAGATGAGCCTAATTCTAATTGGGGATCATAGGGAAAGCCTTTGTACAAGTCATGTACATTTAGCCCTAAGATTATGATCCTAAATTGAAGGGTTTAAAATCATTTCAAAATTGATTTGAAAAACCTTGATGAAGCTTTTCTAGTGATAGCATTCATCATTGAACAAGGTGATACAAAGATGAGTTAACTTTGAGCTATTTCAAAGACTTGTGAACTTTGTATCAAGATTGAAAAATGGAAGTTATTTTCATAGAAAACTATTTTTCCATGATAGTATATGTTATGAGGAATGTATCCTCAAAATTTTACAATTTTTGAAATTTTCTGTGATTTTCTAGGAGGTTTTTCTTCTTAGGAAGAAATCGAAATTGCCTAGAGATCGTACCTAAATTATTTCAGACTTTCCGATCCTTAGGTAGGATCTTTCTAGCATGATAGGACCTATAATTCTCCTTAGGATTATCATGCTTCCTATTTTCATGATAAATAATTCCAAAATCATGAAAATTATTTCTCTCAAAGACATTGTTGGTGCAATGGTCAAGGGGGAGTTGACCTTTAGGGGGAATTTTACCTATTAGTCAAGGGGAGTTGACTTTTAGGGGGAGTTTTTACTCCTAAAGACTTGAGTGATATGGGATTATCACTAAGTTAATTGTTGGACCTTAGTATCAAGGGGGAAATTAAGAGTTTCAATGAAAGGTATGGGACTTTCATTAGGAAGAAACTCTTGACCTTGATTCACTCTTTTTGATGTGTGTCAAAAAGGGGGAGAGTAGAAAGGAGAATGGAGAATGTCTAGAGAATGTTCAGGGAAGAACATTGGAAAACCTAAGTTAGGTTATCGGGTTAACCTAACTTGATTATGGGTTTGATTATGAGTTTTGTCAAACATCAAAAAGGGGGAGATTGTTGGTGCAACCTTAGGTCAAGGTTGACCTGGTTGACCAGACTCGAGTTGACTTGACTCGAGTTGTGTTTTGATGTTTGTCGAGTTATGTTTGACAATGTTTGACGTGAACAGAAAAGTTGTATCTTGATGTTTGACAAGGATACAAGCTTGGGAGATTGTGGGTACAACCCGTGGTCAAGGTTGACCTGGTTGACCCGAGGTGAGTTGACCTGACTCGGAAAAGTCCAAGCAGGGAGCTTGGCACGGGAGAAAGTCCAAGTATGGAGACTTGGCACGGAGAAGTCCAAGTATGGGAACTTGGCAAGTGGAAGTCGGAGAGGGCTCGGTAGCTCGTTCTCCGGACTAGGTCAGAGAGGGCTCGGTAGCTCGTTCTCTGGACCGGATGTGGAAAGTCCTGGTGAGTGAAGCCAGGCAGACGGATAAGTCCTGGTGAGTGAAGTCAGGCAGTGGGAAAGTCCTGGTGAGTGAAGCCAGGCAGTTGTGAAAACCCTAGTGAGTGAAGCTAGGTGAAAGTCCTGGTGAGTGAAGCCAGGCAGTGGGAAAGTCCTGGTGAGTAAAGCCAGGCAATTGGAAAGTCCTGGTGAGTGAAGCCGGGCAGATTGGAAATCTTGGTGAGTGAAGCCAGGTGAAAACCCTAGTGAGTGAAGCTAGGCGAAAGTCCTGGTGAGTGAAGCCGGGCAAGGGAAAATCTAGATGGATCAAGGGTGATCAGACATCTGGTGTTGAGAAGGTCAAGTAGGTCAAGGGAGTGACCGGATACTTGACACGAAGAGAAAAGTCCAAGTGGGTCAAAGGGATTGATCGGACACTTGGTGGGGAGTCTTAGCAGGTCAAGGGAGTGACAGGATGCTAAGCATGATGTACCAAGAGGTCAAGGTTGACCGGATATTGGTTTGGACTTGGTTTGGGCAAAAACCAAGACCTAGATTGTCAGTGACCGATCCGCGTCTTGTGGTTTCTGATCGGTGCAGGACCGATCGAGCGATCGATGTGCCTCGTGAGCTTGATCGATGCAGGGACCGATCGGCGAGAAGCTGATCGGTCCGGGACCGATCGAGCCAGAGTTGGGCAACTCTGAAGCATCTGATCGGTCTCGGACCGATCAGATTAGTGCCTCGGTCCTCTCGGATCGATCGGATGACCGATCCATGACAGATCTGGCCCTAGACGTTGAGAGACAACGGCTAGATTCTTCTGCTGTCTTTGGCCTCTGTTCTTCTCGCAGGTGGATGCAGGCTATACAAGGGCTGAGGGCTTCTACAGTGGAGTCTCTCTCTTACTCTTCTTCTTCCTCTCTGTTCCTTCTTGCTGCTACTATTTCTCTAGAGCTTTGCTGAGCTCTCGTCTAAGCTTCGCGTGAGTTTTCTTTCGGCTGGGTTCCTGTTGTTGTAGGCGTCGCTTGAAGCTGCTGCTTCATCCAGTCGAAGAGAAGGCAAGTAAGCGAAGGTTTTACAGTTGTATTGTATTTTGCTTCTTGCTGTACTTGTACTCCTTCTTGCTGTTGTAAGTTTTTATGACGAGGTTTCTCCACCCATAAGGAGTTTATATTAGCCGGTTTTCCGGGGACTCATCCACCGACGGATTGATAGGCTTCGTCCATCTTACGGACACGCCGAGGAGTAGGAGTATCATCTCCGAACCTCGTTACATCTTCGTGTTGAGGTTTGCTTCTCCTTTTTCATTTCTATTTGTTATTTCCGCTGCACTAACCCTAATCGTAGGAAGAAACGAAAGAATTTGGGGTCGGCTATTCACACCCCCCCTCTCTAGCCGCGACCGTTGATCCTAACAGAGACACCCAGTGATGAGAGCAATTAGAGTGATAAAATTTTTGATGAATCGACGGTAGAGAAAAGACAAGCCATGGAAACTTCTAACATCATGCAAGGTCTTTACTGGGGTCACTTCAAGACCATGTATATCTTGGAACATGGAACATGAAAACAAAAGTTCATAATGAGTATACACCATCAAGCATCATGTAGCAAAATAGGATCACATGTAAAGTTTTAAAACATATAAGCATAAAGCAGATCTATTCCACCATGCCACTGCCACACTCATCCTTGCCCTTCCTGCTGCTCCCCTTTTAGTTTAACCATTCTTTTCCTTTTTCTGCAGTACAAGGGAAATTAAACTATAAGCACATAGGCTTAGTAAGATTCTTTCCTACTCACAAAACATGAATCATGCATTTAAACATAAAGTAGTATTCCTTTAACCGTCATCTAGATATAAAATTCACATGCTAACATAAAGTAGTGTCATACTCATTTAAGCAAATCATAACATAGCATATGAGAGCACATACATAAAGTAGTAGCATGATCATCTAGGCATCATATATATTCAAAAGCATCTTACTAAAGCATAAAGGAAACCATTTAGCATGAATAAGTATATGCAAGATGTCATTTTAAAAACATGTATCATGAAATGAGTATATGCAAGATGTCCTTTTGGAAACATATATCATATAAATACTTAAACATAATCTCAACATGAGGGTCCGGCTTTGTACCCCATACATGAATTTACGCGCATCCTAAATAGATCCGAGGTAGCTAATCTCGAAACTATTAGGAACTAGGCCTGTTTCCTTGACCATCGACCTAGGGGCACTTAGAAGTTCATCCCTTACTACGCCCGTTTCCTTGACCATCGACCTAGGGGCAACTTAGGAGCCCATCCCAGGTACAAGCCATACAAAGTAAAATAGCATATCATGTTTCTTATCATATCATGGCATATCATGTTCTTGTCATATCATAGCATATCATGTTCTTGTCATATCATGAAGAGTGCTCTTAATCCCAACTTAAGGGAAGCATCTCTTAGGCTTTTCATCGTACATAAGACTTGCATAAACATGATAACATAAAGTGCACATAACATATAGCATATCGTAGAGAAAACATAACATGATTGCATAAGTACACATAACATATATCATATCATAAGGAAAACATAACATGATGGCATAAGTGCACATAACATATAACATGGTGACATAAAATCCATGTCACATCATAAGGAGTCATTATCATGCATGATTGGGGTTTTGAACTTCCTACGTACAACTCTAACTCATAATTTGGCCGAAATATATAAGCAAGAATCATAGATTTTAAAGCAACATAAAACATGAAATCAATAGCCTAAGTTCTCATAATACTTAACATAACATGTGGGACCTATTAAGAACCCTAGGTAGCTCCTTAACCTAAATCTCTTGTCTTGGCCGAAACATGTAGGCATGATTCTAGTTTTCTTCTAACAACTTAAAGCATGAAACTTTTACACCATGCATAGTATATCAAATGAGACTCTTAGTAGGCATAAATGAAGTTCTAACCCTAATGTTTAATCTTGGCCGAAACCTCTAGAAGTATGATTCTAAATTTTTTTAATGCAACATAAGGCATGGAAACTTAAACTAACACTATATAGAAGATCATACATCATGAGGAAACATAAGCAAACATAATTTAGGTCCTAATACATTCTATATCCCTTTCATTTCTTTTGGCCAAAACCTAAAGGTAAGGTTTTAGGTTATTCAGGCAATATAAGGCATGGAAACTTAACCTAACAATATATAGAAGATCATACATCATGAGGAAATATAAGCAACCATAATTTAGGTCTAAAAACTTTCTCTTACCCTTTTCATTTCTTTTGGCCGAAACCTAAAGGTAAGGTTTTAGGTTTTCAAGCAATATAAGGCATGAAAACTTAACCTAACAATATATAGAAGATCATACATCATGAGGAAACATAAGCAACCATAATTTAGGTCTAAAAACTTTCTCTAACCCTTTTCATTTCTTTTGGCCGAAACCTAAAGGTAAGGTTTTAGGTTTTTCAAGCAATATAAGGCATGGAAACTTAACCTAACAATATATAGAAGATAATACATCATGAGGAAACATAAGCAACCATAATTTAGGTCTAAAAACTTTCTCTAACCCTTTTCATTTCTTTTGGCCGAAACCTAAAGGTAAGGTTTTAGGTTTTTCAAGCAATATAAGGCATGGAAACTTAACCTAACAATATATAGAAGATCATACATCATGAGGAAACATAAGGAACCATAATTTAGGTCTAAAAACTTTCTCTAACTCTTTTATCTATTCTTGGCCGAAACCTAAAGGAGATGGTTTCTAAACTTTTTAAGCAACAAGTAACATGAAACTTTTAACAACCATAGGTAACCTCTAATCCTTATCTTGGCCGAAACTTGCAAGGCAAGACCCTAGGTTTTTCAAGTAACCTTTAAGCATAAAGCATACGAAAGCTACTTGTACTGCAGGTGAGGGAATACTTACATCCTTTCGCTAAGGAACAATACCCTTATTTGAGAAGTTTGCCTAGGAAGAAGACCCCCCTTTAGCTTGGTTTCGGCAAATGAAGAAAATCGCTTGGGAATTTCGGTGGGAGAAGGAAGGAGGAGGAAGAAAGGAGAAAAAAAAAATGAAGTTTTCCTTTTCTTTCTCTTATTTATGCAAAAATGAAGGAAGAAGGCAAAACCATCTTCTCATTGGGAAGGAAGAAGGAAACTCAAACTTTTCCTTCTAAGTGAAGGGGCCTTCACTTTCACCACCCTTAACTACAATCTCCCTTCTCTTCTTAACAACACACCCCCTGCTGGGGCTACTGGTTATCACTTGCACCCACTTACCAAGAGGTTCAAGGTTCAAATCTTGGTTATGCCTCTTTTTAGTTCTATTTTCTTTTATTTTTGAAAAATCTACATAAAACCTATTCTAATCATGGGAAAAATTCATATAAAATTGCTAGGGATCCTATGGGTGTTACAATCCCCCATACCTCATAAAAGTTCGTCCTCGAACTTAAAATAACTCCGGGTACTTTTGTTTCATATCGTCTTCGCGTTCCCAAGTAGCTTCTTCGAACCGTTGATTCTGCCATAGGACTTTTACTAAGGGCACCTCTTTGTTCCTTAGTCTTTTAACTTCTCGATCTAATATCTGGATAGGTCGACTCTCATAACTTAAGTCCTCTTGAACTTGTACTGTCCGTGGCTCGATCACTTGGTCTGCTCGGGTAATGCACTTCTTGAGCATTGAAACATGGAACACGTTGTGAATAGCCGACATCTCCGAGGGTAGCTCTAATTCATAAGCTACCTTGCCAACTCTTCTCAGAATCTGATATGGTCCCACGTAGCGTGAACTTAGCTTACCCTTCTTTCCGAATCTCATTACTTCTTTCATAGGGGCTACCTTGAGAAATACTGAACCTCCGACGTTGAATTCCAACGGCCTACGCCACCTATCCACGTAGTTCTTTTACCGGCTCTGAGCAGTTTCTATCTTTTGGCGGATGTTCTGTATAGCACGGGTGGTTTCATCAATGAAATCTGTTTGGAGTCCCATCTCCTTCTTTTCACCACTCTCGTACCAGCATATAGGGGACCTACATCTCCTCCCGTACAGAGCCTCGTAGGGCGCCATTCCAATAGTAGCTTGGTAGCTATTATTGTAGGCGAATTCTGCCAAGTATAGATTTCGGCACCAACTCCCTTTAAAATCTAAGACGCAAGCTTGTAGCATATCTTCTAGTGTTTGATTCACCCTTTCTGTTTGTCCGTCCGTCTAAGGATGGAAGGTAGTACTGAATAATAATTTCATACCAAGGGCCTTCTGAACACATTCCCAGAAATGAGAAACAAAGCAACCATCTCTATCCGAAATGATGGTCTTCGGAATCCCATGTAATCTGATAATTTCCTTAGCATATAATTGAGCCAGTTGCTCAGTCAAGTAGGTCATCTTGATTGCTAGGAAGTGGGCGGATTTTGTTAATCTGTCTACGATCACCCATATGGTATCGTATCCGTTCGTCGTTTTGGGTAGTCCTGAGATGAAATTCATAGAAATATTCTCCCATTTCCATTCTGGAACCTGAATTGGCTGCAGTACTCCTCCAGGTCTCTGGTGTTCTGCTTTGACTCTCTGGCAAGTCAAGCAGGTACTGACATACTGAGCCACATCTCTTTTCATACCTAACCACCAGAATTTCTTTTTCAGGTCTTGGTACATCTTGGTGGATCCAGGATGCATCGCATAGGGTGTTGCGTGAGCTTCCTCAAATATACTTTTTCGTAACTCCGGATCATCGGGAATACATAAACGATCTCTGAGGTATAGTACTCTATTGTCAGCAATACGAAATCCCTCATCCTTTCCTTCTAGAACCTCTTGCTTGATCCTTTGGAGGCTTGAGTCACGGGCTTGCTTCTCTATTATATCATAGAACAGCGTCGGCGCTATTGTCAGGGTAGAGAGTCGCTCGGACATAATTTTGATCCCATAACCCATACTTTCCATTCGATTTCCAACAAATTCAAACATCGATTCTGCTTCAGGCCGAAAGACCACTTTTCTTTTATGCCACTCGATCGAAGCATCGTATTTACTCAGGAAATCCATGCCCAATATAATGTCATAATCCTGCATATCGAGCACTATCAGATCACAATAGAGCTCTCTGTCTGCGATTCTGATAGGTGCGGCTCGCAGCACATAAGTAGATGGCATCACTTCTCCCGAAGGTAGGGTTGTTAAGAACTTGCAATCTAAAGCTTGCAGTGGCATGTCTATCTTCCTTGTGAAAGGTGTAGAGACGAACGAGTGCATTGCCCCAGTATCAAATAATACAGTAGCATGTTGACTGAAAATAAGTATCTGACTTGTGACAACTGTAGAAGCATTCGCCACGTCTTCTTTGGTGAGAGAGAAAATCCTAGCATTCGTTGTAACTTGCGGGGCTTCCAATCTCCCTTGGCTTATCGAAGTCCCTTCTATAGCAGCCTGCATCTGGTGTAGCTGTGGGGGAGCACCTCTGTTCAGGACATAATGCTGAGGAGGTGTCTAAACCTGAGTAGGGCAGTCTCTAGCTCTATGCCCTTCCAGTCCACAATTATAGCACCTATTTGTGCCCATACGGCATACTCCAGGATGCTTCTTTCCACATATGGTACACTGGGGGTACATAGGTTGCTTGTTCGCTGGACCACCCTTAGTGTCATTCCATTGCTTTTTCTTGCCACTGTAGTTTCCTTTCCAGCTGGCTCTGGTGCTTTGAGATTTTTGTCCTCCCGACTGGGCTTGACTCTTGCCTTCGTTCAGCGCCTTCAAGTAGTTCTCAGTGATCAGGGCACTGCTGATTAGCTCTTCTGTAGTTTGTGGTCTATTAACTCCGCCGGCCACATTCAGAGCTATCTCGGGTCTGAGCATCTTCAGCATGAGTCTGACCCTTTGTCTTTCTGTACTGACCAGCTCTGGGCATAGGCGCGCTAGTCGATTAAATCTCTTCACTGCTTCATTAATTGATAGGTCACCTTTCCAAATACGGTGCCCAAATAATAATTAAATAATAAGGTTATTGGACAAATAATCTTATTGAATTTTTCAGGAATTTTTAGGAATTTTCTGGGAATTTTTCGGAGTCCGTTTGGCGTAGTTTACGGGGATCATTTATAGGCTAAGTGGAAGCCCGTTCGGGTTATCCCATTTAAGTAAGGAAATATTTTAATTATAAAATCCTTTTTCTTTTATTTCCCCAGACCCATTGCCGTTTTCCCCCAAAAACCACCGAGATCCCGACCTCTTTTCCCCGATTCCCCTTCTCTTCTCCCTCACACGCTCTCTTCTCTTGATGCCATCGCCGACATGGGAGCCGCCAATCATCTTCTCTTTGTCGGCGCAGCCTCATCGCTGATCGCCAGAGAGATCGCACCGACGGGTCGAGCCTTCCTCCTCCTTTTCTTCGAGGTGTGGAGTCTTTTCCCTTCCCCGCGTTTGAGTCCACCGTCGGCTATCGAGTCCGAACGAGGCAGCAACGAGTTCGTCAAGGAGGTTCGTCAGTTAACCCTCTTCACCAGATCTCGATTCTTTGACTTCGTCAGCATGGATTTGTGGCCGATCCTCCTCTCGATTTCTTCCGCCCGATGCTGAGTCACAATGCCGTCAACGCCAATCAACCCACCGCCGTTCACTTGATCGCTACCCGACGCCACCTTGTTGTTGGGTGCCACTGCCACCGAAGGGAGGGTCGACACAAAGGAAGATGGGTTTGTTCTCTCCTTAGCTTGAGGATCGGGCAGAGTAAAGGAGGTTGCCACTGGAGGGATCCCTGCTGCGGAGCCATAGAACTCTTCCCCTATCACACGGATCCCTTCACTGGAGTGGTACCACAACCCCTGTCCCAGCAAGCTCGCCATCTTTGCACTTCCTTCCGATCACACACCTTGCCATCTCGGATGAGTTGCTAAGGTTGGTTGTGTCTGGGACGTTCTTGTCAACATTTCTGTTGTGTTGATGTATTGCTTAATTAGCCATATTGGTTGTGCAGATCCTATGTATGATGAAATGCTTAGTTCCTTTTGTGGTCTCGGTTCGTGTCGTCAATGCCGTCATCGGTTACCATCTTCCATGGGTAGTTCTTGGATCAGTGGTACATGTGAGAAACCAAGCTCAGTAGGATCTCCTCTGCTAACAAGTCGTCGGCCCAAGGTCGCACGGATCATGGTTATGCCACCCTTTCACACGATGGTGCCTATACTAATCATGCCATTGTGATAGTCTCCACCAGCCATTGGTTGCATTTGGCTCCTTCACCGAGAAGCTGCTACAGATATGGAATTGAGGTAACAAAACTAAATATGAACAGATAATGAATTGTTCTTAATTGTTAAGTTTGGATTTGATTAGGGTGATGACTAGTTGTTCAACTAATGAGGATTAGTGTTGATGAATTGGAAGGGAATAATTAAGTTTTAAATGACGACTTGTGGTTGATTGAGGATTTTTGAATCAATTGACTGATATGATCAATTAAGCTTGCATTTGGATTATGGTTTGAGGTTGTTGATCTACACTTAGTTAGTTGAGATTGATCTTGGGTCAGATCTGAAATTATTGGAGGAAGCTAAGGTATGTTATCTTTAGGTAATGAAATGTGTTGATCTTGTGTTAGAAATTGGAATTTAGGAATTTATTCATGAGTTATATTAGTTGTCAGATTGCTAGTTAGCAATTGATCTCGTGGATAAACTATGTATGTTGGATTCATAATGGTTATTTGGTGAATGAGTTATATAGGTGGATGCAAGATTATTATTAGCATATTATAGAATTGGTTTTTTATTGATGATTAATGCCAGGATTGGATTGTAAATGAATTAATGGATTCATGTTAAGTTGAGAAACTCAAGGATTAAATGATTGGATTAATTGGTGATTTAAGTGTAAACCTAACTTAATTAGGTTGTAGTATAATAAAGGTTGATTGGGGGATTACTCAAGGATCATGTTTGATTAGCGTTACCCTAATTAGAATTGGGATTCTGTTTGGTTATTTACTTCCTATGTAATTAGCTAAATAGACTATGTGATCGCAGGACTTTGTTTCGGGACGAGCATCTTGATATCGGATTTCGGGATACGATTGACAGATAAAGGCGGGTACTTCTTGCTTTATCTCTTTAGTATTTTGATCCTAGTGCATGAGCTTTATGTTCAGATAGTTGCTGTATCTATCTTGACTTCACTCTTATTTTTCCTGCGTCTGATACTTCCACACAATCTTTGAGCTACTCGTTTCTGTATCTATACAGTCTCTCGTTGCTATCGATGATATTTAGCAGATACTATATTACTAGGTATCAGATACCAGATGCCAGACATTAGATATTAGGTATTGGATATATAGACACCTGATACCATGTTTACATGCTTTGGTTGATATTTATTTACACACCTTACTGAGCATGCTGGCTTCATGTAGCATACCTGTTTCTGTGTTTATTTACACACCTTACTAAGCATGCTGGCTTCATGTAGCATACCTGTTTCTGTGTTTATTTACACACCTTACTGAGCATGCTGGCTTCATGTAGCATACCTGTTTCTGTTTATATATATATGATGACTGTTGCATTGTTTGCATCATGTCATTGCATGCATTGCCGACGATCTTGTCTCCCTTGTGGTTGAGGCGGTTGTTGGCCTGGGCCGCATGCTCGACCACTCATGGGTAGTGGTAGCTGGAGCGTGCCGCTTGTCCTGTCGTGCCACACTTGGCCACTCATGGGTAGTGCCACACTTGACCATCCGTACATACGCTGTTGTTATTATATCTGCTGGTTGTCTACTTATGCTGTTGTTGCTTATCTATGCTGCTGTTGCTAGATTATGCTGCTGTTGTTTATTTATGCTGTTATGCTTACATAGGTTGATATTTATACCTGTGATATGTGCTTAGACACTAGCTTACTTACTATTGACCTGTATATACCTCACATGATACCATGTAGTTATGAGCAGTACTGTAGTAGGACTTTGCTACACCTACCTTCCCTTACTAGCCTAGGATATGGTTTCAGGTATGGACACTTATTATGTTATCACTGTAGTATCTGCTATTTCTTTACGAGACTGTATACCTTTGTATCTCTAGTTTGTCTTACTATACTTATGCACTATATGTCTATTACCCGCTGAGTCTTTATACTCACCACCCCGTATATTGGTAATTTCACCAGGTAGCAGGTAAAGGATTTATGGAGTCGCCTGGAAATCCTTTCCGCCAATCCCACGTCACATTCGAGGACGACCTTACGATTTTGGTTTTCATTTTATTGTGAGTTAAATCTTTGAATTTAGCATTGTAATAATTGGGCTGTGGAGTTGTTATTTTGTATTTGGTTGTTTTGTCGAGGAGTCAAGCCGGGCTGGCCCGCGGTAAGTTTTCGTTACTTTATACTTGTTATTTTTGTTTTCCGCTATGTTTGATTGTCCAGCCGTGTGGGCTGCATATTATCTGCGTGGTTGTGATTTAATTTGCATATGTATTATCTGTTGGTGATGTATACCGGTTCCATTTGTCACTGCTACAGGGGAGGTGTTGTCCGATTTTCGTCGGACAACCTTACTCTCGGGGCGTGACAATTTATTGGTATCAGAGCTACAGGTTTTACGAGGCCTATTTTCGTTTGGTTTTTCATGATTTGGTTTCTCGATGTGACCTTTCGGGTTTTGGGACCAGGCAGCGATAGGATTCTCCAAGCTATAGGAGGTATGTTTGCATATTGTTATCTTACATTACTGTTAGTGCATGCATAGTTGTGATGTTAGTTATGTTATGTGTTAGTATACTTTTGTTAGTACCTGTCTAGTTGTTTGTAGCACACATCAAATGGGTTGGGGCAATCACTGATCACGGTTGACCCTACTAGAGATCAAGGAATACAGTCTCATAGGATTTCTTTTACCATACCACTAGTGTTATTAATTTCTGTTATCACTAGTTTAGTAGTGGTTAGTATCTGCTAAATATCATATTGGTTCGGTTCGTGGAGAACCAATATCTGCTAAATATCATATTGCTTCGGTTCGTGAAGAACCAATTTACTCGTATAGCCTTGGTTCGTAGAGAACCGATTTACTCTTATTGGCTTGGGTAGTAGAGGATTGATTTATCCTAGTTGGTTTGGATTGTAGAGAACCAGTTTACTCTTGTTGCTTTGGTTAGTAGAGGATCGACTTATCCTAGTTGCTTTAGCCTATAGAGGTCCGATCTACCTTGGTTGACTTGATCAGTAGAAGAGTGACCATTGGCAGTGATGTCGATTAGCTATTCATTGAGGGTACTCCTCTACCCTTGTGTCCATTGCTCGATACTGGAGGTTGTTGAACCTCAGGATGGGGCAATCACAGTATGATGGGATACAAGACAATGGTTAGACGACTCAGCTAACATTGTCTCTATCAGGTGGCTCAAGACCTTGACCACACGATCATTTTACCAGATATTGTAGTCTATATCTCATCTTAGAGGGTTTGACCTTTTATCGATATTTGTCGAGGGACATATATGAGATGATTATGAGAGTGGTGGAGATACTTTCTAGATGGGTAGACTTTTAGTCAGAAGGTTGTGAGACCCTTTGACTTTGGATTGACATTCCTTTACTAAGGATATTTGATTATTAGAAAAGATGAGATGATGAGATTTGGCAGACCTTTTGGATACATTTAGTATGTTGGTAGTGGATGTTGAAGGTTGGATGTTTTCCTTTTACTCTATCTTTGTGTAGGGGACTATCTGGTATGATTGATTGATGTTGAAGATGATTGGAGATTAGTGGTGATAGGTGATCTTTTTATGATTTATTAGTGGATATTGGACTTGATGATCTATGGTTTGGTATAGTTCTGACATAGCATGAGTAAAGTGGTCTCGTGCTAGTAGTTAGAATTCTCGGGTAATGAGTATTTGGTTCTTTGATTCCATGGGAGATTATGTGTGTTCCGAGTCACTTCTTATCTGGGAGGAGTTACTGCAGGAAACACCTCGATCTGGATTTGTGATACATCCGGGTGACACTCGATGTATAGGGACTTAGAGCGTTTCTATTGGTTGAATGACATGAAAAAGACATCGCGGATTTTGTAGCTGGATGTCTAGTATGTCAGCAAGTGGAGGCTGAACCTCGGAGGTTAGTAAGATTATTTCAGTAGATTCGGATACTGGAATGGAGTTGAGCGCATGTTATGATGGATTTTGTTGTGAGATTACACAGGACATGGAGAGGATACGAAGCGTTGGGAAATCAGTGATTGGTTGATGAATTTGCTCCCTAGTTATTGATTTGTAGGATGGATTCTTTAGATCCAGTAGCAGGATTATATGGCAGAGAGATTATCGGACCTCATGGTATATCTCTGAGTGTTATATTGGATTGAGATCCATGATTCACCTCACGTATCTCGCAGAGTTTGTAGCATTGTGAGTGTGGAGCTTTGTTGAAGTGGAGGTTTTCACCCTCTGACAGATGGACAGTCGGAGCACGTTACGTGGATGTTAGAGGATTTGCTGATACTAGGTGTTGTGGATTTTGGAGATGATTGATTTACTTACAGTTGGCTAGACAGCAGTGTGAGAGTAGCGGAAGCAGGATGAGCTCATAACCCACAGAATCATCTTTGACAGTTGGAGATTTGTGATGATACTTGGATGGAGTGGTATATGAATACGTTGCTGGATGGTTACACATAGATGTGGTTCCCTGAGTTGAGCAGTAAATTTGGGGACCAAATTTTTATTAGTGGGGGAGAATGTAAAATATGGTGCCCAAATAATAATTAAATAATAAGGTTATTGGACAAATAAACTTATTGGATTTTTCAGGAATTTTTAGGAATTTTCTGGGAATTTTTCGGAGTCCTTTTGGCGTAGTTTACGGGGATCATTTATAGGCTAAGTGGAAGCCCGTTCGGGTTATCCCATTTAAGTGAGGAAATATTTTAATTATAAAATCCCACCGAGATCCCGACCTCTTTTCCCCGATTCCCCTTCTCTTCTCCCTCACACGCTCACTTCTCTTGATGCCATCGCCGACATGGGAGTCACCGATCATCTTCTCTTCGTCGGCGCAGCCTCATCGCTGATCGCCAGAGAGATCGGACCGACGGGTCGAGCCTTCCTCCTCCTTTTCTTCGAGGTGTGGAGTCTTTTCCCTTCCCCGCGTTTGAGTCCACCGTCGGCTGTCGAGTCCGAACGAGGCAGCAACGAGTTCGTCAAGGAGGTTCGTCAGTTAACCCTCTTCACCAGATCTCGATTCTTTGACTTCGTCAGCATGGATTTGTGGCCGATCCTCCTCTCGATTTCTTCCGCCCGATGCTGAGCCACAACGCAGTCAACGCCAATCAACCCACCGTCGTTCACTTGATCGCTACCCGACGCCACCTTGTTGTTGGGTGCCACTGCCACCGAAGGGAGGGTCGACACAAAGGAAGATGGGTTTTTTCTCTCCTTAGCTTGAGGATCGGGCAGAGTAAAGGAGGTTGCCACTGGAGGGATCCCTGCTGCGGAGCCATAGAACTCTTCCCCTATCACACGGATCCCTTCACTGGAGTGGTACCACAACCCCTGTCCCAGCAATCTCGCCATCTTTGCACTTCCTTCCGATCACACACCTTGCCATCACGGATGAGTTGCTAAGGTTGGTTGTGTCTGGGACGTTCTTGTCAACATTTCTGTTGTGTTGATGTATTGCTTAATTAGCCATATTGGTTGTGCAGATCCTATGTATGATGAAATGCTTAGTTCCTTTTGTGGTCTCGGTTCGTGTCGTCAATGCCGTAATCGGTTACCATCTTCCATGGGTAGTTCTTGGATCAGTGGTACATGTGAGAAACCAAGCTCAGTAGGCTCTCCTTTGCTAACAAGTCGTCGGCCCAAGGTCGCACGGATCATGGTTATGCCACCCTTTCACACGATGGTGCCTATACTGATCATGACATTGTGATAGTCTCCACCAGCCATTGGTTGCATTTGGCTCCTTCACCGAGAAGCTGCTACAGATCTGGAATTGAGGTAACAAAACTAAATCTGAACAGATAATGAATTGTGCTTAATTGTTAAGTTTGGATTTGATTAGGGTGATGACTAGTTGTTCAACTAATGAGGATTAGTGTTGATGAATTGGAAGGGAATAATTAAGTTTTAAATGACGACTTGTGGTAGATTGAGGATTATTGAATCAATTGACTGATATGATCAATTAAGCTTGCATTTGGATTATGGTTTGAGGTTGTTGATCTACACTTAGTTAGTTGAGATTGATCTTGGGTCAGATCTGAAATTATTAGAGGAAGCTAAGGTATGTTATCTTTAGGTAATGAAATGTGTTGATCTTGTGTTAGAAATTGGAATTTAGGAATTTATTCATGAGTTATATTAGTTGTCAGATTGCTAGTTAGCAATTGATCTCGTGGATAAACTATGTATGTTGGATTCATAATGGTTATTTGGTGAATGAGTTATATAGGTGGATGCAAGATTATTATTAGCATATTATAGAATTGGTTTTTTATTGATGATTAATGCCAGGATTGGATTGTAAATGAATTAATGGATTCATGTTAAGTTGAGAAACTCAAGGATTAAATGATTGGATTAATTGGTGATTTAAGTGTAAACCTAACTTAATTAGGTTGTAGTATAATAAAGGTTGATTGGGGGATTACTCAAGGATCATGTTTGATTAGCGTTACCCTAATTAGAATAGGGATTCTGTTTGGTTATTTACTTCCTATGTAATTAGCTAAATAGACTATGTGATCGCAGGACTTTGTTTGAGACGAGCATCTTGATATCGGATTGATTAGTCGATACATAAGGCGGGTACTTCTTGCTTTATCTTTTTAGTATTTTGATCCTAGTGCATGAGCTTTATGTTGATTGTTCTTGTATCTATCTTGACTCCACTCTTATTTTTCTGCGTCGATACTTCCACTCTTTGAGCTACTCGTTTCTGTATCTATACTGTCTCTCGTTGCTATCGATGATATTTAGCAGATACTATATTACTAGGTATCAGATACCAGATGCCAGACATTAGATATTAGGTATTGGATATATAGACACCTGATACCATGTTTACATGCTTTTGTTGCTATTTATTTACACACCCTTGGCCGTATAGCATACATTTTACGTGTTTATTACACACCTTATTGAGCGTCTTGGCCGAGCATACTGTTTACATTATATATATATGATGATTGCATTGTTTGCATCGTATCGTTGCATTAAACGATCTGTCTCCCTTGTGGTTGAGGCGGTTGTTGGCCTGGGCCGCGCTGGTAGTGTGCCGCTTGTCATATCGTGCCACACTCGGCCACTCGTGGGTAGTGGCGGTGGAGTCATGGCGTGAGGACCCCGTCAGGCGGCTATTCACCTATGCACCTGTCCATCCGGTCACTCGAGAGTAGTGGCGGCCTTTGGGTGGTACAGTTTGTCATCGATCCGGCCTCTCGACCATACAGGGGTCGTGGTGCAGAGAGGTGGGCAGGGTGACCATCCGTACATACGCTGTTGTTATTATATCTGCTGGTTGTTTACTTATGCTGTTGTTGCTTATCTATGCTGCTGTTGCTAGATTATACTGCTGTTGTTTATTTATGTTGTTATGCTTACATAGGTTGATATTTATACCTGTGATATGTGCTTAGACACTAGCTTACTTACTATTGACCTGTATATACCTCACATGATACCATGTAGTTATGAGCAGTACTGTAGTAGGACTTTGCTACACCTACCTTCCCTAACTAGCCTAGGATATGGTTTCAGGTATGGACACTTATTATGTTATCACTGTAGTATCTGCTATTTCTTTACGAGACTGTATACCTTTGTATCTCTAGTTTGTCTTACTATACTCATGCACTATCTGTCTATTACCCGCTGAGTCTTTATACTCACCACCCCGTATATTGGTAATTTCACCAGGTAGCAGGTAAAGGATTTATGGAGTCGCCTGGAGATCCTGTCCGCCAATCCCACGTCACATTCGAGGACGACCTTACGATTTTGGTTTTCATTTTATTGTGAGTTAAACCTTTGAATTTAGCATTGTAATAATTGGGCTGTGGACTTGTTATTTTGTATTTGGTTGTTTTGTCGAGGAGTCAAGCCGGGCCGGCCCGCGGTGAGTTTTCGTTACTTTATACTTGTTATTTTTGCTTTCCGCTGTGTTTGATTGTCCAGCCGTGTGGGCTGCATATTATTTGCGTGGTTGTGATTTAATTTGCATATGTATTATCTGTTGGTGATGTATACCGGTTCCATTTGTCACTGCTACAGGGGAGGTGCTGTCCGATTTTCGTCGGACAACCTTACTCTCGGGGCGTGACACTGGGTTAGGCGCGCTAGTCGGTTAAATCTCTTCACTGCTTCATTAATTGATAGGTCACCTTGCCGGAACTCAGTGAACTCATCGTAGTGCTTGTTTGTCACATGCATGTGGAAGAATTCTTCGAAAAATTCAGTTTCAAAGTCCGTCCATCTCATTTGATTCACTTGTCTCTTTGCCTTAGCTCTGTCCCACCACATTCTGGCATCTCTCGTAAGGCAGAACGATGCACACTTGACTTTCTCATGTTCAGGCCAGTCCAATAGCTCTACTATACTCTCTACAATCTTAAACTAGGCTTGAGCATCCCATGGTTCACAATTTCCAGAGAAAGCTTCCGGCTTCAGCCTCTGCTACTATATCAGGTATGCCTCCTGTCGGACCATTGGGGCAGGGCCCACGGTTGGTACTGGTGCCGATGGTACTAGTACAGCCGTAGGTACGACTGACATCGTATTCTGATTCACTAGTGGGGTAGCAGGGTTCCCCTGCTGATTCATCAGAGCATTAATCACCTGTTGCTTTTCCGTAACCTGATGCTGGAGCTCGGTGACTACATGCATCAAATCAGGTGGGGGTACTGTCTCATCAGCTCTAGTATTGCGTCTTCTAGCCATTTTTATCTTTATCAACAACAACAAGACTAGCATAAGATTTCTATTCTAACCCATATTCGTGCCTACTTAGACTAAATCATTCCTTATCAAAATTAAAGAATAGAGTAGACATGCATACTTAGACTAAAGCCTTCCTTATCAGAATTAAAGAATAGAGTAGACATGCATACTTAGACTAAAGCATTCCTTATCATACATAAAAGAATATAGGGTATGCATAGAAATTCTTACTTGGAGCGGCAGGATGGAGGCTTGATGTGTGTGTAGTGGAAAGGCAAACTCGCTTTAATACCAAACTGTAACGCCCGCCCTTCAGCTGCTTATGAAGGACGGGGTTACTTGAAACATACATACATGCATATATGGCAGCGGAAGTAAATAAATAAAACTAAATAATCATGTTCATGTTATCATAGAAGCATGCCCATTATCATAAAGCATACTAACATGGAACATGGAAACAAAAGTTCATAATGAGTATACACCATCAAGCATCATGTAGCAAAATTTGATCACATGTAAAGTTTTAAAACATATAAGCATAAAGCAGATCTATTCCATCATGTCACTGCCACACACATCCTTGCCCTTCCTGCTGCTCCCCTTTTAGTTTAACCATTCTTTTCATTTTTATGCAGTACAAGGGAAATTAAACTATAAGCACATAGGCTTAGTAAGATTCTTTCCTACTCACAAAACATGAATCATGCATTTAAACATAAATTAGTATTCCTTTAACCGTCATCTAGATATAAAATTCGCATGCTAGCATAAAGTAGTGTCATACTCATTTAAGCAAATCATAACATAGCATATGAGAGCACATACATAAAGTAGTAGCATGATCATCTAGGCATCATATATATTCAAAAGCATCTTACTAAAGCATAAAGGAAATCATTTAGCATGAATAAGTATATGCAAGATGTCCTTTTAAAAACATGTATCATGAAATGAGTATATGCAAGATGTCATTTTGAAAACATATATCATATAAATACTTAAACATAATCTCAACATGAGGGCACGGCTTTGTACCCCATACACGAATTTACGCGCATCCTAAATAGATCCGAGGTAGCTAATCTCGAAACTATTAGGAACTAGGCCCGTTTCCTTGACCATCGACCTAGGGGCACTTAGAAGTCCATCCCTTACTACGCCCGTTTCCTTGACCATCGACCTAGGGGCAACTTAGGAGCCCATCCCAGGTACAAGCCATACAAAGTAAAATAGCATATCATGTTTCTTATCATATCATGGCATATCATGTTCTTGTCATATCATAGCATATCATGTTCTTGTCATATCATGAAGAGTGCTCTTAATCCCAACTTAAGGGAAGCATCTCTTAGGCTTTTCATCGTACATAAACCTTGCATAAACATGATAACATAAAGTGCACATAACATATAGCATATCGTAGAGAAAACATAACATGATGGCATAAGTGCACATAACATATAGCATATCATAAGGAAAACATAACATGATGGCATAAGTGTACATAACATATAACATATCATAAGTGCACATAACATATAATATATCATAAGTGCACATAACATATAACATATCATAAAGAAAACATAACATGATGGCATAAGTGCACATAACATATAACATATCATAAAGAAAACATAACATAATGGCATTAGTGCACATAACATATAACATGGTGACATAAAATCCATATCACATCATAAGGAGTCATTATCATGCATGATTGGGGTTTTGAACTTCCTACAACCCTAACTCATAATTTGGCCGAAACATATAAGCATGAATCATAGATTTTCAAGCAACATAAAACATGAAATCAATAACCTAAGTTCTCATAATACTTAACATAACATGTGGGACCTATTAAGAACCCTAGATAGCTCCTTAACCTAAATCTCTTGTCTTGGCCGAAACATGTAGGCATGATTCTAGTTTTCTTCTAACAACTTAAAGCATGAAACTTTTACACCATGCATAGTATAGCAAATGAGGCTCTTAGTAGGCATAAATGAGGTTCTAACCCTAATGTTCAATCTTGGCTGAAACCTCTAGAAGTATGATTCTAAATTTTTTTAATGCAACATAAGGCATGGAAACTTAAATTAACACTATATAGAAGATCATACATCATGACGAAACATAAGCAAACATAATTTAGGTCTAAATTGTTGGACCCCATGGTAGTTTTGATGTGATCAACCAAGTTGGTTAGGTCCTGCGTTGTATTTGATCCCTGTGTCTGAGTGTGCAGGAGCTTAGGAGCACAGGAAGTCGAGCGGAAGACGCAGCTAGCGAGAAGGACGGCACGGGAAGGGAGCCGACGGGCTCGGTGCGTCCGAAGGACGAGAGAGCTGCGGAAGAGTACTCCGGTGGGCGTGAAGAGCGTGCGCGGCGTTCGAGGGAAGTTAAGCCGGGACGGAAGGCTGCTCGAGGAAGGCCGGAAATTGGGTTCGGGTGAGCCCTATTTCGGTTGGCCACAATCACCCAAAAGAGCGGAGCATCGGAAGCTAAAGCGAAGTGGAAAGGAGCTGACAGTCCTGAGGCGCCTACACTTGACTGAGGCGCCTCACACTGGACTGAGGCGCCTCTACTGGTTGGAGGCGCCTCAACAGATTGAGGCGCCTTTAACACAGATCCGCTAACCGAGCTGTGGAGGCGCCTTGAACCTTGTTGGAGGCGCCTTGGACCCTCGGGATAGAATTTCCAGAGGCTATTTAAAGGCCCCTGGAGCTAGGAATTAGAGAACAACTCAAGCATTCAATCTGTAAGCAATTCCTAGTAGTAGTTCTGAGCAATTAGAGTGTAAAAGGCTTCTCCGCCTTCAGAGAAGGAGAATTTTCTTAGTGCGCTTTTCACTGCCCTGGATTAACAACCTCCTTGGTTGTAACCAGGTTAAATTCCTGTTTCTGCTTTTAGTTTCTATCTTTATTATTTAACTACTGCGTTTATTCTGAGTTGAAATCCGAGGAGGGTATAGTTTGTTTTTGTTTTCAGCAATTCACCCCCTCTTGCCGGTCTCCGCTGCACCAACATAAATACTTTCTATATCCCTTTCATTTCTTTTGGCCGAAACCTAAAGGTAAGGTTTTAGGTTTTTCAGGCAATATAAGGCATGGAAACTTACACTACAACAAAATCGCTCATAGACATCGGTTTTCCACCGGTGTCTATTTGATTTTCGACCGATGTCTATGAAGTCGATGTTAAAAGTCTGTCATTTTAGACATCGGGTTAAAACCGGTGTAGTATCACTTAACGACACCGGTCTTCGAATCGGTTATTAACCGGTGTAGTATCACTTAACGACACCGTTTCATCAACGGTGTAAAACCGATGTAATATTACTTTATAACACCGGTTTTACATCGGTGGAAAACCGATGTAATATGTATATATTTTAACAGCACAGATTTGATTTTAAAACCGACAATAATAAAAAAAACATACACAAATATTCACAAATTGTACAAATATTCTTCATTCAATAATATCCATAAAATACACAAATATTCACAAATTATATAAATAATCTTCTTACAACAATATCCATAAAATACCCAAACATTCTTTTTACATCAAAAGCGATACATGTGACAACACAAGGGACACCATTGACGCAATACCTGAAGAACAAGTGATACACTGCATGCAAAATAGCCTAATAGCATAAGAGCAGAGCCTTTAAGCCAGGCATCGCCTTTCTCAGGACTTTCGAAATGAAGTTGGATCATAGGTGAAGTAACAAAGGCCCCCAACAAAATGACCTTTCCAAAATGTGAAGATCAGGGAACCAGTGATGCAGAAGATGACCCCTGCAAGCTTGGCCCTCCCTCTTACAGTCTTCAAGTTGAGCTTTTCCATCCTGAGCAAAAAAAGACCAAATATAGAATGATATTTGAATGAACTAAATTCACTGTAAAATTACTTGGAATTAATATCTGAATCAACCTCAGTACAATTGCCAATAAGAAAGTAAAAGCAGGAATGACATTGCCCAAGGCACTGGCAACAGTTGGAGAAATGAGATGGAGTCCAACGTAGTATACATTTTGCTGAATTGTTATACCCAACATAGCAAGAATGAATATTTTTAGCATGACACCAAATGAGAAGTTGGGTCTTCGATTCCTACAACCATGAGATGAGTTTAAAAACATTCAATTTGTAGTCATATATCTTATTCTCAACAATTCTAATGAGACATGCTCCTTGAACCTTTCGAGCACATAAGCAAGAGGAGCCAAGATGAGCATGGCAATAAGGTGCCTGTACACTACGAAGACAAGTGCACTTAGTCCTTGTCCTAATGCAAGCTTGCCGAGGATGCTGGATCCAGCATACGCGAACTGGGACATCATATGCTATATTTATCAACAGCTCAAAGAACAGATGTAAAGATAAAATTGACCTGTTTGATGCAATATGTGACGGCAAGAACAGCCCAGGACATCATACCAAATCGGCAGTTTGTAAAAACCTTGATGTCAAAGTTTTTGCCGATACGAGGATACAGTTCCATGCCCTAAACAAGAAAAAAAAAATTGTCCACAAACTGTATAAATTGCAGCTACATTGATAGGAAAAATTAGGCTGAAAAGCATTGCCAAGTAATTCATTTGTTCATTATAGAAGGATATTAATACATGAGATACAACTTGCATAATAACAACACATAGCTAGAAAAACTAGCATGAAGAAAGGCACAAACCAAATGGTTGAGCAAAAGGAAATCCAACAATATCAACAAGAGGTAAGATCCTCATGTGGTTTTAATGGCAATTATTTAAAAGCAAAGAATAACCTATTCCACCTAAGGTTTCCTCTGCCAGGACCTCATATTAGTGAATATACTTCTTCGTGCAAGAAAATTGAACAAGCAGTGTGAGGCAAGTGTTTATTGTATAGCTAGAAATCAAACTTTACTGATAAAAAGAGGAGAATTTCAATTCTGTCACAAATAAGGTTATTCATTTGTATCAAACATAAATATTTAACTAATTTTTTTTAAGGAAATTGCATTTTCCAATGCAATTTGATCTCATGGTACTCCTTTTACGACTAAAACCCTCAACACCAAAACATGTTATAGCACAATTCCCCATGGAAATATCTAGAGCATTAACTACTAGTCTTGGGTAGTTCTGCTCCCTGGTGTTGGCTAATGATTGAGACTTAACTATTCAGCAAAACAAATCACAGAGTGATTTTCCTGTTTAAGTCTGTGATCAAGAGCATATATTACTTTCTATACTAAAAAAGAAAATGAATGAGGCTACATTGAATTTATGACATTTGACTTTAGCAAATAGACGTGCCTTTTTAATGTTTGTTGAGGATAAACATGCACAGTTAAGAAGCAAAAGAGAATCAATTGGTTAAAGAGACAACCAGAAGAAAGTAAGACTGCTACATATTCTACAAAGTACACTTACATACACAAATATAGTTTAATCTATATGCAGATTGGAGAAATCTCATGTAACCATTAGTACAGAGAATGGAAATGCAAGAATAGAGTGCACCCATGCAAACATAATTGTAATATGTAAAAATAGTGATACATCTGGGAACAAGTAACAGATAAAATCCTTCACTATCAAATATAGCTAATAAAAGTTTAAGCATTGGCACATAACCTGCCATGATTAGGTAACAGTGATTAAAAGTAAGTGCAGGCCGTCTTTGTTTGACTGAAGCTGCATCATCCTAAAGATGATGATGCATGAGCAAATGAAGGTCTTACTGAATGGTTTCAACACTCATCTAATTATCAGAAGAATAAAGTTGACCATATTATCATGTACCTGCTGCAATGGTTTCTCTCCCTGGCCAACTTTAGCACCAGAGGAGTGCACGTCAGGAGCACTAGCTAAACCCAATCTCGACTTATGGAGTAGAACTCTATTTTTCAAATTGTGTATCTATTTATGACCATATCAAAATGAAATATTAATAATTATACTGTCCCAAGTAAAAAAAGGTTATTAGAAAAAATATGAGAGGACGACCAGGATCACCGAAATGCAAAATCATCACATCATATATATACCACTTTCTGTATATAGGGACACTTGAAGAAATACTAAAAGAGTAAGCCATGTCATATAGAAGAAAATCTTAAGGGGATAACAAACAAGAATTTTGTAAAGCAATTCTTCAGGTACAAGAGGTTGTCATCTAACAATTCACAGAGGGATCAATCCAAAATTGGAAGTCCTGCATAATCCGCAAAATACTACTGATTCAATCCAACTACTATTAATTTTGGATCACAGATTAACATACCAAGAGTTGTTTGACATATGTTTGGCAAGCATCTTTTAGGAAAATGAAATAGAAGGACCAGATCTTAAACATAGGACAGAAGCTTGAAGTAGATGGCAATATAGAATGTCAGAGACACCACAGCACACGTATGCTGCCAGAACAAGAATATGCCGAAGCTTCTTTCACACCATAATTCCTCAAGCTAGAAATGGCTCCCAACAATATAGCACTTGGTGCAGTATAGTGCAACAAAAGCACAAAGCGGTACATCTGGTCTCCTTCAATCAAAAGATGCACTTTAGCAGCTAAAGTCATTTCTTTATCAGTGATCGCTTTTCGATTTCATATGCTTGCTTTCCTATTTCATATCCCTTCTCCACACTACTCAAAACTGCCATCTCAAATCTTCGACCCAATAGTCAATAGATATGTTCCACGATTCCGTACCATCTAGGAGAGCCAATTAAGTAGAACTGCGTGCACGACCAGTTTACCTATTTCGGCCTCACATCATCAGCCATGAAACAAAGAAGCCCACTACAAGCAAGAAACAAGGATCACCGAAATGAAACCAAGATAAATATGAGAGGGAAGAGAGTTCGACCTGATTCAAGGATGGATCTGATATCATCGGCGGAGGGGTTGGGGTTGCCGCCGAGGACGACCAGGAGATAAGCCGCCACAATTTTCATCTTCGCTTCGAGATTTGCAGACGACGATGCCGCTGTTGCAAGGTCTCGGACCTCTCGGTGATGAGTGCGTAGAATGAGGTGGGTCGGCTTAATTCCAATTTGTATCTTATCAAAACCCTAGGGTTGGGTCAGCGAAGGGAGGGCAGCGGAATGCAGGAGTAGGGGTGGGAGACGCAGCGGCGGCGGCGGCTAGGGGAAAGTTGGTCTTGGCCTTGGAACCACGGAACGCGCGAGCGGCGGAGTCGTAGGCCAGAGCGGCAGCCTCGGCCGAGTCGAAGGTTCCGAGCCACACCCTGACCTTCTTCCAGGGGTCCCTGATCTCGGCCGCGAACCGCCCCCACGGCCGCTTCCGCACGTCGCGGAACCGCGTCTCCGCTACTGCCGCCGCCGGCTCCACCAGAACTCGGCCTTTCTTCATCTGGCCAACAGATCGACGGAATGAAAAGGAACAAAAGAAGGGGGAAGAGGGAGCGAGAAATGGGATCAAAGGAAGAGGAGAAACCCAAGGCGAGGAGATAAATTGGCTGGTTGCTTCATCCAAGGCGAGGAGAAACCCAAAAGAAAGGGCGCTAAGAAAGTCCCCCAGAATTTTGGTTCATAGACACCGGTTTTAAAAACCGCGGTTAAAATCGATGTCTATTAATGAAAAAAAGGCGCTCATAGACATCGGCTAAAAAAACCGATGTCTATTAGTGAAAATCTGCGCTCATAGACACCGATTTTTGGAAAAACCGGTGTAAAATACTCAAAGACATCGGTTTTTGCTTAAAACTGTTGTTGTTCCACTGATGTCTATGAGCGATTTTGTTGTAGTGTTAACCTAACAATATATAGAAGATCATACATCATGAGGAAACATAAGCAACCATAATTTAGGTCTAAAAACTTTCTCTAACCCTTTTCATTTCTTTTGGCCGAAATCTAAAGGTAAGGTTTTAGGTTTTTCAAGCAATATAAGTCATGGAAACTTAACCTAACAATATATAGAGATCATACATCATGAGGAAATATAAGCAACCATAATTTAGGTCTAAAAACTTTCTCTAACCCTTTTCATTTCTTTTGGCCAAAACCTAAAGGTAAGGTTTTAGGTTTTTCAAGCAATATAAGGCATGGAAACTTAACCCAACAATATATAGAAGATCATACATCATGAGGAAACATAAGCAACCATAATTTAGGTCTAAAAGCTTTCTCTAACCCTTTTCATTTCTTTTGGCTGAAACCTAAAGGTAAGGTTTTAGGTTTTTCAAGCAATATAAGGCATGGAAACTTAACCTAACAATATATAGAAGATCATACATCATGAGGAAACATAAGCAACCATAATTTAGGTCTAAAAACTTTCTCTAAACCTTTTCATTTCTTTTGGCCGAAACCTAAAGGTAAGGTTTTAGGTTTTTCAAGCAATATAAGGCATGGAAACTTAACCTAACAATATATAGAAGATCATACATCATGAGGAAACATAAGCAACCATAATTTAGGTCTAAAAACTTTCTCTAACCCTTTTATCTATTCTTGGCCGAAACCTAAAGGAGATGGTTTCTAAACTTTTTAAGCAACAAGTAGCATGAAACTTTTAACAACCATAGGTAACCTCTAATCCTTATCTTGGCCGAAACTTGCAAGGCAAGACCCTAGGTTTTTCAAGTAACCTTTAAGCATAAAGCATACTAAAGCTACTTGTACTGCAGGTGAGGGAATACTTACATCCTTTCGCTAAGGAACAATACCCTTGTTTGAGAAGTTTGCCTAGGAAGAAGACCCCCCTTTAGCTTGGTTTCGGCAAATGAAGAAAATCGCTTGGGAATTTCGGTGGGAGAAGGAAGGAGGAGGAAGAAAGGAGAAAAAATGAAGTTTTCCTTTCCTTTCTCTTATTTATGCAAAAATGAAGGAAGAAGGCAAAACCATCTTCTCATTGGAAAGGAAGAAGGAAACTCAAACATTTCCTTCTAAGTGAAGGGGCCTTCACTTTCACCACCCTTAACTACAATCTCCCTTCTCTTCTTAACAACACACCCTTGCTGGGGCTACTGGTTATCACTTGCACCCACTTACCAAGAGGTTCAAGGTTCAAACCTTGGTTATGCCTCTTTTTGGTTCTATTTTCTTTTATTTTTGAAAAATCTACATAAAGCCTATTCTAATCATGGGAAAAATTCATATAAAATTGCTAGGGATCCTATGGGTGTTACATATTCTTTTGCAGTAATTAAGTACATAAATAAAAAGATTACTAAACATTATTTCAATATAGTCGGCTTGATCTCAGTGTTTGGGCGCCTTCTTAATAGTAGACGAGTGTAGCAGCACCGCAGCGGAGTTATAGCAGGAAGTCGAAGCATTCGGAAGTCCGATCGAAAGCGCAAATGTTTGTATCAATGTATTCTTTGATGGCTTGGGTGAGCACCCTATTGGACCCCATAGTTGTTTTGATGTGATCAACCAAGTTAGGTTGGGTCCTGTTTGATTTTGATCCTTGCGTCTAAGTGTGCAGGAGCTTAGGAGCATAGGAAGTTGAGCGGAAGATACAGCTAGCGAGAAGGATGTCACGGGAAGGGAGCTGATGGGCTTGGTGCATCCGAGGGACGAAAAGGCTGCAGAAGAGTACACTGGTGGACGAGAAGAACGTATGCGACATTTGAGGGACGATAAGCTAAAGCGAAAGCCTGCTCAAGGAGAAGGCCAGAATTGGATTCGGGTGAGCCCTATTTCAGTTGGTCGCAATCACCCAAGTGAACGGAGCAGCGGAAGATCCAAAAGAAGGCTGGAGCTATTTATATACTATAGGCAGAGGGCGCCCTCCATAAGGTATGGGAGGTGCCCTCCATAAGGTATGGGAGGCACCCTCCATGTTTATTGAGGGCACCCTCAACCCAGTCTTAGTAGTCATTGGGCAGCGGATAAAGCTTTATCCGCTACCTCGCTAGAGGCACCCTCCAAGCCCCTTGGAGACGCCCTCAAGTAGTAGATAAGATTTTCAGGAGCTATAAAAGGACCCCTGGAGGTAGGAAAGATACAACAACTTTAGAACAACTACTGTAATCATTTCCTAGAGATTTTCTGAGCTTTTCAAAGAGTGTAAGAGGCTTCTCCGCCTACAGAGAATGAGATATTTCTAGTAAAGCTTTGCAACCGCCTTGGATTAACAACCACCTAGGTTGTAACCAAGTCAAATTTGTTTACCTCTTTTCTTTTTAATTAGTTGTTCATTTCAGTTTATTTTAATTGTGATATTGCTATTAATCTTGGTTGGAAAGAAGGGAAAGGTTTTATTTTTGTTTACAGACGTTGCACCCTCTCACCGGCCCTGCTGCTGCGCCAACAAGTGCTATCAGAGCACAACCGCCTCAAAAGGACTACCGTCGACTGAAGCATCACAATCAAAATGATGACCGGTACAAGCATTCATCCACCAAAGTTCGAAGGAGACTTCGTACAATGGAAACGCCGAATGGAGGTATTCTTCAAAATAGATTTTGAAATTCTTTTAACAATGAAATATGGTTTTACAGTTCCAAAAGACAAAGAAGAATATCAGTGGATGAAAAAGGAGCAAGCCGACTTGGTGGCGATTGGTAAAGCAGAATTCCATCTGCTCAATGTTCTTCCGCCCCAGGAGGTCAATCGAATAGGCAACTACGACTCAGCAAAGGAACTTTGGGAGAAGTTCCTGGAACTACATGAAGGAACTTCTGAAACAAAGCTTGTGAGATGGGACATGCTCTAGAATCAACTGACAAACTTTCGGATGGAAGAAAGAGAGTCAGTAGCACAACTACACGAAAGAATCAAGGAGTTGATCACCGGACTAACAAACCTCGGAGAAATGGTAACGAATCGGGACGCACAAAGGTATGTGTTAAATGTGTTCTCAAGAACACCCGAATGGGCAACTATAGTAGACTCCTACTATATATCCAAGTATCTCGAGGTAAGTACTTTAGAAAGTTTTTTCTCTACTTTTGAATTACACAAATCTTGATGCACAGGGTAAAGAAAAGGACCGAGTCAGAATGTTACCCTGAAGGCAAGAACCAATGATTTAGACTCCGAAGGATCAATTGATGATCACAAAGAAGCCCTAATGGTAAGAAAGTTCAATAAATTTATTAAGTCTAATAAATTTAAATCGCAGACAAAGAGGGATTACCAAAACAAAAGGAAGGTCTGATGCTACAACTGCAACGAAGAAGGGCACATCAAGGATGACTGCCCAAAATTGAAGAAAAAGGACAAAGAGAAATAAAAGTCCCAAAGACCAACATCCTCTAAATGCAAGAGTCTGAAGGCCACATGGGATGAATCATCGTCCTCCGAATATGAAGTTGAAGCCTACACTGGACTTGCCCTAATGACAATCCATCAAGAAGAAGATGAGACCAGCTCAGAGATGAGCGTAGATGAAGGGGGAGGATCATCGGAAGAAAGCAGCGATAAAGGGGGAGCATCAGAAATTGAGGTAAGTGAGGTACATGCTCTTTCTCTTAAGCAGTCCTTTATATTTATTAAAAGTCTTACTAAAGATCTAGTTAAACTAGAAAAGGAAAATGCTGAATTAAAATTGAATTTAGCAAAAGCATGTCCTTTACAATTGTATGATAATCTAAAATTAGAAAATGAAAAATTGAAAATAGAAATCGAAAAATTGAAAAATGACCATGCATGCTTGAATAACCTTCAAAAATTAAAACTTAGAATTTATGGTAAATTAAATTGGTATATTAGATATCACCAAGGTTAACTTAGAAAAATTCCTAGAAAATATGTACCCCCCAAATTCTTAGTTAACCCAATAGGAAGGAACATATATTGAGTTCCAAAGTATTACTTAGATTAAACACTTTTCTAAGGCTTTCAGAAAAGATTAAATGTTTAAATTCTCTAAAAGACTTTGTCTAGAAGTGGTTGATGATCCAATAATCAAAAAGGCCTAGTGTCTCGCCACAGCCTAGAAGCTGATTATTGAATTAGATATTTAATTGACAAACTGATAAGTTTGTGAAATTAATTAAGATAATTGCTTTCAATGTTTGTCAATTTTTGGAAATTCCATAAGTTGGAAATTATTTTAAATTTCTTTTACTTATTTTTTATTAAGTTAAGTTTTTTTTTTTAAATCTCCACATTTTTTGATGTGATCAAAGGGGGAGAAATAGGTACAAGTTTACGGGGAGTAGGGGGAGTTAGAATTTTTTCAAATTCTGAATTCAAAGTAGTTTATCTTTTACTTAGTATTGCAATTTCTTTTATTGCAAACTTTATACTTAAAATATTTTTTATTTGTTTGTTATTACCGTAACTTGAACTTGGGTTGATGCACATCAAAAAGGGGAAGATTGTTGGACCCCGTAGTTATTTTGATGTGATAAACCAAGTTAGGTTGGGTCCTGTTTGGTTTTGATCCCTGTGTCTAAGTGTGCAGGAGCTTAGGAGCATAGGAAGTCGAGTGGAAGATGTAGCTAGCGAGAAGAATGACATGGGAAGGGAGCCGACGGGCTTGGTGCATCCGAGGGACAAAAAGGCTGCGGAAGAGTACACCCATGGATGAGAATTCAAGGGATGAGAAGCCAGAGCAGAAGCTTACTCGAGGAGAAGGCCGAAAATTGGGTTCAGGGGAGCCCTATTTCGGTTGGCCGCAATCACCCAGGCGAATGGAGCAGTGGAAGATCCAAAAGAAGGCTGGAGCTATTTATATGCTACAGGCAAAGGGCGCCCTCCATAAGTATGGGAGGCGCCCACCATGCTTATTGAGGGCACCCTCGACCCAATCTTAGTAGTCGTTTGGCAGCGGATAAAGCTTTATCTGCTGCCTCGCTGGAGGCGCCCTCAAGCAGTAGATAAGATTTTTCAAGGGCTATAAAAGGACCCCTGGACCTAGGAAAGATACAACAACTTTAGAACAACTACTATAATCATTTCCTAGATATTTTCTGAGCTTTTCAAAGAGTGTAAGAGGCTTCTCCACCTACATAGAAGGAGATATTTCTAGTAGAGCTTTGTAACCGCCTCGGATTAACAACCGCCTAGGTTGTAACCAAGTCAAATTTGTTTGCCTCTTTTATTTTTAATTAGTTGTTCATTTCAGTTTATTTTAATTATGATATTGCTACTAATCTTGGTTGGAAAGAAGGGAAAGTTTTTATTTTTGTTTAGAGATGCTGCACCCTCTCACCGACCCCACTGCTGCGCTAACACACCCCTTATATTGAGCATGGAAGGCACCTTCAGAGGCCTTGAAGGCACCTCCAATGTGGCAATTCTGATCTCGAACAGCTTGGTCCTTATCTTTGACAAATTTTGAACTTTACCCTATGGAAGGCACCTTCCATGCACTGAAGGCACCTTCTATGAACAGTGCCAAGACACCTTCAGTGCTTGAAGGCACCTTCCATCCCTTGGAAGGTGCCTCAGATACTATTCACTCGAGGCTTTTTGTGCTTTTCTTGCCCTACAAAGCGTGTTAGTCTAATAAACCAAATAATAACCTGCAAGATAAGTGTTAGTATAATAACACTGAGTAGTAATTAGACCATGTCTCCCTGAGACCAGGATCTAATCAAAGTCTCAATTTAGAGGTCCGAAATGGACCTAAACTGGACCGACACCTATTGTCCCTCAACCGGGGCGCGTTCTCATCGAGTCACTCTCCTCCAGTGACTTACCTTTACTTACCAACTTGTAGTTGGTTTGACTAGCCTCTTGACCCACCAGGTCTTCATGGCAATTGTCAAGCCCGCAACCTCAACTAGACTTCTACCGGCTGTCAGGTCCTATAGACCCAACCAGACTTTTTGCCATATATCGATTAGCCCGTTGACCTATCTAGACTTCACACCAGTCATTTGGTCCTAAGAACCTAGCTGGATTTTAGCCTGGTGTCAGGTCCTCCAGACCCATCAGTTCCTGTACACTTGGTAAATTACTTAGATCATAAATACACATAACTTAACTCACTTGTCATTCATCATAACTTGAGTTAGACTGTTAATGAAAACTATTCCAACAATCTTTCCCTTTTTGATAGAATGACAACCTGGGTTAAAGTTAGGAAAAATATGCAGTAACTTATAAAATGATTTAAGAGAAGTAAAAGAAGGAAAAATATGCAGTAAAACTCATTTCTCTTCATCATTTTTAGGGTTAAGTTTTCCTGATTTTCTCAATAAAACAATTAACTTAATAAATAAATTAAATTAAATTAAATTAATTAATTCAAACCCAAGGAATTAAGTGAATTAAAAATTAAAATTAAAATAATTACATCAAACTCAATCAGCCATCTCATAGTCACCCATAGGAGCAATATGATTGACAACCTAAATTAGGTGAGATGGAAATAAGGGGTTGAACTCAATCAATCTATCTTACAATCCTTTTAAAATTAGATCCAAATCAAATACTTTATGTGTAGGAACATAACGATTTAGACCAATGGATGTTGGATAGTAGATGCTCTAGACACATGACCGGAGACTGATTGAAGTTCACCAAGTTAAAATACAAAAACCTAGGGTCAGTTGCATTCGACAATGACTGAAAGCTTAAGGTAATCAGAACAGATAATATCGAACTAAGTTCCGATTTTATTGTTCGAAAAGTGTTATTAGTCGATAAATTTATTTCCAACTTACTTAGTATAAGTCAATTGTGTGACTCTGGATACCTAGTAACCTTTTCTAACTTTGATTGCCTAATAACCAAGTTGTGGCACAGAAGACTGGGTCACACTCACATTAGACTCATTTTAAAAATGAGTCAAAATGGCCTAGTCATAGGCTTACCCAAATTAAAAAACTTAGAAAATTTAATTTGTAATGCTTGCCAACAAGGTAAACAAACTAAGTCAACCCACAAATCAATAAACTTAAATCGAACCAACTCAATGCTTGAGCTCCTATATTTAGACCTATTTGATTCACACGGAGCCAAGTCACTAAGCAGAAACCAATACTACTTAGTTATAATTGATGATTACTCAAGATTTACTTGGGTAAAATTCTTTAAAACCAAAGATGAAACTTTTAAAATCTTTAATAATTTTTGCAAGTTAATAGAAAATCAAAAAAGATACTAAAATTAAAATAATTAGAAGTGATCATGGAGGGGAATCTGAAAATAATAAATTTACTGAATTTTATAAATTTAATGGATATAATCATGAATTTTCATGCCCTAGAACTCCCCAACAAAATGGACTAGTAGAATGAAAAAAATAGAACGCTACAAGAAGCTGCTAAAACCATGTTAAATGAATATAACCTAAGCAATCAATTTTGGGCAGAAGCAATAAACACGGCATGTTATATTCAAAATAGAATATTAATTAATAAATTCTACAATAAAACCCCTTATGAAATTTATTATAACAAAACACACAATCTAAATTATCTAAAAGTGTTTGGATATAAAGTACACATATTAAACACTAAGGATTACTTAGATAAATTTACATCAAAATCTAGAATTGGAATATTTTTAGGGTACTCTACAACTAGTAGGGATTATAGAGTCTATAACAAAGATACCCAAAAAATTGAAGAAACAACTAACATAATTTTTTATGAAGAAAATAACTTACCTAATTTAATCAATGAAAGTAACCATCAAAACATAAGAAAAATAGATGATGAAGAAGATACTCAACTTAGAACTAAACAAAGTGAATCATAGGAACTGATTGTTGACTCCAACCTAAGACCATCAAGAATAAGTTTTAATCACCCATCTGACCAAATTTTGGGTGACCCAACCCTAGGAGTAAGAACTAGATCATCCTATAGAAACCTAAGTCAAACAACCCTTATTTCTAAAATTGAACCCAAAACTATAGAAGAAGTCTTACTTGACCCGGACTGGATAATAGCAATGCAAGAGGAGTTAACCCAATTTGAAAGAAATCAGGTCTGGGAACTTGTACCTAAACCCACAAATAAATCTATAATTGATACTAAGTGTTTATTTAGAAATAAACTAGATGATAAGGTTGAAATAGTAAGAAATAAGGCTAGGTTAATAGCAAAGGGGTTCATCCAAGTAGAAGGGTTAGATTATGATGAAACTTATGCACCTGTAGCCAGATTTGAATCCATAAGGATGTTGTTAGCCTATGCAGCACATAAAGGATTCAAGTTATATCAAATAGATGTAAAATCCTCATTCTTAAATGGGTTCATCAAAGAAGAAGTTTATGTAAATCAACCCCCAGGATTTGAAGACATAGACCACCCAAACCATGTCTTTAGATTAAGAAAAGCTTTATATGGACTAAAACAAGCACCTAGGGCTTGGTATGAACGACTTTCAACATACTTAATATGTAAGGGATTTAACTAAGGCCAAATATGCCAAACCCTATTTGTTAAAACCTTAGAAAAAGATATTTTTATACCCCAAATTTACATAGATGACATAATATTTGGATCAACAAATATAAAATTTTTAAAAGAATTTATCAAACTAATGGAAAATGAATTTGAAATGAGTCTAGTAAGTGAACTCAATTTCTTTTTAGGCTTACAAATAAAATAAACAAAAGAAGGAATTCATATTTTTTTTAATCAAAATATGCTAAGGAATTAATTAGAAAATTTAGAATAGAAAATTCTAAAAATATAAATACCCCAATGACAACTAATGCTAAAATTGACTCTGACTTAGATGAAAAATCAGTAGACTTAAAATACTATAGAAGTGTAATAGGAAGTCTACTGTACCTAACTGCAAGCCGACCTAATATTATATTTGTAGTAGGTATGTGTGCTAGATACCAATCTTGTGCAAAAGATTCACATTTAACAAATATAAAAAGAATACTAAGGTACATAAAGGGGACCCTAAGTGTAGGTTTTTGGTACCCTAGGACTAACACATTTAACTTAGTTGGGTACTTTGACTCAGACTATGCTTGGTGTAAATTAAATAGAAAAAGTACAAGTGTGATATTGTACTAAAATCTAATTCACTATTCAAGGACCAAACACATAGAAGTTAAACACCACTTTGTAAGGGATCACGTAGCTAAGGGTGATATTGTCTTGAGTCCAAGTCAAACCTAGCTGACATCTTTACAAAACCCTTACCTGAACTTGAGTTCACTACACTTAGAAGAGAATTAGGGATGTGCACAGTAGAATAGAATTTGTTATTATCTTTTTAAAATTATGCTTTGTTTTAAAATTCTAGGAAAAATATTTTTCAAAACTCCCTATTTTACTAGAATTTCTAAAAGTTTGGAAATAGTCTAGGATTTTCCCTTAGAAAGCATGTACCCATAGGTTTCAGCCAGAGCATCTCACAAGCACACTAGGATTACCTTACTTGTGTGTAAAAAAATACTTAGAATGGTGTGAAATGCATAGGGTACTGCCTGGACTTCAGAATGCTTATGTATGTGCATCAACATCAGTCTGGGCAATAAATACTAAAATCAAATTAACCAAGTTAGGTTATCCATGTTTAGTCAAACTAACTGGAACACTTACTTAATTTGATTAACCAAGCGAAAGCTACTACCTTATGGTAAATAGTTAATAGCTAAAGGTTAGACATTTTGTTAAAGAAAAATAGGTATTTAGTTTGAAGCTTTTCTTCATCTTAAATTTTCATGCTTGGGCTTTAGGACTTTAAAGCACTTATATTTTGACACTAATCTAGGGGGAGGAAAAGGAAGCTAAATTTTTTTTTTACTATCTTATCATTTTTTTTGCTAAGTCCCTATCATTTTTTTTTGTGACTTTCTCAAATTTCACCTGGCATTTTCAAAGTTTTTTTTTTAAAAAAAAAAACTTTTTCTCAAAATCCTTTTTAAAGCCAAGCTTAAAGTTTTTTTAATTTCAAAGTTAAAACTCTCTTTTAAAAAGTTAGAGTTTAAAAAAAATTAAATTGTTTTTAAAAAGTTAAAATTTCTTTCAATGTTAAACTTTGTTTTTAAAAGTACAAGTCTTTTTAACCTTCTTTTTAAGACAAAGTTAAAGTTAACTTAGCTAGGCTTTTATTTAATTCTTTTCAAAGTTAAGTACTTAACTAAGTCTTTTTCAAAAAATTTTTAAGCTTTGCGTTATAGACTAAGTGTTTTATTCTTCAAATATTTTCAAAACTTAATCTATTTCAAATTATTTGCAACTCTCTTGAAAGTTTTTTTTGATATATGTCCAAGGGGGAGAGAAGCTAGAAAATTCTAAAGTTAAGGAGGAAAGAAACTTAAGTAATTAAGGGAGAGCTAACAAGTTTCTATAAATACTCATTTCTCTTCCTTATATTATTGCATTTCTTAATTACATTTCTCTTCCTTATTATTGTATTTCTTTATTTTTTACTTAACTTTGAATTGTGTTGCCATAATCAAAAAGGGAGAGATTGTTGGTGTGGGAAACACTAGACGATTGAACATGTGTTTTGATAATGGCAAAGTGTTCAAAGTTAAGGTTACTTATTATCTAACAAGTCTGAATGAGCTTGCAAGAAAGTCCTAAGTTTTCTTAGGCAAAAGTCCTAACTATAGTTAGGAAGGTGGAAAACCATAGGGGGTGGTAACCCTAAGTCCTAGGGGGAGGTAACCCTAGGTGGAAAGTCTTGGCGGGTCTAGCGCTTTGGGCAAAATCCTAGAGTCGAGGACTCTAGGTGAAAATCCTGGTGGTCGCGAACTAGTCCGAGCGTTGTTACGCTCCGCAAGTGTACGGAAATGTCGCAAGTAATATAAAATATTATCATATCCACAGGGACTGGAATAAGCACTAGAAATGTCTCAATGCAAATTAGCTAAACAACTATCCAATTGTTTCAAATGCAAAGTGAAGGTAAACAAATCTAATATTAAAGATCAACAAACAAGAGTTTAGTGTTTTGGGTTATGATAAAGGGAGATTCTAGGAGTTTCGGTTTCCTTGTCAGATTTCTTGAATGTAAATGGTTCACCAATTCTTATCCCTCAATTGCCAAATACTTGTAGAAAGTTGTCGGTTCTCTCTTGTAATAGATAACCGGCTAAGGACTGAGAAATGTATCTAAATATGATCAATTAGACGTGAACCTACGTTGTCCTTACACAGAAGCGCACCTATTACTATGCCTTCCTCGGATATCAACATAGAAGCCCACAACTTATTAATCTATCAAGATACAAGAAACTAAGCACAAGATCCATCCTACTCTCTTGAATGTTCCTATTTCCTCTTCAAGATTATCTCTCAAACGTCCTTACATGGGCTTGCACCTGTCACGTGGATCCCTTAGATGATCGAGTGAGAGTTTATCTTTACAAAGTCCACAAGAAATCCAAACAATCAATCAAGAATGAGAATTAAGCACAAATCACCATTAATCATTCAAGATCTATTGATACAAGCAAGACAATGTCATTGAAACAAGAAAATGGCAAATCCATAAGAGATTACATCAATCCATCATACAAATACTCCCTTAATCCTAGAATACAAGATCTACTCCATGAATCGAGGAAGAATACCTGAAGAAATAAAGATTACAAGCATTTCTTAAATCCCCAATCCAAGAAACCAAGAAAAAGGGGGAAAGAGAAAACTTATCTACGAAGAAGCCTCGTCTTCGGATCCAATCCTCGCTCCGGAGTCGGAATCGTCAAGAACTCCCCTCGAATCGCCCAGAAATCCTCCCAAGAATGGGAGGATACCAAATCTTGCCTTCTCCCAAAGGGGGGAGAGATCCCCTTTCAATTCATGAAGGAGGGTTTAAATAGAGCAGGAAATCGGGCGCCACACGGCCCCATGACACGGTCGTGTGAGATTCACACGGCCATGTCCAGTTCCTTCTCGCCACTGCAGTGTGACTCACACGGACCTTCGCTCTGGAAATGCTACGGCAGTGTGGTGCACACGGCCACCCTTCCTCTCTGGAAATGCTACAGGCCGTGTGGTGCACACGACCACCACCTGCTTGGACACGGCCGCGTATATCTACACGGCCATGTAAGGCATCCGCTCTAATTTCTTCAAATCAAGACACGACCGTGTGAGATTCACACGCCATGTCCTCTTCCCTTCCTGTTAAAACAACATGTGTGGTACACGGCCTGATGCTCTCTCCCTTCAATTCCTTCCAAGCTTGCCCGAGGACGCATAATCTTCACCAATTTCGACTCTTGTGTATAGAAAATGCACAAAAAGCAGATCTCCAAACCAAAAGAGTAAATATGCTAAAAGGAAAGCTGGAAGTATAAAAATGCATAGATCAAGCATGCTCAAAGTATGTAAATGTGCATAAAAACATGCATAAAAGAGTATATAATCTACGCACATCACACCCCCAGACTTAAACCTTTGCTTGTCCTCAAGCAAAATGCTGCAGTCTAAATTCATATGTTCTACAACACATTCATAAAACCTAGTGCACTTTCCTAACTCTATCAAAAAGTTTCATTAACAAGCGTGATCATGGAAACAAGTAAAGTATGGTTCAAGCATAAGAATCTTGTGCACAGTGTAAAAATAACTCAACACCCTTCAAGTTTCAATCCATGTCCTAGTCAAGTCGTCATCAAATTTGAATTCCTAATGTTTCCAGTGAAAGACAAGTAACCAGTGATAGGCACTTACTCACCATTCACTTGGTTCATATTTCTCAACTAACCCAAGGTCTCAAAGGTGTGCTCAATCTCAAGAAAAGCTAAGCGGTCATTTCCCCAGTAACTCGGTCTCAAAGGGGTGACTTGCTAGATTCCACTCATGACAACTATTTTTTATATCCCTTATTTTTTTTTTTTTATAAGTGTTTGCATTGTGCAAAACTTATTCACAAATGTACTTTTAGCACACATGTTGGGATATTTTGATTTTTCCAAATGAGCTTTAATGATTTGAGCCTCATCCAGTAACCAAAATGAAAGTTGAGAAATCACCATGGAAACCAAGTACTAAGCAAACAAGATGAATCATGACTATTTCAATGACATCAACTATTCAAGCATCAAGCACAAGTGTAGTGAAGATAAAATCCTTAAGGTTGAACCAAAACTAAAACTCATCACCATAAGATTCTTAGCTTATTAATGCTTCCCAAGATAGAAAAAAGAACTACACAAAGTTTACTACTTGCATCATTCGAACATCATGAATCAAGACAATAATCATGCTAACATTTCACTTGAATCCAAGAAAGCATATAAGCGAAGATTTGATGTTCTCAAAATTTTTTTTTTTTTTGGCCATGATTATTTCAAAAACAAGCAAAATAAAGCAACAAGCAATGAAAATAAGAACCAACATGAAAAACTAACAAAAAACTAAAAACTGAAAATCAAACCATGACAGTACATGACACCCCCCCAGACTTAAACTTTTCATCGTCCCGATGAAATCAATATGGTGGAGGAGGTGGAAAATCAGGAAAATCAGGGAAGAAAGATGCAAAATCATTAACAAACCATTTAACTTCGTTTCTAAAAAAATTATGATACTCAAACAATTTATCAATATCATCCTGCACAAATCTCATAAAACCTCTAAGATCTTCATGAAATTCCATTTTAGCCTTATAAGCATTCATCATTTTAGAAATCTTATCACACAATTCTCTCTCACTCTTAAAACAATCTTGTAGCTTTTTAAATAGTTCCTCCTCCATAAGCTTCTTATTCTCAAGAAATTCATTAGTTGAATCTAAATCACTATGAATATTCTTTAAAGCAGAATTAAGTTCTTGAAACATAAAACTATGAATCTCTTGGTTACCCTTAAAAACATTTCTTGGAGTAAAAGATGACAAAGCTCTAGATTGTTGCCTAGCTAACTTTAAACACCAATTCTCTTTATTATGAATTGTAGTAAAATCATGATTGGGCAATTTTAAAGGGAAACCATTTTTAATGAATAAACTAAATCCATGCTCTTCATGCTTAATCATTTTCATTGCTAAACATGAATTCAAATCCAATGTACAAGAACTCTCCACCACCTCTAATTCACTCAAATCACATCCTAATACTAAGGCCAATTGAGTAAGTAATCCCCCTAAAATAATAGGTGTGGTAGAATTTGATTTCCCTAATTTTGCCAAATGTTTAAGAAAGAAATAACTAGAATTAATTTGAACATTTTCGACCATTGCCCACAAACAATACAAATCTACAAGTCTTACTGATCCCTCTTTGTCCTCCCTTCCAAATATAGTATTTTTCATGAATAAGTAAGCATATTTAAAAATAGGATTGATAATTTGGGAAACTCTAGAATTATGAGGATCAAATAGCGGTTGTTCAGAAATTTGTCGCCAAAAATGTGAATTCTCAAATTGGGGCAAAATCACACACACCTCATTCTTTGGCAATTCATAACAAGCATTAAAATCTCCCAACGTCCATTCATAACTTTCATCAAACAAACGAAATTTAAGCTTCCCCCCACCTTGAACATTATCAACCTCTATTGAGCTTAAAAATTCAAAAACAATTCTAGGATAAGTAGGATATTTTATGTTCACTAAACCACTCCATCCTATCCTTTCAAATAACCAAACCAAATCATCCTTAAACCCCAAAGTTTCTAAAGTTTCAACATCAAGAAACCTAGTGCCTAAAAGAGGTCGTTTACATAAAGAAGAATATCTATACCGTTGCTCATCACTAGAGAAAACAATACCAAAGTCATTAGAAATACCTTTAAAGCAAACATTCCTCTCCTTTCTTGCAACCACCTTCTCCTTCCCTTTTCTTGTGGCCGAAATCTCCTCAATCACGTTTTCCATGGAAGAAAATCAAATCTCCTTAAGAAGAATGAGAAAGAAAAATTAGAAGAAGTAGTTTAAACCTTTAGAAATGGGAAAATAAGAAAGAGGAACGAGCGGCGGTACACGGCCGTGTACCGCCCACACCCCGTGCCCTAATTCCTTAAAAAGATATGGATCAGGCCGTGTGATATCACACGGCCATATTCATTTCTCATCGCACGGCCGTGTCTGGAACACGGCCTAGACCTCTTTCTCCTCGGGAGATCCTACACGGCCGTGTCTGGATGACACGGCCCAAGCACTTCCCTTCTATGTCATGGCTTAACCTGAAAACAAAATTAAAAATAAGTAAAAACCAACAAAATGAATTTATACTAGCTAAAAGAATTCAATCTGGAGGGCGAGGTTCAGAAAAATACAACCTTTGTACCTCTTCTATTTTCGTACCATGAATATATTTTTTCAAACGTTGACCATTTACCTTAATTATCCCAAAATCTTTGTTCCAAATATCTACAGCTCCAAAAGGATAAACCTTCTTTACCTCATATGGACCCGTCCACCTTGACTTAAGCTTCCCAGAAAAATGTTTTAATTTTGAATTGAACAACAAAACCAAATCTCCTACATTAAAGTCTTTACGAAGAATGTGCTGATCGTGCCATTTCTTCGTCCTTTCTTTGTAAGATTTAGCATGCTCATATGCATCCATCCTTAATTCATCAAGTTCGTTCAACTGAAGCTTCCTTTTCTCCCCTGCTTCCTTTAAATCCATATTCAAATTTGCAATTGCTCAATAAGCCTTATGTTCTAGTTCAACTGGAAGATGACATGGCTTACCATAAACTAATCGAAATGGGGTCATCCCAATAGGAGTTTTATAAGCAGTTCGATATTCCCATAAAGCATCATCTAATCTCAATGCCCAATCCTTTCTTGAAGTGGATACAGTCTTTTCCAATATGGACTTAATTTCCCGGTTAGATATCTCAGCTTGCCCATTAGTTTGAGGATGATAAGGTGTTGCTACTTTATGCTTCACTCCATATCTTCTAAGTAAGTTTTCAAACTGTTTCTCTATAAAATGTGATCCTCCATCACTAATGACTGCATTTGGCACCCCAAATCTTGGAAAGATAATACTCCTAAATAATTTGATAACTGTTTTCGCATCGCACGTAGGGGATGCCACAGCTTCTACCCATTTGGACACATAATCTACCGCCACAAGAATATACCTATTCCCATATGAAAGAGGGAAAGGTCCCATGAAATCAATTCCCCAAATATCAAATAACTCAACCTCAAGAATGTAATTTAACATCGTTTCATTTCTTTTAGTTATATTCCCAGTTCTCTGACATTGATCACAAGACTGAACAAACAACTTAGCATCCCTGAATAAGGTTGGCCAATAAAATCCTGCTTGAAGAATTTTCGTAATCGTTTTTGAACTACCCAAATGTCCTCCATAGGACGAAGAATGGCAATGAAACAAGATATCTCTAACTTCTTCTTCAGGTATACATCTTCGATAAATCACATCATTGCACTTATACAAGAGAGGTTCATCCCAAACATAATTCTTAACTTTTGAAAAAAACTTTTTCCTTTGTTGATGAGAAAAATCCGGAGGTAACACTCCACTAGCAAGGAAATTCACAAAATCTGCGTACCAAGGAGTTTTCACACTTGATAAAGCTAATAAGTGTTCATCCGGGAATATGTCATCAATAGGTAAATCAAAATCCACCTCATTTTCTGACTTTTGAGATATTCTAGACAAATGATCCGCTACTACATTTTCAGCTCCTTTCTTATCCCTAATCTCAAGGTCGAACTCTTGCAAAAGTAAAATCCACCTGATTAACCTAGGTTTAGCGTCTTTCTTTCCAAGTAGATACCGAATAGCTGCATGATCAGTATATACTATTACTCTTGATCCTACTAGATAGGATCTAAATTTATCAATAGCAAATACCACTGCCAATAATTCTTTTTCTGTAGTAGAATAGTTTACTTGGGCTGCATCAAGTGTTTTACTTGCATAATGGATCGCATGTAAAATCTTATTTCTTCGTTGTCCCAAAAATGCTCCTACAGCAAAATCACTAGCATCACACATTATTTCAAAAGGAAGATCCCAATCAGGTGCTTGAATGACTGGAGCTGTTGTAAGAGCATTCTTGATTTTATTGAAGGCTTCAATACATTCGCTATCAAAACAAAACTCAACATCTTTCACAAGTAACTTTGTGAACGACTTAGAAATCTTAGAGAAATCCTTTATAAATCGTTGATAGAATTCAGTATGTCCCAAGAAACTTCGTACTCCCTTCACATTTACTGGGGAGGTAATTTCTCTAAAACTTTAATTTTTACCTTGTCCACCTCGATCCCTTTCTCGAAAACTATATGCCCCAGAACTATCCCTGAGTTGACTATAAAATGACATTTTCCTAATTTAGGACTAAACTAGCGTCTTCACATCTCTGCAACACTTTGAAAAGATTGGCTAAACATGAATCAAAATCGATACCATATACAGAAAAATCAACCATAAAAACCTCCATAATTTTTTCTATTAAATCTGAAAAAATTACCATCATGCATCTCTGAAAAGTGGCTGGAGCATTACAAAGCTCAAATGGCATCCGACGATAAGCAAAGGTACCATAAGGACAAGTAAAAGTAGTCTTCTCCTGGTCTTGAGGATGAATTGGAATTTGAAAAAATCCAGAATATCCGTCCAAGTAACAAAAGTAGGAATGTTTAGCTAATCTTTCAAGCATTTCATCAATAAATGGTAAAGGGAAATGATCCTTCCTTGTTTCTTTATTCAACTTCCGATAATCAATGCACATTCGCCACCCCGTCACTGTTCGTGTTGAAATTAGCTTATCTTCTTCATTCTTGATAACAGTCATTCCTCCTTTCTTTGGAACCACATGGACTGGACTCACCCATTCACTATCCGAAATTGGGTAAATAATTCCTGCATCAAGAAGTTTAATCACTTCCTTCTTTACTACCTCTTTTAAATTTGGATTTAGTCTCCTTTGATGCTCAATTGAGTTCTTGTACCCCTCTTCAAGTAAAATTCTATGCATACAGAGAGATGGACTAATCCCTTTTATATCATCAATTGTATATCCAATGGCCTTTCTATACAACCTTAACTCATCCAACAGTCTCTTTGTTTCAAACTCATTTAACTGAGCATTAATTATAACTAGATAAGTAGAATTCGGCCCAAGAAATTCATACTTAAGATTTGGTGGTAATGGTTTAAGTTCAAGTTGAGGTGGTACTATTTCTGGTAAAACTGGCTCTTGTTCTATCAACATAGTCTCCTCCTTAGCCAAGCTTTCTTCTAAAAACTCTTCATTATCTAAAGACAGATCATCCTCCTTAAGATCACCAAGACATACCCCCTTTTATGTTGAAAATGCTTTTTCACCAAACATTTTTGATAATGATTCACAGCACCAAGGAAATAATGTTTGGAAATCATTTTGATTCAAGATAAGCCCTTTTTCAACATCATCCTTTTCCCTAATGATATCCATTGTTAAGAATGAGCTATCTTGCTCTGCCCAATCATTGGAATTTTGCGTAATTCTGCCAACTATCTCAAAAGTTTATTCTAGACTTTTTTTCAAGAATGATCCTCCAGATGCTAAATCCAGTTGATTCTTATTTGAGAAAGAAAGCCCAACATAGAACAAATGCATAATTAACCATTTCTCAATTCCATGATGTGGACATAACTGCTGAAGAGAAGAATATCTTTCCCAAGCTTGGTATAATTTTTCTCCATCCAATTGCTTAAAATTTAAAATTTGACTTCTCAAATAAGTAGTTTTCCTTGGAGGGAAATATTGGTCAAGGAATTTTTGCTCTAACTCATCCCATGTTCTGATACTTTGAGACTTTAGAGAATTATACCATCTTTTTGCAGCATCCTTCAGACTAAAAGGAAAAGCAAGCAGCTGAACAATATCAGATGAAACTTCTTCATATTTCAAAGTATAACAATATCTATAAAACTCCATCAAATGGGAATAAGGGTTCTCAATCTCCAATCCTCCAAACTGAGTTTTCTGATGTAACGACCACCCTTCTTACTACTACTACTACTACTCTCTAAGAGTGACCGTTACTTAACTACTAACTCTACTTAACCGGTATAATTAAAAACCACGAGGAATCTCTACCGAAAAATTTCGACAAAATCTCCCCTGTACCGATGACTAAATCATCAATACAAACAAACTATACTCAGCTACAGGCGGCTGGAGCATATATCTTCACAACCACGCAGTATAATATCACAAATAAAAGAAGGAAACTACCCTAATAATAGCAAACAACAATATCACTCCATCAATAGAACCCAACTACAAATGCGGAATAAACTTAATTACAATTTTGACTCATAATAGCATTTAAAGAAAACTAAAGAACTCTAAACAGAAAAGTCTTAACAATTCCTTAGCAAACTCTTGATCTCCCCATAGTCCAGCCATCACACACCTTCATCACCACCACCTTGTCGCCTTCCTTACTAAATCTTTTCCTTTCCTTTATCTGCAGTAGGAGGAAGTGCAGTCTATAAGCATAAAGCTTAGTGAGTGCTATCTACTCACAAAAACTCGATATGCATGTATATAAATAAAAATATGCTAAAACTGAATGCTAACATATAAAACTACTCATGCTCATAAATAGCAAAGGAATCATACTAACTGAAATACTAAACATGTGTAGCTAATCATGCTCATAAGAATAAAACTATAACTGCATGCTGAAAGCAAATAAAGCTAAACATGCTGAATAATCTAATAGCAAGAAACAAATAAAACTACTACTGCATGCTTCAAATAACAAGAAACTAAACTTTCTAACTCTAAACATATTTGAAGCTTGTTGCATTTGTTTCAAAACTTATACTTTAATACTTCAAAATAATAATAAACTTCTTTTGGGCCCGGCATTGTACCACTTTGCGCGCATTCTTAATAAGAATCGAGGTAGCTAATCCCGAAACTACTAAGATACTTCTAGGCCTTGTGCCTAGGGGCATCTTGGAGCTCATCCCTTGGACCTTGTGTCCGGTACATGCCCTTTAAAAGTAAAATACTTTCTTTTTAACTATAACTTCTTTATACTTTCCCTTACTTGGCATTTAAGCAAACACCTTGTGTACGCTTTTGATATTCAATCTTCTGGAATTGAAATCAAGTCTAGACCATAGTCTTTCTTGCTTATAGTTCTTAAAGACAGAAACTCATGCTTATGTAATAGCAAAGAAACTAATAATTGCGTGCTCAAGATATTCTAATAGCAAAAGAGACTAGAAAGTATCACTGTGCACATCTAATGGCAAAGGGAACTGATCATGCTTAGTTATTAGCAAATGGAAAATTTCTCATGCTTTACTAACAGCAAGTAAAACTAACTACATGCTCCAAAATTTAATCAAGATATCTTATGTTCATGGCTTATTAAAGTAGCAAATGAAACTAAGGATAAATCTACTCATGCTTCACTCAAAACCTGTTCAAAAACCCAACAGCAGTAACGTTAGCAAGGAAGAAGGAAATCCAATTGAAAGTATTCTTAAGCCTGATCAATTGTATAACAACAGTAACCCACAAAATGGCAACATGCTCAAAATCCAGCCACCTCATGCTCACTATAAGCAACAACCCGAACTGAAACCAAGCAATGACAATGAACCAAACTACATGCTTAAAAGAAATTTATCTAACCCATTCTATGTTCATTGCTTAGCACAAAAATCCGAACTTGCAGGGCACTGTATAAACCGAACATGCCAAACAAGGTGACAAACAGGAATTTTAGTCAAGAAAAACAAACTAAATTACTACTTTCTTCCCTTGTTATTCATGGTAGTTAATTCAAAACACAAAATCCTTGCTCTGTTTGAAACTAAAGAGATCTAAACCACATACTTAACCCATTCTATATTTTTCCTTCCCTTCTTTGAAGTACACGGCAGTAAGTAAAATCCCTAAACATGCTTCACAGTAAAACTCGAACAAACAAGGAAACACCAAACGAATCGGAACTACTCCTACTGCAGGTGAGAAGCAACTCACATCGGGTTCTTGGACTTACAACCAAAGGGAAATGCTTTAGCGTTTCGGTGGAGCTTCGATTCTACCGGTTCCTTGTATTTCCCGAGTTCTCCTTGTCGGAATGGTCACCCACGGGTGAAAATCGGCCGGAAAAACCCTTCGCCGACGCCGGAGGAAGGAAACCCTAGCCTTGGCTGCGGTTTCGCCCGAGAGAGTCGGCGCCTTCGCGAGAGAGGAGAGGAGAAATTTCGAGAGAAAATTTTTAGGTTTTCCTCTCTTAACTTAACCTCTTTTTATAACCTAGTTTGAATTCGATTCCACTATGCTTTAATTTATTTCTCCCCATACTTAGTTAACAAAGCCCATATAGCTCAGCTGGTTGAGTCGTGTCCGGTTGGGTCAGTCCGACCCGAGGTCGTGGGTTCGAATCTCACCTTCAACGTTATTTTTTTAAAACTTCTTTCTTTTTGTAACCCTACTAAACGACCTCCAAAAATTGCATAAAAATACTCTAAAAATTTCAAAAAATCTCTAGAATATTTTAAAAGTATTTTTAAATATTTTTATGGACTTTTAGAACTTGAAATAGGGAAAATTGGGTCGTTACATCTGAACCATGGAAACAAAAGATGGTTTGAGTATAAAATTTCTTGCTTGTATGTTAGGGTAAACAATTGCTCCCATTTGTTTTGCAGACTTCGGAGCTCCATAATCTCCTAGTGACTTGCACACCATGTTTAGATATTCTTGTTATTCTATTTGCCTTTGCAGAATTCTTCTTTTATGGAAAGTTCTGTCAATCTCAGGGTCAAAAGGAAAGAATTTCCCTACAAAGTTAGATCTTCGCATACACAAGAACAAGATAGCAAATGACAATTCAACAGAAAAATAAAAATAAAAGAATAAAAAATGCAGAAATGAATTTATACAAAAAGAATTAACAAGAAGTAAGAGTTATGCAAGAAAGTAAAAATAGAAATCTAATGATTAGTTACAACTATGCAATATGAAAGGAAAACAAATGTTATGTTTAGTCTAACTCAATTGATAATTCCTAATGTTATAGCACAGTTCCCCGGCAACGGCGCCAAAAACTTGTTACGCTCCGCAAGTGTACGGAAATGTCGCAAGTAATATAAAAGATTATCGTATTCATAGGGACTGGAATAAGCACTAGAAATGTCTCAATGCGAATTAGCTAAACAACTATCCAATTGTTTCAAATGCAAAGTGAAGGTAAACAAATCTAATATTAAAGATCAACAAACAAGAGTTTAGTGTTTTGGGTTATGATAAAGGGAGATTCTAAGAGTTTCGGTTTCTTTGTAAGATTTCTTGAATGTAAATGGTTCACCAATTCTTATCCCTCAATTGCCAAACACTTGTAGAAAGTTGCCGGTTCTCTCTTGCAATAGATAACCGGCTAAGGACTGAGAAATGTATCTAAATATGATCAATTAGACGTGAACCTACGTTGTCCTTACACAGAAGCACACCTATTACTATGCCTTCCTCGGATATCAACATAGAAGCCCACAACTTATTAATCTATCAAGATACAAGAAACTAAGCACAAGATCCATCCTACTCTCTTGAATGTTCCTATTTCCTCTTCAAGATTATCTCTCAAACGTCCTTACACGGGCTTGCACCTGTCACATGGATCCCTCGGATGATCGAGTGAGAGTTTATCTTTACAAAGTCCACAAGAAATCCAAACAATCAATCAAGAATGAGAATTAAGCACAAATCACCATTAATCATTCAAGATCTATTGATACAAGCAAGACAATGTCATTGAAACAAGAAAATGGCAAATCCATAAGAGATTACATCAATCCATCATACAAATACTCCCTTAATCCTAGAATACAAGATCTACTCCATGAATCGAGGAAGAATACCCGAAGAAATAAAGATTACAAGCATTTCTTAAAGTAAAAGAAACCAAAAAAGAAAGAGAAAACTTATCTACGAAGAAGCCTCGTCTTCGGATCCAATCCTCGCTCCGGAGTCGGAATCGTCAAGAACTCCCCTCGAATCGCCCAGAAATCCTCCCAAGAATGGGAGGATACCACCAAATCTTGCCTTCTCCCAAAGGGGGGAGAGATCCCCTTTCAATTCATGAAGGAGGGTTTAAATAGAGCAGGAAATCGGGCGCCACATGGCCCCATGACACGGCCGTGTGAGATTCACACGGCCATGTCTAGTTCCTTCTCTGCCAAAGCTGCACGGCCGTGTGACTCACACGACCAGGACCCTTCTGCTCTCTGGAAATGCTACACGGCCGTGTGGTGCACACGGCCAGGACCCTTCTGCTCTCTGGAAATGCTACACGGCCGTGTGGTGCACACGGCCACCACCTGCTTGGCCTCTGGAAACCTCACACGGCCGTGTATATCTACACGGCCATGTAAGGCATCTGCTCTAATCACTACAAGAAAAACTGCAAACGACCACGGATATTATCCGTTGTCGTAGGGTCAAAAATCCGTTGTAACTGAGGGTATTGTAGAATGTATTGTCCTACGACAACGGTTTTGAATCCGTTGTCTTTGTAGATATTTGACAACGGTTTTTATCTGTTGTTGTTTATATGCTCAAAATTTATTTATGAAGGATACGACAACGTTTTAAAACCGTTGTGGTAGATAATTTCAACAACAAATATAAACCATTGTGGTAGACCCTTTTTACAACAGATATAAACTGTTGTGGTAGATAATATTTACTCATTTTGTATTTTACAATAGTTATAAACTGTTGTAATATAATTTTAATATGCTTTTACAACTGATAAAACCGTTGTCTTTTATCACTTTTCACAAAAAAAAAAAAAAACCGTTGTGGTTTACGTATTTTTTACAACGTTTCTAACCGTTGTCTTTAATGTTCATGTTGTAACGTGATAATACCAAACAACAATTATATTTTTAATATAAGCAAACCACCAATACAAAACATACAAAATGAGTTGTATTCATCAAATTTAGTAGTATCAAACCATAAATCACATGTTTTCCATTACTATTCTTCATATGACTTTTACACATTAGCAAGGCAATTTATAACCTAACAAAGCTCACTCCTTGCATCCAAAATCTCAAGCCTCACGAATTGCCCGAGTTACATCATGCAAGAGAAAAATTAAACAAAACTTATCAAAGAAAAATATAAAATATAAGAAAAAAGATAATTGTAGTAAGTACTGCTTGAACTATAACTATAGAATAAACATTTCGCATAGCTCTAATACCTGGACATGAGAGAAGGATTTCCAGAATTCCAGGACAACACTCAATGTCTACAAAACGGAAGAGAAAATTCTACATAAAATATAAGGCAGTTCCAGGACAACACTCAATTCCTGTGGAATAACCGAAAAGTGAATCCAAGAGCAAGGCAGTTCAGCATAGCATCAAGGGAAAACAGCATGGTTCCTTGGTCTAAACAAGTTCAAATGGAGCAGAAGTCTCGAATTGGATTAGTCATTTGAGGAGAAGTGTCTATACATCACTAAAACTAGTAGTACGATGTCACCAAGAACACTTATGAGAAACCGGGATGAAATAGATAAGGATTTAGATATTTGGCCTTAGCATCACCAAATAGCTGCATTGAAGCTTCGAGACTCATCGTTGTAAGATAGTTACATCCTAGTGAAAACTGTTAGATGATAGTTCTCAGAGCCATAAGACTTGTGCTAGAATCATGGACTAGATGGCAGTAAGGCAGATGCCATAGTCCAATAAGCTTCCTAAAACAAACAATAACATGTGAAATGAAGCATTCATAAACAAAAATAGAACAAAAAAGTATGCACATTAAAGCACCTGAATGGCTTGCATACGGTCTGTTGTGACCTCATCTGCAAATAGATCAAGAGCTTTCCCATTCTTTTTGAGTGTAATGAATCCCATTTTATCTTTGAGAGAGAAAGACCTTTCATTTGAAGGACTACAAGGAATTGTTTCAACAAAATGAATGATTGATCATGAATGCCATATAAACACAAAAGTGTGCAAGAAACAATTTTAACAGGAGTCACTACATGTAAGAAAGTTTGATATTGAGGTGAAAGACTTACAATTGGTAAAATTTGTTTGCCATCATGTCATGAATGTTTCTTATAAACTGCACAAGAGAGACAGATTATTCACATTACTTGCATCTTGTGTACTGAATTATAGTAAAACAACAGAACAAAGGACAATGATCATTATAATCATTTCAAAAAATTTATGGGATATAAACTAGACTCCGCATTTTTTAAACTAGTTAATCATATGACACTTATGCAAGTAATATACATGATTAAACTTACACCACAACGATGTTGGAAAAAAAGCAGTACATCTTCTACCTTCAATGCCATGTATGCATCTTCCATGGCACGTCGTCTAAATATGAAGTCAGCTCGTCGTAAGTCGGCCTGGTCAAACTCAAAATATTTTGAAGAAAATTATACAGTTATAATTAGATGTAAAATAAATATATCAAAAGACACTTTAACAGGGTTGTTATGGTCATCAATAACAACTTCCACAAACTCCATAGTCACACAGTCACGTAATTTCTTCCATTAACTCATAAAAGAAACTATAATCCACACTTGATATCCAATATACACATAATATTATGGACAATAATTAACTTGCAATATTATGAGAAAACAAGCAGAATATTAGCTCAGCAACCAAAACTAAACTATTTCATATATTCCTTGGACGCAATCTACGATGGAGTATGTAGCACATTTCAACAAACACTTTGGTAGCTTGTTAAAGTTTTATTCAGTAACCATTCCTCAAAAAAAAAATTAAAATTATAAAGGCTGATCATCAGTTTTTTTTTTTTTTTTTTGCCTTCATGTTGTGTTTTCCCTCCCTCTTCCACTCTGATTTAATACCCTTCCATTCCTCACATTTAAAAAAGATTTCAAATGGCTGTGAAATACATCTACCCTATCAAGTTTGGTTCAAAACACTTGCCAGATGATTGCTTCATTCTTATGAAGCCACTGTAGTTTCATTCTGAATGGAATTTCCTTTTAGATTGAGAAATAATACAATAATCTTCATTCCAGAATATTGAATATAGAGGATCTTCTTTACAACTCAAAATAAAATTTGATGATGGTTTTTCCAAATAAATAATGAAGGAAAAAGTAGAAAATCACGACTAAAGAAACTGAATAATTGCTGTTAAATACTACAGAAAAAGAGAAACCTCTAAGGCCCCATCACTCCAATGCTGATCTGCTACTCTCTTCAGATCAGATTGAGCCCTGTCCTTCAAGATATGCATGAATAAATCAAGCCATGCAGATAAAAAAGAGATTTTTGGCTAAAATTGGAAAAGCTAAGCTAGAAAACATACAGTGGCTAAATGCTTCAACCGAGCAGCCTTTTCCTTAACACCAAGGTCAATCTTCCTTGTGTCCTCCCTTGCACGAGCTTCCACATTACATAAATGTTAGCACTTCAAAAATATTGAAGGAACTCTAAAGAACAAGTGAAAACTCTGTTATATTCAGATAAAGTATAGACTAAAGAAGATGTTATACCATCAAGCTTAAGAAATCCAAGTCGAAGAACAGCAGCATCTTGGCGTGCCCGATCATTTAGTCTTGTTATGCCACTAGTGCATAAAAATTCCATGGAAAAATATCACCAAAGCAAAACAATAATAAACAAGCGAAAAGATGATATCAAAACAAATGGCGACATAGTCAAAAGGTTGCACAGAAATGTAGTCTGACCATACATCTATGACCATTTGAATTAGCAATTTAGTTATGAGTAAGCTAATTAATTAAACTGGAGACTACAAAAGAAGTTTAATTGTAAAAAAAAACATGAAAGAAAAAAAAAGAGAATCTAGAGTATACCATATCGATCACATTTCACTCAGAATAACAACAATGAATTATTTCATAGTTTCTTAAAGCGAATGGTCTTTCTCAAAATGTTGATCCGGTATAATGTGATACATTTGAGAATGAGCTTATAAATCCACTTCGGCCAGTAACTGTTATTTTGCAAGAAATCTTGCCAGCCATATTTGCAACTAGTTGATGCAATTATGCAACTTATTAAGAATTAATTAAACAGAGCGTCAACATTTATCCAATCTTCTGCAGCAAGCTTTCAGGCATATGTTGTTGAACCTTCACACATGCTGATGACCTGAAGAGTGTTAAGTTCCATATGAGCATCTCTATCAAATTATATGGTATGAGTATAAAATCATGTTAATATGTAAATTAGTACATGTAAGCACATACTACATTATCATAATCTACACATAGCACAGGCTTCTCCTTGAGGAAAAAGGAGCTGCTCTTGGCACAAGTTCCATGCCAACATGCTAACAATCATGAGTTGGAATTACATAAATGTATCTTTTCTCTTTAAAGGAACCCCAAAAATCTCATCAATCCAAGAGAAACTAAAGATATGGGGAAAAAGACAAAGGGAAATTATAAATCGACCCCAAATACATAAAAATACCATCTTTTGATGGCAGACGAGTCGCAAGCCCCAAAATAACACAAATCACGCCGAAAAAGAATGTTGCACGCCCGGATCGTGAACACTGAAGCACAAGGAAAGCAGATCCAGCCCTCCCAGACCAGACATCAGCAGAACTAGGATGAAACCCAAGAAACAAGACAAAAAATGGGAGCAAAGCGCGAGTAAAACCACACCTTGTGTCAAGTTTAGACCTTAAGATCGCTAGACAGGCAGTGAGCAAGGGTTCCAACTCTTACACTGCAGTCCACATCTCACCATGGAACATAGAGAGAGCGAAGTGGGGGGATGGGAAAGGGAGAGGGAATGAAAAATTTCTTAGGGTTCGAGAATGCGAACGGGAAACACGGCGCTAAAAAGATTTTCAGAGAGAGGGAAAGCAAAACTGCAGGGGGAAAATGACGAAACGAATAAAGTCAAAGACAACGGTTTTATCAAAACTGTTGTCGTAGCCCCTAAAAACGCGCTTAAAGACAACGGTTTTATAAACCGTTGTAAAAAGTGTTGTTGTTTTAAAAAGAAGTTGCTCAATGACAACAGTTTTCACAAAACCGTTGTCTTTTATATTTAATGGGGAGTTCAAAGACAACGGTTTTGGAAAAAATCGTTGTCTTTGAGTGCATACGCAACGCTTTCTCTTAAAACCGTTGTCGTAGGGGTGTTGTCTTTTAGCATTTTTGTTGTAGTGAATTTCTTCAAATCAAGACACGGCCGTGTGAGATTCACACGGCCATGTCCTCTTCCCTTCCTGTTAAAACAACACGGTCGTGTGTGGTACACGACCTAATGCTCTCTCCCTTCAATTCCTTCCAAGCTTGCCTGAGGACGCATAATCTTCACCAATTTCGACTCCTGTGTATAGAAAATGCACAAAAAGTAGATCTCCGAACCAAAAGAGTAAATATGCTAAAAGGAAAGCTGGAAGTATAAAAATGCATAAATCAAGCATGCTCAAAGTATGTAAATGTGTGTAAAAACATGCATAAAAGAGTATATAATCTACGCACATCAGGCGTCCAGAGCGATTCCAGGCACCCAAAATGTGATTTTATCTAGATCACATTTGACCATGATCCGTTAAGAAGGGGATAAAATTTTATCCCCCTCCAAGCGCCCGGAACCCTTCCAGGCGCCCCGACCAAGGCTATATATACAGCCTTGCTCCAGAAGCTTCAAATAAACAAGCATTCTTGCAAGCAACACTTGTACACACTTTAGTTTTCATTTAGCTTCTCATTTTCTATGCTTCATTGCTGTAGAGAGGCTTCTCCGCCTGAAGGAGATCTTTACTGTGTGTGTTAACTTCCTTGGATTAACAACCTCCCCGGTTGTAACCAAGCAAATCTGTGAGCCTCATCTTTTTGGTTTATTTCTAATTTTAATTTTTGCAAGTGTTCTTTTAATTCCAAGAAAGGTTCGGTTTTGTTTTAATTATGCAAGGCTATTCAACCCCCCCTTCTAGCCAGCCAACGGTCCCAACACTTTTAAGATAGACTATACCTTATTGGAACCTTCAGGAATGAGTACGGACTCGTGGCTTGATTCAGGTTCAGATCCTTCTTCTGATTCACTCTCCGACTCTGGTCCATATTCCATTAGCGCGAGGTAGTTGGTGTGCCTTGGTTCATCTCCGTCAAATTCCTCCGCGGATGATTCATCCCACATTGCTTTGAGAGCTTTTTTCCTTGAGATTCGGGTAGTCGTTCTTGTAGTTTCCCTTCTTGTTGCATCCAAAGCACGTGACATTGGTCTTGTTGTTATTGAAATTTGAAGTGGAGTTGATCTTCTGTAGGTACTTTTTGGTGAAGTTCTTCTTTCTCCTGGTGAGCATCTTTCTTACCAGGTTCACCAAGTATTCTTCATCGTCCGAGTCTTGGTTAGACTCAACTTCAGGTTCTGGTTTAGTTCTGAATTTTTCTTTTGTTGTTCCTATAATAAGAGCAATACCTTTCTCTGGTTTAGAGTTACTCTATTCATGTAGCTCTAATTCATAGAAAAGTTCATCTAATTTAAGTTTAGATAGATTTCTCAAGATTTTGTAGGCATCCATGATGGATGCCCACAATGCATTTTGAGGGAAGGCATTCAGGGCATATCTTATCAAGCCTCGGTTCTCCATCTAATGGTTAATTGTGTGGAGCCCTTTGAGGATGCCTTTTATCCTCGTGTGAAGCTAACTAGTGGATTCTCCTTCCTACATTTTGATATTAAATAATTTATTCAAAAGTAAATCTCTTTTTGTTACATTTGCATCATTGGTCCCCTCGTGTAGTTCTATGAGCTTGTCCCATAGCTCCTTGACATTTTCATATGAGCCGACATGGTTCAGTTCCTCCTTCATTAGTCCGCACCAGATTGTGTTGAGGACCTTGAAGTCAATCTTGGTCTTTTTCTTCATCTCTGGACTCTAATTTTCTGAGTCCATTGGAATTCTAGTGTTGTGGTCGACTGGTGTCTTGTATCCTTTGGTGACGTTGAACCACTGGTCAAAGTAGATCATCAGGTAGACTTCTGTCCACTTTTTCTAGTATGAGAAATCATCTCCGTTAAATACTAGAGAAAGGTGGGTGAACAGTGTTGTATCCTTCGTTTTGAGCCATTTGTCACTGAAATAGAAAACTAGAGAAAAGTACCAAGATTTGGTCTTGGATTAGCAGGGTTTTAAGAAAATAAAATATATTGAGAAATTCGAGTGGTGTTGCACCAACTTTGAGTAAAAACCTAATGAAAAAGAGTTATTTGAAGAGGTAAACTTTTTCCAATTCAAATAGAATGCAAACAATTGAAATCCAAAGAAAATAAATCAATTCCCCCTGGCTTGATTGGTGGTTACACCAATTCAGAGCAGAACTTGACTCTTATACCACTTGTTCCTCCTGGCTTGATTGGTGGTTATTTGGGTGACTTCTTAGTAGTAGATGAGTGTAGCAGCGTTGCAGTAGAGTTGTAGCAAGAAGCTGGAGAGTTTGAAAGTTTAATCGGAAGTACAGATGTTCACATCAGTGTATTCTTTGATGGCTTGGGCGAGCACCCCTTACATTGAGCATGGAAGGCACTTCAAAGGCCTTGAAGGTGCCTCTAATGTGGCAATTCTTATCCTAAGCAGCTTAGTCCTTATCTTTGACAAATTCAGAACTTTATCCTACGGAAGGTGCCTTCCATTCTTTGAAGGCACCTTTTATGAATAGTGCTAAGGCACCTTCCATCCCTTGGAAGGCTCCTCGGGTACTGTTCACCCGAGGTTTTTTTTGCTCTTCTTGTCCTGCAAAGCATGTTAGTCCAATAAACTAAATAATAACCTACAAGACAAGTGTTAGCACAATAATACTGAGTAGTAATTAGACCCTGTCTCTTCAAGACCAGGATCTAGTCAAGGTCTCAGTTTAGAGGTCCGGAATGGACCTAAACTGGACTGACGCCTACTATCCGTCAACCGAGACACATCCTCACTGAGTCACTCTCCTCTAGTGACTTACCTTTACTTACCAACTTGCAGTTAGTTTGACTACCTCTTGACCCAACAGATCTTCATGCTAGTTGTCAGGTCTGTAGACCCAACTGGACTTCTACCGGCTATCAAGTCCCGTGGACCCAATCAAACTTTCTACCAGATATCAGGTCAGCTCATTGACCTATCTATACTTCACACCAGTTATTCGGTCCTATGGATCTAGCTAGATTTTAGTCTAGTGTCAGGTCCTCCAGACCCATCAATTCCTACACACTTGGTAAAGTACTTAGATCACAAATACACCTAACTTAACTCACTTATCATTCATCAAAACTTGAGTTAGACTGTTAGTGCAAACTGCACCAACACTTTGTCTTCAACTTTTCAAAAATAGCACAAGTGTGGTCAAAGTGGGATGCACATGTCGAATTGTAAACAAGAATGTCATAAAAGTAGATCATCACAAACTTTCCCATGAAAGTCTGGAGAATCTAGTGTATAAATCTCATGAAGGTGTTGGGTGTGTTGGACAATCTAAAAAGCATGATCATCCACTCATACAACCCTTGTTGTATCTTGAATGTGGTTTTCCATTCATCTCCAGACCTTATTCTGATATGGTGGTATCCTCTTTTAAGGTCAATTTTTTAGAAGACATTAGAATTGGATAACTAATCTAACATGTCATTCAAATGAGGACTTGGGAATATGTACTTCACCATGATCTTGTTGATGACTTGGCTATCAACACACATACACCACAAACTATCTTTCTTTGGCACTAGTTGGGCTACAACTGTACATGGGCTTATGCTTTCATGGATATAGCCCTTCTCTTATAATTCCACCACCTATCGCTGCAATTCTTCAACCTCATTGGGACAGAGGTGATATGCTGATCAGTTAGGTAGACTTGACCCTGGAACAAGGTCAATCTGATGCTGGATATCTCGCATAGGTAGTAGCCCAAAATAAAGATCCTTTGGAATCAACTTATCATAATATGCAAGCAGCTGCTGTACTTCGGTTGGTAGCTCAGTGTTTGTGGATATGACTTCACTCATCATCTGTGATAGAAATGTTGGAGTGTATACTAAAAGCCTAGCTTTTGTATAAACATTTATAAGAATCACATTGGTCAAGTGTCTACATTTATATCAAATGTAGATGTTCAATTAATTTATATTGTAGATAACATAGTGTGTGGTGTCACACACAGAAGATCATGTTATCAGTTCTTTATAAATTAAAAACAATAACTCACGATCAAGATGGAAAGGAACAAACCATTGGAAGGTCGTAGTGTAATTAGGTATTAGTTTATCTTAACTATATAATTACACTAGTACACTTAGAGTGTATTGAGCAGGATCATTTAGAGGTCGTTTCTTTTATACTGACTTTATAAAGGAACAAAGACCTCAGTTATTATGGAAGTCTGTGCTCTTAATCCTAATATAATAACAAACACATATATTTGATATTTATTTCTTTAATTTATCAATGGGTGAGATTTAGTTCGATAAATCAATAAGCCCGATAAGTTGGGAAATGAAATCACTTATAGTGTGTGTTATTGATTATAGAAGGAAACTGTGTCCTAGTGATCTAGGTTGATAATGTCCCCAAGAGGAGCTCATAAGGATTGTCATGTTAAACCCTGCAGGTGGACTTAGTCCAACATGATGATAAGGTTGAGTGATACTACTCTTGGACTAAGATATTAATTAAATGAGTTGTCAGTAACTCACTTAATTAGTGGACATTTGACATCTTAAATACAGGGAGACTAACACACTCATAATAAGAAGGAGCCCAAAAATGTAATTTGGGATTGGTGCGGTAGTTCAATAATAGTTCTTTAGTGGAATGAATTATTATTGATGGAATTAAGTTGTGTGTTCGGGACGAACACGCGAAGCTTAATTTCATCGGGAGACCAAAACCAACTCCTCCTCTCGGTCCCTATTGTAGCCTCTTGTATATAGAGATTTATATCCACCATATACCCACCTTCTTACCCATCCTAATGGGGCCGCCCAAGCTAGCTTTGAACCCAAGCTAGGGCCGGCCAAGACCCAAAGGTTGAGCCAAGTTAATTGGTCGGCCATAGCTTAGAGTCCAAGCTTGATTGGCCGGCCATATTAAAAGGGAATTTATTTTTTAATTAAAATTATTTCTTATGTGGATATTATGGTTTTAAAAGAGAGTTTAAAATCTAAATCTTTCCTTTTATAGCTTTCTACAAAAGATTAAGAAAAGATTTGAAATCTTTCCTTATTTGTAGATTGAAAGGAGATTTTAATTTTGAGAAAACTTTCCTTTTTAACCATGATCATAATTTAAAAGAGATTTTTAAAAATTAAATATTCTCTTTTATTAGTTTCTATAAAATATTAAGAAAAGATTTGATATCTTTCCTTATTTGTAGATTAAAAAGAGATTTTAATTTTTAGAGATAACTTTCCTTTTTGAAAACTATCCACATGTTTAAAAGAAAGATTTTAATTTATAAAATTTCCTTTTTATAATCCACCATTGAAATTGAAAAAAGGAATTGATTTTAAATCAATTAAAATTTCTTTTTCATGGAAAGGAATTAAGGAAGTTTTTATTAAAATTTCCTTATTTGCCAAGACCAAGGAATATAAAAGAGGGGGTAGAGGTGCCTTCATAAAAAAAAAAGAACTCTATTCTTTTCTTCCTCTCTTTTTCTCCTTGGTGTGGCCGGCCCTTAGAGGTTCTCCCTCTCCTCTTCTCTTCTTCTCTAGTGGCCGGTTTTATCCCCTCTTGGAGTTCTTGATGGTGGCCGGTTCAAGCTAGGAGAAGAAGGAGAGAAAGGAGGTTTTGTTTCTTGCATCCCTTGGAGCTTGGTGGTGGTGGCCGGACCTCTACTTCTCATGGAGAATTCTTGGTGGCCAAATCTAGCTTGGAGAAGAAGGAGCTTGGTGGTTCTCATCTCGGAAGATCATTGCCCACACAATGTCCGAGATAAAAAGAGGAATACGGTAGAAGATCAAGAGGTTATTTTGCTTACAAAGAAAGGTATAACTAGTAATTGTTTTCCGCATCATACTAGTTTTCTTTGTATAGTTATTTATGGAAATACCAAACACAAGAGGCATATGATTCTAGAGTTTTCGAAATAGTTTTTTCGAGTTTGTGTTTTCTTCTTTTTCGAATTTGTGATTCGATTATTCTTTTTGGTTAACCTAGAGTTATTTAAGGAAATAAATATTAGCTTTCCTTAAAAGGCTTTGCCTAGGCGGTGGTGGTTGCTCCCATATCCAAGAAGGCCATGTGCCTCGCCATACAGTCCTGGAAGCCAATTTTGGAAATTAATATTTATGGAATTAATAACTTAGGTAGATTTGAATCAATAGTGTTAAGTTCTGCTTGCGATTCAAATATAAACCATTAAGAACAAATAAGTTAAATTTGGAATCAATGATGTTAAGTTCAATCTGATCCTAATTTAACTTCTAAAGAACACAATAGGTTATTTAAGGAAGGTTCGACACTTGTACAAATTTTATACAATGGAACCGATACGATTTTCTTAGGACTAACCAACAATTGGTATCGAGCTAGGGTTTGCCTCTGTGTGTTTGGTTTCAAATAGGTTATGCAATGTCATACATAATTTAGGCACGATAATAGTAGGATGTGCTAACTTTGGTGGCAGGCTCCAACTATTATGGTATATTTTATTGTGTGTGATCGGACCCTTGGACATGTCGAGGCATTTAATTGTGTATGCGTGATTGTAAAATTAAATCAGTGGGGTATTAGTTATTAGGATTTCACATTTTTTTGTTCGATCTAGAATACATGTACATTCCATTTATGGAATATAGGATCAATATATAAAATTCTATATTTGTCGCGGATCGGATTCTTGGGAGGCGTGGTACTTATGGAGCACCAGAGGCGTGGAATAAGAAGCAAGATGGATGCGACGACTTGACCCGATGGTGATGGCTAAAAAGGCGGCTAGGGTTGGAGCAACGGAGGCGGTGATGAAAATGCATATAGTTGGAAAATAATTTCCATATTTATTGCTTTTATTTACTGTGATGTGTGTGTATGCATGTGATGTATGCTAGGATAGTTTAAAATTCCTCACTTTAAATAACTAAGTGGGAGAGGGATTAGTATATTAATCCCACGGTCTCCATTACTGGTTTGTAAGTGATGCAACAAGCTTGCGTGTTGGCTCTGAGTACCTCCCTCCACAATGGATGAGTTTGTTTGCGGATCACTAGATCAAACTTCCTTAATGGATGGTTATAGGAAGTTATTTAGGATGTGTGTGATCTTCTCCAACTGAAGGGGCACAATTCTATTTAATGGACTTAGTATCAAGTAATGGTATACACTTAGACACATTTAATAGTATCCTCCCCAACGGAGTCACTGCTATCACTTGTGTGACCAAAGGGAAACCAACTATTAATTTGTCATAAAACTAGGGTGACAGGATAATAAAATTAATGGGTTAAAACTCCTCTTACAAATGATTGATTTTGTATATGTCCACACTAACGTGGCATACAAAATTAATGGTATTTGAGATAATTTTATTTGTCATACAGTTAGGTTGACAAGATAGTTAATGGGTAAAACCCTCCTCTTACAAATGATGATTTTGTATACATCCACACTAACGTGGTATGCAAAATTCACGGTGTTTTGAGATGTTGGTAAATTTAAATAGTATTGTTAGAGGAATCAATATTATTTTAAATTTAGAGTCTTGACCAAATATTTGATCAAAGACAGACCAACTATTAATTTTATTTGTCATAGGTTGACGAGATAATAAAATTAATGGATGAAATCTCCTTTTAGAATTTGTATACGTCCATACTAACGTGGCATACAAAATTCACGGGGATTTTGAGATGTTGGTCTTGACCAAATATTTTTGTGATTCTTAGGATTTCAAATGTTAGTCAATCCCCTAGTTGTTATACTATAGAATATACTTAGTAGTCCCAATTGTAATGATTGGAAAACTTGGACATTAAGGTAGACTTCTCTCATCAGATGGAACAATAACTAAGGTAGTTTTTATTATGGCAAAACCATAAGGTGTTAATTCAACATATTACACGATAATAGCATTTGGCAATGACGATCCGTTCTTCAAAATTACAACTATATAAATCATCGTCATCGTCGCAACAGCTGAAGTAGTACAGTGGGAGATGTTTATCCTTTGATAGGAATAAAATATGGATTATTAGAAATTATCTTTACGTACTAAGTTTAGAAAGAATTCGATTTCGGTTTCTAAACTATCAAAGAAAAGATATTCTGTCTATTTTGATAACAAACTTGTTATCAAGAAAAGTAGGAAAATTATCTGTTCCGGTACATTGGTTGACAATTTATAAATCCAATAACTCCCACGATGCAATAAATAACACATCTTCTAACTTTAAGAGAAAGCAACCTTCGAAAATGAACCAATTATATCTTTGGCATCTAAGGCTAGGTTATTTTAACTTGAGTAGGATTCATTGGTAATCAATGAACTCTTGGGTTCATTGGTAGTGGAAATCTTTCCAACCTGAGAGTCTTACTTGGAAGGATAAATAACCGAGAAGCTTTTAAGTCTAAGGGATATGGAGCCAAAGATATAATGGAATTGGTTCATTTTGATTTGTGTGGTCCTATGACTATCTAGATAAGAGGTAGTTTCGAATAGTTTGTCTATTTTATAGACAACTATTCGAGACATAGATAGATTTACTTGATACACCGCAAGTCTAAGTGCTTTGATTAGTTCAAAGAGTACGAGGTTGATGCGGAGAAATGTCAAAGTAAAAATATCGAGATACTACGATGAGATCGTAGTAGCAAATACCTCTGGGGAAAATTTAGGAGTCACTTATCAGAAGTAGGGATTCAATCCCAACTGCACTTGGTACATCCCAATAGAATGGTGTAGTAGAAAGAAGGTATAAGGCTCTTATGGAATAATTAGAATGATGATGAGTTATTTAGAAAATTACCAAATTGGTTTTAAGGATATACACTGAAAACGGAAGTGAACATAGTACCTTCTAAGTCAGAACTCTCTACTCCCACAGAATTGCAGAATGAGCGTAAGCCTAGTCTGAAACATATTCGGATTTGGGTGGTCTAGTACATGAGAGACACTGAAAAGTTGGACATGAGTTCACTTGTTTGTGAGTTATCCTAGAAAAACGAAAAGAGGTTTGTAGTCCTTAAAATCGGAAAGTCATTGTTGGCACCAATGTCCGATTTTAGAAAAGAACTATACTATGAACCATAAGCCCATAAGTAAATTTGTTCTTAAGAAAATAATAAAGGATATGTCTAATCTAGTACCAACTGTACAAGATGAAATATCACAATAAACTGCAACACGTATCACAATTGATACACAAACAGTGTCTCGTCGTAGTGGGAGGGTTCTGAGGCAACTTGAGAGATTCATGTTTTTGGGAGAATCTTCGGACTTGATCCCGAGTAAATATGAACCTGATCCCCAGACATATGATGAAGCACTCCAAGATAAAGATGCAGCATCTTTGCAAAAAGCAATGAATACAGAATTAGAATATATGTATTCTAATAAAGTCTAGGAGCTTATAGAATCACTAAATGGTGTAAAAGCCATTAAGTGAAAATAAGTCTACAATAGAAAAAGATGGATAGACAGGAAGGTAGAAACTTTCAAAGCAAAGCTTGTTGGAAAAAGGAAACTTTTTACCAGTAGCCATGCTTAAGTCTATTAGGATTCTTTTATCTATTATGAGATTTGGAAAATGGATGACAAGACAGCTTTCCTTTATGGAAGTCTTGAAGAATGCATTCATATAAAGCAACCAGAAAGGTTCAATTCAAAGGGCAAAGAACATCTAGTATGTAAGCTCAATCAGTCTATGGACTGAAGTAAAGCTTCAAGGTCTTGGAACATTCGATTTAATAAAGTAATCCGGACCTATGGATTTATTTAATAATCGAATGAGTCTTGTTTATACAAGAAGTGTGATGGAAACATGGTGGTATTTCTTGTACTATACGTAGATAACATTTTTGGTAGTTGGAAACAATATCAAAGTGTTGTCAGAAGTAAGGGTATGGTTGTCCAAACAATTCGATATGAAGAACTTAGGAGAATGTGCACACATTCTTGGGATCAAAGACATAAGTGATCGCAAGAAAAGAATGTTGTGCTTATCCCGAGCTTCATACAATCCTTGCTCATTTAGCATGCAGAACTCCAAGAAAGGTTTCTTAACTTTTAGGAATGGAGTAGCTTTATCTAAAGAGATGTCTTTGAAGACATCAAAGGAGATAAAGGACATGAAGGCAGTTCATTATGCTTCGACTGTGGGAAGCCTAATGTATGCAATGCTGTGTACGAGACTGGATATCTGTTTTATCGTGGGCATGGTTAGCAGACATCAAAGTAACCCTGGACAAAGACATTGGTCTGCGGTAAAGCATATATTGAAGTACCTTAGAGGCACTAGAGATTATATGCTAGCTTACAAGGCAGATAATTTGGTCCCTATAGGTTGCACGGATTTTGACCTCCAATCAGATAGGGATAATAGTAAGTCAACCTCGGGGTTTTGTGTTTACTTTAGGAGGTAAAGTCATAACTATAGAAGAATGATAAGCAAAAGTACTTTTTCGGACTCAACCATAGAAGCTGAGTAAGTGGCAGCCTCTGAGGCAGTCATAGAAGCTGAATGACTCAGTAACCTCAAGATGGACTTAGATATGATTTCTGGTTTGTCCAAAGATTATTATAATTTATTGTAATAATAATGGTGCAGTAGCAAACTCGAAGAAATCATGAGTCCATAAGGCAAGTGAATACAAAAGAGCGCAAGTACCACCCAATACGAGAAATCGTATAAACGAGGAGAAGTTGTTGCCGCCTATATTGCATCAAATGATGACCTATAGATCCTTTCACTAAGGCCCTTAAGGCAAGAGTTTTTGATGGGCATGTTGAATGGATGAGATTCAGATGTATGGCAGCATAGTCTTTTAGTATAAGTGGGAGATTATTGGAGTGTATACTAAAAGCCTAGCTTTTGTATAAACATTTATAAGAATCACATTGGTCAAGTGTCTACATTTATACCAAATGTAGATGTTCAATTAATTTATATTGTAGATAACATAGTGTGTGATGTCACACACAGAAGATCGTGTTATCAGTTCTTTATAAATTAAAAACAGTAGCTCACGATCAAGATGGAAAGAAACAAACCATTGGAAGGTCGTAGTGTAATTAGGTATTAGTTTATCTTAACTATATAATTACACTAGTACACTTAGAGTGTATTGAGCAGGACCATTTAGAAGTCGTTTCTTTTATACTGACTTTATAAAGGAACAAAGACCTCAGTTATTATGGAAGTTGTTGGAGTGTATACTGAAAGCCTAAGCTTTTGTAAACATTTGTTTTGAATAAAGAATCACATTTGGTCAAATTATCTACATTTATTTGTAGTTGTTCAATTAATTTATATTGTAGATAACATAGTATGTGGTGTCACATACAGAAGATGATGTTATCAGTACCTTATAAATTATAAACAGTGGCTCACGACTAAAATGGAAAGGAACAAACCATTAGAAGGTCGTAGTGTAATTAAGTATCAGTTTATCTTGATTGTATAATTATACTAGTACACTCAGAGTGTATTGAGTAGGACCATTTGAGGTCGTTTCTTTTATACTGACTTTATAAAGAAACAAAGACCTCAGTTATTATGGAAGTGTGTGCTCTTAATCCTAATATAATAACAAGCACATATATTTGATATTTATTTCTTTAATTTATCAATGGGTGAGATTTAGTTCGTTGAATCAATAAACCCGATAAGTTGGGAAATGGTATCACTTATAGTGTGTGTTGTTGATTATAGAAGGAAACTGTGCCCTAGAGATACTAGGTTGATAATGTCCTCAAGAGGAGCTCATAAAGATTGTCATGTTAAACCCTGCAGGTGGACTTAGTCCGACATGATAATAAGGTTGAGTGGTACTACTCTTGGACTTAGATATTAATTAAATGAGTTGTCGTGAACTCACTTAATTAGTGGATATTCGATATCTTAAACACGGGAGACTAACACACTCATAATAAGAAGGAGCCCAAAATGTAATTTGGGATTGGTGCGGTAGTTCAATGATAGTTCTCTAGTGGAATGAATTATCATTGATAAAATTAAGTTATGTGTTCGAACACGGGATGCTTAATTTTATCGGGAGACCAAAATCAATTCCTCCTCTCGGTCCCTATCGTAGCCTCTTATTCAGAGTTCTATACCCACCTTCATACCCACATAGAGGTAGCCCGAGCTAGCTTGGGAACAAGCTAGGGGCCTAGGTATAAGATTGGGTGGTAGGCCCTAGCTCAACCCAAGCTAGGGGGCCAATTAAATTAAAAAGGGATTTTAATTTTAGTTTTTATTATGTGGAAGAAATAATTTATTAAAGAGAATTAAAATTAAAATATCTCTCTTGTAAAAGATCTATAAAGATTAAAGAAAGAGATTAGATCTCTTTCCTTATTTATAGATGAGTTATTTTATTTTCTCTTTAAAATTATTCACATGTTATAAAATTAAGATTATAGAAATTTCCTTTTATCAACCATGAAGAGATTTTAAAGAAATTTTATTTTTAAATTTCAGGAAACAAATTAGGAAGTTTTAATTGTTGATTGAAACTTGTCGAATTTGTTCTCCAACGATGTGGTCGCAATGAAGATTTAATTGGGAAATTTTATTTTATTTTTCTCAATTAAATCATGTCAAGGAAATTGAGGAAATTTTATTGTAATTAAATTTCCTAATTTGCCTAGGCCAAGGAATATAAAAGAATGGGTGTTGGTGCCTTCATGAGATACAACATCTATTATTTCTCTCCCTCTTTTGTTCCTTGGTGTGGCCGGCCATCCTCTCCCTCTCTTCCTCTTGTGGTGGCCGAACCCTTCTCCCTCTTGGAGTTCTACTACTCGGAGAAGAAGAAGAAGAAGGAGAGAAAGCTAGCATCTCTTGGAGCTTGGTTAGTGTTTTGATTTTCTTCCTTGGTGAAGCTTTTCCTTTGTGGCCGAACCTAGCTAGGAGGAGAAGAAGGTGGTTGGTGGTTGGTGGTTTCTCATCTCGGAAGATCGTTGCCCACACAACGTCCGAGGTTAGAAGAAGAATACGGTAGAAGATCAAGAGGTTTTTCTACAAGGTATAACTAGTAATTTTTCTTTCCGCATCATGCTAGTTATTTATGGAAATAATACCAAATACAAGAGGCTTACGTTCTAGAATTTCGAATATGTTTTTCGATATTGTGTTCTTTTGTTTTTTCTTTTCCTTGTGATTTGATTGTTCTCTTTGGTTAACCTAAAGTTATTTTAGGAAATTAAATATTAGCTTTCTATAAAAGGTTTTGTCTAGTCGGTGGTGGTTGCTCCCATATCCAAGAAGGTCATGTACCTCGCCACGTTAATACAGAAGATGATATTATGGATATTTTATAAATTATAAACAGGAGCTCACGATCAAAATGGAAAGGAACAAACCATTGTAAGGTCGTAGTGTAATTAGAAATTAGTTTATCTTAACTATATAATTACACTAGTACACTTAGATTGTACTGAGTAGGACCATTAGAGGTCGTTTCTTTTATACCGACTTTATAAAGGAACAAAGACATCAGTTATTATGGAAGTGTGTGCTCTTAATCTAATATAATAACAAACACATATATTTGATATTTATTTCTTTAATTTATCAATGGGTGAGATTTAGTTCGATAAATCAATAAGCCCGATAAGTTGGGAAATGATATCACTTATAGTGTGTGTTGTTGATTATAAAAGGAAACGGTGTCCTAGTGATCTAGGTTGATAATGTCCACAAGATGAGCTCATAAGGATTGTCATGTTAAACCCTGCAGGTGGACTTAGTCCAACATGATGATAAGGTTGAGTGGTACTACTCTTGGACTAAGATATTAATTAAATGAGTTAATTAGTGGGCATTTGACATCTTAAACACAGGGAGACTAACACACTCATAATAAGAAGGAGCCCAAAAATGTAATTTGGGATTGGTACGGTAGTTCAATAATAGTTCTTTAGTGGAATGAATTATTATTGATGGAATTAAGTTGTGTGTTCGGGGCGAACACGGGAAGCTTAATTTCATCGGGAGACCAAAACCAATTCCTCCTCTCGGTCCCTATCGTAGCCTCTTGTATATAGAGATTTATACCCACCATATACCCACCTTCTTACCCATCCTAATGGGGCCGCCCAAGCTAGCTTTGTAACGCCCGCCCTCCCTGCTAACCCTAAGGGACGGGGCTACGATACTCTATGTACATATTACAGCGGAAGACTTGAAATAATTTTTTTTTATGCTTCTTAGTTTAATTAAAACTTTTCTTTTGTTTTCAAATCCGAACTACACTAATATAGTTTCCATAACATGATAACAAGATAAATAGAAACATAACATCAAGTTACCCATATAGTACTATAACTTATGAACCAAAGCGTAATTCTTAAAAGTTCTTAAAGCAGGTTCTTATTTGGTTGCCTAGCCACCGCCACACACATCTCCTTGCCTCTCCTGCTGCTCCTTTAGCTCATCCAGCTTTTTCCCTTATCTGTGGTACAAGGAAAGTAAGCTATGAGCACTCATGGCTCAGTAAGTTCCTTTCCTACTCACTAAAACCGAAAATCATCACATGCTCAAAGAATATCTCAACATAACATGATCTCAACTAGTCATGGCATAACATATCATACTCTTTAAGCATATCATGCAACATAACAAAATCATAACTAGTCATGGCATATAATCTCTTAGAGCATAGCATGATACATAACATAATCATATCTAATCATGGCATATCATAGCATCATCATAAGGTATCATGGCATATCAAGCATAGCATGAAACATAACATAATCATATCTAATCATGGCATCATCATAAGGTAGCATGGCATATCAAGCATAGCATGAAACATAACATAATCATATCTAATCATGGCATATCATAAATCATAGCATCATCACAACATGATCATAAGGTATATGCAATATGATTTTAAAAACATGTATCCGAAAAACATGTGTATTGTTGGTGCGGGAAGCATCCGACGATCGAACTCGTATTTTGATAACGGCAAAGAATTCAAAGTTAAGATGTTTTTTAGTCTAACAAGTCTACTTGAGGATTTCAGGAAAGTCCTAGTTGCGGTTAGGCAAAGGGAAAACCCTAGGGGGCGGTAACCCTAGGTCATGGGGTGGTAACCCACGGGAAAGTCTTGGCGGTCGATGGCTTCAGTGCAAAGTCCTGGGGGTGGTAACCTAGGTGAAAAGTCCTGTGTCGCGAACAGGTGAAAGACTGGACTAGCCGGGAAGCGGATGTCCATCAGAAAGTCCGAAGCATCGAGTCTTGACGAAAGTCCACGATCCGGAGGATCGACCGCAACAGTAAATCTCCACAGTGGAGTAGGAGAGGACGCGTTCCCCGCAGAGCAGGCGTCAGGTCGACCTAGGGTTTCGGATGGAAATCAAGTCGACTTTACTCAAGATTCACGATTATTACTTAATCGTGTTTTATCGATTCTAACATTGTCTTGCGGGTATTTTGCCGGACTAACCTTTGTTTGCGGTGAGGAACCCTTGGAAAAAAGGTCCGGCGCCTGGACGGATCCGGCGCAGAGGTCGGCGCCGGAGCAGTCCAGCGCCGGGACACCAATTCTATCCTCGCGACTTCACCACGTGGAGCATCCGTTGGTTGGCCACGCCACTCACCTCGTGCGCCCGAACCGTATAAAGGAGGGTTGAGGTACTTAGTACAATTCTAAGTGATCTTTCATCAACACGCTGCCCAAAAGACGCTCCGAAGTGCTACTACAAGTGCCGACCGAAGCTTCGAATTAGCATTTCTTGTTGTCGGTATAATTTTTGATAGCTTTTATTTGTACTCATAATTGTAATCTTTTTAACGAGCTTATAGTTGTTGCCCACCGGAAGCGATCAAGGATCGCGGGCCTTCGAGTAGGAGTCGACTTAGGCTCCGAACGAAGTAAAATCGACCTGTCTCTTTGTGTTGTCTCTTTATTTTATTTCCGCTTATTCCACTGCACGTTTTAACTCCGATAATCGAACGAAATAGCCACGAGCGCCATTCTTGTGTTAGACTCTACTTGAAGGCTAACCCTGGACCATCAGAGTCTGAAGTAGGCTCCGAGCGACTCCTACTCGACATTATTTGTATGGGGTCCAGTGTAGAATTTTCACAGATCATCAGAGTCTCAAGTCGACTCCTACTCGACTCCTACTCTGGCTATTTCGTTCGATCATCAGAGTCTGAAGTAGGCTCCGAGCGACATTATTTGTATGGGGTCCAGTGTAGAATTTTCACAGATCATCAGAGTCTCCGAACGAAATCGCGGGCAGCTTATAGTTGTTGCCCACCTGTCTCTTGTATCCTTGTGTTAGAAATTAATCTTTTAATTTCTATCTTTTACTTTCTTCTTCTTTCTTTCTTCCTTCTTACTTAACTTTTCTTTTCTTTCTTCCTTTACTTCTTTACTTTTCTTTCTTTCTTTACTTCTTTACTTTGGTTTTCTTTTCTTGGGCCCAGGCCTAGTACCAACTCATGCGCGTTCCCTAATAGGTTGGGGTTGCGAGCCACCAATCCTAAAAGAGCAGACCTCGGTCTACCAGGGCCAAGACCTCGGAAATGGTCACCTGGATTTGTTTAACGACAAGCTCTTGGATGTCGGGTACTAGACTCTTGCTTTACTTACTTGTTATCTTCTTTTAATTAGACCTTGATCTTTTTCTTTACTCATACTTCTCATAATCCTTTACTAGAGCTTATTAGAATCCTTTAGATATATATCTAACAAGTATAGGATTACAACTAACCAAGCATGCTATATAAAAATAACACAAAGGAAAACAAATCTGAACTCCCTAAGCCTGTTATAAAATAGAGCAAAGGAAAGCAAATCTGGACTTTCTAAACATGCTATAAAATAAAGGAAAAGAAAGCACATCTGGACTTACTAATCATGCTATAAAAACATGGCATAGAATGCTACTTTAGTGCTTCTAAACATGCTGTAAAAATAGGCAAAGAATGCTACTTTAATACTTCTAAACATGCTGTAAAAACAGGGCATAGAATGCTACTTCAGTGCTTCTAAACATGCTGTAAAACTAGGCAAAGAATGCTACTTTAATACTTCTAAACATGCTGTAAAAACAGGGCATAGAATGCTACTTCAGTGCTTCTAAACATGCTGTAAAACTAGGCAAAGAATGCTACTTTAATACTTCTAAACATGCTGTAAAACCAGGTATAGAACGATACTTTAGGGCTGCTAACCCTGCTGTAAGTACATGGCAAGGATGACTACTCTAAGGCTTTTAAACATGCTGAAAAATAGAATAAAACATGCTACTTTAATCTTCTAAACATGCTATACAAAATAGGCAAAAACATACTACTTTAAACTTTCTAATCATGCTAGAAATAAAGCAAAAAGGAAGCTAACTTTGGGCTTTCTAAGTATGCTGTAATAAACAGGTATAGGATGGTACTTTAGTGATTCCATTCATGCTGTAAAAATAGGCAAGGAATGCTACTTAACTTCTTAAACATGCTGTAAAATAGGGCAAAAATGCTACTTTAGGGATTCTAATCATGTTATAAAACATAGACAAAGAATACTACTTTAGGGCTTCTTAAGCATGCTGTAAAATAGACAAAGGATGCTACCTTTAGTGATTCTAATCATGTTGTAAAAACAAACAGACATAGAATGCTACTCAACTTCTTAAACATGCTGTGAAATAAATCTCTAATCAACTTTAACTATGTACAACATGACCTTAAAGCAAGGAAATTCATGTACAACATACAACTCAAAGCATTCAACAGAACACCTCTAAGCATGGAAAACTCTCAGCAGTTTTAAGCACAAGGAAACATCAAATCCGAAATCCTTAAACGAATGAACAAGGAATTTGTTCCCAGAACACTTCTATGCATAGGAAACTCACAGCAGTATTAAATGGCAGCAATCTTCACAGCAAGGTAAAACCATAACCAACTACTCTTAACCACTGAATCCAACTACAATAGAAGCAAAGGGAAGAACAAAAGAGATTCAGAGTTATCCTACATGCTCAATTAAACAAAACCAGTTCTTGGTCTCTCTTTGAAACCCACGACAAAACACCCAAAGCCAAAAATCTTTATAACATGGTTCGGATTCAAGAAACTCGGGAAACAAGGAAACAAACCGAAAGATCGGAGCAACTCCTACCGCAGGTGAGTAGTACTTACCTAGGGTTTCTTGCACTTACAACCGGAAAGAAGGAAAGGAGGGCTTCTAGGGCTCGGGTAGCAGCTTTTCCGGCGTGTTCTCGGAGCTCTCGGGCTTCTCTCCGTCGGGAACAGCCACCGTGGATGAGGGGTGGCTGGAATCAAGTCTCGCCGGCGCCGAAATCTCCAACCCTAGCTCGCTCTAGGTTTCCGCCGCAGCTTTGCGCCGTCGCGAGGGAGAAGAGCGAAAAAGATTTCGGGAGAAAATGTTAGGTTTTCTAAAACCCCAAAACTTATTTCCTTTTATAAGTAATCGGATATAACTCAACTATACTATAACCTTATTTAACTCTATTTGAGATTAACATAAATCTCTTATCCCAGCTGGTCAAGCCGGTTTGGCTTGGTTTGGTCCGAGCCGAGGTCGCGGGTTCGAACCTCTTCTCCAACACTTTTTGCTTAAACTTCTTTCTTTTTGTAACCATACTAAACGACCTCCAAAAATTTCATAAAAATACTCTAAAAATTTCTAAAAATCTCTAGAATATTTTAAAAGCATTTCCAAATATTTTTATGGACATTTGGAACTTGAAATAGGGAAAATTGGGTCGTTACAATCCCCCATACCTTATAAAAAGTTCGTCCTCGAACTTAGAATAGCTCTGGATACTTCTGTCTCATACTGTCCTCACGCTCCCGAGTGACTTCCTCGTACTTCTGGTTCTACCAGATGACCTTCACTAGTGGTACTTCTATCTCTTAGTCTCTTGACTGCTCTATCCACTATCTGTGTAGGTCTGCTCTTATAACTAAGATCCTCTTGGATCTGTACTGACTGAGGCTGAATCACTTGGCTTGGGTCATGGAGACACTTCTTTAGCATGGAGACATGAAATACATTATGTATTGCTGACATGTCTTGTGGTAAGTCCAGTCTGTAAGCTACTTTCCCAATCCGCTCTATGATCGGGTAAGGTCCTACATCGCGAGGACTTAATTTGCCCTTCTTGCCAAATCTCATCACTCCCTTCATAGGAGCGACCTTGAATCCCCTACTTGGAATTCAAGTGGCCTACGGCGTGTCTCAGCATAACTCTTCTGTCAAATCTAGGCAGTCTCAATTGTGCATCGATCTTCAATACACGAGTCATTCACATCTATCACCTCTCAATGCCCACTCGCTTCATCTCTTTCTCTCTCCGCTTCTTGCCAAGATACGGGTGATCCGATTTCGCCATATAGTGCTTCATAAGGTGCCATCTTAATGGTAGCGATAGCTATTGTTGTAAGTGAATTTAAGCACAAATACTGCACCAACTTCCTTCAAATCTAGCGACAAGCTCGAGCATGTCTTCTAAAATCGATTCACTCGCTCCGTCTGCCCATCACCGGGTGGAAAGTCATCTTGAACTTGAGTTTGGTGCCTGATGCATTCTGAACGCACTCCCAAAAGTGAGAGGTGACCATCTCTATCGAAACGATAGATTTAGGAACTCCATGAAGTCCGACTACCTCTTTAACATATAGCTAGGGAGTGGGACACCTTGATGGCTAGGAAGTGAGCAGACTTGGTCAATCGGTCTACTATTACCCATATCGCATCATATCCATTGGTGGTTCTTGGAAGACCTGTTATGAAGTCCATGGAAATGTCTTCCCATTTCCATTCTGGTATTGGAAGAGGCTGAAGAACTCCTCCTGGTCTCTGGTGTTCTGCTTTGACTCTCTGACATGTCAAGCAGGTACTGACATACTTAGCTACATCTCTTTTGAGTCCTGACCACCAAAACCTCTGTTTCACATCTTGGTACATCTTGGAAGAACCAGGATGCATGGAATATGGTGTACTGTGAGCTTCCTCTAAGATCTTCTTTCTCAGTTCCTCATCATTGGGCACGCAAATGCGACTCCCCTGATAAAGAATTCCGCTATCCGTCACTCTAAACTCTCTAAACTCTGCGTTGTCTTCTTTCTGTATCCCCTGCTTGATCTTCTGGATGTCCGGATCTTCGCTTTGCTTTCTCTGTATCTCCACAAGCAATGTAGACTCTAAGGTCAATGCAGAGAGTTGCCCTTCAATAATTTCAAGTCCAAAATCCGACAACTCCTTCTGCAGTGGCAGAGCTAATGATGACAAAGACATCAGGGATGCACTTGATTTTCTGCTGAGTGCATCTGCCACTTTGTTAGCTTTGCTTGGGTGGTAGAGAATTTCATAGTCGTAATCTTTGACCAACTCCAGCCACCTACGCTGTCTCATGTTTAAGTCCTTCTGAGTGAAGAAGTACTTGAGACTCTGATGATCTGTGAAAATTCTACACTGGACCCCATACAAATAATGTCGCCAGAGTTTAAGTGTAAAAACCACAGCTGCCAGCTCGAGATCATGAGTAGGGTAGTTCTTCTCATAGTCTTTGAGTTGTCTGGAAGCATAAGCTATCACTTTTCCTTCCTGCATGAGTACAGCTCCTAAGCCCATCTTGGAAGCATCACTGTAGATGTCAAATCTCCTGTCACTTTCTGGAACAGTCAGAATAGGAGCACTGGTCAATCTCTTCTTTAGCTCTTGGAAGCTCTGCTCACATTTGTCTGACCATTCGAATCTCTTGTTCTTTCTGGTGAGGGCTGTTAGCGGAGAAGCTATCCTGGAAAAATCCTCCACGAACTTCCTGTAGTACCCTGCTAGACCAAGGAAGCTTCTGATCTCTCTGACGTTCTTGGGTCTACTCCAGTTGTTGACCGCTTCCACTTTGGCTGGATCCACTTGGATACCTTCTTTAGAAATTATGTGACCTAAAACGCCACCTGATTTAACCAGAACTCGCACTTTGAGAATTTAGCATAAAGCTGCTTTTGCTGCAGAGTCTGCAGTACCATCCTCAAGTGCGTGTCATGCTCCTCTGGGGTCCTTGAATAGACCAGAATGTCATCGATGAATACAATGACAAATTTGTCAAGATACTCTCTGAACACCCTGTTCATTAAGTCCATGAAGACCGCAGGTGCATTGGTCACTCCAAATGGCATAACTATAAACTCGTAATGTCCATATCTGGTTCTGAATGTCGTTCTGGGTGTATCACTTCTTTCACTACCAACTGATGATACCCATAGCGTAGGTCTATTTTAGAGAACACTATTGCCCTTTTTAGCTGATCATATAGATCATCTATTCTGGGAAGGGGGTACTTGTCCTTAACTGCTACTTTGCTCAGTGTTCTGAAATCTATGCACATTAGCACGGATCCGTCTTTCTTCTTAACGAACGACTCTGGAGCTCCCCGGGGTGAATGACTAGGGCGAATGAAGCCTTTGTCAAGTAACTCCTGTAGTTGTTCTTGTGACTCCTTCAGCTCTGCTGGAGACATGTGATACGGAGCTTTTGAAATTGGACCGGTTCTAGGAACCAATTCAATCTCAAATCCATTCATTTATTGGGAGGTAGTCCAGGTAGATCTGCTGGGAATACTTCGGGATATTCACAGACCACCCGAACCCCCTCTTTCTTAGCTTCTTTCTATTCTCCTGCACTTACTTGACTGAGGCTCCAAGCTCCCTACTGTCTTGTCTTCTACCTTGGCTGGCTTGAACTCTATAAACTCCTCATAGTGCTTGTTGGTGATAGAACTCTTCATAGAATTCTAACTGAAAATCTGCTCAGCTCATCTGATCGGCTGCTCTCTTGGTCTTTATCCTCTCCCACTACATACGAGCATCTCCAGACAGACAGAAAGAGGCGCACTTGACCTTCTCGACTTCTGGCCAGTCAAGAAGCTCCATAATGCTCTCTAGTGTTTAAACCAAGCCTGGGCATCCCAGGGCTCAGTCGTGCCTGAGAAGCTCTCTAGTTTCAGCTTTAGCCACTGTATAAGGCAACTGATAGGACTTCAGTCACTACTGGGGTCTCCACATTAATGGTTGGGGAAGTGGGAGTATGGCTTCGATTGGCCATTAGATTGACAATCACTTGCTGTTGTTCTGCTACTTGTCTCTGGAGTTAGGCAACAACTTGATCTAAGCTCTTCGTTCTCCCGATCTTGGTTCTCAGTACCAGTGATACGAGGACGTCCTCTTCTTGACATCAAGTCAGGCAGAGGAAAAGAAAACTTACAATTATCACTATACTTTCTAGATATATCTTACTTATACATGATTCTTGACTTTCAACACCTATGAGTAGGTACTTCTAAACATTTCTCTATCCTTTCTAAACATACATAAATATGAATAAAGGCAAGGGAAACTAAATCTTCTATCTTACTTTAGTACTCAAAAAACAAGTACTCTATACTGCAGTTAATAATAAGGAACGCAGAATAAAGAAATGATTTAAATACTTTCTTACTTGGAGACGGCGAGGATGATGCTGATGTGTGTGTGATGCTGGTGTAACGACCCACCCTTCTTACTACTACTCTCTAAGGGCGACCGTTACCTAACTCCTACTCTACTTACTAGTGTCACTTATGCTATTATTAGCGACACTTAGATTTATCACGGTTCAGAGAAATCCCTACCGAAAAATTTCGGCAGAGTCTCCCCTGTACCGGTGACCAAATCTATAATACACAATATATATATAAACAGTCACACGCGGCTGGATCACAATTTATTCACAACCACGCAGTAATAAATCATATCATAATCAAAAACTAATCTAGCAACATGAACTAAACTCAATCTACCAGAATGAAGCATAATAAGCTACAATGCACATCAAACTCAATCATAACTCATAATTTCATAACAGAAATAAGGAAAATGAACTAGACATAAACTCTAAATAAATAAGTCTTGCTAGTCCCCTCTGGACCTCTCCATAGTTCAGTCACCACACACATCCATCATCACCACCACCCTGTCGCCTCCCTTCATATCTTAGCTTTTCCTTTATCTGCAGTAGGAGGAAAAAGAAAAGTATCTATAAGCGAAAACGCTTAGTAAGTACTAATCTATCTCACAAAACTCGAAACAAATGATAACGCAAGTGATAATAAAGCTATCTGCATGTGCTCATGGTATACGAAAATGAACGGAATACAAATCATACTCGATATCAAGCAGGATAACAAGAAACTAACAATGTAAACTTAGAATCAAAGAACCTAACCATTCTTATTTATTCTAAGCTTGGAACTTATTTCATTTCTTGTATCCTTGTGTTAGAAATTAATCTTTTAATTTCTATCTTTTACTTTCTTCTTCTTTCTTTCTTCCTTCTTACTTAACTTTTCTTTTCTTTCTTCCTTTACTTCTTTACTTTTCTTTCTTTCTTTACTTCTTTACTTTGGTTTTCTTTTCTTGGGCCCAGGCCTAGTACCAACTCATGCGCGTTCCCTAATAGGTTGGGGTTGCGAGCCACCAATCCTAAAAGAGCAGACCTCGGTCTACCAGGGCCAAGACCTCGGAAATGGTCACCTGGATTTGTTTAACGACAAGCTCTTGGATGTCGGGTACTAGCCTCTTGCTTTACTTACTTGTTATCTTCTTTTAATTAGACCTTGATCTTTTTCTTTACTCATACTTCTCATAATCCTTTACTAGAGCTTATTAGAATCCTTTAGATATATATCTAACAAGTATAGGATTACAACTAACCAAGCATGCTATATAAAAATAACACAAAGGAAAACAAATCTGAACTCCCTAAGCCTGTTATAAAATAGAGCAAAGGAAAGCAAATCTGGACTTTCTAAACATGCTATAAAATAAAGGAAAAGAAAGCACATCTGGACTTACTAATCATGCTATAAAAACATGGCATAGAATGCTACTTTAGTGCTTCTAAACATGCTGTAAAAATAGGCAAAGAATGCTACTTTAATACTTCTAAACATGCTGTAAAAACAGGGCATAGAATGCTACTTCAGTGCTTCTAAACATGCTGTAAAACTAGGCAAAGAATGCTACTTTAATACTTCTAAACATGCTGTAAAAACAGGGCATAGAATGCTACTTCAGTGCTTCTAAACATGCTGTAAAACTAGGCAAAGAATGCTACTTTAATACTTCTAAACATGCTGTAAAAACAGGTATAGAACGATACTTTAGGGCTGCTAACCCTGCTGTAAGTACATGGCAAGGATGACTACTCTAAGGCTTTTAAACATGCTGAAAAATAGAATAAAACATGCTACTTTAATCTTCTAAACATGCTATACAAAATAGGCAAAAACATACTACTTTAAACTTCCTAATCATGCTAGAAATAAAGCAAAAAAAGGAAGCTAACTATGGGCTTTCTAAGTATGCTGTAATAAACAGGTATAGGATGGTACTTTAGTGATTCCATTCATGCTGTAAAAATAGGCAAGGAATGCTACTTAACTTCTTAAACATGCTGTAAAATAGGGCAAAAATGCTACTTTAGGGATTCTAATCATGTTATAAAACATAGACAAAGAATACTACTTTAGGGCTTCTTAAGCATGCTGTAAAATAGACAAAGGATGCTACCTTTAGTGATTCTAATCATGCTGTAAAAAAACAACAGACATAGAATGCTACTCAACTTCTTAAACATGCTGTAAAATAAATCTCTAATCAACTTTAACTATGTACAACATGACCTTAAAGCAAGGAAATTCATGTACAACATACAACTCAAAGCATTCAACAGAACACCTCTAAGCATGGAAAACTCTCGGCAGTTTTAAGCACAAGGAAACATCAAATCCGAAATCCTTAAACGAATGAACAAGGAATTTGTTCCCAGAACACTTCTATGCATAGGAAACTCACAGCAGTATTAAATGGCAGCAATCTTCACAGCAAGGTAAAACCATAACCAACTACTCTTAACCACAGAATCCAACTACAATAGAAGCAAAGGGAAGAACAAAAGAGATTCGGAGTTATCCTACATGCTCAATTAAACAAAACCAGTTCTTGGTCTCTCTTTGAAACCCACGGCAAAACACCCAAAGCCAAAAATCTTTATAACATGGTTCGGATTCAAGAAACTCGGGAAACAAGGAAACAAACCGAAAGATCGGAGCAACTCCTACCGCAGGTGAGTAGTACTTACCTAGGGTTTCTTGCACTTACAACCGGAAAGAAGGAAAGGAGGGCTTCTAGGGCTCGGGTAGCAGCTTTTCCGGCGTGTTCTCGGAGCTCTCGGGCTTCTCTCCGTCGGGAACAGCCACCGTGGATGACGGGCGGCTGGAATCAAGTCTCGCCGGCGCCGAAATCTCCAACCCTAGCTCGCGCTAGGTTTCCGCCGCAGCTTTGCGCCGTCGCGAGGGAGAAGAGCGAAAAAGATTTCGGGAGAAAATGTTAGGTTTTCTAAAACCCCAAAACTTATTTCCTTTTATAAGTAATCGGATATAACTCAACTATACTATAACCTTATTTAACTCTATTTGAGATTAACATAAATCTCTTATCCCAGCTGGTCAAGCCGGTTTAGCTTGGTTTGGTCCGAGCCGAGGTCGCGGGTTCGAACCTCTTCTCCAACACTTTTTGCTTAAACTTCTTTCTTTTTGTAACCATACTAAACGACCTCCAAAAATTGCATAAAAATACTCTAAAAATTTCTAAAAATCTCTAGAATATTTTAAAAGCATTTCCAAATATTTTTATGGACATTTGGAACTTGAAATAGGGAAAATTGGGTCGTTACAATCCCCCATACCTTATAAAAAGTTCGTCCTCGAACTTAGAATAGCTCTGGATACTTCTGTCTCATACTGTCCTCACGCTCCCAAGTGACTTCCTCGTACTTCTGGTTCTACCAGATGACCTTCACTAGTGGTACTTCTATCTCTTAGTCTCTTGACTGCTCTATCCACTATCTGTGTAGGTCTGCTCTCATAACTAAGATCCTCTTGGATCTGTACTGACTGAGGCTGAATCACTTGGCTTGGGTCATGGAGACACTTCTTTAGCATGGAGACATGAAATACATTGTGTATTGCTGACATGTCTTGTGGTAAGTCCAGTCTGTAAGCTACTTTCCCAATCCGCTCTATGATCGGGTAAGGTCCTACATCGCGAGGACTTAATTTGCCCTTCTTGCCAAATCTCATCACTCCCTTCATAGGAGCGACCTTGAATCCCCTACTTGGAATTCAAGTGTCTCAAAGATAACTCTTACAAATCTAGGCGCCTCAATTGTCTATCCGATCTTCAATAGCCGAGTTGTCACATCTATCCTCTCAATGCCCAACTCGCTTCTATCTCTTTTCTCTCTCCGCTTCTTGCCAAGATATGGGTGATCCGCATTTCGCCATATAGTGCTTCATAAGGTGCCATCTTAATGGTAGCCTCGATAGCTATTGTTAAGCTAAGCACAAATACTGCACCAACTTCCTTCAAATCTAGCGACAAGCTCCGAGCATGCCTTCTAAAACGATTCACTCGCCTGGCCCATCACCGGGTGGAAAAGTCAACTCGAGTTTGGTGCCTAGTGCATTCTGAACGCACTCCCAAAATGTGAGGTGAAGCGCCCATCTCTATCGAAACGATAGATTTAGAACCCATGAAGTTTGACTACCTCTTTAACATATAGCTGGGCCAACCGCTCGTGGGACACCTTGATGGCTAGGAAGTGAGCGGACTTGGTCAATCGGTCTACTATTACCCATATCGCATCATATCCACCGGTGGTTCTTGGAAGACTGTTATGAAGTCCATGGAAATGTCTTCCCATTTCCATTCTGGTATCGGAAGAGGTCAAGAACGCTTTGACTCTCTGGCATGTCAAGCGGTAATGACATACTTAGCTACATCTCTTTTGAGTCCCGACCACCAAAACCTCTGTTTCACATCTTGGTACATCTTGGAAGAACCAGGATGCATGGAATACGGTGTACTGAGCTTCCTCTAAGATCTTCTTTCTCGCCTCATCATCAAGCACGCAAACGCGACTCGATAAAGAATTCCGCTATCCGCCACTCTAAACTCTGCTGTCTTCTTCAGATCCCCGCCGATCTTCCGATGTCCGGATCTTCGCTTGCTTTCTCAGATCTCCACAAGCAATGTAGACTCTAAGGTCAATGCAGAGTGTCCTTCAATAATTTCAAGTCCAAAATCCGACAACTCCTTCTGCAGTGGGGCTAATGATGACAAAGACATCGGGGATGCACTTGATTTTCTGCCGAGTGCATCCGCCACTTTGTTGCTTGGGTGGTAGAGAATTTCATAGTCGTAATCTTTGACCAACTCCACACCTCACTGCCTCATGTTTAAGTCCTTCCGAGTGAAGAAGTACTTGAGACTCGATGATCTGTTACACTGGACCCCATACAAATAATGTCGCGAGTTTAAGTGCAAAACCACAACTGCGCTCGAGATCACGAGTAGGGTAGTTCTTCTCATAGTCTTTGAGTTGTCGAAGCATAAGCTATCACTTTTCCTTCCTGCATGCCTCCTAAGCCCATCTTGGAAGCATCACCGAGATGTCAAATCTCCGTCACTGGAACAATGTATAGGAGCACCGTCAATCTCTTCTTTAGCTCTTGGAAGCTCGCTCACATTTGTCGACCATTCAATCTCTTGTTCTTTCCGTGAGGGTCATTAGCGGAGAAGCTATCCCGGAAAAATCCTCCACGAACTTCCTGTAGTACAACGAAGGAAGCTTCGATCTCTCCGCGTTCTTGGGTCTACTCCAGTTGTTGACCGCTTCCACTTTGGATCCACTGGATACCTTCTTTAGAAATTATGCGACCTAAAACGCCACCTTTAACCGGAACTCGCACTTTGAGAATTTAGCATAAAGTCGCTTTTGCAGAGTCCGCAGACCATCCTCAAGCGCGTGTCACGCTCCTCCGGGTCCTTGAATAGACTGTAATGTCATCGATGAATACAATGACAAATTTGTCAAGATACTCTCGAACACCCTGCTCATTAAGTCCACGAAGACCGCAGTGCATTGGACCCAAATGGCATAACTATAAACTCGTAATGTCCATATCCGGTTCGAATGTTCTGGGTGTATCACTTCTTTCACTACCAACTGATGATACCCATAGCGTAGGTCTATTTTAGAGAACACTATTGCCCTTTTTAGCTGATCATATAGATCATCTATTCGGGAAGGGGTACTTGTCCTTAACTGCTACTTTGCTCGGTGTTCAAATCTATGCACATTAGCACGGATCCGTCTTTTTTCTTAACGAACGACTCGGAGCTCCCCGTAACTCCTGTAGTTGCTCTTGTAACTCCTTCAGCTCTGCTGGAGACATGTGATACGGAGCTTTTGAAATTGGACCGGTTCTAGGAACCAATTCAATCTCAAATCCATTCATTTATTGGGAGGTAGTCCAGGTAGATCTGCTGGGAATACTTCGGGATATTCACAGACCACCCGAACCCCCTCTTTCTTAGCTTCTTTCTATTCTCCTGCACTTACTTGACTGAGGCTCCAAGCTCCCTACTGTCTTGTCTTCTACCTTGGCTGGCTTGAACTCTATAAACTCCTCATAGTGCTTGTTGGTGATAGAACTCTTCATAGAATTCTAACTGAAAATCTGCTCAGCTCATCTGATCGGCTGCTCTCTTGGTCTTTATCCTCTCCCACTACATACGAGCATCTCCAGACAGACAGAAAGAGGCGCACTTGACCTTCTCGACTTCTGGCCAGTCAAGAAGCTCCATAATGCTCTCTAGTGTTTAAACCAAGCCTGGGCATCCCAGGGCTCAGTCGTGTCTGAGAAGCTCTCTGGTTTCAGCTTCAGCCATTGTATAAGGTATGCTTCTGTCTTCTAGGTGTCGTGACGACTTCCAGGGCAACTGATAGGACTTCAGTCACTACTGGGGTCTCCACATTAATGGTTGGGGAAGTGGGAGTAGCTGGCTTCTGATTGGCCATTAGATTGACAATCACTTGCTGTTGTTCTGCTACTTGTCTCTGGAGTTAGGCAACAACTTCAGAGAGATTGGGCTCTCCTGATCTTGGTTCTCAGTACCAGCGGTACGAGGACGTCCTCTTCTTGACATCAAGTCAGGCAGAGGAAAAGAAAACTTACAATTATCACTATACTTTCTAGATATATCTTACTTATACATGATTCTTGACTTTCAACACCTATGAGTAGGTACTTCTAAACATTTCTCTATCCTTTCTAAACATACATAAATATGAATAAAGGCAAGGGAAACTAAATCTTCTATCTTACTTTAGTACTCAAAAAACAAGTACTCTATACTGCAGTTAATAATAAGGAACGCAGAATAAAGAAATGATTTAAATACTTTCTTACTTGGAGACGGCGAGGATGATGCTGATGTGTGTGTGATGCTGGAGAATGGAACAACCCACCCTTCTTACTACTACTCTCTAAGGGCGACCGTTACCTAACTACTACTCTACTTACTAGTGTCACTTATGCTATTATTAGCGACACTTAGATTTATCACGGCCCAGAGGAATTCCTACAAAAAAATTTTGGCAGAGTCTCCCCTGTACCGGTGACCAAATCCATAATACAAACAATATATACACAGCCACAAGCGGCTGGAACACATTTTATTCACAATCACGCAGTAATAAATCATATCATAATCAAAAACTAATCTAGCAAATCAACTAACTACTCAATCTACAAATAATAATAAGCTACAATGCACATCAAACTCAATCATAACTCATAATTTCATAACAGAAATAAGGAAAATGAACTAGACATAAACTCTAAATAAATAAGTCTTGCTAGTCCCCTCTGGACCTCTCCATAGTTCAGTCACCACACACATCCATCATCACCACCACCCTGTCGCCTCCCTTCATATCTTAGCTTTTCCTTTATCTGCGGTAGGAGGAAAAAGAAAAGTATCTATAAGCGAAACGCTTAGTAAGTACTAATCTATCTCACAAAACTCGAAATGCATAAATGAAATGCATAAGTCTGAAACTGAAATAATAAAGCTATCTGCATGTGCTCATGGTATACAGAAAATGAACGGAATACAAATCATACTCAGTATCAAGCAGGATAACAAGAAACTAACAATGTAAACTTAGAATCAAAGAACCTAACCATTCTTATTTATTCTAAGCTTGGAACTTATTTCATTTCTTGTATCCTTGTGTTAGAAATTAATCTTTTAATTTCTATCTTTTACTTTCTTCTTCTTTCTTTCTTCCTTCTTACTTAACTTTTCTTTTCTTTCTTCCTTTACTTCTTTACTTTTCTTTCTTTCTTTACTTCTTTACTTTGGTTTTCTTTTCTTGGGCCCAGGCCTAGTACCAACTCATGCGCGTTCCCTAATAGGTTGGGGTTATGAGCCACCAATCCTAAAAGAGCAGACCTCGGTCTACCAGGGCCAAGACCTCGGAAATGGTCACCTGGATTTGTTTAACGACAAGCTCTTGGATGTCGGGTACTAGCCTCTTGCTTTACTTACTTGTTATCTTCTTTTAATTAGACCTTGATCTTTTTCTTTACTCATACTTCTCATAATCCTTTACTAGAGCTTATTAGAATCCTTTAGATATATATCTAACAAGTATAGGATTACAACTAACCAAGCATGCTATATAAAAATAACACAAAGGAAAACAAATCTGAACTCCCTAAGCCTGTTATAAAATAGAGCAAAGGAAAGCAAATCTGGACTTTCTAAACATGCTATAAAATAAAGGAAAAGAAAGCACATCTGGACTTACTAATCATGCTATAAAAACATGGCATAGAATGCTACTTTAGTGCTTCTAAACATGCTGTAAAAATAGGCAAAGAATGCTACTTTAATACTTCTAAACATGCTGTAAAAACAGGGCATAGAATGCTACTTCAGTGCTTCTAAACATGCTGTAAAACTAGGCAAAGAATGCTACTTTAATACTTCTAAACATGCTGTAAAAACAGGGCATAGAATGCTACTTCAGTGCTTCTAAACATGCTGTAAAACTAGGCAAAGAATGCTACTTTAATACTTCTAAACATGCTGTAAAACCAGGTATAGAACGATACTTTAGGGCTGCTAACCCTGCTGTAAGTACATGGCAAGGATGACTACTCTAAGGCTTTTAAACATGCTGAAAAATAGAATAAAACATGCTACTTTAATCTTCTAAACATGCTATACAAAATAGGCAAAAACATACTACTTTAAACTTCCTAATCATGCTAGAAATAAAGCAAAAAAAGGAAGCTAACTTTGGGCTTTCTAAGTATGCTGTAATAAACAGGTATAGGATGGTACTTTAGTGATTCCATTCATGCTGTAAAAATAGGCAAGGAATGCTACTTAACTTCTTAAACATGCTGTAAAATAGGGCAAAAATGCTACTTTAGGGATTCTAATCATGTTATAAAACATAGACAAAGAATACTACTTTAGGGCTTCTTAAGCATGCTGTAAAATAGACAAAGGATGCTACCTTTAGTGATTCTAATCATGCTGTAAAAAACAACAGACATAGAATGCTACTCAACTTCTTAAACATGCTGTAAAATAAATCTCTAATCAACTTTAACTATGTACAACATGACCTTAAAGCAAGGAAATTCATGTACAACATACAACTCAAAGCATTCAACAGAACACCTCTAAGCATGGAAAACTCTCGGCAGTTTTAAGCACAAGGAAACATCAAATCCGAAATCCTTAAACGAATGAACAAGGAATTTGTTCCCAGAACACTTCTATGCATAGGAAACTCACAGCAGTATTAAATGGCAGCAATCTTCACAGCAAGGTAAAACCATAACCAACTACTCTTAACCACTGAATCCAACTACAATAGAAGCAAAGGGAAGAACAAAAGAGATTCGGAGTTATCCTACATGCTCAATTAAACAAAACCAGTTCTTGGTCTCTCTTTGAAACCCACGGCAAAACACCCAAAGCCAAAAATCTTTATAACATGGTTCGGATTCAAGAAACTCGGGAAACAAGGAAACAAACCGAAAGATCGGAGCAACTCCTACCGCAGGTGAGTAGTACTTACCTAGGGTTTCTTGCACTTACAACCGGAAAGAAGGAAAGGAGGGCTTCTAGGGCTCGGGTAGCAGCTTTTCCGGCGTGTTCTCGGAGCTCTCGGGCTTCTCTCCGTCGGGAACAGCCACCGTGGATGACGGGCGGCTGGAATCAAGTCTCGCCGGCGCCGAAATCTCCAACCCTAGCTCGCTCTAGGTTTCCGCCGCAGCTTTGCGCCGTCGCGAGGGAGAAGAGCGAAAAAGATTTCGGGAGAAAATGTTAGGTTTTCTAAAACCCCAAAACTTATTTCCTTTTATAAGTAATCGGATATAACTCAACTATACTATAACCTTATTTAACTCTATTTGAGATTAACATAAATCTCTTATCCCAGCTGGTCTAGCCGGTTTGTCTTGGTTTTGTCCGAGCCGAGGTCGCGGGTTCGAACCTCTTCTCCAACACTTTTTGCTTAAACTTCTTTCTTTTTGTAACCATACTAAACGACCTCCAAAAATTGCATCAAAATACTCTAAAAATTTCTAAAAATCTCTAGAATATTTTAAAAGCATTTCCAAATATTTTTATGGACATTTGGAACTTGAAATAGGGAAAATTGGGTTGTTACAAGCTCCTTCACCTTGATCTATTTGATTCACATGGAGCCAAATCACTAAACAAGAACCAATATTGCTTAGTAATAATTGATGACTACTCCTGGTACACTTGGGTAAAATTTCTAAAAACAAAAGATGAAACCTATGAAATATTTAGTAACTTTTGCAACTTAACAGAAAATGAAAAAGATACTAAAATTAAAAGAATAAGAAGTGATCACGGAGGGGAATTTGAAAATCACAAGTTCACCCAATTTTGTAAAATAAATGGATACCAACATGAATTTTCATGTCCTAGAACCCCCCAACAAAATGGACTAGTAGAACGTAAAAATAGAATACTACAAGAAGCCGCTAGGACAATGTTAAACGAATATGAATTAAGTCACCAATTTTGGGCTGAAGCAATAAATACGGCAAATTATATTCAAAACAGAATTTTAATAAACAAATATCACAACAAAACACCGTATGAACTCTACTATCATAAAATTCCCAATCTAAACTATTTAAAAGTATTTGGTTGTAAAGTTCACATTTTAAATACTAAAGATTACTTAGGAAAATTCACACCCAAATCTAACCAAGGAATATTCTTAGGATACTCCTCTACCAGTAGAGCCTTTAGAGTATATAATCAAAATACATTGAAAGTTGAAGAAACAACTAATGTAATATTTGATGAAGAAATCAACTTACCTAATATAAATGCAAATATTAACACTAATCCAAGAGATGTAGATGATGATGAAATCCAACCTAATCTTAATGAGTCTGAAGAACCAGTTTCTGAATCACAGATAAGACCAACTAGAATAAGCACCTCTCACCCACCTGACCAAATTTTGGGTGACCCAAACCTAGGAGTCAGAACTAGATCGTCCTATAGAAACCTTAGTCAGATTGCTCTAATTTCTAAAATTGAACCCAAAACTATAGAAGAAGCCCTACCTGATCCAGACTGGATCATTGCAATGCAAGAAGAATTAGCCCAATTTGAGAGAAACCAAGTCTGGGACCTTGTACCTAAACCCATAGATAAATCAATAATAGATACTAAATGGGTTTTTAGGAACAAGTTAGATGATCACGGTGATATAGTAAGAAACAAGGCAAGGTTAGTAGCCAAAGGGTTTAGTCAAGTCGAAGGCCTAGACTATGATGAAACCTATGCTCCAGTAGCTAGACTCGAGTCCATTAGGATGTTATTAGCCTATGTAGCCAATAAAGGATTCAAATTGTACCAAATGGACGTTAAGTCAGCCTTTTTAAATGGTTTTATCAAGGAAGAAGTCTACGTAAGCCAACCTCCAGGGTTTGAAGACATAGACTACCCTAATCACGTTTTTAAATTAAAAAAGGCACTATATGGATTAAAACAAGCCCCTAGAGCATGGTATGAAAGATTATCGAATTACTTAATATCCAAAGAATTTAACCAAGGACAAATTGATCCTACTTTGTTCGTGAAAACTATAGGAAAAGACATCTTTATAGCCCAAATCTATGTTGATGACATAATTTTTGGCTCAACTAACTCAAAATTTCTAAAAGAATTTATTGAGTTAATGGAAAGTGAATTTGAAATGAGCATGGTTGGGGAACTCAACTTTTTCTTAGGCTTACAAATAAAACAAACCAAAGATGGAATCTACATTTATCAAACTAAGTATGCTAAGGAGTTAATCAAAAAATTCAGCATGGAAAACTCAAAAATTATAAATACTCCAATGGAAACCAACATAAACATTGACTCTGACCCTGAAGGAAAACCTGTAGACCCAAAATACTATAGGAGTGCCATAGGGAGTTTACTTTATCTAACTGCAAGTCGACCTGACATGCTGTTTGCAGTAGGTATGTGTGCAAGATACCAATCCTGTGCAAAAGAATCACACCTAACATATGTTAAAAGAATACTGAGGTATATTAAAGGAACTCTAAATGTAGGACTTTGGTATCCAAGAACTTGCACTTTTGACCTTTATGGCTACTCTGATTCAGACTATGGCGGGTGCAAGCTAGACAGAAAAAGTACAAGTGGTGGCTGCCAGATTCTAGATCAGTGCCTAGTAAGTTGGTCAAGCAAAAAGCAACACTGTGTTGCTCTATCCACTACAGAAGCTGAATACATAGCTCTAGGAGAATGTGCATCTCAATTGTTATGGATGATGCATACACTAAAAGACTATCAACTAGACTATAAAAATACTAAAATCTTTATTGATAATATCAGCTCAATTAATCTGACCAAAAATCCTATACACCACTCTAGGACCAAACACATAGAGGTAAAACACCACTTTGTAAGGGATCATGTAGCTAAAGGTGAAATTGCACTCAACCACGTTGAGTCCAAATCAAACCTAGCTGACATTTTTACAAAACCCTTACCTGAACTTGAGTTCAGTGGACTTAGAAGGCAAATAGGAATGTGTTGGGTAGAATAGATATCTTACTATTATTATTTTGTTTTCAAATTCTAGGATTAACAGTTTTCAAAACTCCAATTTTACTAGACTTTCAAAAGTTGGGTTTAGTCTAGGATTTCCCCCTAGATATCATGTTCCCCTAGAATTAAGCCAGAGCATCTCACAAAACACCTAGGTTTACCTTGATTATGATTGAAAAACATAGAATGGCGTGAGATGCATAGGGTATAGCCTAGACTCAAAAATGCTTATATCTGTGCATTAATATGAGTTTGGGCATTAAATATGCAATAAACATTAATCAAGTTAAAGTTCTCCAGCTCTAGTCAAGTCTATCTGGACCTAAATAACTTAACTTGACTAACCTAGTAAAAGCTATTGTCCTATAGACAATCAGCAAGTAACTAAAGGTTAGACAGTTGGCAAAAGATACTCAATTTCTTTTTTCAAGAATGTTTTGCTCTCTATGGCTCTGATACCTAATATATAAACATGACTTGTGTTTGGACTTAAGGACCAACTGAACTTAAATGAATAATCTTGTCCTAAAAAACTTAAATTCCAATTGACCTTAACTTCCAAACTCTGTTGAACATTGCTAACTTTAATCATGTACAACTCTTTATACATTGCCCATTTTTTTTTGAGTTATGGCAAAGGGGGAGAGTAGCAAAAATGTAAACATAAAATTCAAGTTAAAAATTAAGGGGGAGCAAAAGTTAAGGGGGAGCCAAAGTTAAGGGGGAGTATATAGGGCAAAATTTACTTTAGTTACCTTGTTCATCTATACTTAGCAAATTTTGCCTATGTTTAAAATGACTATCTATTCGCTTGATTACTTAACTTCGAATTTGTGTTGCCATAATAAAAAAGGGGGAGATTGTTGGTGCGGGAAGCATCCGACGATCGAACTCGTGTTTTGATAACGGCAAAGAATTCAAAGTTAAGATGTTTTTTAGTCTAACAAGTCTACTTGAGGCAAAAGTCCTAGTGCGGTTAGGCAAAGGGAAAACCCTAGGGGGCGGTAACCCTAGGTCATAGGGGGTGGTAACCCTATGCGGAAAGTCTTGGCAGGTCGATGGCTTCAGGCAAAAGTCCTAGGGGGTGGTAACCCTAGGTGAAAAGTCCTGGTGTCGCGAACCAGGTGAAAGACTGGACTAGCCGGGGAAGCGGATGTCCAGCAGAAAGTCCGGAAGCATCGAGCAGATGGAGGATCGGACTGGCATCAAGTATGTCTCCGAGTGGAGTAGGTGAGGACGCGTTCCCGGAGAAGGAACATGGGCGTCGGGTCGACCTAGGGTTTCCGGATGGAAATATAAAGTCAGAACCAGATCAATTATTACTTACCGTGTTTTATCAAATTCTAACATTGTCTTGCAGGGTATTTTTCTCGGACTAACCTTTGTTTGCGGTGAGGAACCTCGCCGTCCGGCGCCTGTGATGGATCCGAAGGCCTGAGGTCCAGCGCCCGAACAGTCCAGCGCCCGGACCAAACCTATCCTCGCGACCGCCACGTGGAGCATCCCGCTTGGTTGGCCACGTACACCTCCGTGCGCCTTAAGGGATCCAGCGCCCGAACCGCATATAAAAGGAGGGTTGAGGTGCAGCTTCAAAGTACAACGAATTCTAAGTGATCTTTCATCAACACGCTGCTCCAAAAGACGCTCCGAAGTGCTACTACAAGTGCCCGACGACCCGAAGCTTCAGAATTAGCATTTCTTGTTGTCGGTATAATTTTTGATAGCTTTTATTTGTACTCATAATTGTAATCTTTTTAACGAGCTTATAGTTGTTGCCCACCGGAAGCAATCAAGGATCGTGGGCCTTCGAGTAGGAGTCGACTTAGGCTCCGAACGAAGTAAAATCGACCTGTCTCTTTGTGTTGTCTCTTTATTTTATTTCCGCTTATTCCACTGCACGTTTTAACTCCGATAATCGAACGAAATAGCCACGAGCGCCATTCACCCCCCCTCTAGCGCTTCTCGATCCAACATGTATGTCTCATGATCTTTAAAACCATTTCTTCTTACATATATACTTGAACATATTATCAACTTAAAGGGGATCCCGGCTATGTACCACTTACATATTGCGCGCAACCTATGTAGGTCCAAGGTAGCAAGTCTTGAACCCTACAAGGCAAACATACTAGGCCCGAGTCTTACTCCATCGACCTAGGGGCACTTAGGAGTCCATCCCTAACGAGGCCCGAGTCTTATTCCATCGACCCCGGGGCGCTTATGGAGCCCACCCTTGGTACAAGCCATATAAAGTAAAGTACATGTCATACTTATACATATCACACATCATAAGAGCATGCATCACTTAGGCACACATCATATCATAAAAGCATGCATCACTTAGGCATGCATCATATCATAAAAGTATGCATCACTTAGGCATACATCATATCATAAAAGTATGCATCACTTAGGCATACATCATATCATAAAGGTATGCATCACTTAGGCATACATCATGTCATAAAAGCATGCATATTTTCATCACATAGCATATCATAAAAGTATGCATATTTCTATCCACATAGCATATCATAAAAGCATGCATATTTCTAGCACATGTCATATCATGGAAAGTATGAATCACAAGCATACATGTTTAAGCATAAGGGTGTATCATGTGATTATACTATCATAAGAAACATGGTAACATAGTTAACTTGGATTCTAAGCTTCCTAATCCCTTGGGCTCTTATCATGGCCGAACCCCCTTAGATCTCAATTTAGGTAAAAATAACCTCCAAGCATGTGGAACCTAAATTATCATCACATCAATTTCATAGGAAGCATTATAAGCATGTTTAACTTGGTTTCTAAGTTCTCCAAGTCCCTAAACTTCATGTGGCCAAACCCTATCAGGTGTGAAACAAGGTCCCAAATGTCATGAAAGCATGGAAACCTTAAACCATATTTATAGCATTTTTCTTCCAAGTAACATAGTAATCATATTTGAGCTAATTCCTAAGTTCCTCAAGCCCTTAACATATGTCATGGCCAAAATTTCACAAATATTCATTAGGGATAAAAACAAGCATACAAGCATGTGAACTTGAACTAACATCATGTATAAATTCATAATAAGGTATCATACAAAGGGTATGGCCGAAACTTACCCTAGCCTCATTTTAGGTCATTAGGCAACATATAGCATGAGAACTTTGGCTTTCTACTTATCATATTTCATGTAGAGTGACATGAGCATATTTAAATTTTGTTCTAGGGTTGCTAGGGCATTTATCCCTTCATGGCCGAGACCTACAATGTCCATTTAGGTCATGGAAAAATTATACAAGCATGTGACACAATCAATACATTATCATATTTCCATAAGAAGCATTTTTAACACAATTGGTTTCAATTCTAAGGCCTCTAGGTCATTTAAACCGTACTTGGCCGAGACCCATCAGTGGTTAACTTTGCTTCAAATAGCCTAAAAGCATAGGAAGTCATACAAGTTTCATAGCATGTATAAAGACAAGCATAATAAACATACATGTGCATTGTGTCTTAGGCTTCCTAGGTTTCTTTTCCTTTTTTTTTCTTTTATTTTTCCTCATGGCCGAAACCTACTATTCTCTAAACTAGGTTTTAAGTGGCCTAAAGCATGGAAAACCTAAGTAAGTTTCATGGCAAAAATTACTAAGAACATCATATACAAATTTGGTTCATAAACAAGCTAGGACCCTTGTGACCTTACAAGTCATATATCATGTAACTAAATTCTCTATACCCTAATTAAGCATGAGAGCATTAAACCACTTTCATATCTTAATATCACAGAGGTCTTGAGCATGTTAAAATTTTGTTTAAGCTTTCCTAAGCTATCCATCTTAACATGGCCGAAAATCTTAATGAAGAGTTCATGAATTTCTAGCAATATTCAACATGCAATTCTTTAAGAGAACTCTATATTCTATCATATAAACATGGTTACTTAAATTTTAAAGGTCTTCCTAACCCTAAGTTCTTTTCTTGGCCGAAACATATGAGGGGATTTCCTTTGGTTCCAAGTAACTTTCAAGCAAGAAAACCAATAAAAGATCTTTAGTAATTCATGGAGGGAATCTTGTACTAGTTTGGTTAAACAATGATTTCCCTAACCTCTTTAAAACATTTTTGGCCGAAATTCTAGGGTTAGGTACTCCTCTGACCAAGCATCATATAGGTATAAAAACATGAAGGAAAACCTTCCTACATAGCATAGAAAAATATCACGAAATGATGACTTGTTTAAACCTTCCTAGATTTGAAACTCTTCTTTGGCCGAATTTTCTTAAATTCTATTCTAGGTTTTCTAATCCTCATAAAATCCGAAAATCACATAAAAATCCTTGTACCACAGGTGAGGGGAAGCTTACATCCTTTTCGCTTGTGGATCTAAGGTATGGTGATGGAAGAAGTAGCCTCTTCTTCTAGTTCCCTTCCCTTGTTCCTCTTGCTAAGTCCTCCTTGTATCTTAGGCTTTCTGAGGAGAAAACCTTGGCTTGGGGCCGAAGATGGAGGAGAGGGGGCTGAGGGTTCTCGGTGATGGAGAGGGGAGAATGAGAGAAAAATTAGAATTCTTCTCTTTACTTGCTCCCTTTTATGTTAAGGAGGAAGAAGTAGCAAAATTAGTTTTTGCTTTCCTTCTCCCTTAGCCTTTTTTTCTATTTTCTTTTTCTTTTTATTTATTTATTTATCCTCATCATTCATGGTGAAATAAGGGGGAATGAATCCCCTTAATTAGCCTCTTTTATTTTCGGCAAGAGAAGAGAGAAAGAGGGAGAGAAGGAAGGAAGGCAAGTTGCCTTTCTCTTGCTCTTTTCTTGTTTTCTTTTGGCTAACTTTTACTCTCACCCTTATCATGAGTTTACCTCCTTTGCTATAAATATCTTCTCTCTATCCCAATTGGTTTCTACTAATTAATTCTATAAATTATAATATAAGAGGTTCAAGGTTCAATCCTTGACCTCCTCTTCTTTTTATTTCATTTTATTTCTTTTTGCTTCAACCCACTTCCTTCTATTTTTCTAAGGCAAAATCCTACATTCATATGCTTATCTTAAAAGTTTAGTGGGTGTTACAAGCTTGGAACCCAAGCTAGGGCTGGCCACTAAAGGTTGAGCCAAGTTAATTGGCCGGCCATAGCTTGGAGTCCAAGCTTGATTGGCCGGCCATATTAAAAGGGAATTTATTTTTTAATTAAAATTATTTCTTATGTGGATATCATGGTTTTAAAAGAGAGTTTAAAATTTAAATCTTTCCTTTTATAGCTTTCAACAAAAGATTAAGAAAAGATTTGAAATCTTTCCTTATTTGTAGATTGAAAGGAGATTTTAATTTTGAGAAAACTTTCCTTTTTAACCATGATCATAATTTAAAAGAGAGTTTTAAAAATTAAATATTCTCTTTTATTAGTTTCTACAAAAGATTAAGAAAAGATTTGATATCTTTCCTTATTTATAGATTGAAAAGAGATTTTAATTTTTAGAGATAACTTTCCTTTTTGAAAATTATCCACATGTTTAAAAGAAAGATTTTAATTTATAAAATTTCCTTTTTACAATCCACCATTGAAATTGAAAAAAGGAATTGATTTTAAATCAATTAAAATGTCTTTTTCATGGCAAAGGAATTAAGGAAGTTTTTATTAAAATTTCCTTATTTGCCAAGACCAAGGAATATAAAAGAGGGGGTAGAGGTGCCTTCATAAAAAAAAAGAACTCTATTCTTTTCTTCCTCTCTTTTTCTCCTTGGTGTGGCCGGCCCTTAGAGGTTCTCCCTCTCCTCTTCTCTTCTTCTCTAGTGGCCGGTTTTATCCCCTCTTGGAGTTCTTGATGGTGGCAGGTTCAAGATAGGAGAAGAAGGAGAGAAAGGAGGTTTTGTTTCTTGCATCCCTTGGAGCTTGGTGGTGGTGGTCGGACCTCTACTTCTCATGGAGAATTCTTGGTGGCCGAATCTAGCTTGGAGAAGAAGGAGCTTGGTGGTTCTCGTCTCGGAAGATCGTTGCCCACACAATGTCCGAGATAAAAAGAGGAATACGGTAGAAGATCAAGAGGTTATTTTGCTTACAAAGAAAGGTATAACTAGTAATTAGTTTCCGCATCATACTAGTTTTCTTTGTATAGTTATTTATGGAAATACCAAACACAAGAGGCATATGATTCTAGAGTTTTCAAAATAGTTTTTTCGAGTTTGTGTTTTCTTCTTTTTCGAATTTGTGATTCGATTGTTCTTTTTGGTTAACCTAGAGTTATTTAAGGAAATAAATATTAGCTTTCCTTAAAAGGCTTTACCTAGGCGGTGGTGGTTGCTCCCATATCCAAGAAGGCCATGTGCCTCGCCATGCAGTCCTGGAAGCCAATTTTAGAAATTAATATTTATGGAATTAATAACTTAGGTAGATTTGAATCAATAGTGTTAAGTTCCGCTTGCGATTCAAATCTAAACCATTAAGAACAGATAAGTTAAATTTAGAATCAATGATGTTAAGTTCTGTCTGTGATTCCTAATTTAACTTCTAAAGAACACAATAGGTTATTTAAGGAAAGGTTCGACACTTGTACAAAAAATTTTATACAGTGGAACCGGTACAATTTTCTTAGGACTAACCAACAAGAAAAGCATAGACAACTCCTCCACTTGGATATAAAAAGAAGATAGTATTCTTGTGTACCAGAGTTGGAGTGGTTCCTACCCATCGTAGCACCAACACAATCTTTTTTCTCTTAACCTGAAGGGTATATGTATTCTTCTGCCCATCATAAATAGTAATGTGATCATACTGCCAAGGCTACCCCAATAACACATGACATGCATCCATGACCACCATCTCACACCAAATATTATTTAAATATTTATCAATTGAAAAAGACACGAGATATCGTTGATCTACTATTATCTCATTATCTTTATTCAGCCAGAATAACTTGTATGGTTTAGGATGATGAGCCATTTTTAGCTATAACTTCTAGACAACCTCAGCAAAGACTATGTTCTAACTACTACTGCTATCAATGATTATCTTGCAGACTTTATCGATGATGGTGCAAGTAGTATAAAAAATATTGGTTCTCAATCGATTTTCCTCCGAATCACCCTTGGGAGTTGGCAGACTTATGATCAACCAATGTCTCCTAGCCATCACCATAAATCATCTCGTTAATCGCATCATACTTTGGGTTGCTAATTGCTTTGGTCTCTTTTTCCATGTCCTCCTCGATCAATAGATTTTTACCTTTTTGATTAGCAACAGCAGGTTTCCTACATCAGTTAGCTTTGTCCCTGTTTGCCACAATTATAACACGTGACAAGAGCATTAGGATTAACATGTTAAGGCTATTATGGTATAGCATGAGCCTTGAGGGTGAATTGGTCGACTATTTCGGTCACCCCTCATCATTAGCTTCCGGTTATATTGTTTTTCAATAACTAGTGTGCACTGGTAAGCTTCAGACATTGTCGAAAATGAGTGAAGGATAAGGGCATCTAATAAGGGCTAACACAACCCCCCTAAGTATCATGTGACCGTCTTCTCCTCCATCTTGAATAGATCATTTTGGACGGTCAACTGGTGGAACTCATCCGTATAATCATCGACTAATCTCGTGCCCTATCACAATGAGTGAAGTCACTGAAACATAGTTTGGTGTAGCCAAAAGGTAGAAAGTGACCCCTCAGCTTCTTCATTATCTTCCCTTAGTCATCTATTTTGGACTTGTCATGTTTGTCTCGTGAACTCCGCATTTGTTCCTACCACGTCGATGCTTGCCCCTTGAGTCTAATGGCAATTAGCTTCACCTTCATCCGATTTTAAAGCTATTAATATTCAAAGATTCACTCCACTTTGTCCAGCAAATCTACAAAACTCTCTACTTGTAATGTACTTGAAAATTCAGGTATTTCAACCTGAAAACCAAGGTCTTCATAAGGCTCCTCCCGAACATGACGTTCCTAGCTAGTAGCCTGACGATAGTAAGGATTCTCGAAGGTAGACTCAGATCCTTGATCTGAAATCTCCTCAGCTTCAATATTTCATGTCACCACTATTGTTGCCATCTGCTGGGTTAACTCTATAAATTGCCTCTATAAAGTCTCAATCATCATCATGTCCTAAACACTACTTTCACAGTGCTTGGTTTCCTCAATTGGGACTTGCCTGTTGTTGCAACCACGACCATGACCACGAAGACCATCCATTGAATATGACGCTTGACATCCTCAATCGGACACTGTCGACTCTAATACTAACTGACGTTGGGAATGATAGCAATTATCATGCGAGCTGATGAGAAGAGGAGAATTAAGGAGAAGGCAAGAAGAGAGAACCCTAAAAAATAAGGGAAACTCATCAGATTTACCAGAAATAGAAAATTTGTTATTAAAAGTGGGATGATACCTCATACAAATAAACATGTATTTATATAGACTATACACCATAAGACAAAGAAAGGAAAGAAATCACAATATTTAGATCTCAATTTAAATCTTATAGAAAAAGAAAAGAGAACTTTCCATAAAAGAAAATCTCTTGATAGAAATTAATATTTTACACTGTAATAGACTAACTATGACTCATAATTATCAAGAATATCAAAAATGCCCTAAATATCATAAAAATAAAAATAGTAACAAAATATTCAGAGGCTTAGATGAGAGGACAAACGGTGGAATTTAGGTCTGAAAATTGGTGGTTACTAGTACACCTATAACAAATATAGATTTTCAAATTATGCTCATGTGGCCACTAACATAGCTTGATTCTGAGTCCTAAATCAAAAGTTATGTTTGTTTAAAGTTCAAAGGATCAAGATCAAGTTGGGTTGATTCTGCATCACATTATTTCACATGAATTGTTCCAACTAGAGAGAAGAATGATATCAAATCACACTGAACGAAAGAAAAACAAATTATCTCTAATGCAAAAAAACTTGCAGTCAGTTCAATGACTAAAGAAAATGGGTATGGAAGCAATTGATAATGTAGTTGTTCAAGGTTGACAACAACATACCGCTTTGATTCGAATCTAGCGGGCTTGGAAAAAAGTGAAGCACAATAACTATAAACTACCAAGAACTACAAAAGAAAACTGTATTAATGGGTATTTTCATGGCTATTCTATTAGTATTTGGGTTTATCGACGAAATATCGACAGAAATATGGTAGTCGGGATAGATTGGGTCGTAGACAAATTTACCGACGTAATTTACATTCTGTAACTAGATAATGACAAAATAAATTTCTATAGGTAAATTTACTGACAATACTATAAATTCTGTTGGTATATTTAGTTACAGAATTAGTGTTTCTATCGATAAATTTAGATACAAAATTAGTGTTACATTGGTAATTACCGACAGAAGTTATAATTCCATCGGTAATTAGTAAACAAAAATCTATTCCCGTAACGTTAATTACCGATAGAATCATAAATTTCATCAATAATTACCTACAAAATCCTAAATTCCATTGCAAATTTACTAATAGAATAGTGAATTTCGTCTGTAACTATCGCAAATTTACACTATTCCTGTTTATGATAATTACCAGTGGAAACATAAATTCCATCGATAATTACCGATGAAACCTTTAATTTCGTCGATAAATTATAAATTTTTAAATAGATTCTACTTTAAATTTGCAATTATTACCCTGTTTACATTTTTCATATAGAAACAAATCATCACAAACCATGTTTACATTCCATTATATTATACACAAACATTCATAATTCATACACAAGTAACTAATTCATTAAACTATACATTCACAAATTCATTACAATCCATACACAAACAATCAAATTTACTATCCAAATCCATACAAACTAACACAATAAACTATCCAATAACGATACATAAATTTAAAGATATACAAATCATGTCCATAATCTACTACAAAGATATACAAATAGAATCCTATAAAATCGACTACCAAATTTTGTAGAAAGTAAAAAAAATGATAGATTATTATCAAAATCATGCAAGAAAAATTAATTCAAAAATTAATAAAGACAAAATACAATAAAAACATAAATGTATAACTAATTTTACAAGTAAAAAAATACCTAAATAATATTTTGGATATCTAATAGTGGTGATATATAGACCAATGAATTATCCTGAGGAAATGTAATACAATTAGAGATCAGCATATTATAACATCAAAACCGAATAAATATATTTGTATGTTTTATGAGTGATAAAAAAAACTAAGTTGCAGTTAAACATACCTCATAAAAATGCAACTCAGTAAGGTCCTGTGGGTCTTAAGTCTCATGAGACTCGAAATGATGATGTAATTGGTAAATTAAGTAATGACTGCTTCCATCTCGACCAAGATAGAATTATCTCTCACTTCTCGATTGGTCATCCTCTGCTCCACTGTTACCACTTGATCCTTCAGTTCTTGATTTTCTTATTTAAGCAACTACAACTCAGTAGAAAAAGAACTAGGATAAGGCATCCTCAAACAATCAAATGCAGCTTTAGCTTGGGAGCCAAGGTCGTAGAGGGTGGAGTTCTTTGTTCTTCCACCAATAATATCATAATAAATATCATTTCTCACCACTATGGATAGAGCCTGTGACTCTCCTCCCTCTACTAGTGGTGCAGATGTCTAGGCCACTCTATTAGTCATTTCCTCCTGTGTGAAGAAAAGTATATGATTAATATCTGGTACATAATTACTAAAGCTAATCATTGTTAATAGTTATATGTAATAAAGTTAATATTCGTATGTCTATGGTCCAAGATCGAGAATCGACAAATATTATATCACTTTCCTTGTAAGTCTTGTTAAATATCTCCCAACAACTGGGAGGTCTCTATAGAGTATGTTCTTGCATACAAAAAAAGTAGCATCAAATTTATACAAATTTGAATTAAAATTTTCTTATATAACTTTAAATTAAACTCACTAAATTTGGACATGCTCTACAATAGACTTGGATCTGGAAGTATAGCCTACTGGCTCTATATTCCTATTTGATAGAGCAATTGCAAAATTTAACCTCAACCTATCTACAACCCAGGTGGCAGTCCATGAAGTTAGATCTCTTCTGATACATGATTTGGCCTCATGCCCTTCTTTCTCAAATTGTATAAGAAGTCCTTGTACAATCTTACACAATAAATATTTTAAATTTCTATAAATTAAACCTCCTATCTTGTCTCCCATGTATATTTTTTCTATAATAATAAGTTAAAAATTAGTATGCTAAAGGATAAATTTATGATACAATACCAAACATATTCAATTTACTTACTAGAAATTCCTAATAATAGAAATCCTTCATCTCCTAATCTACATGCCTCCATATAGTACCAAAAACACAGACTCACTTTTAAATTTTTTGCTTATGTACGTCAATACCTAATGCCCATCTGGAGTAAAATTGTATGAAAAAATATTAAGGTATGAGAAATATGTTATAAATAAAGTCATATGTGAATTTGAATTACTAATAACAAAATACTTATGACTCCCCAACAACCCTCAACACTGTATGGCTAAGGGGTGTGACTACCTGGTTTGACATGCTAATATCTGTAAAATAACATTACAATCATATAATATTATTACTAACATCATGATATATGGAAAAAATAAGATGGAACCATAACTTACTTGATGAAAAATAATGCTAATATTTAATCATTATTATAATCTAAATCATGCACATTAATAGTTTCTAAGTTCTCGTCGCTAGACTATGCTAGTTCAACAAGCTCCTCACCGTTGGGCATCTTTCCATCATCTATCTTCTCGTAAGTAACATTAACATCTATAAATAATTGTGATGTGAATTGAAGTTGTGAATCAACTGAATGTCTCTCCACTTTATCTTTCAAAAATGTATCATGGTTTTGAGTAGTGATGGTGTTCAGCATTTCTATGGTTGAGCGAGACTTCATTTGATAAACAGGCAACCATTCACTATATCTTCTTCTCTTCGTAGGGTATTCAAGATAGAAAACTTAACCCTCTTGTACTGCGAAAATGAAAGGTTCAAACTTGTTGAACCTTTTATTTTCATTAACCTCAACTAAATTTTAGTTTGTGTATATTCTAGTCTACCATACATACCTTTTTATAGGTAATGTAGGATATTTAACCTCTATAATTTTGTCAAATCTACCATACTAATCAAAATTAATGTCACTATTCTCAATAGATCCTTTAATACAAATACCAGAATTATAGGTTAATATGTATGAATCTCGTTATGCCACATGGAATTTGAAGCTATTAACATAGTAACCAGAGTACACTATTATCTTACGGAGAGGTCTATGCAAGATTTATTATCCTAGAATCTTGCACATTTGATATTCTACGATCGTTCATCTATAAAAGTATTTATGATATAAATTAAGTGGAAATTTGATACAAATGCTTGCTTACCATAAATTAGGGGAAATTCTTCAACTAAATAGGCATTATATATTGACCCCTCAACTCTTGCTTTGTTATAAATATTATTCTTTAATTTTCTCAAAAATCATTCAAATGGATATATCTAATTGTACTATACATGACCAGCTATTGTGCCTCGTAAGGTAGGTGAACTGGTAGATGTTCTATTGAATAAAAAACTTGGTGGGAAAATGCATTCAAGCTTACATAGTATGAGAGGAATGCCTATTTTTACATGAAGCATATCAACCATCATAATACACCTCATTGTCAAATATCTAAAAAATATACTCAATTCTGTGAGTGCTTGTCAAACATTTTGAGGAAGTAAGTTATAGAAAGCTATGGAATAAGTCTTTGCATGAATACATGACAAACATGACTTTTCATTCCAAACATCTTTAACTTGTTCATATCTACGTATTGAGCCACATTTGAGGCATACTCATATGGAAATTTGATTTCTTTCAACCAACTACATAAAACTTGCTTACCATCTTTGTACAATATATAAAAAGCCTTGGAAATTTATTGGTTGTTTCATCCTAATACAAATCTAGTCTGCTGACTAGTTCTTTTAATTCCTCACATGATTTTATGGTGTCTTTAGTTCTTCCAGGAACATTCATAACAGTGTTGAAGATATTAACGAAGAAATTTTTCTCAACATGCATCACACCTAAATTATGTTAAATGAGTAGGTACTTATAATATGGCAGCTCCCAAAAAATACTTCTTTTCTTCCAACCACACTAGTACTGCCAAACAATATATTCATTTATCTTATCAGAATTAGGTTGAGATACTGGTAGAAAATCCATGGATGTATATTTGGTCAATGATTTCTTTATTTAACTTGATGTTGACAGAAGTTTTCTAATTATAACATTCTTAATGAAATTTTTCTTATTTCTCCTTAAAGGGTATTCAACTAGAAAAAACTTACAGTGAATCAAACCAAGATACCTTCCCACTTCAAGGTAATGAAAATACATCAGACTTTATTATACAATGTGGGCATGCTAATTTACCAGTTGTGCTTCATCCCGACAATATTGAGTATGCTGAAAAATCACTGATCATCTATAATAAGGCAGCATGCAATGTAAAATTAGTTTTACTTGTAACATCAAAAGTCTCTGGGACTATGTTGCACTCCGCAAGTGTACGGAAATGTCGCAAGTAATATAAAAGATTATCGTATCCACAGGGACTGGAATAAGCACTAGAAATGTCTCAATGCGAATTAGCTAAACAACTATCCAATTGTTTCAAATGCAAAGTGAAGGTAAACAAATCTAATATAAAAGATCAACAAATAAGAGTTTAGTGTTTTGGGTTATGATAAAGGGAGATTCTAGGAGTTTCGGTTTCTTTGTAAGATTTCTCGAATATAATGGGTTCAACAATTCTTATCCCTCAATTGCCAAACACTTGTAGAAAGTTGCCGGTTTTCTCTTGTAATAGATAACCGGCTAAGGACTGAGAAATGTATCTAAATATGATCAATTAGACGTGAACCTATGTTGTCCTTACACAGAAGCGCACCTATTACTATGCCTTCCTCGGATATCAACATAGAAGCCTACAACTTATTAATCTATCAGGATACAAGAAACTAAGCACAAGATCCATCCTACTCTCTTAAATGTTCCTATTTCCTCTTCAAGATTATCTCTCAAACGTCCTTACACGGGCTTGCACCTGTCACGTGGATCCCTCGGATGATCGAGTGAGAGTTTATCATTACAAAGTCCACAAGAAATCCAAACAATCAATCAAGAATGAGAATTAAGCACAAATCACCATTAATCATTCAAGATCTAATTGATACAAGCAAGACAATGTCATTGAAACAAGAAAATGGCAAATCCATAAGAGATTACATCAATCCATCATACAAATACTCCCTTAATCCTAGAATACAAGATCTACTCCATGAATCGAGGAAGAATACCCGAAGAAATAAAAATTACAAGCATTTCTTAAATCCCCAATCCAAGAAACCAAGAAAAGGGGAAAAGAGAAAACTTATCTACGAAGAAGCCTCGCCTTCGGATCCAATCCTCGCTCCGGAATCGAAATCGTCAAGAACTCCCCTCGAATCACCCAGAAATCCTCCCAAGAATGGGAGGATACCACCAAATCTTGCCTTCTCCCAAAGGGGGGAGAGATCCTCTTTCAATTCATGAAGGAGGGTTTAAATAGAGCAGGAAATCGGGCGCCACACGGCCCCATGACACGGCCGTGTGAGATTCACACGGCCATGTCCAGTTCCTTCTCTGCCAAAGCTGCACGGCCGTGTGACTCACACGGCCAGGACGGCCACCACCTGCTTGGTCTCTGGAAACCTCACACGCCCGTGTAGATCTACACGGCCATATAAGGCATCTGCTCTAATTTCTTCAAATCAAGACATGACCGTGTGAGATTCACACGGCCATGTCCTCTTCCCTTCCTGTTAAAACAACACGGTCGTGTGTGGTACACGGCCTGATGCTCTCTCCCTTCAATTCCTTCCAAGCTTGCCCGAGGACGCATAATCTTCACCAATTTCGACTCCTGTGTACAGAAAATGCACAAAAAGCATATCTCCGAACCAAAAGAGTAAATATGCTAAAAGGAAAGCTGGAAGTATAAAAATGCATAGATCAAGCATGCTCAAAGTATTTAAATGTGCGTAAAAACATGCATAAAAGAGTATATAATCTACGTACATCACACCCCCAGACTTAAACCTTTGCTTGTCCTCAAGCAAAATGCTGCAGTCTAAATTCATATGTTCTACAACACATTCATAAAACCTAGTGCACTTTCCTAACTCTATCAAAAAGTTTCATTAACAAGCGTGATCATGGAAACAAGTAAAGTATGGTTCAAGCATAAGAATCTTGTGCACAGTGTAAAAGTAACTCAACACCCTTCAAGTTTCAATCCATGTCCTAGTCAAGTCGTCATCAAATTTGAATTCCTAATGTTTCCAGTGAAAGACAAGTAACCAGTGATAGGCACTTACTCACCATTCACTTGGTTCATATTTCTCAACTAACCCAAGGTCTCAAAGGTGTGCTCAATCTCAAGGGAAGCTAAGCAGTCATTTCCCCAGTAACCTAACTCGGTCTCAAAGGGGTGACTTGCTAGATTCCACTCATGACAACTGTTTTTTATATCCCTTATTTTTTTTTATTTTTTATTTTTATAAGTGTTTGCATTGTGCAAAACTTATTCACAAATGTACTTTTAGCACACATGTTGGGATATTTTGATTTTTCCAAATGAGCTTTAATGATTTGAGCCTCATCTAGTAACCAAAATGAAAGTTGAGAAATTACCATGGAAACCAAGTACTAAGCAAACAAGATGAATCATGACTATTTCAATGACATCAACTATTCAAGCATCAAGCACAAGTGTAGTGAAGATAAAATCCTTAAGGTTGAACCAAAACTAAAACTCATCACCATAAGATTCTTAGCTTATTAATGCTTCCCAAGATAGAAAAAAGAACTACACAAAGTTTACTACTAGCATCATTCGAACATCATGAATCAAGACAATAATCGTGCTAACATTTCACTTGGATCCAAGAAAGCATATAAGCGAAGATTTGATGTTCTCAATTTTTTTTTTTTTTTTTTTGCCATGATTATTTCAAAAACAAGCAAAATAAAGCAACAAGCAATGAAAATAAGAACCAACATGAAAAACTAACAAAAAACTAAAATCTGAAAACCAAACCATGACAGTACATGACACCCCCCCAGACTTAAACTTTTCATCGTCCCGATGAAATCAATATGGTGGAGGAGGTGGAAAATCAAGTAAATCAGGAAAGAAAGATGCAAAATCATTAACAAACCATTTAACTTCGTTTCTAAAAAAATTATGATACTCAAACAATTTATCAATATCATCCTGCACAAATCTCATAAAACCTCTAAGATCTTCATGAAATTCCATTTTAGCCTTATAAGCATTCATCATTTTAGAAATTTTATCACACAATTCTCTCTCACTCTTAAAACAATCTTGTAACTTTTTAAATAGTTCCTCCTCCATAAGCTTCTTATTCTCAAGAAATTCATTAGTTGAATCTAAATCACTATGAATATTCTTTAAAGCAGAATTAAGTTCTTGAAACATAAAACTATGAATCTCTTGGTTACCCTTAGAAACATTTCTTGGAGTAAAAGATGACAAAGCTCTAGATTGTTGTCTAGCTAACTTTAAACACCAATTCTCTTTATTATGAATTGTAGTAAAATCATGATTGGGCAATTTTAAAGGGAAACCATTTTTAATGAATAAACTAAATCCATGCTCTTCATGCTTAATCATTTTCATTGCTAAACATGAATTCAAATCCAATGTACAAGAACTCTCCACCACCTCTAATTCACTCAAATCACATCCTAATACTAAGGCCAATTGAGTAAGTAATCCCCCTAAAATAATAGGTGTGGTAGAATTCGATTTCCCTAATTTTGCCAAATGTTTAAGAAAGAAATAACCAGAATTAATTTGAACATTTTCGACCATTGCCCACAAACAATACAAATCTACAAGTCTTACTGATCCCTCTTTGTCCTCCCTTCCAAATATAGTGTTTTTCATGAATAAGTAAGCATATTTAAAAATAGGATTGATAATTTGGGAAACTCTAGAATTATGAGGATCAAATAGCGGTTGTTCAGAAATTTGTCGCCAAAAATGTGAATTGTCAAATTGGGGCAAAATCACACACACCTCATTCTTTGGCAATTCATAACAAGCATTAAAATCTCCCAACGTCCATTCATAACTTTCATCAAACAAACGAAATTTAAGCTTCCCCCCACCTTGAACATTATCAACCTCTATTGAGCTTAAAAATTCAAAAACAATTCTAGGATAAGTAGGATATTTTATGTTCACTAAACCACTCCATCCTATCCTTTCAAATAACCAAACCAAATCATCCTTAAACCTCAAAGTTTCTAAAGTTTCAACATCAAGAAACCTAGTGCCTAAAAGAGGTCGTTTACATAAAGAAGAATATCTATACCGTTGCTCATCACTAGAGAAAACAATACCAAAGTCATTAGAAATACCTTTAAAGCAAACATTCCTCTCCTTTCTTACAACCACCTTCTCCTTCCCTTTTCTTGTGGCCGAAATCTCCTCAATCACGTTTTCCATGGAAGAAAATCAAATCTCCTTAAGAAGAATGAGAAAGAAAAATTAGAAGAAGTAGTTTAAACCTTTAGAAATGGGAAAATAAGAAAGAGGAACGAGCGGCGGTACACGGCCGTGTACCGCCCACACCCTGTGCCCTAATTCCTTAAAAAGATGTGGATCAGGCCGTGTGATATCACACGGCCATATTCATTTCTCATCGCACGGCCGTGTCTGTGACACGGCCCCCTTCTCTTTCTTCTCTGGATTCCAGACACGCGTCGTGTCTGGAACACGGCCTAGAACTCTTTCTCCTCGGGATTCTTTACACGGTCGTGTTTGAGACACGGCCTAGACCTTTTTCTCCTCGGGAGATCCTACACGGCCGTGTCTGGATGACACGGCCCAAGCACTTCCCTTCTATGTCATGGCTTAACCTGAAAATAAAATTAAAAACAAGTAAAAACCAACAAAATGAATTTATACTAGCTAAAAGAATTCAATCTGGAGGGCGAGGTTCAGAAAAATACAACCTTTGTACCTCTTCTATTTTCGTACCATGAATATATTTTTTCAAACGTTGACCATTTACCTTAATTATCCCAAAATCTTTGTTCCAAATATCTACAGCTCCAAAAGGATAAACCTTCTTTACCTCATATGGACCCGTCCACCTTGACTTAAGCTTCCCAGGAAAAAGTTTTAATTTTGAATTGAACAACAAAACCAAATCTCCTACATTAAAGTCTTTACGAAGAATGTGCTGATCGTGCCATTTCTTCGTCCTTTCTTTGTAAGATTTAGCATGCTCATATGCATCCATCCTTAATTCATCAAGTTCGTTCAACTGAAGCTTCCTTTTCTCCCCTGCTTCCTTTAAATCCATATTCAAATTTACAATTGCCCAATAAGCCTTATGTTCTAGTTCAATTGGAAGATGGCAAGGCTTACCATAAACTAATCGAAATGGGATCATCCCAATAGGAGTTTTATAAGCAGTTCGATATGCCCATAAAGCATCATCTAATCTCAATGCCCAATCCTTTCTTGAAGTGGATACAGTCTTTTCCAATATGGACTTAATTTCCCGGTTAGATATCTCAGCTTGCCCATTAGTTTGAGGATGATAAGGTGTTGCTACTTTATGCTTCACTTCATATCTTCTAAGTAAGTTTTCAAACTGTTTCTCTATAAAATGTGATCCTCCATCACTAATGACTGCCTTTGGCACCCCAAATCTTGGAAAGATAATACTCCTAAATAATTTGATAACTGTTTTCGCATCGCACATAGGGGATGCCACAGCTTCTACCCATTTGGACACATAATCTACCACCACAAGAATATACCTATTCCCATATGAAAGAGGGAAAGGTCCCATGAAATCAATTCCCCAAACATCAAATAACTCAACCTCAAGAATGTAATTTAACATCGTTTCATTTCTTTTAGTTATATTCCCAGTTCTCTGACATTGATCACAAGACTGAACAAACAACTTAGCATCCCTGAATAAGGTTGGCCAATAAAATCCTGCTTGAAGAATTTTCGTAATCGTTTTTGAACTACCCAAATGTCCTCCATAGGACGAAGAATGGCAATGAAACAAGATATCTCTAACTTCTTCTTCAGGTATACATCTTCGATAAATCACATCATTACACTTCTTATATAGGAGAGGTTCATCCCAAACATAATTCTTAACTTCGAAAAAAACTTTTCCTTTGTTGATGAGAAAAATCCGGAGGTAACACTCCACTAGCAAGGAAATTCACAAAATCTGCATACCAAGGAGTTTTCACACTTGATAAAGCTAATAAGTGTTCATCCGGGAATATGTCATCAATAGGTAAATCAAAATCCACCTCATTTTCTGACTTTTGAGATATTCTAGACAAATGATCCGCTACTACATTTTCAGCTCCTTTCTTATCCCTAATCTCAAGGTCGAACTCTTGCAAAAGTAAAATCCACCTGATTAACCTAGGTTTAGCGTCTTTCTTTCCAAGTAGATACCGAATAGCTGCATGATCAGTATATACTATTACTCTTGATCCTACTAGATAGGATCTAAATTTATCAATAGCAAATACCACTGCCAATAATTCTTTTTCTGTAGTAGAATAGTTTACTTGGGCTGCATCAAGTGTTTTACTTGCATAATGGATCGCATGTAAAATCTATTTCTTCGTTGTCCCAAAACTGCTCCTACAGCAAAATCACTAGCATCACACATTATTTCAAAAGGAAGATTCCGATCAGGTGCTTGAATGACTGGAGCTGTTGTAAGAGCATTCTTGATTTTATTAAAGGCTTCAATACATTCGCTATCAAAACAAAACTCAACATCTTTAATCAACGGCGCCAAAGTAGAGGTGGATGGTAATGTTATTCCCACAGATTTTATCGTGTTGGACATGGAAGAGGACCCCAGGATTCCTATCATATTAGGAAGACCTTTCCTTGCTACAGCTGGAGCTATAATTGATGTCAAAAATCATAAGCTTTCTTTGGTAATTTGTAAGGAAAGGTTGGAATATGATTTATCCAATATCTCTAACCATGTCTCGTCTCTTTTAAATGCTTGTAGCAGGACAAGCATTTATAAACTTGAGGAATGGAATTTCCATCCTCATGGAAGGCCACCAAACGAAGGAGACAATGTGGTGGAAGATGTTGGAAGAAGATCTCCCAACAAAAACGAAAAGTATATCTGTCCTCCAAGGGCGAGGAAAAGAAGTGAATGATCAAGTTTGGTTGAGCTAAAGACCTTAAACAAGCGCTTCTTGGGAGGCAACCCAAGGGTTCTTTTAGTTAGTTTTGATTTGTATTTTAATTTCTTTTAGTTTGATGCATTCTTTTGATTTTGTTTTCAGGTTAGGTGCAAAACAGAGCCCGGCCGTGTGCTATACACGGCCAGGCAAAGGTTGCAGAGAAGGGAAGTGCTTGGGCCGTGTCATCCAGACACGGCCGTGTAGGATCTCCCGTGTAAAGAATCCAAAGAAGGAAGAGGGAGAGGCCGTGTGGATCTGCACGGCCCATGTAGGAGAGTTATTAAAGTCCTCTTTCTACCTTACACGGCCAGATCTTGGCCGTGTTCCGCACACCCCCAACTCTCCAAAACATATCTTTCTCTCCCAATCTCTTAAAACCTCCTCTCTAATCTCTCAAGATCTCTTAGATCCGGATTCTCCTCCTCTCTAAGACTTGAACTTTTTGTTCTCCTAACCTAAGATCTTTACTCTTTGAAGTTTTGTTCTTTGAGTTCCATTTTTCCAACCCTAGATAATTCTTCCCCTATCTAAAATCATCAAGATGTCCAATATTTTGAAGAAACTTCACAAAGGAGGTGGTGGATCCAGTGGAGACAAAGAGAAGGAGCCATCAAGGGACAAAGGAAAACAACCAGTGAAGGGCAAAGGCAAAAGGACTTCATGCAACGAAGGTAATGACAATGAATTCAATATTATGTTTAGAAATGATGATCAAGTAACTAGATTTGCAATTCTTGTCAATAGAAAGATAGTGTGTACTAGATATATGGACCCAACTGTTCTTGATATGCTTGGAATTAGGGAAGATGTAGATTTGATGATTGGGTTTTTGGATTGGAGTGATATTATGTACACACATTTTCCTACATATTCTCGTCTTGTTTTGGAATTTTTAAGTTCATTGGATGTCCATTTTACTAATAAAGATGATTATTTTGGAAAAATCTCATTTAGAGTAATGAATCAAGAATTTCTATGGGCATTTAGTGACTTTAATTCTTGTTTTGGATTAACCACCGGTAGCCCTCGTAGGTTTGATCCAAGGTTTAATTGGAATCATTTTTGGAATGCAATAACTGGGTTAGATCAACCTTATGAGCCTTCAAGAGCTAAGGCCTCCCATATGCAAAACCCCATCTTTAGGTATCTACATAGAGTCATGGGTAAAACTATTTTTGGTAGGGGAGAGAGTGATGGGGTGGTTAAAAAGATAGAGCTTTATGCTTTATGGGCTATGCTTTATAAGGTTGAATTTGATTCTGGTTTTCATTTTGTTCAAACCTTATTAAGATCTGCTAGGGCATCATCGGGATCAATTGTTTTTGGTGGTTTGATTACCCGAATAGCTTATAATTTAAATCTTGATGTTGATGGGTTGGAAATAATTCATGGTAATGACATGATTGACATTGATGCATGTCTTGCTATGAAAATGATCGTTCGGGATGAGAATGGTTTCGCGTTTCCTAGGAGGAGTGGTTCTCCTTTACCCCTTCCTTTTCCTGAACGAACTACTATTCGTAACCCGACTAATTGGGTAATTTCTGAGTTAGATTTTGAGGATAACCCTTCTATACCTGGAGACACTGAGCCACATCATGAGCCCTCGTCATATGGACACCCGCAGCCTTCTAGTTTTATGGAGCCCGCTAGGCATTCTTTTGCATATGGCACGGGATCTTCTAGGTTTGATTTTTCAGATTTTCGTACGTCTCTAGAATCACTTCATGAGAAGCAAGATTCCCAACGAAAAATGTTGGAGGGGCGCTTCTCTTTATCTGATGATCAGTTTAGGGAGGTACAAAATCATTTTCAGTTTACGAGGAATTTTCAAGGTCAAGTGGCTGAGTTTGTGCAGGATTATGATACTGATCAGGCTAGGATGAGAGATTTTATGCAGAGCATGATGCTTACTAGCCAACAAGTAGATTCTTTATATGAGTATCATAGATCCTTGGGTGAGATTCCAGGTTTTCCTAGTTTTCCTATTGGCCAACCACGTCGTAGACCTCCTTTCCCTCGTCCACCTCCACCTCCTCCACCATATTGATTTCATCGGGACGATGAAAAGTTTAAGTCTGGGGGGGTGTCATGTGCTGTTTAGTTTGGTTTTCAGTTTTTAGTTTTTTGTTAGTTTTTCATGTTGGTTCTTATTTTCATTGCTTGTTGCTTTATTTTGCTTGTTTTTGAAATAATCATGGCAAAAAAAAATTTTGAGAACATCAAATCTTTGCTTATATGCTTTCTTGGATTCAAGTGAAATGTTAGCACGATTATTGTCTTGATTCATGATGTTCGAATGATGCTAGTAGTAAACTTTGTGTAGTTCTTTTTTCTATCTTGGGAAGCATTAATAAGCTGAGAATCTTATGGTGATGAGTTTTAGTTTTGGTTCAACCTTAAGGATTTTATCTTCACTACACTTGTGCTTGATGCTTGAATAGTTGATGCCATTGAAATAGTCATGATTCATCTTGTTTGCTTAGTACTTGGTTTCCATGGTGATTTCTCAACTTTCATTTTGGTTACTAGATGAGGCTCAAATCATTAAAGCTCATTTGGAAAAATCAAAATATCCCAACATGTGTGCTAAAAGTACATTTGTGAATAAGTTTTGCACAATGCAAACACTTATAAAAAAAATAAAATAAAATAAGGGATATAAAAAACAGTTGTCATGAGTGGAATCTAGCAAGTCACCCCTTTGAGACTGAGTTAGGTTACTGGGGAAATGACTGCTTAGCTTCCCTTGAGATTGAGCACACCTTTGAGACCTTGGGTTAGTTGAGAAATATGAACCAAGTGAATGGTGAGTAAGTGCCTATCACTGGTTACTTGTCTTTCACTGGAAACATTAGGAATTCAAATTTGATGACGACTTGACTAGGACATGGATTGAAACTTGAAGGGTGTTGAGTTACTTTTACACTGTGCACAAGATTCTTATGCTTGAACCATACTTTACTTGTTTCCATGATCACGCTTTTTAATGAAACCTTTTGATAGAGTTAGGAAAGTGTACTAGGTTTTATGAATGTGTTGTAGAACATATGAATTTAGACTGCAGCATTTTGCTTGAGGACAAGCAAAGGTTTAAGTCTGAGGGAGTGATGTGCGTAGATTATATACTCTTTTATGCACATTTACATACTTTGAGCATGCTTGATCTATGCATTTTATATCTTTCCTTTTAGCATATTTACTCTTTTGGTTCGGAGATCTACTTTTTGTGCATTTACGTACACGAGTCGAATTAGTGAAGATTATGCGTCCTCGGGCAAGCTTGGAAGGAAAGAGCATGACCGTGTAGTTTTAACAGGAAGGGAAGAGGACATGGCCGTGAATCTCACAGCCGTGTCTTGATTTGAAGAAATTAGGCGGATGCCTTACATGGCGGTGTGAATCAGAGGCCCAGCAGGTGGTGGCCGTGTGCACCACGGCCGTGTCAAGGGCGTGTGGCGCCCCATTTCCTGCTCTATTTAAACCTTCCTTCATGAATTGAAAGGGATCTCTCCTCTGGGAGTGAGGATTGGATCCGATAGATAAGTTTTCTCTTTTCCCTTTTTGGGTTTAGAAATGCTTGTAATCTTTATTTCTTTGGGTATTCTTCCTCGATTCATGGAGTAGATCTTGTATTCTAGGATTAAGGGAGTATTTGTATGATGGATTGATGTAATCTCTTATGGATTTGCCATTTTCTTGTTTCAATGACATTGTCTTGCTTGTATCAATTAGATCTTGAATGATTAATGGTGATTTGTGCTTAATTCTCATTCTTGATTGATTGTTTTGATTTGTTGTGGACTTGGTAAAGATAAACTCTCAGGTGCAAGCCCGTGTAAGGACGTTTGAGAGATAATCTTGAAGGAAATAGGAACATTTAAGAGAGTAGGATGGATCTTGTGCTTAGTTTCTTGTATCACGATAGATTAATAAGTTGTGGGCTTCCATGTTGGACAACGTAGGTTCACGTCTAATTGATCATATTTAGATACATTTCTAGTCCTTAGCCGGTTATCTATTGCAAGAGAGAACCGGCAACTCTAAGTGTTTGGCAAAAAATCTCCCTTTATCATAACCCAAAACACTAAACTCTTGTTTGTTGATCTTTAATATTAGATTTGTTTTCCTTCACTTTGCATTTGAAACAATTGGATAGTTGTTTAGCTAATTCACATTGAGACATTTCTAGTGCTTATTCCAGTCCCTGTGGATACGATAATCTTTTATATTACTTGCGACATTTCCGTACACTTGCGGATTGCAACAAGTTTTTGTGGCGCCGTTGCCGGGGAATGTTAACCGCAAGTGTACGGAAATGTCGCAAGTAATATAAAAGATTATCGTATCCACAGGGACTGGAATAAGCACTAGAAATGTCTCAATGCGAATTAGCTAAACAACTATCCAATTGTTTCAAATGCAAAGTGAAGGTAAACAAATCTAATATTAAAGATCAACAAACAAGAGTTTAGTGTTTTGGGTTATGATAAAGGGAGATTCTAGGAGTTTCGATTTCTTTGTAAGATTTCTCGAATGTAAATGGTTCACCAATTCTTATCCCTCAATTGCTAAACACTTGTAGAAAGTTGCCGATTTTCTCTTGCAATAGATAACCGGCTAAGGACTGAGAAATGTATCTAAATATGATCAATTAGACGTGAACCTACGTTGTCCTTACACAGAAGCGCACCTATTACTATGCATTCCTCGGATATCAACATGGAAGCCCACAACTTATTAATCTATCAGGATACAAGAAACTAAGCACAAGATCCATCCTACTCTCTTAAATGTTCCTATTTCCTCTTCAAGATTATCTCTCAAACGTCCTTACACGGGCTTGCACCTGTCACGTGGATCCCTCGGATGATCGAGTGAGAGTTTATCTTTACAAAGTCCACAAGAAATCCAAATAATCAATCAAGAATGAGAATTAAGCACAAATCACCATTAATCATTCAAGATCTAATTGATACAAGCAAGACAATGTCATTGAAACAAGAAAATGGCAAATCCATAAGAGATTACATCAATCCATCATACAAATACTCCCTTAATCCTAGAATACAAGATCTACTCCATGAATCGAGGAAGAATATCCGAAGAAATAAAGATTACAAGCATTTCTTAAATCCCCAATCCAAGAAACCAAGAAAAGGGGAAAAGAGAAAACTTATCTACGAAGAAGCCTCGTCTTCGGATCCAATCCTCGCTCCGGAGTCGAAATCGTCAAGAACTCCCCTCGAATCGCCCAGAAATCCTCCCAAGAATGGGAGGATACCACCAAATCTTGCCTTCTCCCAAAGGGAGAGAGACTTTCAATTCATGAAGGAAGGTTTAAATAGGCAGAAATCAGCGCCCCATGACACGATGGTGTGAGATTCACACCATGTCCGTTCCTTCTCTGCAGTGACTCACACGGACCCTCGCTCTGAAATGCTACGCAGGATGCACACGGCCAGACCCTTCGCTCTGGAAATGCTACACGGTGGTGTGGTGCACACGGCCACCACCGGCTTGGCCCTAGATTTACACGACCATGTAAGGCATCTGCACTAATTTCTTCAAATCAAGACACGGTGTGAGATTCACACGGCCATGTCTCTTCCCTCTGTTAAAACACTGCCGTGTGTGGTACACGGCCTGATGCTCTCTCCCTTCAATTCCTTCCAAGCTTGCCCGAGGACGCATAATCTTCACCAATTTTGACTCCTGTGTACAGAAAATGCACAAAAAGCATATCTCCGAACCAAAAGAGTAAATATGCTAAAAGGAAAGCTGGAAGTATAAAAATGCATAGATCAAGCATGCTCAAAGTATGTAAATGTGCGTAAAAACATGCATAAAAGAGTATATAATCTATGCACATCAGACTATATTCCATAATTCATTCTGCTTTACAATTAGTGGTTGTAAGAAAACATCTTTCTTTTCTTTTGGATTCATTAGACCTAGAATAAATATAGTAAGGAACATAAATTTATCTTTCATACGCATCCATGGAGGTAAGTTATACAATGTTAATATAATTGTCCTAGATGAATATTGTTGCTCTGACTGACCAATGGCTAAAATTCATCTATAGAAAGTCTTAGTCTTACATTTTGTGGTTCCATTCCAAAGGAAGCAAATGTTGTATCAAGATGTTTCTGTTGGTCCTGATAGGCCAGTAAGAGGGTAGTGAATTGCCTGAAACCAAAGTTAAAAGAAATAATCTCTTACTTTTTCTTAGCAAGGATGCATAATTAAATTAAGCAACTAAAGATAATTAACATTAAAGAAATAACAACTTAACAGAAAAGAGGCGCAATAGTTACTTGGTTACAACCTAAGTGGTTGTTAATCCAAGGTGATTGAAAGCTCAATGAAAATCTTCATCGTTAAAGGCGGAGAAGCCTCTTACACTCTTTAAAAGCTCAGAAATAAACTAGAAATTAATTACAGAAGTTGTTGTTAAATTCCTAGGTCCAGGAGCCTTGTTATAGCTCCTAGAAAATATTATCCATTGCTTGAAGGCATCTTCAAGGTGGTCCAAGGCGCCTTCAATAGGATAGATTTTATCTACAAAAAATAAAATTTTATCTTTGGCTAATGGCTATTGAAAGCACCTTCCATAGGTTTAAAGGCGCCTTTCATAGGTTTGAAGGTGTCTTCCATGAGGCATTGAAGGCGCTTTCCATAGGCTATGAAAGACACCTTCCACAAGATAGATCAGCCTCCAGTTGGTCTTCTTCTCGTGGGTGTTGCTCCCATTATCCAGAGTTGAGTTCACTCGAACCCAACTCCTACCTTCTCCTCGAGCGGGTTTCCTCCTCAGCTTCTCGTCCCTTAAACATCGTGCACATCCTTCTCGTCCACCGGTGTACTCTTTCGTAGCTTTTCATCCCTCGAATGCACTAAGCACGTTGCCTCCCTTACTATGTCATCCTTCGCACTAGTTGTATCTTCCTCTCGACTTCTTATATTCCTAAGCTCTTTCACACTTAGACAAAATGATCAAATACACTTAACTTGGTTGACCACATCAAACTAACCCGGGGTACTTACAATCTCTCCCTTTTTTATGTGCGTCAACCCAAGTGATGTGCGTAAATATTATGATCATTTATGCATGTTTTAACGCACATTCACTTGCTTTTTACGTATACATTCCTTGCATGACCACCTCTTTTATCGTGTATTCATCATATATACTCTTTTGCTCAGATATCTGCTCTTTGTTTGATTTTGTGTTGACAGGGATAACTTTTGGAGCGAAAACGATGATTATCGACGCATCGGAACAAAGGAGAGAGTACGGTCGTGCAACCTTGCACGACCGTGTGGCCAATCCAGAGAGGGATCTGAGCACGGCCGTGCAACCCCGCACGGTCGTGCCTCACAGCAAGTAGCCAAGCAAGGAACGACCGTGCAACCCTCCACGGTCGTGCCTCCATGACCGAGACCAGGCAGTACACAAACGTGCAACCCTGTACGGTCGTGTCCACAGAGCCGAGCCCCAGCATCACAAGGTCGTGCCAATTGGCACAGTCGTGCAGCACACCCAGAGCCAAGAAAGAGCATGGTCGTGCCATCCTTGCACGGCCATGCCGTCACACCGCGCCCTAGCCTATAAAAGGGGTTTTAACCCTTTTTCGGGAGAGGGGAGAGCCGGGGAGAGAGCCGGGAGGCGAGCCGTCAACAAGAGAATCACTCTGGTGCCGTTCCATGCCGTCCAGGACATCGGTCCAGCGATCTTTCATCATGACATCAACTCCAAAAGCAAAGGATTGGATCCGAAGATCACTCGTCGTCGTTGGATAAGCATACTTCTTCTTTCTCTCTTCGTGTTTGAGAATTTGTATATTTAAATACATCATGTCTTCGGGTTTTTCTCCGACGTCTATGGAGTAAAGTCGTTGTTCTAGGATGAGGGAGTAATTGTGGATTGGTTTTGATGTAAGACTCATATTATGTTTATATCCATTGAATGATTTCGCTTGCTTTGTTTCGACTACTCGATCTCTTTGTCGTGTTGATTGATTGTGTAGGAATTGCCAACCTCGTAGAGGGAATACCCTAGATCGTACACCCTAGGGGCCCTAGTGACAGGGGTAATCCGTTCACGGACATCTAGGGTACTTCCTTGAAAGGAGAGGTGACTCCTTCACAAGGAAGTAAGAGACCAAACTAAGCTCCTTAATTCTATCTTTGATAACATCAATTAGAGTTGTGTCCTTGTGATCTACCGAGATGCCCTAGTGATAGGGGTTAACCGTAATAGGATTTCATAGGGATCATCTTTGTTTGGTGCTTAAGGATAGTTGCTTTAGTTTCTGGCGAATGCATGCTGATGGACAATGAGTATAGGATAGTATGTGATACATCAATACCACCACAATGAAATCAAACTCCTAGAACTCTTCATTACCCAGGTTGATTTCTTCTCGTTGCTAGTTCTCGTTTCCACTTTTAATCTCTTTCCTTAGATTACTCTCAACCATCGATAGTGTAGCTAATCCTAAGTGTGTCATCACTAGTGCTTATAACCAGTCCTCGTGGGATCGATAATCTTTATTACTGACAACGAATCTGTGCACTTGCAAAAGCGTAACAAGTTTTTGACGCCATTGCCGGGGACTGCGTCTATAACATTGGTGATAGTCATACTAGATTAGACTAAACTTTGTTTTCTTTTCCTTTATCTTTCCTTTAGTTTGCATTTAGAGATAAATAATTTTATTCTTGTTTTTCTTTACTTTATGCATTTTTATTAAAAACACCAAAAATAATATTATTTCATCTTTTCCTCTTTACTATATTTCCTATCTTATTTTTGCATGCGAAGAGCTAATCTTTCAGGACAACTTCTACCGTTTGATGTAGAGATCAATAGGACTTTCCTGAGAATAAGAAACCTACAGAAGACATTTCAAGCAGCACAAGAATCTTCATAGATGGCTGATAAATTGTTGAAGGATTATGCAGCACCTTATGCACGAGGGGTTCGATCTAGCATCACTCGACCGCCAATCGAAGCCAACAATTTTGAAATGAAGCCTGCAGTAATTCACATAGTTCAGCAGAATCAATTTGGAGGAGGACCGCACGATGATCCAAACCACCACTTAGAGCTTTTCTACGAGATCTGCGGCACCATGAAAGTGAATGGAGTCCCTCCAGAATCAGTAAGGTTATTGCTTTTTGAATTCTCCCTGAAAGACAGAGCCAAGCAGTGACTAAATTCCCTTCCAACAAATAGCATTACATCCTGGGAGCAGTGTGAGCAGAAATTCCTGGACAAATTCTATCCACCAAGCAAAATTGCTCATATGAGAAATCTGATTGCAAGCTTCAAACAGATAGACTCAGAATCATTATTTGAAGCCTAGGACAGGTTCAAAAGTATGCTGAGACAGTGCCCCCATCATGGCCTTGAGAAATGGTTGGTTCTATACACCTTCTATAATGGAATCAACTATCACACGAAGGTATCCCTAGATTCTGCAATAGGAGGAGCACTGATGAACAAGAGTCTTGATGAAGCTGAAGAGATCATAGAGAATGTGGCATAGAATCACAATTAGTGGGCATCAGAAAGATCTGGTGGTTCTTTCTCAGGGAATCCAATAAAAGCGTCAAGGAAATTCAATGTAGATGTAGTCACTCTCATGTCTGCAAAGCTAGACGCTCTGACCAAGAAGTTTGATTCCATGGGGAACAACAACACCACGGCCAATGCGATAGTTTATGTTTGCGAGACTTGTGAAAGTACGGATCATGCTCAAGATACTTGCCCCCTAGGGCCAATACAAGCACAGATAAACTAACTTGAGCAGTGTGATGCGATAGTCAGCTACAACCAAAGGCAAAACAATCCATACTCCAACACATACAATCCAGGTTGGAGGAATCACCCAAACTTCTCATACCGGAACAATCAGGACCAAGGGCCAGCAAAACAACAGAGCTATCAACCTGGACAACAGAGCTACTCACTTGGGCAGCAGAGCTACTCATATGGACAACAGACTTTTCAACAGCAACCTTCACAATTGTCCAGGATTGAAAAGATGCTTGAAGAAGCTCTCTCAAAGCAAAAGGAGATAAAGAATGAGATCAAGTTGTTAACTCAAAGAATGGAAAATTTTGAGAAACATCAGAAGATGCAAGATAGCCAGATAACCCAGATACCCCAATCCATCTCAAGAGCATAGGGAGCATTCCCAAGGAAGCCAGATATAAACCCAGTGGAACATTGCAACCGCATCGAGCTGAGGAGTGAACGAACTTTGGGAGACCCCCAAATCATTACTCAGAAGAAACCTGACTCAGAGAAAGAGCCCTCTCCCCTAATGCCCAATCAGAATCAAAACAGGGATGAAGAGGAGGTTACTAAGAAAGTTGAAGGAACTCCTCAAGTTCCCCCACAGAGTCAGACGATTCCTTTCCCTCAGAAACTGATAACCTCCCAGAAGGATGAAGAGTTCAACCAATTCCTGAAGAAGATCAAGAAAATTTGAGTAGAAGTACCACTGATAGATGCACTGCACCAAATGTCGAAGTTCGCAAAGTTCTTGAAGGGTATTTTATCTAACAGGAGGCAGAAGGGTGACTTCGAGACCGTAGCATTAACAAAGAACTACAGCGCTCTACTTATAGCAATTACTCCACCAAAACTTCAAGATCCAGGAAGTTTCTCCATACCATGCAAAATTGGTTCTGAACTCATACCGAGAGCTTTCTGCGACTTGGGGGGCCAGCGTTAGCCTACTTCCATACTCTTTATGTAAGAAGCTGGAACTCCAGAATATTAAACTGACTATTATGGCATTGTAATTAGCCGACCATTCATATAGATACCCAATGGGAATAGTGGAAGACGTGCCAGTAGAAGTGGGTGGATGTATCGTTCCCACAGATTTCATTATCTTGGATATGGAGGAAGATCCCAAGATACTGATCATCCTTGGAAGGTCATTCCTTGCCACAGCTGGAGCCATCATTGATGTGAAAAATCACAGGTTATCTTTTGAGATCGGCAAAGAAAAGATCGAATTTGATTTATCTGATTCCTCCATCTGCAACCCCTCTTCTCAGGGCAATTCTAGCAAGATCAACATACACAAAGTCGAGGAGTATAGTTTCCATGAGAGTTCCCTCCAGCGAGCAATAAGAAATGCATGTGTCCCGCATGAGCGAAACTAAAGGTGCAGACTAGAGCATTAACCCTAGGAGGAGAGTCGTGCTTCCACGGGGTTAGTCCACATTAACTGAAATGGGGTTGAGCTAAAGACCTAAAACAAGCACTTCTTGGGAGGCAACCCAAGGGTTTTTCATTCTAGTTCTTTGTTCTAGTTTTGGTGAGTTTAGTCGAGTATTTTTATTATTTCTTTACTTTTAGGTATTCATTTTTAGGATGTGCAGAGCTTCCACAAGCTGGCCGTCAGCATTTCATGGGTGTGAAGGCGTCAGAGGAACCGAAAGAGTGAAAGGCGAGTCACCGTGAGCCTAAAGGAGTCGGTCATGTGATCCCACACGGTCGTGCGAAGCCAAAAGATGGATGAAGGCCACGAGATGTGAAAACTTGCACGACCGTGTGACCTATGCAGAGAGAAGAAGGACACAGGCCATGCCAATCGGCACGGTCGTGCGAGACTGCGAGAGAAGGAGAAGACTCAGATTGTGCCAATTGGCATGGTCGTGAGACTTGTGCAGAGAAGAGGGAGGAATGGGTCGTGCCAATTAGCACGGCCGTGCAACCTTGGCCGAGGGGAGAAAAGAGGAGGTCGTGCCAATCGGCACGGCCGTGCAGAATCCAACCTAACCCGGTCGTGTCTATAAGACACGATCGTGCCCCTACCCATGTGCGCCGCCCACTTCTTCAAAAAAAACCCTATTTCCATCTCCTTCTCTCCCAAAAGCCTTCTCCTCCCTACTACACCTCATCAAACCCTAATTTCCCACCTCTAGAGTGTTGGATCGAGACGCGCTAGAGGGGGGGTGAATAGCGCTCGTGGCTATTTGTTCGATTAACGGAAAACTATCAGAGTAATTAAAATGCAGCGGAATAAAATAAAGACAAAGACACAAAGGGATTTACTTCGTTCGGAGCCTAAGGCGACTCCTACTCGAAGGCCCGCGATCCTTGATCGCTTCCGGTGGGTAACAACTATAAGCTCGATAAGAATTACAAATTACAAATGCAACAACAATTAGAATAACTTTGTACCGACAACTTAAAGAAGAGAAAAACGAAGCTCCGGGTCGTCGGAATGTTGCAGCAGCACTTCGGAATGACTTTGTTAGCAGCACCTTGAAGAAGGAAAGCTCAGAACTTGATTTACTGAGATGCTGGTCGAAACCCCCTTATAAAGGGTGTTTAAGGCGCCTCCATGCTGCCTAGTCTTCCGCGTGGGTCAGATCTGAACTGGTCGAACTTCATCCCTTGGAGGCGCCTTATACCCTGCTCAAGGCGCCTTCCAAGGCGCCTTATACTCCCTTCAACCGCTTTTGCACCCGAGGTGCCTCCAAGCTCCATGGAGGCGCCTCGGACACTGTTCATCCGAGGCTTTAGGTTGCTCCTTTGCACCTGCAAGATACGTTAGTCCCAAACCATATCCTGCAACACAAAGTTAGCACAATAAACATGATAAATGAAGTATAGACAGTCTCCGGACTGTCCGAGTTTGACTTCGGGTTTCCGACCGAAAACCCTAGGTCGACCCGACGCCTACTATTCCCTCTACGGGGAACGCGTCCTCACCTACTCCACTCAGGAGATTTACCTGTTGCTAGTCGATCCTCCAGATCGACTGGACTTTTGCTCAGCACTCGATGCTTCCGGACTTTCCGCTGGACATCCGCTTCCCCGGCTAGTCCAGTCTTTCACCTGGTTCGCGACACCAGGACTTTCCACCTAGGGTTACCGCTCCCTAGGACTTTTGCCTGAAGACATCGACCTACCAAGACTTTCCGCATAGGGTTACCACCCCCTATGACCTAGGATTACCACTCCCTAGGGTTTTACCTTTTGCCTAACCGCAGCTAGGACTTTCCTGAAATTCTTAAGTAGACTTGTTAGACTATAAAACATCTTAACTTTGAATTCTTTGCCATTATCAAAACACGAGTTCGATCGTCGGATGTTTCCTGCACCAACAATCTCCGCCTTTTTGATTATGGCAACTCAAATTCAAAGTTAAGTAAATAAACGAATAGATAGACATTTTTAGCACAAGCAAATCTGCTAAGTATAGATGAACAAGGTAACTAAAGCAAGTTTGCCCTATATTCTCCCCCTTAACTTTTGCTCCCCCTTAACTTTTGCCTCCCTAATTTTTTAATTTTAACTTGAATTTATGTTCACATATTTACTTACTTTTGCTACTCTCCCCCTTTGCCATAACTCAAAAATGGGCAATTATAGATATTTGATTGAGTTGTACACAATTAAGGTCAACAGTTTAGCTATGTTCAATAGGGTGTGAAAGTTAAGGTCAATTGGAACTTAGTTTAAGTTTTAGGATAAGGTTATTTATTTATTTAAGTTTAGTTGGTCCTTAGGTCCAAGCATAAGTCATGTTTACTAGATTGATTTACTAGGTATCAGAGCCATAAAGAACAAAATATGCTTAAAAAAAGTGAGAGTTCTTTACCAACTGTCTAACCTTTAGTTACTTGCTGATTGTCTACAGGACAGTAGCTTTCACTAGGTTAGTCAAGTTAAATTATTTTGGTCCAGATAGACTTGACTAGAGCTGGAGAATTTAACTTGATTAATGTTTATTGCATATTTAACGCTCAAACTCATATTGATGCACAGATATAAGCATTCTTGAGTACAGGCTATACCCTATGCATCTCACGTCGTTCTATGTTTGTCAATCACAATCAAGGTAAACCTAGGTGCTTGTGAGATGCTCTGGCTTAATTCTAGGGGAACATGATATCTAGGGGGAAAACCTAGGTTAATTCCATAATTTTAAAATCTAGGAAAAAATTGGAGTTTTGAAAACTATTTTTTCTAGAATTTGAAAAAAATAGAACATAACACCTAAAACTGAGTAATAATAAGTCTAATCAATTTAAAACATCCAAGATATACATCAAAAGCTGAGTAACAGAAAGATCCCAGATGTCAATAGTATGTCAAGGCAAGTGAAAAGATAGAATCAAGCAGGTGGATCGTCGGCTGGAGGATCGGCTAGGTGCTGCTCAGGTGGCGGCTGAGGCTGTCCCTATCGGCAAAGCTCCCCTCGAAGAGATGCTGTCTAACACATCTCGTCGCGTCTGTGTGGACTGGATCTCAAGTCGAGTGAGTCTATCCTCGACAGAGAGTGATGCTGAAGATGACGGCCCGGCTGAGGAGGAGGGTCCGGCGGAGGTGGAAGGATCTGCGAAGAAGTCCTCTGCCAGAAAATCTGGCCACTCCTCATCTGCATCAGGTGCGCCCTCGGCCTCTGGAGAACCAGGGGCAGCAGTTGGTGGTGGTCGGCCCTTCCAGGCCAGAATCCCCTCGGCAGTGATCTCTGCCCCTGCTAATCTAAGGCTACGCTGACCGACCTCATCATAGAGGGTAAGTGGGATGAGAACCCCTCTAGTAATGTCTATCCTAGATCTGGAGAATATCTGGGTCAGGATATGACAATAAGGCATATGAATTACTCCAGATGTGACTGTGTTAGATGCAAGGATAATATTATGAAATATATGGAGGGCTATATCTATATCCAGGTGCTGGCTGAGGGCGTACAAGAAAAACGAGTGGGACGGTCGCATCGTCGAGACATCCCGAGTTGATAAGGGTAGAATACAGGCTGTCAGGACTCTGTACATAGCATAATCCTGAACTCGAAGAAGAGTGGATCTGAACTCAGTCAGGCCTAAGGGTCTCTCCTCCCCATAGAAATGCATGTAAATGTCGTCTAATGTAACGTGGGAATAGGGGGCACCAAAAGGTAGGGGCCTACTCGGATAACATAAAAATGTACACTCAGACTCCCTAATCTCTAGGCTGGTGCGAAGTAGTGATGGAGTGAACTGAATGTCAGTACCTCCTACCCTGGTGGTATAAGTTCTTTCATCAACCTTTTCAAGGTTGTGATAGAACTGGGCACATAGGTCTTGATTGACAGTCGTGGTGCAATCAACCAGTTTATCTAAATGATAATGGGTTATCATTTGGATAGTGGGTTGATAATTTTGTGACAAAAACTCCCTACCAATATATCTAGGTTTGATTGACTCAAAGGTAAACCTAGAGAAATCTATTTTATGCTGTTCCGAGGGGAATCTCGGGTCCGTGGAAGGGGCCCTTGCTGGTGTGGTATCCACAATACGACGCTTCCTATTTTTGACATAATGCAAAAAAAAATTGTAAAACTAGCAAGAATATAGGATTTAAGCAATTGAAGAAGGATTTAGATTGTACCTAGGAGGCATAGCTAGGAATGAAAGGGAAGAAAAGAGGTAGAGGGCGCCTTGGTTGGGAAGAATCCGAAGTAATCGGCGGCTTGCGGCGAAACACGAACGGAAGCAACAATGCTTCTGTTCGTGACAAAAGAAAGATTTTGAGGCGCCTCCTGATCCCTTTAGGGCGCCTTCGGAGGCGCCTTATGTAACGACCACCCTTCTTACTACTACTACACTCTAAGGATGACCGTTACTTACTACTAACTCTACTTAACCGGTGTGATTAAAAATCACATGGAAACCCTTACCGAAAAATTCCGGCAGAATCTCCCCTGTACCGGTGACCATATTTAACAATACATGCAATATATACTCAGCCACAAGCGGCTGGAACACATATCAATCAACCAAAAGGAATAACATCACCACGCAGTTTAATGAAATAAAAAATGAATAGCAGAAACAAAATAAAAACATACAATTAACTAACAGCGGAAGACTAAATGACTCATCTAATACATTCTTAATAAATGGCAATCTTAATAAATTCTTAAACTAAGTCCCAAGGCTTCCATAGTCCTGGCATCACACATCCTTCGAACACCTCCTTGTCGCCTTCCTTTCTATACCTTTTCCTTTCCTGTATCTGCAGTAGGAGGAAGTGCAGTCTATAAGCATAAAGCTTAGTGAGCGCTATCTAACTCACAAAAACTCGATATGCATGAATATAAATAAAGACATGCTAAAACTGAATACTAACATATAAAGCTACTCATGCTCATAAATAGCAAAGGAATCATACTAACTGAAATACTAAATGTATAGCTAATCATGCTCATAAATGGCAAATAACAGTAAACTAACTCATGCTCTTCTATTAGCAAAGAAACATACTGAAAGGCTAAACATGTAAAGCAAGTCTATACTATCATGCTTGCATAAAGAACTTAACTTACTGAATTCTAAACACCTTCTGTATCTTATTTCACTTGCTTAAAGACTTATTCTTTAATACTTATGTGAAACTTATTTTTTTTAATACTTTTATACTGATGTGAAACTTATTTTACTTGTTCAAAAACTTATACTTATAATACTTCAAAATAATAATCAACTTCTTCTTGGGCCTAGGCATAGTACCATCTTATGCGCGTTCCCTAATAGGTTGGGGTAGCGAGCCACCAATCCTAAAAGAGCATACCTCGGTCTACCAGGGCCAAGACCTGGATTTGTTTAACGACAACCTCGGAAGTCGGGTACTAGCCTCTTCTTAAAAGTAAAATACTTATAATCTTAATTACTTTTTCTTTAAATGCCTTGGCATTTTAATAGGCACCTTGTGTGCCAAAAATCCCTAAAGTCTTGACTTTGGGATCTACTTAAGGCCTCGGCCTTTTCTTTCTTTTCTCTTTCTTTCTTTTTACTTCTTAATGCTTCTAAAAGAATTTGATAGAACTCTTATTTTCCCACTAGAATACATGGTTGTTCATGCTTATTAAAATAGCAAATAAAAACTAAAGAAACTGCTCATGTGTATCTAGTAATAAAGAAAACTGATCATGTTCAACTCATAGCAATTAACAACTGCACATGCTCAATAATATGCTTAAACAATTCTACAACTTCAGTGCATGAATAAGGTCTAATAGCAAAACAAAAAGAATTGCTCATACCCAACCAGTAGCAAATGAAACACTGCATACGTTCAGCTAATGGTAAATGGAAAAACTGCACATGATCAGCTAAGGGTAAGTGAAAACAAAACATGCTCAGCTAAGGTAAGTTCAAACATCAAAGGAAAACTAGAAACTCTATCTATCATGCACAATGCAGGCAACTCAAAGATGATCAGTGCCACAGCAAATCCGGTGATCTCATATTCAACCTAACAGGTTCGAAATTAATGGTCATGGTAGCAACCAACACAAGCAATTTTATAGCATGCTTCAAAAAATCAAAAGACACAAACATATTCTTTACAGCATGATTCGAAATCAAGAAGAACAAGTCCGAAAACCACTCCTACATGCCATAAGGCCTGAGGTGAACACCCACATGCTTAATCTATACCCTTCATCCTCCTTCATACCTGGAGGCTCACGGTAGAAGGCACAAAACCACTAATCTTTACCACATGCTTCAAAAATCAAACTCACGGCAATAGCATAAAACCAAAATCCTTAAATCACGACAGCAAGGAAAACAAATCCCGGAGCTATCCTACTGCAGGTGAGTAGCAACTCACCTTCGTGTTCTTGGGCTTACAACCGAAGAAGAGAGAGAGATCTAGGGTTTGCGGCGAAGCTTGAGTTTCCCCGGCCGCTTCCTCCTCCGGAAGGAAACCTTCGCCGACCACCGGAGGAAGGAATCCTGGCGGCGGCTGCGATTTCGCCCGAGAAGGAGTCATGGACACCGCGTGAGAGAAAAGAAGAGGAAGGGAATAGGTTTCGGGAGAAAGAAAACCTAATCCTTTATAACTAAATCTAACTTTGGGTTCTCTTACGACTTAAATACTATTGGGTTCAGGTTTTACCGAGAAACTCGCGGCTGGTCTGTTGGTTAAACGAACTTCTGCTTAAAACCGAGGTTTCCGGTTCAAACCTCGGCTTGGACATTTTTTTGTCGAAACTTCCTTCGTTTAGTAAAAATACCAAACGACCTCCAAAAATTGCATAAAAATCTCTAGAATATTTCTATAGTATTTTTAAATATTTTTAAATTACTTTTAGGACTCTAATTGAAGAAATTTGGGATGCTACACCTTAAGGGCTTCTTAAGGCTCCTTAAGTGGGCGGCGGGAAATTTCCCACCACTGATTGAGGGCGCCTCCTCTTAGATGGAGGCGCCTACGGATTCTACGTGTCCAATTTTTTTTTTTTTTAATTAACAAATTTCTTATAGAATAGTTTTTGAAATAGTTTTGAAATTTAAGATTTTTTTTAAAATAATTTTGAAATTAAGTTTAGAATAATTTTGAAATTTAAAAATAATTTTGAAAGTTAAGTTTAAAATAATTTTGAAATTTAAGTTTTTAAAATAAAAAAATAATTTTGAAATTTAAAATAATTTTGAAATTTAAGTTTAAAATAATTTTGAAATTTAAGTTAAAATAATTTTGAAATTTAAGTTTAAAATAATTTTGAAATTTAAGTTTTTAAAATAATTTTTGAAATTTAAGTTTAAAATAATTTTGAAATTTAAGTTTAAAAGAGTTTTGAAATTTAAAATAATTTTGAAATTTAAGTTTAAAAAATTTTGAAATTTAGGTTTTTAAATAATTTTGAAATTTAAGTTTTTAAAATAATTTTGAAATTTAAGTTTAAAATAATTTTGAAATTTAAGTTTAAAATAGTTTTGAAATTTAAAATAATTTTAAAATTTTAGTTTTTAAATAATTTTGAAATTTAAGTTTTTAAAATAATTTTGAAATTTAAGTTTAAAATAATTTTGAAATTTAAGTTTAAAATAATTTTGAAAGTTAAGTTTAAAATAATTTTGAAATTTAAGTTTTTAAAATAATTTTCAAATTTAAGTTTTTAAAATAATTTTGAAATTTAAGTTTAAAATATTTTTGAAATTTAAAATAATTTTGAAATTTAAGTTTTTAAAATAATTTTGAAAGTTAAGTTTAAAATAATTTTGAAATTTAAGTTTTTAAAATAATTTTGAAATTTAAGTTTAAAATAATTTTGAAATTTAAAATAATTTTGTAATTTAAGTTTTTAAAATAATTTTGAAAGTTAAGTTTAAAATAATTTTGAAATTTAAGTTTTTAAAATAATTTTGAAATTTAAGTTTAAAATAATTTGAAATTTAAAATAATTTTGAAATTTAGGTTTTTAAAATAATTTTGAAAGTTAAGTTTAAAATAATTTTGAAATTTAAGTTTAAAATAATTTTGAAATTTAAGTTTAAAATAATTTTGAAAGTTAAGTTTAAAATAATTTTGAAATTTAAAAATAATTTTGAAATTTAAAAATAATTTTGAAAGTTAAGTTTAAAATAATTTTGAAATTTAAGTTTAAAATAATTTTAAAATTTAAGTTTTTAAAATAATTTTGAAATTTAAGTTTAAAATAATTTTGAAATTTAAAAATAATTTTGAAAGTTAAGTTTAAAATAATTTTGAAATTTAAGTTTAAAATAATTTTGAAATTTAAGTTTAAAATAATTTTGAAAGTTAAGTTTAAAATTAATTTGAAATTTAAGTTTTTAAAATAATTTTGAAATTTAAGTTTTTAAAATAATTTTGAAATTTAAGTTTTTAAAATAATTTTGAAATTTAAGTTTAAAATAATTTTGAAATTTAAAAATAATTTTGAAAGTTAAGTTTAAAATAATTTTGAAATTTAAGTTTTTAAAATAATTTTGAAATTTAAATTTAAAATAATTTTGAAATTTAAGTTTTTAAAATAATTTTGAATTTTAAGTTTTTAAAATAATTTTTAAATTTAAGTTTAAAATAATTTTGAAATTTAAAAATAATTTTGAAAGTTAATTTTAAAATAATTTTGAAATTTAAGTTTTTAAAATAATTTTTAAATTAATTATCAGTTTGGTTTTAATTACTTAGTCATCTCACCCGATCTAAATTCTCAATCAGGGAATCCTATAATTATTGTGAGATGAATTGAGGTTCAATTTAAGGGTTTGGTTTAGTCTTGTGTTAGATTCAGGTTTAGCTTTGGGTTCAACAAGTAAGCATTCTTTGGATAAACTTCTAGGCTATGGTGAGTCACAAGGAGCTCATTAAAGTAACCATGCCTTCGAGGTTTTCCAAATAGTCCTACCCATTGAACTTAATACTAAAACTTGGTCTAACTAGTTAGGATCGATTTAAGGGTAGCTTCGGTCAGTTCCACTTGGCCAAATGCACCAGGTCGAAGCCATATCTTCCTAGACATGCGATGCCCAAGCTTCCCTAACGTACTATCATCCAAAAACTTCACCAGTACTGTGGTTCAAGTTAAACTTATCCCGTTTTAATCTAACCTTAATTACCCTGCTGGGTAATCTATTCTTGTTTTACTCATTCCGGGTAAATTAGGTTCAGTTACCCTGTCGGGTAGTTCAGTTGGAGGTGCCAGCTAGTTTGGATCCTCCATCTATTTTTCATTTCTATAATTTCGACTTGTTGAATTTTGAATTTTAATTTTGAATTTTGAATTTGTAATTTAATTTTGAATTTGTAATTTAATTTTGAATTTTTAATTTAATTTCGAATTTAAATTTTGAATTTGATTTTTAATTTTAAATTTTGAATTTGTACTTTAATTTTAAATTTTTAATTTAATTTCGAATTTTAAATTTTGAATTTGATTTTTAATTTTGAATTTTGAATTTGTAATTTAATTTTGAATTTTTAATTTAATTTCAAATTTTAAATTTTGAATTTTTAATTTTAAATTTTGAATTTGTAATTTAATTTTTAATTTTTAATTTAATTTCGAATTTTATTTTTAAATTTAAATTTTGAATTTGTAATTTAATTTTGAATTTTGAATTTGTAATTTAATTTCGAATTTTGAATTAAGATCGTTTTCATTTTAGCTTTCCCTGGATCACGGCCTCGATATGGTCTGTCGAGGTAGTATATTTGATCCTTCGGAACCCAGTATTGGCCAAGTCCAATTTGATTTATCAATTTGGACTTGGGGACCCATGCTTGGACTGATTTACTACTTTGTTTATTTATTAAGGATAAATAAGATTTATATTTCTTTTTACTTTATATCCTAGCCCAGTTCTATTGTAGACGGCTCTTTGTGTCCCAAGAATTAGATCCAAATTCTTGGAGCCCAGAGAGAACTTTTCTAAAGTAATTTTTAAATCTTTAACTGATTTTTCAGATTTGAATTTTCTTTCTCAAGTTGTTGTACTTGAGTTGAATCTTCAGTTAAAGATTTTGAGTTAATTACTCCTTTAAGAATGATTACTTCTTTTAAAAGTGACTTAATTTTCAAATTTGACTTGGCTAATTTGCGAAGTAAATAATTGACTAAATTATTAAGCATAGGAATACTTACAACGGAGTCTGGCCCTTCGGAAACGGATGCGGATCTGTGGCTTTGCTCGGAGTCGGCTTCTGACTCGCTCTCGGATTCGCTGATCTGGGTAAACTCGTTTGGTCGAGTTCGTCGTCTTCGTCCTCCAAGAGGATTCGTCCCAGTTGCCTTTAGGACTTTCCTTCTTCTTTGCTTCTTGGCTTCCTTTTGATTGGGCAGTTGGCTTTTATGTGCCGTAGCAAGTGACTTGAACTTTATTTTTGAGTTGAGCCTCCTTGGATTGAACTGCCTTCTTCAGATCTTTCTTGTTGAAGCCCTTCTTCTTCTTGTAGAGTTTCTTTACAAGATTCACAAATTCGCTGGCCAGTTCATCTTCTGAATCTTCTGAATCGGGTTCATCTTTTGATTCCGATTCAACTTTTCGCCGTCCTCTTGATTCCCGTGTTCGACTCGTTCCTGCAACCAAAGCAATCCCTTTCTCGGATGGTTGTGCATTAGTTTGTTCATGGAGTTCAAATTCACTAAATAATTCGTCTAATTTTAAGGAGGACAAATCCTTAGAGACTTTGTAGGCATCTACCATTGATGCCCATAATGTACTCCTAGGGAATGAGTTAAGGGCATACCTTATTATATCTCTGTTTTCTACCTTCTGCCCGATTCCATGTAGAGAATTCAGGATATCTTGAATTCGGGCGTGCAAAGAGCTTGCCGTCTCGCCTTCCTGCATTTTCAAATTGTATAGTTTATTTAGTAACAAATCACGCTTACTTACCTTGGTTTCCGAGGTGCCTTCGTGAAGTTCGATCAGTTTCTCCCATAGCTCTTTTGCGGAGGTGAATGGACGGACTTTGTGGAGCTGGCGTCTGCTTCCACCTTTTTGATAAATGCTGGCTCCCAGTTCTCACAGGATGTAGGCTTACCGTCTGTATCAGTTGGTAGTTGCAGTCCTATTTTGACGATCATCCAGGTGTCGAACTGGATCTTTAGATATATCTCCATTCACCCCTTCCAATATCCGAAGTCTTCTCCGGAAAATAGTGGGGGACGAACGGTGTTATATCCTTCCTGTTGGGCCATTTAGATCTACAGAAACAGAAACAACAAGATCTATTCCAAGACTGAGTCTTGGATTAGTAGTGCGGGTAGGAAAAAAGGAAAAAAAACGAGCCCAAGTGGTATTGACCAACTTTGAGCAACTTCGATTTGAAAAAGAATTAGAATATAGCTATGTGGCTAAATTCTAATTGACTCCGAACAAAACCACGAAAAAAAACTATTTTGAATGGTGGTTGCACCGATTCAAAACAACCCCGCTCTGATACCAATTGTTGGATCGAGACGCGCTAGAGGGGGGGATGAATAGCGCTCGTGGCTATTTGTTCGATTAACGGAAAACTATCAGAGTAATTAAAATGCAGCGGAATAAAATAAAGACAAAGACATAAAGGGATTTACTTCGTTCGGAGCCTAAGGCGACTCCTACTCGAAGGCCCGCGATCCTTGATCGCTTCCGGTGGGCAACAACTATAAACTTTAGTACTTAAGCCTGGAGGTCTAGAGTTCGAATCCTGGGGGAGGCAAAAATCCACTGGCCAGGGGTGGAAAGTCCTAGTGAGTAACGGCACGGCCAAAGGGTCGTCGGTCGACGACATAAGAGGTCGCCAAATGGGCCGATGACATAAAGGTCGCCAGTTGGGCCGCCACAAGGGCTGCCCAAGAGGCCAAAGGGCCGGGTCGTTACACCCTAGGGTTTTACCTTTTGCCTAACCGCAGCTAGGACTTTCCTGAAATTCTTAAGTAGACTTGTTAGACTACAAAACATCTTAACTTTGAATTCTTTGCCATTATCAAAACACGAGTTCGATCGTCGGATGCTTCCTGCACCAACATAGAGCTCATTTTTTCTTAGATCTACATCTAGATCTAACACTTCTTTAAGCCACAAATCCAAAAAGAGAGAAGAAACTTCCCTTATTTTCCTTCCTCTCCTCCTCTCCCATCCTCAAGACCCATCTCCATAAGAAATTCCTCAACCTTGCATCATGTCGCAGATCTTGAAGAGACTTCGTCGAGGAAACAGTGGATCTGGTGAAGGAGATGCACCAGGAGGCGACAAAGGCAAAGGGAAGGCGTCTTCTTCAAAAGGCAAAGGAATGAACAAAAAGTTAGATATGATATCCTTGACGCTAGGAAGATTACATGCACTAAATATATGGATCCCATTACTATGGACATGCTAGGAATTAGGGATGATGTAGATTGGATGATTAGTTCCTTAGATTGGAATGATATTATGTACGCTCATGCACCGACTTACCCCCCCCCCCCCCCTAATCCTTGAATTTTTGAGCTCGATTGATGTTAAATTTTCTTCTGAGAATGACTACGTAGGGGTCATAACTTTTAGGATGATGAATAAAGAAGTTCAATGGACTTTTAGTAATTTCAATAATTGTTTTGGTTTAGCCATTGGTGGTGCCCGTGGATTTGATGATGAAATAAGATGCAATGAATTTTGGATGTTGATAACCGGATCAAAAGACCCTTATGAACCCTCTAGAGCCAAGGCATCCCCGCATGTAAAACCCGACCTTTAGATACCTTCACCGAGTGATGAGAAAAATGATATTTGGTCGAGGAGAGAGTGATGGGGTGGTTAGAAAGATAGAACTCGATTCTCTTTGGGCGATGTTGAATAAAGTTGATTTTGATTCCGGATTTCATTTTTTGCAAACTTTGTTGAGGGCAGCTAAGGCATATTCGGGGATGATAGTGTTTGGTGGATTGATCACCCAAGTAGCATTCAATCTGGGTTGTGCGTTTGATGGATTAGAGGTAATTCATGGTAATGACAAGATTGATATCGATTCTTGTCTTGCTATGAAGATGATTTGTCGGGATGAGAATGAGTTTGCCTTCCCTAGGACCAATGGTTTTCCATTACCCCTTCCTTGCCCCGAGCGCACTTCAGTTCGCGACCCCACGAATTGGGTGATTGCTGATTTACACCCTGAGACTGTGCCCTCCATTATAGAAGAAACCGAGTACCACCAAGAGCCCTCGTTATCAGGATTCTCGCAGCCTTCCGGACATCCGAAACCTCCTAGGCACTCTTTTGCATATGGCACAGGATCCTCTATGTTTGATTTTTCTGACTTCCGTGCCTCTTTAGACTCCCTTCATGAGAAGCAAAATGCCCAACAATGATTGTTGGAGGGTCACTTCAAGTTATCTGACAACCAGTTTAGGGAGATACAGGTTCATTTCAGTTTAATAGGGACTTCCATAGTTAGGTGACAGGGTTCGTTCAGGATTATGAGGTTGACTAAGAAAGAATGAGAAATTTTATGGATGATATGGATATCACTAGACAACAAGTAGATGCTCTTTATCAATATCATCAACGCATTGGCCATCTTCCTAGTATGCCTAGATTTCCCCCTGACACACATTGGGAACCCCCTTATCCCCCACCCCCGTCACCGTATTGATTTCATCAGGATGATGAAAAGTCTAAGTCTGGGGGGGTGTTGTGTCTATCTGCACAACCTGAGTTGAGTTTTCGAGTTTTCTTTTCTTTTTGCATTGTATTTTGTTTTGCATTTTTCTAGTTTCATATTTCTATTTGCACTTTGCTTTGTTTTTTTTAAAACATCAAACCTTCTACTTTTTCTTCTACTTGTCTGATAGCAAAATGACTAACATTTTCTTAGTTTATGTGTTGTCAAGATAGTGTTAGTATGTTTGGTGTATCTCCTTTCTCTATCTCTAGTAGCATGAAATAAGCTAAGTATTATACGGAATTTGGTATAAGTTTTGGCCTAACCTTAAGGATCTTATTTACACTACACTTAAGTACTTGAGCTTAAATAGTAGAAATACTTTTAGAATAGTTATGATTCATCCAAATTATTTAGTACTTTTGTTCCCATGGTGATTTCTTATTTACATTTTGGTTACTAGATGATCTCAGATCATGGAAGCTCATTTGGAAAAATCTAAATCCCAACATATGTATCCTGCATGTGTGATCAGTGCTACACTATAGCACAAAAAAATGAATAAGGGATAAAAAAATAGTTGTTGTGAGTGGAAACTAACAATTTACCCCTTTGAGACCGAGTTAGGTTATTGGGGAAATGAATGTTATGTTTCTCTTGATTCCGAGAAATATCCTTTGAGACCTTGTGTAATTTAAGAAAAATGAACCAAGTGTGTGGAAGGTAAGTGCCTATCACCGGAAACATTAGGAACTCAATTGTATGATGACTTAACTAGGACAAAGAATTGAAACTTAAAGAGTTTGAGCTACCTATTGCACCGAGCACAAAGAACTTATGCTTAGGCCATACTTAGGCAACTCCGCAATCATGCTTATCAATGAAACTAGCTGATAGAGTTAGGCGAATGCACTAGGGATTATGAAACACTGCTAGGCGCTCATGAACATAGTTTGTAGCGTTTTTCTTGAGTACAAGCAAATGTTCAAGTTTGGGGGTGTGATGTGTGTAAATATTATGATCGTTTATGCATGTTTTAACGCACATTCACTTGCTTTTTACGTATACATTCATTGCATGATCACCTCTTTTCTCGTGTATTCATCATATATACACTTTTGTTCGGATATCTGCTCTTTGTTTGATTTTGTGTTGACAGGGACAACTTTTGGAGTGAAAATGATGATTGTCGACGTACCAAAACAAAGTAGAGAGCACGGTCGTGCAACCTTGCACGGTCGTGTGGCCAATCCAGAGAGGGATCTGAGCACGATCGTGCAACCCCACATGGTCGTACCTCACAGCCAGCAGCCAAGCAAAGAATGGTCGTGCAACCTTGCACGGTCGTGCCTCCATGACCGAAACCAGGCAGTACACGATCGTGCAACCCTGCACGGCCGTGTCCCCAGAGCCGAGCCCCAGCATCACATGACCGTGTCAATTGGTCGTGCAGCGCACCCAGAGCCAAGAAAGGGCACGACCATGCCATCCTTGCATGGTCGTGTCGCCGCACCGCGCCCTAGCCTATGAAAGGGGTTTTAACCCTTTTTCGGGAGAGAGCCGGGGGGAGAGCCGGGAGGTGAGCCGTCAATAGGAGAATGACTCTGGTGTCATTCCACGCCGTCCAGGACATTGGGCTAGCGATCTTTCATCATCACATCAACTCCAGAAGCAAAGGATTGGATCTGAAGATCACTCGTCGTCGTTGGATAAGCATACTTCTTCTTTCTCTCTTCGTGTTTGAGAATTTGTATATTTAAATATATCATGTCTTCGGGTTTTTCTCCAGCGTCTATAGAGTAAAGTCCTTGTTCTAGGATGAGGGAGTAATTGTGGATTAGTTTTTATGTAAGACTCATATTATGTTTATAACCATTGGATGATTTCACTTGCTTTGTTTCGACTACTCAATCTCTTTGTCGTGTTGATTGATTGTGTAGGAATTACAAACCTCGTAGAGGGAATACCTTAGATCGTACACCCAAGGGGCCCTAGTGACAGGGGTAACCCGTTCACGGACATCTAGGGTGCTTCCTTGAAAGGAGAGGCGACTCCTTCACAAGGAAGTAAGAGACCAAACTTAGCTCCTTAATTCTATCTTTGATAACATCAATTAGAGTTGTGTCCTTGTGATCTACTGAGGTTCCCTTGTTGGTTAGTCCTAAGAAAATCGTACCAGTTCCACTATACAAAAATTTTGTACAAGTGTCGAACATTTCCTTAAATAACCTATTGTGTTATTTAGAAGTTAAATTAGGAATCGCAGACGGAACTTAACATCATTGATTCCAAATTTAACTTATCTGTTCTTGATGGTTTAGATTTGGATCGCAAATGGAACTTAACACTATTGATCCAAATCCACCTATGTTATTAATTTCATTAAATATTAATTTCCAAAATTGTCTTCCAGGACTGCATGGCGAGGCACATGTCCTTCTTGGATATGGGAGCAACCACCAACGCCTAAACAAAGCCTTTTAAGGAAAGCTAATATTTAATTTCCTTAAATAACTCTAGGTTTAACCAAAAATAACAATCGAATCACAAATTCGAAAAACAAAGAAAACACAAACTTGAAAAATAAATTCGAAAAACTAGATCTAATGCCTCTTGTGTTTGGAATTCATACAAAGAAAAATAACTAGTATGATGTGGAAGAAAATTACTAGTTATACCTTCTCTTTGAATGTTAATGACCTCGAGATCTTTGGCCATATTCCTCGCCTCGCCATGGACGTCGTGTGGATGACGTGTTAGTTAGAGCCCTAGAGCCAATCATTTGATGATTGTATTATGGACTTGTTGGTTATTATACATACTTGTATTGGTACCAAATAAACTAAGTATAATAGCGTTCTTGAGTAGAAGGTTCTCACCTATATCAATCGGTTAGTTGAACCGATAGTGAGATGATATAGGGAACACTACTCTTAATCATTCCTAGTCGAGTATTAACATTCAAGGGACAATGTTAATGCAATAAGACTAGCATGTAGGTCAACTCGATGACTTAATCTCACAAGTCATGGATATAGAGATATCAAGTTGACACATGGGTATGCATTGGAGAATGTATACTGAATGACCCGCCATGAGAAAGTATCATGGATCGTTATATGAGTGTCATATACTTTCTCATGTGGCTATTAGTATGACTACTAGTCCTTGGACCTGAAGTCACCATGGTCCCCTACATAAGGAGTCATGTACTTTGGTTTCGTCAAACGTCACCCGTAACTGGGTAGACTATAAAGGCGATTACTGGTATGTAACAAATTATGCGAAGGGATGTGAGTGATGTAGATAGGATCTATCCCTCCTATATGATGGGAGAGACATCGATATTCTTGATAGAGTGAGACCACGAAGTGCATGGCCATGCCCAAATGAGTCAATATGAGATATTGAACTCATTTGATTTAGTGAGTCTACTTGGAGTTCAAGATTTAGATTGGTCAGAGGATGACACGGTCTATGCCTCACATTTATCAATCTAGATGTCTAGGATAGAAGGACACTTGCCATATATTGTGAGGAGTCACAATTAGTAGTCACAAGGTGATGTTGGATCTCAACATTCTTGTAACTTGGGTAGTAATGATGTGTTGCTAGATATCGCTCATTACTTATGCTCCTAAATGGGTTTAGGGGCATTGCCAATGTTACAAGAACCTATAGGGTCACACACTAAGGACAATTAGATGGAGATTAGGTTCATATGATGAACCAAGAGGATTAGATTTATTTGATGAATCAAATTAGATTAAGAGTAATCCTAATTGGGCTAATTGAGTTGGACTCAAGTTGATTCATGTGTTCAATGAGTCTAATTTAGATTATGACTCATTGAATCAATTTAATTAAATGAATTAGATTCATTATATTAAATTAGCTTGAATTAAATGGTTAGATTAGATCAACCATGAGAGAGATTAAGTCAAGTTTGACTTGACTTGAGAGGAAGAGGAAAAGTCAAGTTTGACTTGACTTTATGCCACATCATAAGTGAGTTGGCAAGATGTGGACCAATGATGATGCTCCACATCATCATGGTTACTTAAGTGAGATGCCACCTCATGGAGGTTGCAATTCTTCACTTTAATGGCCTCCACATTAATTGTGATTAATGTGAAAGGGGGTTACACATCTTATGGTGGCCGGCCACTTTTGTGTGTGGGAGAAAAATTCATTTTTCATTCAATTAGATTCATTCACATCTTCTTCCTCCTAGTGCTCTCTCTTCTTGATCTTCCTCTCCTCATCTTGCCGAACCCTACTAAGGTGCTAGCACACTTTAGTTTGGTGATCTCCTTCTTGTGTTTGTGTGGATACTTCTAGAGGGTTGTCTACTTTGACAATCTCGAGATCCGGCAAACCGTTGGACTAGCGGGATAGCGAAGGGCATCGCATCGAGGGTAACGCTCTTATCTAGTGTAGATCTAGAGTTTGTAAACTCGTACTCGTATTTTGTTTTCATTTTCTTCGTACGGATCTATGTGGCGGGGTTTTCGGGGTTTCCGCGACGCAAAAAAGCGGTTTTCGCGGCCCGAAAAACCCAACAGTAGTATCAGAGCCACGTGCGAAGACTTGTACGAGTTTAGTTTGTATTTTTATGAAAAATATAGATTCTGTAATATTCTGTAATTTTGTGATTTTTAGAGTTTTTATGGGTATTTTTCTCGTAGAAGCGAAGCACAAGTGTTTCGACACTTGTAGGCTTCGACTACCGAGAAGATTTTTCCGAAACGACAAGGTTTCGCCCCAAAACATTTTAGGACAGCAGGCTAAGGCAACCCTCGCGATGGTTAGATCGTGGGTAGGGGCGCTGCCCCTGGCCCCGCAAGGGGATTCGTTCCGCGATTGCGCCCGAAAACCGCTAAACGGGACCGCCTGGAAATTTTACTCGTAAAAATTATAAAAAATGGTATTAAAATTACAGAAAATTATGGAAATTACATAATTTAGAATTATGTATAATTTGTGATATTCATGGCCCAAAAAGACCCAATCTGATTGGATTTGTGTTGTAATTCATATTACGGCCTGCGCGCCTTCATTTGTGTTGTGTGTGTTGTACATTTGATTCGCGACCTGCGCGTCGTGCCTTTCTCTATTTTGTATTCTTGTTGTAAATTAGTTTAGACTCGAATGTAACTCGAGTTTCAAAATTGTAATGTACAAAATTGGAGCCGTGGAAGGGCTACACGAGACGGAGTTACGAGGAGGGCGCGAGCAACACAAGGTGGTCAAAGGGAGGAGCTTGAGAAGCTGTTGACCCTAGGTTGACCATCCGATCTTCTCATTAGCTTGAGAAGATCATAGTAGGGCCATGACTAATCACAAATAAATTTAATTAATTGCTTGTGTATATGTGATGCATGATTAAGTAATTAATTAGTGCCTAACGATTAGATTAGATCTAAGTCGTGCACATGATGCACCCCACGATTAGATTAGATTTAAATTGAGTATATGATACGTATCATCATTTAGATTAGATCTAAATCACGTCAACTCTAATGCCTACCGTGCCGTGATACCTATCACTACCTCGATCACATGTATTGTTGAATCTGCCAAAGCAGAGCAACACATATTATCTTGGTAGGGTACGGAGGGACAATCTTGGTCCCGCTTATCAACGCATGGGCGAGTACAAACTCAATTAGATTGAGTATTCCTAGTTAACTCGGTTGGATCGAGTTCAACTATGGACATTCTTCCAATGGTTGGAAAGATAGGACATAAATCACGTTTATATTAATTCTTGGGCGTATTAGCCAAAGCTAACTCAAGTTTTAATATAACTACGGATAATGATCCTATAAACAAGAGTTGTATAGAGATGTAATTGGTAAATCGTTACCTACCGATCATACTAAATCTTGGGCCTATTAGCCAAAGCTAACTCAAGGGTTAGTATGATGTGGATCTTGTCCCACATGAATTATAGAATTCAGTGGGAGCATCATTTAGTTAAAGGCCTAATTAAATGATTTAAAAGAATATGATATTTATTTTCTGCATTTTTCTGTTGTAGATAACCATGACGTCGAATACGAACACCTTCTCTCTGCGTTCTGTCCTTGAGAAAGACAAGCTCAACGGAGCAAATTTCCTGGACTGGTACAGGAATTTGAGAATAGTTATCACCCAAGAACGTAAACTGTACGTTCTAGAGCAGCCCATTCCGGAGGCTCCTCCTGCCAATGCCACGCGAGCAGACAAAGATGCTTATAAGAAGCATCAAGATGACGCATTAGATGTGTCCTGTCTAATGCTCGCGACCATGAACTCTGAGCTTCAGAAGCAAATGGGCGCTTACGATATGGTTGAACATCTTCATCAACTGTATCAAGGACAAGCGAGGCATGAGAGATTTGAGATCTCAAGGGCACTGTTTCAGTGCAAGATGTCAGATGGGGCTCCCGTAGGCCCATATGTACTCAAAATGATTGGGTACATAGAAAACCTACAGAGGTTGGGATTCCCGCTTGGCCAAGAGCTGGCCACTGACCTGATCTTGCAATCCTTGCCGGATAGCTATAGTCAGTTCGTTCTAAACTACAATATGAATGAAATTGACAAGCCACTGCCCGAGCTGCTTAGCATGTTAAGAACTGCTGAGCTGAACCTTAAGAAGGCAAAGCCCCACTCTGTTCTGATGGTTCAGAAACACAAGGGCAAGGGCAAGCCCAAAGGCAAAGGAAAGTCCCAAGCCAAGGGCAAAGGCAAGGCACTGAAGCCTAAAGGAGGGGTCGCCAAGGATGCTACCTGCTTCCACTACGGTCAGACCGGGCACTGGAAGAGGAACTGCAAGGTGTACCTGGAAGATCTTAAGAAGAAGCGAAGTGAGACTTCCACTTCAGGTATATATGTTATAGAAGTCAATCTATCTATTTCTTCATCATGGGTATTAGATATCGGATGTGCATCTCACATTTGTACTAATATGCAGGCGCTGAGAAATAGCAGGGCATTGGCAAAGGGAGAGGTGGACCTACGCGTAGGCAATGGAGCACGGGTTGCTGCTATTGTTGTAGGGACTTATTTTCTATCTCTGCCCTCTGGGCTTGTATTAGAGTTGGGTGATTGTTGTTATGTGCCTGCATTAACTAAGAACATAATTTCAGTTTCTTGTTTGGACAAGAAAGGTTTCTCATTTATAATTAAGGACAAATATTGTTCTGTTTATTTAAAAGATATGTTCTATTGTAGTGCACCTCTGATTAACGGACTCTACATTCTAGACCTTGAAAGCCCTATCTATAACATAAATACCAAGAGGTTCAAGTCAAATGACCTAAACCAAACCTTTCTCTGGCACTATCGCTTAGGTCATATAAATGACAAGCGCTTATCCCAGCTCCATAAGGATGGTTTGCTGGACTCATTTGATTTTGAATCTTATGAGACGTGCGAGTCATACCTACTAGGCAAGATGACCAAGACTCCCTTTAGTGGGCACAGTGAGAGAGCGACTGACTTGTTAGGTCTTATACGTAGTGATGTATGTGACCCTTTCAATGTCGCTGCTAGAGGCGGTTATAGGTACTTCATCACATTTACTGATGACTTCAGTAGATATGGTTATGTGTACTTGATGACACATAAGTCAGAATCCTTTGAAAAGTTCAAAGAATTCAAGAATGAAGTACAGAACCAGCTTGGCAAGAGTATTAAGATACTTCGATCAGATCGAGGTGGAGAATACCTTAGCCATGAGTTTCATGACTATCTAGCTGAGTGTAGGATTCTATCCCAACTCACTCCTCCTGGAACACCACAGTGGAATGGTGTATCCGAAAGGAGGAATCATACCCTATTAGATATGGTACGATCTATGATGAATCACACAGATCTTCCGACATACCTTTGGGGTTATGCTCTAGACACGACAGCTTTTATACTCAACCGAGTTCCATCCAAGGCCGTGATAAAGACACCATATAGGATATGGACTGGGAGAGATGCCCAGGTGTCTTTTATGAGGATTTGGGGTTTTGAGGCTTACGTTAAACGTCAAGTCTCAAACAAATTAGGACCTAAATCCGACAAGTGCTACTTTATTGGATATCCCAAGGAAACTAAGGGATATTACTTCTACATTCCCAGTCAACACAAGGTAGTTGTGGCAAAGACTGGGGTCTTTCTAGAAATGGACTTTGTTTCTAGAAAGACTAGTGGGAGCACGTCCGATCTTGAAGAAGTTCAAGATGCGAACAATAGCACTGAGGCCTCGATGGAAGTTGAACTGGAACCACAAAGTGTGGTGGATGATGTTGTTCCACAAGGAGTTGAGGAACAATAACCAGTTCAAGTAGACATACCTCTTCGCAGGTATGATAGGGTACGTCGTCAGCCTGAGAGATACTCATTTCTCTTGTCTGACCATGATGACGTTGTGCTCATAGAGGATGAGCCTACCACCTATCAGGAAGCTATGATGAGACCAGATTCTGAGAAATGGCTAGAGGCCATGAGATCCAAGATGGAATCCATATTCACCAACCAAGTATGGACTTTGGTTGATCCACCTGAAGGGGTAAAACCCATTGGGTGTAAGTAGGTCTTTAAGAGAAAGATTGACATAGATGGACTTATCTATAAGGGTCGCTTGGTAGCTAAAGTTTTCAAGCAGATTCATGGTATTGACTATGATGAAACCTTTTCTCCAGTAGCGATGTTTAAGTCCATTCGGATCATGCTTGCTATTGCAGCTTACCATGACTATGAGATACCTGCTCGAGGATGTGTACATGACACAACCTGAGGGTTTTGTAGATCCACAGCATACTAGCAGAGTATGCAAGCTGCATAGGTCTATTTATGGACTAAAGCAAGCTTCTCGGAGCTGAAATCTTTGATTCGATGATGCAATCAAATAGTTTGGTTTCATCAAGAATGAAGATGAGCCTTGTGTCTACAAGAAGGTTGTAGGGGATATAGTTGTCTTCCTCATATTGTATGTGAATGACATACTACTCATTGGGAAGGACATCCCTTTGCTTCAGTCTGTCAAGACCTGGCTAGAGAGTTGCTTCTCAATGAAGGACTTAGGTGAGGCATCCCGCATTCTAGGGATACAGATCTATAGAGATAAATCTAAGAGATTGCTTGGCCTAAGTTAGAGTACATACATTGACAAGGTACTCCTTCGGTTTGCCATGCAGAACTCCAAGAAGGGATTTCTGCCGATGTCATATGGCATGAGTCTTTCGAAGACTCAAGGTCCCTCTTCTAGAGAGGAGAGAGACCGCATGGATCAGATCCCTTATGCCTCAGCCATAGGATCTATCATGTACGCCATACTATGTACTCGACCTGATGCCTCGTATGCTTTAAGCATGACGAGCAGATACCAGTCAGATCCAGGTGAAAGTCACTAGATAGCGGTCAAGAATATTCTTAAGTACTTAAGAAGGACTAAAGAATATTTCTTGATATATGGAGGCAATGATGAGCTAGCTATAAAGGGTTACAGTGATGCCAGCTTCTAGACCGATCAGGATGATTATCGATCACAGTCAAGGTTCGTATTTTGCATAAATGGTGGTGCTGTGAGCTGGAAGAGTTCGAAGCAGGACATAGTATTGGTGCAATCGACCTAGGTTTTGATCGGTACGATCATAGTTTTGATGTGTGTGTCAAAGAGTTTAAGTTAGGTTCATCCTTGTATTTGATATGTATATTTAAGTTGTGCAGGTTCGCAAGATACACATGCGACTCTGGTTGATGGCTTCGGGTCCGGTGAAGGATGAAGCATCCAAGGGACCGTGGACAAGGCAGTGAGGACAAGGGCCGAGAGAAGCAATTTCGAGGCATACGCGAAGGATGACATTGGGGACGAGCCGCAGGCTTGAATGCATCCGAGGGACGAGAGACAAAGAAAGTATGCTTGAAGGTTCTGTTAAAGCTGCAAAGGAAGCGTCAAAAGAGTCGTAAGGGTGAGGGTACGAGTGCACGAGAGATTGTACTCGGAATAAAAGCATAAGTTTTAGGGTTTACTGCAGTAGTACTGTAGCGTTACTGTAGCAGTACTGTAGCGTTACTGTAGCAGTACTGTAGCAGTCGACTGCAGTCGACTGGGCGCGAACAGAATGGTTTTGTTCGTTCGGTCGGTGTAGATCGGTCGATTGCAAGTTTTAGCAATCGACTGCTAGTTTTAGCAGTCGACTGGTAAATGACCGTTGGTGCTGGAAAGTAGCCGTTGGCTACCTCTAACAGTAACACCAGTCGACTGATGGTTTTGCTAGTCGACTGGTGCCGAGATGAGTTGATATGATGATCAACTCTCTCCTCTTATTTATAGGAAGCTTTGGGGCTTGAAGGAGGTTACTCATGCTTATTGAATAACTCCTTGTCCTTGCCCAAAAGCTTCCAAGCCTACTCTCTTCCTCCTAAACCTAAGTTCATCATTGTAAAGGGGAAGAGATCCTTTGTGAGAGGTTTGCTCCACCGAGAAGGAGAAAGCTCTAGCCGGAGATTGCCGGGGACTGATCCACCGAAGGATCAAGGGCTCGTCCACCTCAAGGACACGCCGTGGAGTAGGAGTAAGCAATCTCCGAACCACGTAAAAGAATCGTGTTAGCGTTTGTGTTCTTACTCATTGCTTTCTTGTTTTAGTTTCATTTCCGCTTGCGCAAACTAACCGTGTAGAGAAGAAATCGAAGTTGGGGGTGACCTAGCTATCCAACCCCCCTTCTAGCCGGCCACCGATCCCCTACACATAGTAGCTGATTCTACGACAGAGGCCGAGTACATTGCTGCATCAGAGGCAGCAAAGGAGGCAGTTTGGATCCGCAAGTTCATCACTGAACTTGGGGTGGTTCCCAGTATCGCTGACCCTATTGAGCTCTTTTGTGACAACAATGGAGCTATAGCACAGGCAAAGGAACCTCGCTCACACCAACGGACCAAACATATACTACGGCGCTTCCATCTCATTCAAGAGATTATCAAGAGAGGAGATGTGAAGATATGCAGAGTACCTACAGAGGCTAACATCGTAGATCCCTTGACTAAGGCATTGGCACAGAGGAAGCATGATGGTCACACTAGGTCATTGGGGCTTAGAGCCTACACTGATTGGCACTAGTGCTAGTGGGAGATTGTTAGTTAGAGCCCTAGAGCCAATCATTTGATGATTGTATTATGGACTTGTTGTATCATATTATTATATAAATAAAGGAATTTGTTTTGGTTATTATACTTACTTGTATTGGTGCCAAATAAACTAAGTATAATAGCGTCCTTGAGTAGAAGGTTCTCACCTATATCAATCGGTTAGTTGAACCGATAGTCAGATGATATAGGGAACACTACTCTTAATCATTCCTAGTCGAGTATTAACATTCAAGGGACAATGTTAATGCAATAAGACTAGCATGTAGGTCAACTCGATGACTTGATCTCACAAGTCATGGATATAGAGATATCAAGTTGACACATGGGTATGCATTTGAGAATGTATACTGAATGACCCGCCATGAGAAAGTATCATGGATCGTTATATGAGTGTCATATACTTTCTCATGTGGCTATTAGTATGACTACTAGTCCTTGGACCTGAAGTCACCATGGTTCCCTACATAAGGAGTTATGTACTTTGGTTTCGTCAAACGTCACCCATAACTGGGTGGACTATAAAGGCGATTACTGGGTATGTAACAAATTATGTGGAGGGATGTGAGTGATGTAGATAGGATCTATCCCTCCTATATGACGGGAGAGACATCGATATTCTTGATAGAGTGAGACCACGAAGTGCATGGCCATGCCCAAATGAGTCAATATGAGATATTGAGCTCATTTGATTTAGTGAGTCTACTTGGAGTTCAAGATTTAGATTGGTCAGAGGATGACACGGTCTATGCCTCACATTGATCAATCTAGATGTCTAGGATAGAAGGACACTTGTCATATATTGTGAGGAGTCACAATTAGTAGTCACAAGGTGATGTTGGATCTCAACATTCTTGTAACTTGGGTAGTAATGATGTGTTGCTAGATACCACTCATTACTTATGCTCCTAAATGGGTTTAGGGGCATTGCCAACGTTACAAGAACCTATAGGGTCACACACTAAGGACAATTAGATAGAGATTAGGTTCATATGATGAACCAAGAGGATTAGATTCATTTGATGAATCAAATTGAATTAAGAGTAATCCTAATTGGGCTAATTGAGTTGTACTCAAGTTGATTCATGTGTTCAATGAGTCTAATTTAGATTATGACTCATTGAATCAATTTAATTAAATGAATTAGATTCATTATATTAAATTGGCTTGAATTAAATGGTTGGATTAGATCAACCATGAGAGAGATTAAGTCAAGTTTGACTTAACTTGAGAGGAAGAGGAAAATTCAAGTTTGACTTGACTTTATGCCACATCATAAGTGAGTTGGCAAGATGTGGACCAATGATGATGCTCCACATCATCATGGTTACTTAAGTGAGATGCCACCTCATGGAGGTTATAATTCTTCACTTTAATGACCTCCACATTAATTGTGATTAATGTGAAAGGGGGTTACACATCTTATGGTGGCCGGCCACTTTTGTGTGTGGGAGAAAAATTCATTTTTCATTCAATTGGATTCATTCACATCTTCTTCCTCCTAGTGCTCTCTCTTCTTGCTCTTCCTCTCCTCATCTTGCCGAACCCTACTAAGGTGCTAGCACACTTTAGTTTGGTGATCTCCTTCTTGTGTTCGTGTGGATACTTCTAGAGGGTTGTCTACTTTGACAATCTCGAGATACAGCAAACCGTTGGACTAGCGGGATAGCGAAGGGCATCGCATCGAGGGTGACGCTCTTATCTAGTGTAGATCTAGAGTTTGTAAACTTGTACTCGTATTTTATTTTCGTTTTCTTCGCACGGATCTATGCTCTCTTCTCCTTGGTGGTGTTGGTGGCCGGATATTAGAAGAAGAGGAGAAGCTCTTTTGGGTGGTGTTCATCTTGGAGGATCGTCGCCCACACGACGTCCAAGGCGAGGCAAGGAATACGGCAGAAGATCTCGAGGTCATTAGCTTACAAAGAGAAGGTATAACTAGTAATTTTCTTCCGCATCATACTAGTTATTTTCTTTGTAAGAATTCTAAATACAAGAGACAATTAGATCTAGTTTTTCGAAATAGTTTTTTCGAGTTTGTGTTTTTTTCTTTTTCGAATTTGTGATTCGATTGTTCTTTTTGGTTAACCTAGAGTTATTTAAGGAAATAAATATTAGCTTTCCTTAAAAGACTTTGCCTAGGCGGTGGTGGTTGTTCCCATATCCAAGAAGGTCATGTGCCTCGCCATGCAGTCCTGGAAGCCAATTTTGGAAATTAATATTTATGGAATTAATAACTTAGGAAGATTTGAATCAATAGTGTTAAGTTCCGCTTGCGATTTAAATCTAAATCATTAAGAACAGATAAGTTAAATTTGGAATCAATGATGTTAAGTTCCGTCTGCGATTCCTAATTTAACTTCTAAAGAACACAATAGGTTATTTAAGGAAAGGTTCGACACTTGTACAAACAATTTTGTACAGTGAAACTGGTACGTTTTCCTAGGGCTAACTTGGCCGCGATAGGTTGTAGCCGGCTTGGTCGTGAGCAAGCCACGACCAACCAATCTCACGGGCAAGGGGCCGCAAATAAGCCAACAGAGCTGGAGAGAGGCGGAGAGAAGAGAGGTTTACTAGAGTGAGAGAGTTGGAGATAAGATGCATTAGAGAGAAGCCACTTTGGAGAAATTGTTGTCGAGATCAAAATAACGTGAGGAGAAGAAACGGGGTCGAGTAAGGGAATTTAGGGTAAATTCACCGATTGAATCCAAATTTATTCAATAAAATACTGACTGAATCCAAATTCAGTCGGTCTTTTATTGGCTAAATTTTAAATTTAGTCTATGAACTACAATTCACTGACTGAATTAGGATTCAGTCAATAAATTTTATTAAATTGCGAGGTCAGGTTGGGGAAAATAGGTTAATCTAAATTTTAATTCAGTTAGTATTTGCCAACAGAATCTTAATTCCGTCGATAAATATCAATGAAATTTGGATTCAATCAAAAAATTATTGACTGAATCCTAATTCAATCGGTAAATCTAAATTCACCGATGGATTTCTGATTCAGACGCTAAAATCCTCTTAAATTGCGTCAAAATTAAATTCCTCACTAATTTCGTAGCTATTTGAAGATATTCTTGTAGTGAAGCAACCTAAATTCCACCCATTAAACTCAATGGAATTCTAAATTTAATCTCTAATTTATGGAGTTTAACCCCATTGATATAACACATTGATTAACCTTAGTAGACCGAAGTAATTAAATTTGGTCAATTAGTCACTAACCACCAGGCTAATTAGTTTAGTTCGATAGATATATTTCTAAAAATATAACTTCACCATACGCCATTCATCTCCATATATATATATATATATATAGTCATCAATGACCTAATTCTTTGTATTTTACTTGGTTAGCTTATCCTTTACATCGATACTTAAGAAAGTGATTCTGCAAGTGCAAACTTCCAAATGATGATTTGAAGTTCTTATCATCAGCTAAATTGTTTAGTATAGCTTGCCTTATCTCTAACATTTTATAATACTTGTTTCCTACTCTTCATTCGTAGAAACCTTAGTCATTAGCTGTCACTAGATGGAGACCTAATCCATAAGAGCAAAAATTGGTTGTTAGTATTTAATTAAAATAGAAAAGTTGAGCCAGTGATTGAGCAAGAAACTAATATTAAATATTCACCTTTTGTATATTAGATAATGGGGAGGGGGAGAGTTTGTTGTTGCTTAATGTCTCAATCAGGGTTGTAGAGATTTAGAATCGAAACTTTAAGGATGAAGTTAAAATTTCATTCCTTCAGAAATATTGCTATCTTTTATGCAGAAAGCCTTTTTCTACAGCGACACCGTTGCATGAACACTTAGAAAGCCTCTTGATTCTACTTAAAGTTGATTTGTTCTGAGTAAAATAATTTTAGTGTATTTTTTTCTTAATAAGAGCATTTTCTATATTTGATACACAATTAAGAAAAATATATATCCCTTTCTCAATAACGGTTATGGTTCGGGCACTTTACAAACAAATTAAAGTTAGAGGACTCATAAATATAGATAGGGATGGAGCCATCCTTGGACTAGGATTAGCTCTAGCCCCATTTTTTTAAAAACAAAATTAATAACTTTTGATTTTATATTTTTTTCAATTTCATCACGAACCCATTGGCCATTTCGAAATAGTCAACCCTAAGTAATCCAAAAATAATTTTGAATTCTGATTACGTCCCTGATTATAGGATTTATTGATGACTACAAAGAACCAAGGGAGAGGGAGAAAAAAAAACCAAAAGGTGAAAAACAACTTATAGAATAAAGAAGAGAGTGCAAGAAATATTGTGAATGACGGAGAAGGACTTGTGGATAAGATAGGGCTCACAAATGATCGTGGAGGTTGAAGAGGTGACTTGCTAACATAGATGAATGACTCACAAATAATATATATATATATATATATATATATATATATATATATATATATATATATATATATATAGAAAATATTTTCAAAATAATTTAATTTGTTGTTGCCTTATAAAAAAAATTGATTGACTACATCATACTAAACATTTAAATTAATCTTAAAAATCATTGATAGAAAAAATAATTGATACATGAAATAAAAAAACGATTGTTATTATGATTTCATGTGTTTGGTGATGTCAAAACCATTATCCATATAAAGTTTTTTATTGGTCAATATAAAATTTAGGTATTTTGAGATAAGTGCATGGATGGTATATTTTTTTATCTCAGCATGTGCATAATGTATGATGGGTCACTTGAATTATGTAAATATTGTATTAAATAAAATTTTTCATAATTTATCTTCCTTCTAGGTCACATAAGATCATCTTAAAAAAATCTCAGGATAATTTCAAGAGTCTTCCAACTCTCCATCCTCTACCACCCATTTGTGTGAGCTCTCCTCTCTTATCATTAGCCATCATAGGTTGGATCAGCTGATAGGGTGCCTGGATGTTTGCATCGAAGGCCGTAGGGTCGAGGGTCGTCAGCTGCACACGGACGTAAAATCTCGATCTGCTGTACTTAAAATTCTACTCGATCCCCAGTCACTCCTTTCACTCAGTTTAATCATGATCTAAATATTTATGGGACCAAACCTAAGGAACCGTTAAGATGACGATTCCACCTTTTACATCTCCACTCTTATCATTGAGTTCTCTAATGTCATCTAATTTCCTCCACGTACCACTCCTTAATGTAAATAAGTGATTGAGTATTATTTAATTTATCCATTGTTTTGTCGTTTAAAAAATAAAAAATATATGACATGTGTACTCAGTGTGCTTTACTCTTCCAGCCGTCGAAACCTTTAAGGCCTATAGAATATCTAGTCTGACCAATCGGTCAACCTATTTAGCTGGCCTAGATCACCAAAACTTCCTAGCTTGTTTGAATTATTAAACAACTCAAACTACTTGAAGTGACTGCCCAAGCCAGGTGGCCAACACAGTCGATTGTCTGATCACCGAGCCTTCAAGGATCAATTGGATTGAGATGCGGGGGGCTACGGTTAGGCATAAATGATTAATTAGACATTTAAAAATCATGGATTGACTAGACCGCTAGATCACGTGTTGCCAACTTAAATCACCTAGGTTGCCAGTTTCCTCATCAAATCTCCTTTTCCCTAGCTTGTTTAATCCTCTTAGAGCATTCAAATCACCTAGACCATCAAACCCATCTAAACTAGTTAGTTGTATGGAGTCACCAAGCCATCTCGAATCACATGATAAGCTGGTCCCCCTAATTGATTAATTGTTCAACTACCTTTCTCACCCAAATTGCATACATTACTTGCTTCTCTGAACTCATTTACTTCCCTCCAATAACCCAAACCGTTTGACTCGCTCAAATAGATCAATTTGATGGAGCAAACTACCTAGTTGACTTGAACTTATTGGCCTAATTGTCATGTGAAGATCAAGTGGCTCACTTGGATGAGCCGACTGTTGATATAATCGATGTTTTGTCAAGGTTAACTAAGCTCAAATTAAGTTTTGATATTTAATAGCTAAGCAAGATGTCAAGTAGATTGAAATTGATTAGATATTTAATAGTGGAGAAATCTAAATGAGTCATGGTTGATTGAACACATAACAATTGAACATCTAATGGGAAGCTGACAAAGGTAAAGTTCTAGTGGGTCATGATTGACTAGACACTTAGTAATAATGGAAATCCTAATAGGTCATAGAGGATCGGATATTAGGCATGTGAGTGAAGTTCTAATAACTCATGGATGACTAGATGTTATGCGACATGAGAGGATAATGTTGAGACTGGTATGAGCTAGGGGAGTGAATAGCTTCCTTTGCTTCTTGAACTTGAATGACAACTAAAACTTGAAGCAAAACAAGTACGTTGCTAACTGGTTCGATTTTACTTGGAATCCACCCCTTGAGGTAACTAATCCAAGGGTCCACTCCTCACACTCACAACTCCACTATTAATACCTCCTTCCCGGAGATGGAGAAGTCTCGTTCAAACTCGAGCTCAAGAAATACAACAAGAAATGAAAGCAAATACAATGAATATAAACAACTTTACATGAATCTTGCTTTGAACACTTTCTTATTGCTTGAAAATATCTCTTGATCGGTTGGAAATGCAGCAGCACTTTGCTTCTAACTTCACAAGATCGGGCGACTCAAAAACATTGCAAAACCCCTTTTTTATGGTTTATCTCGGGTTGGAAAATGTCTCACAATCGATTGACCCTACTCTCAATCGATTATCACGACAGATCAACCATTCAAACCTATAAAACGGCTTCTCAAAAAATCAATTGCCCCAATCAAACTTGCAAAATGCCTCATAATCAATTGCCCCAATCAATTAGTCACACTAAATCGATTAAGCCAATTGATTTAGCAACCTACTGTGCTTCCCAAAAAGGCTCGTAATTGATTGCCCCAATAGATTAGTCACGCTGAATTGATTAAGCCAATCAATTCAGCAACCTACTATGCTTCGCGAAAAACCAGCCTCCCAATTAATTAGTAATGGCTACCAATCGATTGATATTGCTCAATCGATTAGGCCAATTAATCCAAGAAGGAAACCCCTAAAGTTCAGGTTTATGTAAATATCCCATGTTTATTTTGATGTGGTTAACCAAATTAAGTTAAGGTCTGCGTATTTGATGCATTACATCTGAGTGTGTAGGGACTTAGGGACGCAAGAAGTCGGGCGAAAGATGCGACGGACGAGAAGGATGGCATGGGAATCAAATCAACGGGTTTGGTGCATTCGAGGAATGAGAAGCTACGGAAGAGTACACCAGTGGAGTGAGAATGACGCACACGGCGCTTCCAAGGGACAAGAAGTTGGAGCAAAAGACTGTTCGAGGAGAAGGCTGAAGTTGGGTTCTAGTAAGCTCAACTTTGAATGGCTAGAGGATCACCTATTCGACCGGAAAGGAAGTCAGAGGAGTTAGCACAAAGCTGACCCATCTGAGCGCCTGGACCAAGTTCAAGCGTCCAGATCGCCTTAGTGGCGAATAGGTGCCCCGTCATCGAACCGTTGCTACAGATCACTTTCAGGGTCATGTCAGCAGCACTCTAGGCACTTGGACTAGTCCAAGCACCTGGACGGTGATAAAGTTTTATCATCACATATTGCATAGCCATTGCAAGTAGATAAGGTGTATAGCTAGGGGCGCCCATAACGGGTCTAGGCACCCGAAGTTGCCACATCAGCAAACGACTATTTTTGACCAGTGGGTTATAAATAGAGTCCTAATCCTCTTCATTCAATCAACACTTGTTATGTACTCGAAATATTCACTCTCTTCTTTATTCTTTGAGCTGTCAATGTCCCGTACGAGGTTTCTCCGCCCCCGACTTGTGTCAAAGAAGGAGTCTAGTAAGCGCGCTTCATTTGCCTTGGATTAGCAACCTCTCCAGTTGCAACCAAGTAAATATCGGTAGTCTCATACTCTTTTATAAGTATTTATTTTCTTAATTAAAGTGTTTGTATAACTAACATTGAAAGAGAGAGAAAGATAGATTCATCTTAATTGCAGGTTATCCACCCCCACCTCTAATCGGCCGCCAATAAACCAACAATTGATATCAGATCAAGGGAGATTTAGAAGGACTAATCGTCGACCGAAGTAAAGAAGAAGATGGTCGGAGCTACCATTCACCCACCTAAGTTCAAGGGGAACTTCACTCATTGGAAGAGAAAAATAGAGGTATTTTTTAAAACTGACTTTAATATATTGCCAATAATAAAGTATGGTTTTGTGGAACCTCACGATAACAACGATGACATAAAAGAAGAAGATCACTAAACCAAAAAGGAACAAGCAGAATAGTGGCCAACGGAAAAGCAGAGTGCCACCTGCTCAGTATTCTGCCACCTCAAGAGATCAACCGCATCAGAAGCTACACCTTAGCCAAAGAACTTTGGGAGAAATTCTTGGAGCTCCATGAAGGCACATCTGGAGTGAAGCTTGCATGATGGTACATTCTTCAGAGTCAGGTAACAAACCTCCGCTTGGAAAAAGGTCAGACGGTGGCTCAACTACATATGAAGATCAAGGAGTTGATTACCAGACGAATCAATCTTGGCGAAGAGGTAACCAACCGGGACTCAGCCCACTATGCACTCAACTCTTTTCCTAGAACTCTATAGTAGACCTCGATCATAGGTGCATATTATATATCAAAAGATCTAGAGGTAAGTACTCTAGAAGACCTCTTTTCAACATTAGAATTACATGAATCTAGATGTGCAGGTACAAAAAAAGAGTCAAGTTAGAACCTGACACTGAGAGATATTAAGAAGGATGAACTTGAGTTGGACTCAGATCTTGATGTATATCAAGAAGTGTATATGGTAAGAAAATTCAGAAAGTTTTTTAGATCTAACAAATTTAATGAGATGCAGGCTAAGAAAAATCCAAGATGTAAAAAAAGGTTTGATGCTATAACTGTCATGAAGAAGGACACATCAAAGATGATTACCCAAAGATCAAGAAGGAGAAAGACAAAGGGTTAAAGTGATCCAAGCACAAGAATCTCAAGGCCACCTGGGATGAAATTCTTCATCTGAATCTGAGATAGAAGCATATGCTGGACTGGCACTGATGGCTAGTCACGAAGAACCAAGTAACTTAGAAGCTAACATCAATGAAGTGGGAGTCACATCAAAAGAATGCAGTAATGTAGGGGGAGAATCCAATTTCAGATCTAATACGGTAAGTGAGGTATGTTTCTTACCTCCTGATCAATTATATTTAGGAATAAAATCTGTCTAAATTACTTTATAAACTGAAAATGAAAAATGAGCAATTGAAAAAGAAACACTTAGAAATGAAAATAAACTTAGCAAAATCTTGTTTATTAGAAGATTTTGATAAATAAAAAATTAAAAATACTAAGTTAAAAGAAAAATTAAAACAATTGGAAAAGGGTGATGCATATTCACATGTACATAAACTTAGAAATTTTCAAGGACTAAATTGGTATTTTAGATATCACAAGGCTAAAATTATAAATGTATCATAAAAATATATTTCTATAAAATATCTTGTTAATTTAATAGGTAGGAACCTATATTGGATTCCAAAATCATGTCTAATTTAAATTTTTCTTTAAATTTAATTGATTTTCTAGACTGAAATTGCTTTACTTAGAAAAATAGTTTTTGTACAAACCTTTAATTTGCATTTCATGTTCAAAATTTTACAGTGATAACATAGTCAAGTCTGCATTTGGATAAAAAAAATTTAAATTTTTTTGACTATTGATAAATTTTCTACAAATACTTTACCAAAATATTAATTTTTAATATTAAAAATTCTTAAAAATTCAATCTTTAAAAATCTAATTTTTTTTCAGATAAACTTTCTTTTTCACAAACTTGAAAAATTTTGTAAAATTTTTCTAGCTCAAAATCTATTTTAAATATTTTTTTAAACACATATCTTTCTATATAAAATAATTTATTATTATTTATATTAATTTTTTATTCTTAAAAAATTTAATAATATTCTAGATTATTGTTTTCAACCATAATAAAAAAATTTATAATTTTTTAAATATTAAAAACCATTCTAAAATTATTTTTATAAAAACTAGTTTTTAAATCGTAAAAATTCATATTTTTGAAAAATAATTCACATAAATTTTCTAAAAATTGATAACTATTTCAGTATCTCTTAGAATTTTTTTTCGATGATTACCCTTATTTTTAATATGATCAAAGGGGAAAAATAAGATTAAATCTAGGAGGAGGTACAATTTTTTGTATCAATTATTTTAATTTACAAATTAAATGTACTTAATTACATATTCATTTGGTTAACTATTTTGGTTTAATCCTAACTTAACTTGGGTTGATTCACATCAAAAAGATGGAGATTGTAAGTATCTCATATTGGTTTTGATGTAGTCAACCAAGTTAAGTTAGACTTTGCGTATTTGATGTCTTGCATCTAAGTGTGCAGGGAATTAGTAACACAAGAAGTCGAACAGAAGATGCGACAGATAAGAAGGATGGCACAAGAATCGAGAGATGGGCTTAGTGCATCTGAGGGACAAGAAGCTGCGGAAGAGTACACAGGTGGAGCGAGAAGGATACGCGCGGTGCTTCCAAGGGATGAGAAGCCAGAGCAAAAGACTGCTCGAGAAGAAGGCCAGAATTGGGTTCGGGTGAGTTCAACTTTGGATGGCTGGAGGATCACCCGTTCAACTGGAGAGGAAGTTGGACGAGCCAGCACAAAGCTGACTCGTCCGAATGCTTGGACCAAGTCCAGGCACCTGGATGTCCAGGTGCCCGAACTGCCTTAGTGTCGAACAAGCACCCCGTCGTAGAGCCGCATGTTGTGGATCACTTTCAAGGCCACGTCAATAGCACTCCAGGCGCCCAGACTGGTCCAGGCGCCTAGATGGTGATAAAGATTTATCATCACACCATATTATAGTCGTTGAGAGCAAATAAGGCGCACAGCTAGGGGTACACGGAGTAGGTCCAAGGGCCCGAAGTTACTACATCAGCAAACAACTATTTTCGACTAGTGTGCTATAAATAGAGCTCTAATCCTCTTCATTCAATCAACACTTGTTCTATACTCAAAATATTTATTTTGTTCTTTATTCTTTGAGTTGTCAATGTCCTATATGACGTTCAACGCCTCCGACTTAGGTCGAATAAGGAGTCTAGTAAACATGCTTCATTTACCTTAGATTAGCAACCTCCTTAGTTGCAACCAAGTAAATATCAGTAGTCTTATACTCTTTAGAAGTATTTCTTTTCTTTATTAAAGTGTTTGTATAACTAGCGTTGAAAGAGAGATAAAGGTAGATTCATCTTAATTGTATAACTATTCCCCCCCCCCCCCCCCCTATCTAGCTGGCCACTAAGGGACCAGCAGTTTAGAGTTTAATAATTGATTCCAAATCAAAGCAATTGATTACTAACCCTAATTCTGATTGACTTCAACCTATCATAACTTTCATTGCCCGACATTCCAATCATTCGTGACTAGTTGGGGCTTCCCATTGCCTAACATCTGATCAACCTTGAGCTACCATGACTTCTTCAACATGTGTCCTATCCTTCTTAACCCACTTAGACTTTTCCTTGCCAACTTCTCATTGGACTTTCGATCACCAAATGTCTGGTCAGCCTTTAACCCACTTAAACTTTGCCTTTACCAACCTTCCCATTAGACTTTCCCTTGCCTAATCTCTAATTAGAATTAGTCACTCGGTAGACTTTTCACCTGCCTAATTTCTAACTAGGACTTCCATTCCCTAGCCCCGCTAGGACTTCCATTACCTAGTTCTTAACTAGGTCTTCAACCGTCTAGCCCTACTAGGACTTTCATTGCCTAATTCCCAACTAGGTCTTCCACGACCTAGTTCCCAACTAGGACTTCCATTGCCTAGCCACGCTTGGACTTTCCATTACCTAACATTCAGTTAGGACTTTTCCTTGCCTAACTTTCAATTAAAACTTTTTGTTATCTAACCTCTAGTTAGGGCTTTCCGTTGTCTAACTTTAAGTTAGGACTATCCCAGTCAAGTATCCGGTCCTTTTTTGACCTAATTGATTTTTCTTTCACATATTGTCAAATATCAAAACTCAAATTTGAACCAACCTGAACTTAATCAAACTAGTCAACCTTGACCCCAGGATGATTGCACCAATATTCTCCCCCTTTTGATGTTTGACAATATAATTAAGTTAGACTAATCCATATTAGCCCAACTTCCTTCATCCCATGCCAAAGCATAAATAAGGGTTTCCTAATTTAACCCCTACATTCTCTTTTTTTTAACACACATCAAAAATCTTCTCTCAAGATTCATTCCTCTTATCATAATGAAGGTTCCTAACCTTCCATTATTTTTAATGTTCATCCTTGAGCATATATCTTTCTATAAATCTCCTTTCATATCTAAATCATGCATTTAAGGGTTACCTCCCCCTTCAAAGTATGCTCTAACTTCTAACATTGTACCAACAATGATTTGAATCTAAATCTTTAGAAAATCCCACAATTGAAGTCATGAGGTTAAAAGTTTAATCCTGAATCTAAACTTCCTCCTTAACTACACATTAGTCCCCTTTAATCATTCTTATCTCATTTTCATCAAAAAAATTATCCGTAAATGCTTACCTAAACATTTCATAGGGTTAAGGATAGTTAAATTACCTAATTATGTCTTATCCAACTGAAACAAACTTATTTGTATTCCAATCGATCACCTTGATCAATTCCGTGAGTTTTTGTGCTTGTGGAAATTCACTACCAATCGATTGAACTAATTGATTGGTGTGCAACAATCAATTAAACCAATTGATTACTATATCTAAAGTTTTAAATTCAATTTCAGATTGAAATTATAAAATTCATAACTAATTATATGAATTTTAAAAAATCATGAAATTTCATGTATATATTTCTTATGTATTACTATCAGGCAAAAATAGTTTTTTATAAAAATATATCTCTTTTTCAAAGAATGGCATAAAATTAAAAATTATAATGTTTCATTCTAACTTTATATCTAACTAATTAATGGTGATTCCTATCAACAAATATACTTCACCAAAGTTTTTAAAAATAATTTTTTCAAAAATAATTTTCATCCATGATATTAGCACATGACTTGACCTCTAGCTTTCCCTATGATTGACCTTCACAAAATCAATATATTTTGATGAAACTAAAACTTAAATAGATGCACTAAACAACATCTTACTTGTATTTAATGTGTCACAATGCATATACAAGTTAACTCTATAGTTCTTGTGAAATATATAAGTTAGTGTGAGTGTGACCCAGTCTTCTGTGTCACAGCTCAGTTTCCTCTTGTTGTGTCAATAGACACTTAAGTGAGGAGATTGGTAGATCAATTGAATAGATATTCTTTTTCCTAATACCTTTAAGTGTGATGTTAGGATTTTTAACATTTTTAATTAAGCATTCAGATTTTGAGAATGTGATTAAGTATCCTAAGTCACATAATTGGCTAATACTTAGTAAATTAAAATTCAATCGATCAACCAATAAAACTTTTCGAATATAGAAATCGGAACTTAGTTGGATATTACCTGTTTCGATTACCTTGAGTGTTCCGTCGTTGCCGAATGTGACGGACCCTAGGTTCTTCAATTTCAACTTAGTGAATTTCAATCTATCTCCAGTCATATGTCTGGAGCATCCACTATCTAGCATCCATTGATCCAAATCTTTATGTTCCTACACATAAAGTATTTGATTTGATTCAATATGACGGATAGAAAGATAGTTTGATTGAAATTAACTCTTAATGTTCCATCTCACCCAGACTAGGTTATCAAACATGGTATCTCTATGGGTGATTGTGAAATGGTTTTATTGAGTCAAACAGTTTTCAGTTAGGAATTGGTTAGATTTAAGTATAATTTTTTTATTAATTAAGTTAAATTTAATTGATTAATTAAATTAAGATTATTTATTTAAAAATTAAGTTAAAATTATTTAATTAAAAATAAGTTAAAATTATTTAATTAAAAATTAAGTTAAAATTATTTAATTAAAAATTAAGTTAAAATTATTTAATTAAAAATTAAGTTAAAATTATTTAATTAAAAATTAAGATAAAATTATTTAATTAAAAATTAAGTTAAAATTATTTAATTAAAAATTAAGTTAAAATTATTTAATTAAAAATTAAGTTAAAATTATTTAAATTCACTTCTAAATTTTACCTATGTCCATCTCACCCATTTCCAAATTATCAATCAGGGATTCTTATGAATTTTGTGAGATGGTTTTATCTTTGATTTATGTTATATCTAAGGATTAATTTACATTTGGGTTAGACTCAAGTTTTTCAATTGATCAATTAAATACACATTTCAAATATTAGCTTCCAGGCTGTGGTGAGGCACTAAGCCTTCTTGGGTATGGGATCATCCACCACTTCTAAACAAAGCTGCTCAAAGAAATTGGGTATTTAATTTTCCTTTTAAAATCCCTAGGTCTAACTAGTCAAGTGTAAATTATGCCTAGGTCCTTATCTAGCCTAATCTAAGCATGTGTAGTAAAAGCAATAAGCAACAATCATCAAACTTTTCTAAAAATGGTCTTCCTATTGGCTCCCCTTGGATCATAGCCTCGATATGGTCTATCAAGGTAATGAATTTGATCCTTGGGATCCAATATTGACCAAGTCCAACTTAATTAACCAAGTTTGACTTGGGGACCCATGCTTGGACTAGTTTCTTGTTTGTTCTATTAACAAGAGATAGATATGAACGGTATTTCTTTTTTGTCTTAAATTTTAGTCCGAATCGATTGTATATGGCCTTTTGTTTCCCAAGAATCAAATCAAGATTCTTGGAACCCAGTGTAAACTGTTCCAACGTGAACTTCAAATCCTTGACTTGAGTTTTCAGGCTGGAATTCTCCTCCTCAAGCTTTTGGACTTGAGTTGAGGTTTCAGTCTGAATAAGGTCAGTCAAGGATTCGGAGTTAGTCACTTCTTTAAGGGTTGTTACCTCCTTTAGAAGTGATTTGATCTGAACGTTAGATCTAGCTAATTTACGCATAAGATAATTGACTATGTTATGCAACCGAGAAATACTTATAGCGGGGTTAGGCCCTTCGGAAACGGATACAGATTCGTGGCTTCTCTCTGATTCTGCTTCCGGTTCGTTCTCACTTTTGGATTCGTTGATTTGGTCCCGGGCCGTCAGTGTAAGGAAGCTCATCTGTTCGAGCTCTTCATCGGACTCTTCTGATGAGGACTCATCCCAAGTTACCTTCAGAGCTTTCTTCTTTCTTTGCTTCTTTGCATCCTTTTGATTCGGATAGTTGGCTTTGATATGTCCCTTTTGGTTGCAGCCGTAGCAGGTTACTTTGAACTTCACCTTTGAACTTGGTTGAACCTCCTTGGACTGGATCACCTTCTTGATGTCCTTCTTATTGAAGCCCTTCTTTTTTTTGTAGAGCTTTCTTACCAAGTTGACGAGTTCGGCTGTGATCTCATCGTCATCATCGTCTGAGTTCGGTTCTTCTTCTGACTCCAGTTCAGTTCTGCGTCTTGCTTTTGGTTCGCGCACTCTGCTTGTACCTGCAATCAAAGCTATATCCTTCTCGGCCGGATGAGTAATAATTTGTTCGTGCAATTTGAATTCTGAAAATAATTTATCTAATTTGATTGAAGAGAGATCCTTAGATACCTTGTAAGCATCTACCATGGATGCCCATAAGGTATTCCTCGAAAAGCATTGAGTGAATACCTGATCATGTCTTTATTTTCCACCTTTTGTCCGATTGCGTGGAGACCGTTGAGGAGGTCTTGGATGTATCCATGCAATTGGTTTGCCGTTTCACCCTCCTGCAACTTTATATTATATAATTTGTTAAAAATGAGATCCCTCTTACTTATCTTCATGTCTGATGTACCCTCGTGTAGCTCAATCAGTTTTTGCCACAACTCTTTTGCACTTGAGAAGGGGTCGACTCAATTTAGCTCTTCCTTGGTTAGACCGCACTGAAGTGTACAGGTTGCTTTGGCGTTTGCTTCTACCTTCTTTATCAGAGTTGCATCCCAGTTCTCGCACGATATTAGTTTACCAGTGTCGTCAATTGGGAGTTTAAGGCTGGTTTTGACGATGATCTACACCTCGAAATGAGTCTGAAGATACGACTCCATTCGGCCCTTCCAGTAGCCAAAGTCCTCATTGGTGAAGAGCGGAGGGCGGGCTGTGCTGTAGCCTTCTTGATGGGCCATTTGACAAATGAATCTCGCACACAGAAAAATAAACAACAAAGATTCCAAGACTAGGTCTTGGATTTAGTAGTGCGGGTTAAAAAAAATAAACACGCGAACTTGAGTGGTGTTGTACCAACTTTGAGAAAAAAATTTGATTACAAAAAAACTAGATTAGAAGGCGATAATAATACCGATTCTGATCGACTCCGAAAAATTAAAAATCACTACAAAAAAATGCTTGATTGGTGGTTGCACCAAATTGAAGCGACCCTGCTCTGATACCAATTTTTTGATCGAAAAGTGCTAGAGGGAGGGGGGTGAATAGCGTTCGTGGATTTCACTTTTCGTTTCGGAAAATCAACGAGTAAATACAACGGAAATATAAAATAAACACAGAAAGACACCAAGTGTTTTTACTTGGTTCGAAGCCTTGGGCGACTCCTACTCCAAGGCCCACGCTCATTAAGTGTTTACTTTGGACAACAACTATAATCTCGCAAAAGGTTACAAATGAATATTACAATTAATCTGTACTGAAAATTATACCGACACAAGCGAATCATAAAACTGAAGCTTCTGGTCGTCGGTGTCTTGGTATAGCTCAGTCGGATCGTCTCGTTAGTAGTGCGCTGAAAAAAGATTGCTTAGAAAGTGTTGTTCTCAGCTGCTGGTCGAGACTGGCTGATATAAGTCGTTGAGGGCGCCTTCAAGGCCCTTGAGGGTGCCTCCATCACCGGTGGATTCGCAGCGTGGATAAGATCCACAACTCCCACAGCTTATCCTCTTGAGGGGGCCTCTAATGCTCTTGAGGGCGCCTCAAAGGCTGTCCGAGGTGCCTCCAGCTCCGTTGCGTAGACTCCTCAGCCCTTGCACCCGACACGCCTCCAAGCTCCATGGAGGGCACCTCGGGTACTGTTCATCTGAGCCAAAACTTTCCCTTTTGTCCCTACAAGATATGTTAGTCCCAAAATACCAAGCATACCCTGCAACACAAAGTTAGCACATAATAATAATATAAACATAAATGTCTGACAGTCACCGGACTGTCCGGTTCTGAATTCGGATTTCCGTCCGGAAATCCTACGTCGAATCGACGCCTACTGTTCCCTCAGCGGGGAACGCGTCCTCACCTACTCCACTCAGAAGAGCATACTTGTTGCCAGTTCAATCCTCCAGATCGATTGGGCTTTTGCTCAGCGCCTGAGTCTTCAGGTCTTTCCATTGGATGTCCGCTCCACGACCCACCCAGACTTTTCACCCGATTCACGACACCGAAATTTTCACCTAGAGTTTCTAACTCTAGGACTTTTGCTGAAGACCTCGACCCGCCAAGGCTTTCCGCCTACGGTTACCATCCCCTAGGACCTAGGGTTACCACCCCCTAGGATTTTCTGTCTGCCTAATCGCAGTTAGGACTTTTGCCTAAGATACCTTAGGACTTTTCCTGCAAACTCATTCAAATACATTAGATCACAAATAACCTTAACTTTGAATCATTTATCATTATCAAAACTCAGGTTCGATCGTCGAATGCTTCCCGCACCAACACAAGCTTTCTCTCCGGCTTCTCGTCCCTTGGAATGTCACGCACGTCCTTCTCGTCCACTAGTGTACTCTTCCATAGCACCTTGTCTGTCGAATGCACCGAGCCCATCGGCTTCCTTCCCGTGTCATCCTTCTCACTTGCTACATCTTTTGCTCAACTTCTTCTATTCCTAAGCTCCTGCACACTTAGACACAAGGGTCAAACACAACAGAACCTAACTTTAACTTGGTTGATTACATCAAAACTACCACGGGGTTCCAAAATATGTTTCATAAGGTAAACCCAAGAGTAACGAATGCAATCATCAATAAATGAAACATAATACCTTGAACCCTCTTTGTAAGAATAGGAGAGGGTCCCCACACATCAGAATGGATAAGATCAAATAGAGCAGAAGAAAAAGAGAGACTTTTAGAAAATGGTAAGGTAGAAAATTTGGCCAGTTTGCAACCACTACAATCAGAAATATTAGAACTTTTTAAAGGTCATAATACTCCTGTAGAAGCTAAAAACTATAAATGATACGCCGAAACATGACCTAAATGAGAGTGTCATAAATAAAAATCAGAATGTGAACGACTCAAATGAAAAGATGATAAATCCACACTTGAAGCTATAACTTCTGTACTTTAAGTTTATCTAAAACATAGAGTCCTCCTTGCCTATGACCGGTCCCAAATTAATCAACCTCTGAGATTGCGGGTCCTATACATAACAATTGGATGAAGAAAAAGAGACTAGGTATCCAAACTCACATAATTGACTAATAGAAATAAGATTTAAAGTAAGACTCGGAATATAATAAATATTAGTAAGAGATAAAGAAGATATAACAATTAAACCAACACCTACTAATGACATAGGAGTACCATCAGTAGTCACAATAGATATAGATGAACTGGAAGAAAAAGAAATAAAAGATGACAAATTGAATGACATATAATGGGAGGCACCAGAGTCCAAAATCCACAAGGATGAAGATATACCTGAAATACCAAATGATGATAAATCTATATGAGAAGAAGCTGACATGGTAGAGGGTTGTGAAGTAAGGAATTGCTAAAACTTCTCAAACATATATGAATCAGATTTCCATGAAGCATCTGTAGGATCGTTAGATTCGATAGAGGGGGGGTGAATATCGATTCGAAAAAGACGAGTATAAACGCAGCGGAAAAATAAAATAGACACTGATGTTTTTACTTCGTTCGGAGCCTGTGACGACTCCTACTCGAAGGCCCGTGGTCCTTGACCACTTTCGTTGGGCAATCACTAACAAGTCGAAATATGATTACAGAATAAGTACAGGAAATGCTAGTGAGAATAAAGCAATACCGACAAAGAAAATTAAATAAAAACCGAAGGAGCACTTTTGTCGGAGCGTTGTTGGCGTCGCACTGAACGTTGAGCAGCAAGACCAGCAGTAGAAGAGTTCTCAGTAAAAATTGATTCTGAAGCTCCTGCCTGGGGCTTCTTTTATATGCTGTTCCGGGCGCCTGGCGCCAGGAATGTGACGTAACTGCTCCACCGAGATGCTCCACGTGGTGATGCGAATCGGGATAAAGTTTGCCTCCGGCGCCGGATCCCTTAGGGGCGCCCGGATTCCTTCCGGCGCCCGACCTCCTATTTCCAGGAATCCGTCTCCTGCAACAAGCGTTAGTCCGAGGCAAATATATATCTGTAAAATAAATTGTTAGCACAATTAAAGTTCAACAAAGTAATAGCAAAGAGTATGACTTAGATTCCGTCTTTCCGAGACCGGAATCTAGTCACGATCTCGACTTAGACATCCGAAATGGATCTAAGCCGGATCGACGCCTAATGTTCCCTTCCCGGGAACGCGTCCTCGCAGTCACTCCCCTCCAGTGACTTACCTCACTTACCCGCCAGACGTCCGGTCAGCCCGTCCCGTCTGGACTTCTCGCCAAGCGTCCGGTCGGCCCGTCGACCGCCTGGACTTCTCGCCAGCTATCCGGTCAGCCCGTCGACCTAGCTGGACTTCTTGCCAAGCGTCCGGTCAGCCCGTCGACCCGCTTGGACTTCTCGCCAGCTATCCGGTCAGCCCGTCGACCTAGCTGGACTTCGTGCCAGACATCCGGTCAGCCCGTCGACCTGTCTGGACTTCTCCTGCACACTCGATCAAAGTGTCAGACAACAACAAAACTAACTTAACCTATTTGTCATTCATCAAAACCTGGGTTAAATCGTTAGTGCTAACCGCACCAACAATCTCCCCCTTTTTGATGGAATGACAACCTGGTTAAGTTAGTGAAAACATATGCAAGAAACAACATGCATTTATGTGGTTTTAAAATTAGTTTGTATTTTCAAATTGGTTTAGCTAACTTAACCACCTAACCCTCCCCCTTTGGCATTTATCAAAAATAAGCAAGGGTAAACAATCATAGTGAAGAGTTACTGTAAAAGGTAATCAAATTTTGAAACATATCGAAGTTTGGTTCAAAATTGAAAGATAAAAGTACAATTTTTAACACCAAGTTAAAAAAATAGTCAAGTTGACTTGGGGGAGACAAGTTGAATTTTGAAAAGTATAAAATCAAGTTTAACTTTTCAAGCGTGTAAAAATTTTCAAAACAGGTTTTTCAAATTTACTTTTCATGTTTAAGTAACATTTACTTTTCAAAAAGGTAAATTTTCAACTTCGATTTTTCAAAAGCAAAAATTAAACAAGTAAGAATAATTTTTCAAGAAGTAAAATTTTTGCCAAAATAAATTTTTAAGGCTAATTTGATAAAAGCTAAGTTTGGAAAGTTGAATTTTCAAGCATATGTTACAAAACTGAATAAGTTTAAATTTGCAATATTCAACTTTTAAAATCAGGTTTAAAAATTAGGTGGGATTAAACTTAGTTAAATTTAATTTTTTTGAAAACTGGTGTTTTAAAAATAAGTTAGTTTTAACATAGATGAAAAAAAGCATTTTTCAAACACACATTAATTTCTCCCCCTGAATTTGACACTTAAAATTAAACAGTTGTCTAACCAATTAGGTACTAACTAACTATCAGAAGATAGTAGCTTTCACTTGGTTAGTCAGATTAAGGTGATTGTAAACAGTCAGTGTATGACTTGACTAATGATCTTAATCTGATTACTGTCTGATTTGCATTTAACGTCCAGACTTATGGTGATGCACTAAAATAAGCATCTTAAGTCCAGACAGTTGGCCTATGCATCTCACCCCTTTCTATGTTTGTCAAACACAAGCAAGGTAAACCTAAGGTGTTGGTGAGATGCTCAAAAACTAGTCCTATGGGTACATGCTTTCTAAGGATTCAAAACTAGTCTAAGGCCAAAACTGTTTTTGAAAATCTAAAAATGGAAAGTTTTGAAAACACACGAGTTTAACCTATTAGTTAAAAAACATTATTTTAAAACTAGTTTGAAAAGAAAGAATCCTAGTCTATTAAGCACATCCCTAATTTTCGCCGTAAGTTGCTAAATTCACTTTCAGGGAGTGGTTTTGTAAAAATGTCAGCTAAATTTGATTTGGACTCAATGTACTTGAGTTCAATATCACCTTTAGTAACATGATCCCTGATGAAGTGGTGCCTAATTTCAATATGTTTGGTTCTTGAATGATGCACAGGATTCTTGGTTAAGTTGATTGAACTTATATTGTCTATTAACACTTTTACATTTGTGATATTTAAGTTGAAATCTTTTAGAGTATGCATCATCCATAATAATTGTGCAACACATTCGCCTATAGCTATGTATTATGACTCAGTTGTAGATAGAGCAACACAATGTTGCTTTCTACTAAACCAGCTAACAAGTGATGGACCTAATAATTGGCATCCACCACTTGTGCTTTTGCGGTCTAATTTGCATCCAGCATAATCTGAGTCAGAATATCCTATTAGTTCAAAATTATTTATCCTAGGATACCAGATTCCTACATTTGTTGTTCCTTTAAGATATCTAAAAATTCTTTTAACTTGTGTCAAATGGGATTCCTTAGCACAAGTTTGGTATCTAGCACACATACTAACTTCAAATAAAATATCAGGTCGGCTTGCAGTTAAGTACAGTAGGCTACCTATTGCACTTCTATAGTGTTTTAAATCAATTGGTTTTCCATTTGGGTCACTGTCTAAGATTGTGTTTACTGCCATAGGTGTTTTTATTTCTTTTGTATTTTCCATTCCGAATTTTTTAAGTAATTCTTTGGTGTATTTATGTTGATAAATATAATTTCCTTCATTTGTTTGTTTGATTTGTAATCCTAAGAAATAAGTTAATTTTCCCACTAAGCTCATTTCAAATTCTTTTTCCATTAGATTAATAAATTCTTCTAAAAATTCTGAATTTGTTGAGCCAAATATTATATCATCTACGTATATTTGTGCAATAAATATGTCTGTATTTAATGATTTAACAAACAAGGTTGGGTCAATTTGACCTTGTTTGAATCCTTTAGATGTTAAGTAAGATGTTAGCCTCTCATACCATGCCCTAGGAGCTTGTTTAAGTCCATATAGTGCTTTCTTTAATTTAAAAACATAATCAGGGTGTTCTAGACTTTCAACCCCAGGAGGCTGACCTACATAAACTTCTTCTTTAATTAGTCCATTGAGAAAGGTCGACTTAACGTCCATTTGGTATAGTTTGAATCCCTTATGGGCTGCATAACTTAGTAACATTCTAATGGATTCTAATCTGGCTACTGGGGCATATGTTTCATCATAGTCAAGTCCTTCAACTTGACTAAATCCTTTGGCAACCAGCCTAGCCTTATTTCTAGTAATTTCCCCAGTTTCACTTAGTTTGTTTCTGAATACCCATTTTGTTTCTATTATTTTCTTATTCTTAGGTGGTGGGACTAGGTCCCAAACCTCATTACGCTCAAATTGGGCTAGTTCTTCTTGCATAGCTATAATCCAATCTGGGTCTAGTAGGGATTCATCCACAGTTTTGGGTTCAATTTTTGAAATTAATGAAATTTGACTTAGATTTCTAAAGGATGATCTGGTTTGAACTCTTAAGTCTGGGTCACCAATTATTTGATCAATTGGATGATTTGGGTTAACCCTTATTGTTCTAGGAGGTTGATTCTCTTGATGTTGTTCCTCTTCTTCATGACTTAGAGTTTGGTTGGTTTCTGGAACAAACTCAGGTGTTTGTGTGGGTCCTATGTCTTGTTTAGTTTCTTCAAACTTTACATTAGTAGTTTCTTCAATTTTTAAGGTAACCTTATTGTAAATTCTGTAGCCTCTACTATTTAGGGAATATCTTACAAAAATTCCATTTTCAATTTTAGAGGTGAATTTTCCTAAGTGTTCTCTTGTATTTAAGATAAAAACTGGGCACCCAAATACCTTAAAATATTTTATATTTGGTTGTTTATTATAAAACAATTCGAAGAAAGTTTTGTTATGAGTTTTATTTATTGTTGTTCTGTTCTGTACATAGCAGGTTGTACTAACGACTTCTGCCCAAAAGTATTTAGGTAGGTTATACTCATTTAACATTGTTCTAGAAGCTTCAAGTAAGGTTCTATTTTTTCTTTCTACAATTCCATTTTGTTGAGGGGTTTTAGGGCATGAGAACTCATGATGGTAACCGTTTTCTAGACAAAAACTGTTAAAGTTGTGATTTTTAAATTCTCCCCCATTGTCACTCCTAATTCTTTTAATTTTAATATCTTTTTCGTTTTCAATCTGTTTGCAAAAATTTGTAAAAATTTCAAAAGTTTCATCTTTATGTTTTAAGAATTTTACCCAAGTAAACCTAGAATAATCGTCTATAATTACTAAACAATATAAGTTTCCATTTATGGATTTGACTCCATGGGAGTCAAAAAGGTCTAAATGTAGAAGTTCTAAGATTGAGTTAGTTTGTGGTTGATTTGTTTGTTTGTGGGTTGATTTAGTTTGTTTGCCTTGTTGACAAGCATTACATATGGTTGAATCTAAGTTAGGTAACTTTGGTAAGCCTTTTACAAGTCCATTGAGTTTACTTATATTTCTAAAGTTGGTGTGAGACATCCTCCTATGCCATAACCAAGTTTCTTCTTTTTGTGTTAAATAACACTTAATGGAAGAAATGGTTAAGTTGATGACATAGATGTTGTCTTTTCTAAAACCTTTTAGGCTTATGGTAGGATTATCTAGATGTTTGATTGAGCATTCTGTAGATAGAAATTTGACCTTATACCTAGTATCACACATTTGACTTATACTTAGAAGATTATATTTAAAGTTTTCAACAAGTAAGACATTTGTAATTATAAAGTCTAATTTTAATTCAATATTACCTATACCAATTACCTTGAGTTTGCCGTTGTTTCCAAAGGCAACTGTTCCTAGGCTTTTGTAAGTGAGTTGAGTGAACTTGGTGTGATCTCCAGTCATATGTTTGGAGCAACCACTGTCCAAAATCCACTTGGTTTCCTACAGTAAGTAGGATTTAAAGTTAGTCTTTTGAGCATGCATTAATTTAAGTTTGAAATTAAGATTTTGAGAATTTTTTTTTTAAGTTTAAAATTAAAATTTTGAAATTAATTTTTTTAAGCTTAAAATTAAAATTTTGAAAATAATTTTTTTAGGTTTAAAAATTAAAATTTTGAAAATAAATTTTTTTTTTTTAGTTTTAAAAATTAAAATTTTGAAAATAATTTTTTAAGTTTAAAATTAGAATTTTGAAATTAATTTTTAAGTTTAAAATTTTGAGAATAATTTTAAGTTTAAAACTTTAAAAATAATTTTTTAAGTTTAAATTTAGAATTTTGAAATTAATTTTTATGTTTAAAATTTTGAGAATAATTTTTAAGTTTAAAACTTTGAAAATAATTTTTTAAGTTTAAAATTTTGAAAATAATTTTTTAAGTTTAAAATTTTGAAAATAATTTTTAAGTTTAAAATTTTGAAAATAATTTTTAAGTTTAAAATTTTGAAAATAATTTTTAAGTTTAAAATTTTGAAAATAATTTTTAAGTTTAAAATTTTGAAAATAATTTTTTAAGTTTAAAATTAGAATTTTGAAATTAATTTTTAAGTTTAAAATTAAAATTTTTGAAGCCTTATTCATCTCACCCGATCTATATTTTCAATCAAGGAATCCTATGATTTCGTGAGATGAAATTGGATTTTTAATTATGGAGTTTTGGTTTAACGTGTGTTAGATTCAGATTTAGTTTTGGTTTCCACAAATAGGCATTCTTCGGATAAACTTCTAAGCTTGATGAGTCACATGGACATCATTAGAAGTAACCAATCTTTCGAGGTTTTCCGAATAGTGCTATCCACGGAACTTAGTACTAAATCTTGGTCTAACTGGTTAGGATTCATTTAAGGGTAGCTTCGGTCAGTTCCACTTGGCCAAATGCACCAGATCGAAGCCATATCTTTCTAGACATGCGATGCCCAAGCTTCCCTAACGTACTATCATCCAAAAATTTCACCAGTACCATGATTCAAGTTAAACTTGGTCTCTTTTTAACTAATCTTAATTACCCTGCCGGGTTAATTAGTTTTGGGTTACCCTGTCGGGTAAGTTAGTTTTGGAGGTGCCAGCTATTCTGGAGCCTCCCCCTGAATTATTGGCCATTAATTTAAGTTTTGATTTTAGGCTTGTGTCGATTCTTTTTATAGTTATAGTTAACTTGGTGATAATTTTGTTGATTTTTAAACTGTTTAGATTTTGAATTTGATTTAGGTTTGTATTTTGGATTTTGGTCTGGTTTATTCAATTTTATATAATGTATTTTTTCTTTAGGTATATAATATTGATTAAGTCCTACTTGCGTGGTCAGACACGCTTTCGGAACCCAAGCTAGATTGGTTGACTTGTATTGGGTTATTAATGATTTGAAGGTTTTATTTGAATTCGACTTATATCCTAGTCCGGTTTTATTATAACATGCTTTTTGATTATTTAGGATTAAGTCTAAATTTTTTGATCTTGTTGTGAATTTTTCTAACATCTCCTTTAAATTGTTTATTTCATTTTTTAATGATAAATTCTCCTCCTCAAGTGTTAGATCTTGAGTTGGATTCGAATTTTTTAATTGTTCCTTGAGGTTTTGATTTTCCTCAAGAAGTGATTTGTTTCCATTTTCTACTTTAGTTAATTTACTATTTAAACAAGAAATGATTCTAAAAAACTTTTTGTTTAAATTAAAATATACCTCATTCGAGCCTTCGGAAACGAGTACGGATGGCTTGTTTACATTCTGCTCCATCTTGACCCATTTTCTTTGCTTCACGGGCCATCGTGCGGTGTGGCTCTGATGTTTGCTCATCTTCCTCCGATTCGTCCGAGGAGTCGTCCCACGTTGCTTTGAGTGCCTTCTTTTGGTTGGCTTTGGTTTGTCGAACTTGAGTTTTGGGCATTCGTTCTTGTAATGTCCCTTTTGTTGCGTAGCAAGTCACGTTCTTTTGTTACGAGGAGAGCTGATCTTTTGAAGGTCCTTTTTGCTGAAGCCTCTTTCTCCTGGTGAACATTTTCTTACCAAGTTCACCGGGTTCTTCTTCTTAGTCTGATTCTTCTTCAAATTCAGGCTTGCTTTTCTTTTCTTTGGAGGACCCTGCAAATAGAGCTATACCTTTCTCGGCTCCAGCATTAGTTTGTTCGTGTAATTCTAATTCACAGAAAAGCTCTTCTAATTTTAATTCAGAAAGATTCTTAGAAATTTTGTAGGCATCCACTATTGATGCCCACAAACTATTACGTGGAAAGGCGTTTAATGCGTACCTTATTAAGTCTCTGTTCTCCATCTGGTGGCCTATCGCATGAAGCCCGTTGAGGATGTCCTTAATCCTCGCGTGTAGTTGATTCGCTGTTTCTCCTTCCTGCATTTTTATATTAAAATTTTTATTTAAAAGCAGGTCTCGTTTTGTTACCTTAGCGTCGCTCGTTCCCTCGTGCAGTTCGATCAACTTGTCTCATAGCTCTTTAGCGTTTTTGTGTGGACCGACTCTGTTCAGTTCTTCTCTTGTCAATCCGCACTGTAGAGTGTCGATCGCTTTATTTTCTGTTGATGCTTTTTTCTTGAGATCTGCTGTCCAGTCTTCAGGATCCACTAGATTCCCGGCGTTGTCCACTGGAATTTTGTAGGGTCTCGTAATGGTCATCCACTGGTCGAAGTCTGTTTTGAGGTAGACCTCCATGCGCTTCTTCCAGTAAGGGAAGTCGTCCCCGTTGAAGAGTGGAGGTCGCACTATGCTGAATCCTTCTTGTTGGGACATTCTGTGCACAGGTAGATAACCAAAAAAAATATCCCAAGACTTGGTCTTGGATTAGTAGTGCGGGAAGAGAAAAATAGAAAAAAAAAATCTAGATTCGTGTTGCACTAATTTAAATTGATTAGAGAAATATTAAGTTAACGAAACACCAGTTTTAAAATTAATTATCGAACAAAAAACAAAAAATATTCACCCCCTGTCTGATTGGTGGTTGCACCAAATCAGAGCGGTACCTGCTCTGATACCACTTGTAGGACCATTAGATTCGATAGAGGGGGGGTGAATATCGATTCGAAAAAGACGAGTATAAACGCAGCGGAAAAATAAAATAGACACAGATGTTTTTACTTCGTTCGGAGCCTGTGACGACTCCTACTCGAAGGCCCGTGGTCCTTGACCACTTTCGTTGGGCAATCACTAACAAGTCGAAATATGATTACAGAATAAGTACAGGAAATGCTAGTGAGAATAAAGCAATACCGAAAAAGAAAATTAAATAAAAACCGAATGAGCACTTTTGTCGGAGTGTTGTTGGCGTCGCACTGAACGTCGAGCAGCAAGACCAGCAGTAGAAGAGTTCTCAGTAAAAATTGATTCTGAAGCTCCTGTCTGGGGCTTCTTTTATATGCTGTTCCGGGCGCCTGGAATGTGACGTAGCTGCTCCACCCGAGATGCTCCACGTGGCGATGCGCAATCAGGATAAAGTTTACCTCCCGGGCACCCGGTTCCCTTCCAAGCGCCCGGACCTCCGGGCGCTTGGATTCCTTCCGGGCGCCCGGACCCTGTTTTCCCGCAGAATCCGTCCTGCACGACAAACGTTAGTCCGAAGGCAAATATATATCCTGTAAAACAGATTGTTAGCACAATTAAAGTTCAACAAAGTAATAGCAAAGAGTATGACTTAGATTCCGTCTTTCCGAGACCGGAATCTAGTCACGATCTCGACTTAGACATCCGAAATGGATCTAAGCCGGATCGACGCCTAATGTTCCCTTCCCGGGAACGCGTCCTCGCAGTCACTCCCCTCCAATGACTTACCTCACTTACCTGCCAGACGTCCGGTCAGCCCGTCGACCCGTCTGGACTTCTCGCCAAGCGTCCGGTCAGCCCGTCGACCCGCTTGGACTTCTCGCCAGCTATCCGGTCAGCCCGTCGACCTAGCTGGACTTCTCGCCAAGCGTCCGGTCAGCCCGTCGACCCGCTTGGACTTCTCGCCAGCTATCCGGTCAGCCTGTCGACCTAGCTGGACTTCGTGCCAGACATCCGGTCAGCCCGTCGACCTGTCTGGACTTCTCCTGCACACTCGATCAAAGTGTCAGACAACAACAAAACTAACTTAACCTATTTGTCATTCATCAAAACCTGGGTTAAATCGTTAGTGCTAACCGCACCAACAGCATCTACACGACCATGCATGATGACAGAACGAATAATTCTCAGAATAACTAAACTTTAAGGATACACATTTATATGATCCACAAAAACTAATGTTAGGATGACCCATAGTCACATAAAGAATTCGAGGTAGAAAATGATGTCAAATGTAGAAATCAGTAGCATAGAGCATTGGTGTCAAAATCAGTAGAAAAGGACATCAGTGCCGAAATCAACAACATAGGGCTTCGGCACTAAAATCGACAGAAAAGAATGTCGGCGTTGAAATTGGCAGCACATGACGTCGGTGCTGAAATCAGAAGAAAATAGTATCGGCGTCGAAATTGGTAGAAAATAACGTCGATGCCGAAATCTGTAGGACAAGACGTTGGCACCGAAATCGATAGAAAATAGATGTCAGCGTCGAAATCAATAGCAGTAGTAGGAGACGACAGTGGCAACAGGAAGTAATAGCAAGAGGTAGTAGAAAAAATTAGGTCAGAGAAGGAGAACCGCTCTGATATCATGTAGAAATTAAGAGAAGGAAAAAACTAATCATATTATTGAATCTAAAATTGATACTTAAAAATACAGAGTCTAAGGTCTTATATAATTAAGTTAAGAAACCCTAAACTCTATAAAAAAAGAAAAAAGTCCAAATTGTCCTAAAAGCTATAAACAAATAAATATATAATCTAACACCTGATACATCTTTTCCCACCCCACCAACAGTAAGGGCACAAATAGAAAACTTGACTGAATATGTTAGCAATTTAAAGGAGATAATATTACAAAGGAATTTGGAAATGAGGCAAAGAGATTAGGAAATTAGCGAATTGCACCAACAAAAAAACTTCATAATACAACATCTTCAGTTAGGCTCTGCTCTAAGTTAGATTCCTCTCTATTTTGGTGATGATAGTGACAATGATGATGGTAATAATGATGGTGATGGATCCTCCTGAAGTTGTTGTGTATGAATGTTATTTGTCTCAGAATTAGTATTTTAAAATATTTGTTAACCTTTCATTTTTGTAATTTTTATTAGTATTATTAATTTATGTCTAATAAAGTTGGTGAGTTCAAGGAAAGTTGTGAAAATTGAAAATTCATATATATATATATATATATATATATATATATATATATATATATATATATATATATATATATATATATATATATATATATAAAAGAAGCAAGTATTTATATATTTAATTTTGTGTTAGTTTATAAGATTTTTTTCTTGTTAAAAATAATATTTTTAATTTGTTTGTTTGTTTTCTGATGCAGAAAAATAAGAAGAGGAAGTATAAAAGGAAAAGGAAGTGCACGTTGAGGAAGAAGAGGACGATAATCTTTTTGTATCTTTCTCTCATTTTGAGACTATTTGTTTATGGGATATTTTAGATATGATACTTGCTGAACTTGAAGAGTGTTAGATTGGAATTTGTACATGTTTGAGATTATTTAATTTTATTTGTTTTGTATTTGTATCTTTGTTAAAATTGAATCTTTATATATTGTATGTATATGATGACTTAAGAAATTATTGTGTTATATATATATCTTACTATTTTATTAAAAATCTCCCACCTTTACTAACTAATTTTGGTGAAGCCTAAAATGCATTTACGTTAATGTCCTTTTTTCTATTTACACTAAAAATAATTCCAAAATTTATTAGTAATTCCACAAGCGAAACAATCAGTGTTCTAGAATTCAAGACTCAGCTATAGCGTATTATTATGAATTTTTCTTATTATTAATTTTCTCTGGTTGTTTTATATAAAAAAAATATATAGTTTTCTTTAGTCCCATATCTTAGAATTGACAACACTATAATCAAAGAAGCTTCTATAAATATTTAAGCCGACGATGTTAAAAAATATACTTTTCTTAATTTTTTTTACTAAAACAAGTATAATATTAAATTAAAATATATTTTTTTGCATAGGGAAGTCCGTTACAGTAATTTATTGCTGGGATTCTCTAGAATTCTTTGTTTATAAGGGTTACACTAGAAAATCCAAACAATTAGGTTTTTCAAATACCCAAATAATTTATATATTATTATATTACACACGCAATGCGTGTACACGATCAGGAATTGTGTATATTGATCTGAAATAAATATGTTTGTTTGTATTATTTGTATACACGATAGATAAATTGAGGAAAGTGTTAGGATCTTTGTGTTCGGCTAGAGGGGGGGTGAATAACCTTTCTTTCGTTTTTCACCTACAACTTGTTAGTGGAAGATAAAGGAAACAAATGAACAAGTATGAAAACAAAAGTTCAATGCTAACTCCCTTTGTTTACTTGGTCTCCACCTCCTTGAGGTGACTAATCCAAGGCGCACACACCCACACAATGAAGTTCCACTATAAACTTCTCCTTCTCGAATGACAATCGAAGGTGGAGAAACCCTTACACAATCTCCTCTTCCTTTTACAAAGTGAAAGTTAGGATCAGAAGGAAGAGTATGAGTGTCTGTAGGCTTGAGGATCACTTGATGAGCACTTTTTCAGTTTTAGAACAGTTGATCCTCTCCAAGCTCTTAAGAATTGCTTTTATAGTTTTCCCGACATCAGTCGACTGGTATACCTATCAGTCGACTGATGGGCTTTAACGGCACTAAGGATTTGACGAGATTTTGAGCCGCCACTTCATAACGGTCATCTACCAGTCGACTGGTACCATCACCAGTCGACTGGTACTTGCCTCCAGTTACCCTGGCGACATTCTGTCCATTCTGTGCCTTGGTACCAGTCGACTGGTGTAAGTATCAGTCGACTGGTACCTTATACTTCTGAAAATTACAGCATTTTGTACCGTCTCAGTTTTACATTATTTTATACACTTGAATTTACTTCCTTAGCTTAGACTTCAAGCCTCCAAGCACCTTCCCTCAGCCTTACGCCCCTAGGATGCTTCTGTCTCCACGACTCCTCATCCTTGCGCTTGCCTTCAAGGGCTACCTTTGGCTCCGTCATGCTAAGTCTCCTTTTTGCCAATAGATCACACCTCCGGATCTTTCCTTGCCAAAACTTCATACTTGGTCTTTTCTTTGTATCTGCTCACTCAATACTTATGTTAGATCACAATTAATGCCTAGCTTAAACTATTTTAACCAAACATCAACAATGAGTAATGTCTTGAGCAAGATTGCTCGAACAATCTCCCCCTTTTTGATGTTTGGCAAAATGTGTTTAAGTTAGGTCTTTAAATATACAACATCTAGAAAGTATGATGATATTCACGAAGCATAAGCATACAAAATATCTTCATATAACATGAATGAAGTATAAGCATACAAAGTATAAGCATACAAAATATCTTCATATAACATGAATCATGAATGAAGCATAAGCATACGAAATATCTAACTTAAGATATCCACATCTCCCCCTTTTTGCCACACACAAAAAAAGGTTACAACTCCCCCTTAATCCATGATATCGTCTAAGAGCAAGGGATAGGAAGACACAAATGACAGATAATAACAGAAGACATATGCGAATATAAAGGAGCTGACAAACTAGCAAGAAAAATAAGCACGAGTCACATAATGTCATAACACCAAGCGTACATCATAGTCAGGAAGCTAAATGTTCGAGATGAACAAAATATAGCACTGTCGAAGCCAAAACACATCTCGACATCACCACACAAAGAAAACCAGAAGCATAGTCCTAGTGATCATCACTGGGAGGAGGTGGAGGAGCCTGGTATGTCAGATCCCAGCGCTGCAGCATTGCATACATATCCGCCTGACGCTGCTGAGAAGCAGTCCAGTCCTGCCGGAACCCCCGAAACTCCTGAAACCCCTGGCGTACTGTCTCCTCCAGCTGAGTCAATCGAGCCTCGATAGTCACAGGGACTGGATGCGGTGCCAATGCAGGAGGAGGTACGTCAGCCTCCTCAGCGTCAGAATCATCCGCCTCTTGAGCACGCCATACCATCTCCCCCTGGCGTCGCTCAATACCTGCAAGAGACATCTGGCGGGCCCCAATCTGATCATAGTCCTTAGATAATTGATGCAGTTGACCCCTCATAACATCGAGACCCCGAGAAGCAAAGAAAGACGTCAAGATGTGACAGTAAGGCATGTACAACTTCTCATTAGAAGGACTAGAGAAGTGCACGATGGACTCAAAGACGTGAAGAGCGATGTTGATGTCGAGCCGGTGCTCCAAAGCATACATCATGACCAGATGGGGCAGCCGAATCTTGGCTTGCCCCCGAGTGACTATAGGTAAGATACACCCAATAACAACCTTATAAAGGATGTTGCTGCTGGCAGACATACGGGTAGCATTGAAGATGCGTCACAGAGGAGCTCGGGGGGCATTGAAGTAATACTGATGTATCACTTCAATGGACAAATGAGAGAGTGAATCGGTGAATGGCTCAACAACAGTAGGAAAACACGTAAAGGAGCTCTCAGAAGCCCGACACTCTAGAAAAGACTGGAGAATGCTGGGAGTGAACTCAATATCGACACAACCTACACGAGATACCCATGTATGACCTCCACTACCTCTAGGATGCAAATTGATGTAGAATTCCTTACATAAATCCAGATTGACTAAATGCGTGCAATGCACTAACTTATCTAAACCAAAATACTCAATGATCTCCATGACATCTGGCACAATTGTAGTAAAATAGGTCTGATTCAGATACCGACAGGGTATCATAGCAAAATCTGTAGCCGCAAATTGTTGTCGTGCGGCTTCGGATCGGAATCGATCCCCCGAGGGAACGGGAGCAGACTGCCGGGAGGTTCCCTCACCAGCCCTGCGTTTTTGCCTAACCCTAAATATGGTAATGCAATACACTTGATCTTGAGAAAAGATGAAGGAGAAGGATTACCTGCGTTCCATAGCCACGAAACCAAGGCAGAACCGAGGAAGAAAGAGGTGTGGTGAGGACACGAGCCGACTGGTGTGGAGAGGCCGCAGGAGAAACAAACTGAGCAATGAGGGAAGATGAGGACAGATCGAGAAAGAGAAGGAGGTTTAGACGGCCGGAGAGGACAAGAAACGGCGACGAACCGTGCTGGAATCCAGGCGGCAGCAGGCGGCAGATGAAACTAGGGTTTCCATCGGGCCACTGCACGCGGAATGATATATAAAAACGCGAGTACCAGTCGACTGATGCTTTCATCAGTCGACTGGTGCCTAAAACAGAAACCCACAAAATCATTCTGTTCGCAAAGGTCACTGTTACCAGTCGACTGGTATCTGAACCAGTCGACTGATACCAATTCTGGCCTTATTCTGCCCGAATTTCAGAAACCTACAGATAATTATACCAACCTCCAAAAATTCTCAAATTTGGTGAAGAAGTATATTTTAACCTTGTCTATTCGGGAAAAATATGTAGAAAAATATGTCTATCATAGATCCTAAGATTGACACATGCTTTAACACTAGTTGGATTATGTAGTATATCGGTGAGTGAAAGTCCCAATTTGAACTTCCCTATAGGTGTTGTACCTATATTAGAACAAGGCTTCTTTCTTACACTTCTTTATATGGTATTTTCCATATCATCTTAAATTTCATACAATAGGTTGTGATATTTGGATTTGAAAGAAATATCCAATCATGTTCAAAGAGCTATGTACACATTGATTGTGCACAAGCCTTCCCAATGATTGGTCCACTTAAGGATTAATGTGACTAGATGTCATATTGGCCCAAAGTCATGTATCATGACAAACATGTGGAACCAAGGACATCATCATAAACATCTCACATGGTATCTAATTGAAGAAATACACAAGCAAGGCTCCTTAGGGCTATGTGAGAAGAAAAAGAACATAATGTGATGTAACAACATGCGATGCTATACTCACTATTCTACAAGACACATACCAAGTTCCCTCCTAATAGAGGTGAACTCTACTTCGGGCAAAGGCTTGGTAAAAATATCGGCAAGATTAGATTGAGATTCAACATAAAGTAGTTCAATGTCTCCCCTTGCCACATGATCTCTAATAAAATGATGTTTCACCTCAATGTGCTTTGTCCTAGAGTGATGCACCGGATTTTTGGTTAAGTTGATGGTGCTAATATTATCACACAACACCTTAACTTTAGAATAGTGACACTCATAATCTTCTAAAGTATGCATCATCCAAAGCAATTGAGCTACACAACTACCCATGGCCACATATTCGGCTTCGGTTGTGGATAAGGCCACACAAGGTTGTTTTCTACTACTCCAACTTACAAGGGAAGGTCCAAGAAATTGACAACCACCGCTAGTACTTTTTCTATCTAATTTGCAACCCGCATAATCGGAATCGGTATACCCAATCAACTCAAAATTCCTAGTCCGAGGATACCAAAGACCTACATTAAGAGTACTCTTGATGTATCTCAAAATTCTCTTTACCGCTACTAAGTGTGATTCTTTGGCACATGATTGGTATCTTGCACACATTCCTACGGCAAATATTATATCCGGTCTACTAGCGGTTAGGTATAGCAAACTACCAATCATGCTCCTATATAGTTTTGGATCAACTAATTTCCCTTCTTGATCACTATCTATCTTGGTATTAGTCCCCATAGGAGTAGATGCTCCTTTAGCATTTTCCAACCCAAATTTCTTAATAAGTTCTTTAGCAAATTTGGTTTGGTAAACATGGGTTCCTTCGCTAGTTTGCTTGACTTGTAATCCCAAAAAGAAACTCAATTCTCCAACAAGACTCATTTCAAACTCACTTTCCATGTGTTTGATAAAATCATGAAGAAGTTCATTATTTGTTGAGCCAAAAATGATGTCATCAACATAGACTTGTGCAACAAAAATTTCCCCATCCTTAGACTTTAGAAATAATGTTGGGTCAATTGTTCCTCTTCTAAAGTCCTTGGAGATTAGGAAGGATGAAAGTCTCTCATACCAAGCCCGAGGTGCTTGTTTTAACCCATATATAGCTTTCTTAAGCTTATAAACATGGTTTGGGCAATCTATATTTTCGAATCCGGGTGGTTGCTCTACATAAACCTCTTCCTTAATGAAACCATTTAAGAAAGCCGATTTTACATCCATTTGGTGGAGTTTAAAACCCATGTAAGCGGCATATCCTAATAATATTCGGATGGACTCTAACCTAGCTACCGGAGCATAGGTTTCATCATAATCAAGTCCTTCCACTTGATTAAAACCTCTAGCTACCAACCTAGCCTTATTTCTAGTGACTCTCCCTTGATCATCCAACTTATTTCTAAAAACCCATTTTGTTGTGACGATTGTACTCCCATTAGGTCTTGGAACCAACTCCCATACATCACTCCTTTCAAATTGGTTCAACTCTTCTTGCATTGCTAAAATCCAATCCGTATCAAGTAAAGCATCATTAATTGTTTTTGGTTCAAGTTGTGATATTAGAGCAATTTGACTAGTATGATCCCTAAAGTAGGATCTAGTCCTTACCCCTTGTGCCACATCTCCAACTACTTGATTAATAGGATGATCTTGATGGTGCCTTAAGGTCCTTGGGGTAATGGAATCATCATTTTTGGAAGTATCATTGTTTACATTGTTTCTTTCATCATCCGAGCCATTTCTTTCTCCCCCTAGATCAATACCCCCTAATTGTAGATTTTGCATTTCTTGAGTGATGTTTTGATTATTTTCAATTATATCCTTGTCAATAGAGGATTTTCTAGGGTAAGTCCTAGTAGACTCATCAAACTCAACATTAGATGATTCCTCAACCATTTGAGTCCTTTTGTTGTATACTCTATATCCTCTACTAGTGGATGAGTATCCAACTAAAATTCCCTCATTAGACTTGGGCTCAAATTTTCCTAAGTCATCTTTGGTATTGAGAATATAAACCTTACAACCAAAGACCTTAAAATAGTGAATTGTAGGAATTGTGCCATTCCATAATTCAAATGGTGTTTTCCCTAAAAACTTATGAATCAAAACACGATTTTGGATATAACATGCGGTATTAACCGCTTCGGCCCACAAATAGCTAGGTAGGGAGTATGCATTGAGCATGGTCCTAGCCACTTCTTGTAAGACCCTATTTTTCCTCTCCACTACACCATTTTGTTGAGGTGTTCTTGGGCAAGAAAATTCATGTTTATAACCGTTATCCAAACAAAATTTAGAAAAGTTCAAGTTCTCGAACTCTCCACCATGATCACTCCTAATTCTATCAATTTTGATGTTCTTTTCATTTTCTACCCTCTTGGTAAACCCTCTAAGAGTGTCTAAAGTTTCCCCTTTGTGTTTTAAGAAATGAACCCAAGTATATCTAGAGTAGTCGTCTACTATTACCAAACAATATTTGTTACCCGTTAAAGAGGGTGTTCTATGACAATCGAAAAGATCCAAATGCAATAATTCTAATGGTAATGAAGTGCTAGTTAAGGTTTTACCTTTATGTGATGACCTTGATTGCTTACCCTCTTGGCATGCATCACATAGTTTATCCTTGATGTACTTGATTTTTGGTAGCCCCTTAACTAGCTCCATCTTGGCTACCTTGGCTATGTTCTTCATGTTGATGTGTCCAAGTCTTCTATGCCATAGTCATCCTTCTTCTTCTTTAGACATCAAACACTTAATAGAGGGGTTAGAAGCATATGAAAGATCAACATAATAGAGATTTGCCTTTCTAAATCCTTCTAGCATCGCATTCTCAAGATTCTTGTGTTTAACTATACACTTATTTGGGTGAAACTCTACATTATATCCGGCATCACATAGTTGGCTAACACTAAGCAAATTAAATCCCATATTTTTAACCAACAAGACTTTATGAATGATAATTTTGGGTGATACCTCAATTGTACCTTTACCTATAATCTTGAGCTTCCCACTATTCCCAAATGATACCGTTCCTTTCTTTATATAGTTTATTGTGGAGAACTTGCTCACATCACCGGTCATATGTCTTGAGCAACCGCTATCCACAATCCACATACTTGCATCCTTTTTCTCTTCTACCTAGACAACATAAAACACACAATTCTTTGGTACCCATGCACTTGATTCGGAAATATCATTCAAATATTTCTTAGGCACCCAAGCTTGTCTTGCCTTTCCTTTAGCATTCTTCTTAACATTGTTTCTATCACTTCTAGTGCCATTAATTAGAGACATGTATGCAACTTCCTTTTCTTTAGGTCTATATCCTATACCGGCTTTGTTGTAAACGGCTCTTTGGTCTCTAATGATCATATCTAAGTATTTGGATCCATTTGTAAACTTCACTAGACATGCTCTTAACTCAATCACATCATTCTTCAATTTTTCGTTTTCTTCCTTGAGCATGCTTGACTCACTAGATGAACATGCATCAATTTTAATAAGCTTAAGCTTTCCCTTCAAGGTTTTTACCTTAGATTGTGATTTAACAAAAGCATTTTTGAGATGAGCAATAGTTTTGTAAAGAAATTCTACTTTGGGAGATTCTTTTACCTCATCATCATCACTTGATGATGATTCATCACTTGATTCCTCTTCATTTGATGACTCCTCTTCACTTGACACCTCCTCTTGACTTGATTCATCTTTGCCCTCTTCAAAAGCCATAAAGGCCATATGTCGAGTAACATGGCATAGCTCATCTTCATCCGATGAGTCAATGCTTGGTGTATCCCATGTAGCTTGGGCCATCATGGCTTCCTTCTTTTTCTCCTTTTTCTTCTTCTCCTTTTCTTCTTTCTTCTTTAATTCCGGGCAATTCGGCTTGATGTGTCCTTTCTTGTTACATCCATAACAAGTGACATTAGTATTAAAGTTTGAACTTTGGCTACTCTTACCTTTTGAGGGTTGAAACATCTTCTTCACATCCTTTCTTGTGAATTTTCTTGATCTTCCCATCATCTTTTTGACATAGTGAGCCACTTCACTTGCCGACATTTCATCATCACTATCCGATGATTCTTGCTCGGATTCGGATGATGAGGATTCCACCTTCTTTTCCTTTTTCTTTTTCTTTTCCTTCTTCTCTACAACAAGAGCCATACCTTTCTCTTTTGAAACCGCATTAGCTTGCTCATGAAGTTTAAATTCGCAAAATAATTCATCAAGTTTAACTAAAGAAAGGTCTCTAGAAACCTTATACGCATCAACCATTGAGGCCCATAATGTGGTTCTAGGAAAGGATTGAAGAACATACCTTACTAGGTCCCTATTGTCAATTTTCTCACCTATAACATGAAGACCATTTACTATTTCCTTGAATCTACCGTGCATTTGACTTACGGTTTCATTTGTCTTCATAGTGAAGGTTTGAAGTTGTCCCAACAAAAGATCTCTCTTGGCCCTTCTTGACTCGCTTGATCCTTCATTTAACTCAATGAGTTTCTCCCAAAGCTCCTTGGCGGAATCGAAAGGTCCTACTTTGCTTAGTTGCTCCTTTGAAAGTCCACATTGTAGGGTTGTTGTGGCTTTTGCATTAGCTTGGGCCTTCTTTGCCATCTCCTTTGTCCACTCCTTGGTAGGAAGAGGTGCTCCCGATCCATCCTTCGGCTTTTCAAACCCATCTACAACACTAAACCAATTCTCAATATCATTCATTAAATAGTATTCCATTCTACCTTTCCAATATGCAAAGTCATTGCCATCAAAGAAGGGTGGTCTAGCGGTGCTATATCCCTCTTGAAACGTCATTTCGATGCTTCGGTTGACGATGAGTTCTTCCGATGCGTTCCTTGCTCTGATACCAATTGTTAGGATCTTTGTGTTCGGCTAGAGGGGGGGTGAATACCCTTTCTTTCGTTTTTCACCTACAACTTGTTAGTGGAAGATAAAGGAAACAAATGAACAAGTATGAAAACAAAAGTTCAATGCTAACTCCCTTTGTTTACTTGGTCTCCACCTCCTTGAGGTGACTAATCCAAGGCGCACACACCCACACAATGAAGTTCCACTATAAACTTCTCCTTCTCGAATGACAATCGAAGGTGGAGAAACCCTTACACAATCTCCTCTTCCTTTTACAAAGTAAAAGTTAGGATCAGAAGGAAGAGTATGAGTGTCTGTAGGCTTGAGGATCACTTGATGAGCACTTTTTCAGTTTTAGAACAGTTGATCCTCTCCAAGCTCTTAAGAATTGCTTTTATAGTTTTCCCGACATCAGTCGACTGGTATACCTATCAGTCGACTGATGGGCTTTAACGGCACTAAGGATTTGACGAGATTTTGAGCCGCCACTTCATAACGGTCATCTACCAGTCGACTGGTACCATCACCAGTCGACTGGTACTTGCCTCCAGTTACCCTGGCGACATTCTATCCATTCTGTGCCTTGGTACCAGTCGACTGGTGTAAGTATCAGTCGACTGGTACCTTATACTTCTGAAAATTACAGCATTTTGTACCGTCTCAGTTTTACATTATTTTATACACTTGAATTTACTTCCTTAGCTTAGACTTCAAGCCTCCAAGCACCTTCCCTCAGCCTTACGCCCCTAGGATGCTTCTGTCTCCACGACTCCTCATCCTTGCGCTTGCCTTCAAGGGCTACCTTTGGCTCCGTCATGCTAAGTCTCCTTTTTGCCAATAGATCACACCTCCGGATCTTTCCTTGCCAAAACTTCATACTTGGTCTTTTCTTTGTATCTGCTCACTCAATACTTATGTTAGATCACAATTAATGCCTAGCTTAAACTATTTTAACCAAACATCAACAATGAGTAATGTCTTGAGCAAGATTGCTCCAACAGAAAGAAAATTGAATTTTGGAACAAATTTTATGATGAAAAATTTTCATAGAATTATCGTAATATAGGGTTGTGACGAAAATCAATTTGTTATAGATTTGTGATGAAAATTATTTTCATCGTAGATTTTGCGACGAAATCATTTTCATCGCTAATTTGTGGCAAATCGAATTTGATAGCAAATCTACAACGAAATAGGTTTTCGTTGCAAATTTACATTTGGGACGAGTTGAATTTCAGTGTGAATTGTACGAGGAATTCTTGTTTTTGTCACAAAATTACAATGAATTTTGTGCCGAAAAAAAATTATTATAAAATTTGTGACGAATTTATATTATTGCATTGTAGAATTGGATGACTTATTCATGTTGAAAAACTTTTCGTCGTAAAATTCATCATAATTTTTTTTATGATGAATTTTTTTATAAAATTCGTCGCAAATAACTTTTTTTTTTTTCCAGTGCTCGCTAAACTAACTTACTCGATAAACCAAATCATCAGTTGATCAGGCTTACTTTGGCCTGACGAGGCAATCCATGCTACCTGGGATGATCTGACGAACCTTACTTTCCCAAACTGATTGATCGCACATCGTCGCCCAACTTGCCAATAATATTCTGCTTGCTCAGATTGATTAATTATATTGTCGACTCTCTCTAAGGTTGTTTAATTTGGAGATGAGATCCTCTGTCCCGAAAATATTATGTCCTCATGTCCCAATGTCGATCGGACGATCTAAATCACATCTCAAAGATGCAGTGTACATCATGAAAATGTCATAGTCATCCGATCAACGTTGGGACATGAAGACATAATATTTTCAGGATAGAAGATCTCATCTCGTTCAATTTATGCTTCTTAGTTTTCATCAAGTAAATAAATACTTCGCCCTTTGTTCTTACTGAGGAATCTATCTTTACCCTTTGTCATAATTTGTGAGGTTCTGCCTTTAACGAATAAAAAGTAATTTCTTAGTCAATCAGCCAAACATTAAAAATAATCTACTTTATAAATTTTTTAAATATATATATAATTACACAAACAAACAAAAATTGTTATGGAAGACTAATGATTAATTTTCATAAAAATAAATTCACTTCGCTTGAATGTCTTTGTCCAAGCATAATGCACAAAGCACGTGAAGTTGAGTAGTTATCCCATTTTTTCCAAAGAAAAGAGCTTTGTCAAACTTTGCGATGACCGAAGATATGAAACGTGATGATTTTTGTACACCTTGTAATTAAAAGTGTTTAGGAAAATTCACCCTCAAAATGATGAATTCAATTTCAGACACATTCCTTGCGATTTTCCAAATTTATTATTTTTTGAGAAATTTGAATAACGCTAATATATAGAATTACGAATAGGAATTTCTTGAACATTCTGGAGAGACTTTTAATAGGCTTAATGCTATAGACTCACAACTAGGGAATTAAGTTCAATTTAAGAATGCTGACAACCAAGAGATTACTTAGACTTTTGGTATTAAATTGTAATTATTGATGAAGACGAGTTTGGGGTTTGTGGCTAGAATTGTTAAATTTGGTGACGTGTGAACTCCACCGGCAATTCGAGTTGTGCCACAAATCTATTCCTTCAATTCTAATCAACCGACGCATAATTCAACGACAAGTTTTCCCGGCCGCAGCCGCCTCGAACCGCCTTTTTCTTTGGCTCCAATCGTGCCTCTTCCCCTCCACGTGTCATCTGCTTTTTTTTTTTGTCGTCTCGAGTGTCTTGTTCTCCTATTATGCACATTCCTAAAGTAGTGGACGCTGTTTCACCACGTGCCAGCATACTATTTGAAAAATACTTTTTTATTTTTTTTAAAAAAAAAACCCGTAAACAACCCACAATGGTTTACGAGTCAGTGACGTGAATGGCAATCAGTAATGCAAAAAGTCAAAATTAACCAGCATTTTTTAGTTTATTCTAACCTTCAGATAAATTTTTCTTCACCAGCGGTCGACGTAAAAATATCATAATGATAAATCATCCGTAGTGATCCGTACTTTCTAATTTATCCGGTGCATAATTGAAAATTTTATGGAGTGACTAAGTATCCGGGATTAATTGGTATAGACTGATGCTAATTAAAAAAAAAAACTTTTTATCTGGGGCACACGCAAGTGGTAAAGTAATAGTACATAAAAAAATATATAAGTTAATTCTTAGGATTAATCGGTTCAAACAATAGAATGGATAAGTGAATTAAAAAAAAAAAATAGCTTAACCAGCTACTAGCTAGTGACTCGTATCTGTTTTTTAAATTTAGATATTTGATTTTTAAGATCCCATTAATCTTAAAAAGTAATGGGTCTGGCTCTATATATGAAAATTTAATACCGGCTATAAAAATAAGCCGGGAACCACATATGACTCTTGATGTACAACCTAATATCATAAGTTTTTCCCAAATTGATCAGTCGGTGTAGGCTGATGCTAATCCAAAAAAACAAAGAAAAAAAGAACTTACTATCCGGGACACCGCACAAGTGACAAAGTAATAATAGCACCAATAAAAATATTGGGTCAATTCTCAGAATTAATCAATTCAAAAACTAAAATAGATATCTGATTTTTTTTAAAAAATAGCTTATCACGTCCTAATAATTTGTACCAGATTTATGATTCGACTAATCTTAAAAATAATCAGTATGATTCTATAAAAATTTTGTACCTGCTATAAAAGTAAATCGAGAACCATAAATGAATTTAAATGGATGACTCAATATCATAAATTTTTCAAATTTCCCGGGTATATACTCTAGGTGAAATTTAAATCTGTATTATTCAAGGAGTTCGATCCAATTCTTATCATTACTTTGTAGCTAGGTTTTTTTTATCCAAATATTTAATTTTTTGTATTATTAATTCTGAAGATGATCGATTTAATCCTACTAAAATTTTTTATCGTCCTACTAAGATAAATTAAGAAGTACTAAAAAAAAAATTATTTAAATGATTATTCTGAAGTTTATCATCCGACTAAACAATATGTTTCGTGCACCGTAATTAAAATTCAAATTCTAGAGGTATGATCAATAATTTGAAGGGTGGGCGTTTTTACTACCATGCCTTCGGTGAATAGAATGATTGAATTGATGAAGTGGATGAGAATCAAATAGTGCTAGCTAGTCAAGCTTTGCTTGGGTTCAAATTAAGCTTGCTTTTGATCAGTCACCTTGAATCAATTTTGCTTATCTCCACGGAGCTGGGGCCTGAGTCACCACTCTGATTTCCTTGCACCAATAGTCCTTGTCTTACCTGCTCCCAATAACAATTTAACAAATTTCACAAATTCTAAATCAATATTAATTCTGATAATGGAGAAATAAATACTTGTGCTTTATTTAATTCATTTTACATGTTTAGCTTGGACTTACTGTTACGAAGTTGATGGTGATCTAATAATTAGGATTTAGTCGGTCGGGGTCGGCAATTTTTTAACATCAATCCATCCACGGCAAAATTATAAAAATAAACAGGTGCCTCGGGGCAATGATCCAATAATAGGGCGTCTTGTAAGTTTCCTTATCAAGAATCTAGTTTCAACGTCACAGATTAACAAATAAAATTTCCTAAATAGATAATTAATCTACAAATATTCATTGATGTATTTGATAGTGGGTGGGAAATATTGATGGAGCGGAATCGATTATCTTTAAAATTAGTTAGTTTTTTTTTTATTTATCTGGATAGTTTTTTATTGGTCTAGATTAATTATCCTTGAGATTAACAGGTAAGTTGAATATTTAATGTCAATTAAAAAATAAAATATATATATATATATATATATATATATTTTTTAAAAAAAGGTAAAATAAATGTGGATTAAGGTCCATATATACCTGCAAGTCTCCCTCTTCCAACCCACACCGCACTAGTGAGCTTACATAATCCTTAGATTCCTCCCTGATCTGCTCTCATCCAGATCGAGAGCTCGGCTTGTCCAGCAATTAATCATGGCGAAGGACGTTGAAGGGACGGAGCAAGCGGAGTACAGCGCCAAGGACTACACCGACCCACCGCCGGCGCCGCTGATCGACGCGGAGGAGCTCACCAAGTGGTCGCTCTACCGCGCCGTCATCGCCGAGTTCATCGCCACCTTGCTCTTCCTCTACGTCACCGTCCTCACCGTCATCGGGTACAAACACCAGTCCGACACCCAGATCAACAACCCCGACGCGGAGTGTAACGGCGTCGGCGTGCTCGGCATCGCCTGGGCCTTCGGCGGCATGATCTTCATCCTGGTTTACTGCACCGCCGGCATCTCCGGTCATCCATCGATAACTATAACTTAATATATTACTCTGCTTCTATAATTAGAAAGAAAAAGAAAAAAGAAAGAGAGCTGCCCTAAAATTCGTCTCGATCTTGAATCTCAGGTTGTGATTAATTATTCTTCGCAGGTGGGCATATAAATCCGGCGGTGACGTTGGGACTGTTCCTGGCGCGAAAGGTTTCGCTGGTGCGGGCGCTGCTGTACATAATAGCGCAGTGCCTGGGGGCCATCTGCGGGGTGGGGCTGGTGAAGGGATTCCAGCGATCGTTCTACGTGCGCTACGGAGGCGGCGCCAACGAGCTTCAACCCGGGTACTCCAAGGGCACCGGCCTCGGCGCAGAGATCATCGGCACCTTCGTCCTCGTTTATACTGTCTTCTCGGCCACCGACCCCAAGCGCAGCGCCCGCGACTCCCACGTCCCGGTTTTGGCTCCGCTTCCGATTGGGTTCGCGGTGTTCATGGTACACCTGGCGACGATTCCGATCACCGGAACAGGCATTAACCCGGCCAGGAGTTTCGGAGCCGCAGTCATCTACAACAAGGACAAGGCTTGGGACGACCAGGTAATTAACGAAACGAATATAATATTGTTTCTTAATAAATAAAAAAAATGGTTAAAAAACTAAAAATATGACGTGGAAATTAATATTTGGATGATGGCAGTGGATCTTCTGGGTGGGACCAGTCATCGGAGCTGCGATCGCAGCGGCCTATCACCAGTACATTTTGAGGGCGAGCGGTGCCAAGGCTTTGGGTTCTTTCCGCAGCAACGCTTGAAATCGATCGTCTATCTCAGTGTTGATCGAGTATGGAATTGTTTAGATAAGAAAATAATAAAATATGGGGGGAAAACAAAGTCAAATGGTTTCGTTCTCATGACAATTCCGTTTCAGCTGCATCGAAGCAGACATTCTGAGTGTTGCGATTTGTGTGTGTACTCGATCGTTGTTGTATCCTCGTTTATTTAAGATGCATCAAGTGTTTCATTTTTCGTACGCTAGCTACTATATATCTGATTCATGCCATCTATTGATTTGGTAATTTTTTTTTGTTAATGTCATTAGTCCATGCTCATGATAATAAGTGTTACCTTAATTACTTACCATGCAAGCTTCTTTCATTTGTCCCCTTTTTCACTTACAATGACCCTTCATGTACAGCTATAACTTTTTCCCATAGCTCTTTGGTGGTCCTGTACTTTCAGATGTTCATTTCCTGCTTGTTGGATAAGGATTGTTCAAGTATCAATTTAGCTTTTGTGTTACCCATCACCTCCTAGCTACTTTAATTTCTTGGTTAACCTAGAGGAAAGTAACATGTTATTAGTATCATCGACAAGAAATTCATACCCTTCTTCTATGTCAATAATATTGAGTCTAGTGTCATTTTGCGTCTCCATGAACTGAAATTTCCATCTTCTCAACAACATTGAAGGCAAGAAACCTCTTGTAATTCAGCAAAATAAGAATTCTAAAAGAGAAGAAAATGAATATAACAGAGCTTTCAAAGTGGCAGAGTATTGCACTTTATAGATGTTGTATTTCACACTCTCAAATTTATTTTATAGTCTTCTTCTTTTAGAGCGAAAAAAGATAATTACGCTCACCAAACAACATCTGGAATTGAAGTAAATCATGGAAGGTCTTTTAGCCTACCGATTGACCTCTAGGTGAGGGGGTTGCCTGCATGGGCCAACTCCATTTTATAGTTGTAAAATACCGAAAAATGATGAATAATGATAAGGGAATTTTCCGAAATTTCTGGGAATTTTTCCGGAATTTTTCGGAGCTCGTATGGATGAGTTTACGGGGATAAAAACGGGGCTCCGGGAAAGCCTGTTTAGGATACCCGTTTAAGTGAGGAAATGTTTTATTTATAAATACATTTTCCTTCTTTTTCTTTTATTTTTCCCCCGTCGTTTCTTTCTCCCCTGTGCCCTAACTGCACCGGCAGTTTTCTCCTTCTTCCCGAGCCGCACCAGGCGCCGCTACCACCTGAGGTTGCACGGAGCAGCGCTGGCGCCCTACCACCGACGCCTCGCCAAAGTTCTTCTCCGCTGTGCTGCCGCCGACCCCAACAACCGACGCTGACTATAGAGTGCCGACACCGCCCGATTACTGACCGCCGTCTCCCTCTTGCCCTATTTGTCTCCACCGTCGCCTGCTCCTGTCGATCACCGCCGGAAAACGAGCATCGCGCCTCTGCCCTAGGGCAGTGCCGCCGACTTCCCCTGTGCCCAACGCCGACTACTCGACGCAACCATCCAGCCGCCCTCAGCGTTCCCTAGATCGTCGGCGCCGATTGGGGCTCAGGACATAGAGGTGAGGATCCGGTTCTGGACTAGGAGGGAAGTGTCAGGTTAGTTCTTCCTTTGCTGGTTCTTCTAATCAAATCTTGGATCCCTTTATTGTTGTAGTTTAGGTCAAGTTGAGCCAGGAGAATTAAGTGTTGTGGTGTTTTTGGGATCCGACAACCTTTCATTTTAGCCACCTGGGTCCAGCAGCCACGAACTTTGCAGTGGATCAGTGATCTTCTCCTCTGATCTTCTTCTCTGTTGTGTTTCTCTGCTGTGCTTGTTCTTCCTCCTGGCTGTGGATCAAGGGCACGAGATTGGAGAGGGAGAGTGAAGAAGTCTTTGCTGAGAGGTTGCTATTCTTGTCCAGCGGCACCTAGTTCACAACAGCAAACCTCCCATCAAGCACAGTTGTGATTTGAGGTAAGGATTAGGTGTATTTGAATACTTATTGTAGATCATGTTCCGAATTGGAGGATTTGGTTAGATGATCATAAGAATCTAGGTAAGGAACATGGTTATGATACATATTGATTTAGGTAGGAATTGGTACATACATAATTGCTTATGTGTTTGAATTAGGGGTGATGTAGTTTTCATGATTTGTATAAATAGAATTAGGAGATTGATTATATAGATGATTAGTCATGTGTACATGGAATTAAGTTTGGATTATTGATCTAACGGTGGATTGGAGATTAGGTAACTAATCCTAATTTATCGTTAAACTTTGTTTAAGTAGGTTGAGGTTTAGGGTTTAGGGTTTTGCCCTAAATTGTTGTTAAGGAATTTATTTAGATATTCATTTGGATATATTTTTTAGCTAAATAAAATGTATACATTGGTGACACAGGACTTTGACGCGGGACGAGCACTTCGACACAGAGGTCATTTAGCTCGATCTATATTGGAGGCGGGTACCTTGATTTATCTTTGATAATGTCATATTGATATGTTTAGTAGGTTATAACCTTTAGTAATAATTATGTTCGTTCTTGTTTCGATATGTCACTACAGGATACCTGTTGCATGCTTGTTTGCTCACCTGTTATGCATTTTATGTTAGTATCCATATGATTATATATATGCTCATATGGCAGTGACATACCATGCCTTATTATGCTCAGGACCTAGGTTTTTATACCATACTTGTCTTGTGTACCTTAGATCTTCGGATATGACTTATTGATACTAGGGTACACATTTTATATATATGTGGATTGGTTCAAGATATTGCCATGCTTAGTGTCATGCATCATTCGCATGATTGCATGTTGCGCGATAGTCTGCTCTATTATTGTTGAGCACATCGCCAGTTTCATCACTGTCGGTGCTCCGTTGGTCCGCTCATGGGTAGTGTGATGCAGCATGGTAGCACGCTAGTTTGCTCGGTGGTGCTCCGTTGGGACGTTCATGGGTAGTGTACTGCAGCGTGGTAGCACGCCGGGATCCCTCCCCGTCATTGTGCACCGGGAGATGAAAGCATTGCGCTCCCCCACTTATGATTTAGGGTAGGAGGATAGGTGTACTCCGACAGCATCCCGTCCACTTGGTCACTCATCAGCATGGCGTCCACTTGGTCACCTACCCACTCGGTCTCACCATTGTGTGTGAGATGGCTGACTGGCGTCAGAGGTGATCATGTCATTGGCATCATATGCATTGATGCATATACTGATTGTGTTTGTTGCACTTATATGCTGCATTTGGATGGATGCATATGTTTGACATGCATACAGGATTTATGACTATTCTGATAGGAGACCCTGGTGAGTACAGTTCTCTTCAGCCTATTCTATTGTGCATTTCCAACTTTTGTCCAGGAGTCTGTACTCCATAGTTATTACTATCTGTTATATCTTACTATACATGTCAACTGGTATCTGTTGAGTTATTGAACTCACCCCCGTGGACACTATCTTTTTCAGGTACCAGGTTGTTATGGAGTCGCTTGGAGTATCCTGTCTACCGGTCCCCACGTCACATTAGAAGACCAGTCTTCGTATTTTATTTATTTATATCTTGGTATATGATATGTCTGTATTTGGCTTTGTGTTCCGGTTTTGTTTCCGAAGTGTTGTGTGGTGTAAGCCTAGCTGGCTAGCAGTCTTTGTTTATAGTTGTATGTGTTGTCTATTGGATTTCCGCTGTGTTTGGTTTTGGTACAACCGAGTGGGCTGTTAGATTTAGATATAACTGCGTGGTTGTATTTTTGTGAAATCAGCCGAGTAGACTGCATATATAACTGCGTGGTTGTATGTATATTCCAGTCGCCTGTGGCTGATGTATATTGTGTCTGTAGAAATGTTTCAGATTGTCACCCGTATAGGGGAGGTGCTGCCGAAATTTCTTCGGACAGGGAATTCCCCGGGGCGTGACAATTTAGTGGTATCAGAGCCAAGTTATACGATACTTGCTATGTGTTCTGGATTTTTGAGATTTATCTGATACCAATTTATTGGTATCAAAGCTCGGTTTATGAGTCTTATTTCTCGTGTTTCGGATTTCGTGTTTTAGTATTCTCGATGTGACTTTTCGGGTTTTGGGACCTGGCAACGGCCGGACATCTCCAAGTTATAGGAGGTATGTTGGTATATTGTCATCCTACCTTTTTGTTGGTATATGCATTGTTGACTATGATAGTTATGACATGTATTAGCACTTTGTATTTGGTATCTGTCTGATGTTGTAGCCCATATTACATGTGATGGGTTAGCCACTGATGATGAACGACCCTATTAGAGATCAAGGATTACAGTTTCTGGTGATTTTTCATATCATACACCAGTAGTTTTAGCTTTTGTTACTACTAGTTGGTTAGCAGATTGAGGCACATACCAGCCTCTGCTATTATTAGCTGGGTAGTGGATAGTATCTATATCTTCATATTGACCTAGCCAGTAGTATACCATTTTATCTTAGTTAATTTCATTAGTAAATATTGATTTACTCTTGTTAGATCGGTCAGTAGATGACTGATTTACGTTTGTCAACTTGGGTAGTCGTAGATCGATATACCTTTGTGATTGCGGAGGATTAACGTACATTTGTTAGATTTAGATAGTCGATCACTGATTCATTATTTTGGTTGGTCCGATCAGCAGGGGATCGACTTACTCTATTTTATAGATATGCTGATCTTTGGGTTATTCGTGCTTAGTTGGATATTTGGAGCACATTGAGTACATGGCGTGTACTGACATGGGGAAAGACTGAATTAGCCGTATACCATTGTCGGTTTGGTCAATCAATAGAGGATCGATGTATTCTATTCCATGGGTACGTTAATTTTAGATTGTATGTACCTAGTTGGATAACATAGAAGGTAGCATAGGGAATATCAGGTTGATTGGATTAAATATGCTGATTCTGCACATCTATGTGGTGTGTACATATGATTATTATGTGTTATAGGAGTGTAATGATGGACGGTCTAATTGCATGTAGTGGGTGTATACTTTTCTAGTTATGATTGTTGTGAGTTTCTAGTAGAATATACCCGAGTAGTCTGATTGATTTATTGGATGTATTTTGTCAATTAAATCTATGTTGTGAAATATGCACATGTGTTTGAGTATTTTATTGGAGGTATCTTATCGATTTAATCTGAGTTGTGATATGTGCAGATGTGTTCGGTGTAATATTCGAGGTATCTTGTTCATTATATTTGTTCTGTGTGTACACTAGTGTCGATTATGATTTGTTGGAAGTATTACGTTGATTATACTCTTGGCGTAGGTGCATATATGTCATGTGAGTGTTGTTTGAGGTGTATTATCGATTATACCTATGTTGATATATGCACACGGGTTCGGTATGCATTGTTGGAGGTATCACGATGATTTATACCTATGTTGTGAGTATGCTTGGTGTGTACTAATTGGAGGATTATGTCGATCATACATATGTTGTGTGTGCATGTGTGTCAGGTGTATGGTTGGTAGCATCATGATGATTCTACCTATGTTGAATGTAGAATGTTGAGTGTCTACATTATGTTATTGGTTGTATTACCCTGTCAACTAATTCTCCTATTAGTGGGCGACCGACCCACTAGGATGATGATAGAGTTGACTATGAATTTGATTGCTTACTAGGTTGTTATACCCTATGCTAACCATAGTGATCTGTGGTAGAGAGATCTCGTACAGCCTCTAGCTAGATAGTTAGATGCCTTGGGCACTTATCGATTATATGGGGTGGAGCGCTGCTCCCACATATCTTGGATTGTTTGTGGTGGAGCGTTGCTCCTACATGTTAGGATCGTTTGTGGTGGAGCGTTGCTCCCACATATTGCGGATTGCTTGTAGTGGAGCATTGCTCCCATATTTATTGCAGATACATATTACGGATTATATGTAGTGGAGCGTTACTCCCACATATTGAGGATTTCTTGTGGTAGAGCGTTGCTCCCACATATGTGGTATTTCTTGTGATGGAGCGTTGCTCTCACACTGGAGGATCTATTACTTGGTGTTTATTGTCGATGATCTTATGGTTGAGGATGTCTGATTTACGGACATTATAAGTTCTTGGTTTTATCATTTAGACTAATAGTGCCCTAGATGTTATCATGGACTCGATGATTTGGGTATCCCTAGGATATTGGATCAGAATTCGTTATCGTTATTGACGACGTGATGTTTTATTCATGATCTGAGGTGTATCACGTACACCATCTTCGCATAGTTCTAAGGATGTTTCGACGGAAACATTATATGTGAATTCAGTAGTGCGCATTTTGATTGTCTTCTGTGAGATTTTTTTTTGGACACATGGTTACCAATAGGGAATACCGTGGATCCACAGGAGATAGAGTTTGTTACCATTGGATAGTAGTCGTAGTCTATACAGAAGATTCGCAACTTCCTTGGTCTGGCGATTGTCGAGGGTTTCTCCCGCATTGTTATGTCGCTGACACGCCTGACCAGGAAAGGCGTGAAGTTCACTTGGACAGAGGACTGCGAGACCAGCTTCCAGGAGCTGAAGCGGAGATTAGTGTCGGCTCCAGTTTTGTTTTTACCTTCTGGAGAGGACGGATTCGTGCTCTATACCGACGCATCTCTTCAGGGTTTGGGCGCTGTTCTGATGCAGCACGACAGGGTAGTCTCTCATGCTTCTTGATAGTTGAAGGAGTATGAAAAGAACTACCCAATACATAATTTGTAGCTGACCGCCATTATGTTTGCCTTGAAGATTTGGCGGCATCACCTTTATGGTATTACAGTTGAGATTCTCACTGATCATAAGAGTCTCAAATAACTTTTTACTCAGTGGGAACTTAATCTCCGATAGAGGAGATGGATAGAGTTCCTGAAGGATTATGATTGTACCATTAGCTACCACCCGGGGAAAGCTAATGTGGTTGCCGATGCACTTAGTAGGAAGTCCAGAGGGATTTTGGCTTGTCACCGAGTTTCAGTAACGGACTTGATTCAGGGTTTCTCCGAGTTGGGCCTTGCAGAGCAGGGACAGACAGAGCAGGGTATTCTGGTTACCATGGTTGCTCAGTCGTCGATCAGCATGAAGATTTCAGGAGGCCTAGGCCTGTGATCTACATCTGTCGTTTATTGGCAGCCAGATAGCTTCTAGAAAGCAGACCGAGTTTACCCGAGATGAAGCGGGTATTATATGTTTCCGAGGTCGCTTATGCGTACCTCCATCTCACCCGGTCAGGGAGGAGTTACTCCAGGAGGCTCATCACTCTCGATTTGCGATCCACCCAGGCGGGACCCGCATGTATCGAGATTTGAGGCGTTCCTACTGGTGGAACGACATGAAGAAAGACATCGCGTTTGTAGTGAGATGTCTTGTCTGTCAGCAGGTGAAGGCTGAGCACCAGAGACCTGCAGGTTTACTTCAGCGGATTCCTATTCCTGAGTGGAAATGAGAACATATTACTAGGGACTTTGTGGTGGGTTTGCCGAGGACATGACGAGGCCATGACGCGATTTGGGTAATCGTTGATCGATTAACCAAATCCGCGCACTTCTTAGCGATCCGGAGGACAGATTCCCTGGATCAATTGGCAGATCTATATTGCCGGGAGATCATCAGATTACATGGTGTCCCATTGACTATCATTTCGGACAGAGACCCCCAGTTCACATCTCGATTCTGGCAGAGTCTGTAGCAGGCCTTGGGCACTCAGCTCCAGCTTTCCATCCACAGACAGATGGACAGTCAAAGTGGACCATTCAGACTCTAGAGGACTTACTGAGGTCATGTGTATTGGATTTTGGAAGTAGTTGGGAGGACCATTTGCCATTGGTAGAGTTCGCCGACAACAACAGTTTTCATTCGGCTATCCAGATGGCACCGGTTGAAGCGTTGTATGGTAGGCTTTGTCGGACACCCACCATCTGGGATGAGATTGGGGAGTCCCAACTGTTGGGACCTCATAGAGCTCAGCATGAGGCAGAGTTAGTTCGTACTATCAGACGGAGGATGTAAGAGGCGCAGGACCGCCAGGAGAGTTATGTTGATCGGAGACGTAGACCCCTGAAGTTTTCTATTGGTGACCATGTTTTTCTACGAGTCTCACCCAAGAAAGGGGTGAAGAGATTTATCCTCAGAGGTAAGCTAGCTTCGCGATACATTGGCTCTTTCCATATCCTGGAGAGGAATGGAGCAGTAGCTTATCGACTGACACTACCACCGTCCCTGGCAGGCGTTCACGATATATTCCACGTATCTATGCTGAGGAGATACGTACATGACCTGACACATGTGCTGACAGATATCTCAGTTTCCATTCAGTCTGACGTCACTTATGAGGAGGTTCCGGTACGGATTCTGAACCGGAAAGAGCGTCAGTTGCGGAACAAGACAATCCGACTAGTTAAAGTTGGATGGCAGTATCATTCCGACGAGGAAGCTACCTGGGAGCTCGAGGATATTATCCGAGCTCGATACCCCCATTTTTCACTTGAGGTATGTGATTTAATTTATCGTTCAGCATTTATACTCTTTACCTGTTGTTGGTGTTTGCTGATGGTAGATAACGAAATTTGGGGGACCAAATTTTTATTAGTGGAGGAGAATGTAAAATATCGAAAAATGACAAATAATGATAAGGGAATTTTTCAAAATTTCTGGGAATTTTTTTAGAAATTTTCGGAGCTCGTATGGACGAGTTTACGGGGATAAAAATGGGGCTCCGGGAAAGCCTGTTTAGGATACCCGTTTAAGTGAGGAAATTTTTTATTTATAAATACATTTTCCTTCTTTTTCTTTTATTTTTCCCCCGCCGTTTCTTTCTCCCCCGTGCCCTAACTGCCTCGGTAGTTTTCTCCTCCTTCCCGAGCCGCACCAGGCGCCGCTACCACCTGAGGTCGCACGGAGCAGCGCCGGCGCCCTACCACCGACGCCTCACCGAAGTTCTTCTCCTCTGTGCTACCGCCGACCCCAACAACAGACGCCGACTATAGAGTGCCGGCGCCGCCCGATTGCTGACCGTCGTCTCCCTCTTGCCCTAGTCGTCTCCACCGTCGCTTGCTCCGGTCGATCACCGCCGGAAAACGAGCATCGCGCCTTTGCCCTAGGGAAGTGCCGTCGACTTCCCCTATGCCCAACGCTGACTGCTCGACGCAACCATCCAGCCGCCCTCAGCGTGCCCTAGATCGTCGGCGCCGATTGGGGCTCAGGACATAGAGGTGAGGATCCGGTTCTGTACTAGGAGGGAAGTGTCGGATTAGTTCTTCCTTTGCTGGTTCTTCTAATCAAATCATGGATTCCTTTCTTGTTGCAATTTAGGTCAAGTTGAGCCAGGAGAATTAAGTGTTGTGGTGTTTTTGGGATCCGACAGCCTTTCATTTTAGCCACCCGGGTCCAGCAACCACGAACTTTGCAGTGGATCAGTGATCTTCTCCTCTGATCTTCTTCTATGTTGTGTTTCTCTGCTGTGCTTGTTCTTCCTCCTGGCTGTGGATCAAGGGCACGAGATTGGAGAGGGAGAGTGAAGAAGTCTTTGCTGAGAGGTTGCTATTCATTATGTCACTATAGGATACCTGTTACATGCTTGTTTGCTCACCTGTTATGCATTTTATGTTAGTATCCACATGATTATATATATGCTCATATGACAGTGACATACCATGCCTTATTATGCTCAGGACCTAGGTTTTTATACCATACTTGTCTTGTGTACCTTAGATCTTCGGATATGACTTATTGATACTAGGGTACACATTTTATATATATGTGGATTGGTTCAAGATATTGTCATGCTTAGTGTCATGCATCATTCGCATGATTGCATGCTGTGCGATAGTCTGCTCCATTATTGTTGAGCACATCGCTAGTTTCATCATTGTTGGTGCTCCGTTGGTCCACTCATGGGTAGCGTGATGCAGCGTGGTAACACGTCAGTTTGCTCGGTGGTGCTCCGTTGGGACGCTCATGGGTAGTGTACTGCAGCGTGGTAGCACGCGCGGGATCCCTCCCCGTCATTGTGCACCGGGAGATGAGAGCATTGCGCTCCCCCACTTATGATTTAGGGTAGGAGGATAGGTGTACTCCGACAGCATCCCGTCCACTTGGTCACTCATCAGGAGCAGTGACGTCAGAGTGCACGGTTTTCAAAGCCATACCCACTCGGTCTCACCATTGTGTGTGAGATGGCTGACTGGCGTCAGGGGTGACCATGTCATTGGCATCATATGCATTGATGCATATACTGATTGTGTTTGTTGCACTTATATGCTACATTTGGATGGATGAATATGTTTGACATGCATACAGGATTTATGATACTCTCGGTCTGACGACCTGACTATTCTGATAGGAGGCCCTAGTGAGTACAGTTCTCTTCAGCCTATTCTATTGTGCATTTCCAGCTTTTGTCCAGGAGTCTGTACTCCATAGTTATTACTGTCTGTTATATCTTACTATACATGTCAACTGGTATCTGTTGAGTTGTTGAACTCACCCCCGTGGTCACTGTCTTTTTCAAGTACCAGGTTATTATGGAGTCGCTTGGATTATCTTGTCTGCCGGTCCCCACGTCACATGAGAAGACCAGTCTTCGCATTTTATTTATTTATATCTTGGTATATGATATGTCTGTATTTGACTTTGTGTTTCGGTTTTGTTTCTGAAGTGTTGTGTGGTTGTGTGGTGTAAGGCTAGCCGGCTAGCAGTCTTTATTTATAGTTGTATGTGTTGTCTATTGGATTTCCGCTGTGTTTGGTTTTGGTACAGCCGAGTGGGCTGTTAGATTTAGATATAACTGTTTGGTTGTATTTTTGTGGAATTAGCCGAGTAGGCTGCATATATAACTGCGTGGTTATGTGTATTCCAGCCGCCTGTGGCTGATGTATATTGTGTCTGTAGAAATATGTCAGATTGTCACCCGTACAGGGGAGATGCTGCCGAAATTTCTTCGGACAGGGACTTCCCAGGGGCGTGACAATTTACTTGGTTACCAGGATTCATAAACTCTAGTACTTATCCTGGAGGTCTGGAGTTCGAATCCTGGGTAAGGCAAAAATCCACTGGCCAGGGGTGAAAAGATCTAGTGAGTAACGACACGACCGAGGGTCGTCGGTCGACGACATAAGGGGTCGCCAGGTGGTCCGCCATTGTGGCCGCCCAAGGGACCGCCAAGGGGTCGCCTAATGGGCCGCCATTGTGGCCGTCCAAGGGGCCGAGGGGTCGGGTCGTTACAATAGTCTTCTTGAGTCATGCAATTATGTTAATGTGGTAACCATCAGTTGGTTGTTAGTCAACTATCAATCGACTAATCTATAGTATCTTATCTAAATCCAACAATTGTTCCTTCCATCCTTAACTTCATTTGTCATAGCATTAGTCAACTAGATTTGACATCAGTCGATTGATCGGTGCTGAGTCATCTGCTTCAGTTAACTAGATTAATTCTTAGATAAAATAACCTAAGTTGACTTACACACTTTTTATTTGTTTGCTAAATAGATTAAGTCATTAGTTAATTGAAACTGTAAAATACCGAAAAGGGCGAATAACCATAAGGAAATTTTCCGGAATTTTTCGAGAATTTTTCGGAGCTCATATGACGAGTTTATGAGGATAAATATTGGGTCCCGGAAAAACCTGTTTAGACTGTCCCATTTAAGCGAGGAAATGTTTATTTTTTTAAACTCCTTTTTTTTTTTCTTTCTCCCCCGCGTGCCCGTGCCCTAACCTCCTCACGCCGTTCCTTTTCCTTCTCCTCTCACGCCCGATCTACCCTAACCGCTCCTTCTTCAACCCGACGCCGCCCCTTTCTCGATTTCCGATCATCATCCTCACGCATCCCTCTCGCCACCAGCCACTGCCTTCGTCGATCCAACAGATCCTCGTGCCCTAGTGTCGCTGCAGGCCACTGCGAACCCACAGTCGATCGTCGCGAGCCTGGAAACCGACACCCCGACTCCTCCTCTCGGCTGATCGCCGGTCGCCACCACCTGCCGCCTACTGACGGCGACCTTCCCCTTCTCTAGAGGCCAGATCGGTGATGCCGCCAAGCCATCGCCGCCCAATTCGACCGATTTTCCCGTGCCCTAGGTTGGGTTCACAGCCGATCGACTTCCTCCTCCTTAGGCACGCGACACCGCCGTCTTTCGCTGAGCCTTAGCTTACGATCGCAACACCAGCCATGCCCTCTTTGCATCGCTGCCTCACTCCTTTCACTGTGAACGTCCTGCCGCCGGGCACAGCAGTCACTGGAAAGGGGGAAAACATCAGGGAAGGGTTGAAGGCAGAGCATTGCTGCCACTTGAAGAGTTCTCTAGTGGATTTCACCAATGGAGAGGAAGAGGTAAGAGGAATAGATTTGGTTGGAATTAGGTTGTTTTGTTGATCAGTGATCTTCCTTCTTGGTTCATTCAGTGAAGGATTCCAGTAGGAAGGGTTGTTCGGTGGGTTTTCTTGTGTTACAGTAGTAATTAACCTTTGTTGGCAGCAACAGTCCTTGTGTGGATCAACAAGCATGGCTGTGAATTTAGGTAAGGTATAGGGTTTTGATCTTGTTGTCGATGATTGATAGATATGTTAGTAATTTATGTTAACTTAGGTATATGTATTGAATTAGAGATAAATTGGATTACTAGATGGTTAGATTGATTAGGGTTTTACCCTAAATTAGCCTTAAGGATTTTATTTAGCTATTCATTTGAGTTGTAGTTAAATAAAAATGTATATATTGGTGACACAGGATTTTGACGCGAGACGAGTATCTCGACATTGGATTTGGACCAGATACGATCCTCTTATTGGAGCCGGGTACCTTGACTTATCTTTTGATATGGTCATTTGATATGCATAGTAGATTTTAACAAAGAGTAATAGTTATGTTTATATTTGCATCGGTATGTCATTATCTATTACCTGATCATGCTTAGATTGTTACCTGTTTAGCGTTCATGTTTATACCCTTCAGATTACTTATGATCATAGAGGTAATGACATACCATGTCTTTTGATATACCGGACTAGGTTTTTATCATACCTTACCTGTGTACCTTAGATCTTCGGATTTGATCCATTGATACTAGGGTACACATTTTATATATATGGATAGGTTCAGGATATTGTCATGCTTAGTGTCATGCATCATCTTGCATGATTGCATGCTACGCGATAGTCGACTCCATTATTGTTGAGCACATCGCCAGTTACATGGATCTACACACACAACCACTCATGGGTTAGTGGTTCTTATCAGGCAGGGTGTGTTGCAGCAGATTACTCTGTCAAGGGCTCCGTTGGTCCACTCATAGGTAGTGTGGCGCAGCATTGTAGCAGGACAGGGATCCCTCCTCTGGACTTGCTCAAGGAGATGAGAGCATTGAGCTCCCCCACTTATGATTTGGGGTAAGAGGATACTCCGACAATATCCCGTCCACTCTGTCACTCATCAGGAGCAGTGATGGCAGAGTGCACGGTTGTCACAACCCTACCCACTCGGTCTCACCATCGTGTGTGAGACGGCTGATTGGAGAGTAGGGGTGACCAGGACATGTCATTGACATCATACGCATTGATGCATTTATTGCTTGTGTTTGCTGCACTTGTATGCTACATATTGGATGGATGCATTTGTTTGACATGCATACAAGATTCCTATACCTCTCGGTTGATTATCCATACACCAGGTCCTGGTTAGTACAGTTTTCTCCTGTATATTTCAGTTGCATTTATCATTCTTATATCAGGAGACTGTACGCATGATTAGTGCTAGTTGTTATTTTTTTACTATGCATGTCAATATTATCCGCTGAGGAGTTGACTCACCCCGTGGATATTTACTATTTTCAGGTTGAGGCTATCCGGAGGAGTTCCAGTCGCTAGTCCCCTGCAGATCGCGAGGATGTGTTTTATCTTTTGGTTTCTTATTGTACTTTTTAGACTTGTTCTAGCTTTGACACTTGGATATTGCGTTATCTTTATTGTCGATGAGTTTTATTTGAATGTGTTTTTGCTACATGCCTTCCTGGATGACAGAAGAGGTGAGTTCGTTGTGGTTTGTGTTTTATGGGTGTAGTGGAGTAGGATATTTGTTTTGAGCTTTATAGGTGTAGATGAGTAGGATTTTTGAGATGATTTTCCTTATCATTTGCTTTAGTTTAGTTTTACTATTTAACTGCGTGGATGCTTGCTTATTTTACTTTTATGTTATATGTATGTTCCAGCCGTGTTGGCCGAGGTATCTGGATGATGTAGTAAAGTTTTAGATTGTCACCCGTATAGGGGAGATGCTGTCAAAATTTCTTCTAGCAGAGACTACCTGGGGCATGACAGAAACCTACCCATCAATCAATTGCTTCAATCCACAATACCCCTAATATAACAACTTGGGGTATTGAGCTTCAAAGCCACCACTCGACTAATCCCCAAATTCCATTCAATTGGTCAAATCACAAATCTTAACACTTAGGGTATTGAGTCTCTTGGCCACTAATCAACTACTCTATAAGCTCCGATTATTTTGTCAAATCACAACCCCATAACACTTAAGGTGTTGTTTTCTCAGCCATCTATAGAATGGTCCCAACACTCTTGACTTCGACAACATCTAAAGTCGAGTTCACCTAAATTGTCATCTACCCATGTCTATTGTATAAAAGTCACTCCACTCACATCTCTCATGGAGTTTCTACAAGCCTTTAGGTCTTATCATGTCAACCACCTCGTCCCTCAAATGCATCAAATCTTCAACTCCTCCCCATATCATCCTTCAAGCCTTCGCTTATGTAATTCATCTCCTTTGCTCTATTGTGCTCCAATGCACCTTGTCCTATATGTTGGAGGATCAGGAGGCCTATCTAGAGGTGGGGTGAATAATAATAGACACCTATAAGTATGTTTCTCAACTACTCTTACCTCGATAGCAAGGTTACAAACACAATTAGCACAAAAAAATGAAATAAATATACAAGTGAGCGTACCAATCACTAATGCTAGGAGCAGGAGTCGCTAGAGAGGGTGAATACTATTTGGCTTCATTTCTCATTTGTTGATTGTGTGCTCATCTACAAAAGATTAATAATATGAAATGGAAAATAAAAGAAACAAACACAAAACCTACTCCACGACCTAGAGTCCTAGTGGTAGCACCACTATTCTTTCATCTTCCCTTATACCTTCCAAAGGGGGAGAAATATCTTACAAAAAAATCTATTATTATAAACAACACATACCAAATTCAAAGATAAAGATGAAAATAAATATAATGTAAATAAACTATTTACATAAATAATTTTGTTTTGGTTGCATTGTGATTGTTATAGATTATTCCTTGAAGGTCTGGAATGCAACATCATTCACCCACAAACCTTCCAGGAACTGACCTATAAAAATGTCCACAAAATCATCTTTCATAGGGTTACCATTCATGAATGAAATTCGCCTATCAGTCAAATGATTTCTCCCCTTTAATTAACTATTATGCTACAATTTGAATGTTGCTCTACTCTGTCCACACAGTAGCTCCATCTAACTCGACATCTAGGTAAGCAGTCGATTGATCTTTACCCTATAAGTCGACCGCTACTTGTCTAATTGACTGTGAAACCTTATGTGTGTTTTGTAGTGTCATTAGTTGAGTCCACAACTCTACTAATACATCAGTCGATTGTCAATAACAAGTAGTCAATTACTCATATCACAACCCTACCTAAAACCCTGAATTCATAGTTTTAGATTCATCAATTTATGGTATTTCTATATCAATCGATTGATACCTTTATTCCATCCTTTCCAAGGTTGAACCCTATTATTATCCAATATTCAGTTGACTCTAATCTACCAAGACTTCTTTTACCAAACATCCGATCAACCTTGACAAGTCAAGACTTCAGCATTGCCGAACATTCAATTCTCTTTGACTTGTTTGGACTTTTCTTCTCATGCATAATATCTAACCCTCTATAACCTATTAGGACTACAACTGCATCCTCGATATCTAATCCTACATGACCTATCACAATTCCCCTCTCATGCCTAATATATGGTCCTCCTTATCTTGTTAGTGTAAGTACCCCGTGATGATTTTAATGTGATCAACCAAGTTAATCTAGTCTCTGTGTATTTGATACCTTGTGTCTGAGTGTGTAGGGACTTAGGAACTTAAGAAGTCGAATGGAAGATATAATAAACAAGAAGGATGGGATGGGAATTAGGTCGATGGGTTTAGTACATCCAAGAGACGAAAAGTTGAGAAAGAGTACACCATGGAGTGAGATAGATATGCACAACGCTTCCGAGGGATGAGAAGTTGGAGCGAAAAACTGCTCGAGGAGAAGGCCGGAGTTGGGTTCGGGTGAGCTCAACTCTGGAAGGCCAAAGGATCACTCAAGCGACTGAAGAAGGAGCCAACGATCAGAGAAGGAGCCAGATGGTCAGCATATGGTTGACTGATCCAAGCGCCCGGACCGTCCGAGAGTCCGGACTAGATGGTCTAGGTGCCTACACTACAAAGGTGCCTAACAGGTGCCTTATTGCAGTGTCATTGCTATGGATCACCTTCGAGTCCACGTTAGCAATAGTCCGGGTGCCCGAATATAGTTTGGGTGCCCGAATATGGTCCAGGCGCCCGGACATGAAAAATTTGAATCTCCAAGCCGTTACGAAGCCGTTATGTAGAGATAAAGTTTGCCTCGTTGGGATGCCCGGAGAGGGTCTAGGCGCTCAGAAATGCCACATCAACAAACGACTAGTTTCGACCAGTGGGCTATAAATTGAGCCATGGTCTTCTTCATTGATGAACAACACACTCAGTAATCTTTCTTATTTCAAACTTCTGTACTCTCAACGCTGTAAGAGGCTTCTCTGCCTTCAACAAAGGAGAACTTTCTGCTGGAGCTTTAACTGCCTTAGATTAGTAACCTTCCCGATTGCAAACTAAGTAAATTCAGAGTCTTCTCTTACTTTTTCTCATATTTATTTTTTATTAACAAATGTGTGTTTGCCTTTGCTAAATAGAAAGAAAAAGAAAGTGTGTATTCTATTTCAGGGCAATTCACCCCCTTTTTATCGGTCGTCAAGGGATCAACAATTGGTATCAGAACCCAACTGCCTCAAAAGGATTAATAGCTAACTGAAGCAACGAGATGACCGGAGATAGCATCTACCCACCAAAGTTTGAGAGAAAGTTTACACTATGGAAGCGCCTTATGGAGGTATACTTTAAAACCGATTTTGATATTTTACTCATAATTAAATATGGTTTTGAAGTGCCTAAAAGCGAAGAAGGAAAACATCTTATGGAGCATCAATGGACTGAAAAATAGTGCAGTGATTTTATGGCTAATGGTTAGGCTGAGTTCCACCTTCTGACCATCTTGCCTGCTCAGGAACTCGACAGAATCGACAATTACAAGAGTGTAAACAAACTTTGGGAATAGTTCTTGAAACTCTATAAAGAACCAAAAAAAAAAGCCAAATCCAACTCCTCGATTGACACCAAGTTGTCGTCAGAAGAATCTGAGACCGGCGAAATTACCGGAACAACACTATTTGCCAAGTACCTACCTGAAGACGATGAAAGCACTTTGGAGATGAGCATCGATGAAGAAGGAGATACGTCGGAGGAAAGCAATGGCGAAGGAGGAGAATCAAACTTTGAGACCGACATGATAAGTACGGTATGTCAGTTTCCTCGTGATCAATTATAAAATTGTATTAAAATGCTAAGTAAATCCATATTCAAATTATGAACTAAGTTGTCTTCCTGAAAATGGTTAATACTGACTTAGAAAGCAAAATAGATAACACACACCTAAAAGAAGAATTTAAGAAATTTATAGCTGAAAATATAAAATTAAAGATAAAATAGAAGTGTTAGAAAAAGATAATTCATGCTCAAATTTTTAATATGTTCTAGAAATTTTTTTTAAATGTCATCGAAGGCTTAATTGATATTTATGAAACCACAAGGGTCAAATTATAAAATTAGATAGAAAAATAATTCTCAAAAAATATTTAGTTAATCCGGTAGGAAAAAATTTATTTGAATACTAAAATCATGCTTAGCTCGATAAATTAATTTCATATGCATGCTAAAAAATTAATTTACTTGATTTATTCTTTTTAGTAAAATTAATTATTTTGTTAACTTGATGATCATGTTTTCTTATTAAAATTTTATCTATGAAAAATGGAAACATTATCTACTAACAGCAAACTTTTCAAAAATTTTTGACTGATATATTATTTTTTATTAATTTTTCAATAAAAATCATATTTTTAAAATTAAAATGATTTCATAGATTTATTTTTTTAAAAAATTTATTCTTTTTTAATAAAATATTATGTTCTCTGTCAAAGTAATTTTTTCTGTTATCTGATTTAATTTGAATTATTTATCAAAAATAATGTTCTTATAATTAAAAATTTTATAGACATTATCTTTGAAAATTTTTAATTTTTATTGGATAAACATTAAATTTCCTAGATTTAAAAAAATTTGTCATGATTTTTATATATTAGATTTATTTTTGAGCATTTAACTTTGAAAATTAGTATTTTTGATTAAATAATTTGTACTAATCAAAATAAATATTAATTTATCATCAAAATTTTTATTCTGATCTTTCTGTCTCTATTTGGCCATTAAATTTTTTTTAATATTTTTTAAAACTTAAAAATAAATTTCAAATTATTTATGAAAAAACTTGCTTTTAACCTTTGGGAATATATATATTCAAAATATTTCTTGAAAGTGGACATTGATTACTCACCCTTAGAAATTTTTCAGATTTTTTTTTTAATTTTACCCCTAATTTTTGAGGTGATCAAAGAGGGAGAAAATTTTAAGGGTTAAGGGGGAGTTAATAAGTTAATACTTTTTTACTTAATGGGTTCCGAGGGACGAGAAATCGGAGCGGAAGACTGCTCGAGCTGAAGACCGGAGTTGGGTTCGGGTGAACTCAACTCTAAAAGGTCAGAGGATTACTCAAGTGACCGGAGAAGAAGCTAGCAACAGAAAAAGGCGTCGTAGTGTCTTCCTGTGGATCACCTTTGGGTCCACGTCAGCAATGGTCCAGACGCTTGGACATGGAAAAATTCGATCTCCAAGACATTGCGAAGGCGTTGTATGGAGATAAAGTTTGCCTTACTAGGGGGTTCGGAGAGGGTCCAAGCGCCTAGAGATGCCACAACAACAAATGGCTAGTTTCGGCATGTGAGCTATAAATAAAGCTCTGGTCTTCTTTATTATGAACAACACACTTTGTAATCTTTCTTGTTTTTAACTTCTGTATTCTCAACGTAATAAGAAGCTTCTTCTCCTTTAACAAAGGAAAACATTCTACTAGAGCTTTAACTACCATGGATTAGCAACTTTCTCGGTTGCAAATCAAGTAAACTCAGAGTCTTCTATTACTTTTTCTTATATTTATTTTTGATTAAAAAATGTGTGTTTGTCTTTGCTAAATAGAAAGCAAAAGAAAGTGTGTATTCTATTTCAGCGCAATTCACTCCCTCTTGCCTACCATCAAGGGACCAACAGTTAGTGTTAGTTAGAGCCCTAGAGCCAATCATTTGATGATTGTATTTTGGACTTGTTGTATCATATTCTATATAAATAAAGACATTTGGTTTTTGGTTATTATACTTACTTGTATTGGTGCCAAATAAACTAAGTGTAATAACGTCCTTGAGTAGAAGGTTCTTACTGTTAGGACCTTCGGATGCGGCTAGAGAGGGTGGGTGTGAATAGCCGACCCCAATTTTGCGTTTCTTTCTACAAATCAAGTTAGCGCAGCGGAAAAATAACAACAGAAACGAGAACGAGAAGATCAAACCTTAGACGCAACGATGTAACGAGGTTCAGAGATGATACTCCTACTCCTCGACGTGTCCGTAAGGTGGACGAAGCCTATCAATTCGTCGGTGGATGAAACCCCGGATAACCGGCTAATATGAACTCCTTCTGGGTGGAGAAACCTCGCCACAATAACTCTTGCAACAGCAAGATAGAAGTACACAAAATACAAAGAAGCACAAGACAATATGAATGTAAAATAAACAAGCTTGCCTTCTCATCTGGAGTCCGTTGATGAAGCAGCAGCTTCACGGATGCCAGCAGCAGGGAAGCTCACGCGAAGCTTCAAGAAGTATGAGCTCAGCAAAGCTCGCAGAAGGAACCAGGAAGAACTTGCAGAAGCAAGAAGAAGGTCCTGTAGAGTCGCTCGACTCTTTATATAGCTGAACCTGCACACCTGTGAAGGCAGAAGAAGACACAGAAGACCGAGATCTAGCCGTTGTCACTCACAACGGCTAGGCCTGGACCGATCAGGCACACTCCTGAACGGTCTAGGAGTGCTCTGATCGGTCTTGGGACCAATCAGGCCTTAGGCTGATCGGTCCCCAGACCGATCAGCCAACTCTCACAGAGAGTTGGCCTCGTCTCTGATCGGTCTGTGGACCGATCAGGACTCAGGTGGATTGGTCCACAGACCGACCCCTTCCCTTTCTCCGACCTCTGTTCTTCTCTTCTGTTGCTTCCTGATCGGTCTCCAGACCGATCAGATAACACACAGAAGCTCACTGTGTGGTTACTTATCGATCACCAGACCGATCAGATAACCCAGTGTATCACTGGATCGATCCACTGATCGATCCAGCTCTTGGTTTTTCCCAAACCAAGTCCCAAGTCTCCCAAACCAACATCCGGTCAACCTTGACCTGTTGGTACATCATGCCTAGCATCTGGTCACTCCCTTGACCTGCTAAGACTTCCCAATACCAGATGTCCGATCATCCTTGATCCATCTAGATTTTTCCTTGCCCGGCTTCACTCACCAGGACTTTCACTTAGCTTCACTTACTAGGATTTTCACCTGGCTTCACTCACCAGGACTTTCACCTAGCTCACTTACTAGGATTTTCACCTGGCTTCACTCACCGGGACTTTCACCTAGCTTCACTTACTAGGATTTTCACCTGGCTTCACTCACCAAGATTTCCAATCTGCCTGGCTTCACTCACCAGGACTTTTCCGTCTGCCTGGCTTCACTCACCATGACTTTCCATCTGCCTGGCTTCACTCACCAGGACTTTCACCTGGTTTCACTCACCAGGATTTTCACCTGGCTTCACTCACCAGGATTTTCCATCTGCCTTCCTAATCTAGAGAACGAGCTACCGAGCCCTCTCTGACCTAGTCCGAAGAACGAGCTACCGAGCCCTCTCCGTCTTTCACTTCCGGTCCAGAGAACGAGCTACCGAGCCCTCTCTGACCTAGTCCGGAGAACGAGCTACCGAGCCCTCTCCGACTTCCACTTGCCAAGTTCCCATACTTGGACTTCTCCGTGCCAAGTCTCCATACTTGGACTTTCTCCCGTGCCAAGCTCCCTGCTTGGACTTTTCCTGTGCCAAGCTCCCTGCTTGGACTTTCCCGTGCCAAGTCAACTCACCTCGGGTCAACCAGGTCAACCTTGACCAAGGGTTGCACCCACAACCTCCCAAGTTTCTGTTCTTGTCAAACATCAAGATACAACTTGAGTCAGGTCAATTCGAGTCAGGTCAACCAGGTCAACCTTGACCTAAGGTTGCACCAACAATCTCCCATCAAAATACAACTCTTCTGTTCTCGTCAAACATCAAAATACAACTCGAGTCAGGTCAACTCGAGTCGGGTCAACCAGGTCAACCTTGACCTAAGGTTGCACCAACAATCTCCCCCTTTTTGATGTTTGACAAAACCATAACCTAACTTAGGTTTTCTAATGTTCTTCCTTGAACATTCTCCCCAAACCTACACTCTCCCCCTTTTTGACACACATCAAAAAGAGTGAATCAAGGTCAAGAGTTTCTTTCTAATGAAGGTCCCATACCTTTAATTGAAACCCTTAATTTCCCCCTTGATACTAAGGTCAACAAATAACTTAGTGATAATCCCATATCACTCAAGTCTTTAGGAGTAAAAACTCCCCTTAAAAGTCAAATCCCCCTTGACTAATAGGTAAAACTCCCCCTAAAGGTCAACTCCCCCTTGACCATTGCACCAACAATGTCTTGGAGAGTTTCAAGCCTTTAGAAATCCAAAACACCAACTCCCAGCTGAAATTTCAGACAAAACAGTCGAAAATCAACAAGTTGGCACGCGCTGATCGGTCACCTGACCGATCAGACCTTCCCTGGATCGGTCACCAGACCGATCCACACTTCCCTAGATCAGTCCAATGACCGATCCAGAGTGCCCTGGACTGATCAGAATCCCCTCTGATCGGTCCCCAACTCTGATATCAGAAGTTTCTGATTTTTCTACTTCCGAAATTCAGAAACCTCTCAAAAATCACATAAAATTTCAAAAATTGTAAAACTTTGAGGATACATTTCTCATAACATATATTATCAAGAAAAAATAGTTTTCTATGAAAATAACTTCCATTTTTAAATCTTGATACAAAGTTCAAAAGATTTTGAAATAACTCAAAGTTAATCAATCTTTGTATCAACTTACTCAATGATGAATGCTATCACTAGAAAAGCTTCATCAAGGTTTTTCAAATCAACTTTGAAATGATTTTAAACCATTTAATTTAGGACCACAATCTTAGGGCTAAATGTACATGACTTGTACACAAGCTTTCCCTATGATCCTCCATTGATGCGGCTAGAGAGGGGGGGGGTGTGAATAGCCGACCCCAAATTCGCGTTTCTTTCTACAAATCAAGTTAGCGCAGCGGAAAAATAACAACAGAAACGTAAATGGAGAAATCAAACCTCAAGCACAGCGATGTAACGAGGTTCGGAGATGATACTCCTACTCCTCGGCGTGTCCGTAAGGTGGACGAAGCCTATCAATCCGTCGGTGGATGAGACCCCGGAAAACTGGCTAATATGAACTCCTTCTGGGTGGAGAAACCTCGCCACAATAACTCTTACAACAGCAAGATAGAAGTACACAAAATACAAAGAAGCACAAGACAATATGAATGTAAAACAAACAAGCTTGCCTTCTCGTCTGGAGTCCGTTGATGAAGCAGCAGCTTCACGGATGCCAGCAGTAGGGAAGCTCACGCGAAGCTTCAAGAAGTATGAGCTCAGCAAAGCTCGCAGAAGGAACCAGGAAGAACTTGCAGAAGCAAGAAGCGTAGTAAGCTTCACTGTAGTAGCCTTCTTATATGAACCTGCGAAGAAGACAAAGAAGACACAGAAAGGAATCTAGTCGTTGTGTCACAACGGCTAAGTCTGGACCGATCAGGCTCCATCCTGATCTGTCTAGGAGGTCCCTAATCGGTCTGTGGACTGATCAGGCCCTAGTCTGATCGGTCCCCAGACCGATCAGCCAACTCTCTGTGAGAGTTGGCTTCGAGGCCTGATCGGTCTGTGGACCGATCAGCCTATAGGTGGATCGATCCACAGACCGATCCCCCTTCCTTTCTCTCTGCCTCCTGATCGTTTCCTGATCGGTCTGCAGACCGATCAGATAACACTCAGTAGGCTACTGTTTGGTTACTGATCGGTCACCAGACCGATCCAGATACCCAGTGTATCACTGGATCGATCCACTGATCGATCCAGAGCTTGGTTTTTGCCCAAACCAAGTCCCAAGCCTTCCAAACCAACATCCGGTCAACCTTGACCTGTTGGTACATCATGCTTAGCATCCGGTCACTCCCTTGACCTGCTAAGACTCCCCACCAAGTGTCCGGTCAATCCCTTTGACCCACTTGGTCTTTCCAACACCAGATGTCCGATCACCCTTGATCCATCTGGATTTTTCCCTTGCCCGGCTTCACTCACCAGGACTTTCACCTAGCTTCACTCACTAGGACTTTTACCTGGCTTCACTCACCAGGGTTTTCCATCTGCCCGGCTTCACTCACCAGGACTTCCAAACTGCCTAGCTTCACTCACTAGGACTTTTACCTGGCTTCACTCACCAGGGTTTCCCATCTGCCTGGTTTCACTCACCAGGACTTCCAAACTGCCTAGCTTCACTCACTAGGACTTTTCCCGTGCCAAGTCTCCATACTTGGACTTTTCACCAGATGTCTGGTCAACCTTGACCCATCTGAATTTCCCTTGCCTGGTTTCACTCACCAGGACTTTCCAACTGCCTGGATTCACTCACCAGGACTTTCACAACTGCCTGGCTTCACTCACCAGGACTTTCCCACTGCCTGGCTTCACTCACCAGGGTTTTCCCTTTCACCTAGCTTCACTCACTAGGATTTTCACCTGGCTTCACTCACCAGGATTTCCCGACTGCCTGGCTTCACTCACCAGGACTTTCACCTAGCTTCACTCACTAGGATTTCCAATCTGCCTAACATCCCAGTTAGGACTTCCCAGTCAAGTATCCGGTCAACCTTGACCTACTTGACTCTTCTTCATTCAACCTGATCAGACCCTGATCAGTATCTCTCCGCATGGACAACTGCACCTGCATTGTCCATGTCTACATGTCTTTCTGTATTGTCAAACATCGAAACCATGACCAAGGTTTACGCTTGGTCAACTAGGTCAACCTTGACCTACTAGAAATTACACCAACAATCTCCCCCTTTTTGATGTTTGACAATACCTTTAAGTTAGGCTAATCCAATAGCCTCAACTTTCTTCATGCCACTAGGTAATGAAACATAAGTTACAACCTTACATTCTCCTTCTAAGAAGGCAACCTCCTTCTTACATAATGAATGTCTAACTTAAACCCTTCATTCTCCCCCTATTGGCACACATCAACAAACTCTCCCCCCTGAAGAGTAAGTCATCGTTGTTCACAACTTCACTCGTTGTGATCAACACAATAATAATGGTCTCATACCCTTCATAACTCTTCATTCTTCCACAAACTCCAATGTTCTTTCTTGAACATTTCCTAGACATTCTCCATTCTCCCCCTTTTTGACACACATCAAAAAGAGTGAATCAAGGTCAAGAGTTTCTTCCTAATGAAAGTCCCATACCTTTCATTGAAACCCTTAATTTCCCCCTTGATATTAAAGTCAACAATCAACTAAGTGATAATCCCATATCACTCATCCTCAAACATAACTCCCCCTAAAGATCAACTCCCCCTTGACCATTGCACCAACAATGTCTTGGAGAGTTTCAAACCTTTAGAAACCTAAAATACCAATTCCCGAGCTGAAATTTCAGACAACCAGTCGAAAATCAGCAATTTGGCACGCCCTGATCGGTCACCAGACCGATCAGGCCTTCACTGGATCGGTCACCAGACCGATCCACACTCTCCTGGATCGGTCCTAGTGACCGATCCACACTTTCTTGGACCGATCAGAATCCTCTCTGATCGGTCCACAAGACTAATATCAGAATTTCTGATTTTCCTCCCGAAATTCAGAAACTCCTAGAAAATTTCAGAAAATTCCAAAAATTGTAACACTTTGAGGATACATTCCTCATAACATATACTATCAAGAAAAAATAATTTTCTATGAAAATAACTTTCATTTTCAAATCTTGATACAAAGTTTGAAAAGTTTTGAAATAGCTCAAAGTTTCAAAAACTTTGTATCAATTTGCTCAATGATGAATGCTATCACTAGAAAAGCTTCATCAAGGTTTTTCAAATCAATTTTGAAATGATTTTAAACCATTTAATTTAGGACCACAATCTTATGGCTAAGTGTACATAACTTGTACACAAGCTTTCCTTATGATCCTCCATTTAGAATTAGGCTCATCTAGGTACAAGAACTATGCACCTTGATCCTAACTCATGATCCTAATATCTCACACACATCTAAGGTGTATCAAACACATCCAAGTCAATTTTGATGTGAGATATGGTTTAGGTCATCTTAATCTAAGTTCTCATGCATTTTCTAAACAACAATTTGATTTCCATATCAAGTTGTGTTTTTGTCCTTAAATCAAATTAATTGATTATAAATGCAAAAGATGATGACATGGCATATAATGATATCATAAGTAAAAACATGTGCCAATGTCATGATGTCATGTCATAAAGTATGAAACTTAAATAAAGCATGACATATAACTAACCTAAGCATTATCATGACATTTCAAATGACTATAAATTAAATATGATGTCATGACATGACATATGGAAAATAATACATAGCAAATAACATATAAAGGTATAGAAAATACCCAATTCTAGCCTTAGTTGCCATTTTTGATAGTTTTGATCATTTTGCCATGAATTCTATATTCCTAAGTGTAATAGACCTAAAAACATATACTCAAGATTTTTAGATCACTATGTGCCAATTAGATTGACCCTAGAAAACTCCTCAAGTGTGGTTGGCACATCCTAATCACCTTAGGAATAAGTAAAATTTTAAATTTCATTTTCAAGGCTTGATTACACCTTGAAAATTCCTAAAGTGCCACATTTTGCCATGATTAGGTTAACTACCTATTCAAGTAAGGTTGGCACACCCTAAACCATCTAGCGTGATGGAATCACGCTCTTAGGAACCCAATACCTATTGGAGCTCATTGGGTTCACTAAATATTCACTAGGGATGACTTCCCTAACAACCCTCCTAATGACCCTCCTAGGCTTTAAAGCCTTGGTCATTTGGGACTCATCAAGATCAACTCTAGGGGTGACTCCCCTTGTGACCTTGGTGATGGTCTTCCTAGCCCTAGGTCTTGTTCCATAATCGAATGGAACATTATGGTAAGTGGGCTTTGTTGGGTTTTTCGGGCCGCGAAAACCGCTTTTCGCGTCGCGGAAACCCCGAATCGCCCAAGCCACAGATCTCGTGCAAGGTAAAACCGAACGAAAATACGAGTACGAGTTTGAAAACTTTAATCTACAGTAGATCTACATAAGGATAAACCATTTATACCTTTGATGCGATGCCCTTCGCGTTCCCGCTCGTCCAAATGATGTCGGATCTCAAGACCGTCAAGCGCCGGTCCTCTAGAAGTATCCACACGGACACACTAGATGGAGATGACCAAAACCAAGGTGTGCTAGCACCTATGTGGTTCGGCCAAGGGAGGAGAGGGAGAGGTAGAGCTTGAGAGGGAGAAGGAGGAAGATGCACACTAGTGAATGAAAAATGAATTTCATCCAAAACAAAGTGGCCGGCCACATTTCAAAAATTCACATTAATTGCATTAATTGCAATTAATGTGAAACCATAAAATCACATTAATTGTATTAATTGCAATTAATATGAAACCATTAAGAGAGTGGCTTTGTCACTTCCATGAGGTGGCACCCATGATGATGTGGGACATCATTATTGGTCCACCTAATGCCAACTCACCAATGAGGTGGCAAAGGTCAAGTCAAAATTGACCTTTGGTCTTCCTTCTCAAGTCAAGTCAAACTTGACTCAATCTCTACCATGGTGGATCTAATCCAACCATTTGATTCGAGCCAACTTAATATAATGAATCTAATTCATTAAATTAAATTGATTCAATGAGTCAAAATCTAAATTAGACTCATTTAACACATGAATCAACTTGAGTCGAACTCAAGTTAGCCCAATTAGGATTACTCTTAATCCAATTTGATTCATCAAATGAATCTAATCCTCTTGGTTCATCATATGAACGTAATCTCCACCTAATTGTCCTAAGTGTGTGACCCTATAGGTTCTTGTAACGTTGGCAATGCCCTAAACCCATTTAGGAGCATAAGTAATGAGCGGTATCTAGCAATACATCATTACTACCCAAGTTACAAGAATGTCGAGATCCGACATCACCTTGTGACTACCAATTGTGACTACTCACAAAATAATGACAAGTGTCCTTCTATCCTAGACATCTAGATTGATCAATGTGAGGCATAGACCGTGTCATCCTCTAATCAATCTAAATCTTGAACTCCAAGTAGACTCACTCGATCAAATGAGCTCAACATCTAATGTTGACTCATTTGGGCATGGCCATGCACTTAGTGGTCTCACTCTATCAAGAATACCGATGTCGCTCCCGTCATATAGGAGGGATAGATCCCATCTACATCACTCACATCCCTCTACATAATTCGTTATATACCCAGTAATCGCCTTTATAGTCCACCCAGTTACGGGTGACGTTTGACGAAACTAAAGTACATAACTCCTTATGTAGGGATCCATGGTGACTTCAGGTCTAAGGACTAATAGTCATACTAATAGCCACATGAGAAAGTATATGACACTCATATAACGATCCATGATACTTTCTCATGGCGGGTCATTCAGTATACATTCTCTAATGCTTACCCATGTGTCAGCTTGATATCTCTATATCCATGACTTGTGAGATCAAGTCATCGAGCTGACCTACATGCTAGTCTTATTGTATTAACATTGTCCCTGAATGCTAATACTCGACTAGGAATGATTTAGAGTAGTGTTCCCTATATCATCTCACTATCGATTCAACTAATCGATTGATATAGGTATGAACCTTCTACTCAAGGACGCTATTATACTTAGTCTATTTGACACTAATATAAGTAAGTATAATAACCAAACAAATGCCTTTATTAATAAACAAGAATATGATATACATGAGTCCATACAATCATCAAATGATTGGCTCTAGGGCTCTAACTAACAATCTCCCACTAGCACTAGTGTCAATCAGTATAGGCTCTAAGGCCTAAAGACCTAGTGTGACCATCATGCTTCCTCTGTGCCAAAGCCTTGGTCAAGGGATCTGCGATGTTAGCCTCTGTCGGTACTCTGCAAATCTTCACATCTCCTCTATCGATAATCTCTCGAATGAGATGGAAGCGCCGTAGTATGTGCTTGGTCCGCTGGTGTGAGCGAGGTTCCTTCGCCTGTGCTATAGCTCCATTGTTGTCACAATAGAGCTCAACTGGGTCAGCGATGCTAGGAACCACCCCAAGTTCAGTGATGAACTTGCGGATCCAAACTGCCTCCTTTGCTGCCTCTGATGCAGCAATATACTCGGCTTCTGTTGTAGAATCAGCTACTGTATCCTGCTTTGAACTCTTCCAGCTGACAGCACCACCATTAATGCAAAATACGAACCCCGACTGCGATCTATAGTCATCCTGGTCGGTCTGGAAGCTAGCATCATTGTAACCATTTACAGCTAGCTCATCATTGCCTCCATATATCAAGAAATATTCTTTAGTCCTTAAGTACTAAAGAATATTCTTGACGGCTATCCAGTGACTTTCACCTGGATTTGACTGGTATCTACTCGTCATGCTCAAAGCATACGAGACATCAGGTCGAGTACATAGCATGGCGTACATGATCGATCCTATGGCTGAGGCATAAGGGATCTGATCCATGCGGTCTCTCTCCTCTCTAGAAGAGGGACCTTGAGTCTTCGAAAGACTCACGCCATGTGACATCGGCAGAAATCCCTTCTTGGAGTTCTGCATGGCAAACCGAAGGAGTACCTTGTCAATGTATGTACTCTGACTTAGGCCAAGCAATCTCTTAGATCTATCTCTATAGATCTGTATCCCTAGAATGCGGGATGCCTCACCTAAGTCCTTCATTGAGAAGCAACTCCCTAGCCAGGTCTTGACAGACTGAAGCATAGGGATGTCCTTCCCAATGAGTAGTATGTCATCCACATATAATATGAGGAAGACAACTATGTCCCCTACAACCTTCTTGTAGACACAAGGCTCATCTTCGTTCTTGATGAAACCAAACTGTTTGATCGCATCATCGAATCGAAGATTCCAGCTCCGAGAAGCTTGCTTTAGTCCATAAATGGACCTATGCAGCTTGCATACTCTGCTAGTATGCTGTGGATCTACAAAACCCTCAGGTTGTGTCATGTACACATCCTCGAGTAGGTTTCCATTCAGAAACGCGGTTTTGACATCCATCTGCCATATCTCATAGTCATGGTAGGCTGCAATAGCAAGCATGATCCGAATGGACTTAAACATCGCCACTGGAGAAAAGGTTTCATCATAGTCAATACCATGAATCTGCTTGAAACCTTTAGCTACCAAGCGACCCTTATAGATAAGTCCATCCATGTCAGTCTTTCTCTTAAAGACCCACTTGCACCCAATGGGTTTTACCCCTTCAGGTGGATCAACCAAAGTCTATACTTGGTTGGTGTACATGGATTCTATCTCGGATCTCATGGCTTCTAGCCATTTCTTAGAATCTGGTCTCATCACAGCTTCTTGATAGGTGGTAGGCTCATCCTCTATGAGCACAATGTCATCATGGTCAGACAAGAGAAATGAGTATCTCTCAGGCTGACGACGTACCCTATCAGACCTGCGAAGAGGTATGTCTACTTGAATCGGTTGTTGTTCCTCAACTCCTTGTGGAACAACATCATCCACAACACTTTGTGGTTCCAGTTCAATTTCCATCGAGGCATCAGTGCTATTGTTCGCATCTTGAACTTCTTCAAGATCGAACGCGCTCCCACTAGTCTTTCTAGAAACAAAGTCCCTTTCTAGAAAGACCCCGTCTTGCCACAACTACCTTGTCGAATGTAGAAGTAATATCCCTTAGTTTCCTTGGGATATCCGATGAAATAACACTTGTCGGATTTGGGTCCTAACTTGTCTGAGACTTGACGTCGAACGTAAGCCTCACAACCCCAAATCCTCATGAAAGACACCTGGGCATCTCTCCCAGTCCATATCCTATATGGTGTCTTTATCACGGCCTTTGATGGAACTCGGTTGAGTATGAAAGCTGCCGTGTCTAGAGCATATCCCCATAGATATGTCGGAAGATCTGTGTGACTCATCATAGATCGTACCATATCTAATAAGGTACGATTCCTCCTTTCGGATACACCATTCCACTGTGGTGTTCCAGGAGGAGTGAGTTGAGATAAAATCCCACACTCAGCTAAGTAGTCACGAAACTCATGGCTTAAGTATTCACCACCTCGATCTGATCGAAGTACCTTAATACTCTTGCCAAGCTGGTTCTGTACTTCTTTCTTGAATTCTTTGAACTTTTCAAAGGATTCAGATTTATGTGTCATCAGGTACACATAACCGTATCTACTGAAATCATCAGTAAATGTGATGAAGTACCTATAACCGCCTCTAGCAGCGACATTGAAAGGGCCACATACATCACTATGTATGAGTCCTAACAAATCAGTCGCTCTCTCGCCGTGCCCACTAAAGGGAGTCTTGGTCATCTTGCCTCGTAGGCATGACTCGCATATCTCATATGATTCAAAATCAAATGAGTCCAGCAAACCATCCTTATGGAGCTGGGATAAGCGCTTGTCATTTATATGACCTAAGCGACAGTGCCAGAGGTAAGTTTGGTTCAAGTCATTCGACTTGATCCTCTTGGTATTTATGTTATAGACAGGGCTCTCTAGGTCTAGAATGTAGAGTCCGTTTATCAGAGGTGCACTACAATAGAACATATCGTTTAAAAAGACGGAACAACATTTGTTCTTTATTATAAACGAGTATCCTCTCTTGTCCAAACAAGAAACTGATATTATGTTCTTTGTCGCAGGCACATAACAACAATCGTCTAATTCTAGTACTAGCCCAGAGGGCAGAGATAGATGATAAGTTCCTACAGCAATAGCAGCAACTCGTGCTCCATTGCCTACTCGTAGGTCTATCTCACCCTTCGTCAATGCTCTGCTATTCCTCAGCGCTTGTACATTAGTACAAATGTGCGAAGCACATCCGGTATCTAATACCCACGATGAAGAAATAGAGAGGTTGACTTCTATAACATTTATACCTGAAGTAGAAATCTTATTTCTCTTCTTCTTAAGATCTTCCAGGTATTCTTTGGAGTTCCTCTTCCAGTGCCTTGCTTGTCCTTGATATAGGTGACAAAGATGTTCAACCATATCGTAAGCGCTCATAAACTCATGTTGCTTCTGAAGCTCAAAGTTCATGGTTGCGAGCATAAGACAAGATACATCTAATGCGTCATCTCGATGCTTCTTGTAAGCATCTCGGTCTGCTCGCGTGGCAGTGGAAGGAGGGGCCTCCGGAATGGGCTGCTCCAGAACGTACAGTTTACGTTCTTGGGTGAGAACTATTCTCAGATTCCTGTACCAGTCCAGGAAATTTGCTCCGTTGAGCTTGTCCTTCTTAAGGACAAATCGCAGAGAGAAAATGTTCGTATTTGACGTCATGGTTATCTACAACAGAAAATTTGCAGAAATAAATATCATATTCTTTAAAAATCATTTAATTAGGCCTTTAATTAAACGATGCTCCCACTGAATTCTATAATTCTTGTGGGACAAGATCCACATCATACTAACCCTTGAGTTAGCTTTGGCTAATACGCCCAAGGCTTAGTATGATCGGTAGGTAACGATTACCAATTACATCTCTATGCAATTCTTGTTTATAGAATCAATATCTGCATTTATATTAAAACTCGAGTTAGCTTTGGCTAATACGCCCGAGAGTTAATATAGATGTGATTTTGACCTATCTTTTCCAACCGTTGGAATAATGCCTATAGTTGACTCGATCCAACCGAGTAACTAGGAATACTCAATCTAATTGAGTTTGTATTCACCCATGCGTTGATAGGCGGGACCAAGATTGTCCCTCCGTACCCTACCAAGATAATATGTATTGCTCTGCTTTGGCAGATTCAACAATACATGTGATCGAGGTAGTGATAGGTATCACGGCACGGTTAGGCATTTAGAGTTGGTTCGATCTAGATCTAATCTAATCGAGAAGGATGCATCTTGTGCACGACTTAGATCTAATCTAATCGCAAGGGTGCATCATGTGCACGACTTAGATCTAATCTAATCGTTAAGGCATAATTAATTAACTATTAAACATGCATCAGATACATAATAATTAATTAATTAATCTATTTGTGATTTAGTCATGGCCCTACTACGATCTTCTCAAGCCAATGAGAAGATCGAATAGTCAACCTAGGGTCAACAGCTTCTCCAAGCTCCTCCCTTTGACCACCTTGTGTTGCTCGTGCCCGCCTCGGAACTCCGTCTCGTGTGGACCCTCCACCGCTCCAATTTGTACATTACAATTTGAAACTCGAGTTACATTCGAGTCTAAATCTAATTTACAACAAGAAAATATGAGAAGGCACGACACGCAGGTCGCGAATATAATACAACACTCGCAAACACATAACGGCACGCAGGCCGTATTATGAATTACAACACAACCAATCATATTGGGCTTTGGGCCATGACTATCACAAATTAATATATATAATTCAAAATTATATATTTTCATAATTTTCTATAATTTTAAAATTAATTTTTACAATTTTACGAATAAAATTTCCCGGCGGTCCCGTTTAGCGGTTTCGGGCGCAATCACGGAACGGATCCCCTTGCGGGGCCCAGGGGCATCGCCCCTACCCGCGATCTAACCATTGCGAGGGTTCCTTTGCGATCCAACAGCACCTAAACCCGCTGTCCCAAAACGATTTGGGTCGAGACATTGCCGTTTCGGAAAAATCTTCCCGGCGGGTTCGTTTTTAGCGATTTCGGGTGCAATCGCGGAGCAAATCCCCTTGCGGGGTTAGGGGCAGTACCCCTACCCACGATCTAACCATCGTGAGTTGCTCCTTTGCGATCTAATGGCACCCAAGCTCGCTGTCCCAAAAGGATTTGGGGCAAAACGAAGCCGGTTTTGAAAGATCTTTCCGGTAGCCGAAGCCTACAAGTGCCGAGACACTTGTGCTTCGCTTCTACGGAAAAATTACCCATAAAATCATAAAAAAAAATAATTTTTACAGAAAATCACAGAAGGTTTTATTTTTCATAAAAATAAAAACAAACTCGTACAAGCCTTGCACGTGGCTCTGATACCACTGTTGGGTTTTTCGGGCCGCGAAAACCGCGGAAACCCGAATCGCCCAAGCCACAGATCTCGTGCAAGGTAAAACCGAACGAAAATACGAGTACGAGTTTGAAAACTTTAATCTACAGTAGATCTACATAAGGATAAACCATTTATACCTTTGATGCGATGCCCTTCGCGTTCCCGCTCGTCCAAATGATGCCGGATCTCAAGACCGTCAAGCGCCGGTCCTCTAGAAGTATCCACACGGACACACTAGATGGAGATGACCAAAACCAAGGTGTGCTAGCACCTATGTGGTTCGGCCAAGGGAGGAGAGGGAGAGGTAGAGCTTGAGAGGGAGAAGGAGGAAGATGCACACTAGTGAATGAAAAATGAATTTCATCCAAAACAAAGTGGCCGGCCACATTTCAAAAATTCACATTAATTGCATTAATTGCAATTAATGTGAAACCATAAAATCACATTAATTGTATTAATTGCAATTAATATGAAACCATTAAGAGAGTGGCTTTGTCACTTCCATGAGGTGGCACCCATGATGATGTGGGACATCATTATTGGTCCACCTAATGCCAACTCACCAATGAGGTGGCAAAAGGTCAAGTCAAAATTGACCTTTGGTCTTCCTTCTCAAGTCAAGTCAAACTTGACTCAATCTCTACCATGGTGGATCTAATCCAACCATTTGATTCGAGCCAACTTAATATAATGAATCTAATTCATTAAATTAAATTGATTCAATGAGTCAAAATCTAAATTAGACTCATTTAACACATGAATCAACTTGAGTCGAACTCAAGTTAGCCCAATTAGGATTACTCTTAATCCAATTTGATTCATCAAATGAATCTAATCCTCTTGGTTCATCATATGAACGTAATCTCCACCTAATTGTCCTAAGTGTGTGACCCTATAGGTTCTTGTAACGTTGGCAATGCCCTAAACCCATTTAGGAGCATAAGTAATGAGCGGTATCTAGCAACACATCATTACTACCCAAGTTACAAGAATGTCGAGATCCGACATCACCTTGTGACTACCAATTGTGACTACTCACAAAATAATGACAAGTGTCCTTCTATCCTAGACATCTAGATTGATCAATGTGAGGCATAGACCGTGTCATCCTCTAATCAATCTAAATCTTGAACTCCAAGTAGACTCACTCGATCAAATGAGCTCAACATCTAATGTTGACTCATTTGGGCATAACCATGCACTTAGTGGTCTCACTCTATCAAGAATACCGATGTCGCTCCCGTCATATAGGAGGGATAGATCCCATCTACATCACTCACATCCCTCTACATAATTCGTTATATACCCAGTAATCGCCTTTATAGTCCACCCAGTTACGGGTGACGTTTGACGAAACTAAAGTACATAACTCCTTATGTAGGGATCCATGGTGACTTCAGGTCTAAGGACTAATAGTCATACTAATAGCCACATGAGAAAGTATATGACACTCATATAACGATCCATGATACTTTCTCATGGCGGGTCATTCAGTATACATTCTCTAATGCTTACCCATGTGTCAGCTTGATATCTCTATATCCATGACTTGTGAGATCAAGTCATCGAGCTGACCTACATGCTAGTCTTATTGTATTAACATTGTCCCTGAATGCTAATACTCGACTAGGAATGATTTAGAGTAGTGTTCCCTATATCATCTCACTATCGATTCAACTAATCGATTGATATAGGTATGAACCTTCTACTCAAGGACGCTATTATACTTAGTCTATTTGACACTAATATAAGTAAGTATAATAACCAAACAAATGCCTTTATTAATAAACAAGAATATGATATACATGAGTCCATACAATCATCAAATGATTGGCTCTAGGGCTCTAACTAACAGGCTTGACCACTTGAGACTTAGGTTTGTGACTCAAACCTCTCATGTCCTTGGGCTTTTGCTTTTGACCCTTAGACCCTAGAGTTGACTTCTCCAAATTCTTAAGGGTCTTTTCTAAGGTGTCAAGTCTTGACCTCAAGACTTGATTTTCCTTTTCTAATACCTCAAGTTTTAATTTGTCATTTTTCTTTGAGGTATTCCTAGGCATATGTCTAGTTGTTTTGGGATTTCTATCTAGGTTTTCCTTAACCTTAGATGAGTTAGTCCTAGGGTTGGCATTTCTAGTATTGTTCTTGTCTCGGCTAACATGTTTTGCACCTAAGCACATGTATCGGTTTCTAAGATTATCATGCTTATCATTATTGACAATTGCAATAAAATTACTAGCATGTGTCTTATAAGGATTGTAAGAATGTGCCTTAAAGGATACCTTAGGGTTTGCCTTAGCTCCCCCTATAGATGTGCTTGGTCTCTTGTCCTTGTGAGGTTGCCTCCCCCTCGGACATTGACTTCTATAGTGTCCCCTTTGCTTGCATTGGAAACACACCACGTGCTCCTTGCCCTTGCGTATCGGGACTCCGGCTTCCTTGACCTTTGGCGTCGGTGGAGTCTTCCTAATCCTCTTTGGACATTTACTCTTGTAATGCCCAAATTCCCTACACTCAAAGCATATTATATGTAATTTACTTGAAAGTAAATTGCTTGAGTTACCTAGGGTTGAGGGTGGATATGAGCTTTCTCCTTCATCCCTTCCGGAGGTAGAAGCTTCTTCTTCTTGCTCCAATCTCGAAGAAGAACTCTTCTCCTCTTCTTCATTAGATGTTGAGTAGCCCTCAACTTCTAATTCCTTACCTCCATGAAGTGAGCTACTTGACTCACTTGACTCCTCTTCATGACTTGAATTGGAGCTTCCCTCATGGAACTTGGCCAAGTTGTTCCACAATTCCTTGGCATTGTTGTAACCACCTATCTTACACAAGATATCGTTAGGTAATGAGAATTCAAAAATTTTCATTACCTCGTCGTTGATTACGGATTGGTGGATTTGTTCCTTCGTCCACCTCTTCTTCTCAAGAATTTCTCCTTCTTCATCCCTTGGAGGAACAAAACCTACTTGTACAGAATTCCAATTAACTAAGTTAGTCATAAGAAAGTACTTCATTCTTACCTTCCAAAACGCGAAGTCGTCGCGATCGTAGAAGGGTGGAATCGTGACGTCTTCTCTAAATAACTCCATTCTCTAGCTCGTGCTCCCCCGGGTGTTAATCCAATGAAGAGCAACCTTGCTCTGATACCACTTGTTAGGACCTTCGGATGCGGCTAGAGAGGGGGGGTGTGAATAGCCGACCCCAATTTTGCGTTTCTTTCTACAAATCAAGTTAGCGCAGCGGAAAAATAACAACAGAAACGAGAACGAGAAGATCAAACCTTAGACGCAGCGATGTAACGAGGTTCAGAGATGATACTCCTACTCCTCGGCGTGTCCGTAAGGTGGACAAAGCCTATCAATCCGTCGGTGGATGAAATCCCGGATAACCGGCTAATATGAACTCCTTCTGGGTGGAGAAACCTCGCCACAATAACTCTTGCAACAGCAAGATAGAAGTACAAAAAATACAAAGAAGCACAAGACAATAAGAATGTAAAACAAACAAGCTTGCCTTCTCGTTTGGAGTCCGTTGATGAAGCAGCAGCTTCACGGATGCCAGCAGCAGGGAAGCTCACGCGAAGCTTCAAGAAGTATGAGCTCAGTAAAGCTCGCAGAAGGAACCAGGAAGAACTTGCAGAAGCAAGAAGAAGGTCCTGTAGAGTCGCTCGACTCTTTATATAGCTGAACCTGCACACCTGTGAAGGCAGAAGAAGACACAGAAGACCGAGATCTAGCCGTTGTCACTCACAACGGCTAGGCCTGGACCGATCAGGCACACTCCTGATCGGTCCAGGAGTGCTCTGATCGGTCTTGGGACCGATCAGGCCTTAGGCTGATCGGTCCCCAGACCGATCAGCCAACTCTCACAGAGAGTTGGCCTCGTCTCTGATCGGTCTGTGGACCGATCAGGACTCAGGTAGATCGGTCCACAGACCGATCCCCTTCCCTTTCTCCGACCTCTGTTCTTCTCTTCTGTTGCTTCCTGAACGGTCTCCAGACCGATCAGATAACACACAGAAGCTCACTGTGTGGTTACTGATCGGCCACCAGACTGATCAGATAACCCAGTGTATCATTGGATCGATCCACTGATTGATCCAGCTCTTAGTTTTTCCCAAACCAAGTCCCAAGTCTCCCAAACCAACATCCGGTCAACCTTGACCTGTTGGTACATTATGCCTAGCATCTGGTCACTCCCTTGACCTGCTAAGACTTCCCAACACCAGATGTCCGATCATCCTTGATCCATCTGGATTTTCCCTTGCCCGGCTTCACTCACCAGGACTTTCACCTAGCTCACTTACTAGGATTTCCACCTGGCTTCACTCACCAGGACTTTCACCTAGCTTCACTTACTAGGATTTTCACCTGGCTTCACTCACCAGGATTTCCAATCTGCCTGGCTTCACTCACCAGGACTTTTCCGTCTGCCTGGCTTCACTCACCAGGACTTTCCATCTGCCTGGCTTCACTCACCAGGACTTTCACCTGGCTTCACTCACCAGGATTTTCACCTGGCTTCACTCACCAGGATTTTCCATCTGCCTTCCTGATCTAGAGAACGAGCTACCGAGCCCTCTCTGACCTAGTCCGAAGAACGAGCTACCGAGCCCTCTCCGTCTTTCACTTCCGGTCCAGAGAACGAGCTACCGAGCCCTCTCTGACCTAGTCCAGAGAACGAGCTACCGAGCCCTCTCCGACTTCCACTTGCCAAGTTCCCATACTTGGACTTCTCCGTGCCAAGTCTCCATACTTGGACTTTCTCCCGTGCCAAGCTCCCTGCTTGGACTTTTCCCGTGCCAAGTTCCCTGCTTGGACTTTTCCGTGCCAAGTCAACTCACCTCGGGTCAACCAGGTCAACCTTGACCAAGGGTTGCACCCACAACCTCCCAAGTTTCTGTTCTTGTCAAACATCAAGATACAACTTGAGTCACGTCAACTCGAGTCAGGTCAACCAGGTCAACCTTGACCTAAGGTTGCACCAACAATCTCCCATCAAAATACAACTCTTCTGTTCTCGTCAAACATCAAAATACAACTCGAGTCAGGTCAACTCGAGTCAGGTCAACCAGGTCAACCTTGACCTAAGGTTACACCAACACTTACCTATATCAATCGATTGGTTGAATCGATAGTGAGATGATATAGGGAACACTACTCTTAATCATTCCTAGTCGAGTATTAACATTCAGGGACAATGTTAATGCAATAAGACTAGCATGTAGGTCAACTTGATGACTTGATCTCACAAGTCATGGATATAGAGATATCAAGTTGACACATGGGTATGCATTGGAGAATGTATACTGAATGACCCGCCATGAGAAAGTATCATGGATCGTTATATGAGTGTCATATAATTTCTCATGTGGCTATTAGTATGACTACTAGTTCTTTGACCTGAAGTCACCATGGTTCCCTACATAAGGAGTTATGTACTTTGGTTTCGTCAAACGTCACCCGTAATTGGGTGGACTATAAAGGCGATTACTGGGTATGTAATGAATTATGCAGAGGGATGTGAGTGATGTAGATGAGATCTATCCCTCCTATATGACGGGAGTGACATCGATATTCTTGATAGAGTGAGACCACGAAGTGCATGGCCATGCCCAAATGAATCAATATGAGATATTGAGCTCATTTGATTTAGTGAGTCTACTTGGAGTTCAGGATTTAGATTGATCAGAGGATGACACGGTCTATGCCTCACATTGATCAATCTAGATGTCTAGGATAGAAGGACACTTGTCATATATTGTGAGGAGTCACAATTAGTAGTCACAAGGTGATGTTGGATCTCAACATTCTTGTAATATTGGGTAGTAATGATGTGTTGCTAGATACCGCTCATTACTTATGCTCCTAAATGGGTTTAGGGGCATTGCCAACTTTACAAGAACCTATAGGGTCACACACTAAGGACAATTAGATGGATATTGGGTTCATATGATGAACCAAGAGGATTAGATTCATTTGATGAATCAAATTGGATTAAGAGTAATCCAAATTGGGCTAATTGAGTTGGACTCAAGTTGATTCATTGAGTCTAATTTAGATTATGACTCATTAAATCAACTTAATTTAATGAATTAGATTCATTATATTAAGTTGGCTTGAATCAAATGGTTAGATTAGATCAACCATGGAAGAGATTTGGTCAAGTTTGACTTGACTTGAGAGGAAGAGGAAGAGTCAAGTTTGACTTGACTAGTTGCCACATCATTAGTGAGATGACAAGATGTGGACCAATGATGATGCTCCACATCATCAAAGTGTGCCACCTCATGGGAGTTACAATGTCATTCTCTTTAATGGCTACATTTAATGAGAATGGGAGTTACACATGGTGAATGTGGCCGGCCACCTTAGTGTGGATGAGAATTTGATTTTTTCATTCAAGCCTCATTATTCCTTCTTCTTCCTCTCTAGCTCTTCCTCTCCTTCTCCTCCTCAACTTGGCTGAACCACACATAGGTGCTAGCACACCTTTTTGTGTGGTTTTCTCCACCTACATGTTCGTGTGGATACTTTTAGAGGAGTATCTATCTTGATACTCTTGAGATCCGACGCCGTTTGGGCGAGCGGGAACGCGAAGGGCTTCGCTTCAAAGGTATAAAAGTTTTTTTTTCTTTTGTAGATCTACTGTAGATCGAAGCTTTAAACTCGTACTCATATTTTTGAAAGTTTTCTTCGCACGAGATCCAGTGACATGGGTGATTCGGGGTTTCCGTGACGCGAAAACGCGATTTTCGCGGCCCGAAAACCCAACAGTTAGGAATTCACTATTGTTAACATTTAATCCTCCATGACCAGTTAGAACTTTTCTCATTGTCAAATGTTCAATCAACCATGATCTACTTGAGCTTTGCTCGCTTGTCAACTCTCTATTGGATTTTCAACTACCAGCTGTGTTGGTGCGGGAAGCATCCGACAGTCGAACCTGTGTTTTGATTAGGTCAAAGGATTCAAAGTTAGGTTATCTTGTTATCTAATAAGTTTGATGAAATTGCAGGAAAGTCCTAAGTGTACTTAGGCAAAAGTCCTAGCTGCGGTTAGGCAGGTGAAAAACCCTAGGGGGTGGTAACCCTACGTCCTAGGGGGTGGTAACCCTAGGTGAGGAAAAGTCATAGCTACGGTTAGGCAAAGGGAAAACCCTAGGGAGTGGTAACCCTAGGTCCTTGGGGGTGATAACCCTAGGAGGAAAGTCTTGACGGGTCGTATAACACCCACGAAAATGTCAAGCTATGCCTAGGAGTATTTTTTTTAAAATAAAAGAAAGAAAGAGAAAAAGGAAAAAATAGAAACCAAAACAAAAGAGGTGAGGTCAAGGATTGCACCTTGAACCTCCCACAAATGATAGAATTAAATTGGTGTATGATAACTACTAGAAACATGAATGATATGAAAATAGAAAAGAATAGAAAGATTAGTTAAAGGTGAGATGATGGTTAAATAAAGGAATAAGAGAAAACCAAGTAGCTTACTTTCTTTTCCTCTTGGTTAAGAGAAGAAGCAAGCAAAAGACAAGTTGCTTGCTTCCCTTCTTCTCTCTATTTGCGTGGGAATTAAAAGAGAGAAGTAAATAGGAGGGCTAAGGGGGATGAATGAAGGTATGTTCATTACAAAGGAAATAAAAAGGATGAAAAGAAGGAAAGACAAGTGATTAATCTTTTTCCTTCTTCTTCCTCCTTCCTTCTCCTTCTCCATTCTTCACCGAAACCAAAAGCTCTCCCCCTCCTCATTTCCAAAAGCTAAGCTAAGGTTCCTCTCCAAGAAAACTAATTTACAAGAAGGAGCCTTCAAGGTCTACCCCTTCCCAAGCAAGAGAAATCAAAGGGAGTACTAGAAGAAGAAGCTCTCTTCTTCCTCTTCACCTAGAGTATTCTTCCTTAAGAAAAACCACAAGCGAAAGGATGTAAGTATCCCCTCACATGTGGTACAAGTTACTTTTGTTTTTATAAAGGAGTAGAATGCTTAAAATCTAAAGTAACAAGTTGGACTTTCGGCCAAGTATGAAATAAAAGGAGTTGTTGGGTCCATTATGATCTTATGATAAGTACCCTAGTATAAGAAGCTAGTAAATGTTTTCATGTTGAATGTTTGACTTAAAACCTAGATTTTTAAATATGAATTTTCAGCCAAGAATAGATGAAGGATCTAGGGAAGCTTAAAACCTAAACTAACCATGTTTACTACATCCTTATGATATGTATGCTATGTTAAGGGATTGGGTTGGTTTTTCTTATGCTTGGAAGTTGTTACAGTTAGCTTTCCCTTTATGTATGTTTCGGCCAAGAACAAAACTAGGGCTTAGACAAGCTAAAAAGTTAACTTAGCATGCTCATGTATCTCTTGATAATATGATATGAATTTAGCTAGGTGATCATGCTTATATGTTGATTGAAAACCTAGTTTCCTCTTCATGTGTGTTTCGGCCAAGAACAAAACTAGGGCTTAGACAAGCTAAAAAGTTAACTTAGTATGCTCATGTATCTCTTGATAATATGATATGAATTTAGCTAGGTGATCATGCTTATATGTTGATTGAAAACCTAGTTTCCTCTTCATGTGTATTTCAACCAAGACCAACAATTAGGGTTTTAAGGAAGCTAAAGGATAACCTAGCATGCTCATGTATCTCTTGATAATATGATATGAATTTAGCTAGGTGATCATGCTTATATGTTGATTGAAAACCTAGTTTCCTCTTCATGTGTGTTTCAGCCAAGAACAAGACTAGGGCTTAGACAAGCTAAAAAGTTAACTTAGCATGCTCATGTATCTCTTGATAATATGATATGAATTTAGCTAGGTGATCATGCTTATATGTTGATTGAAAACCTAGTTTCCTCTTCATGTGTGTTTCGGCCAAGAACAAAAACTAAGGCTTAGACAAGCTAAAAAGTTAACTTAGCATGCTCATGTATCTCTTGATAATATGATATGAATTTAGCTAGGTGATCATGCTTATATGTTGATTGAAAACCTGGTTTCCTCTTCATGTGTGTTTCGGCCAAGAACAAAAACTAAGGCTTAGACAAGCTAAAAAGTTAACCTAGCATGCTCATGTATCTCTTGATAATATGATATGAATTTAGCTAGGTGATTATGCTTACATGTTGATTAAAAACCTAGTTTCCTTTTCATGTATGTTTCGGCCAAGAACAAAAACTAGGGCTTAGAGAAGCTAAAAAGTTAACCTAGCATGCTCATGTATCTCCTAATAATATGATATGAACTTAGCTAGGAGTTTACACTTGCATGTAGCCCATAGCTTGATTTTTTTCTCCTTATGAGTGGTTCGGCCATTATGAATTAAAAGCTTAGATATGTCTCACATGATGTGTGATGAATTAGGATATGTTATTTACGGATGCTATACATGTTTATGATATGATAAATGACATGTTGATTATGTATGCTTATGATCCATGCATATGCTTTATGCCCAATTATGCATGTTTATGATATGATAAATGACATGATGATTATGTATGCTTATGATCCATGTATGTGCTGTGTGCCCAAATGATGCATGTTTTATGATATGATAAATGACATGTTCATTATGTATGCTTATGATCCATGCATGTGCTGTGTGCCCAAATATGCATGTTTTATTATGTGATAAATGACATGTTCATCAAGTATGTTTATGATCCATGCATGAGCTGTGTGCCCAAATATGCATGCTTTATTCTTCATGATATGATAAGATAAGATGTGTTATGTTATGATATGAACCATGCTATGATATTTTACTTTGTATGGCTTGTACCAAGGGTGGGCTCCATAAGCGCCCCTAGGCCGACGGACTATGAACGGGTCTAGTAAAGGGATGAGCTCCTTAGTACGTCCCTAGGTCGACGGACTATGAACGGACCTAGATCCCTAGTATGTTCGGGGCTAGCTACTCTGTCCTAGGGATTGCGCGCATTTATGTATGTATGTGGTACAAGTCGGGCCCTCATGATGATATTATGTTCAAGTACTATATGTTATGTTTTTTAAAAAAAAACATCTTGCATATAACATGACATATATTTTTAAAAGACATCTTGCATGATACGATTATGATTTACAGGTTGATATGATACAACATGATGTTATTTATGAACTTATATGATGTGATTTACGATATGTCATGTTATACTCTTATGATATTTGGATTTATGATATGATTTAGTATGATGTCCTTATGATTTATGATATAACATGCTATGCCCTTATGATGTTAGATGATCATATTTTTATGGTTGTATGCTTATGTGTTTATGCATTGATGTATGGATTTTGTGAGTAGGAAAGGATCTTACTAAGCCTGTGTGCTTACAGCTTACTTTCCTTGTACCACAGATAAGGGCAAAGAATGGATGACCTAAGGGAGCTGCAGGAGGGGCAAAGACATGTGTGTGGTGGTGGCTCGGCAAAGGCAAATGAAGACCTGCTTAAATTATTTAGTTATGTTAACATGGACTAGTGTGTTATGTTATTGTCCGTATGACTTCAAGATATTCTTATGTGGTTTTTCTTTATTTCCAAAAGAAATTTTAATATGCATATATGCTTCCGCAATTAGAAATAGAAATGGTTAAGTACGTAACCCCGCACCCTACTAGCAGGAGGGACGGGCGTTACAGGTTGGTATCAGAGCCAAGTTTAGCCCTTCCGCTACACACACATCAAGCCTCCATCCTGCCGGTCCAAGTAAGACTTTCTGTACTTACTTTATGTATGATAGGAAATGTTTTAGTATCCATGAACCTAGGTATGACTGATATGGATTTTTTTCTTCATGTATGATAAGCAATGTTTAATGTGTACAGAAATAATTAGGGATGACTCTAGACTTATGCTAGCCTCATTGTTATTTATGAAAATAGATATGGCTAGAAGACGTGGTAACCGGGCTGATGAGACAGTGACCCCACCAGATCTGACCCAGGTAGTCACCGATCTCCAGCGTCAGATCACGGAACAACAACAAGTAATCACTGCCCTGATGAATCAGCAAGGGAACCCTGTCACCCCACCAGCGAATCAGAATGCAGCACCCGTCATACCACTAGCTATACCAGTACCACCGGTAGCCCCTGCCCCAGTGGTCCGATAGGAAACTTATTTGATACAGTGGCTAAGGCTGAAGCCGGAGAACTTCTCGGGTACTTGTGAGCCATGGGACGCTCAAGCCTGGTTCAAGACAGTGGAAAGTATTGTGGAGCTGCTGGACTAGCCTGTACAGGAAAAGATCAAATATGTGTCATTCTGTTTTTCCGGAGACACAAGAATGTGGTGGGAAAGAGTTAAGGCTAAGAGACAGATTAACCTGATGAACTGGACGGATTTCGAGACTGAGTTCTTCGAAGAATTCTTCCATATGCAAGTGACGAATCGGCATTATGACGAATTCACCGAGTTCCGGCAAGGTGACTTATCGGTAAACGAAGCAGTAAAGCGCTTCAATCGTCTTGCACGCCTCTGCCCAGAGTTAGTCAGCACGGAAAGAGAAAGGGTTAGACTGATGCTGAAGATGCTCCGACCCGAGATAGCACTGAATGTGGCCGGCGGAATTAATAGACCGCAGGCTACAAAAGAACTAATCAGTAGCGCCCTGATCACCGAGCATTATCAGAAAGCGATGAATGAGAATAAGAGTCAGGCATAGACGCAAGGGCAAAAATCTCAGAGTACCAAACCCAACTGGAAAGGAAACTCTAATGGAAAAAGGAAACAATGGGACAACGCCAAAGGAGGACCAGCAAATAAGCAACCTAAGTACCCTCAGTGTACCATCTGTGGAAAGCAGCATTCCGGAGTATGTCGCAAGGGAACGAGAAAATGTTATAATTGCGGACGGGAATGACATCTGGCCAGAGACTGCTCCACCCAGTCCCAGACTCCATTTCAGCAGCATGACCAGAACAGAAGTGTTCCCCCACAGCTACACTATATGCAAGCTGCCATTGAAGGGACTCCGATTAGTCAAGGGAGATTGGAAGCCCCGCCAACTACGACGAACGCCAGGGTTTTCTCGCTTACCAAGGACGATGTGGCGAGTGCCTCTACCGTGGTTACAGGTCAGCTACCTATTTTTGGTCAACATGCTAATGTGTTATTTGATACTGGGGTAACACATTCGTTTGTCTCTACACCCTTCATGGAGAAGTTAGGGATACCATCACAAGCTTTAAATAGCAAATTCTTGACAACCCTACCGTCGGGAGAAGTAATACCATCTACTCATATGCTGCGAGCCGCACCCATCAGAATCGCAGACAGAGAACTCTACTGTGATCTGATAGTGCTTGACATGCAAGATTATGACAGTATATTGGGCATGGACTTTCTAAGCAAGTACGACGCTTCAATCGAGTGTCGTCAAAGAAAAGTGGTCTTCCGACCTGAAGCGGGACCGATATTCGAGTTTATAGGGGAACCCAGGGAAAATCAGTGCTATAGGGCTGAAGATGTGACCAGACAACTCTCTACCCTGACTATAGCACCGACATTGTTCGATGATGTATTAGAAAAGCAGACTCGTGACTTGAATATCCAGCGGTTAAAGCAAGAAGTGTTAGAGGAAAAGAACGACGAATTCCGTATCGCCGAAAGTGAGGTATTATACCTCAAGGATCGCTTATGTGTTCCCGATGACCCAGAGTTGCGGAAGAAAATACTAGAAGAAGCCCACGCAACACCCTATGCAATGCATCCGGGATCTACCAAAATGTACCAAGATTTGAGAAAGAAATTCTGGTGGTCCGGTATGAAAAGAGGCGTGACTCAGTACGTCAGTACCTGCCTGACCTGTCAGAGGGTTAAAACAGAACACCAGAGACCTGGAGGATTACTGCAGCCTGTCCAGATTCCAGAATGGAAATGGGAGGATATCTCTATGGACTTCATTTCGGGACTACCTAAGACAATGAACGGCTATGACGTGATATGGGTGATCGTGGATAGACTAACCAAATCCGCCCACTTTCTAGCAATCAAGATGACTTATTCAATTGAGCAACTGGCCCAGTTATACGTCAAAGAAATTATTAGATTACATGGGATTCCTAAGACCATCATTTCTGACAGAGATGGTCGCTTTATTTCACATCTTTGGGAATGTGTTCAGAAGGCTCTCGGTACAAAGTTATTGTTCAGTACTGCCTTCCACCCTCAAACCGACGGGCAAACAGAAAGGGTGAATCAAGTACTAGAAGACATGTTACGGGCTTGCGCCTTGGACTTCAAAGGGAGCTGGTGCCGATATTTATGCTTAGCGGAATTCGCCTACAATAATAGTCACCAAGCTACTATAGGAATGGTGCCCTACGAGGTTCTGTACGGGAGGAAATGTAGATCTCCTATATGTTGGTACGAAAGTGGCGAAAAGAAAGAGATGGGATTCCAAACAGAATTCATCGATAACACCACCCGTGCTATACAAAACATCCGCCAAAGAATAGAAACTGCGCAGAGTCGGCAGAAGAATTACGCGGATAAGTGACGAAGACCATTAGAATTCAGTATCGGAGATTCAGTATTCCTCAAAGTAGCGCCCATGAAAGGAGTAATGAGGTTTGGTAAAAAGGGAAAGTTAAGCCCGCGCTATGTAGGACCATATCAAGTTTTGAAAAGAATTGGCAAACTTGCTTATGAAATAGAGTTACCTCAGGAGATGTCAGCCATCCACAACGTGTTCCACGTGTCAATGCTAAAGAAATGTATTCCGAGCACGGACCAAGTAATCGAACCACGGACAGTACAAGTGCAGGAGGATCTAACCTATGAGAGCCGACCGGTTCAGATATTAGATCGAGATGTCAAAAGACTGAGGAACAAGGAAGTACCCTTAGTAAAGGTCCTGTGGAAAAATCAACGGTTCGAAGAAGCCACTTGGGAACGAGAAGACGATATGAAACGGAAGTATCCGGAGCTATTTTAAGTTCGAGAACAAACTTTCTATGAGGTATGAGGTACTGTAACACCCACGAAAATGCCAAGCTATGCCTAGGAGTATTTTTTTTTAAATAAAAGAAAGAAAGAGAAAAAGGGAAAAATAGAAACCAAAACAAAAGAGGTGGGGTCAAGGCTTGAACCTTGAACCTCCCACAAATGATAGAATTAAATTAGTGTATGATAACCACTAGAAACATGAATGATATGTAAATAGAAAAGAATATAAACATTAGTTAAAGGTGAGAGGATGGTTAAATAAAGGAACAAGAGAAAACCAAGTAGCTTACTTTCTTTTCCTCTTGGTTAAGAGAAGAAGCAAGCAAAAGACAAGTTGCTTGCTTCCCTTCTTCTCTCTATTTGCGTGGGAATTAAAAGAGAGAAGTAAATAGGAGGGCTAAGGGGGATGAATGAAGGTATGTTCATTACAAAGGAAATAAAAAGGATGAAAAGAAGGAAAGACAAGTGATTAATCTTTTTCCTTCTTCTTCCTCCTTCCTTCTCCTTCTCCATTCTTCACCGAAACCAAAAGCTCTCCCCCTCCTCATTTCCAAAAGCTAAGCTAAGGTTCCTCTCCAAAAAAACTAATTTACAAGAAGGAGCCTTCAAGGTCTACCCCTTCCCAAGCAAGAGAAATCAAAGGGAGTACTAGAAGAAGAAGCTCTCTTCTTCCTCTTCACCTAGAGTATTCTTCCTTAAGAAAAACCACAAGCGAAAGGATGTAAGTATCCTCTCACCTGTGGTACAAGTTGCTTTTGTTTTTATAAAGGAGTAGAATGCTTAAAATCTAAAGTAACAAGTTGGAACTTTCGGCCAAGTATGAAATAAAAGGAGTTGTTGGGTAGATCAAGATCTAAATAAAGCATGTCCATTATGATCTTATGATAAGTACCCTAGTATAAGAAGCTAGTAAATGTTTTCATGTTGAATGTTTGACTTAAAACCTAGATTTTTAAATATGAATTTTCGGTCAAGAATAGATGAAGGATCTAGGGAAGCTTAAAACCTAAACTAACCATGTTTACTACATCCTTATGATATGTATGCTATGTTAAGGGATTGGGTTGGTTTTTCTTATGCTTGAAAGTTGTTAAAGTTAGCTTTCCCTTCATGTATGTTTCGGCCAAGAACAAAACTAGGGCTTAGACAAGCTAAAAAGTTAACTTAGCATGCTCATGTATCTCTTGATAATATGATATGAATTTAGCTAGGTGATCATGCTTATATGTTGATTGAAAACCTAGTTTCCTCTTCATGTGTGTTTCGGCCAAGAACAAAAGTAGGGCTTAGACAAGCTAAAAAGTTAACTTAGCATGCTCATGTATCTCTTGATAATATGATATCAATTTAGCTAGGTGATCATGCTTATATGTTGATTGAAAACCTAGTTTCCTCTTCATGTGTATTTCGGCCAAGACCAACAATTAGGGTTTTAAGGAAGCTAAAGGATAACCTAGCATGCTCATGTATCTCTTGATAATATGATATGAATTTAGCTAGGTGATCATGCTTATACGTTGATTGAAAACTTAGTTTCCTCTTCATGTGTGTTTCGGCCAAGAACAAAACTAGGGCTTAGACAAGCTAAAAAGTTAACTTAGCATGCTCATGTATCTCTTGATAATATGATATGAATTTAGCTAGGTGATCATGCTTATATGTTGATTGAAAACCTAGTTTCCTCTTCATGTGTGTTTCGGCCAAGAACAAAAACTAAGGCTTAGACAAGCTAAAAAGTTAACTTAGCATGCTCATGTATCTCTTGATAATATGATATGAATTTAGCTAGGTGATCATGCTTATATGTTGATTGAAAACCTAGTTTCCTCTTCATGTGTGTTTCGGCCAAGAACAAAAACTAAGGCTTAGACAAGCTAAAAAGTTAACCTAGCATGCTCATGTATCTCTTGATAATATGATATGGATTTAGCTAGGTGATTATGCTTACATATTGATTAAAAACCTTGTTTCCTTTTCATGTATGTTTCGGCCAAGAACAAAAACTAGGGCTTAGAGAAGCTAAAAAGTTAACCTAGCATGCTCATGTATCTCCTAATAATATGATATGAACTTAGCTAGGAGTTTACACTTGCATGTAGCCCATAGCTTGATTTTTTTCTCCTTATGAGTGGTTCGGCCATTATGAGTTAAAAGCTTAGATATGTCTCACATGATGTGTGATGAATTAGGAAATGTTATTTACGGATGCTATACATGTTTATGATATGATAAATGACATGTTGATTATGTATGCTTATGATCCATGCATATGCTTTGTGCCCAATTATGCATGTTTATGATATGATAAATGACATGATGATTATGTATGCTTATGATCCATGTATGTGCTGTGTGCCCAAATGATGCATATTTTATGATATGATAAATGACATGTTCATTATGTATGCTTATGATCCATGCATGTGCTGTGTGCCCAAATATGCATGTTTTATGATGTGATAAATGACATGTTCATCAAGTATGTTTATGATCCATGCATGAGCTGTGTGCCCAAATATGCATGCTTTATTCTTCATGATATGATAAGATAAGATGTGTTATGTTATGATATGAACCATGCTATGATATTTTACTTTGTATGGCTTGTTCCAAGGGTGGGCTCCATAAGCGCCCCTAGGCCGACGGACTATGAACGGGTCTAGTAAAGGGATGGGCTCCTTAGTACGCCCCTAGGTCGACGGACTATGAACGGACCTAGATCCCTAGTATGTTCGGGGCTAGCTACCCTATCCTAGGGATTGCGCGCATTTATGTATGTATGTGGTACAAGTCGGGCCCTCATGATGATATTATTTTCAAGTACTATATGTTATGTTTTTTAAAAAAAAACATCTTGCATATAACATGACATATATTTTTAAAAGACATCTTGCATGATACGATTATGATTTATAGGTTGATATGATACAACATGATGTTATTTATGAACTGATATGATGTGATTTACGATATGTCATGTTATACTCTTATGATATTTGGATTTATGATATGATTTAGTATGATGTCCTTATGATTTATGATATAACATGCTATGCCCTTATGATGTTAGATGATCACATTTTTATGGTTGTATGCTTATGTGTTTATGCATTGATATATGGATTTTGTGAGTAGGAAAGGATCTTACTAAGCCTGTGTGCTTACAACTTACTTTCCTTGTACCACAGATAAGGGCAAAGAATGGATGACCTAAGGGAGCTGCAGGAGGGGCAAAGACATGTGTGTGGTGGTGGCTCGGCTAAGGCAAATGAAGACCTGCTTAAATTATTTAGTTATGTTAACATGGACTAGTGTGTTATGTTATTGTCCGTATGACTTCAAGATATTCTTATGTGATTTTTCTTTATTTCCAAAAGAAATTTTTATATGCGTATATGCTTCCGCAATTAGAAATAGAAATGGTTAAGTACGTAACCCCGCATCCTACTAGTAGGAGGGACGGGCGTTACAGGTCGACAGTTTCGGGCAAAATCCTAGGGGGTGGTAATCTTAAGTTAAATACTGGTGTTGCGAATCGGGTGGAAGACTGGATGGGTCGTGGAGCGGACATCCAGCGTGAAGACCGGAAGCTTCGGACGCTGACTAAAAGTCTAGTTGGTCTGGAGGATCAACTGGCAACAGGTAAACTCTCTTGAGTGGAGTAGGTGAGGACGCGTTTTCTGGTGAGGGAACAGTAGGCGTTGGTTCGACCTACGATTTTCAGTTGGAAATAAGAAGTCAGAACCGGACAGTCTGATAACTGTCAAATATTTATCTTAACCTTATTTTTGTATGCCTAACTCTGTTTTGTAGGATATATTTTGTATTTTGGATTAACACATCTTGCAGGGAGCAAAAAGGATGTAAAGCCTCGGATAAACAGTACCCAAGGCGCCCTCCTTGGAGCTTGGAGGCGCCTCAGGTGCACTAGCCGAACACCTCCGCACAGCTAGGCAGAGGGCGCCCTCCATGGAGCTGAGGGTGCCCTGGACGCTGGGCATAGGGCGCCCTCCATGGAGCTGAGGGTGCCCTGGACGCTGGTGGAGGGCACCCTCCATGCGGTTGGAGGCGCCCTCAGGCAGATAAGTGGTGAAGGAGTCAAAGCTTATCAACGCTGCATTTTTATTGAGATTGAGGGCGCCCTCCATTGTGTTGGAGGCACCCTCCATGGGCTACTTAAGCCCAGTTCAAGCAGCAGCAAGGATACAATAAGAACTCGTAACCATTCTTCCATGTGCTGCTCAAAGGACGATCCGATAAAACTGTAACAAGACACTGACGACCCGAAGCTTTAAAATTTCGTGTTTTCTGTTGTCAGTATAATTTCATTACTTCTTTACTTGTATTTAAAATTATAAATTTCCGAGCTTATAGTGATTGCCCAAAGTAAATGCTTAACGAGCGTGGGCCTTGAAGTATGAGTCGCCATAGGCTCCGAACCAAGTAAAACCAACGTGTCATTTCTTTTATTTCTTTTATTCCGCTGTGTATTACTTGATTGCTTTAAACGAACGAAATAGCCACGAGCGTTATTCACTTCCCCTAGCGCTTTCGATCCAACAAACTGTCCAGTCAACCATGATTCACTTGTACTTTGCCCTTACCAACTCTTTGTTAGATATCCATCTGCTAAGTGTTGGGTCAACCGTCCCACTTGGACTTTATACTGGTCAACTCTCCGTTGAACTTTCAACTGTTAAGTATCCAATGAACCATAACCCACTTAGACTTCTTCATTATCAAATATTTGATCAACTTTGACCTATTGGTGAATTTGACCTCCAGTTAAGGTTGACCAAGCTTTAATTATGTTTTGATGTTTAATCTGTATACTTGATAGTTGAGCAAGATGTCAAATAGGTTAAGGTTGATTGGATACTTGACAATGGAGAAGTTAAAATGGGATATGATTGACTAGACACTTAACAATTAGAAGTCCAATAGGAAATACCTCGTAAATTTAGGTCAACTCGATACTACATAAGAATCAGGTCTTAGAAAGTTGAGGTTAACTTAAAGTAGTCATATGTGGAAATTCCAAAGACATGAGGATCTCTTGGCATAAGGGAATTCCATATGAATAGTATTTTCAATACCATGAATAGTATTAGTTAACTACAACATTCAACAATTGTGAACAATATTTTCAATGATAATATTTTTCTAGTCCAAAATCAAACAAAAACTCTTACAGTCAATTAATACAGGTGTACTAGTTGATTAATGAACTGGAAACTATAAATTTGGGACTTTAGCTGGTTTGTGGTTTAAGCAATTGACTACTTTGAGATTACTAGTTGACTAGTGAACTTGACTATTTAGCTGTTAAAGACTAGAGAAGGTTTCAAAGTTATAATCGATTGATGACTATCAATCAACTGGTGCTGAGCTGGAAGGAGTTGTTGAGCATAGAAATGTTTGAATTGCAGAAGAACAATCAACTACAAAGGAGAAAGCAGTCGACTGATAAACAGATTTCAATCATAAACAACAACCATATAAAAGAAAGGTTGTGTGGAAATGTTAAGCTTTGGGTTGAGATCGATTCTTGGAAGGTTCATCAGTGAGTGATACTATATTCTAGACCTTTAGGAAGTAATTCAAAGCAAATACAAAGCAAGTAAAGCATGGATTCATTATTATAAAATTCTTTCATTTGGTTTTGTATTTATTTTCTATTATATCTTTGTACCTTTTTTTCTCATATTGCTTGTAAGTGTTGGTGCAGGATGCACTAGAATCGAACCTGAGTTTTGATGTTGTCAAAAGTTCAAGTTAAGTCATGTTGTGATCTAACAAGTTGACTGAATGTGTAGGATATTCTCAACTGGGAAAGTCTTAGTAGATCGTGGAAGCCAGGCAAGAAGCCCAAGTGGGCTGAGAGGACCTGAAACTTGGCAGGGAAGCTCGATAGGTCTAAAAGACTGAAGATCTAGAGGAAGTCCTAGTGAACCGATTCGATGCTAAGCGGCAAAGTCCAAACAGGTCTAGAGGACCAATGTTTGGCAAGTAGGTTGATGTAAGCAACCAGAGAGGAGCGATAGTGAGGTCGTGTTCCGAAAAAGAACAAACTCTAGGTCACTGATCCAACTGAAGAAATTGAGAAGGTTTTCAAGTTGAGATCAAGATAATACTACTGTCTTTTACTACTCATGCATCATATGACTGTGCTAACCTTGTTTTGCAGGAGTATTTGTTCTAACATTGTTTGCAGGAATCGAGGGGATTGGTTGACCGAACCCATGGATCGATTGACTGAACTAGGTTAATACAAAATAGATCAGATTGAGCCAAAGAAAAAATGGAAGCAAAGCTGATCGGTCAATTGAACCCAGGGATCGATCAACCGAACAATCACCACATTATTGAAGACTTAGTGGTGTATCTCAATGAACAGGGAAACTACACTATTTGGTCGACCGAACAAGGTGATCGGTCGATTGAACAATTAATGCTCTTAATGAGGCAAAGATCATATCTCAACAAAGAAGGAAAGAACATGTTTAGTCGACCAATAGAGAGATCGGTCGACCGAAAGGATTAGTTAGCCAAATGACTTTTCGGTTGACTGAACCATACTTATAAAAGGGGAGCTCGAGGTTCGAGGTAGTAATGAAGCTTTTTGTTCACCTCTGTGCAAAGGCTTTATTCATTCTACTACTCTGCAACACATCTTCAAGCAAGCTACTATTTCGACAAGGCGCCGACGATCTTCATCTATACTTTTTTTCTGTATACTTTAATTTAGCTTGCATTGTACTTAAATTCAAATAAGATAGTAGGCTGTTAATATCTTATACTTTTCATCTGTACAAATTGCTTCTTTCCGAAGGATTCAGAAAGAAGAGTTTTAGTGGATTGTCCAATAGTATGATCAAGAGATCGCAGGTCTTGGAGTATGAGTCGACGTAGGCTCTAAACCAAATAACCGAAATGAGTTCTTTATTTTCCACTACACTACAATTTTCGAGCAATTTTTAAAACTTTTTTCTTAAAAGAGATTCTTATTTCACTTATTTCTTTATACCGCACTACTAATCTCAAGACGAGAGTCTTGAAAATATTCTTCTTCTTTTTTCTCTGATTGCAAGAATGCCAAACTCCTACCAAGAAGGGTACAACACTGTCTACCCCTCTACTATTCAAAGGGGAGAACTTCAGCTATTGAAAGAACAGAATGGAGTGCTACCTCAAGTCTGACATTGAACTTTAGTTCACCATACTCAAAGGATATACTCCACTGATGGTAGATGGAAAGCTAATAGAACCAAAAGACTGAACTCCCCTGATGATTAAGAAGGCATAACTAAATTACAAGGCAATCAACACCATCTAATGCAGACTAACCATGGAAGAACTAAACCGAGTCAGACCTTATGAAAATATAAAAGAATTGTGGGACCATTTGGTAAAGCTACATAAAGGAACCAATGAATCTAAGGTAAATAAGAGAGATCTACTTTAAAATAATTTATTTAATATTAAAATGCTTCTCGGAGAGAAGGCCACGTAACTGCAAGCTCGACTAAAAGGCATCCTCAACAACCTATATCTGATCGGACACAACCTAGAAATCGCAACACAATAAGGTACGCACTAAATGCTTTCCCGAGAAACGCTTTGTGAGCACCAATAGTAGATGCATACAAAGTTTCAAGGGATCTTTCTATTCTTAAATTAAATGAACTTTTTAACGAATTAGAATTACATAAACAATCTAACTTGGGTCAAGTCGAAAAAGGTATTGTCTTGTATGTAGGATCAATCAAAGAAACCAAGACCAGAATCAAGAATGAACTAGAAAGTGAGTTTGACACAGACTCAACCAATAAAGAGGAGCTGGTCAACATGGTTCGAAAACTACTAACAAGGAAGAAGTTCAAAAGGAGCACCAAGAAGACACCAATCAACCAAACGCAAAATAAATCAGATATGATTTGTTATAGATGCAATAAGAAGGGGCATTTTAAACACGAATGCCCAAACTGGAAAGAGGAAAAACAAAAATTGGCAAGAAGGAAGTGTTAGTTAGAGCCCTAGAGCCAATCATTTGATGATTGTATGGACTCATGTATATCATATTCATGTATATATATTAAGGCATTTGGTTTTTGGTTATTATGCTTATTTGTATTAGTGCCAGATAAAATAAGTATAGTAACGTCCTAGAGTAGAAAGGTTCTTACCTATATCAATCGATTGGTTGAATCGATAGTGAGATGATATAGGGAACACTACTCTAAATCATTCCTAGTCGAGTATTAACATTCAGGGACAATGTTAATACAATAAGACTAGCATGTAGATCAGCTCGATGACTTGATCTCACAAGTCATGGATATAGAGATATCATGCTGACACATGGGTATACATTGGAGAATGTATACTGAATGACCCGCCATGAGAAAGTATCATGGATCGTTATATGAGTGTCATATACTTTCTCATGTGGCTATTAGTATGACTATTAGTCCTTTGACCTGAAGTCACCATGGATCCCTACATAAGGAGTTATGTACTTTGATTTCGTCAAACGTCACCCGTAACAGGGTGGACTATAAAGGCGATTACTGGGTATGTAATAAATTATGCAGAGGGATGTGAGTGATGTAGATGGGATCTATCCCTCCCATATGACGGGAGCGACATCAATATTCTTGATAGAGTTAGACCACGAAGTGCATGGCCATGCCCAAATGAGTCAACATGAGATGTTGAGCTCATTTGATCGAGTGAGTCTACTTGGAGTTCAAGATTTAGATTGATTAGAGGATGACACGGTCTATGCCTCACATTGATCAATCTAGATGTCAAGGATAGAAGGACATTTGACATATTTTGTGAGGAGTCACAATTGGTAGTCACAAGGTGATGTCGGATCTCGACATTCTTGTAACTTGGGTAGTAATGATGTGTTGCTAGATACCGCTCATTACTTATGCTCCTAAATAGATTTAGGGCATTGCCAACGTTACAAGAACCTATAGGGTCACACACTAAGGACAATTAGATGGAGATTTGGTTCATATGATGAACCAAGAGGATTAGATTCATTTGATGAATCATATTGTATTAAGAGTAATCCAAATTGGGCTAATTGAGTTGGACTCAAGTTGATTCATGTATTCAATGAGTCTAATTTAGATTATGACTCATTAAATCAACTTAATTTAATGAATTAGATTCATTATATTAAGTTGGCTTGAATCATATGGTTGGATTAGATCAACCATGAGAGAGATTTGATCAAGTTTGACTTGATTTGAGAGGAAGAGAAAAAGTCATGTTTGACTTGACTTTTTGCCACATCACTAGTGAGTTGGCAAGATATGGACCAATAGGATTGCTCCACATCATCAATGTGTGCCACCTCATGGAGGTTACAAGCCTCCATAGCATTTAATGTGGCCGACCCACATTAAATGAGGAGGTTACACTTGTTGTCATGTCATTTAGTGAGGTGGCAAGATGTGGACCAATAGTGTTGATCCACATCATCCTGGAGTGCCACCTCATGGGGGTTACAACTCTTAATGGTCTCCACATTAATTGGAATTAATGTGGGGGTTTTACACTTCCTAGAGTGGCCGGCCACTTGATGGCTAAGGGGTTTTTTGATTTTCCTCTCATTGATTCATTCACTCTTCTTCTCCCTTGGGTGCTCTCTCTTCTCCTTCTCCCATTCCTTGGCCGAACACTCCATTGGTGCTAGCACACCTTGTGTTTTTGTCATCTCCTTCTACTTGTGTCCGTGTGGATACATATAGAGGTTGTCTACTTTGACAACTAGAGCTCCGGCGACATCTTGGACAAGCGGGAACGCGAAGGGCTTCGCTACAAGGGTAATGATCTTAACTTTAGTGTAGATCTAAAGTTTTTACAAACTCGTACAAGAAAAGGTTTTTCGATAATTTTGTTTATGAATCTTTGCACGAGATCCATGGCTTTGGGTGACTCGGGGTTTCCGCGACGCGAAAAAGCGGTTTTCGCGGCCCGAAGAACCCAACAGGAAGAAGGCCCTCCAAGCGACGTAGGACGAGTCATCTTTCTAGGAGTTCAATACAGAAGAACCAAAGCACTCAAGTCATCTTGCCCTTATGGAAAGAAACAAAGATTCCAAGCCCAAGGAAGAGTATGAGTCCACAACTGACATCGAGTCCGAGAGAAGCCACGAATCTGTATCCATTTTCGGAGGTCCCAATATTGTAACTTTTATTCCAAGTCAAACTTATTTAAAGTAGTTAAATGTTTATTTAAAAATTGACAAAATCCAAAAAATAAAATAACTTACTACTTAAGGAAATTGACCACCTTAAGGTGCAAGTTAACTTGAGTAACTCGACTAACCAAGTTCAAGTCAAAACTCCAACTCAAGTTGCGAAACTTGAGGAAGAAAATTTCAACTTGAAAGGTCAAGTCGAGCAACTCAAGACAACGTTGGAAAAGTTTGAAATAGGATCCAAGTATCTAAATATGGTACTTGAATCACAATGAGTCATATACAATAAATTGGGACTCAACTATAACCCAAACAAAGCCAACAAACCACATCTATCGTTAATTAGTCAAAATGTTAGAAATTAAGTCCAAGCATGGGTTTCCAAAAAGTGCTTAACCAAATCAATATTTGACCCCTAAGAGTCAAATTCACTACTTAGATAGAACATATCTAAGCTATGACTCAGGGGGAGTAAATAGAAAAATTGTTAAACCTACTTGATTAAAACTATGAATGCTTAGGATTAGGCTTATTTTGTTGGTGCAATTTGTATTGATGATCCGACTCATATTTTGATGAATGAAAAGGGGTCTAAAGTTAGAGTATTTTGTTATCTAACCTTTCTATCAAGTGTACAGGAGTTGAATGGTCTGAAGGACCTAATACCAAGCTAAAATCCAACTAGGTCCGGGCGACCCGATAGTTGGTACGAAGTCCAGATAGGTCCGTTGGGGTCGATATCTGACGGAAAGTCTGGTTAGGTCCGCGGGACCTGACAACCGGTCGAATTCCAGTTGGGTCTGTGGACCTGACAACTGGTGGGAAGACCTGGTAGGTTAGAGGCAAGTCAAGTGACTGCAGTTAGTGCAAGTGAAGGTAAGCAGCTAAAGGAGAGATCTAGTGAGAACGCATTCCTCGTTAAGGGAACTGTAGGTGTCGGTCCAGCTTAGGTCCATTTGGGAAACCTAAGCCGAGACCTTGACTAGATCTTGGTCTCAAAGAGACATGATCTAATTACTACTCGTATTTTATCATGTTGTGCTAACTCTGTTTTGCAGGGTAAAACTATTTTTTATCGCCTGGACTAACCTTTTTCTGCAAGGAGAAGCTGCTGAAGAAAAGGGGTCCAAGCACCCAGAAGGGGTTCGGGTGCCCGGAGCTAGTCCGAGCACTCAAACCAGGCTCCCCCTGGGCGGGCCACGAGTGCCCAGGCGGTCTGGGCACCCAGACTCGGTCCAGGCGCCTGAAAATGATCCATAAGCTTATGTGGAGCTCGCCGATTGTCGAGCCACGTGGTCCAGGCACCTAGAGGGGTTCCAGGCATCCAGAATAGACATATTTAAAGGCCTTCAACCAAGAGCTTCAAAAACAACAACTGCTATGACTTTCTCTTCTGCTCAGTGCTCCAAAAAAGCTCCTACGACGCTATCAAGCTCCTCCAACAACCGACGATCAAGATTCTTTTCTTTTGTTGTCGATAACACCATTTTATAGTTCTTGTACTTGAAATCTGTAACCATTTTGAACTATTAGTGGATTGCCCAACGAAAGCACTCGATGAGTATGAGTCATCGAAGGCTCCGAACCAAGTAAAAATAACTTGTGTTAGCATTATTTTTTTGCTTCCATTTTCCGTTGTGTAACTTAGTTTTAAATCAAATTTTCAACGATCGCTTTTCCCCCCCCCCCCCCCCCCCCTCTCTAGCAAATTTCTGATCCTACATATTTTTCTACTTAGCTTAGAATGGTTAGTTGAAAAGGTTTACTAAACCCTAATAACATAACATTGGAATGGATTGGGATGATAGTACGCCAACGAAACTCTATCAAAGGCATGTCTAGGTTGAATCTTATATATTCTACCTGGTGCACTAGACTTAGTGGATCTGGCCAAAGCTATGTACCCTAGTTAAACATGGGCTAGTTAGACCAAAACCTAGTATTAAGTTTTTTGAGCAAGACTATTTTGGAAAGTATTCACAAAGTGGTCTACCGTTGATAGACAAGAAGGTCATATGCCTCGCCACTAACTAAAAATTTATCCTTAGGAAGTTTACTTGATTAATCTAAAATTAAGTTTGAATCTAACATGAATTGAACAACCTTTTCTAAATTAAAATTAAACTTTAACTAAAATTAAACTTAAACTAAAATTAAACTTAAACTTAAATTAAAATTAAACTAAATTAAACCTAAACTAAATTAAACTAAACTTAATTAAATTAAACTTAACTAAAATAAACTGACCAAACTTTGGTCTAACTCTTACATTTTGTATAGGAATCTAAAGATCTGGATAAATGGATATTGGACAGCGATTGGTCCAGGAATATGACTAGGGACCAACACAAATTCACTAGTATCAAGTTTAAAAAGTTAAGTTTAGTTGCCTTTGGAAACAATGGCAAACTAAAGATAATTGGTACAGGAAAAATGCAATTACTATCAAGTATATTAATTAAAAAAGTATTGCTTGTTGAACATTTTTATTATAATTTGCTTAGTATAAGTTAATTATGCGACTCTGGATTTAAGTAAAATTTTTATCTTTTGAATGTCAAATAAGTGACACAAACTCACCCATATATTATTGAAAGGATTTAGAGATAAAAATATTTATTCCATAAATCTACCAAAAAACTCACACAATTATCTTTTAACACAACACGAAGAAACGTGATTGTGGCATAGGAGACTAGCTCACACCCATGTTAGAAATTTACTTAAATTAAATAAAATTAGTTTAGTTATAGGTCTGCCTAAATTAGGAATCCCTAAAAACAAAATACGTAGTCCCTATCAACAAGGAAAATAAATTAAATCAACTCATAAACTAACTAATCAAATTAGAACTAATAAAATACTTGAATTATTACACTTAGACTTATTCGACTCTCATGCAGTTAAGTTACTAGATGGAAGTTTTTACTACTTAGTTATAATAGATTATTACTCCAAATATACTTGGATTAAATTCTTAACTCATAAATATGAAACTTTTGAAATATTTAATAATTTTTGTAAATAAATAATAAAATGAAAATAAATTAAAATAAATAAAATTAGAAGTGATAATGGAGGAGAATTTAAAAATCAAAATTTTACAAACTTATGTTTAGAAAATGGTTACCATCATGAATTTTCATGTTCCAAGACTCTATAATAAAATGGACTAGTAGAACGTAAAAATAGAACTTTACAAGAAGCTTCAAGAACAATGCTAAATGAATTTGAGCTACCTAAATATTTTTAGACTGAAGCCATTAATACAGGTTGTTACGTCCAAAATAGAATTATAATAAATAAATTCCTAAATAAAACATCATATGAAATTTATTTTAATAAGATTCCAAATATAAAATACTTTAAAGTATTTATATGTAAAGTACATATTTTAAATCTTAAAGATTACTTAGGAAAATTTACCTCAAAAACACAACAAGGAATTTTCCTAAGATACTCATCCACAAGTAGAGCCTATAGGGTTTATAACAAATCCACTCTAAAAATTGAAGAAACAACTAATGTAATTTTTGATAAAAATAACAATTTAAATAAACATATTAGTCTTGAGAAAACCAATAATCAATCTAATTCAATATATATCAAGAAGAAGAAGACCAATTACCACACAATGAACTAATAAAAAAAATCAAGAACTATCCGACAAAACCTAAACCAACCAACAAGTCAAATTATAGGAAATCCTGACTTAAGAGTTCAAACTAGGTTACCTTTTAGGAATTTAAGTCAAATAACCTTAATATCTAAAATTAACCCTAAAATAATAGATGATGCCTTATCTAAACCTGATTGGATAATTGCAATGTAAGAGGAGTTGGGTCAATTTGAAAGAAACCAAGTATGGGATTTAGTCCCTCCACCTAAACATAACAGTTATTAGCACTAAGTGGGTCTTTAGAAATAAATTAGATGACAAAGGAAAAATTACAAGAAACAAAGTCCGTCTAGTTGCCAAAGGGTTTAGTCAAGTTGAAGAACTTGATTACTATGAGACTTATGCCCCAGTAGCTAGGCTTGAATCTATAAGAATGTTGCCAGCCTATACAGCACATAAAGGATTCAAGTTATATCAAATGGATGTTAAATCCACAGTCCTAAATGGACAAATTAAAGAGGATATCTATGTAGGTCAACCACCAGGCTTTGAAAACCTAGAATATCCAAACCATATTTTTAAACTAAAAAAGACACTATACGGATTAAAATAAGCACCTAGGGCTTAGTATGAAAGATTGTCTAGTTTCCTAAATTTGAAAGGGTTTAAAGAAGTCAAATTGAACCTACACCTTTTATTAAACTCATAGACTCTAACATATTCATAGCCCAGGTATACGTAGACGATATAGTATTTGGTTCAATCAACTCAAAATTTTTAAAAGAATTCAAAACTTTAATGGAAAATGAATTTGAAATGAGTTTGGTTGGATAATTAAGCTATTTTTTAGGGCTACAAATTAAACAAACTAAAGAAGGTAACTATGTGCACCAAAGTAAATACACCAAAGAATTAATTAGTAAATTTGGTATAGAAGCCTCGAAAGAACTAAAGACACCTATAACAAGTAACATAAACCTAGATAGCAACCTAAATGGTAAATTAATTGACTTAAAAACTATAGAAGAATGATAAGTAGTTTACTATACTTAACTACAAGCTGGCCTGACATATTATTTGCAGTAAGTATGTAAGATATGGTAATTAAAAAATAAGTATTATTGGAGGAATAACCTTATAGAATTTTCTGAGATTTTTCAAGATTTAAACGGAGGTCGTATGACACATTTTGTGGTGATAAATCTATTGGGCTTGGAGGAAGCCTATTTGGAATATCCCTTAAGTGGAAGTTGATTGATCCATTAAGCCTAAAGTTAGATTAATTAACCTAGATATAAAACCTAGGCTTCCTCTTCATTTCCATTTTCCCGATTCTTCTCCTCTTCTCCAAACCTCTTCCTTCTTCCCAATCCAGCCGCTGCCCTTCCCTCTCGATCTCGTTGCTCCGATTGTGAGATGTCAATGCCCAACTTTGGTCACCAACGCTTGGACGTCGCCGCCTTATATCGCTGCCCTTGCCGTAGGAGTCCAGCGGGCAACGCCGTAGTGTCGTCCTTAATCCCGATTGTGCTGGCGCCAATCAAATCACCGCCAGTCGAGCTTCCCATCTTCTCCACTGATTGCCCCAAATCCATCCAGTTGTCTTCCTCTTGAGTCTCCACCCCTGTGTGGGTTGACCTTCATTCAAGAGGAGGGGGATCCGAGCCCTAGCTTCAGTCCCTCGTTGCCACACTTATGCGTTGTGGCTCTGACCACTGGAGCCTCCTATTCCAACCAATATTTGTCGGAGACCAGGCTCTCATACATCAAGCCCCCTCCTCATCAAGATCTAGATAGTGATTGGGCTTTGGCCCCTGATGGCTAGCTGTAGCCACAAGATTTCTTCCTCCGACCACCCTACAATTTCCAGGGAGTACTGATCACCGGAGTATCTTGTTGTAGTGATCACACTCAAGATAACTGATTACCTCTAGTAGATGATTTGAGTATAAGATCTATATTTATTGTTGATTAGATGGTATTTGATTTGAAGGTCAATGGCTCCACCTTTCTCTAACCATTATTTCCGGCAGCAAACTCCTCTGGCAGTGGGTCCAGTATTTGTGCTACAGATTTAGGTGAGTTTTAGATTGATTTATGCCTGAATTTAAATCCAGATTGGTTAGTGGCATGGCTAGAATTGTTAATCTAAGTTGAATAAGGATTTAATTGGTGGTTAGCTACTGTTCATGTGATGAATTATGTATGTTAGATTCATGATGCTTTGTAGTTGATTCAATGGATTAAACGATGGGATGATTGTCGAGTTAGGAAGTATTGTGATGATGTTGGATAGAATTGGATTATTGATTAAGGGGATTAATTGAAGTTTATCATTAATTAGGATTAATTAATGATTGATCGATTAGGTTTTTCCTAATTAGGTTAGGTTTTGGGTTTAGCTAATTGTTATATATGTGATTAGCTAAACTGTATATTATGTGATTTATAGGACTTCAATTCGAGACGAGTGTCTCAACGTAGGAGTTATATTGGTACGATCTACAAATAAAGGTGGGTACTTCCTTCTTGGCCTCTATAGTTCATTGAACTTAATGCATGGATTATCTGATGGATTATGTTGCTTTACCTTGACTCCACTCAAATTTTATCTACGCTTGATACTTATATGTTTGATCTTTAAGATGATCTGTTTATTATCTATACAGTCTCATCTTTGGTTATTCCTACTCTATAGTGTACATACGTGTATGGTGTGTATTATAGGTGTTATCATGCTAATTATGCATATATTAGTGTGCATATGTGTATAGATATTACTACGTATTGTAAATATTGTTGGCAGTCACATGTTGGATCTTTTTATGCATATAGGTGTATATATATGATTGATGGATCATGTTTCTAGATATATATATGTTTAGTGTGCACACATATCTGATATGTTTTATTGGAGGATTATGTTGATTATACTTAGGTTGTCTGTACGTACATATATGGTGAGTATTATTAGAGGTATATTGTTGATTATATCTATTTTGTGTATGTACCCATGTCTATTATGTTTTATTGGAAGTATTATGTTGATTATACTCATGGTGTATGTGCATATATGTCAGGTGAGTATTATTGGAGGCGTATTGTTGATTATACCAACGTTGTTATGTGCACACGTGTCTAGTGTGTACTGTTGGAGGTATCATGTGGATTATACCTGTGTTTTGTGTGCAGCAGGTGTGTATTTATTGGAGGTATCATGTTGATTATACTCTTGTGGTGTGTGTACACGTGCCTAGTGTGTACTATTGGATGATCATATTAATCATACATATGTTGTGTGTGCTCACATGCCTATTATGTGTGCACGTGTGTTGGGTGTATTATTGGTAGTATCATGATGATTCTACCTATGTCGAGTGTTTACATTGTGTCGTTGATTGTATATCCTATCAATTAAGTCTCAACGAGTGGGTGACTGACTATGATGTTAAGAGAGTTGACAGTGACATGTCAACTAAGTCTCTTACTGGTGAGTGACCCACTACGATGTTGAGAGAGTTGACAGCAATTGTGATATGTATGCTCTGTCAATTAAGTCTCCTACGAGTGGGTGACCGACTATGATATTGAGAGAGTTGACAGTGATCTGTCAACTAATTCTCTTAATGGTGAGTGATCCACTACGATGTTGAGAGAGTTGACAGTGGAGTTGATATGCTTGTTGGGTTATTATACCCTTGGTTGCCATAGTGATCTGTGGTAAAGTGATCTTGTGCAGTCGTAGCTAGATAGCTACTTCCTGTCTGCCCATAGTGATCTATGGTAGAGTGATCTCACGTAGACAGGGAGCATGACATTTCAGACTGCCCATAGTGATCTATGGTAGAGTGATTTCTCACAGTCTCTAGCTAGATAGCTAGATGTCTTGGTTACTTGTATTTCTTGTAGTGGAGCATTGCGCCCACATATGATGATTTGCTTATGATTTTATGCTTGGGTTATTATACCTTGGGCTACCCACAGTGATTTGTGGTAGAGTGATCTAGCGCAACCCGTAGCTAGATAGTTGTTTCCTGTTTGTCCACAGTAATTTGTGGTAGAGTGATCTTGTGTAGATAGGGACCCTGATATTTTGGACTGCCCATAGTGATTTGTGGTAGAGTGATCTCGCGCAGTCGCTAGCTAGATAGCTAGATGTCTTAATCACTTGTGGATTGTTTGTGGTGGAGCATTGCTCCCACATACTGTGGATTGTTTATGTTGGAGCATTGCTCTCACATATTATGGATTGCTTGTGGTGGAGTGTTGCTCCTACATATGATGGATTGCTTGTGATGGAGTGTTGCTCTCACATTCTGTGAATTGCTTGTAGTGGAGCGTTGCTCCCACATATGATGGATTGCTTGTGGTGGAGCATTGCTTCCACATATGACGTATTCTTATGATGGATCGTAGCTCTCACGTTTGATGATCTATTACTGTTTTATCATACATAGTTATATTGTCACATATATTGTCCAATTGTTATGAACAAGTCTATAGCTGATCCCTAGCGATTTACTGATCGTTATACCATATGTGTTGGTCGGTACGGGTATATATGTTTATCATGTCATATATGATCATGTTTTTTTATTTCCCTATTGAGACTATATATCTTTGATCGCCTTACACTTTTGTCCATGTACCACCATATTCTTATTACTCGCCAAGTGATCCTCACTCACCACCCCTTATATTGATTTTTTCTTTCGCCAGGTAGCAAGTAGAGGATTTATGGAGTTATTTGGAGGATCCTGGCTATCAGCCCCACGTCACATCTTAGATCAGTTTTTCACGCTATTTCATATTGTGCTATTGGTACTTTGTATTTAGTTTTGGTTATGTGGTTTTGCTTATGGTTTTGAGCTTTGTTGCCACATTTATTTGTTTTGGGTTTATATTGTGGTGTAAGTCATGCCGACATGCAATGAGTATATTATTTTACGTCATTTGTGTTTGTTCCAGCCGTGTAGGCTATGTATTATTTTTATCTTTCACTGTGTTTTTAGTACAAACGTGTAGACTATTTATTATACAACTGCTTGGTTTTGTTTCTTGTTATTCTAGCCATGTGGGTTGTGCATAGAACTACGTGGTTGTGTATATTCTAGCCGTGTGGGGCGTTGATAGCTTATGAGTAGCTTTGTGACAATTGTATACATGTTTCATTTGTCACTGCTACAATGGAGGTGCTGTCCGATTTTCATCGAACAACCTTACTCTCGAGGTGTAACAAAGTATGTGTGCTCGTTATCAGACATGCGCTAAAGAATCTCACCTATCTTATGTTAAAAAAATAATTAAATATCTAAAAGGAATCATAAATGTAGGAATGTGGTATCCACGAACATCACATTTTGAATTAGTTGGCTATTCTGATTCATATTATGTTGGCTGTAAATTAGATAGAAAAAGTACAAGTGGAGGATGTTAACTACTGGGTTCCTCTTTAGTTAGATGGTTTAGTAGAAAGGAACATTGTGTTACCTTATCTACTACTGAAGCCGAGTATATAGTAATGGGTGAGTGTGTAGCTCAATTGTTATGGATGTCCCATACTTTAAAATACTTTAATTTCGAATATAAAAATGTGAAAACCTATATTGACAATATAAGTTCTACAAACCTAACTAAAAATCCAGTACATCACTCTAGAACAAAACATATAGAAGTTAAACATCACTTCATTAGGGATCATGTTACTAAAGAAAATATAGAACTTAACTATATTTACTCAAAATCTAACCTAGCTGATATTTTTATCAAACCTTTACCTGAAACTGAGTTTAGTAACTTAAGAAGACAATAGGAATGTGTTTTATAGAGTAGCTTTTCTTTCCATGTTTTTGAAAATTTATTACTTTTTCAAAATTTATTTTCAAAATTCCCCTTTCATAATTTGCCTTTCAAAATAGCTTTTAAAATATTTTCTTTATGGAGTAGCCTAGGATTTTCCTTAGACTTGCATGCTCCTATAGTTTTAGCAGCCAACATCTCACAAGTACAATAGGATACCTTGCTTGAAAAACATAGAAAGGTGTGAGATGCTTAGGACTTAGCCTAAGATTTCATATACTTATGTCAGTATATCGTTATAAATCTATGTTTTAAATAAAATACATTGATCAATTTGAGTAATCTGGCTAGTAACAAACTAGTTAGAATCAAATGTTCAAATTGACCAACCTGAATTAATAGCTACTATCGTATAGCAGTTAGCTAAGTATGAATGTCGGATATTTCATCATATAATAATTTTTTTAGTTTTTTTTAAAACCATGCTTGGACTTTTAGGCAAAAGGGGAACATAACTATCAAATTTGACATTCTTTCAAATTTTTTTATAGAAATTATCTTTAAACTCTCAAAATTATTTTCAATCTTTATCAAAATTTTAAAATTATTTTTAAAATTTACCTTTACCAAATTCTTAAAATATTTTTCAATTATTTACCTTTACAAAAATTTTCAAAATGTATCTTTACCAAATTTCAAAATTGTTTTCCAAATTTTCCTTTACCAAATTTTTAAAATATTTTTCAATTATTTACCTCTACAAAATTTTTTCAATTACTTTCAAAATTTATCTTTTCAAAATATTGGGATTTCACTGTTCAAAAACAAACTTTTTCTTCTTGTTCTTGACTTAAATACTAGACTTCCTAACTTGTCTTTTTCTTTAACTCAAACATATTTGCTTTCTAAGCACTTTTTAAAGTTGTTTTTATCCTATGTTTAGAAAAGTTTTCAAAACTTTAGTTTTCAAGTCTTATTCTTGGATAAGTTTTCCAAGAAATAAAAACCACTATGACTTTTGAATATTTAATTTTCATATTTTTTTAAGCTATTTTCTAAATGTCAACACTTACCTAATTCAAGCTTGTTATTTGTGCTTCCTCTAATTTTGATGTTGTTAGAGGGGGAGAGATAGTAAATTCAGGGGGAGTTGTTAAACTCAGAGGTAGAGAAAACAAATGCTTATTTACTTATCTTTACTTATATTTATGTTATTAACTTAACTGTGAACCTTAGTTGTCAAACACCAAAAAGGAGGAGATTGTTGGTGCATGATGCACCAGAATCGAACATGAGTTTTGATATTATCAAAGGTTCAAGTTAAGTTTTGTTGTGATCTAATAAGTTGACTGAATGTACATGATGTTTCTCAACTAGAAAAGTCTTAGGAGATCGTGGAAGTTAGGCAAGAAGCCCAAGTGGGTCGAGAGGACTTGATACTTGGTAGGAAAACTCGATAGATCTGAAGGATAGAAGATCGAGAGAAAGTCCTGGTGAACTGATCTGATGCTAAGTGGCAAAGTCCAAATAGGTTTGGAGGACCAATATTTGGCAGGTAGGCTAAGGTAAGTAATGGAGAGGAACGACAGTGAGGTTGTGTTCCAAAAAGGAACAAATCCTAGGTCGCTGATCCAACTGAAGAAACCAAGAAGGTTTTCAAATTGAGATCAAGATAGTACTATTGTCATTTACTACTTATGCATCATATAACTGTGCTAACCTTGTTTTACAGGAGTATTTATTCTAATACTGTTTTGCAGGAACCGAAGGGATCGGTCGATGAACCAGGTTAGTGTAGAATAGATCAGATCGAGCCAAAGTAAAAATGGAAGCAAGGTTGATTAGTTGTCCAAATCTAAGGATCGATCGACCGAACAATCACCGCATTAATAAAGACTTAATGGCGTATCTCGATAAAAAGGGAAACTATACTGTTCGATTGACCGAACAAGGTGATCGGTCGACTAAACAATTAATGCTCTTAATGACGCGAAGATCAAATCTCAGCAAAGAAGAAAATGAGCATGTTCAGTCGACTGATAGGGAGATCAGTCGACCGAAAAGATCAGTAGATCGAACAGCTTTTCGGTCAACCGAACCATGCTTATAAAAGGGGAGCTTGAGGTCTGAGGTAGTAATGAAGTTTTTTGTTCACCTCTGTGCAAAGGCTCTGTTCGTTCTACTCCTCTACAACACATCTTCAAGCAAGCTACTATTCTGACAAGGCGACGACGATCTTCATCTATACTCTTTTTCGGTATACTTTAATTTAGCTTGCATTGTACTTAAATTCAAATAAGATAGTAGACAGCTACTATCTTATTCTTTTCATCTATATGAATTGCTTCTTTCCGAAGGTTTCGGAAAGAAGAGTTTTAGTGGATTTCCCAACGGTACAATCAAGAGATCGCGAGTCTTGGAGTAGGAGTCGGCCTAGGCTTTGAACAAAGTAACCTAAACAAGTTCTTTATTTTTCACTGCACTACTCTTATTTCAATACTTAAAAAGAAAAAAGTATTTAACATACGATATTCCCCCCCCCCCCCCCCCCCCTCTATAAGAGATCCTCTTATTTTGAATTGTGTTTCATAAGGAGAAAGACTAATGGTGTTATCGCTAGAACTTTAGGTCATGGTGTAGGAATCGAAGATTCTGAACCATGTTAAAAATTGAGGTGGTGTGTGCTTGTGTCTTGTTTTGTGTTTCTTTCATTTATATTTCCAACGCACACATGATCAATGATCAAGAAATGGGAATCACTATTTGCCTCCTCTAGCGATTGTAACAGTCCAACAAGTGGTATTAGAGCAAGGTTAACTCTTAATTAGACTAACCTCCAAAGGAGCATAGTGCTAGAGGAAAAAAGAAAGAGTTGTGACTTTAAGTTTTATGATATCCAAATGATCAAATAGAGTTCTAAGATGGCCTCGGATATGACATTTGGTTTCTACCACCCTTTGAATTAGGAGGATTTGCTGGCAAGAATCAAAATGTTCCTTTAAATGAACATAGAGGAGTAGTTTACCTTAAAGGAATGATTTAAAACTCCCAAGGATAAAAGAGTAAAATCTCTTAGAAAATGTAAATTCACACACGATAAGGTAATCAAAATTTTGATCAATTTACTACCTAATGACATTTTGCGCAAATTAGGTGAATATAAGGATGCAAATGAACTAGATGCAATTTGGCCAAGCTCCATGAATATTCATCATTGACACCGAATGAGTATAAGTCCAAGGAAGGAGGCTCATTGGCTGAAGAGTAAGAAAATTTGGATAGTGAAAGGTACTCAACATCGGAGATGAAGGAAATCTAAGAAGAGATCACCTCAAGGATTAAGGGAGATAAAAGATCATTGACACCGAAATAAGAGGAACCCTCAACATCTGGAGAAGGGATATCATAAGAGCAAGTGTCCAATGTTGAAGAAGGAAAAGGTTCAAGTAACATCTAAAGAAAAGGAGAAACAAAAGGAAGTCGAACCCTTAATACAGAAGGACAGAGGACAAGGAGCAGATAGTGCTTCTCATGCAACTAGTGTAGACACTAGTGAAGCTAATGTCCAAGGGGAAGGAACCCAAATAAGGATAAGGGGGATACTCAAACTTAGGGGAAGCTTCTAAGGAAAAATCCAAGGTATCACTATTTAATGAAAATTCTTCATTTCATTATAAGAAGCACACGCTAGAATTGAATTTTATGATCTTAATGCTCATTATCATGAAAATAGAATGTATGATAAATTTAAGGATAATTTTAGATTATGTTATGGTAGAAGTATCTTATCTAATTATATGATAAGCTTAAAAAGATTAGTAATGATAAAAATCATAAAAGATGTTGCAGAGTTTATACAAAAGAATATATGCACACATGAAAAGAAAAGCTACTAAAAATCTCTCTTTTGTTCTCCATGCTAAAGATCTCTATGGGAGAGATTTCTATCTTGATACAAAGTTTTTCTTCCTCTAAGTCTATAATCAGGAGGAAATGGTGTGTTGCTTTAACAAGCCTTAAGGTTAATTTTCAATGGATACAAAATACTTAGATGTCTTATCTCTCTTATGTCAAAGGTTGTTGTATTAAGGTAAAATGCTCTCCATGATATACCTGTTTGTATCTTGTCGTAGAGCTAATGATGTTGAACCGTTTAGAATGAACGATATCATCTTTTATTTCAATAGGAAAAAATAGTGTATATGGATCTAGAGGATCTAGATTTTTTTCTCCTCTAAATCTCAATAAAGTAATTTTCTTTTTTTTTCTTGTTTCATCAGTTTTTCGTGCTTATATTAAATCTATATCCTTTATTAAGATTATAAATTTCTTACTTTCTTATACCTCGGCTAAGGTTGGAAAGAAGAAAGTTAATGAAATTTACGATGAGGACTTTAGGACCATAGAGTAGCAATCTAGAGGTAACCACATCAAATTCTTGTATCTTGTAGTATGTTTGTATTGGTACAGTTTATTTGATTCCAGTGTGTATACTCAAAAAGTGAATTCTAAAGATCTATAATTCATGCTATTGAGCCTCTCTGGTATGATTTCGATCCATAAAATGGAATAAATTTCTATTTGGTAGGAAAACACAAAATTGATGTCAATTGTAATCTTACAAATGATGACAAGAATAGCGTAATTATTTTGTTGGATCATTGAAGAAAGGTTTAGGTAATAGGCATGCCAACTCCAAATAATTGTGGTTAATCCTATCTAACGACCTATCAATTATGTCCCATAAATAGTTAATTAATTGGCCTAAGCCAAATGAAAGACCTGTGTCAAAAGCTCGGAGTCAGATAAGACGAGTAATTGAAACCTTGTATGCCAATCACTCCATTTACATTATGTATCAACTAAACAAATCGCCAAGTTCTTTAATTAGTAAACGGACAGGTGTAAATCAAAGTGCAATAACACAGCTAATGATTGAGATACTTCCGCACAAAAGGCAAATTGGTTTTGGTAAATCATCTATTTCTCTAGAGCGCATCTGGAATTTGCTTATTCCTCCGATCAAAGACTACCAAGACTAGGAAGTTAATAGGGTTCACAAAGGATCTGCAGGACTAAGTTACTAAGATGGATTGCTACAGCATCAATGTTACACCTTCAGAGATCTATAGTTCATCTTTCACATCAGTAGTGGCACTCTTCTCAGTTGTTGGCATTGGGGTTTCTTCTATTATTGCTGATGCGTCTTCTTTTGCAGCTGATGCTGGCCTCTGGAGCTTAAATGGGATTGCTGCATGCTTCTTGATGAACTTATACAACGCCTTGAGTGTTCTATCTGTGTCCACTGTGATCTGCGAATAAGATCATTGTCATGCTTCCAATGATATAGTAGATCCTCATGAAGAAGTGGAATTGATTAGAGAAGAAATCTGCAATGTCAAGTTAGGACTTACAGGTTCAAAACTCTTGTTTCCTGCTGGGAAGAAGAGGAGTGTTGGGAAGCCATCACTCTGCAACCAGTTAAATAGATTATTCACCTTCCACATTCAATAAACTTATATGTTAAAAAATAATTTAACCATGCCAAAATCTACATTGAAATTTTTCCATATGTAGAAGAAACCAATCGATAAATAGTATATTTTAGTTTAGTTGAAACTCATAATCCTTAAGGTGTTGAACAATAAGATTTTATGGCATGAGTACGACTAAACGCCAATTCAAAATTCAGACTGTGAAGGGTTACTGAAGTACAAATCAAGACCTTGGCTCGAGGGTGCTCATTTGTGGTACCATCCATCTTCGCTATCACTAGAGATTTAATGCCCCGGACATGCTTGGCAAGCTTGTTATATGTTGGTTCTAGTGCTTGGCAATGTCCACACCAAGGTGCATAGATCTGTACAAGATGTGAAACAATTAAAAGGTATAAATGAAACTGCTTTACATGCCCTTGACAAATGAATTATTTACCTCGAGAAGAACATCCTTGGATTCATCCAATACAATGTCATCAAAGTTATTTCCAACAACAATTTTCACATCTCCATCATTCTGCAATCCACAAAAGCTTATATTATTGTAAAAGAAACGTCAGCAAATAATAAACACGAGGTGAAGATACAAACTGTGGAACACTTACAGTCAGGGGTATTGGGTCAGACTTGTAAAAGGGCTTAAGGCTGTCTTCCACAAAATCCTCGGCAAATTTCTAAAATCAAGAAAATAAACTATATTATTTAGAATTCATAAGCAGACACGCAAAAAATTAGTGTATTGATCTAAAATATCACCGGAATTCAAGTTTAAAAAAATTATTGTATAGCATCATTTAAATCTAGGGAGTAGGTGTATGGTGGTCACCTTCACATTATCAATGTTGATTTCACCATCAAGGACAAACTTCTTAGCATCTTCATTTCCTGTGTATCCCAAAACCTAGATAAGACATAAAACAGGAACCATCATCAAAAGAAGCAGAAAATGGCAAATAAAGGAACGAACCACTTTGGGTAAACTTGAGATGATAATGACTGATAGTATATCAAAACGACACCAACTAGGGTAAAATAATTACCTTTGGAGATTCAGCCACGCCAAAGTATTCTGACACTGGTTTGCCAACATCCTCATTATCCATCTCCACATATACGAAGATGAGCTTCATACAAAAAAGGTAACCTCACCAATCAGATACTTATGGATTAGTGCATAAAACCCACCTAAATCTTGGGCATAATATCAAAGCACAAAAGCAATAACTTCAAAAAATGGAAGAAAGATTAAGAAACTATAGAAATAGAATTACACACCTAGTCAGAATAACATTATCAGAACAAAATTTACAAATATTATCAAACAATGTAAATGGGAAAATTAAGTACCACCACATACCTTTCCCTTGAAGAATTTTGCAGCCCCCTCAAATGCTGGCATGACTTTCTTAGTATCATTTGAAGTAGCGAAAAGCAAAAGCTGAGAGAAAAAAAAAGGGAAAACTCCAGTCAAGAAAGAACATTTGGGTTTAAATATCTAAGAGAAATTATGGTGTTTTGAGGTCAACCTGTTTTTTGATAGGATTTTCAAAAATTTCTGGAGCAGAGTCCCTTGTAAAGGTAGTCACCAATGGAAGCTTGTTGGAAAATACAAAATCAACAATTTCTGACTTACCGAATTCACCATCTACATAAATTGAATCAAAAATTCAATATCTACCTCTTACACTTGAATTCACATATGGAACCTTCAAATAGAAACACAAATGGACATACCATAGTAGGATATCTTTTCTTCCTCCTTTTTCAATAATACCAAAGAAGGACGTTTAGCATTGGGATCAATGTGAAAAAGCTTTGCAATATCAGGATTGGAAGTTTGGTAAAAGTTGACACCATCTTCCAGTTTTGAAGCAGCAGAAAGCACCTCACTTTCAGTGCCCTAAAGATATTAATAGCACAATAAAATTTGTTAATCTGAAGAAAGTGATTGTCTTAAATAAAACTGTTCTGCAGTATATTTCCTAGAAACTCTCAGTAAAAAATGATTGGGCATATCAAATGTATTCTCAAGAATATAACTGATAGCAGTGTGCATTTAGATAATGAGATATTTAGTCAACCAACATACATATTATATATCAACCTTTTATGCATCTGATTCTTCAAACATCCATTATCCTAAATACATATGCTGGTTTTTGAGCAAGCATTAAGTAAAGGTTGTCAACAACTCTAAGATCTCAGTTTTCCACAATAAACTATGAGAGGAAACCGAACCAAATCACAAGTCCAAACTTTATTTTTGTCTCTGCCATCTTTCAACAGGGTAGAAACCGGCCATATTTGTGTTTGGTTTTGAAGTTATTAGAATATGCCCAGAGAGCAAAACTTAAAAACAAAACGGTCATAATAGAATTACCACCAACGTGTCAATAAAGCCCAAGACAACTTTGTCTTCAGAAGTCAGGATCTTTTCTGCCTCCTCAATGGTAGTTATATTTTGGACTCCTGGCCCGATCTTCTTCTTGATCCAGGTGATAATTGCGTCCCTGCTCGAAAAGTATAAGTAGATATTTAGTATTCGTTTACCAGAGAAATAAAGCTAACGCAGGAACTCCTGTCCAAAAAACGAGCAGAGGAATGGTACACAAAAAGAAGTGAAATCTAGAGAGAGAAAAAAGAAAGTCATTAGGCAACTAAGATCATGATACAGGTATTTTTTGGGAAAATAAAATATGGAAGACAATAAGGTCGGATCAGCAAACATCGGGGCAGACAGGCCCAGATCTATTGGTACGGCTAAAGACGATATCGAAGCACTTACTTATTTCTCTGTCCGGTGTAGTCCTTGTGGACGCCGTCGATGAGGAAAATCACGGTGGGAAAACCCTGAACATCAAAGCGCTGCGCAAGCTCGTTCTCCTCCGTGGCGTCAACCTTGGCGAGAACCACGTCCTCCTCGCGTAACGCCGTGGCCGCCGCGGCGTACTCCGGAGAGAGGGCTTTGCAGTGCCCGCACCACGGCGCGTAGAACTCCACCATCACATGTCTGTGCTTGGACACGAAGTCGCTGAAGTTGCCATCAGAGAGCACCACAACGTCGGTCTCGTCGATCGCGGGCGTGGATTCGTGAGTTCCGTGGTCGGCTTCGTCAAAGCCTTCGTCCGTATAGTTCTCATCGTACTCGACTTCGTCTTCCGTCTCCGAATACGACTCATCGGAGTGGTGTTCGAAGGCATTGTCGGGATGGGCGGCGGCGGATCCGTCGTCCTCCTCCTCGAGGAAGCTGAGGTCCTCCTCATCGTGGTCCAGATCGGCGCCTCCCTTGCCAGCGGAAGCGGCGTGAGAGGCGAGGACAGCGTGGAAGAGTACGAGAGACAAGATCGCGAGGGCAGGCAGGGATCTTCGAGTCGCCATGTTTTCGTTTCAAGTCAGAGAGAGAGAGAGAAGGGCCACAGTCACAATGTTCGAGTTCGGGAAGGGGTTTTAAAAAACAAAATGGCATCAGTGCGTAACGCGTGAGGCGAAACGGACCCAACTGAAACGGCTTTGACACGTGGGGATTAGTTACTGGCAGCAGAAACGTAGTAGACTGAGCCTTCCACCATTAGTATTTTACCACGTGTCTTTAGTCAACTTCGTGGATGACACATGGGACGAGAGGAAGAGATCAGGGAGCTCTTTTCGAGGATCGAAAAGAAAAAGAATAAAACTTCAGAAGAGAAGAGGTAAAAGGGAGAAGAAAAAGGTGTGAAATATATTCAGTATCATTATTTTACCTCATCTTACGATGATTATGTTCATCCAAGTATTTTTCATTCATCCCTAGATTATATTAAAAAATAAATTATGGGATTAATTTATAATCGACTATTAAATAAATTATGAGAAAGAGAGTGAAGTATAAATAATGAGAAGTGAAACTTAAAACCTTATTTGAGAGGAAGTGAGCTATAGAAAGGAAAGGTAAGGAAGGGTAAACTTTAATCTTCCATACCCATGAAACGAAAGAATTTCTTATCCTAATTTAGAGTGTAAGGAAGGGTAAAGGGAACTAAAAAAATTTATATTTCAATTTTATCCCTATTTTATTATATTAATTCTAAAAATTATTATTTTACATCGTAATGAAAAACGCTTACACCATCTGACTCGCACGACCCAATGTTAGCACTCCATCAATGTCGACGCTGATGTCGACGCCAACATCGATGCCGACACTCGCAGTATCTCTTCTGGGCCTAACAAATGGAAAATGTTATTAGATGTAAGTATATTTTGACAACAATTTCTACTTATCTCTTAACCATAACCAGTGTATCTTATGTTCGGAGGGGTTTGGATGACCTTCCTGGTACTGTTTGGTTAATCTACAAGATTGTTAAAACTTCATTTTGAAAGTTTCATGATTGGAAGACTTTGACAAATGAATTATAATTACTTGAATGTGTAAGTCTTAACCAATAAATATATGCAAGATGCACTAGGTTTTTAAATGTGTAAGTCTTTAATAAAAGTGAGTGTAATTTTATGACTTTATATATTTAACCTTTATTACCCTCACTTTCCTCCCAAATACGGTAACACATATTACGTTAATGAACCTTCCCTCCCTCCCAAACAAAGAAAATATAAATAATTTAATTCCCCGTCCTTCCTCTTCCATAAATGAACCTTCGCTCGTCCCATCCAAACATAGTGTAAGTGGCTAAAGGGTGCAAGAGCTTTTTTCCCTCGAGGGTATACGCTAGTCGAAAATTGACACCTTGCCCTATTATAGTAAAATTGTCACCCTCTAATCAACTACATACTCTCATGGGGACAAACGCCTCTAGAATATAGAGAATGTTGATGCAATTGCCTCTAGAATTTTGATGTTTTGATTTGAATAATATGTTTAAGGGAATTTGGTTAGTAGTGACCAAATAACTTGATCTTGGTTGAACAAGTCCAGTGAAGAGTCCAAACAAAGTCAAGGTTGACTTAAAGCTTAGAAATGAGTGAGAAGTCCAAGTAGAACAAGATACTTGGTAGGTTAGTGCAAAGTTCCAGTGAGTGAAGCTAGGCAGTAGAAAAGTCCTAGTGAGTGAAGCTAGGTAATTAAAAAGTTTTAGTAAGTGAAGCTAAACAGTGGAAAAGTTTTTGTGAGTGAAGTTAGGCAGTAACAAAGTCCTAGTGAGTGAAGTTAGGCAGTGGAAAAATCCTAGCTAGGTGTAGGAGAAACAAGTCTAAGTGGAGTCAACTGGGAGTTGATTGTTTGACAAACAAGTTCAAGTAGAGTCAACTAGGAGTTGATTGCTTGACAAACAAGTCCAAGTGGAGTCAGTTGGGAGTTGATTAGTTAACAAAAAAAATCTTGGAGGAGTGAACTCCAAGCATTGGAACTTAGTAGGTTTAGGTAAGCTAAGTACTAGGTCTTGCTTGTTTGTTTTGCAGGAAACAACAGCTAGACAAAGGCTCAAGCGAGACTAGTTCTGTAACGCCCCGCCCCTCCTGCTAGTAGGGGGGTTACTTACTTGCGAGGGAAACATACATGCATATTAAAATTTCTTTCTAAAGTAAAGCAGCGGAAGTATCATGAAGTCATGTGGAACATCAACATAAATAAACTTAGTACATGTCAACATAACATAAAATAACATAAGCAGGTCTTTTCTATTTTTCTTAGCCGAGCCACCACCACACACATCTCTTGCCTCTCCTGCGGCTCCCCTAGTTTATCCATTCTTTGCTTTTATCTGCGGTATAAGGAAAGTAAGCTATAAGCACACAGGCTTAGTAAGATCCTTTCCTACTCACAAAAACATATTTCATATCATAATCACATAAGCATATAACAATGAAGACATAATCATTTAAATATCGTATCATGTAAACAGAGCATCATCACATATCATATCATTAAGTAACATCATGCTATATCATATCATAAATAAAAGAGCATCATGTCATATAAATCATAAGAGCATATCACATCATAAAGAAATATCATGATATATCATATCATAAATAAAAGAGTATCATGTCATACAAATCATAAGGGCATATCATATCATAAATCATTATATCAATTTATATCATGTCATAAGAAGAGTCATGAGCATGTTAGAGCAAGTTTTAAGCTCTCCTAGGTCTTAATTCTCATCATGGCCGAAGCCCTAAAGTGCAATACATCAATGTTCCAAACAACATACAAGCATGAAACCCTAAGAAATCTTCCTACCTTTTCATAAGGAAAGTCATGAGCATGATAGCTTAAATTTTTAAACACTCCTAGGTCTTCATTTCTATCATGGCCGAAACCCTAATTCCCTAAGGTGGCATGCATTTAGGTTCCAATCAACATACAAGTGTGAAAACACTAAGTACTCTTCATAACATATTAATAAGCAAGTCATGATCATGGTAGACTAAATTTTTAACCTCTCCTAGTCAATTACTTCTATCATGGCCGAACACTTCATGAGCATGAATTTAGGTTTTAAGCTACATACAAGCATAAGAACACCAAACAAATCTCTTATCATAGGGTACATATCATAAGGACTTAGTGAGCATGTTGAGTTTAGGTGTAACGCCCGAAAAATTCTCAAAACTATATTAGAAATATTCTATAATTATTCTGGAATTTTTAGATATTTTTTCGGAATTTTTAGAGTAGCGGAAGTAACAAAAATAATTAGAAAAGTAAAATAGCTTAAGCAGGAATCGAACCCGGGACCTCTCGGGTCCGCTAAACCTTTAGACCGCTTAAGTAACCAGTTGAACCCAGCAGGGCCGTGCTGAAAGAAAGGGGAATCAATTATATTTATATTTAAGTTGGGCCGAGTTACCCACTTAATATAAATAGAAAGTTTAAGTGGGGTTTGGTTTATTTTTGTTTGGTTCGGCAACTTCTCCTCCCCTCCAACCCTCACCGTCGACGCCCCTTCTCCCTCCTCTTTCTCTCTCGGCGCACCAAACCTAGGGCCCCAGGGACATCTTCCGGCAGCGGCTCCGACACAAGGACTCTCCCCTCCGCGAGAGGAACGTGTTGGCGCAAGAAGACTATCGAAAGGATCGTCTTCTCCGGAAACCTAGCGACTAGAACCGTAAGGAAACTAGCGTACGAGGTAAGAAACCCCTCACCTGTAGTATAAGTAGCTTCCGTTTGGTTTTCTATGCATTAGTTAGTTATATGCAGATTCTTTTGCACATAGGGTGTATTTAACCCTCCTCGCAGGTTTAGGGATTTAGTGAGTACCTTTAGATGGGCCGGACACGTCTTTCCCCCTTCAGTTGGAGGTCTTAGATGTTGTCGGGTGCCTAGAGATAGTCTCTCTAATAGAGGGGAGAGTTTAAGCACACTAGATGTTCGATTAAATGATTAGCTCAGTAGAATGCAACTTAGGCATTTTTTTAATAGCTCAGTAAATGCAATAGAAGCATTTAAAATAGCTTAGTTAGCCTTACTATAGCTTTCATGGGACTACGGTCCAATGGGTGGGCTCCCACAGTCGCCTCTAGGTTCAGACAACCTAGCACTAGGTTCAGATAACCTAGTAATAGCAAGATAAGTAAATTCAGCTATATCAGTATTTTATTTTCAGTGGCACTGTACTGGACCAGATGTCCATTGGGCTGGGCTCCCACAGTCGTCGCTAGGTTCAGATAACCTAGTAAACCCTACTAAATGTGAGACTTGCAAACCCGGGTCTAGTTAGGGATGCGCACACAGCAAGTACAGTTGCCGCGCCCAAACAGCAGTATGATTACTATTTTCACTTATTATGATAATAGCTTTCAAATTCGTAATCTAGTTATGTGATTATAGTTTAAGTTCAGCACTAGCTCAGTTTTAGCTCAGTTTTAGTTTCAGTTTCAGTTTAGTTTCTCCTAGTTGATACCATGAGATAGCTCCATGCTTAGATTTTATTATGCATGCCATGTTTCAGTGTTATGCCATGTAACTTCAGTATGCCATGCTTTAACAAATTCAGAGCATGTTTATAAATAGCATTATTTAAAAACATGATTGCATTGTTACATGTTTTTGTGAGGTAGATGGTTTCTTACTAAGCTTAAAGCTTACAGATACTTTTTCCTTATACTGCAGATAAAGGTAAAGGGAAAATGGATTAGCAGAGGAAGCTGAAGGTCAATGCAGAGATGGTGTGTGTGGCAGGAACCTGGAATGAAGATCCTTAGGGAGTTTAGCAAATTAAGAACTTAGTTTCTTTTCTCGAGTACCTTTATGCACTTTTAGACCTTAGAATGTTTAAACCATGGAAGATTTGTTTAAGTTGTTAGTAATTATGTTAGAATGCTAGTTAATAGATGTTAGAACTTATTTCAATTGATTTTAGAACTCTTATATGAGATTTTGGCACGAACTAGTGCTGAAATCAGAGTTTCAGTGCGAAATCAGAAACCCAGATCGATCTACAGATCGATCAGAGTTGGGTTGTGCCACTGGATCGGTCAGCTGACCGATCCAGTCGCGAACAGAGAGTTAGCGTCTGTTATGGATCGGTCAGCCGACCGATCCAGATGCGAACAGAGGGTACAGAAGCTCACTGATCGGTCAGCCGATCGATCAGTCTGCAGACCGATCAGATTGAGTGTGGATCGGTCCACAGACCGATCCACCACATACTTGCTTATGCGATCGTCACCGATCGAGTCTTCCGTGCCAGTATCAAGCTGGATCGATCACTGGATCGATCCGACAGCCCAATCGATCCATGGGTCGATTGAAATGCCTGATTACAGCTAGCAGGTCATCCGAGAGGCATAGATTATCTTCCCTAGCATGTGTACAACTCCTAGGTACACTTAGAATATTAAGTTCAGATTTTACCGTAATCAGTTTAGCAAAATTTTAATCAATCCAGATTTCCGCAATAGTAATTTAGCACAGCATAATGTAGCGATCGGCCTCACAGCCTAGTCAGTAGGAGGCGGGTCGTTACATAGTGGTATCAGAGCAGTGTTCCATACTTCCTACACACACATCAGCATTGTACCTGCAGCTTCCAAGTAAGAACATCTCTCACTGTATTTATGTTTCTTGTTTTCATGTTATATATAACTAAAGCATGCTTGTGTATGATAGTATTTAACATGATAACAATAGTTACTTCATTATGATTGTGTTAGTTATGTATGTCCTCTATGTCTTTAGAAATGGCACGAGGACGCCCAGCTAGAAGGGCACCAGCTACTTAGCCCCAGCATGAGGCAGGCAGTTCAGTGCCTCCCCCAGACCTGACAGCATTGGTGGCTCAGTTACAGCAGCAGTTAGCTGAACAGCAGTAGGAGATAGCCACTCTTAGGGCTAATCAGCAGAATACTCCCACAGTCACCCCTGAACCTAACCTAGCAACCCCAGCATTTATAGAGGTTCCACCAGTCCAGCCTACAGCACCAGCAGCCCCAGTAGTAGAGGCAAAGAGGGAAGCTTACCTGATCCAGTGGCAGAGAGTTAAGCCCGAGAATTTCTCAGGCACTAGCGAACCATGGGATGCTCAAGCATGGTTCAAAACACTGGAGAGGACGATGGAGCTTTTGGACTGGCCGGAACAGGAAAAAGTGAAGTGTGCCTCTTTCTGCCTGACAGGGGACGCCAGTATGTGGTGGGAGAGAATCAGAGCGAAGCGCCCAGTAAACCAGATGACATGGGCAGACTTCGAGAAGGAGTTCTTTGAAGAATTCTTTCACATGCGGGTCACAAACCGCCACTACGACGAGTTCACTGAGTTTCGTCAGGGCAACCTATCAGTTGAGGAAGTCGTGAAGAAATTCAACAGGTTGGCTCGTCTATGCCCTGAATTAGTCAGCACAGAAAGGGAACGAATCTGGTTGATGCTCAAGATGCTGAGGCCGGAAATAGCAATGAACGTGGCTGGTGGCGTTCATAGGCCACAAACCACAGAAGAATTAGTGAGCAGTGCTCTAATCACTGAGCATTACCAGAATAGCATCAAGCAGCAGAAGCAAGTCCTCTCAGAAGCTAAAGGTCAAGGAGGCTCAGGCACTCAGAAACAGCAGGGCCACAGCTCCCATGGCTCTAATCGAAGCAACAAGCGCAAACCAGGGAGTTACCCAAAAGGAGGGCCAGCCAGCAAGCAGCCCAGCTATCCAAAGTGTGCTACTTGTGGGAAATTCTACCCTGGAGTTTGTCGTAAGGGCACACGAGGATGTTTTGAATGCGGACAGGAAGGGCATATGGCTAAGCAGTGTCCAAACAAGACCAGTCTTCCTCAGCCACAGCCGATTCAGTATGGGGCCAGCTAGCTCAGTTATATCAGATGCAGGCCGCTTTAGATGGTCCACATATCAGCCAGGGCAGATTAGAAGCCCCTCCAGCTACGACCAATGCGAGGATCTACTCACTGACCAGAGAGGACGTAGCAAATGCCTCGACAGTTGTTACAGGTCAGATTAGTATTTTATAGTAAAGTACAACTGTCTTATTTGATACTGGGGCAACCCATTCATATATATCCAGGGCATTTACCGAGAAGTTAGTAATACCTCCAGAGGTACTCAGTAGTCAGTTTCTGACGACACTACCTTCAGGCTAAATTATGGCATCCACGCACTGGCTCAGAGCAGTGCCAGTTGTTATAGCAGACAGAGAGCTCTTTTGCGATCTGATAGTGCTAAATATGACTGACTACGATGTCATCTTCGGAATGGACTTCTTGATCAGATACGGTGCCTCCATCGAGTGCCGTAAGCAGAAAGTCATATTCCAACCTGAAGCAGAAGCACAGTTCGAGTTCATCGGAGAACCCAAGAGAAAGGCCAAGAGGTTTCTCTCAGCTATGAAGGCCCAGAGACTAATGGATTCAGGGTGTACGGGATTTTTAGCACACGTAGTCAGTACCAGTCAGGACAAGGACCAACAGCTAGCAGAGGTCCAAGTCGTATGTGACTACCCAGCAGTCTTCCCTGAAGATCTACCAGGCATAGCACCAGACAGGGAGATTGAATTTGAGATAGAGCTCATTCCCGGTACCAACCCTATTTCCAAAGCGCCTTACCGCATGGCTCCAGCAGAACTGAAGGAACTTCATGAACAACTACAGGAGCTGCTTGACAAAGGCTTCATACGTCCTAGTCACTCACCATGGGGAGCGCCTGTATTGTTTGTGAAGAAGAAGGATGGAAGCATGCGCCTACCGAGCGCTGAACCAAGTCACAATCAAGAACAGGTATCCTCTTCCCAGAATTGATGACCTGTTCGATCAGCTAAAGGGAGCAGCAGTGTTCTCTAAGATAGACCTCAGATCAGGTTATCATCAGGTGAAGGTTAAGGAAGGGGACATACCCAAGACAACATTCAGGACTAGATACAGACATTACGAGTTCGTAGTCATGCCCTTTGGCATGACAAATGCTCCAGCTACTTTCATGGACCTTATGAACAGGGTATTCAGAGAATATTTAGATAGGTTCGTTATCGTGTTCATCGATGACATCCTTATTTATTCCAGAACTCAGGAAGAACATGTAGAGCACTTGGAAACAGTATTGCAGACCCTTCAGCAGAATCAGCTGTACGCCAAGTTCACCAAATATGAATTTTGGCTAGATCAGGTGTCCTTCCTGGGTCACATCATCTCAAAGGATGGTATCATGGTAGACCCCAGTAAGATAGAAGCTGTGAGCAACTTGAAAAGACCCAAGAACGCCAGTGAGATCAGAAGCTTTCTGGGATTAGCAGGCTATTACAGAAAATTCGTAGAGGATTTCTCCAGGATAGCCTCCCCACTGACAGCTCTTACCAGAAAGAACAGAAAATTTCAGTGGATAGAGGATTGTGAGAACAGTTTCAGCGAGCTGAAAAGGAGATTGACCAGTGCACCTATTCTGACTCTACCAGAGAACGCAGATAGCTTTGACATATATAGTGATGCCTCGAAGTTGGGACTAGGAGTAGTGCTGATGCAAGATGGCAAGGTGATCGCCTATGCCTCCAGACAACTTAAGGATTATGAGAAGAACTATCCTACTCATGACCTTGAGCTTGCAGCAGTGGTGTTCGCTCTCAAGATTTGGAGACATTACTTGTATGGAGCTCAGTGCAGAGTGTATACAGATCATCAGAGTCTGAAGTACTTCTTCACTCAGAAGGATCTGAATATGTGACAGCGCAGATGGCTAGAACTGGTCAAAGACTACGACAGAGATATCCTCTACCACCCAGGAAAAGCCAATAGGGTAGCAGATGCACTTAGCAGGAAGTCCAGCGCTACCTTATTATCTCTAGCAGCCATATCACCACCCCTACAGAAAGAGATCACAGATTTCGGTCTCGAACTCATAGTCGGACAGCTCTCTACTATGACCTTAGAGTCGACCTTGCTTGGTGACATCCAGACAGCTCAGGAACAGGATCCTGAAATTCAGAAAGTCAAGCAAGGATTAGCAGGAACAGAGAGCGGAGAATTCAGAGTGTCCGTTAGCGGGGTGTTGTATTTCGGTAACAGGCTATATGTTCCGGATCAGGAGGAACTACAGAGGAAAATTCTAGATGAGGCTCATAGGACACCCTATGCGATGCATCCTGGTTCCACCAAAATGTACCAAGACTTGAAGAAACGATTTTGGTGGCCTGGGATGAAGAGAGACATCGCTCGATATGTCAGCACCTGCCTCACCTGTCAGAGGGTCAAGGCAGAACATCAGAGACCAGGAGGAGTTTTGCAGCCTATTCAGATCCCAGAATGGAAGTGGGAAGACATTTCTATGGATTTCATAGTGGGACTACCCAGAACCACAAATGATTTTGACACCATCTGGGTAATAGTTGACAGGTTAACTAAATCAGCCCACTTCTTAGCTATCAGGATATCCTACTCCATGGAACAGCTAGCACAGTTGTATCTCAAGGAGATCGTTAGGCTACATGGAGTCCCACAAACCATTATATCAGACAGAGACAATAGGTTCACATCACACTTCTGGGAATGTGTACAGTCAGCTTTGGGCACGAAGTTAAAGTTCAGCACAGCCTTCCATCCTCAGACAGATGGTCAGACGGAGCAAGTAAATCAGGTACTCGAAGATATGCTCCGAGCATGTGCCCTAGATTTCAAGGAAAGTTGGTGCAAATATCTGAGCCTAGCAGAATTTGCATACAACAACAGCTATCAGGCTACTATCGGCATGACACCTTACGAGGCTCTCTATGGGCGGAGGTGTAGATCTCCAATCTGCTGGTATGAGAGTGGTGAACAGAAAGAACTAGAGCTTCAGACAGATCTAGTGGCAGATACCACAGCAGCTATACAGCAGATCCGCCAGAGGATAGAGACAGCTCAGAGCCGCCAGAAAAGCTATGCTGATATACGGCGCAGACCTTTAGAGTTCTCAGTTGGGGATTCAGTGTTCCTCAGAGTAGCTCCCATGAAGGGAGTAATGCGGTTTGGGATAATGCGGTTTGGGAAAAAGGGCAAGCTAAGTCCCAGATATGTGGGACCATACCTTATCAGCAGAAAAGTGGGCAAGGTAGCATATGAGCTGGAGCTACCCCAGGAAATGTCAGCTGTCCACAATGTATTTCATGTCTCTATGCTGAAGAAGCATACCCCAGATGCCACCCAGGTGATTGAGCCCCAGTCGGTACAGATCCGCGAAGACCTCAGCTATGACAGTCGGCCTATTCAGATAATAGACCGAGCAGTTAAGAAATTGTGGAACAAGGAAGTACCATTAATCAAAGTCATTTGGCAAAATCACACAGCAGAAGAGGCAACATGGGAGACAGAAGCCAGCATGAGACAGAAGAACCCAGAGTTATTCTAAGTTCGAGGATGAACTTTTTATAAGGTATGGGGGATTGTAACGCCCAAAAAATTCTCAAAACTATATTAGAAATATTCTATAATTATTCTGGAATTTTTAGATATTTTTCCGGAATTTTTAGAGTAGCGGAAGTAACAAAAATAATTAGAAAAGTAAAATAGCTTAAGCGGGAATCGAACCCGGGACCTCTCGGGTCCGCTAAACCTTTAGACCACTTAAGTAACCAGTTGAACCCAGCAGGGCCATGCTGAAAGAAAGGGGAATCAATTATATTTATATTTAAGTTGGGCCGAGTTACCCACTTAATATAAATAGAAAGTTTAAGTGGGGTTTGGTTTATATTTGTTTGGTTCGGCAACTTCTCCTCCCCTCCAACCCTCACCGCCGACGCCCCTTCTCCCTCCTCTTTCTCTCTCGGCGCACCAAACCTAGGGCCCCAGGGACATCTTCCGGCAGCGGCTCCGACACAAGGACGCTCCCCTCCGCGAGAGGAACGTGTTGGCGCAAGAAGACTATCGAAAGGATCGTCTTCTCCGGAAACCTAGCGACTAGAACCGTAAGGAAACTAGCGTACGAGGTAAGAAACCCCTCACCTGCAGTATAAGTAGCTTCCGTTTGGTTTTCTATGCATTAGTTAGTTATATGCAGATTTTTTGACACATAGGGTGTATTTAACCCTCCTCGCAGGTTTAGGGATTTAGTGAGTACCTTTAGATGGGCCGGACACGTCTTTCCCCCTTCAGTTGGAGGTCTAAGATGTTGTCGGGTGCCTAGAGGTAGTCTCCCTAATAGAGGGGAGAGTTTAAGCACACTAGATGTTCGATTAAATGATTAGCTCAGTAGAATGCAACTTAGGCATTTTTTTAATAGCTCAGTAAATGCAATAGAAGCATTTAAAATAGCTTAGTTAGCCTTACTACAGCTTTCATGGGACTACGGTCCAATGGGTGGGCTCCCACAGTCGCCTCTAGGTTCAGACAACCTAGCACTAGGTTCAGATAACCTAGTAATAGCAAGATAAGTAAATTCAGCTATATCAGTATTTTATTTTCAGTGGCACTGTACTGGACCAGATGTCCATTGGGCTGGGCTCCCACAGTCGTCGCTAGGTTCAGATAACCTAGTAAACCCTACTAAATGTGAGACTTGCAAACCCGGGTCTAGTTAGGAATGCGCACACAGCAAGTACAGTTGCCGCGCCCAAACAGCAGTATGATTACTATTTTCACTTATTATGATAATAGCTTTCAAATTCGTAATCTAGTTATGTGATTATAGTTTAAGTTCAGCACTAGCTCAGTTTTAGCTCAGTTTTAGTTTCAGTTTCAGTTTCAGTTTAGTTTCTCCTAGTTGATACCATGAGATAGCTCCATGCTTAGATTTTATTATGCATGCCATGTTTCAGTGTTATGCCATGTAACTTCAGTATGCCATGCTTTAACAAATTCAGTGCATGTTTGTAAATAGCATTCTTTAAAAACATGATTGCATCGTTGTATGTTTTTGTGAGGTAGATGGTTTCTTACTAAGCTTAAAGCTTACAGATACTTTTTCCTTATACTGCAGATAAAGGTAAAGGGAAAATGGATTAGCAGAGGAAGCTGAAGGTCAATGCAGAGATGGTGTGTGTGGCAGGAACCTGGAATGAAGATCCTTAGGGAGTTTAGCAAATTAAGAACTTAGTTTCTTTTCTCGAGTACCTTTATGCACTTTTAGACCTTAGAATGTTTAAACCATGGAAGATTTGTTTAAGTTGTTAGTAATTATGTTGGAATGCTAGTTAATAGATGTTAGAACTTATTTCAATTGATTTTAGAACTCTTATATGAGATTTTGGCACGAACTAGTGAAATCGAGTTTCGAAATCGAACCCGGATCGATCTACGATCGATCGATTGTTAGCACCGATCGGCCACCGACCGATCCAACGTAGAGTTGGCGTCATATGGATCGGCCACCGACCGATCCGATGCTAACAGAGAGAAGCTCACCGATCGGCCACCGATCGATCGCTGAGTTATTGATCGGTCTACCGACCGATCAGGTGCCTCGGATCGGCCGGAGACCGATCCACCGCATACGTAAGCGATGTGCCTCGGATCGGTCGAGACCGATCCAGCCGCATACAGAATTGAAATAGCTTATGGATCGGTCAGCCGACCGATCCAGAGTCTTCTTCCGTGCCAGTATCAAGCTGGATCGATCACTGGATCGATCCGACAGCCCAATCAATCCATGGGTCGATTGAAATGTCTGATTGCAGCTAGCAGGTCATCTGAGAGGCATAGATTATCTTCCCTAGCATGTGTACAACTCCTAGGTACACTTAGAATATTAAGTTCAGATTTTACCGTAATCAGTTTAGCAAAATTTTAATCAATCCAGATTTCTGCAATAGTAATTTAGCACAGCATAATGTAGCGATCGGCCTCACAGCCTAGTCAGTAGGAGGTGGGTCGTTACATTAGGTCTTAAGCCTTCCTAATCTTTTATTCACACTTTGGCCAAAAGTTCAAGAGCATGGATCTAAGTTTTAGGTAAGCATACAAGCATAAGAAACATTAACTAACTCCTATACTATGATACATATCATAAGAACATGGTGAGAATGCTTAGTTAGGTCTTAAACTTCTCTAAATCTTTTATTCAAGTCTTGGCCGAAAGTTTCAAGAAGTGACCTTAAGTTTTTAAGCATCCTAACCTCATGGAAAACACATAAACAACTTGTACCACAGGTGAGGGGATACTTACATCCTCTTGCTTGTTTTTCCTAAGGAAGATGGTACCCTTGTGAAGGGGAAGAAGAAACTTCTCCTCCTAGTTCTCTCTTTTCTTCTCTTGCTTGTAAGGAGTAGATCTTGAGGACTCCTTCTTGTGAATTAGTTTTCTTAGCAAGAAAAACCTTAGCTTGGATTTTCGGAAATGAGAGAGGGAGAGGTTTAGGTCTCGGTGGAGGAGGAAGAAGGAGAAAGATGGAGGAGGAAGAAGAAGAAGGAAGAAGTAGCCAAACTTTCTCTCCTTTCTCTTCTCATTCTTATTTATTCTCAATGAGGATGAAACATGTCCCAATTCATCCCTTCACTCCTCTACTCTCTCACCCTCTTAATTCCCACGAAAATAGAGAAAAAGAAGGAAGAAAGACAACTTGTCTTTTGCTTGCTTCTTTTCTTAACCAAGAGAAAGAGGAGGAAAGTCACTTGTCTTTCTCTTGTTCCCTTATTTAATCATACTCTTTATCTTTATCTATAATTTCTATTCCTTGCTATTCATGTGTCATTCATGATTCTAGTGGTTATCATACACTAATTTAACTTTATCATTTGTGGGAGGTTCAAGGTTCAAACCTTAACCTCTCTTTCTTTTTATTTCTTTTTGGTTCTATTTCCATTTCCCTTTTATTCTAAAAGAAAAATACCCATAGGTATAGCTTATTATTTTCATGGGTGTTACAAGTTCGGGACTAGAGAATACAGTCGACTGGAAGGAAATATAGTTGGCCAAAGAATATTATCAACCGTAAGGAAATATGGTCAACCGAAAGGCAACCATAGTTACCCAGGTGACCATATGGCTTCCAATCAAACGGAGAAGTGCCAATCGAGTTGTATAAAAGGGGAGTTGATGGAGCGTCTTCCAACAACTCTTGCAAATATCCTTCTTCGTGCTTGTGCTCAGAAAGTGCTTCAAACTCTACTCGTGTGGTCCCAAAAGCGCCGAGAGGAGTGTCATGGCATTGAGGCCTTCAGATCGGATATACTTGAGTTTGCTTTTACTTATATACTTATTGTTTATCTTGCTACTCATTTTTATATTTGTGATTACCTTACAAGTCTGTAAGAGGTTTTTCCACCTCCAGAAGAACTCTGAAAAAGAGATACACATAGTGGACTCACGTTGAGTGCATATGCCTTAGATGTACTAACCCTGAGGATTATGAACCAAGTAAAAATCTAGTTTCTTTTATCTTTTCTATATTGGTATTTATTATTCCACTATGCTAAAAATGACTTTGATAGAAAATAAAAAAAATGATAAAATGACGGTTATGCTATTCACCCCTCTTTTATCATCGAACAAGATTCTACAGTGAACAGTAGAAAAAAAATATTGATTTCATTTTATTTTCATCTTGTGACCATCCATATCACTATCCACTGTGACCTTATAGGCACATTGATCACAATGATTTCACCCAATCACCTACACATTGACATAATCATTCAAACTCTTCTCACAGTAACCATCATGACCTTCTTCGACAACCTCATCTAGCGACCTCACTTGCACACTTGAGCCCTTATCGATAACTCTTAATCAAGCTCACATATTCTTATTTGGTTCTAAGTTGATTTATTTTGAGGCTAAATCATTCCATAAAGAATTTCTCTCTATCCACTCTTTATTGAAGAAAATAAGGAAAGCTCTCCATGAAATAAAGTTTTCTTCTAAATTACATCAAGTGATTAATAGACTAAGAGTGTGTTTGTTTAAAGTTATCATACATAACCTTGGCTATATAATTATCAGATAATTACATGAACAAGGTTACGAAGAATAAAATAGAATTTAATATTGATTTTGAGAAAAAAAATTATTAACCTTGAAATCACGTAAAATCTCACACTTACAAGGTAATCACATTCCAAGTTATATCCCTCATTTGCTCACGTGGTGAGCATGCTCCATTACTTGGGAATCACTCATTACATGAATCAAACAGGATTAAATAACATAACTTTAGGTAGATAACTAAGGTTATTAATAATAACCTTAATCAAACATGCCCTTAGAGTATACCATAATTATTCAAGTGGACAGCGGAGGGTGAAATGAAAGAACTTGCAAAACCTAAACCGCATAGATTCTAAGAAGCATATAAGAATTCACATATAGGAAATATAAGAACATATGAGCATGGATATAGTTTCAACAATTAATCATGGCACAACAACATAAAGAATAACCAAAGACAAAGGAACCTTATTAAAGAGACATCCTTGTCTTTTGTATTATCCAGAAATAAATCCTGAAGAAGAAGAAGAAGCGGCGCGGAAGAAAAAGAAAAGTCTTCCAAGGGGCTTAGGGTTGACGGTGCTGAAAAAACTCTAGGTTTAATGGGGAACCATGAGTTGTGTCAAGATGATACCCTAAACTCTTGGAATCAACCCTATATATAGTGGACATCTATTATCAACCTATATGGTATGGGTTATGACGGATAGACCCAGAAGGTAACGTGGCGGTCAAAGTCAAGATGACGTATCAATCCTACTCCAAAAGGAGTAATATCCCCTTGTTTGGCTTGGATCAGTTCCCCAATATTAAAATCCTTGGGTTAACCAGACCGAGTTTTAATCCAACCAGAAGAAGATGGTCAGTCATTAAGCCAAGCAAACTAGGGAATATAATGTCTTAAGGGTGATCGGATCTTAGGGAGGTTTTACATAGTGGGTAGAATTACTAACTCACTCTACAACATATCAATCATAAATAATAGTGTGTGTGTGCATGCGTTCGGTCTTAAAGTCAAGGCGAGCATATATGCACTGATTGTACGAATATTTGGCTAGGTTAAAGGCCCTTAGCCTTATTAATTTCCATATATGCGACCGACTGGATAAAGCCCAACCAGGATAAAGACGCTCAGCTGCATCAGTTCCTATATGTGTAACCGACCGGATAAAGCCTAGCTAGGATAAAGGCACTCAGCCTCATCAGTTCCCATATGTGTAACTGATCGGATAAAGCCTGGTCGGGATAAAGATGCTCAACCTCATCAATTCCCATATGTATAACCGTTCAAATAAAGCCTAGTCAGGATAAAGGTGCTCTGCCTCATCAACTTGCACATATGTAACTGGCCGGATAAAGACCGGCCTGGTTAAAGACACTCAGCCTCATCAATTCCCATATATACGACTGGTTGTCTGGGCTTAAGGCCCTCATCTTCATAAAACTTTCCAAGTACGCCCAACCAAAGTGCACATACATCCAATCAAGCATGATCGGGCATACAACACTTATCAAAAGGATTTCTCGGGATCTCGATACACTCTACCATTCTCCAGTAAGTATATTAATATTGGGTAAGATATAATTGAGCAGCTTAATCTGACATAGGGCAAAGGAATATACAGAATGCAACTGAATGATTTAATAAAAGAGGTCGACTTAAGGACCGACTGAGATATATTCAACGCATCAGCCAAACAAATAGGCTGGCTTAAGGACCGACTGAGATATATTTAGCACATCAGCTAAACAAGCAGGTCGACTTAAGGAATGGCTGAGATATATTCAACGCGGATTACATCAGCCAAATAAAGAGACTGGCTTAAGGATCAGCCGACATATACTCACTAAACAAGTAGAAGACAATATTTTAACAATCTGTCAGGGTTGTCGGGGAATATTCCTTGGGTACTTCTTGAGGAGGTTAGTTATGATGGCATACTCCCTCGACAATTTCATTAAGGGTCTAAGCTATAAATGATAAAAGAGGTATATCTGTGGGTAGAAAAAAGATTCCTCAGACTGTTACTGCATATCATCCAGACTATACTTTTTCTATCACTTAACAAACTCTGACGCACAATGCCATGATCACGGAGGTTGTAAGAGGTGGTATATAAAGGAGGATCCTCTCCGTTGGCAAGATACACATCATCTGCATCTGAAACCTACACTAGCATGTATTTACTACTATTCTTCATTTCACTCGCCGGAGATCATACTGACTTGAGTGTTGAAGGGTCTTACCAAGGATTCCTTCTCTAGTCTTTGGTCACTAACACTTTGTTGGATCGTTTGAGTGTGTGCAAGATCTAAAGGAAATCGCCTTCTCGAAGGAGGTCTTCTCTTTGTCAACGATCAAGCCATCATCACCACTGCACCATCTCCTCATCTCTCAGACAGGATCACCATAGATGATAATAGATACGGGACTATAAGTTCTACACATACAAGGTCTACATCCAACAATCGAAACCCAATAAGCCTAAGTTAGATCACTTTAATGGGTTTAGTTTGTACTCATATGCATAATTTATAATTAAGCCCACCAATTAGAGATAATAACTAATAATCTCCCATTTGGGCTACTTGTGAGTTCTATATAAAATACAAGTAAAACTTTAGTTGATATTAAACTTTATGAATACAAAATATGCCTATAAACAATCTAATCCATTAACTTCATTGGTATATGGTTAAAGAGGTTATATCTACTATATTGATCGTAACAAGCCCCAACAATAATCACAATACCAATGTCATTAATGACATAAATCAAAATATAGATGTGTAGAGTAAAAATTATATGAAATGTGATAAGTACATATTAATTTTCAACTGGTCCTAAAATAACTTCAAAAAAGGTCAATCATATTTGCGAAATACTTTACATTAACTATAATACCAAATCATGATCAACTTATGATTCCAAAAGGAATCTGTATTATATTTACAAATACTAAATGTTAAACAACAGTAACAAATGATGAAATCATAGTCAGAGTGTCAAACAAACATATAAATTCTCATTAATATTTTAAACTTAAATACGTACAATAATCAAAACAAATATTTGTCTTTATTATCAAATATAGAGCAATAAATATAGACTCATACTAGATGAGTTATTTCATTAGAAGGACTCTTAGATCCACAACATGCATATGAAACACCTTAGACACCAAGCCTTTGGTGAGTGGATCAGCCAACGTGGAATCTGTGCTGATATGCTCTACCATGATTTGACAATTCTGAACTCTTTCTTTAACCGCTAGAAACTTGATATCAATATGCTTAGATTTCAACGAACTACAGTTGTTCTTGGCATAAAATTATGTGATTTTATTATCACAGTAGATTTTCAGTGGTCTGTCAATGCTATCAACGATCTGGAATATTGTGATGAAGTTTCGAATCCAAATTCCGTGATTGGATGCTTCATAGCATGTTACCAACTCTACTTCCATAGTAAAAGTGGATACTAGCATCTGCCTAAGGTTCTTCCAAGATATAGCCTCTACAGCAAGCATGAAGATATAACCTGAAATGGACCTTCTACTATCCAAACATCCAGGAAAATCGGAGTCTGAATGTCCAATCACTTCTAGGTAATCTGATCTCTGATATGTGAGCATATATCCTTTAGTTCTTTACAAATACCGCATCACTCTCTTAATCATTTTCTATTGTGATGGTCCTGGGTTACTAACATATCTGTCTAACATCCCCACTATAAATGTAATATCTAGTTGAGTACAAACTTGTGCATAAATCAGACTTTCCACTGCTGATGCATATGTGAATTGTTCCATCTCATTTATTTCAAGTTCAAGCCATGAACACTGTACAGGTTGAACTTGTCACCTCTTGACACAGGTGTGTCATCAGGTATACAGTTTTACATATCATACCTTATAAGCACCTTTTCAATATAGGTCTGTTATGAACTTCCAAGAATCCCTTTTGAACGATCATGACAGATCTGTATGCATAAACAAAGGATACTTCACTGAGATCTTTTATTTCAAAACTACCAGAGAGAAATGACTTGATTTCATGCAGCAAACTCTTATTATTGCTTGTAAGTAACATATCGTCCACGTATAAAATAAGTATAACAAACTTGCTCTCACTGAACTTAACATATATGTACTGATCAATGGAGTTCTCCTTAAATCCAAATAAGATAACCACTTGATCAAATTTTCGGTACAACTGATAGGATGTCTGTTTTAAACCATAAGTGAACTTCTTTAATATACATACTGGGTGTTTTGAGTCCTTAGACTCAAAGTTCTCTGATTGCACCATATATATAAGCTCCTTTATGTCTCCATTGAGGTATGCAGTTTTTACATTCATTTGATGTAGCTTCAAATCATAATGAGCTACAAGTGTCATGATTACACTAAAGGAGTCTTTCGTTAACATAGGTGAGAAAGTCTCCTTGTAATCAATACCTTCACTACAAGAAAAACCTTCATAGACATCGGTGGAACAACAACGGTTTTAAGTAAATTTCGATGTCTTTGAGTATTTTACATCGGGTTTTCCAAAAACTGGTGTCTATGAGCGTAGATTTTCACTCATAGACATCGGTTTTTTTAGCCGATGTCTATGAGTGCCTTTTTTTCGTTAATAGACATCGATTTTAACAGCGGTTTTTAAAACCCGGTGTCTATGATAGCTTCCTTGTTCTATCTACGAAATCGGATAGTAAAAAACCATTGTTAAAAGTGGTGTTAATGAACCAAAATAAAATAATTTAATTTTCCCACCAATACTTAGCCAAAATTTGTAATACTTCACTTCACTCTTCCCTCCAAACCTAAACCTATATCGTGCCGTCCACCGTATACCATCGCGACACCACCACTACTTTCTTCCTCACCATCTCCCTCTTCCCCTTCCTAGATCTATGAAAGATGGCGTCTTTTTTGTGGACGGAGGAGGATGTGCTATGGTGCTGCGGCAGCAAGCGTTTCGCCAAGGAGCTTGCCTCCGCCTCGCCGTTTTCCGGCCTTCACCACGCAATCCAGTCCGCTTGCGGGATCTGGTTCAACAAGGTTGCAACTTTTCCCCCGTCTTCTCTACTCTCGATCACCCTCGTCGACCCCTTTCCTCACCTTCTAATTCTTCAGATCGACATCGCCGGATGGCTCGAGGCCTTCGCAGCTCACCCACCGATCGGATCCATCTCTACCTCCGTTTCGCAGTCACTATTCTTCCAATCCCTCTCATTCCTTTTTCTATTCTGGAATCCTTTTAACTATTTATTGTTGGCCAGATTAGGTGGTCCAAGGAAGAACAATCTGCTGCAATGGCTACTTCCAATGATACCACGTTGCAGGTGGATCTGATAATGTTCCCCTCTTTATTTTAGAGATCATTCTTTTAATTTGAGATTTGAATTCTTTTTCTTTCATCAAACTGTAGGAATTGGTGGACTGGAATATCCGTTACCAGGAGAAGTTTGGGTTTGTGTTCCTCATCTACGCCTCTGGAAGGGGCACGCTGGAGATCCTTGTTGAATTGAAGGTAAATTGCTAAAAGAATAAGTTTAGTTTGGTCATCTCTTGTTCATGCCTCATGTTTCAACTTCAGAAAAATGGTTTGGTTTCACATTTACTCTTCAAACACAGTAGATTTGAATGTCGGGTAAGACTATGGTTGTGTCTTAAGGTTGAAGCTCTTATAATATCTTAATCTTCACAATATAATTGTCATCTTAATAACAAGATACATATTACATGTAAGCCATGATGATTATGAGTCTAGCTCACCTCCTATTGTCCATTTTTTCGTCTCGAAGAATCGACTAACTAAATTTAGATATCAAACTATGCAGACTTCGTCAAGCTTTGCATAGAAATTGGAAATCGTGACTGAGAGAAGAACCTTCTTGATGTTATAAATTAGCACAATATGCTTATTTTCCTGGCTGGCTAGATCATCTTCTTAACATTATCATGCTATATATAAGCCATGATCGACACCCCTTCCCCTTCCCCTTCCTAGATCGACGCCACCACCACTTTCCTCCTCGCCACTGGCATTCCGGTAATTTTTCCTTTATCCATCGTCGCTACTAAAGTCCTTCCTCATCTTCGATAGTTTCATCTTCTTGATCTCTTGATTGCAAGTATTAATTGATTGATGCATACAATGTGTTTGATGAATTTCCTCAAACACTACCCTGAGTTGATTTTATCATTTTTGTTTGCTAGATTGAGGAGTTGTTATTTCCTATTGCTAAGTTGGTTTTATGTATTCCTTGAACTATCAAGTTTCTTTTATGTATATGCTAATTCTTTTCACTGATATGTCATGTTTTCTGATTTATAAATTTACCTCTTTTTGTTGTTGTTGTTTCTACAGGATTTGTGTGTTGCGCTTCTTAGACGCACTACATATACAACTTAAAGGCTTTGATCATTAAGTGAGTATTTTCTTTTGACCTTCTTGTTAAATTGATTCATGACCAAGTTAATTATGATCATTAAGGATTCACCAGCCTCTCCCTCAGCTGCGGCGGCTTTAGCCGAGACCACGGATGGGCCTACCAACGACGAAGGGAATCTCTCCGATGCCAAAGGGCTTGCCAAGGAAGCTGCTTTCTTGTTCCAGAACCGGCAGTTCCAGGAGTGCGTTGAAATATTGAGCCAGATTTTTGATAAAAAGAGAGGCGATGCAAAGGTGTGTCTAATTTATCTTTCGTTATACTGTGATTCTGCTGTCTAGTACATTTCTGGTTAGGGGGATTCCGAATACTAATTCTCAATGGAAAGTGATGCTCGAATGATGGCTTAACAGTTTGTAGAATAGATAACTGAATAAGACAAGTCTCTCTTAGTCCAATAATTACTTCAAGCATTTATACTAATCTTCTAGCATATGCAGACACTACTACATATCCAAGCTATAAGCAAACAAAAGGTCCTTTATGATGAAAAATATATAAGATTTTGAGGCTTAAAAAATAGTGAAAAGATAAACAGAGCTTGTACATGGCTTAATGACCTAAGGATATCTTTTATGAAATTGTAGCAAATGCATGACGGATGTAATTCTGCGGTGAGACCAACAAGTAAGAGTAACAGGATTTTAACTTTCTCTATGGTCAACCTTGCATAACGGAACTTGTAGATTCCTACTCTGTGTTGTTTGCTATAAAGAAGAGTGTACTGTAATCATGTGTGAGCTATGGATATTGTATATTTCAGAGTCAAAGTCATCAGCCTGCATTAACTTTAGCGTCTAAATATTAGATGTTAAGTTGTTAAGATTAAACCTCAAGGGGCCCTCCTCACCTTTTCTTGCACCTGATCTTTCATAAGACTTCAACTCCTAGTGTGTTTAGCATTTGCATTCTAGATAAATACTTAGATTTAGTGTTTTTAGAATGTTTATGTTCTGTGAACTGTTGTGATAATGGAACCTGTTGTCTACTTGTTTATTTCTTCACTTTGATTATCATTTGTCATTGATTTAATCTGTATTTTAGTTGAAATATAATTCGACTTCAACTCTTAAGGATTTTACACTGACTATATTTTACTTGGTTCTTCTCCATACGAAAATCAATTGACCAGTTATTATACAAATCAAGAATGTAAAATTCCTCAAATTTGTTCTATTTTAATTGAAATCTCATTGCTTCCCAAAGATGACAATGATCCAATGATTCTTTGCTGGGTTTGATATGAAAGAAGAAATTGCATATTTGGTATCCACACTTCTACTTTTTGTGCGAAGGCTTTTACACTGTTTGTCTTTAGGTCTCCCTAATAGTTGCAACTTAGGGTTTGATAATGTTTCTTCATGTCAAAATGTATTAATTGGCTGCTACATGAAACATGTCTATTTTTTCCTCTAAGTATTTCTATTTTAACTAATATCTTACTCATTTTTAAAGTACATGATGATTTGTTGTTGACATGCATACAAAAGAAGAGAAGTTTATTTACTATGTGTAGTTCTTGTTTGTGTGAACCTTAATCATTTTCTATTTATTTCAGGTTCTTCATAACATTGCTATTGCAGAATACTTTTGAGATGGTTGCACTGATCCTAGGAATCTCCTTGATGCATTAAACAAGGTTAAAGTAAGTTTACTGAATCACAAGTAATTGGTTTTTAAAATTAATTTATGAAGATAATTTCTCATCTTCATACTGACATTCTTGAGGAAACAAATTATTAAACATTAAAGCTATAATCATATTAAACATATGATATTATATGACATGATTATACTTAACATAAATGATGAGGTTAAACATGATCTTTAGAATCATCCATTCTTCTATAGCAGAAAAGTCTGTTGTTCCTTGGGAATCATGTCTTCTCCAAATCATGGTATTTTGAATATTGCTAATATTTTATTATCTATTTCATGTAATTCCACCATTTTCTCTATCTTTTTTTTCAAAGTTGGAAATAATTTAATCCATGTTTATTCATTCAGTCAATATTCTATGATTTCTTAAACTAGCATTGTTCTTGCAACTGAAAAGATATTTTACATGCACTCTTTGATTAATAACTATATTGGTTATAGGAGCAGAGTGAAGAGCTTGCGCATACTTTTGTGGACCAGATTGACTCTGAGAATAGCTGCCTAGGCTATATGGTTTCAGGGTCTAAAGCTAATAGTGCTTCAATTCATCAAAGTGCTGCTATAAATAGCAGTAGAGTTGTCCATGCCTAAGAGTTTGATGTTTCAGTAACAATGCCGAATATTGTATGTAGTTCAACGCATTTTGTCAAAATTCTTCTTTCCATAATTAGTGAATGAGTTAATAAATTTCTCTCTTCTTAGTGTTTTTGTTAATTTGGTTTTTCACAGGCAATCATTCTCTACCATATCCATGAGTATGCACAGTCATTATCTGTTCTCAAAAAGTTGCTCCAGAATATCGAGCCAATTGAAGAGGCATGCCTTAATTTAACCATCTTATGAGTTATTGATAAGATGATTCTTTTTATTCTGCCTTACTATTTTTTCCTATGCAGCAAATAGCTCTCCGTGTATGCCTTCTTCTACTGGATGTTGCATTAGCTTGTGAAGATATTTTACAAGTCTCAGTAAGTTTCTTTGTAATCAACACCTTTTACTTTTTTATTTTCCTCAATGATGTCTCTTTTATTTTTTTTTAAATTCACAAAATGAAAGTGCTGCAATATCTATTTTTATGTGTTGTTATAGTTTACAAATCTCAAGTACTCTAGAGTTGAAATTGATGAAGTGCAGTTCGAGTGGGCTGAATGCATGCTAGATTACATTTGAGTAGGAAAGGTATTTGATTTTTGAAAACTTTGGATGATGCATGCATTTGCATGGAATGTAAATTGCAGATGCTACCTTGATGTGTACAATATCTATTACCTTTTGATGTTGTAAAAAGAATATTTGTGTATTTTATGGATACTGAATTGATGTGTACAATATCTATTACCTTTTAATGTTGTAAAAAGAATATTTGTGTATTTTATGGATACTGAATTGATGTGTACAATATCTATTACCTTTTGATGTTGTAAGAAGAATATTTGTGTAATTTATGGATATGGACTTGATGTGTACAATATCTATTATCTTTTTATGTTGTAAGAATAATATTTATGTGTTGGTTACATGGATATTGACTTGGTGTGTTTAGATACACCGATGTATAATAATATTAACTAAATTTTGTACTATTAAAATATTGTATAATATCGAGTTTTCACTGTTTCGAAAATCGAATCGGTGTCGTTAAATAATACTGATATTACATCGATTTTTCACCGCTGTCAAAATCGATGTCATTAATTGATATTACATCAGTTTTACATCGTTGATGGAATTGGTGTTGTTAATATTACATCAGTCGTAAATCGCTGCCAAAACTGGTGTTATTAACATATATTACATCGGTTTTACATCGTTGCTGAACCGGTGTTGTTAAGTGATACTACACCGGTTCATAATTAATTCAAAAACCGGTGTCGTTAAGTGATACTACATCGGTTATAACCCGATGTCTAAAATGGTCGACCTTTTACATCGCCTTCATAGACATCGGTCGATTTTGTAATAGACAACGGTGGAAAACCGATGTCTATGAGAGTTTTTCTTGTAGTGCTTCTTTCTGAGTGAATCCCTTGGCAATAAGAGGAACCTTATACTTTTCGACATTGCCCCTTGAATTTCGTTTGGTTTTAAATATTTATTTACAACCAACAAGTTTCTTACCTTCAGGCAACTCGACAAGTTCTCAAACGTCATTGTCTGTCATAGATTTTAACTTTTCTTGCATAGCGTTAATCCACCTTTTAAGGCTAGAGCATTACTTGACTTCTTGGAAAGCTGTAGGATCACTTTTCAACCCTATGTAAAAATCATTCTCTTGAAGATAAACATAATCATGAGAATTCGTGGTTTTCTATTCCCTTGTGGATCGCCTCGATGGCACTTGTATTTGAGGTGGTTGAGGTACTTGCTCATCAATATGAGACAATACTTCAATTTCAGTGGCAGGCTCCTCCAATTACATTGGAGATGTCATATGAATATCTTGGTTTACTACGTTCACTGGATGTGTGATACCCATAATATACGATATAGTAATCACACCGCTACTGATCACACTAGTAGTGACCACAGGAGGATTGTCAGCACATTCATCAAAAGATACTTCCCTGACCTTATCACTCCCACTGTTCTCAATGAACTTGACATTTCCCATTTCGAAGAAGGATCTATTAGAGGGGTCATAAAAATTTATATCCTCTTGACTTCTTAGATTATCTTACAAAATTATAGCTAACCGTTCTTGAGTAAAGTTTCCTTTCATTAGGCTTGTAAGACCTAACTTTAGCTGGACAACTCTAGACATGTAAATGTCTAATGCTAGGCTTCCTACCCATCCACACCCCGAATAGGGTTAAAGTTACTGTCTTACTATATACTCTATTAAGTAGGTAAACTGCAATCTTGAGTGCTTCACCCCACAAAGACTCTAGTAGAGAAGTGAAAGTCATCATACTTATTACCATATCTTTTGGGGTTTAATTACGATGCTCAGCTAAACTATTCTGACTGGGTGTATCAGACATGGTATATTAAGGCACAATTCCACACTCAACAAGGTAGTTTGTTAAAGGTCCTGAATGTTGTTCACTTGATTCATCATATCGACCATAATATACACCTCCACAATCTAATCAGATGTCTTTAATTTTCTTACCTAGCTGAAGTTCAACTTCAGCTTTAAAAATTTTGAAGAAGTCTAAAGATTGTGATTTCTTATGAATAAGGTACATATAGACAAATTTGGAATAGTCATCTATGAAGCTAATAAAATATGTATGTCCATTCTAAGATTCCTTAAGAAATGATTCACAAATATTCGTATGTATTAGCTCTAAAACGTCACTACAATAGATAGCCCCCTTGTTCGTCTTGTTAGTTGTCTTTTCCTTAACACACTCTATGCAAATATCAAAGTCTGACATCTCAAGGGAATCGAGAATTCCATGTGACATTAACCTTTTTATACATTGTTTAAATATATGTCCTAAATGTCTATGCCACAACATAGAAGAATTTTCGCTGGTTAATTTGCATTTCATATCTATACTATACATTATTACGTTATCAACCGTAAGAGTAAAGGTATTCAATTTAAAAAGCTTATCAACCAAGAAACCATTATCAACCAACATTGAATTAAAAAAAATACTAAAAATTCCATGTCTAAATGAATAAAAATAACCTGATTTGTCTAAACAAGAAATTAAAATTAAATTTTATCAAAAAAATGATGCAATAAATGTATTTTCTAAATCCAGAAAGACATTAGTTCCTTAATAAAGCCTAAAAACACTAATTGACTCGACTTTAACATTCTTTCCATTTCCTATATAGATGTATCTTTCATCATCAAGCGAAAGTCAGCTCTTGACACAACCCTACTTAGTGACACTTATGTGAGTAGTAGCACCAGTATCTATCTACCAAGTGTCAATGGGTACAATAGCTAAATTAACTTCTGAACTAACAAAGTTGAGAAGTTTACTCTTCTTTACATGCTAGTTAGCCTCCTTGAGGCAGTCTTTCTTCATATGACCTTTCTTCTTAAAAAAATAATAAGTGGATTCCTTATCATGCTTCATGTACTCTTTATAGCCATTGCCTCCATAATCTACAGTTTATTTTCATTTTCCTTTATTATTGAACCTCTTTTGCTTCTTGCTCATACTTTAAGAATCAGATGCTAAGTAAGTACTCTCAGATGTCTAGTCTCCCCTCCTCTTGCATGGATTGAGCAATGAGTTCATTCAATGTCCACTTTTCTTTTTAAGTATTATACAATATCTTTAAAGGAGTGAATCGTAGAGGTAGAGACATTAAGATGATATGTACTAACATACCCTCAGATATATCGAGTTTTAGTGCTTTCAGACTTATCTCTATATTGGACATCTCCATAATATACTCTCTTATGTTTCTTTTACCACTGTACCGCATGATTACTAACTTCATAAAAAGTGTGGTAGTCTCGACCTTTTCATTTGAGGTGAATCGGTCTGTCAATTGGTTCAAGAAACTCCTAGCATCTCCTCACTCTGTTATTGACCCATTTATTTGTGCCGGTATGGAAAGTCTCATGATAATCAGACACATGCGATTTGATTTCTCCCATAGTTGAAATTTAGCCCTCTGCTATATAGTACTAGCACTGGTTAGATGTACGGGGTGATCATTCCTTAATGCATAGTTTAAGTCTATGTAGCTTGAGACTATAATCACATATTCTTTCCATTCAACAAAATTTGAACCAGTTAATGTTGGATGTTATTAATATTGATAGTTACATATTGCACTGAAATTAAAGAGAAAATTTTAATTAAGCTCATGATTTAATTAAAGCCAATAATAGGTATAAGATTATGTAAATAAAATAAAATTTTAAATGCACATAAATGAGTTCTTTATGAGATGCCAAGTACAATATAATGTGTCTTCCTATGAGCCAACACATTATTTGTTAGTGTTACTGTAAAATATCGAAAATAGGTGAATATTAATAAGGGAATTTTCCGGAATTTTTGGAAATTTTTCGGGAATTTTTCATGAGCTCGTATGAACGAGTTAACGGGGACAAAAATGGGGTCCGGAAAAGCCTGTTTAGGCGACCCTGTTTAAATGAGGAAAAGTTTTAATTTATAATTTCCTTTTCCATTTTTTCTTTTTCCTCCTGCGTGCCGACCCTTGTCCAAAACCTTGCGGTGATTTCTCCCGAGCCCTAACCGGCGCCGAACTCCCTCTCCCTCTCCGCGTACAAAATCTCTCGGCCAAGGGCTTTCCCTTCTTTCGGTCTCCACCCTCTCGGCGCGAAGTTCCCGTGCCCTAGCCAGCCTCGGCCGACCGGCGACTTCCCCTCCTTTCCTTTGGTCAGACGAGACACCACCGGCACTGGAGCCCTAGGTTTTCCCTTCTCCTTCACCACCTCGCGGCGACTCCTTGCATTGCCTTGCCTCTTCGTTTGCTGTCGCCGAAGGTGTGCCCTTGCCGGATCCCTCTGCCGAAGCTTCTCCCTGTCCCTTCCTCTCTTTCGGCCGAGCAGTGTCACCATTCTCCTGAGCCCTAGCGCCAACCGTCGTGCCTTAATTCATGACCGCCGCCTCTCTGCTGCAATTTGGCAGCACGACCACCACTGGTGAGCCTTGTTTGCCGACCTCAACAGCCCTTTCGGTGACTGCTGTTTGGGGTAAGATGTATATAAATATTGAATTAAATCCATTGTTTGTTTGGTTGCATTGGATTGATTTCGTTCAGGTGAGGTGTTAATGGTGGATGGAGGATAGATTCATCATGGGTTTGGTTTCGGACCGGAGAAAATAGTGCCAAATCCTTTATTGTGTTTCTGCTCGACAGTGCCGAAGACGACACAGAGCTATGCCGTAGCCGGATCTTGGAGGTAAGCTTCGGTTGTTGATTAGGATTTTTGCTTGATTGGTTATCGATCTTGATTCTTCATATGATCCGGACAGTGAAGAATTTTCAGCAGCCAACGTCCCTTAATGGCAGCAAGTTCCAGCCAGCAACTCTTTGGTTTCAGTACAAACCGGTGGCTGTGAATTAAGGTAAGGAACATGATTATGATACATGTTGATTTAAGTAGGAATTGGTACATACATAATTGCTTATGTGTTTGAATTAGATGATTGATTATGTAGATGTGTAATCACGTGTAAATGGAATTAAGTTTAGATTCTCGATTTAATGGTGGTTTGTGGATTAGGTTTATGTTATTAAGTTAATTAGGGCTTGCCCCTAATTTGGTGTAAGAGATTTTTATTTAGCTATTTATAGGAATTAGCTAAATAAAATGTATATGTATTGGTGACACAAGACTTGACACGAGATGAGCATCTCGATGTTGGATTTGACTGGATTGAACCTGCTTTTGGAGGCGGGTACCTCTTGACTTATCTTTTATGATATTGTCATTGGATATGTATAGTATTTTATAACTACATGCAATGAACATGTTTGCCTTTGGTATGTCACTGTTTGATATCCATAGCATGTTAGGTTTGTCACCTGTGATGTATCCGTAATTATATCTCGTGATTTGTTGCCATGATTATCTTGTTACCATGAGTATCTTAGTTTCTAGAGTGACATACCATGCTTACTGAGGTTAGGACTAGGATTTGGATTGTTGTTTCTGGCCTGTGTATCTAGATTATCTGATACTTAGGTTTTTGTGCCATATCAGATTTGTGTACCTCTATTTGTATATCATATATGATTCGGGTGTTTAGACCCTGATTCTTTGATCTGTGTATATTGTTGGTACATATGCTATGGAAGAGGGATATGATTTGGGTCTAGGTTATTATACCTTAGAGGACTTGTATACCCTAGATCCGTGGATTTGACTTACTGATACTGTGGTACACATATTATGTATATATGGATTTTTCTATGCTGATCAGGATATTCCATACTTATTATGTTCAGGACATAGGATTTTTGATATTCTATCTGACCTGTGTACTCTAGATCTTGGTATGTGACCATCGCTTTTACAGTACCCATTTTGTATGTATGGATATGGTTATGTTGATCAGTTTTTGCCATGCTTAGTGTCATGCATCATGATTGCATGCTGTGCGATAGTCGACTCCATTGTTGTTGAGCACATCGCCAGTTACATGGATCTGCACACACCACCACTCATGGGTTAGTGGTCGATTCAGGCAGTGTGTGTTGCAGCAGGGACTTTGTTTGGCTACGTTGGTCCGCTCATGGGTAGTGTGACACAACGTGTTAGCCGGCAGAGATTCCTCCCCGTCATCGTGTACCGGGAGTTGAGAGCATTGAGCTCCCCCATTTATGATTTGGGGTCACAGGACAGGAGTACTCCGACAGCATCCCGTCCACTCGGTCACTCATCAGGAGCAGTGACGACAGAGTGCACGGTTGTCACAGCCCTACCCACTCGGTCTCACCATTTGTGTGTGAGATGACTGACTGGCGTCAGGGGTGACCAGGACGCATCATTAGCATCATATGCATTGATGCATTTATATTCTTATGATTGTGTTTGCTGCATTTGGTTGCTGCATTTTGGTTGGATGCATACTTTTGACCTGCATACAGGATTATTGACACTTTCGGTTTGACGACCCTTTTGTCTGGATAGGAGTTCCTGGTGAGTACAGCTTCCTCAGTTACCTTTCAGTTTTGCGTATTCCCTATATATGATTAGGAAGCTGTATTCCATGTTTGTTGCTGTTAGATATATCTTACTACTCATGTCCATTGGTATTCGCTGAGTTGTTGAACTCACCCCCGTTGATACTATCTTTTTCAGGTACCAGGTTGGTTTTGGTGTCGCTTGGAGTATCCTGTCTGCTGGTCCCCACGTCACATCAGAAGACTTATCGGTTCACGTATGTTTTGTTTGTTTTATGTATCAGTTTGTTTAGCTCTGTACTCTGGTTTTATTTTTGGAGAGTTGATGTTGTTATGTGGTGTTTTGTATTTGTTATTGGTTGTGTAAGTCTAGCCGGCTAGCAGTTATGTGTTTTGGTTTTGGTACAGCCGAGTAAGCTGCTTTATTTTTAACTGCGTGGTTGTAGAGGTCAATGAATTTGATATTAATCCATGGTGTTTGTTTTCTTTATTGTTATTATTCCACTGCATGGTCGAGGTATATAGTGCTTGTAGAAAGTTTGATTGTCCACTGCATGGGAGATCGAAAATTTCTTCGACGGAGACTCCTCCGGGCGTGACAATTTAGTGGTATCAGAGCAGGTATACGATACTTGCTATATGTTCTGGATTTTCGAGATTTATCTGATATCAATTTATTTGGTATCAGAGATCGACTTACGAGTCTTATTTCCGGTGTTTCGGATTTCGTGTTTTGGTCTTCTCGATGTGACTTTTCGGATTTTGGGACCTGGCAGCGGCAGGACATCTCCAAGCTGTAGGAGGTATGTTGGTATATGTTATCCTATCTTTTTGGTTAGTTTATGCCCTGTTCATTATTACAGTCTATGGCATGTATTAGCACTCTTTACTAGTGCTTGTCTTGTTGTTGTAGCATATATTATATGTGATGGGTTATCCACTGATCTTGATTGACCTTAATAGATATTAAGGATTATAGGCTTTGGTGATTTTACATATCATACCCCTAGTAGCTTTAGCTTCTGTTACTACTAATTGGTTAGCAGATTGAGGCACATACCAGCCTCTTTATTAGCTATGTAGTGGATAGTATTTACCTATTTATGTTGACCTAGCCAGTAGTATATCATGTTATTTTAGTTAATTTCATCAGTAAATATTGATTTACTCTTGTTAGATCAGTCAGTAGGAGTCTGATTTACACTTATTGATCTGGGTAGTCGTATATTGATATACCTTAGTTGCTTGTGGAGGATTAAGGTATTCTTGATTAGTTAGAAGATGATTGATTTAGTTTTGTTGGTTTGATCAGTAGAGGATAATTATACTCTATTTTTAGAGGTTCGAATCTTTTGATTTTTCGTGCTAAGTTGGATATTATGAGCACATTGGAGTACATGACTGTTACTGACGTGGGAAAAGACTGAATTAGTCGTATATCGTTGTTGGTTTGGTCAGTCTTTAGAGGATTGATTTATCCTATTCCGTGGTTACTTTAAAGTTAGACTGTAAGTACCTTGTAGGATAACTTAGAAGGTGGCGTAGGATTTGTGTGGTAGATTGGATTTAAAATATGTTGATTAAATCGGTGTTATGTTAGATGCAGGATGTGGAATGTCTGCATTATGTCATTTGTTGGACTACCTTGTCAACCCATTTTCTTATCAGCGGGTGACCCACTATGATATTGATAGGGTTGACTATAGATTTGATTTGCTTACTGGGTTGTTATACCCTAGGCTAACCACAGTGATCTGTGGTAGAGAGATCTTGTGCAGTCTCTAGCTAGATAGTTAGGTGCTTGGGTACTTATGTATTGCCCACATGTTATGGATCGTTTGTGGTAGAGAGTAGCTTCCACATATTCTGGATTCCCACATATTTAGGGATTGTTTTGTAATGGTTTGTTGCTCCTACATATTGCGGATTGTTTGTAGCGGAGCATTGCTCTCATATTTATTGTGGATACATATTTTGGATTATTTGTGGTGGAGCGTTGCTCCCACATATGGAGGATTTCTTGTGGTAGAGCGTTGCTCCCACATATGTGGTATTTCGTGTGATAGAGCATTGCTCTCACACTGGAGGTTCTATTCTTTGGTGATTATATATCGTTGGTGATTGGATCTGTTTATTGTTGAGGATCTTATGGTTAGGAATGTCTGTGATACGGACATTATGTGTCTTGGTTTTACCATTAGTTCTTGAGGTGCCCTAGATGTTATCATGGACTCGATGATTGGGGTATCCCTAGAATGTTTGGATCAGTTTCCATTGTCTTTGTTGATGATGTTGTGATTTATTACGGATTTGAGGTGAGTCACGTACATTACCTTTGCATAGCTCTAAAGATGTTTCGACGAGAACATGTATATGTGATTATCAGTAGTGCTGATTTGGTTGTCTTCTGTGGGATGTTTGAGACACACGGTCACCAGTAGGAGTATACCGTGGTTCCACAGGAGATCGAGGTTATTACCGTTGGGAGTAGACGGGGTCGATATAAGAGGCTCGCAACTTCCTTTGTTTGACTCGATATTTCCGGAGATACGTTGAGGGTTTCTCACGGATTGCTATGCTACTTACACGCCTGATCAGGAAAGGCGTGAAGTTCACTTGGACTGAGGTTTGCAAGACCAGCTTATAGGAGCTGAAGCAGAGTTTAGTGTTGGCTCCGATTTTTTGTTGTACCTTCAAGAGAGGACGAATTCGTGCTCTATACCGATGCATCTCTACTGGGTTTGGACGCTGTTTTGATGCAGCACGATAGAGTAGTCTCCTATGCTTCTCGTCGGTTGAAGAAGCATGAGAAGAACTACCCTGTACATGATCTGCAGCTTGTCGCTATTATTTTTGCCATGAAGATTTGGCGACATTATTTATATGACATTACATTTGAGATTCTCACTGACCATAAGAGTCTCAAATATCTGTTTTACTTAGAAGGAACCTAATCTCAGACAGAGGAGGTGGATGAAGTTCCTGAAGGATTTTGATTGTACCATTAGCCATCATTTGGGGAAAAGCTAATGTGGTTGTCGTTGTACTTAGACGGAAGTCTAAAGGGACTTTAGCTTGCCACGGAGTTGTGGTCACAGACTTGATTCAGGGCTTCTCCGAGTTAGACCTTGAGGAGAAGGGACAGACAGAGCAGGGTATTATTGTTACCAGGGTTGCTCAGTTGTCGATCAGAACAGGATCAGAGAGCCCTAGGCTGCTGATCAGTATTTATAGTTTATTTGCAGCCGGATAGTTTCCGAGCAGCAGACCGAGTTCACACGAGACGAGGAGGGTGTTATACACTTTCGAGGCAGATTATGCGTACTCCAGTCTCATCCGGTCTTATGGAAGTTACTTCCGGAGGTTCATCGCTCATGATTTGCTGTCCACCTTGGTGGTACCCGTATGTACCCAGAAATTTGAGGTGTTTCTGTTGGTGGAACGACATGAAGGGAGACATCACGGATTTTGTAGCTAGATGTCTTGTCTGTCAGCAAGTGAAGGCCGAGCACCAGAGACCTGTCGGTTTATTTCAGCGGATTTCTATTCCTGAGTGGAAGTGGGATCACATTACCATGGACTTTGTGATAGGGTTGCCGAGGACACGACGAGGACATGACGCGATTTGGGTAATTGTTGATCAATTAACCAAATCCGTGCACTCGTTAGTGATCTGGAAGATTGATTTCCTGGATCGATTGGTAGATCTATTTTGCCGGGAGATCATCAGATCACGTGATGTTCTGTTGACTATTATTTCGGATAGAGACCTTCGGTTCACGTCTCATTTCTGGCAGAGTCTACAGCAGCCTTTAGGCACTGAGCTCTGTTACAGTACAGTTTTCTATCCGCAGACAGATGGACAGTCAGAGTGGACCTTTCAGACTCTAGAGGATTTGCTGAGATTGTGTGTGTTGGATTTTGGAGGCAGTTGGGAGGACCATCTGCCATTTGTAGAGTTCGCCTACAACGACAGCTTTCTTTTGGCTATCCAGATGACGTTGTTTGAAGCGTTATATAGTAGGCCTTGTTTGGACACCCATCCTCTGGGATGAGGTTGGGGAGGCCCAGTTGTTGGGACCTCATAGAGCTCAGCATGACGCAGAGTTGGTCCGTACTATCTGACGGAGAATGTTGGAGGCACAGGATCGCCAGAAGAGTTATGCTGATCGGAGACGCAGACCACTAGAGTTTTCTGTTGGCGATCATGTTTTTCTGCGAGTTTCACCCACGAAAGGGGGTGAAGAGATTTGGCCTTAGAGGTAAGCTAGCTCCGCGGTACATTGACCCTTCCGAGATCTTGGAGAGGATCGGAGCGGTAGCTTACTGGTTATCACTACCACCGTTCCGGTCAGGCGTACACGATGTATTGCATGTATCTATGCTGTGGAGATACGTGCTCGACACGACACATGTGCTGGCAGATATCCCAGTTTCAGTTCAGCCTGACGTCACCTATGAGGAGGTTCCGGTACGAATTCTAGACCGGGAAGAGCATTAGTTACGGAACAAGACTATCCGACTGGTTAAAGTCGGATGACAGTATCATTTGGACGAGGAGGTTATTTGGGAGCTCGAGGATACTATCCGAGCTCGATACCCCATTTTTCATTTGAGGTATGTGATTAAATTTACCGTTAAACATTTATACTTTATATCTGTTGTTAGTACTTACTGATGGTAGATAAACGAAATTTGGGGACTAAATTTTTATTAGTGGGGGAGAATGTAAAATACCAAAAATAGGTGAATATTAATAAGGGAATTTTTCGGAATTTTTAGAAATTTTTCGGGAATTTTTCATGAGCTCGTATGAACGAGTTAACGGGGACAAAAATGGGGTCCGGAAAAGCCTGTTTAGGCGACCCTGTTTAAATGAGGAAAAGTTTTAATTTATAATTTCCTTTTCCATTTTTCTTTTTCCTCCTGCGTGCCGACCCTTGTCCAAAACCTTGCGGTGATTTCTCCCGAGCCCTAACCGGCGCTAAACTCCCTCTCCCTCTCCGCGTACAAAATCTCTCGGCCAAGGGCTTTCCCTTCTTTCGGTCTCCACCCTCTCGGCGCGAAGTTCCCGTGCCCTAGCCAGCCCCGGCCGACCGGCGACTTCCCCTCCTTTCCTTTAGTCAGACGAGACACCACCGGCACTGGAGCCCTAGGTTTTCCCTTCTCCTTCACCACCTCGCGGCGACTCCTTGCATTGCCTTGCCTCTTCGTTTGCTGTCGCCGAAGGTGTGCCCTTGCCGGATCCCTCTGCCGAAGCTTCTCCCTGTCCCTTCCTCTCTTTCGGCCGAGCAGTGTCACCATTCTCCTGAGCCAGCGGCGCCAACCGTGCCTTAATTCATGACCGCCGCCTCTCTGCTGCAATTTGGCAGCACGACCACCACTGGTGAGCCTTGTTTGCCGACCTCAACAGCCCTTTCGGTGACTGCTGTTTGGGGTAAGATGTATATAAATATTGAATTAAATCCATTGTTTGTTTGGTTGCATTGGATTGATTTCGTTCAGGTGAGGTGTTAATGGTGGATGGAGGATAGATTCATCATGGGTTTGGTTTCGGACCGGAGAAAATAGTGCCAAATCCTTTATTGTGTTTCTGCTCGACAGTGCCGAAGACGACACAGAGCTATGCCGTAGCCGGATCTTGGAGGTAAGCTTCGGTTGTTGATTAGGATTTTTGCTTGATTGGTTATCGATCTTGATTCTTCATATGATCCGGACAGTGAAGAATTTTCAGCAGCCAACGTCCCTTAATGGCAGCAAGTTCCAGCCAACAACTCTTTGGTTTCAGTACAAACCGATGGCTGTGAATTAAGGTAAGGAACATGATTATGATACATGTTGATTTAAGTAGGAATTGGTACATACATAATTGCTTATGTGTTTGAATTAGATGATTGATTATGTAGATGTGTAATCACGTGTAAATGGAATTAAGTTTAGATTCTCGATTTAATGGTGGTTTGTGGATTAGGTTTATGTTATTAAGTTAATTAGGGCTTGCCCCTAATTTGGTGTAAGAGATTTTTATTTAGCTATTTATAGGAATTAGCTAAATAAAATGTATATGTATTGGTGACACAGGACTTGACACGAGACGAGCATCTCGATGTTGGATTTGACTGGATTGAACCTGCTTTTGGAGGCGGGTACCTCTTGACTTATCTTTTATGATATTGTCATTAGATATGTATAGTATTTTATAACTACATGCAATGAACATGTTTGCCTTTGGTATGTCACTGTTTGATATCCATAGCATGTTAGGTTTGTCACCTGTGATGTATCCGTAATTATATCTCGTGATTTGTTGCCATGATTATCTTGTTACCATGAGTATCTTAGTTTCTAGAGTGACATACCATGCTTACTGAGGTTAGGACTAGGATTTGGATTGTTGTTTCTGGCCTGTGTATCTAGATTATCTGATACTTAGGTTTTTGTGCCATATCAGATTTGTGTACCTCTATTTGTATATCATATATGATTCGGGTGTTTAGACCCTGATTCTTTGATCTGTGTATATTGTTGGTACATATGCTATGGAAGAGGGATATGATTTGGGTCTAGGTTGTTATACCTTAGAGGACTTGTATACCCTAGATCCGTGGATTTGACTTACTGATACTGTGGTACCCATATTATGTATATATGGATTTTTCTATGCTGATCAGGATATTCCATACTTATTATGTTCAGGACATAGGATTTTTGATATTCTATCTGACCTGTGTACTCTAGATCTTGGTATGTGACCATCGCTTTTACAGTACCCATTTTGTATGTATGGATATGGTTATGTTGATCAGTTTTTGTCATGCTTAGTGTCATGCATCATGATTGCATGCTGTGCGATAGTCGACTCCATTGTTGTTGAGCACATCGCCAGTTACATGGATCTGCACACACCACCACTCATGGCTTAGTGGTCGATTCAGGCAGTGTGTGTTGCAACAGGGACTTTGTTTGGCTACGTTGGTCCGCTCATGGGTAGTGTGACACAACGTGTTAGCCGGCAGGGATTCCTCCCCGTCATCGTGTACCGGGAGTTGAGAGCATTGAGCTCCCCCATTTATGATTTGGGGTCACAGGACAGGAGTACTCCGACAGCATCCCGTCCACTCGGTCACTCATCAGGAGTAGTGACGACAGAGTGCACGGTTGTCACAGCCCTACCCACTCGGTCTCACCATTTGTGTGTGTGAGATGACTGACTGGCGTCAGGGGTGACCAGGACGCATCATTAGCATCATATGCATTGATGCATTTATATTCTTATGATTTTGTTTGCTGCATTTGGTTGTTGCATTTTGGTTGGATGCATACTTTTGACCTGCATACAGGATTATTGACACTTTCGGTTTGACGACCCTTTTGTCTGGATAGGAGTTCCTGGTGAGTACAGCTTCCTCAGTTACCTTTCAGTTTTGCATATTCCCTATATATGATTAGGAAGCTGTATTCCATGTTTGTTGCTGTTAGATATATCTTACTAGGCATGTCTATTGGTATTCGCTGAGTTGTTGAACTCACCCCCGTTGATACTATCTTTTTCAGGTAACAGGTTGGTTTTGGTGTCGCTTGGAGTATCTTGTCTGCTGGTCCCCACGTCACATCAGAAGACTTATCGGTTTCACGTATGTTTTGTTTGTTTTATGTATCAGTTTGTTTAGCTCTGTACTCTGGTTTTATTTTTGGAGAGTTGATGTTGTTATGTGGTGTTTTGTATTTGTTATTGGTTGTGTAAGTCTAGCCGGCTAGCAGTTATGTGTTTTGGTTTTGGTACAGCCGAGTAAGCTGCTTTATTTTTAACTGCGTGGTTGTGTCAGCCAGATATTAACTGCGTGGTGTTTGTTTTCTTTTATTGTTATTATTCCAGCCGCATGTGGCTGAGGTATATAGTGCTTGTAGAAAAGTTTCAGATTGTCCGCCGTACAGGGGAGATGCTGCCGAAATTTCTTCAGACAGAGACTCCTCTGGGGCGTGACAGTTACTCTCTGATATAACTCAAACTTTAATTGGTCACACAATGTGTCTTCCTTTGGGCCGACCCATTATACGCATAACATGATACTTTATATGAGTTATATATTTTTTTTTTTTATTTTTATTTTTGGTTCATAGCTTACAACAACCTTAATCAGCCATATAATATGTCTTTCTTTGGGTCGATATATTTTGTACATGATCTGAATAAAATAATAATTTTGTTCTATAGTTGTAAGCTACCTATGTATATATCTAGTATAAAAGTAACTTTTCTTTAGGTCGATAACTCTTAGAATAGATCTACGTTTACCAACACAAAATGCACTAAACCTGCCTAAGATGTCTTCCTTTGGGTTGATACATTAGTTCAACTTAATAGCACGTTGTGTAGATAGATTCAAAAAAACTCTAGGAACTTTATTCGAACAAAAATTACTTAATTAGCCTTAACAATCCAAAAACTCAAGCCTTTCCTAGTTTGTTTTCTTACAGTAAATTGATGATCAAATTGCTAAAATAAAAGATCTATGAAAAACCCTAACTTTAATCCATGAAATTTGAAGAACCAGAGTCGTGGCTCTGATACCAATTGAAAGAACTTATAAAACCTATGTCGCATGGATTCTAAGAATAGTATAAGAATTCACATATAGGAAATATAAGAATATATGAGCATGGATTTAGTTTCAACAATTAATCACAACACAATAACATAAAGAATTGTTAGATTTTGAGGGATGTCCTAAGGCAATCATCTTATTATTTTATTATTTATTTGATAAATATAGATTCACTATTTGAGTGCATATTATATGTTTAATGGTCTTAAACTCATTTACTGAATGTTTGTAATATACTTCATAGCATAAGAGAATTTGTGATTGAATCACAACTTGTGATTATTTCTACATGTGCAATTATGAAAGTATTAGAATTTTCCTAGTCGTCGAATTGATACATTCAGATATCATAAATTTTGTAAGATTAGCACAGGTTATACTCCTTGGTTCACCAAGCAGCTATTTTCTTACTGGTTGGAGACATTGGATGTCGAGAGTTAAACGTGGATGCTAGTTATGGTAACTCGTTCATTAGAATGACTCACTATAAAGCTTCATATGGTTATCTACATATATGGATATGTCTGTGAAGCTCTTACTACAGCTCGAGTGCAAATTTCCTTCGACTAGAGGTATACAAGTCATCTTGGTCATGAACACTTATACTTTGACATCTTAAGCAAGTATCTCATCAAGGTATGGACTCGGGATGATTAGGTATAAGTTGAAGTACCTGAAGATGTTTAGATAGCCCATAGAGGATTCACTTCTCCTTACGAGGAGACGTATACAATATGGCCACTCATTAGGATTATTACTCAAAATCTTTGACCAAAGCATCACATGTTAAGAGTACGAGACTCTTAGACATATGTACAAGTAATTTGAATCAGTGGAATAAGAAAATATTACTTGGGCTAGGTGTGACATAGTCAACCTAGTGGGGATTGATGTATAGACCATGTCTTGAACCAAATGGGTATAAGATAAGTGAAAGGAATGAGCCATGACTCACTGTAGCTACTAAAGGGCTCAGAATTAATTCTAAAATCAACTAAGATTTTTCGGCTAATTGGGGATCATGATATACTACTAGGTGTTACTCATGATCGTTTCATAATTAAGTAGTTAATTATGGATGGCCAAGATAAACCGGGAACCTATTGGGTCATACACACTATGAGTCTCTAAAAAACGTAAAACAAGTTAAAGAATAGAATTCTTAGATCAAGAGATAAATGTTTGGTTGGATCATACATAAAACAAATATAGAAATATTTGTCAAATCAAAAGTGTGAATAGGCCATATTTCTTATGGAAGAGTTAGACTCTATTTGGATTAGTCATGAACCAACTTGGTTTAGTTGTGAACAAAACTAAGAGATTAATGGGCTAATTTTTTGTTAAGGACCAACTTGGTTTAGTTATGAACCATATTTCTTGTTTAGTTGATTGGGTTTTTGGAAACCAAGTCTTCATCTCCTCTCTCTCTCCCTCTTTCTACCGCCACCCACTACAACAAGGAGAAAGTTTTCTCCTTGTTGTCGTGACCTCCAAGCAAGGAAGAAATTCTTCCTTGTTTTGCTTCCTCCTCTTGATCCCTCTTCTCCGCTTGTGGCTAGTAACTTCTGAAGGAGAGACTTGTACTCATGGAGTTGTCTTGAGGAGCTCAGCATGATACGAATAGAGGTGAGGTTTGACAACATCGCTATGGTTGATGCCCTTCTCGTTACAGGTCATCCGTAAGGTATACCTAGAATAATTATTATTCGTTTTCATTTTTGTTTTATGATCTTGTCCAGTGCGATTGTATCTTGCATATGTATGATGTGCGTGTTGTAATAAATTAGATTTATTTACGTTTAGTCTTCCACTGTACATATTTACGAAACATGTTTTAGAACACACTTCATCGAGCATATCCCAACAAAAATAACCAAAGACAAAGAAATCTGATTGAAGAGATATCCTTGTCTTTTGCATCATCCAGAAATAAACCATGAGGAAGAAGTGGCAAGAAAGCAAAAGGAAGGTCACCTTTGTCTTTTGCGTCATTCAGAAATAAACTCTGAGAAGTAAGAAGAAGCGGTGCAGAAGCAAATGGAAAGTCTTCTAAGGGGCTTAGGGTTGACGGTGCCAAAAAAAACTCTAGGTCTAATGGGGAACCATGAATTATGTCAAGATGATACCCTAAACTTTTAGGGACCAACCCTATATATAGTGGAAATCTATTATCAGCTCATAGATGATAATAGATGCGGGACTATAGGTTTTACGCATACAAGATCTACATCCAATAATCAAAATCTAATAAGCCTAAGTTACATCATTTTAATGAGTTTGGTTTGTACTCATATGCACAATTTACAATTAAGTCTATCAATTAGAGATAATAATCTGCATGAAAAACTAAAGGGTGATGAGTGATGGAGATAGTAGGAGAGCAAGCAACGAAAAGAAAAAAAATATTTATTTGAGACAATAAAAGGAAGAAGAGATAGAGATTACTAAATCCCTAATCTCCCTTTCACCCTACTTTGTCCTACTACCATTAAGGGAGTAACTAGTTTCATTCACCAAAGTCGCATGCACTAAAGTTTCAAATAGAACCTTAAAAACTTTAAGAGCACTCGATTAAATAGTCCTTTTCTAAGGATATCAGCTAACTAAAACTTTGGTAGTTCCGTAACTTTTTCATCTAGTGTTTGTTTAATGAAAAAATATATTTTTCTATACATGCTTTGTACAATCATGTTGAACTAGATATTATATTCTATATTACACGTTGCTTTGTTATTACAATATAATTATAAGAATGGGTTTCTATAAAGTCTAGATTTGGTCTTGTAAGAGAAATTTCAACCAATTGCTTCACATCTTCATAAGATCATCCCTCTGTACTCAACTTTACATTAGATCGTGCAACAACATTTTATTTCACTTTTCCAAGTAACTAAGTTCCCACCTACAATGGTAAAATATTCCGAAGTTGATCGGTCTATCGCTCCTACCCAATCAACATCTATATGTACTTCAATATTTTACTTGTTTGTGTTTTTAGTGAATAGAACTCTCTTTATTGGGGCTGATCTTAGATACCTCAAAACACGAAGGACTACATTCATATGTTGGTCACCAACATTATGCATAAACTAACTAATTATAGCATAGGCAAGATATGATCTTGTGTGACCTAAGTACATCAATCTTCCAATAAGTCTTTGGTGTCTCCCCTTCTATATTTTTAAAGAAAAAAAAATAGTCTTTTTAAATAACCAAATGAGGTATGTTCCAAACACTATGCCAAAGTCAGATCTCAATAATCCTTTTTGTTGAATTAATGTCCTCTATTGTTAAATCTTGTTGTAATATATTGGAAATTTTTTACTCTAAGTTCAAGTAGTATAGATTCCCTCTTTTAACACGATAACCAATCATTTGTTAAGTTTGGATATCCGTAAATTCACAATAATCGGGCAAAAAATAACAACACAGATAAGCTAGTAGTGATTTGAGAGACTGACAAAATGTTATAATTTAAGGAGGAAACAACCAGTAGAGAAATATTTTTGGAAGGATGCATTCAGGTTTGAGATTTGTCCAACATTGAATGCCATATTATCAGTATATTATACATGCATTATTCAAAACAGGGTTAGAAATATTGAAAACATTACCTTTGGTGTTTGTAGTTTTCACCCATGTTGATGTTGGATGAAGATGCTGTAGACGATTGCTTAGAATTTTGATCTTGTGTTGGGTCCAACCAATTTGGATATCGAATAAGTTCAAAGCAATGACTTTGAGAATGACCTATTTGATTGTAGTGAGTGCACTTGTATGTCGACATGTCTGAATTATTGGAATTCTTCAGCTTGGTGGATTTTGGTCGGTTCTGTGATGTCCAACTGCAAAATATCATAGTGGAAGGCTTCAAGAACAAGAAGTAGATCGTATGGCCTCACGACGAACTAAGGAATAACACTCTTCCAACTTCCAAACTAAGGATGCGTTTTTTATGAAGTAGTGGCCGTCGGGATCAGTTTAATTTTTAAGGTTTAGAATGACGACTAGAATTTAGTAAGAAAAAAAGGTTAAGGTTGATTTTGATATCATGTTGAAATTAAAATGATATCAACCCTTAAATCTTAACTATTATATGGGATTCTAACCCCTTTATATAATGATAATACAACAACTTATTCTTCATTAAAAAACTTTTCTAATAAAACTAAATAGTCTTATTAAAAAATTTAACTAACTTTTAAAAAAAAAAACAAAATACTCTTGAGAAATATATATAAAATTATTGAATATTTCAACACATATTCTTGTGAACTCCTTGAAGATATTTCAAATCATGGTTTTCTAAAGCTGGCCAGGTTGTTAAAGCACTTAGACCATCTACAACCCATAACATCATATTTGATATAGTTTTTATATCAAAATAATATAATTTTAGCATCAAATACTATTTCAGCTCCAATCCATTCACATCATATCATATCAAAAAGGAATATTTTTTTAGAATATTTTATTTTTCTTATTCATAATTTAATTATCAACATACATTTAAATTTATTAATATTTTTATATGATACTTATTATATTTATAATTAATACTTCATTAATATTTGATAGGATAAATTTTTTAAGTATATTTGTGCGTTATTAGTATCATTTTATTTGTACTTGTTTGTTAAGTTAGTACTCATGTTTTTAAGTTTTTATTAGTAATATTTTTTATTTAGTGTTGTTACTATTTTTATTTTGTATGTTAGTGTAATGGGTAATTAATATATTTTACATTTATGCATATAAATTTTTTATTATATTTTTTTAATGAAATTTGTGATATAATTTATAAATGTAATTATAATTAAAATATATTAAATAAATTAAAAATAATAATTTGAATAAATTAAATTTTTATAAATATACATAATAAAATTTAAATATGCTTCTAAATACACTTAATTTAAATTTATAATAAATAATAATTACATTTAGTTACATTTGAATATCCTATAAGTAAAGACAAAAAAATAATTACATTTAATTTTATTAATTATATAATAAAATTAAAAAAATAAAAATCCTCTCCCATACTAAATATGGTGATGTGAATAGTAAAATACTAAGGATAATGTTATACTATTCATTGTATAATATTTGGTATGGAATTTGATGTATGGATTGGAGTATTTTGGTATTAATTTTATATTAAATTTGATGTTTTGATGATGAATTATAGATGCTCTTAGGGAGTATAAGGTCAAAGTAGAGGGAGTGCATGACCAACATGAAGAACTTGATGTGCGTATTAAAGCACAAAAGGAAGTCTTAGGTAATATCCATTTGAATCATCAATGGGACAAAGCAAGAAGGGTATAATAATCAGTGGACCGCTTTATGCCATCTTGCTGCAAAGGCGGGTTCCGTCGCCCAGCGGTCCCCTACGCCTGCCCTATGGTATTGTAGGAGGAAGCTAAATCAGGGTGAATGCTGGGTTGACAAGTTGATGGTTGTTCGAGGCTTTAAGCCAGCAGACGGGGATATTATCCCACATTGCAACTGGCGACACTCGAACCGTCGCTCCATGCTGCAAACATACCACCAACTTACCAACTGATCCAGCCCCTGGGGGCCACTTTATGCCATCTTGCAAAGGAGGTAGGATGTGTTCTTTTACGAGGGTTTGACTTAATCTTCTGTAGCGTATATCATACGTTTTCAATATTCAAATTACTCATGATATTGGACTATTCGTCAAAGACCTATTTAGTATTTTCTAAATTTATCTTATTATTAACTGATGGAAATTTTTTTGTAAAATTAGATCGATCATTTATATGATTAATTAATTAAAAAAAAATTAAACATCTAAATTAAAATAATAATAATAATAATAAAAATAATAATGAAGAGATGGACATAGAGAAAAAGTCAATGAGATCATATCTTTCATTGTTAGTTTTAACGTATTTTCCAATTTTACCTAAACCATTTTGGTAATTTATGGCGTACTTAGATTTGTTAATTGATCAAAAAGACATATTATATTTTAGTATTTATCAAATCACACACTCAATTTATTGCTTTTTCCATTTTTAACCCTTAATCATTGCTCTCTTCTTTTTCCTCTCACATATGAATGCAATTTCTCTTCTATTTTCTCTCAAATATGTATGCAACCTCTCTTCTCTTTCCTCTCTTTTGGATGCATACATGCATGTATGTTAGGTTTGATATTTGTCCATATTAGGCTCAAGGTGGATTTGATATTTTTTCATATCAGACTCAACATAGGCCCGATATTTTTCATATCAAGCCCAAGAGAGTTAAAGTTTAGCTGATTTTTCTAATAACATTTAATACTTTTGAAGAAGATGAAATATGAATGGACTACACTATTAGACTCCTTGCAACTTTATAAATCCATAGGATATGAACTGGGCTCAATCGGACATGTCTAGGTCAATCATTGAGTTTTGGTCAAAACTCACTGATTGACTTAAAGATCTTAGATTGTAACCATTTTAGATCCTATGATTTTTTAGATTGTAAGGAATCCAGCAGTATCGTCCATTGCATATTTTAGTTTCTGCAAAGGTGTTAAAATTTTATCAAAAAAATAACTAAAGTATAAATCTATTCATATTAAGCTCACGTTGGACCTGATATTTTTTCCATATCAGGTCTATGTTGATCCTTATATGAAAAAATATCAGACCCAACGTGAATTTAATATGAATGAATTTAAACATTTAAATCTTCCAGACAAACTCCTGTTATATATTTTCCAGCAATCCAACAAATGACAGCCCACCATCACAAGTAACCTATAAAAATTTATCATTTGTAATCATAAAGTCCAAAAAAGAAAGAGACAATCTTATATGGATGTTAAATCGGATAGCATTGTTGAAAGGTAAAAATTTAATAAAAAACAGACAATTAAGTACATGATAAAACGCATAAAGTTACTAATTGTAACAACTCTTCTAGATAGCATATAATCAATAAGGATTTCAAATGATGAGTTTAGATATGATATATTTGAAGTGAGAAAAAGTAGCGTGTTAGAAAGGAAATTATATTGACTTCTTAGTAATTGTGTAAGATAATTTAGTTCCTACATAAAAACATGTTTATAGGTGTCGCTACAGTCACTGTCAACCTTGACCTTATAATTAAAGTAATGCCAAGAGAGACACTAATATAATGTTTAAGAATTTGATTTTTTAAACAACTACATTTCCTTTCCGATTACACAAAAATAACAAACTAACTCCTAAATCTTGAAAAAAAAACATTCAAAGGCGTATGATCCTATCCGAGCGCTGAGTCGACGGACGCTGAGGACGTGGCACGCTCCGCTGTCTCCGGCTGGTGGTCTAGATCTCCGACGAACCTGCAAAGAAGCTGAGTCGAGAGGGGTTTCCCGACGATGACCCTCCAACGCTCAAGTCAGGCAACGATAAATGAGAGAGGCAGCGTAACTGTGGCTACAGTGAGGATTGCGCATCCCTTCGTCGACGTCTGGGAGTCCTTATATAGGACCCCGGGGAGGCGCGGGCACGCTTCCCCAAACATACCTTAACGGGCTCATGTCAGAAAAGTACCCCTGACGTCATTCCGCAATCGTCCGAGCATATCCCGGATGTGACAGTGAAAGCTTCCACTGTATGATCCTGTGTACGGCTCGACCGCCAACCCTGCTGCTTGTCAGCGGCGGATGTCTCGAGGATGATGTTATCCCCTGCCTCCTTTGTCCTCTTGCGCCTCCTATCTTTTCCAGGGCCGAGCGGTTCGGCCGCTCGACAGGCATCTCACTTCTTCCCTGGTTGTGGGTATCGGCCCGACTGGGAGGACTCCCGGTCTTATGCTCGGATGAGATTGCTCCTGCCTGTCTTTGTTGCCTTGTGCCCCGGCCGAACGGACAGCCCGTTCGGCCCTGAAACCTTTTTACATTGAGCGTCGGAAACCCAACCCCTAGTCGGGTTGTCTTTTATTCGGCTCGGGGGATTCCCGGCAGGTCGGCCATCTCAGTCCGGTCGGTCGGGTGGCCGGTCGGCCCTCTCAATCCGGTCGGTCGGGTCTCAGGGTTGAATCTCTTGACCTTTGACCTCCACGTCTCGTTGACCTTCCGCCAATGAGGGTCCCTCGTCCTTACCACCGGATCACATGCCTCCCCGTCAATTCTAGTCGAAGGAGACGCTAAGTCCGACTGACTGGACTGCCGGTCGGCCGAAGTGACGTCGCTCTGCCACTTTCTGGAATGTTCCCCCTCGCGATCGCTCGGCCTTTTACTGCTACTGGCTTTGCAACCGTGTCGACGGTCAACGCTGACGCCCTTCGGATCTCCTCAGAATTCGTACAAATCCTCTCCATTAATACCGAGCGCACGCGCTGTGTGCCGTAATGGCGCTCATTAAATGCGCCCCTGTGGCATGGTGCCACGTTTCGCCTCTGCTGGCATCATCGTACGGCTTGTCGATGTGTCCGAGGGGACATCGGCGATTTGAAATGAACGACCCGATGTGGGCCTCGGTTCCTGTGACATGCATTCGACGATCGAGGCCGATCGGGCCCAACCTTATAAAGCGTTCACCTTCTTCCTCCGCCGCACCTTTGCTTTTGCGTGTCCCGCAACCTTCTTCGGTGCTTCAGCGTTCCGGCGACTCCGATTTTCCGTTCTCCGACGATTCCCCGCTTCCTTCCTTCGATCCTCCACTTCTTTGTAAGGTTCTTCCGCCTTTCTTCCTTTGATTCCTGTGTTTTCTTCGCGCTCTTGGTCGCATTTCATCTTTTGGTTACTGCTTTGCTCCTCTTCTCGCTTGCTCATTTGCTTTCCCTTTCGATTTCTGCTTCCTCCATTGCTCTGGCGATGGCAAGTTCTTCTCAGCCTGCGGACCCGACTCTCGGCCCATGGTATACCACCATGGAGTCGCGGTTCAATCGGCGCGATGCCGAGAGCCTGTTTAACGCTTTTGATGTCCCTTCTAATTTTGAACTGATTTTACCTTCACCTTCCGCTCGGCCGCACAAACCAGCGAGCGGTGCTTTTTGTCTTTTCCGCGACCAATTCATAGCCGATCTGCGATTTCCCTTCCACCCCTTCATTGTTGAAGTTTGCAACTTTTTTGGTATTCCGCTCGCCCAATTGGTTCCCAACACTTTTCGCCTCCTATGCGGAGTTGTGGTCTTATTTAAGATACACAACATTCCCCTCCGCCCGGAGGTCTTCTACTATTTTTATTATCCCAAGCAATCCAAGCTGGGCACTTATCTGTTTCAAGCTCGGCCCGGCTTAGTCTTTTTTGACAAGCTGCCCTCTTCCAACAAACATTGGAAAGAGAACTTTTTCTACCTTCGTGTTCCCGGGCGGCTCCCCTTCCGTACGAAATAGCAGGTCGGACCGCCCATCTCTCCCGAGCTGAAGAAGTTTAAGACATGACCGGACTATCTTCAAGCAGCGAATCTGCTAGCCGGTCTGAAGCTCGACATCAACAAGCTCCTCCTGAAGGAGTGATGTACATATTTGGTTTGAGTCCGAGCCGGACCCCCCTTCCGAGAAGCTTTGGTAAGAACTTCACTTGTACATTTGCCTTGAGTTCTAACTGATTTCCTTCTCTTTTCTTTGCAGTGAATATCGTAATGGAGTCTGTGCTATTCGGAATTTTGAAGAAGAAAGCGGTCGTGCTCGAAGCGGCAGCGGCCAAGGAAATGGAGCAATTGGGCATTGCTCCGGTCGGCTCTCACGAGGATGAGAGTAAAGCGTAGGCAGGGGAGTCGGCCGCTCAGGCTTCGCCTATGGATGCGGTTGGCGGTGCAACTCCTAGCAAGGAACCGTCCGTTCGGGAGGAAGATTCCGAACCGGAGGACAAGCTCCCGCTCGACAGGAAAAGGCGGCGAGTTGAGAAGCCTCTCCGTTCGGCAACCTCCGCGGTGCAAGCGTCTGAGCAGATAGCCACCACCTCTCAACGCGGCAAAGCACCATCGGTGGAGGCACTCTCCTCCGACCGGACTCCCTCTCAGCTAGATGCGCCTGCGGCGCCAATCGAAGTGGTGCTGGTTAGTTCCCTTCCTCCCGCACCACGCCGAGTCCTCCGCTCGGGCATTTTGTCCACATTGTCCAGCCCGGCCTCCGATCCTTTGGCGTCCACTCAGACGACTCCGGGTCGGCGCCGTACTATTATGGCAACTCTGCACCTCCCTACTGAGGCGTTCGTGGCCGAGTCCGATCGGCCGACAGCTCCCGAACACATGATCACTATGAAGGGGCCCCTTGCTGAGATGTGGACGGACGCTCGGGCCTGTGTGGTCATGATACCGCTCGACAAGCTAGCTGACAGCCATATGCAGCAGTCCACAGGGGTAAGGTTTATTTCTTTATGTAGTTTTCCCGATCGGCCTTTTAACCTTTCTGTGTATATCAGCGATGGGTGGAAGAGATTGCTGTCTCCAACCGCTTAGCTATGGTGGAGGAGGAGCTAAAGAGGCTGAAGAGTCAGGGCGGCCCGTCTTCTTCGCGAGGCCCTTCTTATGCCGAGCTGCAGAAGGAGCTCGACAAAACCAAGGATCTGTTAGAGGCCGAGAGAAAGAAGACGGCCGACCAGGCGTACATGCTGAACCAGCTTAACAAGCAGGTCAAAAGTTATGACCACAAGATTGAGCTCGCTGATAACCATGATTTTACTGTATTATTTTGATTCGTATATATATGGTTTGATGTTGATTTTATAGGTTTAAATTATGGTTACATCACATTTCATGCATTGTCTTTATTTTGGACTTAATTGCAAATTATCTTATTTTTGATGTTATTTGATGCTAATATTTGATTCTTATTTTGTAGGCATCGAAGGATCTTGGATTTGGATCTATTCGAACCAGAATTGGGCTCGAATCGGAGTTTAAACGAGAAGATCAAGCTTTGGGTCGATTTGGACCGTTCGTTGAATATTGGAGAGATCTGAGCCATCCGTTGAGAATTTGGTCCATCCGACCTAATGAGGAGCAGATCTGAGCCATTGATGAAGATCCGGAAGTTTTTATCCAGATCTGAGTTCATCCAGCCGTTGATCTAGCCCGAAACATTCTGGACCGTTCATCAAAGATTGGTCAGATCTGGACCATCCAGTGAAGATCTGGTCGATCCGACTTAAGGGAGAGTAGATCCAGACTCTAGATCAAGATCAGAACCTCCGGATCGGATTTTAGGCAAACTTTCACCGTTGATCAAGCTCCAAATCGCTCCCAGCCATCCGTTCAGATCTGGATCTGATTCAAAACAGAAGCTACAGTGTGCTTTCTGCTTCGTCGACTCCTCCACAGCGCTGTTCTTCGTCCCGGCGCACGTTTTCTTCCGGATTTCGGCCCCTTTCTCTTCTCCAATCAATTTCCCGAGCTTCAACCTTGGTGTAGAGCTTCTCGGCGGTGACATCCCGATCATCTGGAGCGCCGGCGAGTGTTCTTTCCGGCGCGTTTTCTACTTACGGCGACTTCTCTGTTTTCGCTAGATTTGGAGGTGGTCTTCCAAATCTGCGCTCCGATTCCATTCAGTGACGCTTGGAGGTGGTCTGCCGACGTTATTGAGTTTCATCCGACGCTCATCCGCAGCCCACATTTTCACTTCAGATCCAGAGAGCTCCGGGATGTAGATTTCCATCATTTTCGGCATTTATGAGTTTTGGGATGTTCTTAGCTCGTCGGGGGTGGTCCGTCGGCGTTGCTGAGTATACCTGAAGCTGATACGCCGCTTAGATGCTCCACTGAGGTCCGAAATTGGGTGGTTTCGATTTTGGTACTCTTGTGTGACGGCAAGAGTATGAAGTTTGTGAGTTGATTGTGAGAGGATTGGTTTTTATTTCATTCTAGTTCTTTTTCTTACTGTTCAACAGCTTAGAACAGATTTATTTTAATGGTTGTTATGTTTTAGCAAGTAGTTTAGCATTTCTTTACTTAATTGAAGCTTAGTTTAAGTCTTCTTTGAAGCTTGTTTAATTGATAAGTTGTAGGTTTCAAATTAGGGTTTAAATCATGCTTTAGATTAGATTTATTTCTGTCTTGTAATTTCATATGTAGTTTAAGTGTGGTGATGATTAAATTATAATGTAGGGTGGCAATGCATTATGGTTTGATTGTTGGCACACAAGTAGATTTCACTATTGCTTTAGATTAATTTCTTATTCGCTATGCTTTACTTTTGTTAGATTTAGATTCAAGCTTAAATCCCCCCAATTTCATTTTCATATTAAAACCCCCAAAAATAGGAAAAAAAGATAATCCTAGATTACATCATACTGTTGATTCCTCGAGAGCGATCCTGGGCTCGTTACTACAACGTTATTGCAAAATTAAGGGGTTCAGTGGAAATACATTTGTACAATTTGATTTAGCGGATGTGACAGATTCTCGCTTATCAAATTTTGGCGTCGTTGCCGGGGAAAAATATGCAATGTTTGGTAATTTTAGGATTGTTTTTATTTTGGAAAATTTTAAAAAAAATTGTTATTTAATTGCTTTCATGATTATATATCCATGTGTGGATTTTATTTGTTTCTGAGTCTTCTGATTTTATTTGCTAGTGTTTCAGTGTAAGAACAGGAAATTTATGTGACCATGGATCCATTTTATCCATATTTTGGAGATTGGAGTCAGAGTTATTTTTATCAGCCTCAGACTGGGATTTATGCGCCTGAATATCAGTATGAGGATGCACAAGAACAAATTGAAGAATCAATATGGAAATGCAATGAAGTTATTCAACAAATGAGTGAGCATCAAGAGTAACAATTTTCAAGGATATAGAACATACAGTTACAATTGGATCAAATTGCATCATCCATCAATCAGTTGCAAACACAAAACGCCAGTGAAGAGATGGATTGTGGAGCTCTTGTCAGGCCTGACACTGCATCTACTTCTTCACTAGATTCTTTAAGTATTTTTTATTGTTGTGATGATGTAGTTGAACATAATTTTGATTCTACTGATGATGTTGCTTTAGATGATGTGAATGATGCAGGTATTGATGTAGAGGATGATTATTGTGTAGGGGAATGCTTACTGGAAGCATTACCCCAAGAATCACCAAGATTAGAGGATGTAAGTGTAGAGACTTGTGCTATGGAGCCAAGCACCCAAGATTCACTACATGAGGCTGAACATACACTAGAATTGGAGTTTGAGCCATTAGTTGATGAGGAAGAGGTAACAATCACCACTCCAGGTACCTTTCAAGATGATAAGGTGAGTATTTTTTATGATTTTTCAGAAAATTTAATTGAGCTACCAATTGTTGATTTTATTAGATGTGATGCATTTCTTGATATATGTTTTACCCACACTAATATTCTCCTATTTTCTTTTTATCCCACATGCTTATGGGAGGTCTTTTCTTTTATCGATGTGGTAGGAGAACATAAGCTTCTGGAGTGGATGCTTACACTGAACCGCCTTAGACCTCCAGAGAGAATTTTGAAAGGAAAAATGAGTAATAAGAACAATTCGAGTGGAACTATGATTACTCCATTTCCGAGGTGGCTTCTTCTTCTAAACCTTCTTCAACCACCGGGAATAAAGGGGAGTTGGTTCTAATTTAGCTTTCTTTTGCATTTTAATTCATGTCTTGTTAATAAATTCTTTTTGAGAGACTTTCTTTAGTTTCATACTTTGCAATTGCATTTTACTTCCATACTTTGCATTTAGTTTAGTACATAGCATGTTAGTTGAATAAAATTCTTCATGGGAATTTTCTAAGTAATATTTTTAAGGTGGTAAAAGCTTATTAAATTTGATCATCAAGTTTAGGTCATGTGACATGATTGAATGCTTTTCTTACATGATATTGGTTAATGAGGTAGTGGATTCCAATTCGATTAATTGAGCTTTATTGAATGAATATTACCTAGTAAGGTCCACCTTAGGCCTATACACTATTATTTTCTCTTGTGTGGCATGCACTCATAGCAATTGAAACTCTAGAACTTGCTTAGTTTCTTTTCAAAGTCACAATAGCATTTGTGTGCATAGAAATTGAGGATTTTGTCAATTTTGTTCCCCTTCATACTTTCCAATTCCTTTCCTCATAATTTTCTTGAAACATTTTTATCTAACATTCAAACCCTTGATTATGTTTGCTTGTCATTATTTCATTGAGAGTTTGGATGAATTGCTTGATGAGTAAGGATGCACTTACTGGAGATTTTGCAATGGTTAATGGGGATTGGTTCATTTTCTTTGATTGTGATTTTGTTGGTGGAATTCTTGGTGCACTTTGATTTCTCTATTTGAAGGAAGGATTTAGTCCACTCAAGTATTTTCTATTTATGTATGGCTATTCCTGGATTCTGAAAGAAAAAAAAACCAGTGAAGAAGTTTTGAAATGGTGTGCCAATTGTGTGTCAAGTTTCTCTTTTAATTCTCAAATCATTGAGAAATTCAAGTAAATGTATTGTATACTCAACGACAAATGGTGTCTCAATTCTTTCCATATCTTTCTAAACTACTTTGAATAGAACTTTGAAAGTATGATAAGGTTTATTTGGACACTGTGAACTGTTTGAGCAAGTTCAACGCAGCTGCTGGTACATTCTTGTTAGAATGAAATAACAGGAATTGAGAGGTTGATTGCGCAAAATTCTTGATGCTGATTCTGAACAACAATAATCTGAAATCCAGAATTCTAGAGCAGTTGCTGGAAGCTGAATTCTGATTTTGAAAAGCAATTTCCTAGTTTGCCAAGATTAAATTTCAAAATTGCGAAGCTGTTTGGAACTGATCATTGTAAAGAAGGACTGGGATTTAAATTGGTGAATACAATTTCATTTAAGAAGCATATACAACAGAAGGAAGTCAATTGTGCCAACATTCAGAAATTTTAAGCTGTATTCTAGATTTTTGAAGCTGAATTTGTTATTACCAACACAGTCTTGAAATGTTAGTTGAATGCATAGGTGATGATATCACTCAATGAAGGATGACTTGAGAAACATTGGAACCACACTACTACAAATTGAGGCTAAGACATCACCACTAAAGTGTTATTTTTGGCCATATAAATGTTGCATTATACCTAAGGTAACGTTTTTCATTCTATCTTATCAGGTCCTGTCATGTTAGATATAATGTAATGCTTTTGCCATTTTATGCAACACTTTCTTAAACTGTTGTGATATATACTAAAGGCAACGCTTGTCTATATGCAACATTTTTTTCTTCCAGCGACAACACTTTTTTTTTTTGTTACTCTTAAGCTATTACAACACTTTTTTCTATTAATAGCAACACTTTTTACAATTATTTTAACCCAATAATACAACACTTTTTTCATTAAATGCATCACTTTTTATTAAACTTTTCACCTCTTATACACATCACTTATTGATACATATGCAACACTTAGATTTGTGTTTTATTTTTAAAATGTAGCACTTTTACCGGTTAACAGTAACACTTATTTTTTCACCAATATATTATTGATATTACAATTTTACTATCCAATCAAACACATTTGTACAAAATATATTATTCAAAATATGATCATTGTATTACAAAAGTTATATCACACTATATTCTGATTAAAAATTTTACAAAAACCCAACAACTAGCATCAAACAATATACATAAGTCATCAATTAATACTTAGCTTCATGAATTCCCCCAAAAAAGGCAACTAAATATATTCATTTACAAAAAACCAATAGATGGTAATGTGTGGTCGGCTTCATTAATCCCCCATAAGTCATTTGCCCATGCATTGAACGTGCCCACCAAAAAAGATATAATAATGTCCTGCTAGTCATGAAAACAAAAAATAACAACACACATTAATCAGTAAAGCACGTTACACAACATAAAGAATATATAAAGAAACAATTCAATTCTGCCAATAAAGATAAACATACCTATGCAGTTTCAATATTAAATTGGACATTAATATTGCACATACTAAAACCAATAACAGGCTATCAACAAATTTTTTTAAAAAAATAAAAATCAACACATTAAAAACCACTTGATGTTTGGAAAGGGAAATGCAGGAAACTGCACCACAGAAAAAAACTATGCGTGCCAATCTATGATACAAGTTTTGAACAGGAAAAGGCTAAGAAAAGCACTTGATCTCTCAATGTCAAGTGGTATTCCCTTCTGATATCAGAAGTGGCAGAATTGGAATTGAAGATCCAGTGATTTTGGATTTTTGAATGTAGCAATGTTTTAAACTTGAATTTTATTCAGAATTCTGAAATTTTGAATTCTGAGACAGCTAAATTAATTCATTAAGTGGCTGCTAAATTCATTTGAAGAGTGTTGCAATCCTGTTTCTTGAACATTTAGTGTTTGAAGAGTGCTGCAATCCTGTTTCTTGAACATTTGGTGATTTGGAACAAACACAAGGGAAGGGACTGTTGGATTGTTCAGCAGTGAAGAACTTGCAATGATGAATGAGAGTTGTTGTTATGTTAAAATCTCCATGACACAAGCTGAATTATCACCTTGTACAGATTCTGAAATTTAAGCCAGGGAGTGTGATTTCAGAAGCCGTTTGAGTTTCTAAATTCAATGCTTTGTTATAATGTGCTAAATATTATATACATCTTCTTAGTTGGTGAAAGGGTTTGAGTAAGTTTTTATTTGATCAATGACAAGTGAGGTGTGGCTGCTGAAATAAAAGAACTGACAGAGAAACAAAAACTCCAGAAATGCAGATTTTGCAGTATGAAATGCACATTTCTGTGCCAATTTGGGAAATGAATTGTGATGAACTAGAGTTAATGAAACTTGGAATTCTTTCAAGTATGCATTGTAATGGGTCTTAAAAAAACAAGACGAAGAAGAATTGAGATTTTTGTTGGCTTAATAATGCAAAGTTGATACTGAAATCTGGAAATCAAACTTCAGAATTCAGAATTAGCATCAATTATACAGGATTCGAATTGATCAACTGATTTGGTTATTAACTTGTTGGATTGACTGGATTTGGAACCACGAAAACTCCCTCTGAAATGTCAGTTAAACAACTTAAGGGTTTACAAAATTCTGGAGCAGCAGGATACTGGAACTATCCATCACCTAGAATTGTGAATTCTGAACTTGAGTTCAGTTTTAAAAATCTGCAGAACATGGAAGTGCAGAAACAAGGAAGCTGGAAATTGTTTTGTATCAAATGGAGTATCAAAATTTAGGAACAGCAATAAACCAATGTGAAACTCAAGTTAAGTTCAGTATTGTGCTGCAACAAATGTATTCTTGCTTCCATGGCATCTGCAAAATAAGAAAGGATGAGATTCAATAGAGAATCTGGACACAGAAAGGCAGAAACAGGGAGTTTTTGTAGCTATTGAAATTTGATTTAAATGGACTAGAATTCAGAATTTAATTGGTAGGTGTAATTCTACTAATGAAGCACTTGAGTATAGTGTCAATTATTCTGAAAAGTTGAAGGAAAGGGCAGCAATTGGAACTTAAAACAGTGAGACAAGGAAGCTAGAAACAGATTCAGTATCACATGTGGTATCAAGTGTGTGCAAATTTTTCATCACTAGCTCTTAAAGTCCTTGGGAATTAATTGCAACTCTTGTATTTCCAGAAGCAATTGTTGTTGTTGTTTATTTCTTTTCTATTTCTTCACAAACTTGCTGGACAGATTGTGATAGTATCAAGTTGCTGAAATTGGGAAATTGCAGTAAGCTATTTTATTGATGTACTAAAGCTGAAACAAGATGGATTTCAAGTTATGAAATGATACTTCATTCAAAGATTGTTGCAAAAACAGAAAGTATATCAAAATCTGTGCAGAACAAAAAGTCAAATGTATTTAATATGAAGAATCTATGCAGAGAAAAAAAATGAAGAGCTAGAATTCGGTATCAAAGTGTATCAAAAGTCATATGCAACATTTTAATGACTGAAACGTTCAAGGGAAGACTTGCAAGATGTAAAAACAAATGGTATTTCAAACTTTTCATGACCATGCTGAACTCTAGAACCGAAATGAAGAATTTCAAAACATTTTCTGTGCATAAAAACAGTGGCTGTCTGGAAATTGGATGAAGGGCTAATGCTAAATGCAGGAATGAATCAAAATGCAACATCTGATGACTACGAAGCATTATCTAAGCTTGGAAAAAAAACCAGAGAATGCTTCACAACAGAAATGTAGTATGCAGTAAGTTGCAGCAGTGAGAATAACACTAGACATGACTGAGTACTGAAATTGTTGTTGCTGTGAAAGCTTAATGCTGAAGTTTTTGTACCAAGCTTTTGATCAGTGAAGGTCCAATCTCAGTCGTGCTAGAAGTTGCAGAGATTAAATCCATGTAGAGACTTTTGACACAAATTCTGAATCTGGGTTTTCTAAAATTGATATTTCTGGAAATGCAGAATTTCAGCTCTGAAAACTGTGAATGCAGAACTGAAGAAAAGAAAATCAATTCTGAATTTTTGTTGCTGGAACAGAATGCATTTCTTGAGCTGCTGATGCTAATTCTGATTAACCTGGTTTTGAATTGAAGTTCCAATCATTCTATTGCTAAATGAGACCACTGTATGAGCTGAAATTTTCATAACTCCAGCTGGAATTGCTGCAACTCTTGAATCCTGAAACTTAAGTCCAAAAGATCAGAATGTAAAGGCTGATAAGAGTTGAAGCTTACACCAAATTGGACAGAAATGCTGCTACCAATACAACAGGACTCTCAAATATGATGTGAATTGGGAGCTGCAAAATTTTGAATTCCTGCTGATTTCTGAACCAAATTTCAGCAACCAGTTTATCTGTAAGAGCTGTATTTGCTTTAACAGCACATGCCAAATTCTATGGTAAATTTTGAACAAAGACAACCGCAAGATGAGCTTACATCATTTCAAAAAAAATGGAATCTCTTAAACTTGAAACTAGAAACTGAATTTCTGAAACTTTCTAGAAGCCTTAATTTTGATGTTTGGATTTATGAACTAAAATCAAAATTTCTAAATTCAAGTTGATTGTTATTTGATGCTCTTCCCTTTTCAAGTCTTTAGTGTGCAAAATTTTGAGGCTATAAGGAATCAAAATGCTGATATTAAACCTGGAAAAAAAACCTGCTGGAATCAAAATGTTGGATAGTTTTGAAGCTGGAAACTTAGTATTCAGTTTCTGAGTTTTCAGAAACTGAATCTAATTCCTATTGAAATTCTCAAGTGAAGGCCAGTGAAGTTGAGTCTAATTTCATGGATTTTGATGTGCAGTATGTGCCAATTTCCCCTTGCAGAATTTTCTAGTCAATGGAAAGCTCAAGGAAAGCTTATGTGCAGTATTGGGACTGATTTATGTGATTTCAGTGAAGCTTGGAGTGATACGTGCCTACTTCCAAGTTTAACTTTTCATGAAGCCAGCCAAGATCTCCTTGAATTCAAATTATGAAACTAAGGTTCAGAATCATGCCTCAGTTTTGTTTTCGGCTCTGATCTTGTGCTGTTGGAATAGAAGGTGGAAGAGAAAAGTTTGAAACAAAAGAAGGAAAGGAAAAGAGTTACTGATTTGATGCAATTGTGAAGATCTGCAATTTCTTTAGATTTGATACTTGAATCAATTTCTTGAGCTTGCTGGAACTGCAAAATATAAAAGTTGCTGAATCGGCCAGCTGCACTTCTGTTTTTGGGCTACTTTTGGGAAATGAGTTAGTACGAGCCATGTACTCTTCAAGAGAAAGGAAACCAGATTATTAAACTCACTGTGATCAAGGTTGTTGTTGGTGTTCTATAGATTTTTTATCTTGGTCAGCAGAGTTTGTCAAGGCAGAATTTGGTGCCAATACACAAGGTGGAGCTAAGTCTTAAAGCAGAAATGCATGTATGTTAATGTGCAGGAATGTAATAAAAGTATATAAGACTTTGACATCCTTTTGAGTAGGAATGATTTCTTATTTTCAGATGATTTATTAAGAATCTGCTACTGCTGAATCAGGAATCAGAAGTTAAAAAAAAAACAAAATTCAAATTGAAGCAGGATCCTTGAGTTAAGATCTGAAATGACACATGGAGAAAAGAATAGCCAGTGAATCTGTAATTGAAGTATCAACCTTGACAAGTTGCGTGCCAAACTTTTGTGGCAAGTTACTGATAAGTGGAAAGACTAAGTGAAGTTCTTGCTTACTCAAAGACAAGTGGTATTTCATTCTTCTCTAGTCTATTGTGATTCATTGCTGGAATTCTATGGCATGGAGTTTGAAAACTGTTTTGGAATGTCTGAATTGTATAAATTGATGTCATTGCATTCTCAATTCTTTCTTGATTATAAGCTAGAAATACAGTGAATGTTTGAATCTGAATTCACAGTTGCTGGATTCCATAATCAAGAATTCAGGCTTGTTGAAACTGATGTAGACCATTTGAGATTCTATTGCTACGATTCTGGATTTACTGGAAGCTTCAATTAGTAATCAGTATACTGGATTGAAGATTGATGTTGAATGATTCATGAACCTTAAGCTTGAAAGAGAATTCAAGTTATTGTATCAAAAGTGATGTGCTGATTTCAGAAGTTGCTGAAACTGCATAGTTTCACTATACATTGCTGGAAATTAGAGGTTGCTGTATTATTTGACAGCAAGGATACAATCTACAAGCCATTTCAAAATGGAAGTTAAGCTTCTCTAAATCTGAAAATGAGAATTAAGAGTGGAACTTCAAAAGCAATCAGAAATGGAATGCAGGAATTGTGCAAATCTGTAAAAGCTGAAAGCTGGCCTGTAAACTTGAAATGTATTCCTTTTTACATGAAGATTAAGTGTTAAGGAAATGGAATGGGATAAGTGAGATCAAATTGGAGAGGCAATGTTATGAATTTCGAGTTAGGAGAAGAAGCAATTTGATTGCAGATCAGATACAGATTTGCAGTTTCAGTTTGAAACAGATTTGGAATTTATTCTGTCATCTTTTATTATCAGGTTTCGAAACTACATTGAGCTTTAGTCCTAGTTTTGTTTTCCTACAGAAAAGCCAGTTGTGTGCCAAACCATTTTACAACTTCTTCGCCAGAAATAACTTCAAATTCTTTATGATTGAAGCTGAAGTTACCTTGGAATTGCATTTCAAAACTTAAGACTGGAATTCTGGATTTCTGAAAGCATTAGCTGGTGGCTGCAGTTTTGTGGAATCTGTAAAAATGAGACCTGAAAGTAGATGTTCAGTGAAAGTTTAAGAGGAATACATTATTTTCTTATTTGTTTTTTATCAGCATTGTAATCGCCAAGGTAATGAAGATTACTTGATTCAATTTCTTAAGCTTACTGGAACTGCAGATTGTTGAAGATTGTTGATGTTTCCAGCTGCATTACAGTGCTGAATTTTCTGCACAATTTGAATATGCAAGTTGCTGAAATTAAAATCTGCAGAATGAAAACAATAGAGAACAGTGGTTAAAGAATATCAAGTAAGTGGATAACATGTTGTATTCTATTGTCCGAAACGGACAACATTTTAAGTGTGGGGGAGGGGATTCTTCTTCATTAATTGAAGTGAGAGTATTTGAATTTCAAATGCTGAAATTGAAGTGGTAAAATCCAGTGAAAACAGAAAATTTTTGGCAAAACAAAAGAGTATCAAGTGTGGAGATAGAGTATCAAAATTTTTTGATAGCTATCAAATTGAAGGGGAGGTTAGCTTGGTCTTTTGAATTGATAATAACAAATGGTATTCATCTTTTACACATCAAAATTGGTCAACTCATCAATATTCCTCCAATACTCTTATCTCCTCAATTTTTCATTGAATTCTTTTCTTTTGCCTATTTCACTCACTTTTATTGTTCTTCTTGATTTCATTGCAATTCTTGTTGATAAAATCCTTTTGATTCATGTATGCTATGTTTATAGTGGTGGAGAAGTAGAAAATAAGCAAGCTTATGGTAGTGAAATGTTGTGAGTTGCATTGAGTGAGCTCCACTTATATGCATGTTTAAGTGTGAGGGCTAGATTAGGTAAATCCCTTGTGAGATCGCAACTTGCTTAATTTTTCAATTGGATTGAAACTACCATACCTACCGATTATTGTTTGGATTGTATTCATGATTTTTTGTGATCTTTAGATGGTCTTAGTTAAACTCTTTTACTATCTTCTAGGTATTGCTAGGGAATTTTTGTAGAGATGATTTTTAGTTTTATTTACTTTCACGGGACGTTCAAGACTAAATGTGGGGGATTTGATAACCATGATTTTACTGTATTATTTTGATTCGTATATGTATGGTTTGATGTTGATTTTATAGGTTTAAATTATGGTTACATCACATTTCATGCATTGTCTTTATTGCAAATTATCTTATTTTTGGTGTTATTTGATGCTAATATTTGATTCTTATTTTGTAGACATCGAAGGATCTTGGATTTGGATCTATTCGAACCAGAATTGGGCTCGAATCGGAGTTTAAATGAGAAGATCAAGCTTTGGGTCGATTTGGACCGTTCGTTGAAGATTGGAGAGATCTGAGCCATCCGTTGAGAATTTGGTCCATCCGACCTAATGAGGAGCAGATCTGAGCCATTGATGAAGATCCGGAAGTTTTGATCCAGATTTGAGTTCATCCAGCCGTTGATCTAGCCCGAAACATTCTGGACCGTTCATCAAAGATTGGTCAGATCTGGACCATCCAGTGAAGATCTGGTCGATCCGACTTAAGGGAGAGTAGATCTAGACTCTAGATCAAGATCAGAACCTCCGGATCGGATTTTAGACAAACTTTCACCGTTGATCAAGCTCCAAATCGCTCCCAGCCATCCGTTCAGATCTGGATCTGATTCAAAACAGAAGCTACAGTGTGCTTTCTGCTTCGTCGACTCCTCCACAGCGCTGTTCTTCGTCCCGGCGCACGTTTTCTTCCGGATTTCGGCCCCTTTCTCTTCTCCAATCAATTTCCCGAGCTTCAACCTTGGTGTAGAGCTTCTCGGCGGTGACATCCCGATCATCTGGAGCGCCGGCGAGTGTTCTTTCCGGCGCGTTTTCTACTTACGGCGACTTCTCTGTTTTCGCTAGATTTGGAGGTGGTCTTCCAAATCTGCGCTCCGATTCCATTCAGTGACGCTTGGAGGTGGTCTGCCGGCGTTATTGAGTTTCATCCGACGCTCATCCGCAGCCCACATTTTCACTTCAGATCCAGAGAGCTCCGGGATGTAGATTTCCATCATTTTCGGCATTTATGAGTTTTGGGATGTTCTTAGCTCGTCGGGGGTGGTCCGTCGGCGTTGCTGAGTATACCTGAAGCTGATACGCCGCTTAGATGCTCCACTGAGGTCCGAAATTGGGTGGTTTCGATTTTGGTACTCTTGTGTGACGGCAAGAGTATGAAGTTTGTGAGTTGATTGTGAGAGGATTGGTTTTTATTTCATTCTAGTTCTTTTTCTTACTGTTCAATAGCTTAGAACAGATTTATTTTAATGGTTGTTATGTTTTAGCAAGTAGTTTAGCATTTCTTTACTTAATTGAAGCTTAGTTTAAGTCTTCTTTGAAGCTTGTTTAATTGATAAGTTGTAGGTTTCAAATTAGGGTTTAAATCATGCTTTAGATTAGATTTATTTCTGTCTTGTAATTTCATATGTAGTTTAAGTGTGGTGATGATTAAATTATAATGTAGGGTGGCAATGCATTATGGTTTGATTGTTGGCACACAAGTAGATTTCACTATTGCTTTAGATTAATTTCTTATTCGCTATGCTTTACTTTTGTTAGATTTAGATTCAAGCTTAAATCCCCCCAATTTCATTTTCATATTAAAACCCCCAAAAATAGGAAAAAAAGACAATCCTAGATTACATCATACTGTTGATTCCTCGAGAGCGATCCTGGGCTCGTTACTACAACGTTATTGCAAAATTAAGGGGTTCAGTGGAAATACATTTGTACAATTTGATTTAGCGGATGTGACAGATTCTCTCTTATCACTCGCCACCACTCGGAAGAACACCGTTATCGCCGATCTGGAAAAGAAGAATGTGGAAGCCCGAGCTCTGCAGCAGCGTGTGAATGAGCTGGCTGAGCTGCTAGAAAGGGAGCAGTAAGGCCGTTCGGAGGAGGTGACCCAACTCAAGGACGATTTGAAGGCCTTGCAGGGGGCTCTTGATGCTTCTCGTGCCGCCTTCAAAGAGTACCAAGAGGCGGAGCCGGGCCGCGTCGCCGCCTTAAGGCAAAACTACATCCGCTCGGCGGAGTTCGTGGAGAAGGTGTGCGACCGGCTGGTCATCGCCTTCGAGTTGGCCATCACCGCCACAGCGGACTATCTGAAGTCCAAGGATCAGCTCCCCGAGTCCGTGGTCATCCCTGCTACGGAGCATGCGGCGCTTCTCACCACCATCCCAAAGCATATTTTTGACTTCCTTGAATGAAGTATTTTCAGTAATTCTTTCGACCGGCTAGACTGTAATTTTCATGTGGCGTCTGTGATTTTTAAATGCTAATTTTAAATGAATGCCCACTCTTGCTGCGTTAGCCTTTCATTTCGAGTGTTCCTTTTAACTATGCCGACCGGTCGCTAGACCTTTTTCCCACAGGGAATTTCTTAATTTCGTCGATCGGTTAAACGACCTCCCACTATGCCTGGGACTTCTGAGTTTGTCGCTGGTGTTTGTCTTTACAGTGCCGATCGGTCAAACGACCTTCCAATCTCCCTAGGATTTCTATGAGCTTTTCGCTTAGTGTTTTTCTTTACTGTGCCGATCGGTCAAACGACTTTCCATTTTTCATGGACTTTCTGCTAGTGTCTCGCTGAAGTGCTTCAACGCGACGCTGCCTCATCTGGGGGGTTTATAGTCGCCAATCCGACTCTAGAGTTTAACGTCGCCGCTCGACGGTCTTTAAGCCGGGGGGTTTATAGTCGCCGGTCTGACTCTAAGATTTAACATCACTGCTCGACGGTCTTCAGGCCGGAGGGTTTATAGTCGCCGGTTCGACTCTAAGATTTAACGTCGCTGCTCGACGGTTTTCAGGCCGGAGGGTTTATAGTCGCCGGTTCGACTCTAAGATTTAACGTCGCTGCTCGACGGTTTTCATGCCGGAGGGTTTATAGTCGTCGGTTCGACTCTAAGATTTAACGTCGCTGCTCGACGATCTTTAGGCCGGAGGGTTTATAGTTGCCGGTTCAACTCTAAGATTTAACGTCGCTGCTCGACGGTCTTCAGGCCGGAGGGTTTATAGTCACCGGTTCGACTCTAAGATTTAACGTCACTGTTCGACGGTCTTCAGGCCGGAGGGTTTATAGTCGCCGGTTCGACTCTAAGATTTAACGTTGCTGCTCGACGGTTTTTGACATCGAGCCCGTGGCTCGGATAATATATGCCCGGCCGAACGGCACGGGTCCTTCGACATCGAGCCCGTGGCTCGGATAATATACGCCCGGCCGAACGGCACGGGGTCTTCGACATCGAGCCCGTGGCTCGGATAATATACGCCCGGTCGAACGGCACGGGGTCTTTGACATCGAGCCCGTGGCTCGGATAATATACGCTCAGATAATATACGCCCTGCCGAACGGCACGGGGTCTTCGACATCGAGCCCATGGCTCGGATAATATACGGCCGGCCGAATGGCACGGGGTCTTCGACATCGAGCCCGTGGCTCGAATAATATACGCCCGGCCGAACGGCACAGGGTCTTCGACATCGAGCCCGTGGCTCGGATAATATACGCCCGGCCGAACGACACAGAGTCTTCGACATCGAGCCCGTGGCTCGGATAATATACGCCCGGCCGAACGGCACGGGGTCTTCGACATCGAGCCCGTGGCTCGGATAATATACGCTCGACCGAATGGCACGGGGTCTTCGACGTCGAGCCCGTGGCTCAGATAATATACGCCCGGTCGAACGGCACGGGGTCTTCGACATCGAGCCCGTGGCTCGGATAATATACGCCCGGCCGAACGGCACGGGGTCTTCCCCGCGCCCTCATGCAGCTACCCGCTTGGCGCACAATGCTCATGCCTTTGCTTTGTTCTTATAATTTTCATTCCTGCAGCCAAAGTATACAATCGAACGGAATATTCATGAAATATATTACATCGGCGCACCTTTCATCCGGCCCAATAGGGATGGAGGTGGTTTGAACTCCATGGTCTCTCCAGCCGCCGTCCATCCTCATCCTCTAAGTAGTAGGCTCCCGATCGAAGCTTCTCGACGACTTTGAAGGGTCCTGCCCAGGGAGCCTCCAGCTTGCCTACGTCGCCGACCAGCTTCACTTTCTTCCAGACCAAGTCACCCACCTGGAATGCTCGGGGAATCACGCGGTGGTTGTAGTTCTGCTTCATTCTCTGCCTGTAGGCCATCAGCCGGACAGACGCTTTGGCTCGCTCCTCGTCGATCAAGTCCAATTCTAGCTGCCTCCGCTCGGAATTACCCTCGTCATAGTTCTGGATCCGGACGGACTCTACGCTGACTTCGACTGGGACGACCGTCTCGCCTCCATACACTAGGTGGAGCGATGTTACTCAGTTCCCTCCTTAGGGGTCGTGCGGATGGCCCATAGGACTCCCGGAGGCTCATCCACCCAGCTTCCTCCCATGTGGTCGAGTCGAGCCCGAAGAATTCAGAGGATCTCCCGGTTGGCTACTTCGGCTTAACCGTTACTTTGGGGATACGCCACAGACGTGAAGTGCCACTCAATGCTATATCCCTCGCACCATTCCTCGAGCTGCTTTCCGATGAACTGTTGCCCGTTGTCTGACACGAGCCGACGCGGAATGCCGAACCGACAGATGATGTGTTGTCAGATGAATTTCTTGACCATCTGCTCGGTTATCTTGGCCAATGGCTCAGCCTCCACCCACTTGGAGAAGTAATCGACTACCACCAATAGGAACCTCCGTTATCCGGTCACCATAGGGAAAGGTCCTACGATGTCCATGCCCCACTGGTCGAACGGGCAGGACACTGTTGACGCTTTCATTTCCTCCGTCGGCTTATAAGAGAAACTGTGGTACTTCTGACAAGAAAGACATGTTGCGACGGTCCGAGCGGCGTCCTCGTGTAGAGTTGGCCAGAAGTATCCAGCCAACAGGATCTTCCTAGCCAAAGACCGGCCGCTCGGATGACCTCCGTAAGATCCTTGGTGTACCTCCTAAAGAATGTACTCGGCGTCTTCCAAACTGACACACTTCAGCAGAGGTCGGGAGAACGCCTTTTTGTAAAGCTGATTTCCGATGAGCGTGAACCGGCCGGCTCTCCTCCTTAGTAGCTGGGCCTCATCCCGATCGGACAGCGTGGCACCTGAGCGCAAAAACTCCATGATGGTTGTCCTCCAATCGCTCGGGAATGTAAGGCCTTCCATTCGGTCCACGTGCGCTACCAAGGATACTTGCTTGATTGGTTGCTGGATGACGACCGGCGATATCGAGCTTGCGAGCTTGGCTAATTCATCTACCGTCTGGTTCTCCGTTCGGGGTATCTTCTGGACCACTACCTCAGTGAAGCTAATCTTGAGTTTTTCAAAGGCCTCCGCGTACAGCTTGAGTCTTGCATTGTTTATCTCAAAGGTGCCCATGAGTTGTTGGGCGGCTAGTTGGGAATCCGAGTGGATCACCACTCGGCTGGCTCCAACATGCCGTGCAGCCTGCAATCCGGCTATGAGGGCTTTGTACTCTGCTTCATTATTTGTTGCCCGATAGTCCAGCCAGACGGACAAATGCATCCGCTCTCCCTGAGGCGAAAGTAGCAGGATCAATTTCGCTTCCGAGCCGAGTGGACGATCCGTCCACATATACTTCCCATGTAGCTTCGGGCTCGAGCTTTTGTATCTCAGTCACAAAATCTGCCAAGGACTGTGCCTTGATCGCCGAGCGGGGTTGGTATTGGATGTCGAATTCGCTTAGCTCCGTCGTCCACTTGATGAGCCGTCCGGATGCTTCAGGATTTAGGAGTACCCTTCCCAACGGGTTGTTCGTCATCACAATAATGATGTGCGCCAAAAAGTAAGGGCGCAACCTCCGAGCGACAAGGACCAAGGTGAAAGCCAACTTCTCGAGACCGGTGTAGCAAGACTCAGCATCCTTTAAGATATGGCTTAAGAAGTACACAGGCTGTTCTTCACCGTTCAGCCTTATTAATACCGAGCCCACAGCATGCTCGGTTGAAGATAAATAAATGCGGAGTGGCTCGCCTACGGTCGGTTTTGCCAACACGGGTAAGGAATTCAGGTAAGTCTTCAGTTCCTCGAATGCCTGATCGCACTCCCCATCCCAGTGAAACTTGGTGGCTTTACGCAGGATTTTGAAGAACGGTAGGCTCCGGTTGGCAGTCTTAGAGATAAACCTTGACAGCGCTGTTATCCGACCGGTGAGACGCTGTACCTCTCAAAGATTTCTAGGAGGCGGCATGTCTTGCAATGCCTTTATCTTGCTGGGGTTCGCCTCTATGCCCCGCTCGGTCACGATGTAACCTAGGAAGCTCCCGCCTTTTGCTTCGAACAGGCACTTCTAAGGGTTAAGCTTAACTCCGTATCTTCTTAATGTTTGGAAAGTCTCCTCCATATCCGCATAGAGATCTGCCGCCCGGAAGGACTTGATAAGTATGTCATCCACGTACACTTCCAAGTTACGTTCGATCTGCTCCGTGAATATTTTGTTCATCAGACGCTGGTAGATGGCTCTTGCATTCTTCAGCCCGAACGGCATTACATTGCAGCAGTAAGTGTCGTCCGCCGTGACGAAGCTGACCTTCTCCTGGTCTTCTCGGGAGAGCGGCACCTGATGGTAGCCTTGGTATGCATCCAGCATGCATGGCAGCTCGCACCCGGCCGTGGAGTCTACCAGTTGATCGATTCAGGACAGGGGGTAGAAGTCCTTCGGGCAGGCCTTGTTCAGGTCCTGGAAATCGATGCAGACTCTCCACTTGTTGCCCGGCTTGGAGACCAGTACCACATTTGCGAGCCAACTCGGGAATTGCACTTCCCTTATGTGGCCGGCCTCCAGAAGCTTCTCTACCTCCGCTCGGATAATGACATTCTGCTCAGCGCTAAAGTCCCTCTTCCTTTGCTTCACCGGCCGAGCGTCTGGCCAGACGTGAAGCTCGTGCTGCGCTACGCTTGGCGAGACCCCTGGCAGCTCCTCGGTCGACCAAGCGAAGACGTCGCGGTTTCGCTAGAGGCATTTGATCAGCTTTTCCTTCTGGTTCTCCTCCAGGTCGGATGCTATGAAGGTGGTGGCCTCCAGTCGGGAAGAGTCAATCTGCACCTCCTCCTTTTCTTCGTAAACCAAAGAAGGTGGTTTTTCGGTTATAGCATTTACCTCGACTCGCGGCACTTTCCGAGCGGACTTGGATTCGGCTCGGACCATCTCCACATAGCATCTTCGAGCTGCCAGCTGGTCTCCCCGCACCTCCCCTACTTGATCTTCCACCGGGAATTTGATCTTCTGGCAGAAGGTAAAGATGACCGCCCGGAACTCGTTGAGAGCCGGTCGCCCCAAGATAACATTGTATGTCGAAGGAGCATCAACCACGATGAAGCTGGTGTTACTTATCCTTCTGAGCGGCTCCTCTCCCAACGAGATAGCCAGCCAGACCTGGCCGACTGGCAAGACTTCGTTCCCAGTGAACCCGTAGAGGGGGGTTGTCATTGGCAGTAGCTCAGCTCGGTCGATTTGCAGTTGGTCGAAGGCCTTCTTGAATATTATGTTGACCGAGCTACCTGTGTCAATGAAAATGCAATGAATAGTGTAGTTAGCTATTACCGCTCGAATGATCAGGGCGTCATCGTGCGGGACTTCTATTCCCTCGAGGTCCCTAGGCCCGAAACTGATCTCGGGTCCGCTCGCCCTCTCCTGGCTGCAGCCGACCGCGTGTATCCTCAGCTGCCTTGCGTGTGCCTTTTTGGCTCTATTGGAGTCTCCTTCGGTCGGGCCTCCGGCGATGATGTTGATCTCGCCTCGAGACGCGTTGCCCCTATTCTCCTCCTCTCGAGCGGATGGTCGAGGTCGCTCATGCGACACCTGATGGTGGCCTCCGGCTTGCTGACGATGCTGCCGCTCACGGTATCTCCTTTTTATTCTTTGAACGGGGCTCCGTTGTCAATGTCGCCGGTCTGGTGAAGGTGATCGGTGGCGATAGCTCCTTGGCGCAGGATGAGTGATGGGGGGGGGGAGGCTCTGACAGTCACGGGTGTTGTGAGTAGCTGACTGATGGAGTGAACAAAACATCGGGGTCCATACCTTCCCCTTGGGCTTGGGTCGATCAGCCGCTACTTGCTGGACTGCGTGCGGCCGAGTGTGCTGATGAGGACGGGCGGCTTCGGCTCGCGGTCCTCTGGGGGGCTGGTGACTGACGGGTTGCTTCCGCTTGGCCGAAGCGGGTTGGTCATTCAGGGCTTCCTTTCTTCTCACCGCCTGAGCTTCCTCCACATTGATGTACTCGTTGGCCTTATGCAACATGTGGTCGTAGTCTCGAGGTTGCTTCCGAATGAGTGAGCGGAAGAAATCACCGTCCACGAGCCCTTGCGTGAACGCGTTCATCATTGTTTCCGAGGTGACCGTTGGAATGTCCATGGCCACCTAGTTGAAGCGTTGGATGTAAGCTCGGAGCGACTCCCTCGCGCCTTGCTTGATGGCGAACAGGTTGACGCTGGTCTTCTGGTGGCGCCTGCTGCTCGCAAAATGATGGAGGAACGCCGTTCGGAATTCTTTGAAACTCGTGATAGATCCGTCCGGCAGCCTCCGGAACCACCGATGCGCTGATCCCGCGAGGGTGGTGAGGAACACTCGGCACTTCACACCATCTGTGTATTGATGTAGAATGGAAGTGCTGTCGAACTTACCCAGATGGTCGTCTGGGTCGGTTGTCCCATTGTATTCCCCGATCGCAGGGGGCACATAATGCTTCGGCAGTGGATCACGCAGGATGACATCCGAAAACTGCCGGTTGACAGCTCGGGTGACGCGTCCGTTCGGAGCGCTTTTCCTTTTCTGACGTCCCGGACGGGTGCTTCGTCCGATGAAGATCCTTTGTCCTGATTAGCTTGCGCTACCTCCGAGGGCGTCTGGAACAGAGCCCGATGAAAAGGTATCGGGGCGGGTGGCGCCCCCATCTGGGTGTCGGTCGGTCCCTTATTTTGCCCCCATATAGAGAGCTGCTCCTGCCGCTCTTCGGGTGGCGCTCGGCCCCCCGATGCTGATGTCGCCTGCTGCGCTGCCCGCTCGGCCTGAGCTTTCTGCTGTTGCTCCACGATTTTTGCTACTCGCGCTTGGATGAGTGCTTCGAGCTCCTCAGGAGAGAGCGTTACCAGAAGTTGACGTCCAGCTTCTTCCATCTTCGAGGCTCAGATTCAGGTGCGTTCCCACAGACGGCGCCAATTTGATCTTGTCCGAGTGCTGAGTCGACGGACACTGGGGACGTGGCACGCTCCGCTGTCTCCGGCTGGTGGTCTAGATCTCCGGCGAACCTACAAAGAAGCCGAGTCGGGAGGGGTTTCCCGACGACGACCCTCCGACGCTCAAGTCAGGCAACAAGAAATGAGAGAGGCAGCATAACTGTGGCTACAGTGAGGATTGCGCATCCCTTCGTCGACGTCTGGGGGTCCTTATATAGGACCCCGGGGAGGCGCGGGCACGCTTCTCGATGCGTGCACGCTTCCCCAAATATACCTTAACGAGCCCATGTCAGAAAAGTACCCCTGACGTCATTCCGCAATCATCCGAGCATATCCCGGATGTGATAGTGGAAGCTTCCACCATATGATCCTGTGTACGGCTCGGCCGCTAACCCTGTTGACTGTCAGCGGCGAATGTCTCGAGGATAATGTTATCCCCTACCTCCTTTGTCCTCTTACGCCTCCTGTCTGTTCCAGGGCCGAGCGGTTCGGCCGCTCGGCAGACATCTCACTTCTGCCTTGGTTGTGGGTATCGGTCCGACTGGGAGGACTCTCGGTCTTATGCTCGGATGAGATTGCTCCTGCCTGTCTTTGTTGCCTTGTGTCCCGGCCGAACGGACAGCCCGTTCGGCCCTGAAACCTTTTTACATTGAGCATCGGAAACCTGACCCCTAGTCGGGTTGTCTTTTATTCGGCTTGGGGGATTCCTGGCCGGTCGGCCATCTCAGTCCGGTCGGTCGGGTGGCCGGTCGGCCCTCTCAGTCCGGTCGGTCGGGTCTCAGGGTTGAATCTCTTGACCTTTGACCTCCACGTGTCGTTGACCTTCCGCCAACGAGGGTCCCCCGTCCTTACCACCGGATCAACGTCAATTATATGAAACAATGGGAAGGTAGATTTATGAGGGAAAAAAGGTTCTATAAAACCCTGTAAACCCTTAAGCTGCAGCACTCCAGTGACATTTTTTTAATCATGGTTAATAAATAAATGATCAATCTACCACCAAAGTGACATTTTTTAATCATAGTTAATGTATCATATCAAGCTCACACTGGGCCTGATATGATTTCATATCAGGCCCAATGTGGAGATTTTTGATGATTATTCTTTATTATATTTTAACACCTCCTAGAAACTGAAATAAATAATGGATAACATATTTAAACTCTTTGCAACCCTATAAATCCATAGGAACTAAAATGGATGTAATCAGAGCTCTTTAAGTCCATTAGTGTGTTTTAATCGAAATACACTAATGAACCTAGAGAGCTTCAATTGCTTCCATTTCAGTTCTTGTAGATTTCTTATGAACCTGAAACTTCTACTGATGGAGATTATGCTGCAATTTTGGGTGTAATTGGTCATGAGGTACAAATTTCTTGATTTTTAATTTACTAAGGTTACAGTTCATCTTTAGATACTGATATGATTGTTAACCTACTTAACTTGCAGTATTTCCATAACTGGACAGGAAACATGTATCTTCAAACTAGTTGAAAGGAAATCAATTTATGAGCCTAATATGTATCATATCAGGTTCAATATGAGCCCTAATATAGAATGATATCAGGCTCACATTGGGCCTAATATGACTCCATATCAGGCCTAATGTGGAGAGTTCTGGCGATTCTTCCTTATTATATTTTAACACTTCTAAGAAACTGAAATAAACAATAGATAGCATATTTGAACTCCTTGCAACATCAAAAATTCACAGAAATTGAAATGGGTACAATCAGAGCTCTTTAGGTCCATTAGTGGGTTTCGGTCAAACCCACTGATAAAACTTTTGAGCTCCGATTGCATTTATTTCAGTTCTTGTGGATTTATGAGTTTATAAAGAGTTTAAATATGATATTCATTATTTATTTAAATTTTAGGAGGTGTTAAAATTTAATAAGGAAGATTTGTCAAAAATCTCCATATTGAGTCTGATATGATACATTAACTATTATTAAAAACTATTACTTTGATGGTAGATTGATCATTTATTTATTAACTATGATTAAAAAATATCACTAGAGTGCTGCAGCTTGAGGGCTTATAGGATTTTATAGAACCTTTTTTCCCCATAAATCTACCTTTTCATTGTTTTACATAATTGACGCCTTTGAATGTTTCTGTTGTTATGCCCAAAGGATACCCACATATTTCCACAATGACATGATATTATCCACATTTAGTCATCTTGACCTACTCCGAGCTCCCCGTGAACATTCGATTACCCTGACCTACTTCGAGCCTCTCCATGAGCATTCAGTCATCCTAACCTGCTCCAGATCTCCTCACAAACATCCAATCACCCTGATATACTCCGGGCCCACCCTCAACTTCATTTAAGGATGCTCGACATAGCATCTGGTCTGGACCATGACTCTGATACTATTTGTTGAGACCGAAGGATGTTTACATATCTATACAATGACATGATATTGTCCACTTTGACCCTAGGTCCTCATGACTTTGCTCTTGGGCTCTCTCCAAAAGGTTTTATACCAATGGAGATATCATCAATCCTTTTAACCTCATGATCTTTACCAAATCTTTCTAAGGTGGGACTTTAATTGAACCCCAACAATTTTTTTTCAAGATTTAGGAGTTACTTTGTTACTTTTGTATAATCAGAAAGGAAATGTATTTGTTTAAGAAATCAAATTCTTAAACATTATATTAGTGTCTCTCTTGGCATTACTATAATTATAAGGCCAAGGTTGACAGTGATTGTAGCGACACCATATAAACATGTTTTTATGTAGGAACTAAATTATCTTACACAATTACAAGAAGTCAATATAATTTCCTTTCTAACACACTACTTTTTCTCACTTCAAATATACCATATCTAAACTCATCAATTGAAATCCTTGTTGATTATATGCTATCTGGAAGAGTTGTTATAATTCAGTAACTGTCTTATCATGTACTTAATTGTCTGTTTTCTATTAAATTTTTATCTTTTAACAATGCTATCTATTTAAGATCCATATAAGTTTGTCGCTTTTTCTTTTGGACTTTATGATTGCAAATGACAAGTTTTTACAGGTTACCTGTGATGGTGGTGCCATTTGTTGCATTGTTGGAAAAAGTAGAATAGGAGCTTATTTAGAAGGTTTAAATGTTTAAATCTATTCCTATTAAGTCCACATTGGGTTTGATATTTTTTCATATCAGGTTTGGGTTTGATATTTTTTCATATCAGGTTCATATTGGGTTGTTTTAATTGATTTTTCCTATAACATTTTAACACTTTCGGACAAGTCAAAATATACAATTGATGACATTATTGGACTCTTTGCAGCCTTAGAAATCCACAGAACTTGAAATGAGTCTAATCTAATGTCTCTAGGACTTCTTGGAGGTGTTAAAATATAATAAGAATGGACTAAAATCTCCATGTTGAGGCCAATATAGAGATTTTTGTCGATTCTTTGTTTTATATTTTAATACATCTGAGAAGCCAAAATAAATAATAGATAACATATTTGAACTCGTTGCAACCTCATAAATCTACAGGAACTAAAATGGGAGCAATCTGATGTCTCTAGGCCCATTAGTGGATTTCAGTCAAAATACACCTATAAACCACAAATTGAACTCATTTCAAGATCTATGAATTTCTGAGACTACAAGAAGTCCAATGGTACCGTCCATTGTATATTTTGGTTTGTCCGGAGGTGTTTAAATGTTATAGGAAAAATCAACTAAAACAACCCAACGTGACTCTGATATGAACTGTGGGCTTGATATAGTTTCATATTAAGCTCACGTTGGTCCTGATATGGTTCCATATCAAACCCATATTGGGCCTGATATGGTTCTATGTCAGGCCCACATTGGGCTTGATTTATCTCATGGTGGCGATTGTCTTTTAATAATTCTTGTTTTCTTTTAAGTTTGGTTGAGATTGTTATACCATATTTTGTCAACTTTAGTGGAAATGATGTAACAGAGGTTTAATGGGGAGCCAAGTAAATATTCGTACCAAGAAAAGATGCAATGTCTGCTCTAATTGCTAGGTAGAAAAATTTTAGTGCTACCTGTATGCAATTAGATCCATGGCTATCAAATATTCTTTTTCCAACAAGCTTCATTCTTTAACTAAGAAGTATTTTCGAGGAACCAATCGTAGAATAGAATACTAAAAAGGTGATCATAATGCACATACCTTAGAGACCTGATGAAGCACATCATGTCCGTTTGAAGCTCCTTCAAAGGATTGGATCAAATTTCGTAAGAGCACCATCATAAGTGATAGATAAACTCTATTCCCTGTGGCACCAAGCGAACCCAACAACATCAAGACGTAATTTGTGGAGTCTGCAAAGGAGAATAATTTATAGAAGGGCACAGTGAGTGTACTCTGATCTTGTTTCTTGTCCTTCTGACTCTCTCGCTTATTTTGTTACTCCCCATTAAATCTCTATTACATCATATCCACTAAAGTTGACAAAATATAGTATAACAATCTCAACCAAATTCAAAAGAAAATAAAAATTATCTAAAAGACAACCTCCACCATGAAATAAATCAGGTCCAATGTGGGCTTGATATGGAACGTGAGCCTGATATGCACCATATCAGGTTCATGGTTCATATCAGGTCCATGTTGGGATGTTTTAGTTGATTCTTTTGACAATTATTTTAACACATCTGGAGTAGCCAAAATATACAATGAACGGTACCGTTAGACTTCTTGCAATCTCATAAATTTATAGAACCTAAAATGAGTCCAATCTGGGGTCTCTAGATCCATCAGTGGATTTTGACCAAAATTCACTTATGGACCTAGTGACCTCAGATTGGACTCATTTTAGGTCTTGTGGATTTCTGAGGCCGCAAGGAGTCCAACGATGTCATCCATTGCATATTTTGACTTCTCTGAATGTGTTAAAATATTATCAAAAGAAATACGTTCAAACCTAATCCCATGGGTCTGATATGATTTCATATCATACTCACGTTGGACTTGATATGGAATCCTATCAGACTCATATTATGCTCGCATGCATACATGTATCCTAAAGAGAGAGAAAAGAGAAGAGAGGAGAGGAAAGAAAAGAGAGGATGCGTGCATTATAGAGAGGAAAGATAAGAGAGGATGCATGCATCTTAGAGAGGAAAGAGAAAAGAAATTACATATATGAGAAAAATGAAAAAGAAAGATAAATGATTGAGGGGTAAAATGAAAAGAATAAAAAATTGAATATACTTTTGATAAGTATTAAAGTATAATATATCTTATGATCAATTCATAAATCTAAATATATCTTTTAGTAAATTGGTGAAACCATTTCCCTCTCATTGGACGAGAGTCAAATTGAGTTAAATGCTTCAATTTTACCAAGATAAAGTATTCAGTTTTTTTCGTTTTCTGTTTTTCTCCATGTTATTTTTTTATTTATTTTTTGAAAAATTCAATTCCATAAACTTAAATTTCCCATCATTGTTCCTTCCTAAAGGGAAATAATTTTCTCTAAGGAAACAAAAAGTGAGAGATAGTCATTATTCTTCTTTGCTCCCTTACACTTTTCATCCTTTGAAAGAAACATGGTCCATCTGACCCGGGGTTAGTGGACAAACTTGAAACTTCCATCCCCAGCCGATCAATTTTGTCTCTCCTGGCTTAGTATATGAACTATTAGTCATTTGAGCAAACAAAGCTATAATATGGCAGAGATTCTAGGTTATATGCGCCTATCGACGTTCGTAGATGTTCCTGAATTTAGAATTAAAAATTATTCAAAATTATCACTACATGATACTCTATCGATAACTATCTAGTCGATCAGTTTCTGAACAGTATAAAAAAAATTCCATCATTCATAAGAAATATTTTGCTAATTTACAATGCAGAAAATAGTAAGCTATTGCAGAAATTGCCCGTTACAATGTCAATGCTGGCCTCGTTTACAAAACTGAGCCTTAACCCATGTACAATGTCTCTAAGAAAATAAGTTGTATAGGGTGCCACTCCCACATTAAGGGAATCCAAGATTTAGACCGAGGAAACTCTCTTATAGATACGAATGCCGGATGAGTAGGACTCAGAGAATGTGCAAAAAGAATTTCTGGATAACGAACAGATTATATCAAACACCACTGATTAATTTAGTTGTCTCCAAAAGGTTTTAAATCATCTTAACTTTGTGTTTTCTCCACTTTGTTCTTGATCTTCTGCTCTATGATTGCTTTCTCTGTGTCTAGATTGAACATTCTGTTAAGCGCATGCATATTTTCAAGGGTCTCATCCAGAGTTCGGCTGTCATTGCCATCGCAACGCAAGTGCTGCAGGGGACCATGAAGCAGCTTGTTTACAATACCTAAGCTAAGATCCTCAATGGCTCTTTTCATTTTCTTTGTCAAAGCATCACCACCAATCTTTTGTAAACATCTCTCAAACTCTGAAGCACGAATTCTATCTGCATACGACCTTAGTTTCTTGATGGTTGGGACAGTCTCCAAAGAGTCCCTCCATGCTTCAAAGCGTTTTAATTCTTGAGAGATTATTGACTGGGCTTCCATTGCTTTCCTCAATCGATCTTCTTTGTTGGCTTCTACAACCTCCTTAAGGTCATCAACATTATAGAGTTGAACATGTTCAAGATTTGCAACACAAGATCCTACATTTCTAGGAACAGCAATGTCCACAAAGAGTCTCCTGCCACCGACTACCTCATCCACAGGAGGAAGAGCTTCAACATGTTCTTTCAAGAAAAGTGGTGTTGCAGATGCAGTACTTGTGAAGATAACATCTGCTTCAGCAGCGGCAGTGAACAGTTCAGAGAAAGATCTGTAAATGATTTCAACATCTTTGATTTCCTCATGGATAGCATTTACTCTCTCCTCTGATCTATTCACAACCACAATACGTTTGATCCCTTTTGCAGCTAGATGTTTGATTACAAGTTTCCCCATCTTACCAGCCCCAATCACCAACATTTTTGAAGATGTTGAATTTGACTTTGGAAGCTTCATAAGAGCCAATTCAACAGCAGCTGAACTCACAGAAACTGCTCCAGATGAAATGTTGGTTTCACTGCGAACTCGTTTCCCAGCTGTGATTGCATCTTTAAACATCCTGTCAATATTCTTTCCCAATACTCCGCTGCCTTGCCCAACTCTTACAACTTGTTTAACTTGAGCAAGAATCTGTCCTTCTCCCAAAACAAGAGAGTCAAGCCCTGCTGCTACTTCAAATAGATGCCTTGTTGCATCAGTATCACGTAGCATAAAAAGATGCCGTCGAAGTTCTGCCACTGGAATACCACTTGTCTGCACACATTGTAAAAGAAAATTAATATTGATTAATATGAAAAAGTTGGATGGAATCACAATGTAGACAAATGTGAATCCTAATTAAAAATACCAAATTCAAATGGCTACCTTTGCCATCCAATCGATAACTTCTCTGATTCCACGGTTCCAGGATAAGGCAACCACATATACTTCCATTCGGTTGCAGGTACTGAGGACTGCAGCTTCTTCTATATGATTCAAATTGCATAATTCTCCAATAGCACGAGACCATTGGGCCTCTGGAACAGCAAGTTTTTCACGCATCTCAACAGGCGCTGTATGAACACTAAGGCCTAAAACAGCTATGCTGCTCCTTTCCTTCATGTAACCTGCAAATTGAGAATCAAAAGTTAAAGAATAATGTGGAATAAACCACTTGATCAGTGTTTTCAACTGTTCAAGTTGTAAAATAGCATCATTTGGAATTATCAGCAAATCTGTACAAAGGAAATCCCCATCACAGAATGAGTAGATGGTGTTGCAACTCGAAGATAATATCTGTACTGGCTGGGATAATTTGGATGCTTGATTACTACAATGATGTTAGTCATCGGAAAGAAACACATAGCTATTTGACAAGAGTTGTAATCCAAGGGTACAAGTGTTTTGAAGCTTCTGATGATGCACCATCAATAGCTACATTAAAACAATTCTGTTTCAGCTACAAGCGACTAATCTGGCAAGACTAACCTACTTAAACCTTATGAAAATATTGAGTTGTACAGTTATGACAAATAGTGGTGCTTGCATTTCTGGAAAGTAGGGAAGGCCAAAATTAAGAAAGGAAAACAAAGAAATGAAAATGAACAACTATGAGAATCCTTTATTTTAACATCAAAGTAGATCAATACCAACTGCAAATAGGAATCACAAAAATTCTGCAGCCTAGCGCAATCAAAACTTGCTCATTCAAAACATTACAATCTGAAATCTCAAAATATTCAATAAACTAGGAATTCCTAAATAGGAATCACAAAAATTCTGCAGCCTATTGCAATCAAAACTCGTTCATTCAAAACATTATAATCTGAGGTTTCAAAATATTCAATAAACTATATTCCAGGATACATTACCCTTTTTTCCGGAAAAAAAGGTATTTATTGATCTCACATATCCAAACAGACTAGACTACATCCCAAAAATTGATAACTCATATCGTTTTAGCACATCCGACAACATAATGTTCAACCGCGACAAAATGGGAAAAGAACTTTTTTCGTGCCAAAAGTAGTAAGGAAAACGCTATCTTCGACAGATATCTCTTCAGCCGAAGAATTAATCCACAGATTTCTAACAGGAAAAAATATAATAGAAACGACAAAACAAAGGGAGCTGCTAAAATGGGGCTTACGATCGGCGGAGATCTTGAACTGCTCGAGCGCCGACGCGCTGGCTGCTGCGGATGGCTTCTCCTCAAGATCCACCGGCGCTTCGGAACGGGGGCTCATCCGAAGAGCCACCTCCCGCCTAGGGACTCTCGTGCCGACGCGATAAAAGCCACAAGAACTCCTTGGAGCAGAGAATAACCTCGTGGAAGAGCTGCTACGGAGAAAAGGCCTAACCTTGCCCTTCCTCGCAAGGGTTGTCGCAACGCCACTGGAAGCCGCCATCCAAAACAAATCTCAGCAAAAGTAGGAACTAAACCCTAATCGTGAATCAGAAATCAGAAGCTCCAACGGATTTGCAGAGCGAGAAAGAAAATTTGAACCAGAGAATGAGATCGGAATAGAGAAAGAGATAGAAGGGGGAATCGTCTTGCTTTCTCTTCAGCTCTTGCTCTCTTTAGGGTAATGTGCATGTGGATTCGGTCGTCGTAGGCACCGCAACGAAGAGCACGAAGAATGAGCAAAACAGAAACTAATAAATAATAATAATAATAATGGGCAAGTGACGCAAAGAGGATTGATCTAACTTAATTTTATAGATTGGTGGATGTTTTGTCACGTACCCGCGTTCTGATTGGGTAGCTTTTCTGCGCGTTCTATCCACACTCCATTTTCTTTTTCTCAAATAAAACAGGAAAATATATTTTTGAAAATAAATGATAGGACGAAGATATTGGTGCCGTTCGTTACGAAATTAGGCATATGCCGTAATCAAACGTGGAACTTGTATTTGGTTGAATCGAATTGGTTTGACTAGGAAGGCCAGTAGGAATACGCTGTCCGCCTTGACCAGTAGGTGCAATTGGACGGTCAAATGTGGCTTCTCGCTGACATAAACTTTTCGATTATGTTGCATTTTGATTGCTTTTTTCTCTCTTTAAAAAACTCCTTTAATTTTAGCAAATATATTTTTTTTATCAGAATTCAGAAGTAAACGTAAATTTATCTCGTGCAAAAGCTTTCAAAAGACCTTCCTATACTACGACGTGGCTAGAAATTATCGTTGAGGTGGAGATGGTAATACTTTTCTAGATGAGGAGGTGAAAGTTGGCGAGTCGAAGGTGGAGGAATCCCTAGATAGAAGATGGACAACTTACACACAAGTAGAAAGAGCAGTAGGGTTTCAGATTTATGGCTGAGAATAAGGCGGCGTACTCTATGGAGAATAGCAATTTTCATGGAAAAGTTACAGCTTTTAGAAACTTTTCATACCAAATTTCAAAACCTATTTTGAAAATGTTTTACTATCAGGATGCGTTTGGTTCAGAGCTATTTTTGATAATCTTAATTATTCATTTAAGGTTATCAATAAAAACTTTATTTGATTTAGGTATTTGATGATTCCCGAGTAATGTTCCATGCCCGACACGTCAACAAAAGGGTTATATAGCCCGGAATCGAAAAACCTCAGAAAACTAAGGGTGCGTTTGGTTTGTCCCATTTTCATTTTCATTTTCTGAAAAACACGCGTTTTTTATTTTTTAGAAAATAATGCGTTTGGTTTGTACCGTTTTCATTTTCATTTTCTGGAAAACGCGCGTTTTCTAGAAAACAGAAAACGACTTTTTGTCATTCTCTGTTTTTCTAGAAAACGATAGCCAATTTTTTAGAAAACGCGCGCGGAAAACACAAACCAAACACCATTTTCCAGAAAACGCGCGTTTTCCAGAAAATGAAAATGGAAAACGCGCGTACCAAACGCCCCCTAAACTTTTCTGCATTTTTCGTTTTCTTAGAAAACGCTCTCTCATTTTCTTAAAAATGAATATGAAAAACGCAAACCAAACGCGTTTTTCATTTTCTCATAAAATGAAAACAGAAAACAGCGTGGAAAACACAAACCAAACGTCTCCTAAGGTTTTTCTTGATTCCGGGGTTAACGGATTTTTTTTACCAAAAATACCCTCCGATAAGAAAAAACATGGAAAAAAGAGAAAAAATGTAAAAAAAAAATATTAAAAAAATATTTAAAAATATTTAAAAATTTAAAAAAAATAATTTAAAAAAATAAAAAACAAAAATTTAAATTTAAAAAAATTTAAAAATTTAAAAATTTTTAAAAAATTTAAAAAAGAATAAAAATTTTAAAAATAAAAAATTTATAAAAATTTAAAAATAAAATAAATTTAAATTTAAATTTAAAAAAAATTTAAAAAATAAAAAATATAAATATAAATAATATAAAAAATATAAAAACATTAAAAAAATAAAAAAAATACTTAAAAAAGTAAAAAAATATACAAGAAAAAAAAAGTAAAAAAACATTAAAAAATAAATAATAATAATAATATGTATAGTTGATTTTGTAATTGAGGGTAATACGGTAAAATATTAAACTAAGGTATTCATTAAAACCTTCAAACAAACAAGTTTTTGTTGCATTATCTAGGTTGAACCAAACAACATTTGGTTATGTTTTATTCCCCATAACCTTGGTTATGTGATTACCTGGTAATCACATAACCAAGGTTATATACATGATAACTTGAACCAAACACACCCTCAGAGTTAAAAGATGACGCAGTGGAAAAATAGACATTTTCTTGATTTTAATTTAAACTTTGAATGAATTCAGTTTTCCAAAAATATTAGTTATTAAGGAAAATATATAGTTGTTGATAAAATAATTTAAAATTGATAATTGAGTTAGTGGGTTGATGAGGTTATAAATAGTGATAGTAGTGTCACATAGTGGTTAGAAAAAAATATATGTTTAATGTATTTACATTAGTTGAGTTAGTGGGGTAGAATTATAGAGTTAGTAGTTTGTCATGAGTTATATAGCAGCTTAAAAAGAGGTTACGGGTTTTATGAATGATGAATTAAAATTAAAAAATTATTAATTATATTCCACTTGTCCGTTCTTGTCCTCTTATCCTCCTCCATTTTTATCCAACAGTGGTATCAAAGTGTCAAATTTGACATATCCTAATTTCCTTACAATGACAATCAACAGAGTTTCTCAACCCCTCATCCCCATTTTCAAAGGAGAGTGTTATGAATTTTGGAGTATCAAAATGAAGACTCTATTTAGATTTCAAAATCTTTAGAATTTAGTAAAAAAGGTTATGGCGATGAGAATGTCGATGACGGTCGATTAAGGAAGAACGAAAAAAAGATTCAAAAGTATTGCTCATCCTTCAACAAGTAGTACATGATTTGATTTTCTCAGAAATTGTAACTGTCTCATTTTCCAAAGAAACATGGAAAATATTACAAAAATAATTCCAAAGCTCGTATAGAGGAATAGCAGTGAAACTCCAGACTCTCAGAAGTGAGTTTGAGGCTTTGTTTATGAAGAGTAATGAAAATTTATAAGATTTTTAATCTAGAGTAATTTTGATTGTCAGTCAAATGAGATATTATTGAGAAAAAATCATCAATGCAATTATTATTTTAAATTTTTTTGCAAAGTTTGACTCCTAAATATGATTACATAGTGATTGTGACTAAGGAGACTAGAGATCTCTTTGTTTTCTTTTTTGATGAACTAATGGGTTCTTTGCAAACTCATGAGGCAAGACATAATAGATCCGCTGAGAAGAATAAAGAAAAGACATTTCAAGCTTCACAAGTGAAGGGGAGATAGAAAAAAAAAAAAAAAGACTTTGCTAACAGAGGTTGTGGAAGAGAAGTTTTTTGTGATAAAGGATGAGACAGAAGAAGAAGTCATTTTAATAGACAAGAGAGGTAATTCAACATAGATAAAAAATGAAATAAAAATTTGATTCAGTGTTATGGTTGCAAAATACTTAGGCATATAAAGGAAATTACAAAAATGACTCACAAGAAAATTATGTGAAAAAAGAAAATGAGGAAATTAAGTTATTTATGATTTTTTTTCTCATCCTAACGAAGTTCAAAATGATATTTATTTTTTGGATAGTAGATGTTCGAATCACATGACTACAATAAGTCATTATTTAAAGAGCTTGATGAGTTACAAAAGATATTAGTAAGATCTCGAGATAATAAGTAGATATAAGTCGAAAGCAAAGGTACTATTGCCATAGAGACTAGTGATGGTTAAGTAAAATTATTTTACAATGTTTATTTTGTTCCTAGTTTGGAACATAGTTTATTAAGTGTTGGACAATTGATGATGGGTGTCTATGCAATTTTATTTGATAACGGAGCTTGTGTTATTATTGACAAAGATTCTAGATAGTCTATTATTAGTGTACAATGACAAAAACTAAGATGTTTCAAATAAAAATCTCTAATGTAGGAAATCAAACTTTTATTGCTAATAAAGATAATGAATCCAAGATGTGACACTTGAGATATGGGCATCTCAACATCAAAGGCATGCAACTTTTAAGTCAAAATGGTATGGTTTTTAGATTATCTCAAATTAGTTCTTAGTTTATGTGAAGGATGTGATGGAAAATAAAAAAGAAAGTCTTTTCCAAGAGGACATTCATGGAGAGCTTTAGAATATCTTGAGTTAATTCATGCTGATTTATGTGGGCCTATGAGAACTACATCGTTTGGTAACAGTAAATATTTTTTTATATGTATTGATGATTTTAGTCGAATGAGTTGGATTTATTTTCTAGCAAACAAGTCAAAGACTTTTGAAAATTTAGAAAAATTTAAGGCGCTTGTGGAAAATAAGAAGGGTATCTTAATAAAGACTCTTGGTACATATCGAGGAAGTGAGTTTTTATCTAAAATATTTAATAAATTTTATGAAGAACATGGTATCCACAAGGAATTGACAATGTCTTATACACTGGAACAAAATGGTGTAGCTGAACAAAAAATCAAATGATTGTAAAAATGGTTAGAAGTTTGCTAAATATTAGAGGACTTCCAAATCTTTTATGGGTTGAAGTAGTGGTCACATCAATCTACTTGCTTAATATTTCTCTAATAAGGGACATCTTGAATTAAACACCATATGAGGCATGACAAGGTAAGAAAATCATTGGTAAATCACTTAAAAAATTTTGGTTAAAAATTATCAATCTATTACATATGCTTGGATTAATTCTCAATTGCCCCTAGGGCGTAGCGCAGACGGTGGGTGCATGACATCTCTGGCATAATGGCCAAGGTCGATTCTCAAGAACTGACGACCTGGGATTTACCCTACCATGGTGGCAACAGGTGAATACGCTCACCCCTATCGCCCCCGCCAACCCGTCCCAGGGTCAACACGGAGGAGGTAAATCACGGGCGACTATTAGCATTTGGAATAATGACTAGCACATAAGGGGGGCATTTACCTCGGCTTTGCCGAGATTCAGACCCCGGACCTCATGGTGGCAACACCTCATGCGCTAGCCACTAGACCTATCCGATGGGACGGGATTTACCCCACCATGCGCCTATGACCTGTGTACCTACATGTACCTCCCTCCATATCCGTGGGGCCGACACTAGGGAAGCCGCTAAGGTAGCGGATCTACCTTTTTTGATTAATTCTCAATTTCTTCATAAACTTCAGATGAAATATGAAAAATGCATCTTTTTTGGATATTGCAATAAATCAAAAACATATTAGTTGTATAATCCTCTTTATGGAAAATTAATTATAAGGAGAGATGCAGATTTTGATGAAGACTCAAAGTTAGAATTGGAATTAACTAGGTGAAGATACTCAAGTTCCTATCCTAGTGGAGAACAAAACTCCAACAATTGAAGGTGTCGAATCATCTCCTTTAGGATCATCAACTTCCTTACCATCAAATTCAAGAAGTAGCAGTTTATCCTCTTTACAAGAATCTTCTAATAAAACACCTCCATCAAAAGTTAAATCTTTTGAGAGAAACTTATGAGTCAAGTTAATTTACTATTTTTGCTATAGATCCAACAACCTTTGAAGAAGCAGTAACAAAGGAGGAATGGAGAAATGCAATGAAAGAATAGTTAATTGTAATTAATAAAAATGAAACATGGAAAATGATGGATCTACTTGAAGGTAAGAATGTGATTAGTCTCAAGTGGGTGTTTAAAATAAAATACCATGTTGATGGAACCATTTAGAAACATAAGGGTTAGTTTGTTGTAAAAGGGCATTCGGAACAATAAAATATTGATTTTGAAGAAACTTTTTCTCTGGATGCTAGATTTGAAACCATGAGAATTATCTTAGCATTAGCTGTATAATTACATTGGTCTGTTTATCAATTTGAAGTTAAATCTACATTTCTGAATGGTGGCTTACAAGAAGAAGTTTATGTAGCTTAGCTAAAGGTTTTATAATTGAAGGCAAAAAGACGAAGGTGTACAAATTGAGAAAGATACTTTATGGGTTAAACTAAGCCCCACAAGCATGGTATAGCAAGATTGATAACTATTTTTGATGAAATGGTTTCACGAGAAGCTTAAACGAACCCACTCTTTATGTGAAAAAATAAGGTAGAGATGATTATATTATTATGTGCCTTTATGTCTATGATATAATATATATGAGTTATTCTGATTGTTTACTGCCAATTTTAAATCTAATATGATGATGAAATTTGAGATGTTAGATATGAGAATATTATATTATTTTCTTAGTGTTGAAGTGAAGCAAGGAGTTGATGGGATTTTTATCTCACAAAGAAAATATGCGATAGACCTTCTTAAAAGGTTTAATTTACTCAATTACCATCCAGCTACTATACTGATGAATATAAATGAGAAGTTGCAACTGGAAGATGGTTTAGAAAATGCTAATGGAAACAATTTTAGAAGCTTCATCGGAGGTTTAAATTTATTTAACTCATATTAGACCATATATTACTTTTTTTGCTGGTGTAATTTCTAGGTTTATACAAAATCCTATGAAGCATCACCTTGGAGCAGCTAAATGGATTTTACGCTATGTTGCTGGAATCGTGGATTATGGAATTTATTATACTAAAGTTTTAAAATTTGATCTTTGTGGATTCACTGTTAGTGATTGGGCAAGTTTAGTGGATGATCGAAAGAGCACCTTAGCTAGTATTTTTAATCTTGGATCAAGAGCAATTTCATGAAGTTCAAAAAAGCAAGCTACTACAACCCTATCCTCTTCAAAATCAGAATATGTAATAGTAACTTTAGCGGCATGTCAAGCAATTTGGGTTAGAATAGTATTTGCAAAACTTCACTAAAAAAAAAAGATGTAACTACTATTTTTTGTGATAACAAGACGATGATTGTAATGATAAAAAAAAAAATAATCCAACTTTCCATATGAGGACTATAAATATTGATATTCATTTGCATTTCATTCGAGACTTAGTTGCAAATAATAAAATTATGTTGGAGCATTGCAGCATACACGAACAAATAGCGGATATCTTGATGAAGCCACTTCCAAGAGATAAGTTTATTTATTTCATGTAATGTCTTGGTATTTGTAATTTTAAATCAAGGGGGAGTGTTGATAAAATGATTTAAAATTAATAAGTGAGTTAGGGGTTGATGAGGTGACAATTAGTGGTAATAGTGGTATTTAGTGGTTAAAGGAAAAATGCTTATGTTCAATGTATTTACATTAGTTGAGTTAGTGGGGTAGAATTATGGAGTTAGTGGTTTATCATGAGTTATATAAGTAGTTTATAAAAAGACTATATGTTTTATGAATGAGGAATTGAAATTGAAAAATTGTTGTTTTACTTATCTGTTCTTGTACTTATCTAACAATAGTAAGTAAAGAATACAAGAAAGAAATGAAGTACCAGATGATCAAACCTAAGTTTTGATTATGTCAAAAGATTCAAAGTTAATATTTTTTTTTATTGTTCTAACATGTTTGACTGAGTGTGCAGGAAAATCTTAAGTGATCTTAGGCAAGGTGAAAGTTCTAGTTGAGGCTAGGCAAAGAAAGTCCTAGTGGATACTAGGTAGCTGGAAAGTCATAACTTCGGTTAAGCAACGAAGTCCTGGTCTGGGGGACTAACTAAAGTCTTGACAGGTCGAGGGCGTCAAGCAAAATCCTAGGGTCAGGGATACTAGGTGGAAGTCTTGGGGGGTGTGGACACCAAGCGAAAAATTGGACGGGTTAGGGTTTGAACATCCTACGAAAAGTCCTGAGGTCTCGGATGCAGAACAAAAATCCAAATGGTCTGAAGGGCCAGTATGGAAAAAGATAAACTCTCCTAAGAGGAGTAGGCGAGGACGCGCTCCCCATAGAGGGAATAGTAGGTGTCAGTCTGACCAAGAGTTTTAGAGAAACTCAAAGTGAAGATCGGACAGTTCAGAGACTGTCAAAATTTACCTTACTTTATATATTATTTTTTCTTGAACTAACCTATGATGCAGGATAAAGATTGCTAGAAAATAGGCATCCAAGGGCCCAAAGCTTGTTCGGGAGCTCGGATAGTCTCTGTGCCCGGAGATGCTCCAGACGCCTGAGTCAGGCACTTCGAAGCAACACCCGGGCGGCACCGCAGGGATCTGGGTCTGGGCACTCGGAGCTGTTGGTGCAATCGACCTCCAAGGTTTTAATGTCAAACAAATATGTTTAAGTATGGAGCTTGATCAAGGGAAGTCCTACTTGTAGGCTAGGCAAGGGGAGAAATCTCGGTAGATCGTGGAAGCCAGGTGGATAGGTCTGGAGGACTTGATCCCTGGGTAGCCGAATATTGAGTCCTAGTTGTAGGCTAGGTAAGGGAAATCTCGGTATATCGTGGAAGTCAGGTGGATAGGTCTGGAGGACTTAATCCCTGAGTAACCAAATACTGAGTCTTGGTGAGTGAAGCCAAGTGGAGAAAATCCTAGAGGGTGGTAACCTTAGGTTCTGGTAAGTGAAGCCAGATGAAGTAAATCCTAGGGGGTGATAACCTTAGGTAACGAGAAGTCTTGGAGGAGTGAACTCCAAGCAAGGTTGTACTGATGGTTTCCGATCAACCGCGCGCGGTCGACTGGACCAGTGGATCTCGGTAAATCTAGGTTTAGGTTTACCATTGTATTATGTATTACTATTATTGTTGTTGGCTAATATAGTATTGCAGGAAAAGTCTTAGTGGATCGGGCGATCAGACACTGAGCTAGAAAAAGTCCAAACAGGTCTGGAGGACTAATGTTTGGCAGGTAAATTGAGGTATGCAACTGGAGGAGCGACAGTGAGGTTGGGTTCCTAAAGGGAACAACCTTAGGTCGCTGATCCAACTGAAGAAACCGGGAAGGTTTCCAAGTTGAGATCAAGACAGTTCTACTGTCTATATTACTCATGCATTATATTACTGTGCTAACCTTTATTTTGCAGGAATATTGTTTAACTCTGTTTTGCAGATTCTTCCTGATCGGTCTACCGAACAGGAGGATCGGTCAACCGAACCAGCTTGACGCAGACCAGAGATCAGTTTAGACCAAAGCGAAGTACAGTCCGATCGAAGCTTGATCGGTCGACCGAACTAGGGATCGATCGACCGATCCAATCAGTATTAATGGAGCATTAAATTAAGATCTCAGCAGATTTCGACGAACAGGGAAGGAAGCTGTTCGGTCGATCGAAAAAGAGATTCAGTCGACCGAACCCTTAAAGAACAGTAAATGTAGAAGATCGAGCTAGCGTCAAACTCCAGCCAAGAAGGAAGGGAGCGGGTTCGGTCGACCGAACAAAGGGATTAGTCAACCGAACGACAGTGGCACTTATAAAAAGGAGCTCGAGATCTGAGGCTTAATAGAACACTACTGATTATCAAAAGGCTCTTCTCCGCACAAGCTGCTCGTACTGCAAGATTCACTACAACTCTTCAAGCTACTTCGGAAGTACCAACCGAGCGCCCATTTCTACATCTTGTCGGTATAATTTTTATAGCTTGCATTGTAGTTAATTTAAGCAAGATAGTAGGGTGTTACTATCTTGCTCATTTGTACGATCTGCTTCTTTCCGAGGATCTCGGAAGGAAGGGTTATAGTGAATTGCCCATCGGTGCGATCAAGGATCGCGGGCCTTCGAGTAGGAGTCGAGCTAGGCTCCGAACGAAGTAAAAGAAATTTTCTTTTTTCTTATTTTCCGCTGCACGATTCTGATTTACAAAGTAAAAGAAAAGTTTTAAAAGAAGCGATATTCACCCCCCCCCCCCCTCTATCGCTCGCATCCGATCTATCAATTGGTATCAGAGCCTGGTAACTCTGAAATTACTTAACCGTTTTTCGAGCAACTTTTAAAACTTTTTTCTTTTCTTTAAATTTCTTTTAGTAATACTTTTTACTCTTAATCCAGCATTACTAATCCCAAGACAAAAGTCTTGGAAATTTGTTTTCTATTATTTTCTTGCAAGAATGTCAACATCCTATCAAGAAGGGAGAAGTATCTATGAACCTCCACCATACGATCAAGTTTATTTCAATATCTGGAGGCGAATGATGGAGTCTTTCATAGGAAGTGAGAGTTTTGACAATTGGATCGCATTGAGACAATCTTCTCGAAACTCACAAGCAAACACAAAGGTAATAGATATATTAATTAGTGTTTTGCCTAACAAAATTTTGTGTCACTTAGAAGATTACAAAAATGCATTCGAGATGTGGACCAAATTGATCAAGCTTCACAAGACTGCATCGAGGCTAGAAGATCAAGAAGAAAGTGAGTTCGAATCAGAGTCCGAATCCGGAGAGCTATTCTCAGAGCCAGATCTAGAAGAACAAGACCAAATCAACTTTATCGCACTAGTGGCTGAGGAGGCTGATGGATCCGAACTCGAGTCAAAATAAGTGCCCAAACCTGAACTTGAGCCCAACCAAATGTTCGAGCCTGAATCCGAAGTGGCAATGGTCAAGGGGGAGAATCCTAATAAGGATTTAGAAGGTAATATTGTAAATTCAAAATTTAAAGAACACATAACATGTTTTAATTGCAGAGAAAAAGGACACTACAAAAATAAATGCCTGATGAATCGATCTGCACAACCGGAGGCAAAGGAGGAACCGATGCCTAGAGTCCGGAAAAGGAAGGGCCATATCAAATGTTTCAAGTGCAAAAAGATGGAACACTACAAATCTCAATGCCCGGAGAGAAGACCCAAGGATTCAAGGGGAGCTAGTATGGTAAATAAATTTAAATTATATGAAAATTTGCATGCTTTAGATTCTTCTTGTTTGAATATGAAATTAAAAATGCATGAAAACCCTACATTAATATTACTTAACATAAATAATAAAAACTTAATTAATTCAAATATAACTATAATTGACCAAATCAATCCAAACCTTAATCAAGACCTAGATCTAGTTAATCAAAACTTATTTATTCAAGATAATTTGAATTTAAATCAAAATAACAATTATCTAAAATTAACTAACAATAAACAGAACCTAACTAAAAATTTAGAAAATAAAAATAAGAAACAAAACTATAAATTAAATAAAAAATCAAATTTTAGAAAACTAGAAAAACAAAATAATATTTTGAAAAATAAAATTGATAATTAGAAAACATTATTAATAATTTTATCAACTCACAAAATCTAGATTTCAGTTATAAATCAAAACCAAATCTGAAACAAAACTTTCATAAACTTAATTATAATCATGTACCCTTTAATTATGAAACTAATCAATATTGATAATAATAATAATAACAATAAAACAACAACAACAATAATATAATAACAATAATAATATAAAAACAATAATAATAAATAATAATATAATAACAATAATAATATAATAACAATAACAATAATAAATAATAATATAACAACAATAAAAATAAAACAACTATAACAAAGTAATAATAAACAATACTAAACAATAATAAATAAAAACAATAATAATAATATGACTTGTTTGAATTGTCTGACTTGCTATGATCATACACATTTATCTGATATATATCATGTCATGCATTTTTTTTTTTTGTTACTGATTTAGAACGGTTAGTTAAAAAGGTTTACCAAACCCTAACAACATAGCATCGGAATGGATTGGGATGATAGTACGTCAAGGAAACTTTGTCGAAGGCATGTCTAGGCTGAATATGGAATTCTACCTGGTGCACTAGACTTAGTGGATCTGACCGAAGCTACCCCAGTCAAATATGGGCTAGTTAAACCAAAATTTAGTATTAAGTTCTTTGAGCGGGAACAGTTTGGAAAGTCTTCAGCAAGTGATCCACTGTTGATACACAAGAAGGTCATATGTCTCGCCACTGAACTGAAAACTTATCCTTAGGACGCCTGCTTGATTAACCCAAAACTAAGTGTGAATGTAACATGGGTTTAATAACCTTTTTAAGTTAAATCTTAAAAAAAATTAATAATAATAAACAATCAATTATTTTAAAACTTATTAAAAATCATTTTAAAACTTATTAAAAATTATTTTAAAAACTTAATTAAAAATTATTTTAAAACTTAATTAAAAATTATTTTAAAAATTAATTAAAAAATTATTTTAAAACTTATTAAAAATCATTTTAAAACTTATTAAAAATTATTTTAAAAACTTAATTAAAAATTATTTTAAAACTTAATTAAAAATTATTTTAAAACTTAATTAAAAAATTATTTTAAAACTTATTAAAAATCCTTTTAAAACTTATTAAAAATTATTTTAAAAACTTAATTAAAAATTATTTTAAAACTCATTAAAAATTATTTTAAAACTTAATTAAAAATTATTTTAAAACTTAATAAAAAAATTATTTTAAAACTTATTAAAAATCATTTTAAAACTTATTAAAAATCATTTTAAAAACTTAATTAAAAATTATTTTAAAACTTAATTAAAAATTATTTTAAAACTTATTAAAACTCATTTTAAAACTTAATTAAAAATTATTTTAAAACTTAATTATAAATTATTTTAAAACTTTATTAAAAATTATTTTAAAACTTAATTATAAATTATTTTAAAACTTAATTAAAAATTATTTTAAAACTTATTAAAAATCATTTTAAAACTTTATTAAAAATTATTTTTAAACTTAATTAAAAATTATTTTAAAACTTAAATAAAAACTTTTAAAACTTAATTAAAATATTTTTAAAACTTAATTAAAATTTTTTTAAAACCTTTTTTTTTTAAACTTAATCATTTTAAAACATAATCTTTAGAATCATTTTAAAACTTAATTAAGATTATTTTAAAATTATTAAACCTAATTATAATAACCTAATAAAATTTAAATGTAAAATTAAAAACACCTAAAATTAGTTAAAATCCAAAATTAATTACTACTTTCAATTAATGAAAATTTAATTCAAACATCATTAAAACTCAAATTAAATTAATAACAAAAAATAAAATTAAAATAAACTTAATTTAAACTAAACTTAAACTTGAATTACCTCAATTGTATTTTAAAAAGGCAAACCAAAACCACTTTAAATTAAAACTAAATTAATTAATCAATAAATATTTCCCTTAATAGACATATTTAATCTTTCATTAATTGTTAATTAATAACTTTAACTTAATACACTTAATTAATTCTTAATGAATTTCAACTTGAAATCTTAACTTTAATCATCAAATAAAGTAATTTAACATTAAACAAAATTAAATTTTCAAAACTAATTCTAAATTTTTTCCCTAATTAATTCCTAAGAAACTAATTAAATTCATAGTCAATTAATCTATAACTATTAATTATGACACTTATAATCAACCTTATTTGAAATAAGTATAATTAATTATAAATCAACTTTTTAATCCTTAATTAATTAAATATAAATAATCATACTAAATTAAACTAAATTGAAACTAACTTTTAAATTAAGTTTAAATTAATCAATAATCAAACAAATCAACCTATAACCAAAATATTTTAAAAAAAATAAAAAAAAAACAAATTCTTAACCAAGTCAACTTAAGTAATCCTTTATTACTTAGCTAATTATCTTTAACAAATAACTTTACAATTCCCAAACTAAACGTTACCATCAACTTAATTACTAATCCATTTTAACCTAAAATTAATTTAATCAAAGTTCAACTATAACTAAATTTTAATTAATTACAACTAAACTCACAATCAATAAAGTCATCTCACGCAACTATAGGATTACCATACTTGAAAATTTGGAATGGGCGAGATGCTAAGAAAATTTAAATTTATTTTTTTTAAAAAAAAATATGTTTTTGAAAACTTATAATTCTATTTTCTAATGAAATATTTTTCAAATCTTGATTGATGATTTATTGGGTGTATTATATATATTAATTATTGGCTAAGTCTTTAGAACCTTAAGTCAATCGTGACCCTTAGACACACATAGAAAATTCTTCCTTGTGGGTAACAAGGATATCTAAAAATAGTGTCGGGTTAAGGGGGAGACACTTGATTGAAGGACATATTTTTTATTATATTATTCAAAATTATGCTTTTGAAAACATATTTTGAAAAATGTTTCAAAACACTCTTTGAAAAATACTTGATAATACTTCTTTACAAATCTTTTTGAAATTATCTTTAAAATATCTTAATCAAATACTTTTTGAAAATTATTTTTACAAACTTATTTAAAGAATTCTGGTTTTGATATTAACTTAAAAATATTTTTGAAAAATTACTTACAAAACTCAAAATACTATCTTTTAAACATAACTCAAGCATTATCTTTTCAAAATCATATTCTTATTTTTTAAAAACATCTTAAGTCTTGAACATTTTTTTTTTAAAAAAAATAAGTTGAAAATATTTTTGAAAAAATTGCTTATAAAAGTTTAACTCAAAATCGTATTCTTCAAACTCATAGTTTTTGAAAACTTTTTGAAAAATCATAGTTTAAAAAATAGTTCCTTGAAAATAAATTTTTTTTAGAGAATTCCTTGAAAATTACTTGAAAATATTTTGAACCCAACTTTGAAATAATCTTTGAAAGCTTGAAAAAACTATTTTCAAATATTTTTTGAATATATTCCTGAAAGACATTACTTAGTGCATTCTTTAAAAATATCTGAAATTTACTCATATCATGGATTAATGCTTTTTCAAAATATCTATGAATCATTTTTGAAAACCCAAATATGCATCTTATTATTATCTTTCAAAAGGGTGAGGGAATACCTTAAGAATATCTTGAAAATGTTTACAAGTATTCCATCATTGTTGGTGTAAAACTTAGGGATCCTTGGCAATTAACGCTATTTATGAAGGGTCTTTTTGTTGTATGACAAAAGGGGGAGAAAAAGAGTTTAAGTTAAAAATCTAAATATTTTGAATTGACCTAACTTAAATATATTTGTCAAACATCAAAAAGGGGGAGATTGTTGGTGCAATCGACCTCCAAGGTTTTAATGTCAGACAAATATGTTTAAGTATATTTAAGTATGGAGCTTGATCAAGGGAAGTCCTAGTTGTAGGCTAGGCAAGGGGAGAAATCTCGGTAGATCGTGGAAGCCAGGTGGATAGGTCTGGAGGACCTGATCCTTAGGTAGTCGAATACCGAGTCCTAGTTGTAGGCTAGGTAAGGGAAATCTCGGTATATCGTGGAAGCCAGGTGGATAGGTCTGGAGGACTTAATCCCTGGGTAGCCGAATACTGAGTCTTGGTGAGTGAAGCCAAGTGGAGAAAATCTTAAGGGGTGGTAACCTTAGGTTCTGGTAAGTGAAGCCAGATGAAGTAAATCCTAAGGGGTGGTAACCTTAGGTAACGAGAAGTCTTGGAGGAGTGAACTTCAAGCAAGGTTGTACGGATGGTTTCCGGTCGACCGCGCGCGGTCGACCGGACCAGCGGATCTCGGTAAATCTAGGTTTAGGTTTAACATTGTATTCTGTATTACTATTATTGCTGTTGGTTAATGTAGTATTGTAGGAAAAGTCTTAGTGGATCGGGCAATCAGACACTGAGCTAGCAAAAGTCCAAACAGGTCTGGAGGACCAATGTTTGGCAGGTAAGTTGAGGTATGCAACTGGAGGAGCGACAGTGAAGTCGGGTTCCTAAAGGGAACAACCTTAGGTCGCTAATACAACTGAAGAATCCGGGAAGGTTTCTAAGTTGAGATCAAGACAGTTCTACTGTCTATATTACTCATGCATTATATTACTGTGCTAACCTTTGTTTTGGTGGAATATTGTTTAACTCTATTTTATAGATTCGGCCTGATCAATCGACCGAACAGGAGGATCGGTCGACCAAACCAGCTTGACTCAAACCAGAGATCAGTTCAGACCAAAGCAAAGCACAGTCCGATCGAAGCTTGATCGGTCGACCGATCCAATCAGTACTATTAATGGAGCATTAAATGAAGATCTCAGCAGATTTCGACGAACAGGGAAGGAAGCTGTTCGGTCGACCGAAAAAGAGGTTCGGTCGATCGAACCCTTAAAGAACAGTAAATGCAGAAGATCGAGCCAGCGTCAGATTCCAGCCAGGAAGGAAGGGAGCGGATTCGGTCGACCGAATAGAGGGATCGGTCGACCGAACAACAATGACACTTATAAAAAGGAGCTCGAGATCTGAGGCTTAATAGAACACTACTGATTATCAAAAGGCTCTTCTCCACACAAGCTGCTCGTACTGCAAGATTCACTACAACTCTTCAAGCTACTTCGGAAGTACCGACTGAGCGTCCATTTCTACATCTTGTCGGTATAATTTTTATAGCTTGCATTGCAATTAATTTAAGCAAGATAGTAGGGTGTTATTATTTTGCTCATTTGTACGATCTGCTTCTTTCCGAGGATCTCGGAAGGAAGGGTTATAGTGGATTGCTCATCGGTGCGATCAAGGATCGCGGGCCTTCGAGTAGGAGTCGAGCTAGGCTCCGAACGAAGTAAAAAAACTTGTCTTTTTTCTTATTTTCCACTGCACGATTCTGATTTATAAAGTAAAAGAAAAGTTTTAAAAGAAGCGATATTCACCCCCCTCAATCGCTCGCAATCGATCTATCAGGAGCATGTTCAGGCACCCAGACCAGTAAAGTTTATCCAGAAGCTGAGTTGGAGCGCAAGACTGGCCGACCCATGTCAGCGGTCCAAGTGCCCCAGAGGGGGGTCGGTGCCCGGACGTGGATAAACTTCCAAGATGAAGTTTCGACGAGAGTTTGCCATGTTACCACAGTCCAGGCACCCAGGAGGGGATCCAGGTGCCCTGATGGGGCTATAAAAAGAGGATTCAACTAGTAGCTCAAAAAAACATCAATTCAAAGAAATTTCTCTCCTACATATTGTTAAAAAAACGCTTCTACGACGCCCAAATGCTGCTTTGATTACCATAGGCTCGCAACTTCATATCTTTAAAAGTTATCGGTATAATTTTATTTACTATTTCTAAACCATTGTAATTCTTATACACAATTCTTGTAACTTTTTTTGAACTACTAGTAGATTGTCCATCGAAAGCTCTTAACGAGTGTAGGGCTTGGAATAAGAGTCGTCACAAGCTTCGAACCAAGTAAATCTTGGTTGTGTTAGCATGTTGTTTACTTTTCGTCTCTTTCTTCATTCCTCTATACTTACTCTTTATGTGAGTGTTTTCCGAAATCATGAAGAAACTACGAGTGCTATTCACCTCTTCTAGGAGGAGCGCTTTTGATCCTACATTAGTATGGTTTGAAAAACCTTAAGTCTCTACTCAGGGAGAAACCTTTACAAATCTAATTTGTACAACGATAACAAAGCTTCAAAATTTCTAGTATAATAAGAACATAGAATTGTAAAGTCAATGTGCAATAATTAACCAACAAATGAGCGTTACAATAAATAAATTTAAATATACTGGATTGCTAGAAAAACCACTACAAGAAAAATACTAATAGACAGTGAATTTCCATCGGTATCTATAACAAAATCGACCGATATCTATGAAGGCATGGTAAAAGATCTAACATTTTAGACATTGGTTTGTAACCGATATAGTATCACTTAACGACACCATTTTCAGCAACGGTATAAAACCGATGTAATATCTATTAATAACATCAGTTTTGACAATGGTCTTCGACCGATGTAATATCACTTAATGACAACGTTTCAAAATCGATGTCATTTAAGCTAAAACTGCTATAATAATACTTTTTTTTCTTGTTATTTGTAAATTGTAATCGAGCAAGAGTATGAAATTGATCTGATTCCCAATAGTACAAAATTAATTTAATATTATAAATTCATCGAGAAAATCACAAACAAAAATGTACCGATGTATTTAAACACACCAAGTCAATATCCACTAATGTAACCAACATATAAATATTCTTCTTGCAACATAAAAAGCTAATAGATATTATAGAGATACACATCAAGTCAATATCCATAGATTACATTCAATGAAAATACATTCATCCTCCAAATCTTTCAAAAATCGAATATATTTCCTACTCAAATGTAATCTAGTATGCATTCAGCCCACTCGAACCGCACTTCATCAATTTCTATGGTATAGTACTTGAGATTTATAAATTGTAAAAACACATAAATAATATATTAGTAAAATCAAATACTAATTACTTTGCAAAGAGATATTTTGAATGTACCAACTGACTTTAGTGCTCCATAACATTCTTCCATATTCATAGATGATAATTCTACATATTCAAAAGGTAATAGTTGACTGAATTATGACATGAAAAGTAAGGAAATTTTCAAGACTAAAACAAAGAAAGTAGAGAAATTAAATACTCAAGTCACTATTACCATTGCTAGCTCCACTAATGGTGAAAGATAAATTTATCAATAGAACTCAAATTGAAATTGATCATATAAAAAACAAACATACTAATTAGTATTAATTAATTAGTACAAAGACATGGTATAATTAAGTGATAATGTTCACATGATAAACACCGTTCACGTGATAAACACCAAACTAATTTTATCGTTGCAGGCTTATTACTGGCATGCCTAAACACACATGAAAAATAATATGACTACTATTTTTCTTTAATTTGTTTACATTTGATATTCTCTTTGACTCCACATTCCTGGTCTTGAAATATATTCATGACATTTTTAATACTAATGAATACCCAAGTATTATACACATACATATATGCATTATAATAAATCTCACACACACCATCCAATGCACAATTCTAACAGGTACTGAATTAATAGCCAGAGCAGCTAAGTTCCTTTCAAGATTATGGACACCAGCTTCTCTAGTATATCTCTGAATAATTAGTTTCACAATGCCCTGCACATAAATATCAGAAATATGTAAAATTTTGTCACCAAGTCTATATGCCAGTGATAAGAAAAATCTTGTTCAAACATGAACCTTGTTCAACCATTTTATAATTGAAGCAAAGAAGGGAATATCACAGCTGCAAATAAATATCATTTTTTTAAAAAAAAACTAAGAATTCATGTAGAATAGAACAATGCCACTCAAACTTCTGCAAGATACAGAGAGGCATTCACCATAAAACTCTCTAATAGTAGCTTTTTTTTTCACAGGTTGATATGGTTGTGGAGCCATCAACATGCATTTGTATAATGTGAGTCCTTATATGAACAACACAGGTAAAATGGTGAGGCAACTAATTAATTTGGAAGATGAAATCGTTTTGAAATTTTGTGAAATAATGCAGCAGAATTAGAGACCTTATATATCATAATTCGTAAGAGTCCAAGCACCTCGGCCAGATTGCAATCTGTCCAAGTGACTAGTAAAAGAAATAAGTGTGCGCCTAGACTATAGGACATACACATTTGAAGGCATGCACCATCATACTGTATGGGAAAGCCTGAAGCCCTGCAAATCGAAAGAAACATTAGAAGACATATGCAGTATGAATAAGTAATACAGTTTATTTTTCTTTGTAGACATTTTATGTCCCCACGCAAGAAAAAATTGGCAAATATAAAAGGATTAAGCATTATAATAGAGATAGAGTAGCATAAAGGAAATTGAACATTAATCGACATGGAGAGGAAATAAGTTTGATGAGCTATTGATAATATTTATGAGAAATTCAAGTTTTCTATCCATAGATAATATTGAAAACAAAATTTTTATCTTGAAAAATGTCTACTCCTAGAGAGTCCCAAAAGCAATCTCACCATTCTAATATACAAGAACAACTTCAGCTCAGTTTTCCTTGTTTCAACATTATGAACTTAGAATACAGAGAAAAAAATATTTTTTTTTCGATATTCACATTAAAAAATCATCAGAAAGAAGATCCATCTACAATCCTCACTCTTTTAATTGGGTATAATCACTTAAAAAACATGCTATAAGAAAGAAATTCCACTTACAAACTTTAGGGAAAATATCAGAAATGGATAAAAGACTCAAAATACTACTTTGATACATAAAAACTCAAACGCGCCAGTTAACCTGTAGCAAAACTAGATTTGGGGGAAAACAACAACAATATACAAAGTGCTTGCATGCTGGATGTCGACTTCAAGAACCTTCAACGAGTCCTTAAACAATCTCCGCATAGTACCTCCAGACAGCATCTCCTCCCTAGCTCCCTAATCATCAAAAGGAAATCAAAACCTTGAGGTGGAAACCATCCTTCCCGAGTCCCAAGCCACACCCACCTCTTCCTTATACTAACTACTATTCTTCTATCCGAAAACCCTTGTAGAAGATTGAAGACCCACTTGCATCTGATACTACTCTCTCGCTCTCTTTTGATCATGACCAGCCTTGCCGCCAGCATGAGGCGATGCCCGAGGTTGCGTCCAGCCTCGCTGACATGGCTAGCGGCCGTCACACCTCATCGCGTCACAGATCAAACCGGTGACGGGAGGGGAAATGAGAGGGGAGAGAGAGTAGGTTATGCCTTGACAAAGCTTCGCGAGCCGGAGGCAGTTGGAGCAGATCAGCTGATTGTCGTCTTCGCCAAAGAGGGAGGGGGAGCACTCATCATCGCCAAAGAAATAGGAGGATGGGAGTTAGGGTGTTGAGAAATTTGGGGAAAAAATTAAATGACTTTTGTTAATTAACATCACTTTTAACCGCCTTTTTTACTATACAGTTCGTAGATAGGGTGCTTAGAGCATCCACACCAACTTCCCTATCCAAAATGCATAATTTAGGGTAAAAAAATTACTTTATTAAATTTGAATATTCACTTTTCAAAACATCATATATCAGCTTCCCTATTTCTTCTCTCTCCTTTATAATGTTTAGGGAATGGAATCTATTCCCTAAATTTAGAGAAGTACTGTTCATAAATGTATAATTTAGGGAATGGATAGGGTAGCTGATGCAAAGATTTTTTAGCTACCCTATCTAAAATTTAAGGTAAAATTTTTAAATAGGGTATCTGATATAAATGCTCTTATAGACGTCGAATTTTAAAAAGCGCTATTAAAATTGATATCTATTATTGAAAAAAAAGGGCTCATAGACATCGGTAAATATACACTCATAGATACCATTTTTTGAAAAAATCAATTTAAAATATTTAAAAATATTGAAAATTACTTAAAACTGTTGTTGTTCCACCAATATCTATGAGCATTTTCTTGTAGTGAATATGAAGAGCATGCTGCCTTTTAGAGAGTTTTCAGTGGTGTACTAGAGGTGGGCTCGAAGAGTGTTGGATGATTATGGTCGAGCAGCCTTGAGTTCCCTCTTATAATTGCAAATTGATATGTTTTAGTAAACTAATTATCACCCAACATGCAATAGGTTTGGTTCATTATTGGCTTCATTCGGGTTGTCAGGATCTTGGGGATAATCTTATACACAATCGTGCAACATGAAGATAGGTCACTGGTCTGTGATATGTGGAGCAAGTTGCTACTTAGGAATCAATACTATTAACATGTGATTGTTGGAATCCCAAGGTGTTTTGATGTAATCAAACAAGTTAAGTTATGTCCTGCGTTTGTTTAACCCTTGTGTCTAAGCGTGCAGGAGCTTAGGAACACAGGAAGTCGAGCGGAAGACGCGGCTAGCGAGAAGGACGGCACGGGGAGAGAGCCGACGGGCTCGGTGCGTCCGAGGGACGAGGTGTCCGCGGAAGAGTACACCGGTGGAGGAGAAGAGCGTGCGCGGCGCTCGAGGGACGAGAAATCGGGAAGGAAGGCTGCTCGAGGAGAAGGCCGAAACATGAGTTCGGGTGAGCCCTATTCCGGAAGGCCGAGATCACCCAAACTAGCGGAGCCGGAGCGAACAGACCCGGACCAAGACGAGCCGAACTGAGACGAGCTGAACCGGAGCAGAGAGCTTGGACTAGAGTCAACTTTGTTGACTTGACAGGTCCGGGCGCCCGGATCAATTCCGGGCGCCCGGACCTCCGGGCGCCCGGGGGTTCATATTTGACCAGATCGAAGCTGATCGCGAGCTGACCGTTGGGGGATAAAATTTATCCCCCCGAGGGCGCCCGGAACCCCTTCCAGGCGCCCGGACCAGTACTATAAATAAAGTACTGATCCATACATTCAAAACAACTAACTTGTAATCAATTCCTTTTGTGCTTTCAATTCTGTTCTTTTCATTTGTGCTGTCAACGTTGTAAAGAGGCTACTCCGCCCAGAGGAGAATCAGATAGTGTGCTTACATTCCTTGGATTAGCAATCCTCTGATTGCAAACCAAGTAAAACTCTTGTGTCTGCTTTTCTTTACTTAGTTTCTTTTATTTATTTATTACAAGTGTTCATTATATAGTTGAAATCTTAGAAAGGTTCAAGTTTTATTTTGTAGGGCAATTCACCCCTCCCCTCTTGCCGGCCTCCAAAGGGACCAACAGTGATTCCATTGCTTGAGAAGGCAAGCTGAGATAAAAAATTCATAAACAACAAGGTACAGGTCTGAGCTCAATATTAGCCATGTCGATTTGAAGAATTCTGCAACATTATTACGCTATCGTAAATATACAGTTACATCGCCAGTAAATATAGATCTCACAAGGATTATTGATTAAACACTAGTTAATTTAGCATAGTAAATTTTCTAGATAATCGAAAGTTGGTTCACGAGTCCTTGAAAGATGGAGATTGAGAGAAGAGAGAGAAGGAAAGAGAGAGAATTAAGAGAGTAAGAGAGAGAAGGAGTTGGATGGTGGATGAATGATTCTAGGAGTTTAGTTTTACTATAATACTAGTTAATGTCACTATGCATTATTCATCTCCTTATCTCCATACCTACACTTTGTAGGATTTCTATTTAAAGTTTGACTCAACCCCATGAAGATTGCACCGAAAAGTTTGCCCAAGTGCTATGCCATTAAGTAAATAAGCAACTATAAAAAGTTCAGTTAAAGGGTTATCCTAAGGTCTTCGATCATACAATCGCTAGAGTTATCTGATTTACTTCCTAAAGGTAAATTAATGACATTAAGTAGAAGAAATAACCTAGAAAGTCTGGTTAAATGAATATCCTCTGTCACAAGCCCCCCAGTCATATAATCGTTAGATTATACAAGTCACTTTCTAATATTAATTTGGGAGAAACCTTCTAAACTCTAATTAGCTTTCCTTGTAAGGAATTACCTCCCGTTTCAAGGGTGATACCTTAGAAAGTAAGGGATACCCTCTGTCACATAGTCCCCAGTTAAACAAACTAAAGTATCTCCTCTACACAGTGAACAAAACTTAACATCTACATGAATTGACCTCACACATATTTCATCAAACACATACAAAGCACAATACACAAAAACAAGTAATAAACACTTCATTGAATAAAGAAATGATATATACATAATTTATACATCAACATCGCATCATAAATACTTCTTGCATCCTAAGAATTGGAGAATCTACTCCATTACAAGGGAATATAACCAAAGGACGAAGAAAATAGCAAACTACAACTTAATAAATGGAAATAGAGAGAAGAGAATACTTAAAGTCTGATGTTTTTGGAAGTGTTCCTTTGCTCCAAAAGTGGATGGATGATGTAAATCGACGGAGATGGAAGCTCTAGGGTTCCCCAAGGGGGAGAACCCTCCCCCAAGGAATAGGGGTGAAGCCCCAAACCAAATATTGGTCAAAAGGGAGAAAAAAAATCTCCTTTTATAGGGCAAGGTATGATACCAGGCACAGCCCCAAGCACGGGTCGTGTCACGACTATGTCTTTTGGCATAGCCAGGGTGTGAATGACCTCGAGTGGGGAGTCATGACCATGCCAATTGGCACAACCAATCCTTAATTCGTCTCTGGAGGGGGGGTGGTACGTGCGTGTGGTTTCATACCTCCATAATCTCATTGCAAGCTTCAAGCAAACAAACTCTAAATATCTCTATGAAACTTGAGATAGATTTAAGGGAATGCTGAGAGATTGCTCACATCATGGATTGGAAAAGTGGCTTGTGATTCACACTTTCTACAATGGTATTAATTATTAAACAAAGGTTTCCTTAGATTCTGCCTCTAGCGGCACATTAATGAAGAAGGGTCTTGATGAGGTGAAAGATATTATTGAGAGTGTGACTCAGAACATCATCAATAGGTCTCAGACAGAAGTGCGGGAGCAATTAAAATACCGACAAAATACAATGTGGACACCCTTGACTTAATAACTGCAAAGCTTGATTCGCTATCAAAGCAATTTGAGAAAATCAATAATGTTAGCTAGAGCCCTAGAGCCAATCATTTGATGATTGTATTTTGGACTTATTGTATCATATTCTATATAAATAAAGGCATTTGGATTTTGGTTATTATACTTACTTGTATTGGTGCCAAATAAACTAAGTATAATAACGTCCTTGAGTAGACGGTTCTCACCTATATCAGTCGGTTAGTTGAACCGATAGTGAGATGATATAGGGAACACTACTCTTAATCATTCCTAGTCGAGTATTAACATTCAGGGACAATGTTAATACAATAAGACTAGCATGTAGGTCAACTCGATGACTTGATCTCACAAGTCATGGATATAGAGATATCAAGTTGACACATGGGTATGCATTGAAGAATGTATACTGAATGACCCGCCATGAGAAAGTATCATGGATCGTTATATGAGTGTCATATACTTTCTCATGTGGCTATTAGTATGACTACTAGTCCTTAGACCTGAAGTCACCATGGATCCCTACATAAGGAGTTATGTACTTTGGTTTCATCAAACGTCACCCGTAACTGGGTGGACTATAAAGGAGATTACTGGGTATGTAACAAATTATGCAGAGGGATGTGAGTGATGTAGATGAGATCTATCCCTCCTATATGACGGGAGCGACATCGATATTCTTGATAGAGTGAGACCACGAAGTGCATGGCCATGCCCAAATGAGTCAATATAGGATATTGAGCTCATTTGATTGAGTGAGTCTACTTGGAGTTCAAGATTTAGATTGATTCGAGGATGACACGGTCTATGCCTCATATTGATCAATCTAGATGTCTAGGATAGAAGGACACTTGTCATATATTGTGAGGAGTCACAATTAGTAGTCACAAGGTGATGTTGGATCTCAACATTCTTGTAACTTGGGTAGTAATGATGTGTTGCTAGATACCGCTCATTACTTATGCTCCTAAATGGGTTTAGCGGCATTGCCAACGTTACAAGAACCTATAGGGTCACACACTAAGGGCAATTAGATGGAGACTAGGTTCATTTGATGAACCTAAATGATTAGGTTCATATGATGAACCAAATTGGATTAAGAGTAATCTAAAGTAGGTTAATTGAGTTGGACTCAAGTTGGTTCATGTGTTAAGTGAGTCTAATTTGGACTTAGACTCATTTAATTAATTTAATTCAATGAATAGAGATTCATTAAATTAAAATTGGCTTGAACCAATGGTTAGATTAGATCAACCAAGGGATAGAAGTGGTCAAGTTTGACTTGACTTAAGTAGGAAGATGAAGAGTCAAGTTTTTGACTTGACTTTGACTTGACCAATGCCACATCATCAAGGCCTCTTCATTTGGTCAAGTTTGACTTGACCAAATGCCACCTCATGGGAGTTACCAAGAGTTGTGACTCTTGATATTCCATGGGGGTTACAAGGCTTAATGTGGCCGGCCACTTTTAGTGTGGATGAATGTTTTATTTTCATTCAAGGCTAATTGATTTCATCTTCTTCCTCTTGCTCACAATTCTTCTCTCCCTCTCCTCCTTCTTGCCGAGACCTTGCTTGAGTGCTAGCACACTCTAAGGTTTCTTCTCCATCTCTTGCTTGTGTGGATACACATAGAGAAGTGTCTACTTTGACACTTTCGAGATCCGGCGAACCGAGGACAAGCGGGATTGCGAGGGCACGCTTCAAAGGTAAAAGCTCTCAACACATAGATCTAGGAGTAGATCTAAAGTTTTGAAACTCGTACTTGTATTTCATTCGGTTTTTTTCCTTGCAATCATCTACGACTTTGGGTGATTCGGGGTTTTCGCAACGCGAAAAGCGGTTTTCACGGCCCGAAAAACCCAACAGTGGTATCAGAGCCACGTGCAAGGCTTGTACGAGTTTAATTTTTTTGATTTTATGAAAACTAAACCTTCTGTGATTTTCTGTAAAATTTAGTTTTTTATGTTTTTATGGGTAATTTTCCCGTAGAAGCGAAGCACAAGTATCTCGGCACTTGTAGGCTTCGGCTACCGGGAAGTTTTTCCTTAAACGGCTTCGTTTTGCCCCAAATCCGTTTGGGACAGTGGGCTTGGGTGCCATTAGATCGAAAAGGAGCAACTCACAATGGTTAGATCGTGGGTAGGGGTACTGCCCCTAACCCCGCAAGGGGATTTGCTCCGCGATTGCACCCGAAATCGCTAAAAACGAACCTGTCGGGAAGATTTTTCCGAAACGGCAATGTCTCGACCCAAATCGTTTTGGGACAGCGAGTTTAGGCGCTGTTGGATCGCAAAGGAACCCTCGCGATGGTTAGATCGCGGGTAGGGGCGCTGCCCCTGGCCCCGCAAGGGGATCCGTTCTGCGATTGCGCCTGAAACCGCTAAACGGGACCTCCGAGAAATTTTACTCGTAAAAATTGTAAAAAATTAATTTTAAAATTATGAAAATATATAATTTTGAATTATATATTAATTTTGTGATAGTCATGACCCAAAAACCCAATATGATTGGATTGTGTCGTAATTCATAATACGGCCTGCGTGCCGTTATGTGTTTGCGCGTGTTGTATGTTTTTATTTTTCCGCAACCTGCGCGTCATGCCTTTCTCATATATTCTGGTTGTAAATTAGATTTAGACTCGAATGTAACTCGAGTTTCAAATTGTAATGTACAAATTGGAGCGGTGGAGGGTCCACACGAGACGGAGTTCCGAGGCGGGCACGAGCAACACAAGGTGGTCAAAGGGAGGAGCTTGGAGAAGCTGTTGACCCTAGGTTGACCATTCGATCTTCTCATTGGCTTGAGAAGATCATAGTGGGGCCATGACTAAATCACAAATAGATTAATTAGTTAATTTCTTATGTATATGATGCATGTTTAATAAGTAATTAATTAATTAGTGCCTTACGATTAGATTAGATCTAAGTCGTGCACATGATGCACCCTTGCGATTATATTAGATCTAAGTCGTGCACAAGATGCATCCTTTTCGATTAGATTAGATCTCGATCGAACCAACTCTAAATGCCTAACCGTGCCGTGATACCTATCACTACCTCGATCACATGTATTGTTGAATCTGCCAAAGCAGAGCAATACATATTATCTTGGTAGGGTACGGAGGGACAATCTTGGTCCCGCCTATCAACGCATGGGTAAATACAAACTCAATTAGATTCAGTATTCCTAGTTAACTCGGTTGGATCGAGTATAACTATAGGCATTCTTCCAATGGTTGGAAAGGTATGACAAAATCACGTTTATATTAACTCTCGGGCGTATTAGCCAAAGCTAATTCGAGTTTTAATATAAATGCGGATTTTATCCTATAAACAAGAGTTGCATAAAGATGTAATTGGTAATCGTTACCTACCGATCATACTAAATCTTGGGCGTATTAGCCAAAGCTAACTCAAGGGTTAGTATGATGTGAATCTTGTCCCACATGAATTATAGAATTCAGTGGGAGCATCATTTAGTTAAAGGCCTAATTAAATGATTAAGAATATGATATTTATTTTTGCTTTTATTCTGTTGTAGATAACCATGACGTCAAATACGAACACCTTCTCCCTACGATCTGTCCTTGAGAAGGACAAGCTCAACGGAGCAAACTTCCTGGACTGGTACAGGAATCTGAGAATAGTTCTCACTCAGGAACGTAAACTGTACGTTCTGGAGCAGCCCATTCTGGAGGCTCCTCCTGCCAATGCCCCACGAGCTGACAAAGATGCTTACAAGAAGCATCAAGATGACGCATTAGATGTGTCATGTCTAATGCTCGCGACCATGAACTTTGAGCTTCAGAAGCAACACGAGTTAATGGGCGCTTACGATATGGTTGAACATCTTCGTCAACTGTATCAAGGTCAAGCGAGGCATGAGAGATTTGAGATCTCAAGGGCACTGTTTCAGTGGCTCCCGGAGGCCCATATGTACTCAAAATGATTGGGTACATAGAGAACCTACAAAGGTTAGGGTTCCCTCTTGGCCAAGAGCTGGCCACTGACCTGATCTTGCAATCCTTGCCGGATAGCTACAGTCAATTCGTTCTAAACTACAATATGAACGAGATTGACAAGCCACTGCCCAAGTTGCTCAGCATGTTAAGAACTGCTAAGCTAAACCTTAAGAAGGCTAAGCCCAACACTGTTCTGATGATTTAGAAACATAAGGGCAAGGGCAAGCCCAAAGGCAAGGGAAAGTCCCAAGCCAAGGGCAAAGGCAAGGCACTGAAGCCGAAAGGAGGGGTCGCCAAGGATGCTACCTGCTTCCACTGCGGTCAGACCGGGCACTGGAAGAGGAACTGCAAGGTATACTTGGAGGATCTTAAGAAGAAGCAAAGTGAGACTTCCACTTCAGGTATATATGTTATAGAAGTCAATCTATCTATTTCTACATCATGGGTATTAGATACTGGATGTGCTTCTCACATTTGTACTGATGTGCAGGCGCTGAGAAATAGCAGGGCATTGACAAAGGGCGAGGTGGACCTACGAGTAGGCAATGGAGCACGGGTTGCTGCTGTTGCTGTAGGGACTTACTTTTTATCTCTGCCCTCTGGGCTTGTACTAGAGTTAGTCGATTGTTGTTATGTGCCTGCATTAACTAAGAACATTATATCAGTTTCTTGTTTGGACAAGAAAGGTTTCTCGTTTACTATAAAGAACAAATGTTGTTCCGTCTATTTAAACGATATGTTCTATTGTAGTGCACCTCTAATAAACGGACTCTATATTCTAGACCTTGAGAGCCCTATCTATAACATAAATACCAAGAGGTTCAAGTCAAATGACATGAACCAAACCTACCTCTGGCACTGTCGCTTAGGTCATATAAATGACAAGCGCTTATCCCAGCTCCATAAGGATGGTTTGCTGGACTCATTTGATTTTGAATCATATGAGATATGTGAGTCATGCCTACGAGGCAAGATGACCAAGACTCCCTTTAGTGGGCACAGCGAGAGAGCAACTGATTTGTTAGGACTCATACATAGTGATGTATGTGGCCCTTTCAATGTTGCTGCTAGAGGTGGTTATAGGTACTTCATCACATTTACTGATGATTTCAGTAGATATGGTTATGCGTACTTGATGACACATAAGTCTGAATCCTTTGAAAAATTCAAAGAATTCAAGAATGAAGTACAGAACCAGCTTGGCAAGAGTATTAAGATACTTCGATCAGATCGAGGTGGAGAATACCTTAGCCATGAGTTTCGTGACTACCTAGCTGAGTGTGGGATTCTATCCCAACTCACTCCTCCTGGAACACCACAGTGGAATGGTGTATCCGAAAGGAGGAATCATACCCTATTAGATATGGTACGATCTATGATGAGTCACACTGATCTTCCGACATACCTTTGGGGCTATGCTCTAGACACGGCAGCTTTTATTCTCAACCGAATTCCATCCAAGGCCGTGATAAAGACACCATATAGGATATGGACTGGGAGAGATGCCCAGGTGTCTTTCATGAGGATTTGGGGTTGTGAGGCTTACGTTCGACGTCAAGTCTCAGACAAGTTAGGACCCAAATCCGACAAGTGCTACTTTATTGGATATCCCAAGGAAACTAAGGGATATTACTTCTACATTCCCAGTCAGCACAAGGTAGTTGTGGCAAAGACTGGGGTCTTTCTAGAAAGGGACTTTGTTTCTAGAAAGACTAGTGGGAGCGCGTTTGATCTTGAAGAAGTTCAAGATGCGAACAATAGCACTGATGCCTCGATGGAAATTGAACTGGAACCACAAAGTGTTGTGGATGATGTTGTTCCACAAGGAGTTGAAGAACAACAACCAGTTCAAGTAGACATACCTCTTCGCAGGTCTGATAGGGTACATCGTCAGCCTGAGAGATACTCATTTCTCTTGTCTGACCATGATGACGTTATGCTCATAGAGGATGAGCCTACCACCTATCAGGAAGCTGTGATGAGACCAGATTCTAAGAAATGGCTAGAGGCCATGAGATCCGAAATGGAATCCATGTACACCAACCAAGAATGAACTTTGGTTGATCCACCTGAAGGGGTAAAACCCATTGGGTGTAAGTGGGTCTTTAAGAGAAAGAATGACATGGATGGACTTATCTATAAGGGTCGCTTGGTAGCTAAAGGTTTCAAGCAGATTCATGGAATTGACTATGATGAAACCTTTTCTCCAGTAGCGATGTTTAAGTCCATTCGGATCATGCTTGCTATTGCAGCATACCATGACTATGAGATATGGCAGATGGATGTCAAAACTGCGTTTCTGAATGGAAACCTGCTCGAGGATGTGTACATGACACAACCTTAGGGTTTTGTAGATCCACAGCATACTAGCAGAGTATGCAAGCTGCATAGGTCCATTTATGGACTAAAGCAAGCTTCTCGGAGCTGGAATCTTCGATTTGATGATGAAATCAAACAGTTTGGTTTCATCAAGAACGAAGATGAACCTTGTGTCTACAAGAAGGTTGTAGGGAACATAGTTGTCTTCCTCATATTGTATGTGGATGACATACTACTCATTGGGAAGGACATCCCTATGCTTCAGTCTGTCAAGACTTGGCTAGGGAGTTGCTTCTCAATGAAGGACTTAGGTGAGGCATCCCGCATTCTAAGGATACAGATCTCTAGAGATAGATCTAAGAGATTGCTTGGCCTAAGTCAGAGTACATACATTGACAAGGTACTCCTTCGGTTTGCCATGCAAAACTCCAAGAAGGGATTTCTGCCGATGTCACATGGCGTGAGTCTTTCGAAGACTCAAGGTCCCTCTTCTAGAGAGGAGAGAGACCGCATGGATCAGATCCCTTATGCCTCAGCCATAGGATCGATCATGTACGCCATGCTATGTACTCGACCTGATGTCTCGTATGCTTTGAGCATGACAAGCAGATACCATTCAGATCCAGGTGAAAGTCACTGGATAGCGGTCAATAATATTCTTAAGTACTTAAGAAGGACTAAAGAATATTTCTTGATATATGGAGGCAGTGATGAGCTAGCTGTAAAGGGTTACAGTGATGCTAGCTTCCAGACCGATCAGGATGACTATAGATCGCAGTCGGGGTTCGTATTTTGCATTAATGGTGGTGCTGTCAGCTGGAAGAGTTCGAAGCAGGATACAGTAGCTAATTCTACAACAGAAGCCGAGTACATTGCTACATCAGAGGCAGCAAAGGAGGCAGTTTGGATCTGCAAGTTCATCACTGAACTTGGGGTGGTTCCTAGTATTGCTGACCCCATTGAGCTCTATTGTGACAACAATGGAGCTATAGCACAGGCGAAGGAACCTCGCTCACACCAGCGGACCAAACACATTCTACGGCGCTTCCATCTCATTCGAGAGATCATCGAGAGAGGAGATGTGAAGATTTGCAGAGTACCTACAGAGGCTAACATCGCAGATCCCTTGACCAAGGCTTTGGCACAGAAGAAGCATGATGGTCACACTAGGTCATTTGGGCTTAGAGCCTACACTGATTGGCACTAGTGCTAGTGGGAGATTGTTAGCTAGAGCCCTAGAGCCAATCATTTGATGATTGTATTTTGGATTTATTGTATCATATTCTATATAAATAAAGACATTTGGATTTTGGTTATTATACTTACTTGTATTGGTGCCAAATAAACTAAGTATAATAACGTCATTGAGTAGACGGTTCTCACCTATATCAATCGGTTAGTTGAACCGATAGTGAGATGATATAGGGAACACTACTCTTAATCATTCCTAGTCGAGTATTAACATTCAGGGACAATGTTAATGCAATAAGACTAGCATGTAGGTCAACTCGATGACTTGATCTCACAAGTCATGGATATAGAGATATCAAGTTGACACATGGGTATGCATTGGAGAATGTATACTGAATGACCCGCCATGAGAAAGTATCATGGATCGTTATATGAGTGTCATATACTTTCTCATGTGGCTATTAGTATGACTACTAGTCCTTAGACCTGAAGTCACCATGGATCCCTACATAAGGAGTTATGTACTTTGGTTTCGTCAAACGTCACCCGTAACTGGGTGGACTATAAAGGCGATTACTGGGTATGTAACAAATTATGCAGAGGGATGTGAGTGATGTAGATGAGATCTATCCCTCCTATATGACGGGAGCGACATCGATATTCTTGATAGAGTGAGACCACGAAGTGCATAACCATGCCCAAATGAGTCAATATAGGATATTGAGCTCATTTGATTGAGTGAGTCTACTTGGAGTTCAAGATTTAGATTGATTAGAGGATGACACGGTCTATGCCTCACATTGATCAATCTAGATGTCTAGGATAGAAGGACACTTGTCATATATTGTGAGGAGTCACAATTAGTAGTCACAAGGTGATGTTGGATCTCAACATTCTTGTAACTTGGGTAGTAATGATGTGTTGCTAGATACCGCTCATTACTTATGCTCCTAAATGGGTTTAGCGGCATTGCCAATGTTACAAGAACCTATAGGGTCACACACTAAGGGCAATTAGATGGAGACTAGGTTCATTTGATGAACCTAAATGATTAGGTTCATATGATGAACCAAATTGGATTAAGAGTAATCTAAAGTAGGTTAATTGAGTTGGACTCAAGTTGGTTCATGTGTTAAGTGAGTCTAATTTGGACTTAGACTCATTTAATTAATTTAATTCAATGAATAGAGATTCATTAAATTAAAATTGGCTTGAACCAATGGTTAGATTAGATCAACCAAGGGATAGAAGTGGTCAAGTTTGACTTGACTTAAGTAGGAAGATGAAGAGTCAAGTTTTTGACTTGACTTTGACTTGACCAATGCCACATCATCAAGGCCTCTTCATTTGGTCAAGTTTGACTTGACCAAATGCCACCTCATGGGAGTTATCAAGAGTTGTGACTCTTGATATTCCATAGGGGTTACAAGGCTTAATGTGGTCGGCCACTTTTAGTGTGGATGAATGTTTTATTTTCATTCAAGGCTAATTGATTTCATCTTCTTCCTCTTGCTCACAATTCTTCTCTCCCTCCCTCGTTCTTGCCGAGACCTTGCTTGAGTGCTAGCACACTCTAAGGTTTCTTCTCCATCTCTTGCTTGTGTGGATACACATAGAGAAGTGTCTACTTTGACACTTTCGAGATCCGGCGAACCGAGGACAAGCGGGATTGCGAGGGCACGCTTCAAAGGTAAAAGCTCTCAACACATAGATCTAGGAGTAGATCTAAAGTTTTGAAACTCGTACTTGTATTTCATTCGGTTTTTTTCCTTGCACGGATCTACGACTTTGGGTGATTCGGGGTTTCCGCGACGCGAAAAGCGGTTTTCGCGGCCCGAAAAACCCAACAAATAAACACCCAGTAAATGAAATTTCTATATCTTGTGAAGTATGTGGAGCTTCAGAACACACGAAAGATTCTTGTCCTCTTAGAGCTATCAGTATGCAAGTATCTCAAGTGGAACAATATGATTTTATTAGTAATTACAATCAGAGGCAAATTAATCCTTACTCCAATACTTACAACCCGGGGTGGAAAAATCATCCTAATTTCTCATATAAGAATAATCAAGACTTTGGGTAACAATTTGGATAACAGTTAAGTCCACAACCAAGCTGATTTGAAAAGTTACTTGAGGAGATACTAGCTAATTAGAATGAAATGAAATCTGACATCAAGTAAATGAACATCAGATTGAACAACTCATAAAAGCAAATGAATGCAAGAATGGACAACCAAGACAAACACATCAAAATGCTTAAAAATCAAATTGTTCAAATAGCTAGTTCTTCTTCCTCAAGAGTACAGGGAAATTTTCCTGGTAAACCTGAACTTAATCCCGTGGAGCATTGTAAGGCAATTAAGCTAAGAAGCAGACGAACCTTGGGTAGTCCCCAAGTGACCGCTACGGTAGAAGATGGAATTAACATTAGTGAAGAGCCACCTTCTTCTTCCTCACATCCAAAGCATGATAAAAAGAAAGAGGAGATTACTGTTGAGGTTGGAGAGCTCTCACCAGCAACTAAAATTCAAATAGTTTAATTCCCTCAAAGATTGCTCAAAGAATAGAAAGATAAAGAGTTTGAGAAATTTTTAGAAAAGATAAAAGAGATTTGTATTGATATACCATTATTGGTCGTTCTGCATCAAATGTCTAAATTCGCCAAATTAATAAAGGATATAATTTCAAACAAAATAAAGAGAGATGGGTATAAGACAGTTGCTTTAATTGAGAAGGTTAGTGCATTACTTCTAAATACATTGCCTCCCATGCTCTAAGACCCTGGAACTTTTTCAATACCGTGCAAAATCAGAAATACTATTATTGACAAAACTTTTTGTGATTTGTGAGATAGTGTTAGTCTCATGCCCTACTCAATTTGTAAGATACTAAGTTTAAGTGATCTGAAGCTAACTACTATCACACTTCAATTAGCAGACTCTACAGGATTACGTGCCATTTGATTACAGGGAACATTAATGGAGCATAATTTAAAGGCATGATCAGCATGCTTTGCATTAATAGTAGAGGATTTGAACGGTTTCGAAGAAACCAGGTGACATCAGTAGCTATTAAAAGGCAATAAGTGAAGAAGGTCACTTCAGATAGAAAGAAAAAAGAAATGGAAAATGGTTAATTATTATCCTCAACAAAGCCGAGCGGCAGCTATAAACCCTCGTGTAGTGTGCATTATAGCCGAGTGGCGACTGTAAAATCTCATGCAGTAATATTCACAGCAGAGTGGCGACTATAAAATCTTGAGCCAAGAAGCATTATAGCCGAGCAGCGGCTATAAACCCTTTTGTAATGTACGTCACAGCCGAACGGCGGCTATAAACCCCTAGGCGTTGATCGTCACAATCGAGCGATGACTCAAAACTCCAGCGTAGTAAACATTACAGCCGAGCGATGACTATAAAATCTTGAACCAGGAAGCATTATAGTCGAGCAATGGTTCTAAACCCCATCACTACGTGTCATAGCAAAGATTAACTTCTCGGCAAAATAGCTCAATAGCATAGCCGAGTGGCAGCTTTAAACTCCTGGATGCCAAAGCGAGTAGAAAGAACAACCATATTAGCCGAGCGGCAGCTCTAAAACCCTAGAACACCCAACCCAGAAGAAAGAGTTTTAGAACACACTAGTTGTCCAGTCAGTCTGACTTGTTGCCACCTTCAACTAGACTTGATGGGAAGGATTGTGATAAGATGATGAAGGGGAGCTCCATGAAAGATAAGTCAAAGGAAGGAAGACCAACTAACGTGAATGTCAAAATCAAGGAAGGTAAAAAGACGCTGGCCATGGATCAGTCGAACGGACTAGTTATGGTCAGATGGGCGGCATGTCCGAATAGGTTAGTTATGGCCGAACGGACAACATAAGCTAAAAGGCAAATAGACACTACATCCCCCTATTGTTGTCCCGGCAAACGGACACTCATTTTTTTCATAGTTTGCTACAGCCCTCCTTAACTATGGAAAAGATGAGTGAAGGAGGATTGTGCTATTCAGCACAACCGAGCGGAGGTCTCCCGACCAAGTGGATGTCGATTGACCTATAGAGGGATCCACCCCGTGTATCTCCTTATACTCTTTTGGAGATTTATGCCACTAACAATAGAGCATGTTTCGCAAAAAAATCGTACTTGGGAAGTTTCCAGCCTGTTACATAAGAGATATGCATGCTCACTTAAAGAAAGGTGTCAGAGACACTTTTTGACTTGTCTTTTCATATGATTCTTGGGAAAACATGCACACATTTTGAAATGCATACACAGACACTATAGTGACACTATAAAAAGGGATTCCCAGCTACATACACAGACACTATAGTGACACTATAAAAAGGGATTCCCATCTACAAGTGGAGGTAGGTGTAACTTTATTATTATACATGCTCTTTGTTACAACATTTCTGCTATCCTCCACATTATCGGAAACTGACTTGAGTGTCTGAGGGCCAACACTGGGAACCCCTTCTCAGCCTGGCACTGACGCTTTTGTGTTGTAGGACCATGTAGAGTCTTCACTTCATCAACTTTTGAGCCACATCCGTAGCTTATCATCTTCTTCGCTTTCGGACATGAACATTAGCATTTTTTAAATTACCAACAAATCTAATTAAGGTGTTCCTAATGATGTAGATGATCACTTCAAATCTCAAATTGAGATTGATCTTATCTGAAATCTGAGTCAGACAGACCACCGAATGAGGTGGATAGAATGTTGACCAAATCGCGATGTCCCGGAGAGTGGTATGCTGAGATGACTTCAATGTTGACCAAATTGTCAGAAGTCCTCTAGTCAATGCTACATGTAGCCAACGACCGGGTTGCCCCGGTCCCTGGTACCTCGAGGCTTGAGGAAGATTCAACGAATATATAAGTAACATATTAAGACACATAATAATGAAATGAATATAGAATGAGAACAGAGAACACACTCTAGCCCAGGGGCACCCTTGAGTGGATCGGTGAGCTGGTCGGGACACTACTCAAGTGGTCGTGACCCGGAAGAGCAGATGACTCCGAGCAGGATGAAGAGCTGGATCTGACAGCATGGAGCCGGACACAGCATGGATCCGGAAGGCAACACGCAAGGCAGGATACGACAATGGCATACAGGCTGGGATATGACATCGGCACGCAGGCAGAGATATGAGAGCGGCACACAGGCCGGGATGTAATAAAAGCACGAAGGTTGGATAATATCCACAGCTCACAATCAGAATAGTAGTGCGAAGGTCGAAACATAACGGCTTGATGGCGAGAACACAACAGTGGCTCGAAGGCCTGAATGCAACGATGGATCAGATAACTGATCAGCATAGAAAGCATGCTATAGTGTGGCTGACTCGAAGGATGGCGTCGACTAACCGACTAACCACGAGGGCGGCAAGGAAGAGGGAGAGATCGGAGATCTGCTCGACACCATCGGTCGGAGAGGAGAGGCGGTGTAGTATCGGAGGCCAAAAGGAGGCAGTCTAGCCGTTCGAGGGAAGATGGATGCACCGTCGACCAGTTGTAGACGATAGAAAGGGGTGGCTGGCGGAGAAGACCATCGCTGGTAGTGGCGTGAAGGCGTGGGCAGCAAAAGAGACGTGGTGCTCACATGTGTCGATGGTTTCTTCCTCGCATGTCGGCAGCGTAAACGAAGGGCGGCATTGGCTGTTAGAGGCTCAAGGTTGGCTACGAAGCCGGCGGTCACTAGAGGTCGTCTGGACGCGGGAGAGAGAGAAGTTGGACCTTGCAGTAGGGGTGGTGGCGCGTGTGAGGTCCTTGCGGCAGTGAGTGTGGTCGTGAGAGAGAAGGAGAAACATGAGGTGGAGGTCACAAAGGGGAGATCGTCGAGAGGGGAGTCCTCCGTGACGGGGACAACGTCGACGTCGTCTGTTGGCACCTGCCTCGGTTGCTAGCGTCGGCCTCTTTCCTTTGAGGCAGTGGACAACCCAACCTCCCAATTGCCCTCTGCGAGAGAAAGGTGGGCCCGACGGCATGAGGCGACCCTCGAAGGGCGGCTGCTCGGTGAGCAGCAAAGGTGTCACAGGTGGTCTCGCCGTGCCTCGCGGCGGGAGAAAACCACCCTCCAAGGAAAACACAACCCCCCCCCCCCCCCCCAATTTTCACATGAACAGCGACCTAAAAGGGGCTACAGTCGAATGACGAAAATTCCCTCCTTCTCCCTCCTAGTTCCCCCTCTACCCTTGAGCTATATCCATATTACAAGCCTCCCCTTCAAGTCTAGTCGAAGGAGGTGCAAGTCTGACTGATTAGACCCAGCCAAACGAAAAGCGAAATCCGTCCTGAATGTAGAGTCTGATTGCTGGGCTTGCCATATAACAACAAACGAATAGCGACGAATGACAAACACCTGGCAGAGCAACGAGTGAGATGCGAACAATGAGCGCTGAGCAGTGTGACGAAAGGAGGTGGGAGAGATGAATGAGGTAAATGTCAACCAGGCCATAGGGAGAATGCCGAGCGAATAGAAAGACGACAAGCAAAGGGTTCCGAGGGCACGATCGAAAAAATACCGACCGATCGACAGTAAATCGCGACTGAGAAAAATGTTGATCGAGCCACGGTAAATCGCGACCGGGCAATCAAATAATGTCGATAAGGTAATCAAAAAATGCTGACCTGGCAATTAAAAAATGTTGACCTGGCAATCAAAAAATGTTGAGCAGATCGAAAGATGATGGGCAAGCGGTATCAAATGTGCGACCAAGAAAATATCGATCGAGCGACAGTAAATTGCGACTGGATAATCGAATAATGCCGACTTGGCAATTGAAAAATCTTGACTAAGTAATCGTGAGAATGATGGTCGTGCGGAGCTGTGAGTGTGACCGAGAAAAATGTTGACCGAGCGACAGTAAATCGCAACTAGGTAATCGAGAAAATGATGGAGGAGCATAACCATGACAGTGATAGAGAAAAATATCGACGGAGTGACAATAAACCGTGATCGAACAATCGAAAAATATCGACCGGGTGATCAGAGAATGCAACCAAGCGACCCAAAGATGCCGACCAGGCAATAGGGATGAGCGAAATGCATATGGTGAACAACAGGCAGAGCGGCGAATGAAGCGAGCGTGAAGAGTATCTAGCAGTGTAGTGATTGAGGCGAGTGCGAGGAGTGCTGGGCAGAGCAGCGAGTGAATGGTGAGTGTGAGGAGTGTCGGGCAGAGCGATGAGTGAAGCGAGTGTGATGAGTATCGGACATAATGGCGAGTGAAGCGAGTCCCTGACTAGGGAGAAACCCGTCTTACTAGTAGTTGATCTTGAGAGCCTGACCGGGAAGCCGTTGGTCGCGAGGGCATGCTCGCTTATAACTCACACTGGAGTGAGAGTCTGAAGCCCAACTAGGAGGTCATTGGTTTGAGAGTATGCTCGCTTATAATTCGTACTGGGGTGAGAGTCTGGAGGCGTGAGAGCATGCTCACTTATAACTATGCTGAGGTGAGAGTTTGGAGGCGTGAGAGCATGCTCACTTATAACTCGCGCTGGAACGAGAGTCTGGAGGTGTGAGAGCATGCTCACTTATAACTCGCACTGGGGCGAGAGTCTGGAGGCGTGAGAGCATGCTCACTTATAACTCGCGCTGGGGCGATAGTCTGGAGGTGTGAGAGCATGCTCACTTATAACTCGTGCTGAGGCGAGAGTTTGGAGGCGTGAGAGCATGCTCACTTATAACTCGCGCTGAGGCAAGAGTCTAGAGGCGTGAAAGGTTATAACTCGCGCTGATGAGAGAGTCTGGAGGCGTGCCCGAGAAGTGATCTGGAGGCCTGACCAAGAAGCAATCCGGAGGCTTGACCAGGATTTGACCTGGAGACCTGACCAGGAGTTGATCTGGAGGTCTGATCAGGACTTGATTTGGAGACCTAACTAGGAATTGATTTGGAGGTTTGACCAGGATTTGATGTGGAGGTTTGACCAAGATTTGATGTGGAGGTCTGACCAGGAATTAATCTAGAGGTCTGACCAGGACTTAATCTAGAGACCTGACTAGGACTTGATCTGGAGACCTAACTAGAAATTGATCTGGAGGTCTGACCAGGAATTGATCGGGAAGATCGATCGAGAATTGGTCTGGAAACCCGACCTAGAGATCGTTAGCAATACTCCAATCCGAGACTAGTGGTGATACTCTGGTCCAAGACTGGTGGCGACAGCTCAACCCTGAACAGGGGAGATAAGAGATCTGATAAGCTAGTCCGAGACCAGTGAAGATCGCTCGACCCTGAACGAGGGAGATAAGGGATCCGATAGGCTGGTCTGGGACCAATGAAAATCGCTCAACCCCAAACAGAGGAGATAAGGGATCTGATAGACTGGTCTGAGACCAGTGAAGATCGCTCGACCCCGAACAGGAGAGATAAGGGATCCAATAGACTGGTTTGAGACTAGTGAAGACCGCTTAGCCCCGAACAGGGTAGGTTAATCCCTAAAGTCCATATACACTACAACAAAAACTACAAATGACAATGGATATTATCAGTTGTCGTAGGGTAAAAATACCGTTGTAACTGAGGGTGTTGTAGAATGTATTTCCCTACGACAACGGTTTTGAATCCATTGTCTTTGTAGACATTTGACAACGGTTTTTATCCGTTGTTGTTTATATGCCCAAAATTTGGCTACGAAGGATACGACAACGTTTTAAAATCGTTGTGGTAGATAATTTTAACAATAGAAATAAACCGTTGTGGCAGACATGTTTTACAACAGATATAAACTGTTGTGGTAGATAATATTTGACATGTTTTTTTTAACAACAGTTTTAATATATTTTACAACGGATAAAACTGTTATCTTTTGTCACTTTTTACAAAAAAAATTCGTTGTGGTTTACCTAGATTTTACAATATTTTTAACTATTGTCTTTAATGTTCATTAATACCAAACAACCAATCTTATTTTACTATAAGCAAACCACCAATACAAAACTAAATATTTACTACATTAAATCCAAAATAAACATCCATATATAATTCATCTTGTAGCCACATATACAAAAATATACAAAATGAGTTGTTACTTATCAAAATACACATGTTTTCCATTACTCTCCATATACACTAAATCACATGTTTTCCATTTGTTGTTCTCCATATGACTTTTAATTTACAAAATAGAAAGGCAAGCTACATCCTAACAAAGCTCACTTCTTGCATCAAAAAAACTCAAGCCGCCTCACGAATTGGCTGACCTGCAAGAGAAAAGTTTAACAAAACTTATCAAATTCCAGAATTCCAAAAGGAGAATGTAATTAACCAATCTGTAGTGCATAGAAGGCAAAAACAAACCAAATGAAGGAAACAAAAAGAGGTGTTTATTAGAGAATAATAGTACATGGAATCTACTAGGAGCAGAGATACCTAGCTTAGCATAGTTTATTAAATAATTAGCACTACATGCAGCAAACATTATTTAAGTGAACTATCATCCAAGATCAATAGAATCCATGCAAAGCGCATTACATCCATTAACATCTTGAAACAAAATATTCATGCAATTTTCTGTGTCATTTTCCAGACTACATTACCTTTGAGACCTGGTAGGCACAATATGTTTTCCATTTTGCAAGTAACAAGTTGCCAGGAGCTGCAAATTGATCTGCAATAAACACACCCATCATAAAAGCATAAGTGAAAGTAAAAAAACATGGGTTCAAAATCTTCCAATTAAAACTTGAACCAAAAGAATTGGATCATCATGATGAGTTATGGTAGGGTGAATTGTTTGTAGAGCTAAAACAATTCCACAAATTCCTCAAAATAGAAATCACATACGCACAACTTTAATAATTACATAGGACACCTAAAAGAACCAAAGTGTCAATAAAATAAGTGTAGATTAAGAGCTATAATATTCACTACATTTCAGCTGGAAAAATAGATTTTTCATTCCCATTTCATCAATACAAAGAGAAAATCTAACAAATTTAGCTGCAATGCACGTGCAATTCATGGGTAATTTACACTGCTCGTCCAAGCAAAAGTATATAGAGCAAACTATTAAGAAATCAAACTGCAGTATATAGATGTTTTGTATATCAATATACTATGGATCATACACGAAATGCCTTTACAGCTCTTCATTTCATTATTCTCAAGGAATAACTAACATGCATATAGATTAACATAGTTGTGCTTGATGAAGCATCATAATTGTCATTCGCGATTGTAAAAAGAAAAAATAATAAATTATAGGAGGAAAAACAAGATGAAGTCATGGCATATTGACGAAAACCATAATGAGAGTACAAACAAGAAATTTGTAGAGCAACTCATGAGATACAAAAGGTCATCATCTAACAATTCACAAAGAGATAACTTCCACATTGTCAGTCCTTGCATAATTTGGAAACAACTAAATAAGCTACTCACGCAACCCAGCCATATTAATTTTGGACCACAAAGAGAGACAATAAATAAGGGAAATGTCAACTAATTCTGCTCATGGTAGAAATGCAAGAATGAAGTATTGAGCAAAGGAGATAGCTAGCTATGAATAAACAAATTATTGGCAATAAGGAATCAAAATCAATAAGTCATGGAGTCACAAATAGAGTGTTCAACCATCTTTTGAAGTCTAGTAATTTATACCTAGTAATGAATATAGTCTAGTACACAATCCGCCCATTCAGATCGCACTTCGTCAATTTCTTCATTGGAGTAAATTATTTTCTTGAACTGTTAACAAACCCAGATTAATTTAGTAAAAAAAATCAGTAATGAAGAAGCAAAGCCAAATAAAAGAAATTATTTGAGAAAATTGAGAATATGTCAAATATTACCATTGAGCTAAGTGAATTCATCTCGCTGGTAGCATTTCCTTTAATAATTTCTCTCATAAATTTCATCACATAAAACCCACATTGTTTAGCATCAGGTTGTCGAGGACATTATGTTAACAAAAAATTATCAACGAATAATGCACAATTAAATAGTTTTAAATTAATCACAAGTAAACATATGTCTGTATATATAATATACAAACCTTTACGACTTCCCACATAGGCTTCTTTTTCCCTTTCCTTTGCTTGTTCGAATTGAACAATTTCAAGCTCCTTTGTACAACAAGAGTTGACAAACGAGTAATAAATTAAATTAAATGCTTAATTAAAAAACAAATATGTACTCACATATCCACTACATATTTCCAGTCCTCATAACGATTGCGATGATTAAGTGAATCGAACAAATAAACCATCTCCACATAAGGGTCGATGACAGTCAAAATCCAATGACAACTATGCACAAAACAGATAGTCAATGCATAAATTCAACAGAATTGTTGAAATAAATCTATTAAAAATGAAATTGTAATATTTATTTACCCAACATTGTGAGGTGCCAAAACTAGCTGATTTTTTGTTGCACCACTCAGCCTATCAGCCAACACACATGCCCAGTTATTCAAGTATTCAGTCTTTTCATTTTTGTCAAGTTTGGATACATATGGCATTATTGGAAGTGTTTGTGGATACACAAATTTGAACTTATCGACCTTGTTTTCTTTTTTCATCTTTTTGAAGAGAAACCTTCCATTCAAGCAAAAAAATGTTAGTATGTTAATACAAATAAAATGAAAAAAATGAGTGATGTGAAAACTTACCACATGTAAGCAACCAGACAATTAGCAGATATTGGCTCCAACTCATAAATAGGTGTGATGTCTTCAATGTTCACTAGCAGTTCGTACTCATGGTCAAAGAAATCATGATAAAAAATAATTGATATAGTTTTTTCAGGACTGACCAAAACACGAATACAGTAACAATTCAATAAATGTAATGACCGTGGCACATTTGATGGCAAGACAGGATTACTTCTTTTTGCAACACTTTTCTTCCTTTAAGGCTTCTACAAATTGCAAATATAAATATGTTAGTAGAAAGTTCTATCTCTTATGTTCAGCATCTTTCTGAACAACCCTTTAATTGGGTTTCAATTACCATCAATGTTCTTGTTCATGCATGTAACCTCAATGTACAGATTACATGTGTGTGCTAGCTCTTATATATCTTGTATTACTAAATTGTATCCAACAAATATGTACAACCTTCAATCAAAATCTAAGAAGGTTTGGTTGGAAAAATCCAGCTAAACAATTATGCCAAAAAAATGAGAAAAAAACCAGAAAACCATACACTGACCAAATCAGAAGCTGGAAATTTGTGGTTGCTGAAACGGGTCCTCAAAAATTCCCAATGAAGAATTAAATTTGTACTCACAGTGTGGTGGCCTAATGAGTCAGAAATTTACCTCATTTTTCATCACTACCCAACGTGCAGGCCAAGCAACATGGGTCCCAATTGTGCCACCAATGGTATCACATTCATTTGGAATGGGAAAGGGCAACCTTGCTGAATTCTCCACAACCTAATCAATCGAGACGCACATACAATTCATGGGTAACGGGACACCATGAAGTAATTTTCCATCCCCATTGGCATGAACAACTATACCATAGGCCATAATATTGGACTTTGATTCCAGTGATAGTGCAACTGGCATACCCTACAAGACAATCATTCATGTCATACATTGATGGACTCATTATTGCAAATAATATTAAGTATCCACAATTAAATACATATATACCTGCAAAACTCAGTCTTGCTTAAAACTTGCATGTCCTCATCATTCAAAATTTTACTCTTCTCTGGTTTGATCTTATCCTCACTCGTGGTAGGCAACTTCACCGAGCAACTACCTTTCTCCTCAAACTCAAAGTCGCATCCACCCTTTTTGAACATTTCTTCAAGTTTCTGTATGTGTGTATCTTGTTCTACTATTCGTGCACTTTGTTCTGAGATTAACTTCTTTGCATCTAACAACTCCTTTTGATGATGAAGGATTAAGTCACCATCCTGCAGAGGACTATTCCAGATTTTGGAAACATTAAAATAGATTGTTGGAGTAATATGACCTCCAATCCCCCTAACACGCCCAGCATGTTCTTCAGAATCTAGTGCATTTGTGAGGATATCTTTCCTAGCCCCTTCAAAACGCAGCTTCCCCTCCTTTTTTTGTTGAACGTAATCATCCTAACATGCCCAGACAAACAAAATAGTTACTAACAACAAAATTAATCAATAAAAAATAGTTATTTTTCATGTATCACATACAATCTTTTTTGCTGTAATTTTGAGATCATCGCCTTAAAATTCACCCTCCTTATTGGCTCGTCCTCTCTTCCAAACAATAGCTCGATTTATATCATCATCATTACATAAATCAGATGCCTACAAAAAAAATGAATCATGCCCTGTTCCTACAAAATCAGATTCAAAAATAAACCACCAGCTTTAGCATACTCACAATTTCGTCAGCGAAACGTGCATATCCTTTACGGGACAGCCGATGAGGGTATACGTTCTGCCTTCTTCTATTCTTTTGTTCATCACTTACTCTCTACTTAAAAATTAAAATCAATTAAGTTCACTATCAACATTCAAAATATATATATGTGAACTTTAATGCAAATTGTCTGTGGTGTAGAGAAAAAATAGCAATCTATGGAAGGTTCAAGGAAACAAACAGTTAGAGAACCCTTAGCCTTAGAATTACACAAGGAAACAAGTAATGTTATCTGTTAGAAGTATTGTTATAACAATTATCTCTTCTATTAAGAAACAAAGCAAATGAAAGAGAGATAATGTTATCTAAGCCATTATCAAAAACATATTGCTTGTTTCTTCGACTTTATGTTATAACAAAAGTAAAGATTTCAGAAAGGAGTAAAAGTATGAACCCTAGCATCGAGTAGATTTGTGTAAGATAAAAACCCCCTAGTATGGGTTTTTTCAGAAGGCGGAGAACTGGAAATTTTAAAACTGACAGCGAATAAATGAATCACACTATGTTAAATAAAGATCTTATTGTAGAACATCAGTTAAGGATCATTAGGACTATCTTCTAAAAATTAAAATCAATTATGAATCTTACCCTGAAGTAGGCAAACATGCGAGTTATTACAAAGGAACTCCAATCCTCTTATGAAATATCATAGCCAATCGGGGGATCGTTCAACTCATCAGGTTTATCTAGCTTGCTGAAAACAAACTTTTGAGTGAGAAAAGCTTTATATTGACGTCATTTATTATTTGCTGAATGTAAACATCCTTTCCTCCAAGTTGGGTCAATATTGTACGTCAGCTGTAAAAACACAAAAAATTTAACAAGCACGTTAAATATAGCATAACCATTCGAGAGCTCATTTAAGTTCTCAAAGCATTCTAACTTACATTCACCGATTCCCATATTAACTCTTTAACATCATTTGACACATTCTTTCATGATTTGTAAGTTATTGAGATCTTTTCTCGAACGAGAACGCCAATGTAGCTTTGCATTTCACTCGTAAATTCTCCAACTGGCTGTCCAATTTTATTGAAGCTAACATCCTTTTTAATTCCTTGGACCCTTAGCCTAACAAGCCTATCCAAACGTGTACGCCCCCTCGTTGTTCTTGTTGACTCCGTTTCTGTAGATTTCATTGAAGTTTGACCCTCACAACTATTGTTAGTGGAAAAATATGAAGAATTTTCTTTAGCCTTCTGAATCCTCAGTAATCTCTTTGCATTAGCTGCCATAGTGTCCACATCCAACTTCTGATGAGAACCCTATTTCCTGCAAAAGGCAGCAACCTGTTAGGCATTTAAATTATTGAGAAAATAAAGCGAGAATGAAGACAAATGACAGTTATATTACAATAAAAATAAATATGTTAACAAAATAGATCAACAAACAAAATTTACACATAGGTTAAACAATAGATTACACTTAATTATTGTCAATCCATGTCCCATCACAGTCTTCACGAACGCATGATGGTTCATTTTCATCTATGCCGTCAACGTCCATTGATTCCATTGATATAAACCCTCCTATGAAACTTGGATAGTGGATTTTAGCATTTTCCAACTCATCACCATTTATGTATTCCATGTGATCCCTAGTAGGAGTGGCAAGTACAACATGCCATGCAGGATCTTGAGGATCTTCAATGTAGAATATCTGCTTTGCTTGACTCCCCAAGATAAAAGAGTCAAATTTAAATCCAATTCTGTTGAGGTTTACCAACGTGAAACCAAGGTCATCAACTTTAATACTGGTATTATTCTCAACCCAATTACATTTAAACATCGGAACTTGAAAATTGTGATAATCGAGTTCCCAAATTTCTTGAATAACTCCATAGAAAGTCATGTCCGACACAATTGGATTTTTGTCCTTCGCACTAGCTACTTGCATTGTCTGTGCAACTAAGCTTACTCCGGAGTTTTGAATAGCTCGTGTATCATCGCGCTCTTTTGTATGATACGTAACTCCATTAATCAAATAATTAGAGTACTTCAACACTTGATCGCTAGGTCCGCGCACTATCCACTTCAATCTTTTTTATATTTGAGAGCTGGAATTGCCAACTGCTCTCACACGATCACGTAACCAGCCAATAAACGTCCGATTATGCTCATCTTGTAGCCACTTTTTGGATTTGGCTTTATGAGGAAAGCTTGAGTTCAAAAATTCCAGGTGCTCCCTAATGAATAGATTAGGGATAAGTTAACTAATGGAATACTAATAAGTTAATTAGTAGAACGTAAGAATAGTGCAATAAATATTAATAAGTAAGAGAATTACTCGATATAAGGATCAACGTCAACATCATTTTCCAAGACATAACGATGTGCTTGATGCAACTCATCATGACAAGTTGAGTGTAATATTGAGCTAGATAGAGGCCTAGTAAGTTGTACTTGCCGATACCTTGATGGGATCTCAATTGTATGCACACTAGACATGTAATCCGAGCAAAATTCCACAGCCTCTTCAGCAATATAACATTCGGCTATACACCCTTCAGGACGATTGTGATTTTGCAAATACCCTTTCAAGATCTTCATGAATCTTTCAAATGGGTACATTTGCCTATACCAAACCGGTCCACACAATTTGACCTCCCGTACAAGATGAACGGTTAAATGAATCATTATATCAAAAAAAGATGGGGGAAAATATTTTTCAAGCAAACACAACACTATCACAATCTCTCTTTGCAAATCATTCAACTTCGAGACATCTATCACTTTATTACATAGCACGTTGAAGAAGCCACAAAATCGAGTGATAGTATCTCTAACATGTTTAGGCAAGACATCACGGATGGCGCGATTGAAAGTAATTGTTTCATCAAAGTGTGATAGTCGTGTGACTTAAGGCCAATAAGTTTCAAGTCTTTCATCGACACCAGATTTTTAACATTGGATGAATATCCTGTGGGGACCTTTATTCCAAACAAAGATTTGCAAAGTTTTCTTTTCTCATCCTTACTTAGTGTATAACAAGCCGCTGGCAAAAAGTTCTCTTCTCCCCCATCTTTAATGTCAAATCAATCCTCAAATTCATCTCCACAAGGTCTAGTCTTGCAGCTACTCCATCCTTTGATTTTCTAGGAATGTCAAGCAAAGTACCGATCAGACTTTCACACACATTTTTTTCAATATGCATTACATCAAGAACATGCCGAACATGTAGATGTTTCCAATAATCAAGTTCAAAGAATATAGATTTCTTTTTCCAGCATGATACAGTTTCGCCTTGCTTTAACTGAAACTTCCCATTTGCTTTTCCCGAACGATAATTAATTCTTTCAACTCGATCCAAAATTTCATGCCCAGTTAATGGTTTCGGTGCGGGGTTAAGCTCTGGGTTCCCATTAAATGCTTTTTTTTGCCTTCGATAAGGATGATTTGTAGGAAGAAATCTTCTATGGCATGTATAACTCATTTTTCTACTATGCTTCAACCTTGTCGAATATGTTTCTTCACCACAAATAGGACATGCACAATATCCTTTCACAACACAACTTGACATGTTCCCATATGCAGGAAAATCATTGATTGCCCATAGTAAGACAGTCCTAAGCAAGAAATTCTCTTCTCGACATCCATCATATGCATCAACACCTATATCCCATAATCTTTTTAAGTCATCGATCAAAGGTGCTAAGTAAACGTCAATATCATTTCCCGGTTGTTTGGGACCTGAAATCAACAAAGTCAGCATCATAAATTTTCTCTTCATACACAACCATGGAGGAAGGTTGTAAGTGATCATCACAACTGGCCAACAACTATATGCAGAACTCATCAAACTATGGGGATTGATCCCGTCTGCTGATAAGGCCAATCTAAGATTTCTAGGTTTAGCAGCAAAATCTGGTCACTTGCGATCCACTACTTTCCAAGCAGGCGCATCAGCCGGATGACGCAAGTAACCGTCAAGTACTCTTTTATCAGCATGCCAAGTTAACTCCTTACATATCTCCTTGTTCCGAAATAATCTTTGAAATCTTGGAATAGGCGGGAAGTACCAAAGGACCTTTGCAGGAACTCCATTTATCGTACCTTTTTTACCCAACTTCCACCTAGACATCCCACATACAGGACAATTAGTCAAATTATCATGCTCCTTCTGGTATAAGATACAATCATTAGGGCAAGCATGAATTTTCACATAATGCATCCCTAATGCACATAAGCTTTTCTTTGCATCATATAATGATGAAGGTAATTCATTATCATCAGGAAGCATTTCTCCAAACAAACTTAGTAAATCTGTGAAACTTTTGTCACTCCAACTATATTTTTCCTTCAAGTTATACAATTTCACAAGTGCAGATAACTTTGTAAATTTGGCACACCCCGGATATAAAAGTTTATCAGCATCTTCAAGTAGCTTATGAAATTGGTTTGGATTCTCTGCATAACTATCAAATGCAGCATGTACCATATCAATAGGTTCCTCGCCAAAAGATTTCTGTTCATCTTTCATTGAGTTATTGTATTCAGTCTTTTCACCATGCCAAATCCATTTATGGTATGTTAAATCTATACCATTACAACACAAATGTGCCCTTATAATGTCAACATTTCTCTTCTGTAGATTACCACATCTTGAACATGGGCAAGGTATTTCATTCGGATCAGTAGCATTTCGTAATGCAAATTGCAAGAAAGACTCTACCCTAACCTCATATTCATGTGATAACCTATTCTTTGACATCCAATCTTTGTCCATTTTTTATAACTATCAGCCTGAAACGCGTCAAAACCTACCTTCAAAAAACTATACATCATACAACAAGTTCAAAACACAATCTCAAGTACCAAATACTATAATAAAACATTCAAGGTAATATAGTAATACTCGACATAAACCAACCGGACAGAAATGTGTTGTGTGATTTTGTGAGAACTAATTAATAAATAAATTGTGATATTAACAAATCTTGGGTGTTCATATATACAAGAGGATCAATTGGAAAGATTATTGGCTAACAAACCCTCACCCTAGTTGTTACAATGCCTCTCAACTTATTTGTTCATGTTATTATCTCAACTCATGATCTAATCTAATGTTTGCGTTTATGTTAAAAAATACATGTGTCTTGATCTAATCTAATTATTTTTTTAAAAAAAATATTCCTTAATAAAATTAAATGAGCATAAATAATAAAGATGACATTAATTAATTATTAAAATAATGAGCAAAAAATAATGAACTTCAAATTATGAAATTCAATAAGAGAACAAGCTATAATTCAATGTGCAGTTGTAAAGGATGTAAAAAGCCTAAACTTGCACTAGATAAGAAAAAAAAAACTAAAAATGAGCATGAACGTACAAAAGTGTTAACATATGTCTAAAGAGCCAAAGGAAATAAAATTAAAAGTGTATTGAGCAATTACCACAAGAAACCGACTCCGTTCACATGGAACAAAACAAAAAGCCAAGAAGCTCATGGAAATGGGAAGAACAATCAAACGGGCAATGTGCGAAACAACTATAAACTTCAATCAGTAATCAAAACAAAAAGGAAGGACTTTCTTCATTTCCCTTCTACCAATTTTCTGTTCCCCCAAATTCCATCTCCGTCCATCAAGTGGCAAGCCGTGCAAGACCTAGAAAACCTAGCCGAACACACTATTTCGACCATTAAAAGTGAATAACAAACAGAAATCGATGCTTAAAACCAACACCTTCAGAGATCAAACACCACAAACTTTGACATATGAGCAGGCAAATGGCATGATGAAACAAATCAAAAGCTAAAAATAAGAAGAAAAGAGAATGTTGAGCTTGCAAATACAAGCATAGTGGAATCAAAAGTAGGTTTTTTTTTTGAGACAAAATTTATGAACGAAGACAAGACCTAGGTTATGAATCTACCTTGACTATGGCTCTAGCACAAATCCAAAGAAGACAAGACCTAGGTTATGAATCGACGGACTAGGAGTGCCACCTTTGCCGAAGAAATACACCTCGTCCGATCAAAAGGTTCCACGAGCGAAAGAAGCAGCAATGGAAGGTCAAAGAGCCTCGTCGAACTCAGAAACCTGCTCACCAGGGAACGAGAGGAGCACACCGTCGTGGAGGAAGATCCAGGGGAGGCGTGAAGAGATTGTATGAGGAGAGGGAAAGAAAATTACCTTAGGTTCGGGAGCGCGAAGGAAAAACATGGCGCTGAAAAGAAAACAGCGAGGGAAAGGAAAACAGCGAGGGGGGAAAATGACCAAATTTAATTACAATGGTTTTTTCAAAACTGTTGTCGTAGCCGCTAAAAATGCGAATAAAGACAACGGTTTATAAAACCGTTGTAAAAAGTGTTGTCGTTTTAAAAAAAAATCGCTCAATGACAACAGTTTTGCCAAAATCGTTATCTTTTATATTTAATGGGGAGTTCAAAGATAATTGTTTTGGAAAAAACCGTTGTCTTTGAGCAAATACGCAACTTTCTCTTAAAACCATTGTCGTAGGGGTGTTGTCGTTTGTAGTTTTTGTTGTAGTGATAGAAGTGAAGCCCATTGCAATATGAGAGAGGAGAGCCTTTATTATACCTGACCGCAGAGTGATGTCGACCGACTGAGGATCTATCTCTCTCCCTCAACTCTTGAATACCCGTGGAGTGAGGGGAAAAGATAATAATCTGAGCCCTAATCGTCAAATGGAGTGAACCCCATGGTAATATAAGGGAGCAGAATCCATAGCAATAGAAGGAAGCAGAGCACCGTGAGTAAAGAGAGCAGAGCCTGTAGATGTAAGAGGACGCAAAACAGGTGGAGGATGTAGAGCATACAGTAGTAATAGAGTGTAGCACCTATAGCAGTAAGAGGATGCAAAGCCCCATGGTGAAGGGTGCAGGGCCTATAACACACCTGATCGGGGAGTTGGACCCTTAGTCCCTGATCAGAGAGTAAGGCTCCTAGCCTGTAATCAAAGAGCGAGGCCCCTATATCCTGATCGGGAAGTTGTACTGTGTCATTGATTAGAAAGTTGTGCCCCTAGTGTCTGATCGGGGAGAGGGGGAGCTGGGCCCCTAATGTATAATCCGGGAGCTGGGCCCCTAGTATTCGATCAAAGATCGAAGGACCTAGTCTTTGATCAAGGAACTAGGGTCTTACTCTCTTATCAGAGAGCTATAGCAGATCCTATAACTGTAAAAAGGGAGCAGAGCCCGTAACGTACCTGATCGAGGAGTCGTGCCAACCGGCTGAGGGTTTGTCTCGGTCCCTTAACTTTCGAATACCCGTGGAGTCAGGGAAAAAATATAATGGAAAAACTAGTCTGTTGGCCAGCTAAAGCTCTAACTTAATCCCTTGACTCCCGAATACCTGTGGAGCGAGAGGAGAAGATAATATGTTCGTCAGGATTCTCCAGGACTGTGATAATGGCAGAGAACCTCCCGACGTCATTCATCTTCACGCTCCAGAACAGGTGGAGAAGATTTCCACAGACGACACCAAATTAATCCTGTCCAGAATCTGAGTCAGACAGACCGTCGGATGAGGTGGATAGAATATTGACCAAATCGCGATGTCCAGGAGAGGGGTATGCTGAGATAGCTTCTATGTTGGCCAAGTCGTCAGAAGTTCTCTGGTCAACGCTACCTGCAGCCAGCGATCGGGTTGCCCCAGTCCCTGGTACCCCGAGGCTTGAGGCAAATCCAACGAATATATAAGTAACAGATTAAGACGCATAATAATGAAATGAATGTAGAATGAGTATGAAGAACATATCCTAGCCCAGGGGGCACCCTCGTGTGGATCGGTGAGCTGGTCGGGACGCTGCTCAAGTTGTCGTGACCCGGAAGAGTAGATTACTCCGAGCAGGATGAAGAACTGGATCTGACAGTGCAGAGCTGGACGTGGCATGGATTCGGAAGACAGCACGCAGGGCAGGATACGAAATGACACACAAGCCAGGATATGACATCGGCACGTAGGCCGGGATATGACAGCGACCCACAGGTCAGGATGTAATAAAGGCATGAAGGTCGGATAATATCCACAGCTCACAATCAGAATAGCAGTGCGAAGGCCGAAACATAGCGGCTCGATGGCCAGGACATAATAGTGGCTCAAAGGCTTGAATGCAGCGGTGGATCAGATATCGGATCAGCATCGAAAGCATGCTACAGTGTGGACGACTCGAAGGACAGCGTCGGCTAACCGACTAACCGTGAGGGGAAGAGGGAGAGATCGGAGATATGCTCAGTACCGTCGGTCGGAGAGGAGAGGCGGTGCAACATTGGAGGCCAAAAGGAGGCAGTCTAGCCGTTCGAGGGAAGCTGGATGCACCGTCGACCACTAGTAGACGATAGAGAGAAAGGGGTGACTGGCGGAGACGACCATCGTTGGTAGTGGCGCGAAGGCGTGGCCAGCAAAAGAGACGTGGTGCTCACGTGTGTCGGTGGTTGCGTCCTCGCGTGTTGACGGTGTGAACGAAGGGCGGCATTGGCCGTTTAAGGCTCAAGGTTGGCTACGAAGCCGGCGATCGCTGGAGGTCGCCTGGACGCGGGAGAGAGAGAAGTCGGAGCTTGCAGCAGGGGAGGTGGCGTGCATGAGGTCCCTGCGGCAGTGGGTGTGGTCGCGAGATAGAAGGAGAAACATGAGGTGGAGGCCGCAAAGGGGAGATCGTCGAGAGGGGAGTCCTCCGTGATTGGGACGACGTCGGCATCATCTGTTGGCGCCTGCTTTGGTTGCTGGCGTCGACCTCTTTCCTCTGAGGCGGCGGACCACCCAACCTCCTAATCGCCCTCTGCGAGAAAAAGGAGGGTCCGACAGCATGAGGCGACCCTCGGAGGGCGGTTGCTCGGTGAGTGGTGAAGGCGTCACAGGTGGTCTCAACGTGCCTAGCAGCAGGAGAACCCATCGCCCCCCCCCCCCCCCCCCTTCAATTTTCATATGAACAGTGCCCTAAAAGGGGCTACAGTCAAATGACTAAAATACCCTCCTCCTCCCTCCTAATTTCCCTCTACCCTTAGTCATATCCATATTAAGAGTGACTTTTAGGCGGTGAACAGGACTTTACGTTTGTGCTTGTGGTTGAAGCCAAGCATTTTGAGGAGGCTCCAAAGATTTTTTTTATTTTTTTATTTTTTGAATCATCTAGATTCTAGATATCCAACTCTCCTAAGAGGCTCGTATCTGGGTGAGGGCTGCATCAATCTCAGCCACATTGGCGGGGATGATGCTTCTTAGCAAAGACTGGCTTCGGCTGCGCTGGGCCATTGACTGTCTGAGCCGATTTTGACCTTCCCACGTTGAAGATAAATTGGTCCATGACCTAGAGATCACTGACTAAAGCTTCCGGAAATGCAGAATTGGCTCGTGATGTTGATTGTTTGATTAGTGGCGAACAAACTATTCCCACATTTATCTATGGCTTCACTCCCCACTTGCTATCAATTGGGAGGGAGTCCTTTTGTTAAGAGGGTCACACGCCATCATCCACTACCGACATCTAACATGGCTAAACGCCAGTCCACGTTTCACGGATGAGGGTTTATTGCCATGAATCATACCTCCACTTACGTCCCAACCATTAAAGTAACCATAAGAACGAATTTATCTGTTCGGTTTTGTTATGGTCATGGTTGATGGTGGAGCAGGTAGTGTCAACCTGGTCTCGATGAAGGAGAGCTCTAGCGTCGTTGATCTGCATGTGTCCATGTTCCGGAATTGATGGATGAATGAATTCCGAGTAGGAAGCCACGTACTTTTCCACTTAGTGGCATGATAAACGGGAGATCCTCGAGAGCATCAGATCAATATGAATCTTTGTGACTCCAATCATTTATCTTCGTCAAAAGGTAACCTTTTTTTTATGACTACAATTTTCGACTCCGCCATTACATGTATGACATACAATTCATTCATGTTTAGAATCTCTGTCATAGAATAGAAAGCATCCCATTTCTGTGTACCGTGCGATGGGACATGTCGGTAAAAGCTACATGGGCATGGATGAGAAAGTGCAGTCGTGAAGGGTTCGCTACCGCGCTATTATTAATCGGCTCATTGGCTATCATTTTCCAGCTTCTCGACTCATTGCTACAATGTCATTTTTTTTTTTTATTTCTCATTTTAATAAATATAAGGCGTTCCAACTGCAGAGTTGGACGGGGTAGCAGTTTCGTCTCGGGACGTGAACAGAGTGATAGAGAGGGGTGATGCAGCCGAGCAGAGAGCAGAGCATGGAGGCATTCAACACCATCTCCTCACCTACTTCACCATAAATTCATTAGCCAACTTTGAGATCGCTTTCTTGGTCGGTCCGTCTCTCTGTTGACTGTTTTTTTGCCGATCACATTCAATTCTGCAGCCCACTGACTCTTTGATCTTTTCCTCACTCTGGTTTTTGCCAAAAGGAAACGTGGAGTCGGAAGTCTTTCTTCTTCTTCACGGAGCATGTAACATATTTGCTTCCTCCTTTTGCTGTTTTTTTCCTTATAAATGAGTTATATATCTTATCTTTACTTTCAGATACGCAAATCTGTTTTTTTTTTCTCTCAGCATGAAAAGCTGAACATAATAGTTCTTTGTATTCAGCTCAGATCCTTGTTCAAATGAGGATGCTGTTTTGACATCCATGTGATGCTACAGTACGTCAGACAAATTGTTGAATCCATCGCATGCAGAATTTAACACCCGAGCCGTGTTCCTATCAGTTTGAAAAAATCAGGGACAAGTAAAATGTCAGATACTCTCAATCAAAAGGTAATTTTAACAAGAATCTCTTCAAACTGATGCTATTTGACTGCATCGCATATATTTTCATGAAGTAGTATTTTCTGAGGTATTAATTTGTTTCTACTTTGCAGGGTGGAGGTGCTGCACAAGAAATTTCACCTATTCGAAGTGAAAGACGTCCCAAACTTTCTATTGATGTACCCTCCAGAGATTATTTGATTTCCGCCATGAATTATCCAAAATTGAATACCTTTTCAACCCATGGCTCTGCCCCCAATAAAACAAACCTTGTCCCATTAAGCAGTCCTGCGTCTGCTAAAATGAATGCATCTTCATGTTCATCCTCATCTAGAGGTAAACCCCCCTTGCGGAGATTCCTTTCAGGACTAAGCTTCAAATTCCAGAGTTCAGCTTCAGAGATTGAGAGATGCGAGGGTCAAGCTCCAGAGTTATATTTAGGAGGAAGACGGGAAAAACCTTCATTTTTGAGCTCATTTAATTCTTTTTCCAAACTATTTAGCCCAAGCGTTGGAAGAACATCATCCTTGCCACTCGATGAACACGGAGTTACTTCACGTGGCAATCTAACAGTTGACAGCAGCTCCTTTGAAGTATATAATTTATCATCCTTGAACAATAGTTTGTGATTGTGTGTTATCCATGACAAAGCTAATTTCCATGCAATTGTGATGTTTTGCTTATGCATTTAGTACTTGTTTATTTTGTTTGTACTTGTGAGTTTAAGTGTTTGTTCAATTTGATTGAATTCAGTATTAATCTGAACATGTGTTGCTATAGGTAGACATTTCTTTTTACAATCTACACTTACCAATTTGTATACACCTTGTTAGAGGAAAGAGGTTCATCATATATCTCGTTCAATCTCCTTCCCTGTGAACATGAAGCATGCTAAGTCCAAAAGGATCAAGAGAATGAACTCGTTAGGAGGTGTATTTCGAGTAATTCCTTCAACTCCTCGAGTGGTGGGCTTGAGCAGTGTAGTCACAGACATCATCAGTCCCGAAGACCATGGTACATCATCAAACCTCTTCATGATTAAGTGTTACTTCCTTGAGTTATGGCAATGTCTTCTGCCCAATATTGTTCCTCCTCTTGGAGAAGTGTGTTCTATTTGCTAACAATTTTGTGCCATTTTATCTTTTATTTAGCACCTGACGATGAAGGGGAGAATATAGCTGAAGAAGAGGCTGTCTGTAGAATCTGTATGATTGAGTTATCTGAAGGAAATGACAGTCTTAAGCTAGAATGCAGCTGCAAAGGTGAACTTGCCCTTGCACATCAAGAATGTGCTGTCAAGTGGTTTAGCATTAAAGGCAACAGGAACTGTGAAGTTTGCAAACAGGAGGTTAAGAATCTACCTGTGACTCTGCTGCGCATACAAGCTGCACACACAGCCACAGCACTCTCAGACAATTCACAACAAAATTTATTTCATTACAGGTCAAGACATATGAATTTGATCATCTTAGTAATTATTGGCTCATTGCTGCTATTTCTAATAGTGCTTCTTGTTATCAGGTACTGGCACGATATGCCTATCCTTGTGGTCGTCAGCATGCTTGCCTATTTTTGCTTCCTCGAACAACTATTGGTAAAAAACTATACATGAAAAATTAATCAATGAATCTTTTGAATACTGGTCAGTTTTGAGTATGATTTGTATTATTATTTGAAGGTAGCAAGTTTTGGTACTGCTGCTCTGGCTATTTCTGTGCCATTTTCATGCATATTGGGACTATTTGCAACCCTCACCTCACAAACAATAGGTAAATGCTGAAGCAAGGTTTATAAAGATGGTGAATTTCATCAAATTCATTTTTCTGATGTTGATTGTGTTCTCTAAATGTCATGATAGTGATGAAGGAATTCGTTTGGGTCTATGCCGCAATTCAGTTTGTCTTAGTGGTCTTCTTTGCTCATCTGTTCTACACAGTTGTAAGTAAGATAACCCTAATAAAAATATACAATTACATCCTACGATATGTATATATGCATGCAATCGTGGTTATAAAACCGTCGATATGCTTAACCTGCAGCTTCATTTACAAGCGGCTATATCCATCATTCTTGCTACTTTTGCTGGATTTGGGGTTGCAATGAGTGGAAATACAATCATTGTGGAGTTTCTCAGGTGGAGGAACAGATGGCAGGTTGCGTCCTCAACTAGTCGTGCTTCTCAGGAAATGGAGATGCCAAGTCAACAGGTGGTATAGGAAGATGTCTATAGCAAAGTATTAAAGTGGCTTGATGTTTGTGAGTTTTAAACTAGCAACAAGATTGATTTTGTGTTTGTGATAGTTCCAGCTCTATGACCTTTGGTCGAAGAATAGAATTTGGAGTTTTAAAAAGAATGTACCGGCATGCTTCTTTATCAATATAATATATATAAGTACATATCAACGTGATAGAATAGAGATAGAATATGATAAATGAAGATGCATGTATAATAATAATAATAATCAAATCTTATCCTATTAGGTGGGATTAATTATATATATCCTTCTATATTATTAGGCTCTATCTCAAATTATATCATCATCTATACTTAAATAAATTTTATATTATTTTATTATTATTAATCAAGTCTTTTTGGTATTTCTTTTTCTCGTTTGATGTATGTATTTGTCATAGTTTCACATCGTTTAACTGGAGCATTTATTAACCGTCTAAGTAGATGTTTGTACTATCTTAAACATGTTTCTCTGAGGGGGCGTTTGGTTCTTTCCTAGGAATAGGAATCGGAATGGGAATCATTGTAGTGTGGAATGGGAATGGGTATGAGCATGGATATGACTCTTAAAAGTAATGTTTGGTTAGTTGCATATTTTCTATCGGAATAAATCAAAATTTCCTTTTTTACCCTTAAAGGAAAATAAGAGAAAAAATTAGATGAGAGAGAAAAATGAATGAGAGAGAAAAATGTGATGAAAAAGAATGATGAGAGAGAAAGTGTGATGAGAAAGAATAAAGAGAGAGAAAGTGTGATGAGAGAGAATGAGAAAAAAGAGTGTGATAGAAGAGATCATGATGAGAGAAGATGAGAGAGAAAATATAATGTGAGAGAAAGTATGGTGAGAGAGAAAGTATGATGAGAGAGAAAGTGTGATGAGAAAAAAAAGAGAATAATGAGTGTGATGGGAGAAATTGAGGAAAGAGAATGTATGATGAGAGAGAAAGTATGATGAGAGAGAAAGTGTGTTGAGAAAAAAAAAAGGAGGAAGTGTGACAAGAGAGATTGAGGAGAGAGAAAGTGTGATGAGAGCGAAAGTGTGATGAGAAAAAAAGAAAAAAGAGAGTGTGATGGTAGAGATTGAGGAGAGAGAAAATATGATGAGAGAGAAAATATGATGAGAAAAAAGAAGGAAGAGAGTGCGATGGAAAAGATTGAGGAGAGAGAAAGTATGATGAGAGAAAAGTATAATGAGAAAAAAAGAGGAAATAGAGTGTGATAGGAGAGATTAAGGAGAGAGAAAGTGTGTGATAAAATGATGAGAGAGAAAATATGATGAGAGAGAACAAGGAGAAAGAAGTGATATGAAAGAAAAAATAAATAAATAAATTTTGATATTTGATATTAAGGGAGAAAATTTAAGTTTTAAGTCAAGGGTATTTTTGGAATAAGGGAATATTTTGATTGATGAAAATAGGGTAATGACTCATTGAAGGGAAGGTACATAGGAATGGGTTATTACCCAATTTCAAGGATTCATTCCCTTATTTATATTCCTATTCCTATAATCCAAACATTAACAATGGCAATCAATGATTCTCATTCCCATTCCTCACTCTTATTCCCCTAAACCAAACGCCCCCTGAGTTTTCCCTCAATAGATGCAACTCTAACTTTCTCTCTAATGTTCTCATTTTTTATTTTGTCCATCCTCGTATGTTCACAGATCTACCTTAACATTCTCATTTTTGTAACTTTCATCTTGTGCTCATATGCTCAAGTCATAACCCAACATTTAGTGTCATATAACATAACAGATCTAATTGTCATTTTATAGAATTTCCCTGTAAGTTTTAGAGGTATTTTACAATCACATAAAACACCTAGCGCTCTTCTTTATTTCAATCATCTTGTTTGTATTCTATGTAAGACATATCTCTCAAGCTCTCTATCATGTTGCAAAAATAATCCCTACAAATATTTAAAGCTCTTAGTTCCAGACAACTCATCATCTCTTATCTTAACAATTGTCTCATTACGTCTAATATTGCTAAACTTAAAATCTATATATTTTGTCCTTACTCTACTAAATCTAAAACCTTTCACTTCTAGTGTTTTCCGTTAAGATTTTAATTTGGGATTTACTCTTTTATGTATCACATCTACCAAAACAATATCATCTACAAATAACATGCACCACGGTACTGTGTGTTGGATGTATCCAGTGAGTTTGTCTATAATTAGTGTAAAAATACAAGGACTTAGAGTTGATCCTTAATACAACCCTATCTTTATTAGAAATACTTCAGTTAATTCAGCTAAAGTCTTGACTCAAGTTGTTATATTCTGATACATATTCTTAATTAATTCAATATATGATACGATGATATCTCTCCTTTTTAGAATTCTCTATATAATTTCTCTTATAACTCTATCATAAGTTTTTTCTACGTTAATAAATACCATGTGTAGATTTTACTTTTGCTCCTGATACTTTTCAATTAGTTGCCTGAGAAGATGTATAACTTCTATTATCGACCTTCCAAACATGAACCCAAATTGATTTTCAATCACTGTCATCTCCTTCCTTAAAATTTTTCTATTATTATTTTAATACCCCTATAGTTTGCATAATTTTGTACGTTTCCCTTATTCTTATATAAAGAAACTAGAGTACTTACCCTTCATTAATTAGGTATTTTTTTATTTCTAATATCATATATAATTTTACAAGTCATTCAATACCTTGGTTCCCTTGGCACTTCCATACCTCTATCGGAATATCATCTGGTCCAACAACTTTTTAATTTTATATCTCATTTAAATCTTGTTATACTTTTGAGGTTTGAATTCCACGATAAAAATTTAAATTTCTATACTCATTTGACCTACTTAAATTACCTAAGTTAAGTTGTTACTTAAACCTTCATTACAAAGTGATGAAAATACCTCTTACATTACTCTTTTATTTCTCCATCATTTACTAGTACTCTATTGCATTCATCTTCAATACATTTTGTTTGGATAAAATCTTTTATCTTTATCTCTCTCACTTTAGCTATTCTATAAATGTCTTTCTGTTCTCTTCTTTTGCATCTAATTTTTTATATAATTGTTCAAAAGTTTCATTCTTTGCTTCATTCACTACTTTCTTTGCTTGTTTATTGGTTATTGTATATTTTTTTAAGTTTTCCTTGGTCTTACAAATATATAATTCCTTTGTTTATTTTTCCTTTAGTTTCTCTTATACTTTTTCATTTCACCACTAAGATTCTTTACTTGGTAGTGTATGTCCTTTTAACTCACCAAGTATACTCTTGGCTACTGTTTTTAAATTTGATATTATTTTATCCCATGTCATATTCGAGTCATCGTGTATTTCACCTAATATTTCTACTTTTACCTTCTCCTTAAATATGTTTTGCTTCACATCCTTTAACCTTCACCACTTAATTCTAGGAGTCGCGTATTTTTTTTTTTCCTTTTATTGATACTATGATTAAGGCGCATATCCAACATTACTATCTATGTTGGGTAGTTAAACTTTCTCTAGGAATAACCTTGTAATATTTACAAATCTTTCTATCCCTCTTCCTAATTATAAGAAAGTCAATTTATGATTTATTATTCTTACTTTTGGATGTGATCAAATATTCTCATATTTTCTTAAAAAACATGATACGAGTTGTAACGAGCATACCCAGGAGATGGCATGACAGTCAATGTCAAGGTAATGTGGTAGTCAAAGTCAAGAGAGCATGCCCCACCTGGCTTGATCATTCACCCAATGCTAAGGCTCTCAAGTCTAGCCTGACTGGTTACGAGCCATTCAGGAGAAGGTCGATCATCCCTTAAGCTGGTTGAATATAAGGGGTTTAATGCTTTACTCTTGAACTGAAAAGATAACATATCTGACCGGATTTAAAGACGGCCAACCTTATAGGCCGGTCGAGATGTCCACCTCGTAATCGATCGACCATGGTCGAGGGAAAGGCCGAGCTCCCTACTCTGCACGAGCCTCTCTACATATGCCCGATTGATCCTATTACCAGACAATCCTATGGGTACCAGACGATTTTATATAGCTCCATACCTATCTCTTATATGCACAAGTGTAAGACAACTTTCTCTTTAGATCTAGTCAAAATTCTGAGTGCACTTTACGTATAAGTTATTATACGCTCAATTGGGCCTAAGGCACTTCAGCTCAAAATATCGACCGAACCTCTTAGAACACCGCTTCATTTCTCCAGAGGCCCATTATACGCCCGACCAGACAAAATACCGACCGGGCCTAAGGTGTCTAGCTTTGTATTGCTGCCCGAACGGATCTCTAGTATGCCCAAGTTATCATATTTTTTCTCAAATAGACTTCCAACATGCCCAAGGCATTATATTATTTCTCGAGTGGATTTTTAAATAGTCTTTAATACATAACAACAACTTCACACAATAATAGGCATAAAGATAACCTACCTTATAGGTCAAACGGGATATACTCAACTGACAGCATGAGTAAAGAATCCTAACAATATATCAAAATAACAACTATGTGTCAGAAAATATTCATCTGGAACCTTCTTCACAGACCATCATGTCTCCTATTAGCAGACCATTTATAACAGTATATTCCTTTAATAACCTTAGCAATGACATAAGCTATAAACGACAAAAGAGGTATACATATGGATAAAGGAAAGATTCCTCAGACAATAACACACTTTGCCATCTCATGATTATGGAGGTTAGATGAGGTGGTATATAAAAGAGAAGTCTCTCTATGGTAAAGGTACTTTCTCTGAACATCTGTAACTTACTCTCGTGCTCACGTCTCTTATTGTTCTTCATTCACCCATCCAGACTTGTACTGACTTGAGCATCTGAAGGCCTTCGCTAGGGACTCCCCCTTGGTTTCTAGGCGCTGACATTTTGTTGGATCGTCTCCATGTGTGTAGGATTGAAAGGAAGCTTTTCTGTGGAGTAAAAAGTCTTATATCAGTCAATCATCAATCCACCATGCTTAGCATGTCATTTCTGTAGTTTTCAGAAAGGATCAAATTTGGCTCCGTCTGTGGGAACTTTCGCCTGAATTTGAAGATCAGAGATGGAAGAAGTTGGATGACTCACCATCGTTATCCTAACACAAGGAGATCTGGATCTGCTCATCAACTCCCAAGCACGAAAATTATTGCAATAGCAACAAGTAACTACAAGTGGTACTCTGCCGCCACCTAATCTCATCGCATCAACAATAACCTATCAAAGGGAGAGAGGAGTGAGGGAGGAAGGCCAAACTCATTTACCTCCGACATCACACTCACTAATCTTACTCCATCGAGCTCTTTTCTGCATGCCGCTCGAGCACATGGGCCAATAAGGACTACTTCAAGAATCCTCTGGAGAAGCACATGTTCGAGACGGACGCAAGGGAAAGGCTCCAATAGCTTGCATCTCCCCTGAGCAGATTAGCACCCATTTCTCTCAGGAGGTGTTAGAAAATAAATTGTCGAAACATTATCAATCCCTAACGATAGGGGAATACTCAAGGTCAATTGATCCTGAGGATCATCTCCACAAATTTGAGCATGCCGCCCTCCTATATCAATATACTAATGATGTAAAATGTCGAATGTTCCTCACCACACTCTCCAGCTCGGCACAAAGATGGTTTAAGCGACTACTGGCTGAATCCATTCACAGTTTTATGGATTTCTGCAAGCCTTTCCTTCATCACTTCGCTAGTAGTCATCGTTCCAGAAGACATCCCTAAGCCTTTTTTCACTCCAGCAGGGGTCGAAAGATACGCTTAGGGCCTATATCAAAAAATTTAATCAAGTGGAAAAAGATATTCCTACAGCCACCACCGAGATTCTGGTGAGTGCCTTCTCCCAAGGGCTTACCGATAATGACTTTTTCCGCTCCTTGGTAAGGAGACCTCCAAGGAACTTCGATCATTTGTTGGATCAGCGATCGAATTCATTAATGTCGAAGAGGTGCAGGCCGCACGGAAGAGGGAAGTCATCACACCACCTGTGGTTCCAACGCTCGAGGACCAAACATTACCTGCTAAGCCACACAAAGGAGCCCGGACTGGTCCCTAGCCTCGCCATCAAGAACCACGGCCCCACACCGTGCAGTACATGGAAGCCGAGTTAGAAAGATATCTCGAGCCCCCTCGGGGAACTTCATGAAGGTGGTGAACATACCACCAGTCATCCATTCATGACACCCAGGATTGTTATAATCCGGTAAATCGCCACAGCAACAATTAAAGATTCTATCAATGCTCTTCGTCACCCAATCGCCGCCCTTATCAATGACTGACCGGCTCGCCTAGAAGAGACCGGCGAGAGGCTGAGCGACGCCAAAGAATGCCCCCGCCGCCAGCAGACCAAGCGTAAACTCCCGCCCGGGTTCAGCCAAAGTTCCCAACCTAGCAGGAGGAGAATCACAATAATGTCACTCAGGGTGATATTGGCATGATTGTCGGGGGTCCAACTAATGGAGACTCCAACCTAGCAAGAAAATCACATGCTCGTCGCTTGGAGATTCATCTGGTTGACTATAGTACAAAGCAGGCGGTTGGCCCTTAAATCAGCTTCGGGCCTAGAACCTAGAGGGGGTGGAAGTCCCCCATGATAATGCTTTAATAATTATGGTTATTATAGCCAATTATAACATTTATCATATTTCATTAACACATGCAGTTAAGTCAATATCATCTTTAAACAAGTGTTTGAGCAGCTGCAAATGGATTCTAACTATTATTGAAGCATTACTAGTCTACTATGACTACACTGGAGTCATTGTACAAGTAAAAGAACCCAGGTATTGTTGAAGCAATCCCAATGGTCCGTGCGACCATGTATTTTGATGTTTGGACAAAGGGTTTAAGTTAGGCTCACCCTTGTTATTTGATATGTGTACTTGAGTTGTGCAGGACTGCAGGATACACATGTGACTCAGGTTGACGGCTTCGAGTCCGGTGAATGATGGAGCATCCGAGGGACCGTGGACAAGACAACGAGGACAAGGGCCAAGGGTAGTGATTTCGATGCATACGCGAAGGATGACATTGGGGACGAGCCGCGGGCTTGAATACATCCGAGGGACGAGAGCCAAAGGAAATAGGCTTGAATGCAAGAGGTCAAGGCTGCAAAGAAGCGTCAAGTGAGTCATAAGGGTGAGAGTACGAGTGCATGAGAGATTGTACTCGGAGTAAAATCCTAGTTTTATGATTTTACTGTAGCGCTACTGTAGCAGTACTGTATCGCCACTGTAGCAGTCGACTGCATGTTTTAGCAGTCGACTGGTGCAGTCAACCGCGCAGTCGACTGGGTGTGAATAGAATGGTTCTGTTCGTTCGATCAGTGTGGATCAGTCGACTACATGTTTTAGTAGTCGACTGCAAGTTTTAGCAGTCGACTGCACCAGTCCACTGGTATCGAGTCGTTGGGATGTAACGGTCGAATTTCCACAGAGGGTAATCGACTGCATGTTTTGTCAATCGACTGGTAGGCGGGGTTTTCAACCCGCAGCCTATATAACCAATGCTTAGAAGCTTGGTTATCCCTGACGAAATTAGTGGTGGTAAACCCTAATTAGTAGTCTACTAGTCTCAAGAGTCTTGGTTGGTGTTGTGGTGAGGTTTCTCCACTCACAAGGAGCGACTTGAGATAGATGAAGTTTGTCGGGGGCTAATCCACCTACGGATAAGGATCGTCCACCTCAAGGACACGCCGTGGAGTAGGAGCAAGCAATCTCCGAACCACGTTAAATGATTCTGTAGCTTGGTTTTCATTTCTTGTCTTTAGCTTTCTTTGTATTCATATTAGTTTGTATTTCCGCTGCGTAAACTAACAAGTGTAGAAAAGCGAGGATTTGGGGGTGCTGTCTATCCAACCCCCCCTTCAAGCCGGCCACCGATCTCCCTTACAAGTGGTATCATAGCTAGGACGCTCTCCTTCGAACTAATCGCCGAGGAAGCAAGAAGATGGCCTACTTGATAGCACCTCCAAAGTTTGAAGGAGGAAGCCTTGGGGACATCACATTTTGAATGATGAAAATGGAAGTCTTCTTCAACACAAATTGGGACATCATGATGGTGATCAATAACCCGTTCGAAGTCCCAAGAGACAAGAAGAGAAAAAGACTCCGACCACGACATTGGACGGAAGAGCAAACCTCACGTTTGGAGGCAAACTCAAAGGTAATATCAATCTTAATAGATATATTGCCGTCTAATGTGATAATTAGTGTAGGTGAATATAAGAACACCCACGATTTGTGGAGCAAGGTGAAGATGGTTCTACGGGAAGAACCTAAACCTACACAAAAAGAAGAAGAACCCAAAGAGATGTGTTTAATTGCTCAAGTTGAGGAGGAGCAAACGGAAGTTGAGTCACGTTCAACATTCGAGGAGGAAAAGGAAGATGAGATATCATCTACATCCTCAAGAATTGAAGAAAATTCCAAGACAAGTGAAGAAGAAGAAGAGGTCTTGGGAGTGGTCAACCTAGCAAGCACCTCCACCGAAGTGAAGTCAAAGGACAACATAATTTGCTTCGGGTGCAGTGAGAATGGACACTACAAGAGTAGGTGTCCAATGGGTAAGAAGAAGGTAACTCCTAAACTCATTCAAGTTAATTTGAATACTAACAAGGGTTGTAGGAATGAAGAAACCCAAGGAAGGAGGATGTGCATCATATGCTTCACGTGTGGAGAGAAGGGTCACTACCACACCAAATGTCCCAAGAAGGGAGAGATTAAGAAGCTAGCGCATCTAAAGAAATGGGAGAAGAAGGAGAGAAGCAAGTGTTAAGGGGGAGCTTCAAGGGTAAGAGAGGTATACCCTAACTTGGATTGCAATTCAAGGTTCAATTCTTATACTCCCATGCATGCTAGAAATAATTACTATTATTTATCCATGCATAATTTCGATTTTAGATATCATGATAGAAGTAGGGTTAAGGTATATCAAAACCCTAAGGTGCTCATTCATGATAAATCTAGAAATGTTAGACCTAAGGAGACCAAAGGCATAAATCCCAAGAAGGGGAGATATATGCCTAGAAAAATGGGTAGGTCTAGGAATGTCCATGGTAGACATGTTGACTCTAGGTTTAGAAACCTAGAAAGGAAAAATCAAGTTTTGAAGGCAAAACTTGATAAGTTGGAGAAAACCCTAGAAAGATTCAATGTTGGATCTAAGGGTTTAGGTATGATGTTGGGTAGCCAAAGATCCAACAATGATATATCGGGTTTGGGATACCGATCTAATGTCTCCAATGCTAAGGGAAAGTCATATGCTAAGGTTGCATATGACTATAGCAAGGAGAAGCCAATAAATGGCAAGGGAAAATCATTTAATGGTAAAATTAAATTAACCAAGGACAAGATGTCCAAGGTTAAAAAGGTTAGGTTTGTAGGTTAAGTGGTACCGGAGGTGCACCGATGTGGCCTAGCTATTGTGGATGAGTCACCTAGGGAGGTGACTAAGGTTAAGAGCTCTAGGGGGAGCTCTAAGAGTCAAATTGGGACCCATGGCAAATGGATCTCAAGTGGATTTTGCTTTGGAGTCTAAAGGAGCCATGGAGTGTGTCAAATGATTTGGAGATGGACTTGAGTCTCAACCTTAAGAAATTAGCACAATTGGGTTGTGTTTCATGCAAATAAATATGACATTGGGGTCATATAGCATGATAATTGATTTTGGATGTATAGATGTCATACAAACCAATGCTAAGGATGCATTGTGGGTTAGTATGGGCAAATACATCAAGAGGAAGCCAAAACTAGGACTTTAGGTCAATGTTCTATTGAACCATTTAAGCTAGTTTTGGATTTTGTGTCAATATTGGGATTGGTGATAGATATATTTTTTAATGTATTTTTCCCAAGTAGACATGGGTAAAACAGACCTCTCCACAAAATTTGAGGATTTTTGGAGGTTTGTGGAATTATTTGTGCATTTCTGAAATTGGGTCAGAAATGCTGAAAAGGGCTGAAAAAAGGTGTCAGTCAACTGCTAGTTTTAGCAGTCGACTGCATGTTTTAGCAGTCGACTGGCAGCGAACAGAAGCATTCTGTTTGCTCAGCTAGTAGCGGCAGTCGACTGGTACTTCTTGCAATCGATTGATACTAGGCTGAAATTATTTTCAACACTGGATTTTGACCGAGTCAACTCGTACAGGTGTATGAAATCCATGGGGGATTAATACATGATTTTAGGATCAATTTGGATGACAAGTTTTCAATAATTGAGATATTGTTAGAGAACTTTTTGGATGTTAGGCAAAGGGAGAGAAGTAAGGTTTAGTTGGGAAAATCTGAAAGTGCCTTTGGTACCTTTGCATAGGGGGAGTCTTGTGATAGGCTCTTAAAAAGCCCGAGTGAAAAATTCCTAGCTCATTGGGGAGCTTAGGTGTAAGGGGAGCCTTGGGATAGATTCTTAAAAAGCCCTGTGGTAAAATTTCTAGCTCAATGGGGAGCGTAGGTATAGGGGGAGCCTTGGGATAGGTCCCAATGCATGTTGCATTGATTTGGCGTTTTAAGTCCAAGTGTGTAGCCTTGGCATCGTAAGTTCATTCGGCGTTGTAAGTCCAAGTGTGTAGCTTTGGCATCGTAAGTCCATTCGGCGGAGTAAGTCCAAGTGTGTAGCCTTGGCATCGTAAGTCCATTGTATTAGCATGTTTATTTGCTATTTGTTTTCCCTAACTTAAACATATTGTCAAACACCAAAAAGGGGAAGATTGTTGGATCAATCCCAATGGTCCGTGCGACCATGTGTTTTGATGTTTGGGCAAAGAGTTTAAGTTAGGCTCACCCTTGTTATTTGATATGTGTACTTGAGTTGCGCAGGACTACAGGATACACATGTGACTCAGGTTGACGGCTTCGGCTCCGATAAAGGATGGAGCATCCGAGGGACTGTGGACAAGGCAACGAGGACAAGGTAGCGACTTCGAGGCATATACGAAGGATGACATTGGGGACGAGCCGCGGGCTTGAATGCATCCGAGGGACGAGAGCCAAAGGAAGTAGGCTTGAAGGCAAGAGGTTAAGGCTGCAAAGAAGTGTCAAGTGAGTTATAAGGGTGAGGGTATGAGTGCACGAGAGATTGTACTCGGAGTAAAATCCTAGTTTTAGGGTTTTACTATAGCGCTACTGTAGCAGCACTGTAGCGCTACTATAGCAGTCGACTGCATATTTTAGCAGTCGGCTGGTGCAGTCGACCGCACAGTCTACTGGGTGAGAACAGAATGATTTTGTTCGTTCGATCAGTGTGGATCAGTCGACTGCATGTTTTAGCAGTCGATTGGTATTGAGCCGTTGGGATGTAACGGTCGAATTTCCACAGAGGGCAATCGACTGCATGTTTTGGCAGTCGACTGGTAGGCGGGGTTTTCAACCCGCAGCCTATATAACCAAGGCTTGGAAGCTTGGTTATCCCTGACGAAATTAGTGGTGGTAAACCCTAATTAGTAGTCTACTAGTCTCAAGAGTCTTGGTTGGTGTTGTGGTGAGGTTTCTCCACCCACAAGGAGCGACTTGAGATAGCCGGAGTTTACCGAGGGCTAATCCACTGACGGATAGGGATCGCCCACCTCAAGGACATGCCGTGGAGTAGGAGCAAGCAATCTCCGAACCACGTTAAATGATTATGTAGCTTGGTTTGTATTTCTTGTCTTTAGCTTTCTTTGTTTTCATTTTAGTTTGTATTTCCGCTGCGCAAACTAACAAGTGTAGAAAAGCGAGAATTTGGGGGCGCCATCTATCCAACCCCCATTCAAGCCGGCCACCGATCTCCCTTACAGGTATCACCAACGATCCAAACATGTGTTTCGTCGCTATCATCTAATCAGGGAGATCATTAGTAGGAAAGAAATACAACTCGAGAAAATTTTCACTGAAAGGAACCTAGTAGATCCTTTGATAAAGACTCTACCACAAAGCAAGTTTAAGAGTTACATCCAAGCTTGCGGTATAGGGCAAGCTTTCTTTGTTGCCGCCGACCACAAGAGCCAAAGGAAGTTTTTCTTCCTCAAGCTTCTTCGCTTCTTCTTCCTTCTTCCTTCTCTTGGATCACATCACCTCCACGCTTGGCTAGTTCCAATCGAAGGTGAACCTTATTGCTCCTTGGAGTTGTCTTGAAAATCTCAACTTGGATACAAATAGAGGCGAGGTTCGTAGACGTTGTTAAGTTGATGCCATTTTCCTATTGCATCATCGGTAAGGTATGCCTAGGATAATTATTATTTTTAAAAGTTTTGTTTTATGATTATGTTTGTTGATTTATATCCTGCATGCGTGTGGTGTGTATCTTATAATAAAATTAATTTTATTATTGTCTTTTTGCTTTCGCTGCATGTTTTGCAAAACATGTTAAGCACACACCACATCAGGGCAAGCCCCAATAATAGGGACTAAAAAATAGTAGAAGATTAGTCAAGGGAGAATTAAATTTATGAGTTGGCAATGGAGCAAAGATTACCATTGTAGCCATCAAAATTTATTTGTTAAATCTTAATTTCTAGTGGGCTAATTTTGGAATTGGATAATTATTATTTTAATCCTGCATTGATAACGAATATTATTTCTTTTTCTTGCTTAAATAGAAAGAGTTTTCATTTGATATTTAGTAACAATTGTTGTTACATAACTTTAGATGACATTCTTTATAGAACTAGAATATAATGCAATGGTATCTACGCGTTAGATATATATAATGAGGTATTCAATACTGAAACAAGCAACAAGCGTGCTCGAATGGATGATTTGTTAACCTCCTACTCATGCCATTATCACCTTGGCCATATAAGCAAGAGACACATGTCCGAACTACAAAATGTTGGGTTGCAAACAAAGTTCCATGATCATGGACTTATAAAGGAAAGATAGATCCATTGGTATGAGGTCTTTTAAGTATAGCGTAAAAATAAAACCATGAAGGCGTAGATCCAAAGTGGACAATATCATACCATTGTAAAGATATCTAAATTTTTTTGGTCCTAACAATTGATATTAAAGCTCAGACTACAAAAGGTCTAACCACCGACTGTACACAAGTGTCATTGTCCAATCAAGCCATGTGGGTAAAATATTGACCTCTAATGAAGGAAATGGGGGCTCTCATATCTGGATCAAGATAATAAGACACCAGGCAGAGAAGTCCTAGTTGCGACTATGCAGGGAAATCTTAGTATGTCAGATGGACCGAGGGACAAGGAAGTCCTAGTAAGTCGATTGGACCGAGGAGTAGAAAAGTCCTAGTGGGTCAAGGATTATAGATGACATTAATTGGATATGCTTGAGAGGACGATCCTTTATTTGAGGGGGGATTGTTGGGTTGCAAACAAAATCCCAAGATCATGAACTTATAAGGGAAAGATATCTCTATTGGTATAAGATCTTTTGAGTAAAGCTCAAAAATAAAACTATGAAGCTCAAAAATAAAACTATGAAGGTCTAGGCCCAAAGTGGATAATATCATATCATTATGGAGATATCTAAATTCTTTTGGTCTTAACACAAAAGGTTGGTAGTTTGGAATCATTTTAATTAGATTCATTTGATACATGTGAATCATGCTTAAAAGATAAGATAACAAAGTTAACTTTTTTTGGAAAAGATGAACTAGTGGGAGATTTGCTCGACTTTATACATATTGATGTATGTAGATCGATGTCAACTCAAACATATGGAGGTTATAACTATTTCATTACCTTTATGATAATCACTCATGATTTGGATATGTTTATTTAATGAAATATAAGTTTGATACCTTTGAAATGTTCAAAGAATTCAGAAATGAAGTAGAGAAACAACTTGAAAAAAAATATTAAAATATTTTGATCTGATCGAGAAAGTGAATACTTAAGTCAAGTGTTTCAAGAATATCTAAGGGGAAATGGAATATTGTCTCAATATACTTCGCTTTATATGCCACAACACAATGGTGTATTTGAAAGGAGAAATCAAACCTTGTTGGACTTGGTTAGGTCAATGATGAATCATGCTAGTCTTCCCAAATCCTTTGGGGTTATACACTAGAGACAACTATTTACTTGCTAAACAGAGTCCCGAACAAAACAGTCTCTACTACTCCATTTAAGAAATGGTCTGGTAAAAAACCTCACCTATCTTAATTGAAGATATGAGATTATCTTGCTTATGTGAAGAGAATAATATCAGATAAGCTAGAAATTAAGTCTGATAAACATCTATTTATTAGTTACCCTAAGGAAACAAGAGGGTACAAATTTTATCATTTCTTGGAATAAAAAGTGTTTATTTTAAGGCATGTTGTATATCTAGAGAAATAATTTCTCTTATAGGAAAATAAAGGAAGTAAAGTTAAAATTGAGGAAGTTCAAGAGACTCCAATAGACATGGAAGAGACGCCTAGTCAAGAATCACAACCGAATACTTATACTGATGAGCTATCGACTGAACCTATGGAGACACAACATCTTTGTAGATCTAGAAGTACATGTAATATTCTTAAGAGATATGGATTTCTCATAAGTGAATCAAATGACGTGTTGCTCATTGAGGATGAGGAACCTACTAATTATGAAGAAGTTCTAAAAAATTCAGAAAAGGAAAAGTGACTAACAATCATGAAGTCAAAAATGGATTTTAGGTACGCAAATTAAGTTTGGAATTTAGTAGACCCATCTGAAAGCATCATACCTATGGGTGCATAAAGGTTTTCAAGAAGAAAACTGACATAAATGGTAATATGATTACCTACAAAGTAATATTAGTAGCAAAAGACTATCGTTAAAGGTAAGACGTTGACTATAATGAAACTTTTCACTAGTAGCTATGTTTAATCCATTATGATACTCTTGGCCATAGTAGCTCATTATAATTATAAGGTATGACATATGAATGTGAAAAAGATATTTCTCAATAGATGGATGATTATGGGTTGGAGAGGTTCTTTTGAAAAGAAGAACGAGTAAAGATGAGCCCTCGTTATGGGGACAAGCTTAGGCGACGATCCAACTATGGATCCTACTCAAAATCTGAAGTTGTGATTGGACAGTTAAGTGACTATCTTAAATAGAATTACTTAAATTGCATTCTATGCTAACCTTGTCTTGCATGTTCAGACGACCAAATGACTTAACTAGTCAACGAAATGGTCCGGGCGACCAAATAGTAAGACTCGGTCCAGCGAAAGGTAAGATGGCACCATGTGCTAAGATGCCCTCTATGCTAACGTGACATTCGAGGTGGACAAGGATAAGTGTCGAATAGTTGACATGGCACAAGATATGGATCATCTAGTTGATGTGGCAGGAGACAAGGATCGACACATTGACATGGCATGAGGAACAATCAAGGATAAACCTTAGGAGGCTGACATGGCCGTGGATCAATATCAGGATGCTGAGGTGGCATAAAAGCATTGGCAGAATAGAGGGTCGGTAGACTAATCCTATGGACCGGTTGACCAATAAATCGGATCTGGATCTAGTTATCAAGATGATCGATAGACCGATCAAGCTGATCAATACACCGATCCGACTGATCAATACACTAATATAGCTGATCGGTAGATTGATTTAACTGATCAGTAGACCGATCCAAGCCTATAAAAATAGGCTCAATCAGAGACTTCGACATCAACTTTCAGAAGCCTTATTGCTCTCGACTCGTGCAAATACTCTAACTTTACAGTCTGATAATGAAACTCTGCTCCATCTTATTTTGTTGGTATTATTTATTTATCATCGCTTTTCTTCATGCTTTCAACGGTAAGGAATGATAAATTTATTACCATTCCTCATCTTTTGTAAGAGTTGACTTGTAGCCTCTAAATAGTTTGTTGAAAAGGAGATCGATAGTGAATTGTCCATTCATAAGTAATCGGGATTATAGATATTAACTATGAACTAAATAAAAATAAAGTGTTTCATGTGATTATGTTTGCCGCGTCTCACTCTTATTTTCCAAAGAAAAGAATAGTTTTAAAATGGAAAAACAATGCTAGCTGGCTAACATTTTTGGAAGTCCTTTAGGCGAGTGTCGTTGCATTCTATGACTTCTAGAGAGCAATCTAAGGCCATCAAGATCAAAAGAAAAGCATGGAAGATTTATTTATTGTAAAGTTCTTTCATTTGTTTAATTTGTATTCTTACTTGGTATTTTGTTTTCCTTTGCATTATTTGTAGATATAGGAATTTGTGAAAGGTTTCTCCGTGTGTATCTAGGCTGATGAAGGTATAATTATAGACGCGAATATAAGAGAAATGATAAGTATTCTTCTCTAGTTGCTACTAACATTTTAACATTATCCCGGGTAGGATATTCAGATTATCATCCAGACATTTACGGTTCGATCCCCAGGTATAAAGTATTTATAGAAAATTTTCCTCTAAATGGGAGGCGCAACCAAAAGATACTAGACTTTTAGGCTGATTGTCGTGTGCACTTTCCGATTTACCCTAGTAGTCGATGCGAAACTTCCGTAGGATCGGATAGATCACCCTAGGGGATAGTCAATAAAACTAACTGAGATTATATATTTTTTTTTTTTACTAACATTCCAACATTGCTCTCGGGACTATGCTATAGTGACAGGATATCTAAGTTGTTACTCAAGCACTGGTAGTTTGATCTCCAGTTATGATGTATGTAGAAATTTTTCCTCCAAATGAGACATGCAACTAAAAGATACTGGACTTTTAGATCGCCCGTTATGAGTGCTTCCTGATTTATCCTGATGATCAATAAAAAAATTCTATAGGACCGGACTGGTCGCCTAAGACTAACTGGGTTATTTATCATTTTTTTTTCACTAAAATTCCAACATTTCCACATAAAAAATTCTCATTCAAATCTTGTTGGATGAATTCTCATTTTGGCCATCCTTTTGATATTCAGGACTCCACCTCCTTGTTGAATCAATGGTCAAGCCTTTTCAAGAAACTAACTATATCACTTGGTGTAAGAAACTAAATCTTGAGGTGAATGCTAAAGGAAAAGGGATGAATAGTGGTCATGCTCTATTCTTGCTATGATCCCAGTAAGGTCACAACGCAAAATTAATAATAAAAAGATAAACAAACACATATATACTATAAAGACAGACGATCTATGTGGTTTGGAAACTCCCAATCTCTTAGTCCATGACCTATGATTCTTTAGGTGGATTACTCTCAGAATCCTCCATATCTTCTGCTCTCTAGTGAAGTGCTCATGAAACCTTTTATAAGATTCTAAAAGATAACACAAGAGGCATACAAATAGAATTCTAGGATTTTATCAAAAAGGCACAAAATAAAAATAGAGACTTAGCATGAAAATATAATTTATTGCTATTCCATTTTAGGGCTTCTATGACTACAATTTCACTCACCTCTCAGTTGACTAGCCGTTGTCTTTTACCACAATAGCTTCTTATCCCTTAGATGCACTGCTTTTTCACCTCCCTTCCCATGTCTCATTTCTAATAATTTTTTACTAAATTTCTCATCCATGAAATGAATTAAATCCTCAACTCTCTCCTCGTGTCATTCTTCTTACTCCACTTACACACGCTCATCCCAACACAATTGCCTCTAATGCTTCTAAATAACCTGCAATATATACCTCGAGTGTCTCATAGCACCACCCTCAATCTTCAAGGACCTTGAGCCATTGGGTACTCATAACCTAACACAAATGTAAGGTCTAATTTAAATTCTTTACCCGGACATCAAAATCTATGATGATATCAAATCACTTGGGACAAATATTCCAACAATTAGCGCATGGCTTAATTCTTTAGTTTATATTATTTCTATTATATAATTAACTTTGTCTATCAATTAAGCTTGTGGTTTCAACTAAGTCAGCAACCCTCTAGTTACTTCTCATTTTTATTGTCTTTGGAGCACTATCATTAAAAATATAGGTTGAACATTTAAATAACTTGATCTGAAAAAAAAAATGGACTTGTGGTATATTTATATTAATTCTCTTGATTGACTTGATCTAAAAAAAATTTTTTTAAAAAAAAATCCAAGCTTGGGATCAATTGAGGATCGCAACAATAGGAAATTATACTCTTCTTTAATTATTTAATGTTTATGGTCTCTTATGTCAAAATTGTAAAATGACACAAAATGTCAAGATAGAAGTGATTTTTCCCAACTTGCAAATTTTCTAGTTCAATAAAAATTGATCAATTCAATAGACTCTTGGAAAATTAATTGCATAAGAAATCCAATTAACTTAACTTCTTGTGGTCAAATTGGTTGGTCTGATATGCAAAGGTAAGGGCCTTTTGAGAACATAAAAATGAACTTTGCTTGAACTTTATTGGTAACGGGACCTAAGTGGAACACTAATGAAAATTAATGTCATTCCTAGCTTAATTGCTTATAAATCAATGCTTTTCCAATTAATAATTATTTTTTTTTGGTATTTCATTATCCTTCGACATTCGTTTACCACCTTAGGCAATTACCGGAGCAGGGTCCTGGGACAATGAGGCATTCGTCATTGATGATTAATGATAAACTTTAATGAGAGCAGCTCCTCCATCATCCCCTCAAACAGTGCTATTGTGTTCGGCACCCACCCATGAGCACCACAAACATTGACCATGGTGGTCCATGAAGCAGTTGTTGCTAGTTATTTTGTGGAACATAGATAGTGGTGGCATGAACATAGATAGTGGTCGCAGGCATTTAAAGGCAGGGGAAAGTGGTTAGAATGAAAAACATAGGTGGTCCAAAGCTAAAAGAGAATAAATGGCAGTTGAAAAAGTGAATGGAGATAAACTCCTGATGATAATAATAGATGAGTAAATCTTGTTGGTCAGAATCTGACCAGCTAGAAATCTCTATCTCCCAATTAAAATGCATGCATGGACATGCATATAATTAATGTGGCCATATAAAATTATTAAAATACCCATGCATATATTTTAGCTGGCCAGATTCTGGCCATTTAGCAATACCCATAATAGATATAGATTTATTGTTGCTGAGCCGTGCATGTAAATTTTAAGATTTCTCGTGTTGTGCAACTAACTTTGATAATATCTAAATCACATAGTATATTCCTGAAATACTCTGTCTTTCTTTCATGCCATTAGTTAGTTTTGGACGAAAATAATTGATAAACTGAGAAAACTCTGAACCACTTCAAATCAAAATCAATGTACTTCTAAAAGTCTCTTTAATATATCTATACCTACGGATTTGAATTTAATAATATAAATTAAAAGAATTTTTAAATTTACAAAGGCTTGATAAAATTTATCATAAATTTATTATAAGATTTATGATAATGATACTCATTAATCAACACCGTCAATGAATTTTTAATAATTTTTTAATTAAAAATATATCAATCTTTTAAAATTTTGAATGATGTAAGGTCTATCAACTAATTTCATCTGAAACTGATTGATGAACTTAAAAAAATCAGAATTACTTTAAACCAAAATTAATGTACCTCTGAAATCTCCTTAATATATCCATACCCTTAGATCTGAATTTGATAGCATAAAATGAGATCAATGAATTTTTAAACCTTCAAAGACTGATAAAATTTTTCACAAATTCATTATAAGACTTAAAACAATAATACTTACTAATCAACACCATCAATAATATTTTAAAACTTTCCTGATTTAAAAAATATTAAACGTTTAAATTTTCAAATGATAGATTTAGAGAATTCTGAATTACTTCAATTAAAATTATTATACTTCTAGAAGTCTTCTTAATATATTTATGTCCTTAGATTTGAAATCAGTAATGTAAATTTAGAATAATAGTTTTTAAATAGATAGAGTAAAAATATAGAGAAATTTTATGATTATTTCTTGAAAAAAAGTATTGAATTCAGATATATATGGAGACATAAATATATTAAAAAGATTTTTAGGAATAATTAATTTTAATTTAAAATGATTTAGATGTCTCTTATCAAATGATTTTAGATAAAATTAATTGATAGTATGAAAAAAAAAAGAGGAATGACATTTCAAGAATACACTACATGATTTAGATATTGTGAAAATTAAATATTTAAAATTAAAAAATCTTAAAATTTATCCACGAGGTAAGTAAAATGCCGTAGATTTATTATGTGTTCACTTGAGAAAAGGAGCTCCTTAAAAAACAAAGCAACCTTTCAAAATAACATTTTAAAGGAAGGACCGTAAACCTAGTTTAATTAAGCACTCTTTTCTCTTCCACTCGTCGGTCGCTGAGCAGTGGAAATGGGAATAAGAAATATGCACGTGCTTCACATGGATTTGGGGGGCTAGGTTATAATAATAAATGCTGTTGGCCGGCAGACTAGTCAGCATTTAATTTGGAGAATTCGGACGGTGATCACGCGCTTCAAACTTAATAGCACGTGGGAATTCGACGCCTCGGTCATCCTCCGCCGACTAGCGTGCAACACGACGCCTCGGTCATCCTCCGCCGCTTTTTTATTATTATTATTTTTATTTTTCCTTTCGGTACGTTTCCTAACCGCGACGGATGAGGTCCTTCCGGCTTCCGCACTATATAGATTCCACCAATTCCCCGCTTCTCATCTCACATTCTCACTGTTCGACCTCTCTCGCTTCCATCTGATTCATCTCCGTCTCCATCTCCATGGCTTCTCTCAGAACTCCCTCCCTCTGCAACAATCTTCCCTCCATCCGCCCCTCCAACAAGCTCTTCGGCCTCCATCTGATCGCCCCTGCGCGCTCACACAGGGGAAGCCCCTTGTCCAGCAACAAGCAACAGCTAAGGTCCATCCGCTGTACAAACCAAATATCAGCTGTTCCTTTGAACCACTCCTACCCCAGCATCAGACCAGGTGTTGCTCCGCTCTACTTTCCTTTATAATTAGTCGGTCTCTCTGTTTTATTATTATTATAATTATTATTTTCCATTTCTAATTGTGTGAGCTTGTTCCTGCAGCTTCCAAGGTTCAGGAAATGCACGTGTACGAAATCAACGAGCTCGACCGCAACAGCCCTGCTTACCTTCGCCTGAGCCAGAAAGAGGTCAATTCGCTCGGCGACCTAGTCCCTTTCACCAACAAGGTAAGTGAAATTAATTATCAGGGAGGTTCTGAAATTAGTGTGTGACAGAGGAAAATGTCGAAACCGATCGGTTGCAGGTGTACTCAGGGGACTTGCAGAAGCGGCTGGGAATCACAGCGGGACTCTGCGTGCTCATCCAGCACGTGCCGGAGAAGAATGGTGACCGGTACGAGGCCATCTACAGCTTCTACTTCGGAGAGTATGGCCAGTTGTCGGTGCAGGGCCCGTACCTGACGTACGAGGAAACTTACTTGGCTGTCACTGGTGGCTCCGGCATCTTCGCCGGCGCCTACGGACAGGTCAAGCTAAAGCAGCTGATCTTCCCTTTCAAAATCTTCTACACCTTCTACCTGCAAGGCATCCCTGACCTCCCTGAGGAGCTCCTCTGCACGCCCGTGCCACCGTCGCCTGAGGTCGAGCCGACGCTCGAAGCCAAGGCAGGCCAACCCCATGCGGCGCTCCACAACTATACCGATTAGCCGATTGCTGCTGTCGCATCCGCAAATAAATTGACTAAAGAAACGATGTCTTCCCTTGATCCGTCGGAGTTTAAATGAATAAAATTTTTGTAATATATCTATCTGCTGGTGAACTGGTGGAATTACAATCGGATCGTAACGAATCTAACAAAATGAGCTCTAGACCTCGAACCCGAACACTTAGCTCGAAGGCTTGAGTCCGATCAGGACACCTCAAGCGCCTCATGCCCAACAAGTTCAAGGGCTTGAGCCTGACCCGAATAACTCTGAGCCTGTGGAGCGGAAGATAAACTTGAGGATATTATCTTAATGGGGCAGGACTCAGACGTGGGTAGACCAAATGTGAAATTTATCGCCGTGCCCCCACCCATGACAGTTCCACGTTGGTTCGATGAATATGAAAAACGATGAACATGAAAAACCTTCACGTATCCTTGAGGGTTAAGCATCAAGTCTAAGTGGAGGTCAACGTTAAGATCCGGATAAATCAATGTAAGGAAGATTCGCTCGGATAGTTCTCTTGATTCCTGATCAGACAAGCTTTGCCTTTCAGCCTTGGTCGGTCACACTGACTAGAGGTACTCCGTTTCTCCCCTGGTCGATTTCATCGATCGGACGTTATGCGTTTCTCCCTTGATCGGTCTCATCGACCAGTCATGCTCTGTTTCTCCCTTAATCTCTCCCACTGACCAAACGTGTTGCACTTCTCCCCTGGTCGATCTCATACATCGATCATGCTCTATTTCTACCCAGGTCAATCCCACCGATCAGACGTGCTGTGTTTCTCCCACGGTCGGTTCCACCAACGGGTCATGCTGTGTTTCATCGACCGGACATGCTGCATTTCTCCCCTATCAGTCCCATCAATTGTCATGCTCTATTTCTCCACTGGTCAGTCCCACCGACTAGACGTGCTGCGTTTCAACTCCGATCAAATGTACTTCGTTTCTCCCCGTCAATCCTATAGAGAAAAGTAGCTCATTATTAATTCCCCGATCGACCCAACTGATCAAAGGCACATCACTCGCACTGATGGGCCATGCCCTGCTCATCTCCACTCAATCCTGATAGTCGATGCTCCTCCACTTAGCAAACCCTCAACTCCCGACCCGATTATCTCAGGACCGAAAAGCATTATGGCCTCTATTATAGAGGATGGTGTTGTCTAACTGCAAGTGCATGATTATGTCATCAACTAATAAAAATATCGATCCACAGGAACTGTCAATGGCGTAGATAGGATTTTCACTCAGGAGGGGCAAAGTAATGAAGTCGGTGAACGATGACGGTGATACTGACAGCAAACAACGATGTCGACTAAGCGAAATAAATCAATTAAGTAAATTTCACCTCAATTAAAAGGTATTTTTTTTATGGAGCATCGGTGAAGCGACAACGTTAGTCAAGTGAAGACAATGACCATACAACAAATGACAGTGATAATGGTAGCAATCGGTGTCCGGCGATAGCGACTTAGGCTATAATGGCAGCGACATGTCGCGGAAGATTTTATGGGTAAAATTAGAGTTAGAAAAAAGATTATGAAAGAAATTATAGGAAGAAAAAAATGAAAAAAGAAAAATAAAAATTCGGGATTAGAGGAGGAAGAAGAAAAATGGATAAAGAAAAAAATTGACTTGGGAAAAGAGAAAAATGAGTTAGGTTGAAAGTGTTTTAATTAGAATTTTTTACTAAAAAGATGAGAAAGTTTCAAAAATTATGACTATATATATATATTTTTATTTTTTCCCCACTTTATTAATATTTTTCTTAAATTTCAGGGGGTGCGACCGCACCCCTTGAGCCTTATATAGCTATGCCCCTAGGAACTGTTGATTTGATTAAGTGCTAGTTAAGTTCGCAAATTAAATTATCTTGACGATTGAAAGTTGCGTGAAGTCAAGTGCACTTAAGAGAATGAGTATGAGAGAGTGAAAAAGAGAGAGAGAGAGAGAGACTGATGTGGTAACTGTAAGCGCATAGTTATCGTCAAGTAATAAAATTTATAAGTCGATCTCACGAGAATTGAATCTTAAAATGCTAGTTGTGTTGGATACAAACAATTTGTTGCCGGAGATGTATAGGGTATTAGCTGAATTTAAATACTCGAATTAAATTCAACTTACAACTGAGATGACCTGAGCTGATAATCTCAGACTGCCAGTAGCGGCTGGTTTCTGGCAAGTGATAAAGGTAGTCTGCACAGTGTTGACAGATCGGGCTGATCGGCCGAGCAACACGAGCGGGCGCAGCAGATCAGAAAGGTCAACCGAGCAAAAAGGCTGACCAAGCGGGGCAGACAGGTTGACCGAGTGGGCAAACAGGCCTGATGAGAGGCAGGCTGGGCGATTTGGTGTTGAGCGGACAGACAGATCTGGCGAAAGACAGATCAGCCGAGCAGACAGGTCTGGATAGGCAGGTCGGGCGAAGCAGACCGGTCAAGCGAATAAATAGGTATGGAGAAAGATAAATCGATCGAGCAGACAGGTCTGGACAGGCAGGTCGGGCGAAGCAGACCGGCCAAGCAGACAGGTCGGGCGAAGCAGACCAGCCAACAAGACAGGCAAGTCGGGTTGTCCAGTCTCTGACTAGCCGGCCGGGCGAGCTGACAGGCCAGGCGAAGATCTCGAGTAGGCAGAGAAGTCTGTCGGTCGGACAAAGAGACCGACCGGGCAAGCTGACCAAGGCCTGCGAGTCGTAGTTTCCTTGAAACATATTCGCCCATCTCCGGCTGTGCTTTAAAGCTTACAAGGGTCGTCTGTTTCCTAGGATACAAGGGGCGACCGTGAATCCAATCAAGCACTGGTGGTCACGGCGAGCTGAGTAGTACCTAAATGCTACCACTTGGGCAAATTTTTCCCCGACCGGTCCGACATTCGTGTGCGCAGGTCACGTTCGCACACGAGTCAACTTGGTTCAGTGCAATCCGGACCCTGGATTTGCACCCCCCTCACGCACCCATGCGTGAGAGAGAGCCTCTCCCCATGCATTTGTTCACATCCTCAATGTATGCGAATCAATATAAACCAACAAAAATACCTTGAAACTGTTGGAACCCCAAGGTTGTTTTGGTGTGATCAACAAGTTAAGTTAGGTCATGTGTGTTTCTAACCTTGTGTCTAAGTGTGCAGGAGGTTAGGAGCACAGGTAGTCTAGCGGAAGACGCAGCTAGCGAGAATGACGGTAGTCCGAGGGACGAGGTGCTGCGGAAGAGTACACCTGCTGACGAGAAGGAAGCGTACGGTGGTTCCGAGGGACGAAAGCCGGAGCGGAAGATTGCTCAGGGAGCAAGAGACGCAGTTAGCGAGAAGGACGGCACGCGGTGCGTCCGAGGGACGAAGCCTGCGGATGAGTACGCTGGCGGACGAGAAGGAAACACGTGGCGATTCCGAGGGACAAGAAGCCGGAGGGAAGCCCACTCGAGAAGATCGAAAGTTGGGTTCGGGTGAGCCCTTTTCCGAATAGCATAGATCACCCAAGCGAGCGAATCTGAAGGAGAAGAACCGGACCGAGGCGGGACTGAACCAGAGAAGAGGTCTCGGACGAAAAAGTCAACATCTGTTGACTTTGGGCTCCGGGGCGCTCGGAGCAGTCCGAGGCGCCCGGACTAGACTTTTGACCAGGATCGAGATTTGACTCGATCTGATCCTTGGGGGATAAAGTTTATCCCCCCAGGGTGCCCGGAACCCCTTCGGGGCGCCCCGACCAAGGCTATAAATATAGCCTTGGTCCAGAAGCTTTTCATTAGTTCAGAAATTGTAACAACACTTGTGTGCTTCCACTACTTAGATTAGCTTCTTTCTTTCTGTGCCTACACTACTGTAAACGAGGCTTCTCCGCCTAAAAGGAGTTCTTAGTGTGACCATTTTCCTTGGATTAACAACCTCCCCGGTTGTAACCAAGTCAAATCCGGTGCCTCATTTTTATGCTTTATTTTCTGCTTAATCTATTTTTCAAGTGTTAGCTTAATCGTTCGAGAAAGGGTTGTGTTTTATTCAGGGCTATTCAAACCCCCCTTCTAGCCGACCGCAACGGTCCTACAAGTGGTATCAGAGCCGAGACGCTTCAAGAGGACTAACCGCCGAACGAAGCAACGAGATGGCCGGATCTAACATCCACCCGCCAAAATTCGAGGGGGACTTTGCAAGCTGGAAAAAGCACATGGAGGTATTTTTTTGGTATTGATTTCGATTTATTACTAACAATGGAACTCGGTTTTGAAGCTCCCAAGGGCAAAGCGAAAAATCAATGGACAAAGAAAGAGCAGACCGAGTACGTGGCAAACAAGAAAGCAGAATTCCATCTTCTAAGCGTACTTCTGCCACAAGAACTCAACCGTGTCGGCACCTACAACTCGGCAAAGGAGCTTTGGGAGAAGTTCCTTGAGCTGCACGAAGGAACGTCCGAAGCCAAGCTCGCTAGACGAGATCTGCTTCGCAATCAGCTCACCAGAAGACGAGACAGTCGCACATTTGCACTCCAGAATAAAAGAAATCATCACCGGACTCACGAATCTCACAGAAAAGGTAAGTAACCAAGATTCGCTCAGGTACGCGTTAAATTCATTTCTGAGAAATTCAAAATGGGCATCACTATAGTAGATGCTTTTTACATTTCGAAGGATTTAGAAAAAATTTCATTAGAAGAATTTTTTTCAACATTTGAAGTGCATGAGTCAAGATGTGCAGGAATGAAGGAGCCCAAAAACAACGTCGCCCTCAAAGCTTCGAGAGACGAACCTGAGTCGGAATCTTCTCTCGATGACGAGGAAATGGTAATGATGGTAAGAAGATTCAAGAAACTTTGTAAATCTAGATCTACTAACCATCCGCAGGGGAAAAAGAAAAGGACAATCCACTGCTACCACTGCGACGAAGAAGGGCATGCCAAGGACAACTGCCCCAAGCTGAAGAACAAAGACAAGGAGAAGGGTAAGAAGCCTATCCAAAAACGAAAGGTCCTGAAGGCGACGTGGGACGATACGTCGTCCGAATCGAAAGTCAAAACATTCTCCGGACTCGCACTGATGGCGAGTCATCAAGACGAATGCGATTCAAGCTAGTCTGAAATGAGCATCGAGAGCATCGATGAAGGGGGAGACACGTCAGAAGAAAGCAGCAGCTCAGGAGGAGAAACGGACAACGAGATCGACAAGGTAAGTCAGGTACGATCTCTTCCTCCCGATAAAATGTTTAAGTTCGTTAAACTTTTAACAAAAGATTGTTGCAAATTAAAAAGTGAAAATAAAAATTTAAAGGTAATTCTAGCTAAGTCTTGTCCCTTAGAATAATTAGATAAATTAAAATTAGCAAATGAAAAATTGAAACTTGAAAATGATGATTTGAAAATTCAAGTAGATAACTTGAAAAACTATGCATGTTCATCTAAAATCAATTTTAGAAGATTTAATAATTTAAATTGGTACTTTAAATATCACCCGACACAAATTAAGAACATTTCAAGAAAATATGTCCCTACAAATTTTTTGGTTAATCCAGTAGGCTGGATCCTATATTGGGTTCCGAAGTCATGCTTAAATTAATTTTAAAATTAAAATTAGCGCTTTAAGTGAGAAAATTAAACAAAGAATTTATTTATGAGACTTTGTCAAGGAAGTGGTTGTTGCTCCAATAACCAAGAAGGCCTAGTGCCTCGCTACGACTTGGAAGCCAAAATATTGAAATAAATATTTAATTAACTTACTAATAAAGCATTAATGCAAGAATTAATTAATGCTTTAAAAAGGTTATTCAAAATATTTTTTGTTAATTTTAAAATTTACTTACTTAATTTTTTTTTAAATTGACTAAGTCATTTTTTTTACTTAGAAAATTTTTTCTTAAAAGTTCTCAAATGATTAAGTTAGAAAATTTCTTTCAAAAATAATCTTCAAATGATTAAGTTAGAAAATTTCTTTCAAAAATAATCTTTACTTAGAATTTTTTTTTAATGTTTTTCTTAAGTTAAAAGATTTTCTAAAATTAGAAATTTATGCTCAAATTACTTAGAAATTTTTTAAAAAATTGCCTAAGTCAGATTTTTAAAACTTTACTTAGAATTGTTTTTAACTTAGAATATCTTTTAAATATTTTTTTCAAATCTACTAAATTTTTAACCCTTAGATTGTTTTTCTTGGAACCCCATTTTTTTGTGATCAAAGGGGGAGAAGGGAAAGTATAAGTCTAGGGGGAGGTAGATAGATTTAATTTTTTCTATCTTTTTGTACTTACATTGTAAATTAAGTTAATTTACTTAATTTTATTTAATGTCTATTTTAACCCTAGCTTAACTTGGGTTGATCACACCAAAAAGGAGGAGATTGTTGGAACCCCAAGGTTATTTTGGTGTGATCAACAAGTTAAGTTAGGTCTTGTGTGTTTCTAACCTTGTGTCTAAGTGTGCAGGAGCTTAGGAGCACAGGTAGTCGAGCGGAAGACGCAGCTAGCGAGAAGGACGACAGTCCGAGGGACGAGGTGTTGCGAAAGAGTACACCGGCGGACAAGAAGGAAGCGTGCGGTGGTTCCGAGGGACGAAAGTCGGAGCGGAAGATTGCTCGTGGAGCAAGAGACGCAGCTAGCAAGAAGGACGGCACGCGGTGCGTCTGAGGGACGAAGACTACAGATGAGTACGCCGGCGGACGAGAAGGAAATACGTGACGATTCCGATGGACGAGAAGCCAGAGGGAAGCCCGCTCGAGAAGACCGGAAGTGGGTTCGGGTGAGCCCTTTTCCGGATGGCAGAGATCACCTAAGCGAGCGGATCCGGAGGAGAAGAATCAGACCGAGGCGGGACTGAACTAGAGAAGAGGTCCCGGATGAAAAAGTCAACATCTATTGACTTTGGGCTCTGGGGCGCCCGGAGCAGTCCGGGGCTCCGGGGCGCCTGGAGCCCTCCGGGGCGCCCGGACCAGACTTTTGACCAGGATCGAGATTTGACTCGATCTGATCGTTGAGGGATAAAGTTTATCCCCCCAGGGCGCTCGGAACCCCTTCGGGGCGCCCCGACCAAGGCTATAAATATAGCCTTGGTCTAGAAGCTTTTCATCAGTTCAGAAATTGTAACAACACTTGTGTGCTTCCACTGCTTAGATTAGCTTCTTTCTTTCTGTGCCTACACTACTGTAAACGAGGCTTCTCCGCCTGAAAGAGTTCTTAGTGCGACCATCTTCCTTGGATTAACAACCTCCCCGGTTGTAACCAAGTCAAATCCGGTGCCTCGTTTTTATGCTTTATTTTCTGCTTAATCTATTTTTCAAGTGTTAGCTTAATCGTTCGAGAAAGGATTGTGTTTTATTCAGGGCTATTCAATCCCCCCTTCTAATCGGCCGCAACGGTCCTACAGAAACTTTCAATGTGGGACTAAAGTCTCATTCACAATGGAGTCTCTTTTCTCTTTCATTTATTCTCCATTCAATTATTCAACAATCCCCCACATGAATAGAGATAGGGTAAGTGATAGCATTCAGCAGTTGAGTCAAGTATAGAATAGGTAGATTTTACCCTTTGAACCTTCCCTTGTGAAGATTTGGTTCCTTACTAGCTGATAGTAGACACGATGTCCTTAAACTATACTACCGTCTGTGTAAGAAGTGACAAATCTCACCCAAGACTCTCCCTGATACAACCCAGTTCTCATGGGTGTGTTCGTTTTTGGCCATGAACACGCCTAGTTTTATGAGAAGCTCTAAGAATTATGCCTCCAATTCTCTTCGAAGCAACCCCACTTCTTTCTCACATAGGTGATCCCTCAAGAGTTACCATCTACTCTTTTTGATCATTAAAAGCCCATCGGCTTACCCTAGTCTAGTCACTGTTTCATTGGGCTACTCGTCACAGTGTGTCTTGTCAGTACAGATTAGTTGTCCCTTTAGACCTAGTTCTTGAGATCTCCAGTGAGCATAGGTTGGGTGTCCTCTGCACTAATCGCTGACAACAGCATATAGCTCATTCCCTAAAATGAGCTTGCAACTAACTCTCGATTTAACCCCTTGGTTAGCGGATCTGCTAGGTTATCATTTGACTTCACATAGTCAACAATGAAAACTCCCGTTGAGAGTAGTTGTCTAATAGTATTATGTCAACAACGTATATGTCTAGACTTACCATTATACAGATGGCTCTGTGCCTGACCGATTGCTGATTGACTATCGCAATGTATGCAAATCGCCGGCACAGGTTTCGGCCATCGAGGAATGTCTTCTAAGAATTGTGGTAGTCATTCAGCCTCTTCACCACATTTGTCAAGAGCTACAAACTCAGATTCCATCGTGGATCTAGTTGTTACGATTTGCTTAGAAGATTTCCAGGAAATGGCTGCACCTGCTAGAGTAAAGACATATCCACTCGTAGACTTAGAGTCTTTTATATCAGATATCCAACTTGCATCGTTGTATCCTTCGATCACAGTAGAATATCTTGTATAGTGCAGTCCATATTCACGAGTATACCTCAAGTACCTCAGTACTCGTGTTATCCCTTTCTAGTGCTCAACACTGAGATTACTCGTGTATCTACTTAGTTTACTTACTGCGTAGGCCAAGTCTGGTTGTGTACAGCTCATCAAGTACATCAGACTTCCAATTACTCGAGAGTACTCTATCTGAGAGATACTTTCACCTTGATTTTTCAATAGATGTTGACTCGTATCTATCGGCGTTCGTGCCAACGCAGTATCACCCTTGGTGAATTTCTCAAGGTGGTCACATGAAAGAGGGAAAAGAAGGAAAAGAAAGGTAAGATGCTACCACTGCAATGAATGAGGGCACATGAAAGACAACTACCCAAAATTGAAGAGCGATGACAAGGACAACGACAACGACAAGACCAAGGATAAAAGACCAACCCAGAAAAAGGTACAAGAACCTAAAGGTGACATGGGATGAAACTTCATCAGAATCAGAAATCGAAGCCTACACCGAACTTGTACTGATGACAAGTCACCAAGAAGAAGAAAATGAAACAAGCTCTTTCAAAATGAACATCAAAAGCATCAATCAAGGGAGAGCAACGTCAGAGGAAAGTAGCTCTACAGGGGGAGCATTAGAAATCGACAAGGTGAGTCAGATATGGTCTCTACCTCCTGACCAGTTATTTAAGTTTATAAAAATGCTATTAAAAAATTCCTATAAATTAGAAATTAAAAATAAAAAACTTAAATAAGAAAATGAGAAACTAAAATTAACCTTAGCAACATCTTGTCGATTAGAAGATTTCAACAAAAAAAAAATAGAAAAGAAAATTTAAAATAATAAATACAAAATTTGAAAACTTCTGCATATTCGAATTTTTCTTCTTCAAATTTTAGGAACTATAAAGGACTTAACTTATATTTATGATATCATCAGGGCCAAGTTAGAAAATTATCACTAAAATATATCCCTAAAAAATTTTTAATTAATCCAGTTGGAAGGAACTTATATTGGGTTCCAAAATCATGCCTAAATTAAATTTTTATGCATATCATACCTTTAATTGATTTAATTTTTGTTGCTTGCTTAGAATTAACAAATAAATTATTTTGTATATTTTTTTTAGAAATTAATTTGATCCAAATTTTTCTAAGAAAGAAAATTTCACTACTCATCTATAGAAAACAAATTTTCAAATTTTTTTTGACTGTTGTATTATTTTTCTATATTTTTTTAAAATTTATATTTTTTTTAATTTAAAATTATTTCATAGGGTTATTCTTGCAAAATTTATTTTCCTATGAAGCTTTATCATATTTTCTATCTAAGAAAATATTTTTAAAATTTTTTGACAATTAATGAATTTTTTATGGATTATTTATCCAAATGTAAACTTTTAATATTAAAAGTTTTCAAAAAGTTATTTTTTAAAAATTTCTTTTTTATATATACTCATATATTTTTTTCAAGATTTTTTGAGTTTAAAAACTATTTTTAAGATTTTTTTTCAAAAATATATCTGATCCTGTCTGGAAGCTGAGAAAACGAACCTGCCGGTGTGACGTGTTTGGAAGGTTGACCGCATCCCCATGACCCGGTTGATGATCTGTCCGCTGCGTTGACCAAGTCGTCTGAAGTCCTCCTCCGGTCAACTGTACCTGTATCCAGCGACCGGGTTCCCCCGGTCTCCGGTACCTCGGTGCTCGAGGCGAATCCCACAAATGTATGAGTAACCACATAATAGTATAGCAGAATAATTAACTAAATGCAGAAAAGGTACGAGAACGTACCCTGGCCCAGGGGGGCGCCCTCGGATGGATGAGTGAGCTGGTCGTGGTACTGATCAAGTCATCGCGGTCGTGACAAGTAGATGGGTGTGAACCCGCTGAGAAGTCAAATCTAATGGTGGCGGCACGGAATCCGATGCAGCCTGGATCCGGAATGCGGCAAGTAGGCTGTGACATAACGGCTCGCAAGCCGATACGCGGCACGCAGGCCGGATAACACAGATAGCTCGTAATCATAAGAGAGATGCACAGAGTAAAACCCAACGACTCAATGGCCGGAACAACCTCGGCTCGATGGCCGAACCCAACCTCGGCGCGATGGCCGGAATAACCCAAATAGTATCGAGCTGCGGCTATCTGGAAGGTGACGATATCCACTAAAGACAGCGATGGCTGCCGGCGGCGGCTGTGGCCGTGGGGGAAGGCAGCAGTGGCTGCCGGCGACGGCTGTGGCCGCGGGGGAAGGCAATGGTGGCTGCCGGCGGCGGCTGTGGCCGCGGAGGAAAGGCTGTGGCCGCGGGGGAAGGCAGCGGTGGCTGCCGGCGACGGCTGTGTCCGCGGGGGAAGGCAGCGGTGGCTGCCGGCGGCGGCTGTGGTCGCGGAGGATGATGGCGGAGGTGTCGGCGGTTGCTGGAGACGCCGGCGGCAGCTGTGGCGGCTGGAGACGCCGGCTACTGCTGGAGGAGGCGACACCGGAGGAGGAGGCGGCGCTGGACGCCGTACGCCGTACGCGACGGCGGTGTGATAACCATGATTTTACTGCATTATTTTGATTCATTTATGCATAGTTTTGAGGTTGATTTTATAGGTAAATCATGGTTACATCATATTTTGTGCATTGTATGTATTTTTGGACTTAATTGCAAATTATATTATTTTTGGTGCTATTTGATGCTAATATTTGATTCTTATTTTGTAGGCATCAAAGGATCTTGGATTTGGATTTATTTGGACCGAAATGGGGCTCGAATCGGAGTTTAAACGACAAGATCAAGCTTTGGGTCGATTTGGGCCATTCATCAAGAATATGAGAGATCTGGACCATCCGTTGAAGATCTGGCCGATCCAACCTAATGGAGAGCAGATATGAGCCATTGATGAAGATCCAGAAGTTTTGATCCAGATCTGAGTTCATCTAGCCATTGATCCAGCCCGACTTAATCTGGACCGTTTATTGAAGACTAGGCGGATCTGGGCCATCCAGTGATGATCTGGACGATCCGACCTACGGGAGGGTAGATCCAGACGTTAGATCAACATCAGCACCTTCGGATCGGATTTTGGATGACTTTTCACCGTTGATCAAGCACCAAATTAATCCCAGCCGTCCGATCAGATCCAGATCTGATTTAAAACAGAAGCTACAGTGCCTTTCTGCTTCGTCGATCTCTTCCTCCGCACAGCTTCGTCCCGCGGCATTTTCCGGCGGATTTCGGCCCCGATTCTTTCTCCGATCATCCTCCCGAGCTTCAACCTCGGTGGAAGGATTCTTAGCGGTATCATCCCGATCTTCTGGAGCCATCGGAGAGTGTTCTCTCCGGTGGAATTTGGCTCGCGGCATCTTCCTTTTCCAGCTTGATTTGCGGTGGTCCTCCAAATCCAAGCTCCGATTCACATCAGCGACTATCGGCGGTGGTTCTCCGGTATTCCTGAGCTCCATCCGACAGCATACCATCATCCGCAACATCACCCCAGATCCAGAGATCAGATTTCCAGATTTTCGGCACTTGAGTGGGTTTTGGGTGTTCTTAGCTCGCCGGGGGTGGTCCGTCGGCATTGCTGAGCATTCCTCGAGCTGATACGACACTGAGATGCTCCACTGAGGTCCGAAATTGGGTGGTTTCGATTTCGGTCTCTTGTGTGACGGCAAGAGTATGAAGTTTGGTGAGATTGGTTGAGAGATTGGATCGGTTAGGGTTTATCTTATTTTATTTCTGTTTTGTAGCTTGATACAGATTTCCTTTTATGTTTGTTAAGTTCTTATCATTGCAATTTAGCATTTCTTTGTTTTGTTGAAGTTTGATTCATGTTTGGTAGTTGTAATTTCATTGATACATTTAGTTTAATTTTTGTTTAATGCTTAGTTAGTTGTTAAGTTTTAAATTAGGGTTTAAATCATGCTTTAGATTAGATTTATTTCTGTCTTGTAATTTCATATGTAGTTTAAGTGTGGTGATGATTAAATTATAATGTAGGGTGACAATGCATTATGGTTTGATTGTTGGCACACAAGTAGATTTTATTTGTTTAGGTTTCACTCTTATGCTTTAGATTAATTTCTTTATTCGCTGTGCTTTTCATTTGTTAGATTTAAATTCAAGCTTTAAAACCCCCAACTCCATTTTTATATTGAAACCCCAAAAATAGGAATAAAAATACGATCCTAAGATTACATCATACTATTGGTTCCTCGGATCGATCCTGGGCTCGTTACTACAACATTATTGTGAAATTAAGGGGCAGTGGAAAATACATTTATTAATTTGATAAGCCCATTCGTGACAGTAAATTATATGCTTATCACGGTGCTCGGTTTCTGCCCTCTCCTAGGCGGCGTCGATGGCGTGAGACCGGAGGAAAGGGGTGGAGGAGAGGAAGAAGGGAGCGCCGGCGGCTTCGTCGGCGCTAGCGGAGAACTTGAGAAGGAGAGAGCCTCTCCCTGGTGGCTGGCGGCGGAAAGGATCACGAACCCCCCCCCCCCCTGGCGGCGCCCCCTGTCCCTTTTCACGAACTGGCTCCCCCATGCCCCCCTAACCCTCCACCTCCTAAATGACGCATATGCCCCCTCTCTTCTCCCTAATCCCCTCTATGCCCTCTCCTGTGATCCGGATCACAAGCCTTCCCCTCAAGTCCAGTCGAAGGAGGCATGAGTCCGACTGACTGGACAATCTATCGCTGAGACTGCATCATTCTTCATATCGACATTGAATCGTTGAACTCCTCGTATAATGCCTCCCACGCGTTCGTGGATGTCGAAAAATCGATCAAGCGGCGAGACTGAGTGATATCGAGTAGACGCTCGGGCGACGTGGAGCAAAGCGATCGGCGCGATCGAGCAAACGACCAAGAGATACTGACCAGATGGCTATGAAGATTATGAGCGAGCTACGAGAAATAATACCAAGACAAATGACCTGATGCCGACCGAGCGACACATTGATGCCGAGTAGACCGAGCGGACAAGCGATGCTGAGTGTGCGACCGTGGAGATGCCGAATGTGAAACAAAAACATCTTTACAAGCGATGACGATGCTGGGCACACAACACCGAAGATGCTGAACGTATGATCGGACTCATGCCTCCTTCGACTGGACTTGAGGGGGAGGCTTGTGATCCGGATCACAGGAGAGGGCATAGAGGGGATTAGGGAGAAGAGAGGGGGCATATGCGTCATTTAGGAGGTGGAGGGTTAGGGGGGCATGGGGGAGCCGGTTCGTGAAAAAGGACAGGGGGCGCCGCCAGGGAGGAGGGGGGGGTTTCGTGATCCTTTCCGCCGCCAGCCACCAGGGAGAGGCTCTCTCCTTCTCAAGTTCTCCGCTAGCGCCGACGAAGCCGCCGGCGCTCCCTTCTTCCTCTCCTCCACCCCTTTCCTCCGGTCTCACGCCATCGACGCCGCCTAGGAGAGGGCAGAAACCGAGCACCGCCGTCGCGTACGGTGTACGGCGTCCAGCGCCGCCTCCTCCTCCGGCGTCGCCTCCTCCAGCAGTAGCCGGCGTCTCCAGCCGCCACAGCTGCCGCCGGCGTCTCCAGCAACCGCCGACACCTCCGCCATCATCCTCCGCGGCCACAGCCGTCGCCGGCAGCCACCGCTGCCTTCCCCCGCCACTACTAGAAAACTAGGCTTTTGAGACACAACAAAATGTGTCTTAAATTATAAATTTAGTGTCTCAAAATATTTTTGAGACGGTGATGAGACAGTAATGTAGTCGTCCCTAATACAAGCGTCTCAAAAAAATATTGAGACAGTTGTACTGTCTCAAATGCTATTTAAGACGGTGATGAGACAGTTATTCAATTGTCTCAAAAGTATTTAAGACAGTTATTATTTTGTCTCAAATGTTATGTCTTATTCTGTGAAAAAGCTAAAGACACTAAATCGAGATGGTAATGTGTTGTCTCAAATAGAAGTGAAGACAGTAAATTACTGTCCCTAATATTTTAACTCATTAGATGCAACAATTATGACAAAAATTAATAATCGTTAAAGAACATTTATTATACAAATTAATATAGATTAAATCTATTAAATTGTCATTTCAAAACAAAAGGAAAAGCTCTCTTTTTATAAATTAAAAATGATATCCACAATATAAAATTCTATAATCATTAATTGAAGTGCATCCAACATCCATCCAACATTCATCCAATAAAAAAACAACTATTCCCATGAAAGTTACACAAAAGAAAGTCTAAAGAATAACTCCTCGTGATTTAGAGATAACTTCTATAATCCTTCTTCACGAGAATCCTGAACATAAAAAAAAAAACTCTTATCAGAGGTAAAGATGATTTATAATATATAATGTTTAAAAAAAATCAATAAATAGAACATTTCAATAAAAAATCTTATCATCTAACACATAATCCTCTTTCTTGCATGTCATATATCTAATTAATCTCTTCACAACAAGATCTGCATCATTGATATCTCTGGTTCTAAAAGTCTTCCACCCTTTTACATCCGTCAAAGAAACAAGCAATCACATTGACAGAGAAACTATAATCATCTCATCCTGATGACTAGAGTTAGAATAGTCGACAAGTATAAATAAACCCAATGAAACTAGTCGTTGTGTTTGGTGTATCCACTATTAATAAACAAAAGTTTTTTTTGTGTATCTACAAGCCAAAGGAAAATATGTCAACAAAATAACTATGAATTGATGATTCTGATATCACTATGAATTTAGCATTCAATGTTAAAAACAATGCTGCAACCAATTTAGAATACAAAACTAATAAAACATTGCATATCAGTGGAGCTAATACTTTGTAAGAGAATTCCAAAACATTTTGTGATACATTTTACATTTCTAATTTGCTACTTCGACAAAATTGGTGAGTGAGTAACAAAGAAAAGAAATGACCTTAATAAATTATTTGATATCCATGCACTGCTCATGTGATCTTCATAGCAATTAGCTAATGCTTCCCATTCTTCTCGAAGCTGTTATGAGACCTCTTTGATGACCATATACTTCTTCCATACTACAAATTATTAGGATGCATGTTATAATGGAGTCGAGTTCAGGTTTTGTAACATGTTATTATACTACATGCAAATTGGAGACCCACAGTCAGATCTAGAGTGAAGCACCATCATTTAATTACCTCTCTACTTTGATTTACATGCAAGGGAAAAGATTAGCACATATATCATTTTTGGTGTTTCATTCAAGGCCTACATGTATGCATCATACTCACTGAGTAGGGATTCTATTTCCATGACCAATGAAACTAGATTAATTTACAATGATCATATATACTTTCTTTGCATTCTCTTCTATACTCCTTACACCATCCTCACATCACACTCTGATAAATTCAATTCTTTAAGAATTTATTGGCTATGTAGTATGTCCCTACCAGCTCATTCTAGCTATATCTTCTATCCAGCCCTGAAAGACACGCAAGCCATATATAAAAATTCAAAGAAAATAAAAATTCAATCTAGCTATATCTTCTATCTAGCTTCACTTTTAAGAATTTAGTAGTTGATAGTTTCTCATATAAAAAAATGGAGGATGAGCATATCAGCTCCCACATTCATAAACCTAGTTCAACCATGCAGCAGCATGATATTTCCTTTTTGAGTCATATCCATGCAGTAAGTATGCATGTCGTTTCTGAAAAAGAGAATTTAACACTTCCTGTAACAAACATATAGGGAAGCAATTAGATGCTACGCCAGTATCATCAGTGAACTCTGAATGCTGGTCATAATTCTAACCTAAATGAAGATGACTACTATTGTCGTGGCGGTTTGGAACCTAGTAACATTGCTGATGAAGCTGATGCATTTGATGTAGGTTTCAATAATCCACCTTCACAGCCTTTCCGAGGTTACCAATCTGCAAGTCATCCCAGGGAGCAGTTAGAGTTCCTGAACTGATTATCTAAATCTGATGATTCCCCTGGCTCTCAATATTTAATAAATCAGGAGTGCTTGCTTGCAGCTCAAGAATCCATTGCTGAAAGAGCTGATAACATAATTGAGGGAGAGTTGGTCTCACATTCTGAGAAGTCTTTATTATCTACAAAACCACCATGCCAAAGTAATGAAACTATCAAAGATGATTTCATGCAGTTTGAAAAAAAATAAACAATTGGTCAGTACACCTAGTCAAGCTAATAAATTGGAATTTGTCTCCATTCCACATGGATCAGAGACTGTTAAATTTTCTCAAGATATCCATAATTCAACTAATCGGGCTATACATGACTAGCATGAAATTATCTTCAATCCTGTCCTTCATGTAGGACCTGTTCAACATGATGGTATCGCTGATGAAAAATGCTATAAACAAGGGAGGATGGTTCAGAAGCCTGAGTTTCAAATTGCACCTTCAAAGTCTGTGTATGATAACCCTGTTCATGAGGAAAGGATCTTACAGGAATCCAATATGAGCAAACACACAGACAAGCCCATAAGTATTGTTGATATAAAAGATGCACATGCTGATGGATCTTCCATTAAACCTGTGGAAGGTCATGTTCTTCCTGACAATCCCTGGGCTGAAACACCTAATGATATCACACATAGAAACATATCCATCAAAATTGAAAGAAAATAAACCAACCACACATACAAGTGAAGCTTGTTAGATAAGGACTGAAACTTAAAACTATTTTTATATATACCTATTTGATTCTGTAGAAAGGAGCAAGGTGACTATCAAAACTTCCAATCCACAACCTAAAAAAAACAAGAAATGAATAAGAAATGAGCAAAACTTCCATAACTATTGTTCCTCTATTGAAGTTCATACCGACAGTACCTTTGGCAGCAGCGGCGACTGGCAGAGGAGCGTCGATGGCGAGAGGAGCAGTAACAGGGATGGATGGCGATAGCAGGTTAGGGAGGAGAAAAGGAGAGGAACGACGACAAGGATGAGTGAGCGTGGGTGAGAGGAGCAGCGACGGTGAGAGAAGATTAGGGAGCCACGACGACGAGAATGGGTTAGGGCGCAGAAAGGCAGAATCACGGTAGAGGCAGTGTTGTGGAGCAATCGTGGTGGCGACACGCGATGTAGGCCGGCGGCAGCACAGGTATGCGTGAGAGTGGATGAGAGAAGCGGCGACGGCGAGAGCAGATTAGGGATGAAAAAGGGAGAGGAGCGACGAGAGCAAATTAGGGAGGAGGAAGGGAGAGGAGTGGCGACGACGAGAGGGAGGCGAAAGGGAGAGAAGCGGTGACGACGAGAAGAGAAAGGGAGAGGAGCGGCGCTTGAGTTCGGGTGAGCGGCGGGACAGCGAGAACAGGAAAGAAAGAAAGAAATCGGCGCGGTGATGAGGGATTAGCGTTAGGTTAGAGTAGGGAAAAACAAAAAGATGCAAAATAGGCTTAATTAAGTTATTATTAGAATGGTATATGGAGTATATAGTGACATTAATGTAATCTATCACTATATATTATCTAAAATGATATTTTTATATTTAAAATAAATTTTTTTTTGATAAATGTCATTAAAAATTATTTATAGTGACATTTAAAATTAAATGTCACGAATAAAGTGTCGTGATATATTATATTTCTAGTAGTGTCAAAGAGGAAAATAGTCGGCTACGAAGAGATGCAGAGGGGAAAAGGGGCGGCTGCAGAAAGGAAACAGACACAAGAGGGAGGAAGTTGGGTTAATGTAAAAATAAAAAGTAATTAATATTTATGATATTTATAAAATATGTCATTATAGATAGTCTAATCTGATATTTTATTTTTAAAATCAATGAGTGTCGTTATAAAATATTTATAAGTACATATTTTAATAAGTGTCATCAAGAAAGTGTCATTATAAGCCTTATTTCTAGTAGTAATATTCAAGATAATTTGAGACAAATACTTTTTTACCGTCTTATTTGAATGTCTTATATAATTATATTTTTAACCGTTTTTATTATGTGTCTTATTTAGTTGAATTTGAGACAAAATCTTAAATACTGTCTTAAAATTAATGTCTCCATGTAAAATTTTGAGACGTCTATTATTACTGTCTTAATTACTTAGTATTTGAGACGAATTTTGTGTCTGTCTTAAAATATTTGTCTCAAAAGCCTAGTTTTCTAGTAGTGCGCGGCCACAGCCTTTCCTCCGCGGCCACAGCCGCCGCCGGCAGCCACCGCTACCTTCCCCCGCGGCCACAGCCGCCGCCGGCAGCCACCGCTGCCTTCCCGCGGCCACAGCCGCCGCCAACAGCCGCAGCCTCCCCCTCTCGCATCTACTGCCGCTGTCTTTAGTGGATATCGTCACCTTCCAGATAGCCGCAGCTCGGTACTATTTGGGTTATTCCGGCCATCGCGCCGAGGTTGGGTTCGGCCATCGAGCCGAGGTTGTTCCGGCCATTGAGTCGTTGGGTTTTACTCTGTGCATCTCTCTTATGATTACGAGCTATCTGTGTTATCCGGCCTGCGTGCCGCGTATCGGCTTGCGAGCCATTATGTCACAGCCTACTTGCCGCATTCCGGATCTAGGCTGCATCGGATTCCGTGCCGCCACCATTAGATTTGACTTCTCAGCGGGTTCACACCCATCTACTTGTCACGACCGCGACGACTTGATCAGCACCACGACCAGCTCACTCATCCATCCGAGGGCGCCCTCCTGGGCCAGGGTACGTTCTTGTACCTTTTCTGCATTTAGTTAATTATTCTGCTATACTATTATGTGGTTACTCATACATTTGTGGGATTCGCCTCGAGCACCGAGGTACCGGAGACCGGGGGAACCCGGTCGCTGGATACAGGTACAGTTGACCGGAGGAGGACTTCAGACGACTTGGTCAACGCAGCGGACAGATCATCAACCGGGTCATGGGGATGCGGTCAACCTTCCAGACACGTCACACCGGCAGGTTCGTTTTCTCAGCTTCCAGACAGGATCAATATCCTTGTGTAGAAAATATTTTATTTCTTCTTAAATCAATTTAATAATTTAGTGAAATTTTTTTACAGCCTTGATTATATCTATTTTATAGCTATGAATTTTTTTGAATTTTTCTATAATTAAAAATATTTTTTAAAAATATTTTTTCCAAAATAGTTTATAAATTATAAAAATTTAAATTCTCGAACTTTAAACTTAATGATTTTTTTGGATGATAATCATCTTATTTTTATCCCTTAGACTTAGTTTTAATTTTATTTTAAGTTATTTTCATATATAGCATACCCTATTTTTAATGTGATCAAAGGGGGAGATTTAGAGATTAAGTTTAGGGGAGGGTACATTTTTTTGAAAATCATATACTTGCTATTTTTTTTAATTGGTTTTGGTTTATCTTAACTTAACTTGGGATTGCTCACATCAAAATGGAGGAGATTGTACGTACTCCGTAGTAGTTTTGATGTGATCAACCAAGTCAAGTTAGGTTCTATTATGGTTTGATGCTCTGTGTCTAAGTGTGCAGGAATTTAGGAGCATAGGAGGTCAAGCGAAAGATGCGGCTAGCGAGAAGGACGACACGGAAGAGAGTCTACGGGCTCGATGCGTCCGAAGGATGAGGCGCTACGAAAGAGTACGCTAGTAGACAAGAATGAGGTGCGCGACGTTTCCGAGGGATGAGAAGTCGAAGTAGAAAGTTGCTCGAGAAGACCTGAAAATAGGTTTGGGTGAGCCCTATTCCGGATGGCCGAAATCACCCAAGCGAGTGAAGTCGGAGTGGAAGACCCAGACAAAAAGTCAACTTTAGGTTGACCGAAGTCCGGGCGCTCGGACCGGCTTGGTCCAGCCGGGGTGCCTTGGCGACGCGCCCTTGTGCGAAAGTGGCCTAAGCGCCCGGCGCACGGTCAAGAGATTTTATCCAGATCCATTGTGGCGCGATCCATTGCGACGTGGATAAAGTTTTATCCATGTCCAAGTGCTTGGAACCCTTTCAAGCGCTCTGATTAGGGCTATAAATACAACCCAATATTTGAAAACATTCTACTTTCAGTTTAGTTTTATATTTGAGTACTTTAACTGTTATAAAAGGTTTCTCCGCCTGAAGGAGACTTTAATGAGCTTTCTGTAGGACCGTTAGTTTCGATAGAGGGGGGGGTGAATATCGATTCGAAAATATTGAGTAAAAATACGCAGCGGAAAAGTAAATGAACACAGTTGTTTTTACTTCGTTCGGAGCCTGTGACGACTCCTACTCGAAGGTCCGTGGTCCTTGACCACTTTCGTTGGGCAATCACTAGCAATTCGAATATAATTACAAGATGAATACAGGAAAAGCTAATGAAACAAAGTAATACCGACAAGGAAATTAACTAAAAACCGAAGGAGCACTTTATCGGAGCTTTGTTGGCGTCGCAGCAGAGCAGCAGGACCAGCAGTAGAAGAGTTCTCAGATTGATGATTGATTATTTGAAGCTCCTGCCTGGGGCTTCTTTTATATGTTGCTCCGGGCGCCTGGATTCCTTCCGGGCGCCTGGAATGTGACGTAGCTGCTCAAACCGTGATGCTCCACGTGGCGACGACTTGGCTGGATATAATTTGCTTTCCGGGTGCCCGGACCTCCGGGCGCCCGGATCCCCTCCGGGCGCCCGAACCACCTTGTTCCAGAAAACTCCCTTTTCCTGCAAAACAAAGTTAGTCCGAGGCAATATATATATCCTGCAACATAGATTGTTAGCACATTTTATAATAGTATGAATTAGAACAAATAGTATGACTTAGATTCCGTCTTTCCGAGACCGGAATCTAGTCACGATCTCGACTTAGATATCCGAAATGGATCTAAGCCGGATCGAAGCCTAATGTTCCCTTCCCGGGAACGCGTCCTCGCAGTCACTCCCCTCCAGTGACTTACCTCACTTACCTGCCAGACGTCCGGTCAGCCCGTCGACCCGTCTGGACTTCTCGCCAAGCGTCCGGTCAGCCCGTCGACCCGCTTGGACTTCTCGCCAAGCGTCCGGTCAGCCCGTCGACCCACTTGGACTTCTCGCCAGCTATCCGGTCAGCCCGTCGACCTAGCTGGACTTCGTGCCAAGCGTCTGGTCAGCCCGTCGACCCGCTTGGACTTCTCGCCAGCTATCCGGTCAGCCCGTCGACCTAGCTGAACTTCGTGCCAGACATCCGGTCAGCTCGTCGACCTGTCTGGACTTCTCCTGCACACTCGATCAAAGTGTCAGACAACAACGAAACTAACTTAACCTATTTGTCATTCATCAAAACCTGGGTTAAATCGTTAGTGCTAACCGCACCAACACTTTCAACGTCTTAGATTAGCAATCTTCTGATTGCAAACCAAATAAAATCTCTGTGCCTCTTTCTCTTGCTAATTTGCTTGTTATTTCTTTTCTGTACAAAATGTTTATGTTGATAAAGCTATAAGTCGAGAAAGGTGTTCATTTTTTTTATTTCAGACTATTCACCCTCTCTAGCCGACCGCAAGGGACCAACATCTTATTCCAAAAATACCTTTGAATTCAGTACTATTGTAGAAGTTACTGACTAGCTTCTACAACGTGTAGAACCTAACTGATAGCTGTTACATGTTATAAAAGTTGCATGCTAGTTTCTACACGTTTGATCATGATTAGATTATATTCATTTAAAATGTAACGAATATCATGAAGTCCTCATTATTTGATTTGCTCATTGAAATGTTGTTTAATCAAGTTATCACTCAGAAAATTAAAATAAAAATAATATAAAATCATAAAATAAAAATAATATAAAATCATCATTGTAGAAGCTAGTATCTAGTTTTTTCATGGCTGAATGCTCGATAATGTATTTGTTGAAGTTACTTACTAACTGTTTACACGTTGTAGAAGTTAAATGTTAACTTCTACCCGTTGTAGAAACTAAATGTTGGGTTTTACAATTGTAAAAACCAATTGTTAGCTTTTACATGATCAAATGATCCAATAATATAAGAATGTTTTGGATACATCACTTAAAAAAAATATAGATGATACTCATTTGATTTTTTTTAAGAAAAAGATACATCCATATGACAAAAACGTAAATGATGGACAACATTTTTGCCTTTCCAACAAAATAACATGTCCGGCCGAGTCTTGCGTAGCTCATCCTGAGTATTCGATTCCTCCCATCCCATCCCATCCCATCCCCGCCTCTGTCATTTAACACAGAGGAGACTTTTGATCAAACACCGGGAGACATTTTAACAATAACGAAATATGTTGAAATTTCTCTATGCCTAAACCTCCACCCTCCTATTTTCTATCAACTGAGTTCAGATCTTTTATTATTATATATTTAAGTATAGTTTACTATATATAAGTTTTTATTTCAATTCTGCAAAAATAATTTTTTATTCCGTAATCGCAAGGAATGCTGCACCATCCCAACAGCTCGAGTTTGTATTTTCTAGATCAAACGACGCACTTGAAATTATGAAATTCTTAAAAGATGTATCTAGCTTTTTGATTTTTTTTAATAGATATTTATTTTTTATTTTACTCCTCTCAACAATAACTGTCAATTACTGGACTACATTCAAATAACATCATCACGTGACGTTGGATTTCAAAAAAACATAACATTCCCACATCACAAAATAACATCATTTATAATGTTACATTTTAAAAATCAATACTACTATAATATTGATTTACAGAATATAACACCTATTAAATTTAAGATTAATACATATCAAAATGGTATTAATTTTTAAAAACATCACTGCACCATGATGATATTATTTGAAATCCATATGCCCTCGAATATGATTGAATTAATTAATACAGAGTAAAATTACTATCATAGTTCGAATTTCGATAAAGTTGAGAAAAAAAAAATCCTCCGTACAAATTAACTATAACTTTCTAATTTACTTCCTCACAAATGATCATGAGACCAATCATATGAAGCCACCGGGATAACAGATTCCAAATCCAAATGATTTTTAAAAATCAATAGTATTATTCTTTGGAATTCAATAGTATATGGTGTTGCTCTTCGAATGCAATAGCACACTAATTGACGGAGGGAATAAAATAAAAAATAAATATGTACTTTAGAAATTGAATGCATCCTTTGATAATTTCATAAGAAATTTGAAAGTTAAACGTGCCTTTTGATAATTTCATAACTTTAATTTGCACTTTCATCAATTGTTATATTTCCTAGGAGACGAAGACACTACAGAACGAGTCAAAGTTGGTGTCAGGGCGGAAAGGACTCGATCACGATCACTCTGTTCGTTGCATCGGCCCCTGCCATGAGTTCTTTAGGATTTCCAACAGATCCAAACAATTAAATTAATTGATTAACTCACTCCGCTTAAGTGAAGATGGAGACTGATTTCATTAGGTAGGACACTGAAGTGGATGGAATCGATGGATAAGCCTGGGAGTAAATTAGTCTGGATGGACACATCGAGTGTTGTTGGCAGGTTACGTATGTACAAGCCTTATGACATTCACTGGTAAATACGACATCAAGTATTTCACACCGGTTCTTGTTGGCCATCTGAAATTTCATGTGAGATCATTTTCATCCAAAGTTTCCTTATCCTCGTCTTTCTCAAGACGACTTCAATGATTACAGATAGTATAGTGGAAATCTAAAACCACATAGGTACTCTAGTGTAGCCAAATAGAGGGGAAACATATATTACCACATGATCAAGATGTGCAATTGGACTTGATTGAGCAAGTCGTTTAATCTCTTCTATGTCACCTTCTTCATATGCAGATAGCAATTTCCTCGCACAACGACCTTGGTCACTGCTTAAAAATGCACCAACTCTGGAAAGAGATGATGTTGCAGCAGCATTAGTTGATCAACGATCATGAGAACAATTGCATGTGAAAATGTTTAGTTCAATACATTGTCAACATAGAGCGATGAAAGTCAGGGATCATGGCTAAGGAACGTTGAGGAAGTTGTGGCATGTTTACTTCAATGGCTGAGAAAGGCAAACAGGCAGAGTTCTCCAGTAAATATACAAGTGGGAACCCTAAATAGGGAAGGTTTATTTTTCAGGGACAAGGATTGGAGTGGCCGTAGCAGCTCAAATTTTATTTGAGGCGTCCTAAAAGATTAGCAGCTACAGGTGCAGGAACTGCATATTATAAACATAGCAACTACCATGTTAGTAACCACATTAAAGTGGCTTACAACAAAAGAAATACTTAAAGCAATGATGGTTCTCTTCCTGGAGCCAGAGAGTACCTCAGACTCCAGAGATTTACCAAATCTCTCCAGCTTTGAAGTAAGTCCAGTTTATCCATTTCCTTCTCTCTTAAAATAACTCCATGTCTTTTAATCCAGAGAGCATAGTGCCAGGCTTGTATACCAGCATTTAACCACATCTTAGAGGCCTCCTCTCCAATTACTTGGAAGAGAACTTGATGCTCAACCATACCACTGAACTTGAATTTGTGTTACTTTAATGATATCCCAATCGGCATGCCACTTTATAATCAAAAGAAGTTCTCACGCAATTTCAATTTCCGCATATGCCCCACCACATAGAAGATGCAAAGCAAATAAAGTAGTGGCACACTGCTTGTCCACCAGACTGTAGTATTCACACAATCTCTCAATATCATCCAAGTTAAGAAATTTGCATTTTTAGGGGTCATACAATTCAAACAACTTTACACAGCCCCATCCTGAATCCCTAGGTTAATCAGAAAATCACAAGCTGATGCAGTTGAGAACTTGCCATCCAGGTTCCATCTCCAAATGAAACTATCTTCATTTTTGTGGCAGTATCATCCCCAACCTCTCATGCAGTTGAGTTAAATCTCTAATCCTAAGTAGTCTGATGAAATTCAACCCCAAGAAAGATGCTTATCTAAGCAGATAGAGAACAGTTCAGGTAATACAATCCCATCCTGCCATCTAAGGTGCCATAGTATTTCTTTACTACTACACAAGCTTGAGTTGTGATATTACTTATTGTAACAAACATCTCGCACCTTGAAAAACTCCTTCCATGAGAAGGATCATCTATTGTCTGTGGTCATATTCATCCAGTTTGAAGTGTTGGATATTGGGGCCTTAAATGGACCAAAACGATTTAGAGGAAGGAAGCCATCAATTGTTGAAAGTCGTAATTGACTTCAAAATTGAAATCTACGATTCGCGTAGATAGATTTAGACTATTAATTTGCTCAAAACCGATTAAGGGTGAATGAGAAATTAATGTTTAAAGTCAACCCAAAATAACATTTGTTATTCATTAATAAAGTGCATAGGAGAATAGTCCCACATCGGAAATTCTTGATGTGTATTCTCTACTTATTAATGAAGATGTGTTAATGGAGTTAACACAAAAAATAAAAGGACAGGTGACCCCTTAGCCCAGGGCGAGCAGGTGCTCGCACCTGTGAGCCCGCCACCCGCCACGTGCGCACGTGCGCACGTGCGCAATGGGCGCTTTGTAGGCGCACTTTGCACTTCGTGGCCTCGTGGGCAAAGGGAGATGACTGGACAGTTGACTTAGGGAATGGATGGCTACCGTTGATCAACGTTGATCAAATAGATATGATGGATCGCTTGTGATGCGATCTAGTGTGTTGGATCGCAAAGAGTAACGATCTGACGGCCTGGGATGAGACTTGATCTGAAGCATCGAATCAATGGATCCAGATCCGATGGCTGATGACAATAGGCGGGATCTGAGGGTCACAACTCCTCAGATCTGATGGATGAGATTGAAGTGGGCTTGGTGAAGGGTTACAACCCTTCAGAATAGATGATCTAGATCGATCCAGCCCACAACCTCTTCGTTCAGTATAAATAGAACCCTCCAGATGATGGAAGACTCACTCAATCTTCTCTTCTCTTCCTCAAGCATTCATCTCATCTTGTGCATTCAAGAGTCCAAGAAGTCTACTAAAAGGTTCGCTGGTCTTGGAAGTCGGAGTGCTACGATTCCGAGACGTTCGTCGTCGTTGTATCTTGGGAACGAATTGCAACAATCCGTTAAGCACCGTAGCGGAGCAATATCGTTTACGGAGATAGTGTCGAACACTAGCCTCGATGATCAGTTTGCATACTCCAGAAGCTACCCGGAGACAACAGTCGTAAACGATAATTCCTGCAAACTGATATGGCTACCAACGACATTCCGACGGCCGTTCCGACCGCCATTCCGACAACCATTCCGCACGGAGAAAAGCCGGAGAAATTCACCGGAACCGACTTCAAAAGATGGCAACAGAAGATGTTGTTTTATCTAACAACGCTAAACCTTGTACGGTTTTTGCACGAAGACACGCCAGCCGCTACGGAAGGAAGTAAGGCTGCTAGCGATGCGTGGTCTCATGGAGATTTTCTGTGCCGCAATTATATACTCAACGCCTTGGACAACACGTTATATAACGTATATTGTTCTTTGGAGACGGCAAAATCTTTGTGGGAATCCCTTGAGAAGAAATACAAGACCGAAAATGCTGGATTGAAGAAATTCATCGTCGGTCGATTTCTGGATTTCAAGATGGTGGACTCAAAAAGCGTCTCATCTCAAGTCCAAGATATGCAATTAATAATGCATGATCTGGACGCCGAAGGCATGAAGCTGAACGAGACATTCGCAGTTGCTGCGGTAATTGAGAAGCTCCCTCCGTCATGGAAGGATTTCAAGAATTACCTAAAGCACAAGCAAAAGGAAATAGGGTTGCAAGACCTGATCCTGAGGCTACGAATAGAAGAGGATAATCGAAAGTTATCCGACTCCAGAGGAACCAAGCGGACTATAGACGAAATGTACGCCAAAAAGCCGAAGCAGTTCAAAAGGAAGGCTCAAGCAAAGAAGTTCAAAGGCTCCTGCTACAACTGTGGAAAGGCAGGACACCTATCCAAGGACTGCAGACGCCCAAAGAAGCCAACCAAGGGGCCAAAGGATGTTGCGAATCATGTCGCAACCTCTCTTGAGGACTTGGATCTCACTGCGGTTGTATTTGAAGCCAACTTGGTGGATACCAACCCGAAGCAGTGGTTCATTGATACTGGAGCAACTCGTCATATCTGTTCCGATAAAACGATGTTCTCCAAGTATACTCCGATAAATGGCAGGAAGCTCTATATGGGTAATTCCACGACGTCGCCAATTGTTGGACTCGGAAAAGTTGTTCTGAAGATGACGTCCGGAAAGGAGCTAACACTCATTGATGTACTCCATGTTCCCGACATCAGTAAGAACCTAGTTTCTGGAGCGGCATTGGTCAAGGCCGAATTTAGGCTAGTGTTCCAGTCAGACAACTTTGTAATAACGAAGAATGGTGTCTTCGTAGGAAAGGGGTACCTAGAAAAGGGTCTATTCAAAATGGTTGTAATACCTGTACTCCGAAATTTTGATGGTAATAAAATAAATGCTTCCAGCTATGTTGTTGAGTGTTTTAATTTATGGCATGATCTACTCGGACATGTGAATAATAATACTCTCAAACGTCTCGTCAAATTAAATTTATTACCAAACGTCAATGTTGACGGAACACTCAAATGTGAAGTGTGCGTGGAAGCGAAAATGACGAAACTACCTTTTCATTTGGTGGAAAGGACGACAACTCCTCTAGAGTTAATACATAGTGATCTATGTGACTTGAAATTTGTGCAAACTAGAGGAGGTAAAAAATATTTTATTACTTTTATCGATGACTGCACAAAGTTCTGTTATGTCTTTCTTTTAAGAAGTAAAGACGAAGCCCTAGAGGCGTTCAGAACCTATAAAACAGAAGTTGAAAACCAACTTGATAAACGAATTAAAATAATTCGAAGCGATAGAGGTGGAGAATATGGTGCACCGTTTGATGAATTTTGTACAGAATCTGGCATTATCCATCAAACAACGACACCTTACTCACCTCAATCAAACGGTGTTGCCGAACGTAAAAATCGGACACTAAAAGAAATGATGAATGCCTTGTTGATAAATTCAGGTTTACCTCAAAACTTGTGGGGGGAAGCAATATTATCGGCAAATCACATTCTCAACAGAATCCCTCATAAGAAAAATGATAAAACTCCATATGAACTATGGAAAGGCCGCAAGCCATCGTACAAATACCTGAAAGTGTGGGGGTGCTTGGCAAAGGTCGAAGTACCTAAACTAAAGCAAGTAAAGATCGGACCTAAAACGTTTGATGCGATATTTGTCGGATATGCCCATAATAGTAGTGCATATCGTTTCCTAGTTCACAAATCAGATATTCCTGATATACATGTGGGAACAACCATAGAATCTCGAAATGCGATATTCTTTGAAAACGTATTCCCAAATAAAAAGGGAAACGTTGAAAGTGATAACAACGGAAGTTCAAACAAAAATGACGTTACCGAACTTAGCTGTTATAAAAGGACTATTGACGATCAAAGTGAAGAGTCACGTCGTAGCAAACGGGCTAGAGTTGAGAAATCGTTCGGGCCAGATTTCATGACTTTCATGTCAGAAATGGAACCAAGAACATTAAGTGAAGCTCTCTCTAGACCCGATGCTCCAATGTGGAAAGAAGCTGTCAATAGTGAAATTGAGTCTATCATGAATAATCATACTTGGGAATTAGTAGACCTTCCTTCAGTTAATAAACCATTAGGTTGTAAGTGGATACTAAAACGTAAGTATAAAGCTGATGGATAAATTGACAAGTATAAGGCCAGACTTGTAGCCAAGGGGTACAAGCAAGAGGAAGGCCTTAATTACTTCGATACATACTCACCGGTGACAAGGATTACGTCCATACGAGTGCTAATAGCCATTGCAGCACTGTATGACCTTGAAATACATCAAATGGATGTTAAGACTGCATTCTTAAATGGTGAGTTGGAAGAAGAAATTTATATGGAGCAACCCGAAGGGTTCATGGCTCCTGGAAATGAGAAAAAGGTGTGTCGACTTGTTAAGTCGTTGTACGGACTTAAGCAAGCGCCTAAACAATGACACGAAAAATTTGACAAAGTAATGCTGTCAAACGAATTCAGAATAAATGAATGTGACAAATGCATTTATGTCAAAAACACACCTGAAGGCTATGTAATTATCTGTCTATACGTAGACGACATGCTAATAATGGGCAGTAATCATGATGTAATCATGACTACAAAGAAAATGTTGACCAGAAATTTTGATATGAAAGATATGGGTCAAGCAGATGTTATATTGGGAATTAAAATTCTCAGGACATCAGAAGGGATAGTTTTAACACAATCCCATTATGTAGAATCAGTATTGAAAAAATTCAATGCGTACGATCTCTCTACAGTGAAAACACCTATGGATCTAAGTCAACACTTAGCGAAAAACCATGGTGAGACCATATCGTAGTTGGAATATTCTCGAATAATAGGCAGTTTGATGTATCTCACAAACTGCACACGTCCGGATATTGCCTGTACGGTCAACAAACTGAGTCGTTTTACGAGTAATCCAAACGACACTCATTGGAAAGCATTGATGCGAGTTCTCAGATATTTGAAATATACTATGAACTATGGATTACATTATGGAAAATATCCCGCTGTATTGGAAGGATATTGTGATGCTAATTGGATATCAGATACAAAAGACTCCAAATCCACTAGTGGATATGTATTCATGATCGGTGGGGGAGCAGTATCTTGGAAATCGACTAAGCAGACTTGCATTGCTCGGTCAACTATGGAATCAGAGTTTATAGCACTAGACAAAGCGGTGAGGAAGTTGAATGGTTGCGGAATTTCTTGGAAGATATTCCTAGTGGGTGAAACATGTGCCTGCCGTACTAATCCATTGTGATAGTCAATCGACGATTGGAAGGGCACAGAGTAATATGTATAATGGGAAGTCACGACATATACGTCGTAGACATAATACCATTAGGCAGTTGATCTTGAATGGAGTGATTGCAATCGACTATGTTAACTCCAAAGATAATTTGGCAGATCCTCTAACGAAGGGGTTGAGTCGAGATCAAGTATACTGCTCATCAAGAGGAATGTGATTAAAAATCTACAACTGAAAACGACTGTAGCGGTAACCCAACCTTGTTGACTGGAGATCCCAAGATTTGGTTCAATGGGACAACAAAGTTACAAAAGTTGTGGTCCAGCACATTAGATAGTTTATCTCTATCCCAATCCTAGGATGAATTTGTGCTGTCCTACCTCATGTAGTGAGGTTAAGCTTATGCTTTTAGTGACTTCTATACCTGATAAGGTGGAGTATGGTAGGATACTCTTGATAGAAGTGTCACCTATGTGAGTGTGAAGACAAGCCGCTTCAATGAAACACTCATGAATCCAAGATGGTATCCATGGCCGAAACGGAACCAACCATGAGAACCTAAAGTAGGTGAGATAGATCTCTGTGTGGGTGTTATTGTCTAAGTATACACCAACAGCTGAGCAGTTCAAGACATCACGTTCACTGTGCAGCCTAGTATACTCGATAGCATTTCACTACGGAAGGTTCAAAGCCACAAGCTACCTCTCCCGATGCAGTGACTTATCGATTGGACTCTTGTAAAATGTCAGCATGCATACACGCATTGCATTAATTTCCATTCATGTGGGGGATTGTTGGATATTGGGGCCTTAAATGGACCAAAACGATTTAGAGGAAGGAAGCCATCAATTGTTGAAAGTCGTAATTGACTTCAAAATTGAAATCTACGATTCGCGTAGATAGATTTAGACTATTAATTTGCTCAAAACCGATTAAGGGTGAATGAGAAATTAATGTTTAAAGTCAACCCAAAATAACATTTGTTATTCATTAATAAAGTGCATAGGAGAATAGTCCCACATCGGAAATTCTCGATGTGTATTCTCTACTTATTAATGAAGATGTGTTAATGGAGTTAACACAAAAAATAAAAGGACAGGTGACCCCTTAGCCCAGGGCGAGCAGGTGCTCGCACCTGTGAGCCCGCCACCCGCCACGTGCGCACGTGCGCAATGGGCGCTTTGTAGGCGCACTTTGCACTTCGCACGTACGCATCGTCGCGAGGAGCTTAAATTTATGCTCCAGGTGACATTGCAGTGCCTGCGTGGCACTTGGGTGACGTGTCAGGCTCTTACCTGACGTGGCAGTGCCTATGCGGCATCCTCGTGGGCAAAGGGAGATGACTGGACAGTTGACTTAGGGAATGGATGGCTACCGTTGATCAACGTTGATCAAATAGATATGATGGATCGCTTGTGATGCGATCTAGAGTGTTGGATCGCAAAGAGTAACGATCTGACGGCCTGGGATGAGACTTGATCTGAAGCATCGAATCAATGGATCCAGATCCGATGACTGATGACAATAGGCGGGATCTGAGGGTCACAACTCCTCAAATCTGATGGATGAGATTGAAGTGGGCTTGGTGAAGGGTTACAACCCTTCAGAATAGATGATCTAGATCGATCCAGCCCAAGGAACACATCCACTCACCCAAAGGACACTCAACCTCTTCGTTCAGTATAAATAGAACCCTCCAGATGATGGAAGACTCACTCAATCTTCTCTTCTCTTCCTCAAGCATTCATCTCATCTTGTGCGTTCAAGAGTCCAAGAAGTCTACTAAAAGGTTCGCTGGTCTCGGAAGTCGGAGTGCTACGATTCCGAGACGTTCGTCGTCGTTGTATCTTGGGAACGAATTGCAACAATCTGTTAAGCACCGTAGCGGAGCAATATCGTTTACGGAGATAGTGTCGAACACTAGCCTCGACGATCAGTTTGCATACTCCAGAAGCTACCTGGAGACAACATGAAGTTCCTAAGTTTGTTCTTTTGAGGATTCTCACCCAAAACCACATCCACCTTGTTTACCCAAGCCCATCATCATCTGCATTGCGGTGCACAATTAAAGACTTTTGAGAATAATTACACACAATCCTCTAAACCTGGTGGCTTGCAGACCATGTCCAGGAAGCCAGGCATCTTACCACCTTCTTCTCCACACAATCGGTTGCCAAAAGGAACTTCTAAGATCAAATATGGAATTGTGTAGACCATAGCTGGATACAAAGTGACTGAAGTTAAGGTACAGTTTAACAATGCCCCCCCCCCCCCCCCCCCCCCCTTCTTGGGATTCTCCTAAGTAATGAAATTGAAGACTTGTCGGAATTAATTTTGGATCCACTGTAAAGAGAAAAATTTGCTACTATCACCTTCAAACTATGAATTCCATCTTGGTCAACCATATAAAAGAGAAACAAGTCATCTATGTGTTGGTGCAATCAACCTCTTGTCAAGGTTGACCAGATTAATCAAACTCTGTTAACCAGATTAATCAAACTCTGTTAACCAAGCTCGAACTAACTTGTATTGAGTTTTGATGTTTGAGCAATATGATAGTTGGTTGAGTGAGACATTAGTAAGTCAAGGTTGATCAGATACTTGACGGTGGGGAAGTCCAACTTGACGATGGAGAAGTCTAACTGGGAGTTGATAAGATGAAAGTCCAAGTGGATCACGATTGATTAAACAATTGGCCATCAGAAATCCAACAGGGAGTTGGCATAAGATGAGAAGTCCAAGTGAGTCACAGTTGACCAAACATTTGGCATGCGAAGAGAAGTCCAAGTCGGTCATGAAGGACCGAACACTTGGTATTGTTGGTTGCTACTCGGAAAACCTATAGGTTCCACTGTACAAAAATTTTGTACAAAGGTCTGAACTTTTTCCTAGCTACCATGTGTTCTTTTAAATTAAATTTTGGATCGCCTGCGGAACTTAACACGTTTGATCCAAAACTTAATCTATTTGTTCTTTTAGGTTTTGACTTGGGTCTCCTGCGGAACTTAACACGTTCGACCCAAGTCTCCTTAAGTTATTAATTCCATTAAATATTAATTTCCATAATTGGTTCCCAGTACTGACGTGACGAGGCACATGGCCTTCTTGGATATGGGAGCAACCACCACCGACTAGACAAAACCTTTTATAGAAAGCTAATATTTAATTTCCTAAAATAACTTTAGGTTAACCAAAGAGAACAATCAAATCACAAGGAAAAGATAAAACAAAAGAACACAACATCGAAAAACATATTCGAAATTCTAGAACGTAAGCCTCTTGTATTTGGTATTATTTCCATAAATAACTAGCATGATGCGGAAAGAAAAATTACTAGTTATACCTTGTAGAAAAACCTCTTGATCTTCTACCGTATTCCTCTTCTAACCTCGGACGTTGTGTGGGCAACGATCTTCCGAGACGAGAAACCACCAATTATCTTCTTCTCCTCCTAGCTAGGTTCGGCCAACAAAGAGGAAGCTTCACCAAGGAAGAAAATCAAAACACTAACCAAGCTCCAAGAGATGCTAGCTTTCTCTCCTTCTTCTTCTTCTTCTCCGAGTAGTATCCGGCCACCACAAGAGCTCCAATGGAAGAAGGAGATTCGGCCACCACAAGAGGAAGAGAGGGAGAGGATGGCCGGCCACACCAAGGAACAAAAGAGGGAGAGAAATAATAGATGTTGTGTCTTGTGAAGGCACCCTCACCCCTTCTTTTATATTCCTTGGCCTAGGCAAATTAGGAAATTTAATTACAATAAAATTTTCTTAATTCCCTTGACATGATTTAATTGAGAAAAATAATATTTCCCCAATTAATCTCTAATGGCCGGCCACATCATTGGAGAACAAATTGGACAAGTTTCAATCAACAATTAAAACTTCCTAATTTGTTTCCGGAAATTTTAAAAAATAAAATTTCTCTTTAAAAATCTCTTCATGGTTGACAAAAAGAAATTTCTATAATTTTAATTTTATCAACATGTGAATAATTTTAAAGAGAAAATAAAATATCTCACCAATCTACAAATAAGGAAAAAGATCTAATCTCTTTCTTTAATCTTTTGTAGATCTTTTATAAGAAAGATATTTTAATTTAAATTCTCTTTAATAAATTATTTCTTCCACATAATAAAAATTAAAATTAAAATTCCTTTTAAATTTAATTTGGCCGGCCCCCACTAGCTTGGGTTCAAGCTAGGGCCGGCCACCCAAATTCATACCTAGGCCGGCCCTAGCTTGTTCCCAAGCTAGCTTGGCCGGCCCCTATTGGGTGGGTATAGAAGGTGGGTATAGAACTCTACAAATAAGAGGCTACGATAGGGACCGAGAGGAGGAATTGGTTTTGGTCTCCCGATAAAATTAAGCATCCCGTGTTCGCCTCGAACACACAACTTAATTTTATCAATGATAATTCATTCCACTAGAGAACTATCATCGAACTACCGCACCAATCCCAAATTACATTTTTGGGCTCCTTCTTATTATGAGCGTGTTAGTCTCCCTGTGTTTAAGATATCGAATGTCCACTAATTAAGTGAGTTACTGACAACTCATTTAATTAATATCTAAGTCCAAGAGTAGTACCACTCAACCTTATCATCATGTTGGACTAAGTCCACCTGCAGGGTTTAACATGACAATCCTTATGAGCTCCTCTTGGGGACATTATCAACCTAGTATCTCTAGGACACAGTTTCCTTCTATAATCAACAACACACACTATAAGTGATACCATTTCCCAACTTATCGGGTTTATTGATTCATCGAACTAAATCTCACCCATTGATAAATTAAAGAAATAAATATCAAACATATGTGCTTGGTATTATATTAGGATTAAGAGCACACACTTCCATAATAACTGAGGTCTTTGTTCCTTTATAAAGTCAGTATAAAAGAAACGACCTCTAATGGTCCTACTCAATACACTCTGAGTGTACTAGTATAATTATATAGTCAAGATAAACTAATACCTAATTACACTACGACCTTCTAATGGTTTGTTCCTTTCCATTTTAGTCGTGAGCTACTGTTTATAATTTATAAGTTACTGATAACATCATCTTCTGTATGTGACACCACATACTATGTTATCTACAATATAAATTAAATGAACAACTACAAACAAATGTAGACTATTTGACCAAATGTGATTCTTTATTCATAATGAATGTTTACAAAGCTTAGGCTTTCAGTATACAATCCAACAGGTATGAGATAAGAAGTCCAAGTTGGTTATGGAGAACAGGACACTAAGCATGCAAAGGGAAGTCCAAGTGGTCATGGAGGATAGAACATTTGACATGAAAAGTGAAGTCCAAGTGGGTCATGGAGAACCAAACACTTGACATGTGAAGCGAAGTCCAAGTGGGTTATGAAGCCCCGGACACTTGACAATAAGGGAAGTCCTAATAGGTCATGGTTAATCAGATGTTGGGTATGAGACGAGTAGTCCAAACAAGTCAAGGAAGCAATAACAAAGTCTCGACAAGTCAAAGTTGACCGAATACAACGAAAAGTCTCGGCAGATTAAGATCGATCAAATGTTGAGCAAAGGAATTCTTGGTAGGTTGAGGTGAACCAGATACTAGGCAAGACGAGAATTCAGCCCTGGTAAGGCTGAAATAAAAGCATCTATGATCCTAAAATTGATAGGGTTCAATTGATGGACTACGAATTGATTGCTAGAACAAAGAGTTTGTAACTCAATGCGATTTCAATTGTTCAACTACCAACACTATAGTAGCAAATAGAGAGTTTGGAACTCAATTGTTCAACTCGTGCACTGTTCAAGCGAGCAAAACAAGATCATGGTGTAAAGTGTAGTTTACTTTGTATTTCAATTTTCTCTTTATATATTTGTATTGCTTGTATTTAGTTGGTAAGAATCAAGTTGTAAGCGACTTCTTCGTCTCCTCTAGGTCGCACCGGTCCTAACACTATAAATTGCAATATTTGGGAGTCATGTGTTGCTGCTCTATCTTCTTCCTCTTCGTCCTCCCCCTCAATCAATGATGACTAACACCAATTTGTACAGACACATAGTACACTGATCAACTCCAAAAAATTACTATTTCAGCTAGCCACCAAGACTTGTGGCAGAATGGTATCATAAACCTTAATTAGAAGTACTCTCTCCATCTTCCTCATATTGCAGTATTGAATAGCTTTGGTGATGAATTGCCAAAAGTTACTACCTTTTGGAAGTTTGCATATGATTAGATTTCATGTTTGTAGTTCCTTCCAATTAAAAAAAATGATTGTTCATTTCTTAGTTTCTTCAACTTTGTTTCCTAGTACTATTCAAAATTAATTTTCTAGAGTAACTTTTTATTTGGCATGACTATTCTCTAGTTAATTACTTTTATGATAAATAAGATGCTATTGTCGATCCACAAGAAAACCACCAATATCAAACCCAAACTCAAATAGAGTTCAACAAAGGAATATGATCCATATAGTCAATCTCCAAAGATTGAGTGTTCCACAAATAAGAAGTTATATAGATATCAAGCTCCTAAAAATTCAAATCCAATTGACATTTGAGCAGATTCTAATTTCCAAGCAATCAGAAAATAAAGCCAAAAAGGAATGCACCCTTATGTAAAATTAATTGTTAAATTAAAATCAGAAAACAAATATCATAAATAGTTTGAGCTAGACATCTAAGATTTAAACCACTAGTTGCTATTATTTGCAGAGCTTTTACCATATAAAATTGTATCACAAACATTTGTTTGGGCTGATTAGAAGATTAGACTGCATTGTGCCCCTTCATAGAGTCCCTTTTTAATCCATACAGTATAACTAGATCTTCTCCATTGTTGTGCAATAAATTAGGATGTTACAAACTAGTGACAAGTTATTCACCATATCACTACATTTAATATACAGAAACTGTATAAAATAATGGCTTTGTATATTGTAATGGAATAAAGTTGAGAATATGACACCTTGCATTGACTGTTAACAGCATTGCATTTATCAGCTGCTACACCCCATCGTAAAAGAAGAGTTGCAGAATCTGTATATCTGCCAAAGAAAATCATGAATCAGAGAAGATATGATATCTAACTTAGGCACTTCCTATACAAAATGTATGGAAATTTTACTCAAGCAGAAGTAGAAAGAAAATCTCAACAAAACTACCAGTTCGTGCATGATGGTATTTGTAGTGCATTGTGGAGATTTGTCAACATGAGTTTAATATAATACACTTAAAATTTTCATCACAGGCAAGATAAACATCATCAAATAATTTATATTATAGAATCCTCAACAAAAAAATCAATTGAAACAAGATAGCAGATTGTTAAACCATAAAGATGAAAATTGAGCACTTAGGTCAATTTTTGCTTTTATGGACTTATCAATTTATCAGCCCACAGCTAATGAGTTCAAATATAGTCTCGTGCCCATATTATTGTTCTATAATGTGTAGTCTAACTGCCAATCATGGCAGCACATATACCTTGGCTCTTTGTCTGCATTCCCATGAAATTTAATCCCTGGTTCAAGCTTATCTGACTTGACATTAAAGGACGTTGAGCAATAAATTTACAAAATTGACACTAACTACTTGAGTTTTGGGGATTATGCTATCAGGATTATGATAGTTCAATAATATTGAGAATTGCATTGCAATCCGTTTGATGAAAGGAGATGGTCATTTATGAAAAAAAAATCAAGTTTAAAGAAGAGTATAATGCTGGAAAACCAGAGTAATGCGTGAAAAAAATCAAGTAACAAGAAACAGATAGTGCTGGACAATCAGAATGCTGGAAGAACTTAAAGAAAAATCAAAGAGCCACATGTTGGCCAACATGGGGGGTTTGTAAACCATTTAATGCATGTATTGAGTTCTAGGGAGGTGAAAGAGTTCATTAATAAGTCTAGGAACTTTAAATTTATTGAACTTTAAGTAAGTTTATGTTTTGACAGCAAGGGTTTTTTAAGAAGAAACAAAAATGTCAGTTTAGGTCTGAAGTAACCTCCTATTCTAAGATTTCTTCCTAGAATTATCTTGTTTAAAGATATGGAAGATTTTGAGTTTTGAGGTGTCAATCTGTGGCATCTTTCAGTCCCTCTACTGCTGCATTTCAGGCAAGAGGACAAATCTTCCATCAATTTATCTTCTGGTATCAGAATTTGTTTATTAAAGTTGTGGTTTTACTACCAGTCTCATTCTTCGAGATATTTTATATGCTGAGTGTTGCGCTTCTCTACTGCTGAACTTTGATTTACACCGGTCGTCAACTTGTGTCATGCTCAGGAACCAAAACAAGCAACCACTAATTTAAAAAAAAAATACTGCTCCATCATATACAAAAGCAAAGAATCAGAAAAGTTGTTTATCGTGTAGATTACTGACCCACTAACAAAAAATGTTAACAAGTTGACCATCTCAGGTTTTCACTTGGACCCTACTATGAACCCAAACATGGAAGTTGACTAAGATTTGGTTCATTTGCTATCATTTTTGCCAAAAACTTGATCTCAAGCCATGAGTAGCTGGGAAAGATAATAATCAGGAACTGCAAATTTCACCTACTCCTCAACTAGACTTAAATACTAACTTTCCTGCCTAAACAGGCTTCAATGGGTTGACAGGAGCTCAAACCCAGTTACAGTGGGTTGGGTAGGTTAAGTACCAGAAAAAGTTTGAAGAAATATGATTCTGACCCAACATGAGCAAGACAATCTCAATATGAGAAACATATGACAGAATAAGTAAAGCATGTGCTTGGGAATGAATGTTCATATGGCACATGGAACTAGCCATTGTGGTGAGTCATGAGCACAGCCTTTCATCAATCAATTTCTAATAGACAATACCTTGTACAATACATGCAACTCAAGAATAAAATTTCTACAGAGCCACCATCCATAACATGTTTGTTACTTGAAACAATGAACTAGAGTAGGTGTTGACTGTTAATACCATATTGGCAATGCAATTACACGGCTTTGATATCCATAGTTTGACAATCATGCATGTGCTTAGGCTCTGAGCTCCATGGAGAGAGGAACTCAGAAGTAACTGGACATAATCAGAATATGGAAGTGTGATGGCTGTCTCACTCATCAGTTAAGTCTTACAGAACCTTCTGTAAAACCTACAAAATATTTGCTAAAGTATCAAAATTTAGTTTGCAAACTGCTTAGTAGCCCTCTTAGCCTTTTAGGAAGTTTAAAAAAAACGTGAGCAATCAATAATGAATACTTTAAATGGCAATCTCAATGGCCAGGGGTCGATTCTCAGGAACTGACGACCTAAGATTTACCCCGTCATGCGCCTATGGCCTGTGTACCTGCATGAACCTCCCTCCATATCCGTGGGGCCGGCATTAGGGAGGCCGCTAAGGTAGCGGATCTACCTTTTTTAAATGGCAATCTCAATGTTGAATGGCATAATAGATATGAACCAGATTGTGCACAAACTATTACAAACCACTAACTTTTGCTAATTTGGAAATGCTTTAATGCACGAGAAGCTTGACACATGAAATAGGAAGGATCTAATTGTGAACGTACGTCAATACATATTGTAGTCAAGAACTTCAAATAACTAACCAGGATGTATAATGTAAAGTTCCTCACCTTTCAAGTTTAACATAAGTGCTTGTGTCAGCACGATATAAATCAAAAGCCATTTGCTCTTTCCCACCTTCCTATAGAATTTCACAAGAGTCAATATACAACCGAACAGCTCCATCAGGGTTTGTGTCTTCCAAAGCACTGTGGTAAAGCCAATATGTGATAACTCCTATTTAACCGACAACATTGGTCACACCAAGTTGACTCACCTAGCACCCTTTCCTAGAGCATCTGATGCAGGTTGTGATCGTCCACATTTTCTGAATAATTCAGATGCTTTTCTATAAAAGTCAGAAACTTCATTCCACCGACTAAGCTCTTTTGCTAAAGAAGCAGCAGACTCCATATGCTTGGCAGCATCCCAAGGTCTGTAAAGCTAGTAAGGATTACAGCTATCCGTCTTTATCAGAAAATACAAATTATGGATTTTAGCAAATGACAAAGCAAACAAGGATACAAGGAAATCATTTCTTATCCCTTGCAAGCCTTTTCAAAAGCTTCTTTTGCTTTCTCATTTTCTTTCCTGAATCTATAGCCAACAGCTTCAAAAGAATGAAACTAATAAGCAAGCCAAAGAGTTATTACAACTAAAGAGGCAAAAGTAATATTAACCAACCAGCTTGATCATACAATGCAGTAGCATTCTTCCAATCTGCATTCCATCTTATATAACTGAGGTTTGTTCTGCAGTAAAAGAAAACTAGTCTTTGATCTCATTCAAAAATAAGCTTGTATAAAGACACAAGAGGACAGCTCAGCATTTTGGTTGAAAGGTCAACAAAGACTCCCATGGACTTAAAAAAGACTGTTTCTTTTAAAGGACCAGTATATGAATTTCATAATTGAAACGAACACTGGATAGGCTAAGACAAAATGCTAGTCTAGCAATGAAATGAACTTTGTCCATTATCCTAATAAAATCTGAAACAATAATTTGTATGTAAATCAACTTCAAGTCAAACTGGAAGCCGGGCAAGAACTACAGCAGTAGAGACAGATAAAGTCATCCTTGTATAGTTTTGTTCTTGAAGATATAAAGAAATGTTGTATTGGCTGTCATGCTTGTGCAAAAATGCACATAGGATACTAATGGGACATGCTAAAAAATTCGAGCATTCTAAAACAATACAAGGTGCCATGTGGCAAATGTTTCAACATATGTCAATGCATGATCTTACAAGCATGCATGCTAGACAAGTAGATAGTCTTAAAATTTGCTTAACCTCTATGAACCCTCCATTCTACCTCGGAAGAGGGAGGGACGGAGGGGAAAAGGGAAGGAGAAGGTCTAATTGAGTTAAGAACTTCTTTTGAAGAGATCCAAATAAGAGTAATATTCTTTTCCAATTAAAGTACCCCCAGTAAGACCTTCTGGCATCAGTGTTCTATGTAAGACTTTTCCAAAGGTAAGTTCTTCTGAGTTAGATATAAGAGCTCCCGATAAGATTCTCTTTCCATAGTAGAAAAAATCTCCAAAACCGACTCTCTCCTTGAGAGTAATAGCTCCAGGTAGTCTCTCCTTCGAAGGTAAGAACTCTCAGAAAGGCTCCCTATATAATGTAAGGACCCCATGACTTACCTTTTGGGGTAAGCAATACAAGAGTCTCTTTGCAAATTATGCTCCAGGTAAGACTCCCTCCCCGAGGTGAGACATTCCAATGCAAGAGCTCCAAATAAGATTCTCTCATACCAAGGTAAAAAGCTCCAAGTATGACTCTTGCTGAGTTTAAAGCATCTCAATAAGACATTTGGTAAGAGCTCCAAGAACAACTCTCCCCTAAAGGTAAGAACTTTAGGTCAGAATCTCTCTTTAAGGCAAGACTTTTTAAGGTAAGAACTCCAAATGTGATGCTCCTATTCAGGCCAGAGTTTTGGATAACCCTCTTTCTCTCTTAGATAGAACCTTTTGAGTTAAAACCCTCTCCATGGTGAGATATTGTGAAGTAAGATTCTCTGTCTAAGATAAGACCTTATGAGGTAAGATTATCTGTATGGTAAGATTCATTCAAGATAAGAAATTCTGCTAGGTAAGACTCCAAAGCAAGAACAACTGCAAGTAAAACACTTACGCCGAGTAGAACATCTGAGGTAATTGCATTTCCAGCTCCTCAAGTTCAACCTCCAATATCTAAGACTAACTTCAGTAGGAGCGTATACCTGCTGAGCACATTCATGCTGCATTTATGGTCACAAATTTACAACTTTGACCCAATAAATTCTCATTCCAATCTTAATCAAATGGCTCCATCCATCTGATCTACACTGAACAGAACAAAAAAATCCTTGACTTTTTCAGCTATATCTTTTATATTATATTACTGAACTAATATTCTAACAAAAATTTAGGATGAAACGCCGAAGAATAGCATCTAAGTTTAACCCAAAAATGCATGCCTACATTATCGATATCTTCTGCTCTAAAAAAAAAATATATATCTCCCTTGATTGGGTTTGTACAGAAGACAACACAACTCTTTTTTAATAACCAGTTTAAAACGAATATTGCCTTTACAAGATTGAGGAACAACTGGAAGACGATGGTATTATACTAGCACATCCAAATTTTGAATTTGTTAAAACACAGCCCATTATTCATCTGAAATGCATCAATATCGATGACTACTAATAATACCCATCCACAAAATCCACGAAAAGTCAACTAAAACAAAAATGCCCGACAAAGAGACAACTACCCTGATATGGATCCAAGAAGGCAACTTCGTCTACCACACAATAACAGTTTACAGGCACAGAAGAATCAATGTCGAGGAACCAAACAAAATGAAATCGCTACAACGGGAAAAGGGCAAGTGAAGAAAGCGAGAGAACGTCAAGAAAATTAACTGAAAGGAGGAGAAATGGCGTGCTGAATAGATGACAGATTAACTGCAAGAAGATTTTAGATTGAAGTAGGAGTTATAAATGGGAGTGAAAATCCATACTTAGAGAGCGTCCGAAAAAATCCTTTTATATACCATCTCTAATAATCCATACTCAAGAACGTCAGCTGTTAAAAATTATCAAGTAAAAGAATATATCTTCTAAGAGGCGTATAGTCCGAGTAATCTTTTATGATCATGTGCATCATTTTTATAACTCACATCATTAATAAAGTGATCGAAAAAATATACCAGTGGATTAATGAAGAATATAGTCAGCTTCGCTTTTGAATGTCCATGTAATAACAAAAGAATATTCTTTGATAATCAATTATTATTTTTTGATAGACTATTGTGATTCTCGGATAATACGAAACTTGGAGATATTTCAACTGGATATTCAACCAACCGAGTGTACAAATAAAAACAAAGTACTGAGTATGGTAGGGTGTTCAGCTTTAAGGGCTACCCTGATATATGTCATGTGATGCAGGAGACCTGATTATGAAGTAATGGAAAACCAAGTCCCCTAAATATGGACGGTTCTTATAACCGACCGACCATTTGCAGGGATACTTATTTCTGAAGAATGGGAAACTGAGCCCCGAGAGGCCTAACCGATTCTTTCAGCCAATCATCTTTGTATTGGGAGGCTTGTCCCTGAAGTGATATCTGAGCTCTAGGAATCCAATTAGGTTTCTTCTGAGATTTACCTTATATATTTGCTCGACGGATAAGGATATTAAGCCTTATCACTCTAGTCAGCTGTATACCCGATCACCTATGTACAAAGGACGAGAGAATGAATAGTGAAAGCACATATATTTGACTGGTTGTATGTTAGGTTGCACTCTGAGAATGAAAAGCTGGATCACTAAGACCTAGACGAATATATTCCTGGACGTCCTTGTGACAAACCGATCCTTTATTAAACCCGAGCGACACGGGAACAATCAGTTATATGCTAAGTATCCTAGCATAAGAGCGACACACTATGTCCCTCAGGCTCGGCCGACCCTAGGGCCTATCGTCCTTATAATGGGACCCTTAGCGTTGAGTTAGGAGTCGAGCCCTGTTGAGTGTAACCCTTTGACTGCCACCTCCCCTTGACTTCGACCGCCACCTCATCTTAACTTTGATTGCCCCATCGCCCTGACTTTAACTACCACGTCATGTTGGTGCAGGAAACATCCGACGATCGAACCTGTGTTTTGATTATGTCAAAAGGTCCAACATTAAGTTGTCTTGTTATCTGATAAGTTTGAATGAGATTGCAGGAAAGTCCTAAGTGTACTTAGGCAAAAGTCCTAATTACGGTTATGCAGGTGGAAAACCCTAGGAGCGGTAACCCTAGGTCTTAGGGGGTGGTAATCCTAGGTGAGGAAAAGTCTTAGCTGCGGTTAGGCGGTGGAAAACCCTAGGGGTTGGTAACCCTAGGTCCTAGGGGGTGGTAACCCTAGGTGAGGAAAAGTCTTAGCTGTGGTTAGGCAGGTGGAAAACCCTAGGGGTTGGTAACCCTAGGTCCTAGGGGGTGGTAACCCTAGGCGGAAAGTCTTAGCGGGTCGAGAGCTTCGAGCAAAATCCTAGGGGGTGATAACCTTAGGTTGAAATCCTGGTGTCACGAACCGAGTGGAAGACTGGACAGGTAGTGGAGCAGACGTCCAGCATGAAGACCGGAAGCTTTGGACACTGAGTAAATGTCTAGTTGGTATGGAGGACCAGACTGGCAATAGGTAAATTCTCTTGAGTGGAGTAGGTGAAGACGCATTCTCCGGTGAGGGAACAGTAGGCGTTTATTCGACCTAGAGTTTTCGGAGGGAAATTCAAACTCAGAATTGGATAGTTCGAAGACTGTCAAATACTTTATTTATATCTTTATTATGCTAACTTGGTTTTGCAGGGTATAATTGGTTTCTTGGACTAGCATATTTTACAGAAAGCGAATTGGACACTTTTACCTCGGATGAACAGTACCCGAGGCGCCCTCCATGGAGCTTGGAGGCGCCTTGGGTGCCTTGGCGAAAGCAGCCTCGCAGCAAGGCTCGAGGGCACCCTCTATGGAGCTTGGAGGCGCCCTGGACGCTGGATGGAGGGTGCCCTCTACGGAGCTTGGAGGCGCCCTGGACGTTGGTTGGAGGCACCCTCCATGGAGGTTGGAGGCGCCCTCAGGCAGATAAACAGCGAGTGTTGCGGAGCTTATCAACGCGCCTGACTCGGCAGGTTAGAGGCACCCTCCATGTGGTTGGAGGGGCCCTCAATGGCCTACTTAAGGTTGGTTCGAGCAACAGCTTTGTATAGAACTTGAAATTGCAATCCTTCTTCCGTGTGCTGCTTAAAGAACGATCCGACAAAGCTGTAACTTGACTCTGACGACCAGAAGCTTCAAAATTTCTATTCTTAGTTGTCAGTATAATTTTCATTACTACAGTTAGTCTTTGTACTTGTAAATTCTGCGAATTGATAGTGATTGCCCAAAGTAAACACTCAACGAGTGTGAACCTTGGAGTAGGAGTCGCCACAGGCTTCGAACCAAGTAAAAGAAACAGTGTTAGCAATGCTTTTAGTTCTTTCTTTATTTCCGCTGCGTATTGACTTTGTGTTTTCCGAAAGGAAATGAATTAGCTACGAGCGCTATTCACCCCCTCTAGAGCTTTCGATCCTACAATTGGTATCAGAGCGGGGTCGCTTCGAATTGGTGAAACCACCATTCAAGCAATTTTTCGTGGTAATTTTCAATTTTTTGGAGTCGATCGAAATCATTAAAATTGCCGCATTCCGATTTGGTTTTATCACAATCGAGCTTTTCCTCGAAGTTGGTGCAACACCACTCGAGTTTGCATATTAATTTCTTAATCCCGCACTACTAATCCAAGACCAAGTCTTGGAACAAAGTTTCTTATTTTTGTGTGCGAGATTTTTTTTTGCTATAATGGCCCAACAAGAAAGCTACAGCATAGCCCGCCCTGCTGCTCTTCCCTGGCTAAGACTTTGGCTACTGGAAGGGCCGAATGGAGTCCTACCTCCAAACCCAATTCGAGATGTGGATGATCATCAAAACCGACATCTCACTCCCACTCGGCGGCACAGGAAACCAGTATCATGAGAGAACTGGGATGCAAGTCTAATAAAGAAGGTCGAGATCAATGCCAAAGCAACATGCACTCTTCAATGTGGTCTAACAAAAGAGGAGCTGAACCGAGTTGGTCCATTCTCAAGTGCCAAAGACTTATGGGAGAAGCTAGTTGAGCTGCATGAAGGGACCTCCGATACTAAAGTAAGTAAAAGAGATCTAATTCTAAATAAATTATATAACATAAAATTGTAAGATGGTGAATCAGCAAGTTAGTTGCATGCACGCATCCAAGACCTCCTCAACGGCCTCCACGTAATAGGACAGAAGGTGGAGAATCGAGACGTTATCAGATATGCATTAAATGCATTTCCTAAGAACACCTTGTGGGCATCAATGGTGGATGCTTACAACGTATCTAAGGATTTGTCGTTAATTAAATTAGATGAATTGTTTTCGGAATTTAAATTACATGAACAGATTAATATACACTCGGTCGAGAAAGGTATTGCTTTGATTGTAGGTACAAGAAGAACACGAGAACCAAAAGTGAAGCGCAAAATCGAACCCAAGTCTGAAGAAGAATCAGACTCAGAAGACGACGAAATTACCACCGAGATCATAAAACTAGTACAGGAGACGTGCAAAAAGAAGAAGGTGACTCAATCGAATATGAAGATCAAGACTGGAGTTACATGCTACGACTACAACCAAAAGGAACACTACAAGCCGGAGTGTCCAAACCAGAAGCAACGAAGAAGGAAGGTGTTGAAGGCAACGTGGTCCGAGTCATCAGAAGAGTCCGATGAGGAAGAACACAAGCAAGTAAGCTACCTTGCTCTACCGGTACAAGCGTATGTTGTCGAAATTGAGTCCGAGTGTGATATGATATTGAGAGTGAATCAGAAACTGAGTCCAAGCGAAGCCACGGATCCGTATCCATCTCCTAAGGGCCCAACCCCACTGTAAGCTCTCTAATTTCTAGTACTAACATAGATAATTTATAAAATTTAGTTTCATACTTATTAAAGAAATTTGCTAAATCCAATGTCCGGGTCAAGTCACTCCAAAAGGAGGTAACAATTCTTAAGGAGGAGACTAACCTAAGTTCTTTGATTGAGCCAGTTTAAAATGGAAGTTCAACCCAAGTCCAACAACTTGAGGAAGAAAATTCCAATTTGCAAACTCAAGTTAAAGAACTCAAGGACACGTTGGAACGGTTTACCTTGGGTTCTAAGAATCTTGATCTAGTTCTTGGAAAACAAAGAGCCATTTACAATAGATCCGAACTTGGATTTAAGCCTAAACACAAATTCAGATCTTATTTGTCATTAGTAAATCGATCAAATAGAAAATTAGTTTAAGCATGGGTCCCCAAGTCGAACATGATTAATCAAGTTGGACTTAGTCATTACCTTGATAGACCTTATCGAGGCTATGCTCCAGGAGGAGCCAATAAAAAGACCACTTTTTATCATAAAATAGAATTGTATGATGTTTGATTTACTGCTTTTAATTATGCATACTTAGACTAGGATAGATAAGGACCTAGGCGTGATTTACACTTGATTAGTTAGACTTAGGGGTTTCAAAAAGAAAATTAAATATCAAATTTCTTTGAAAGGCTTTATCTAGAAATGGTGGATGATCCCATACCCAAGAAGGCCTAGTGCCTCACCACAACTTGGAAGCCAATCATTGAAATGAATATTTAATTGACTGATTGTAAAACCTGAGTCTAACTCAATTGTAAATTAATCCTTAGATTGTAATCTAAATTGAAGATAACATTAACTATCTCACAAAATCCTTAAGGTTCCCTGATTGATAATTTAGAAAAAAGAGTGAGATGGATCTAGATTTAAAATTTAAAACAGTTAACCAAATTCAAATTAATTAATTCAATTAAGTTAAATTATTTTTTTTTTAAAAAATTAACGTCATAATGTTAATCTTAATTTTAAAATATTATTATTTTTTAAAATTTTAAATTATTTTCAAATCATAATTAACCTTAAAAAGCTAATTAATTTTCAAACTTAATTGATTTTTAATATATCTTCAATATTTTAAATGTTTACTCATATTTTAAAATTTAAAAGTCAAACTTATATTTTAGATCACAATATCAATATTTTTAAATATTGATAAAATTAAAATAAAGTTAACTCCATCTCACACACACTCATAAGCTGAACATGTTTGATAACCTAGAATGAGTGAAATGGAAACTTAAGAAAATAAATAATAACCTTTATGTTTTTTTTACATGCTTGGACTCTAGGACCTTCAAATATTTTTTTTAACATTAATTAAGGGGGAGTGCAAAGAAATTAATTTTTATTTTGTTAGAGACATTGTTTTTTAAAGTTAAACTTTTCGAAAGTTCAAAATATTTCTGAAAAAGGAAGTTCATTTTTTTTGAAAAAAAACTAAGTATTTTTAAAGTTAAGTTTTTATCAAAATATTTTTAAAGTTAAATTTGTTTTATCAAAATATTTGTAAAAGCTAAGCTTTTATGATTTTTTTTTAAAAGGGCTAAGCACTTAACTAATTTTTTAACAAATTTTTAAGCTTCATTTTAAGTTAAGTACTTCTAACTAAGTTTTTTTTAAAAACCTTTATTCTTAAAGCTAAGTACTAAATTTATCAAAGTCTTTTGAAAACTAAGTTTTTAATCAACTTCTTTTGAAAGCTAAGAACTTGACCAAACAATTATTTTCAAAGTTTAGCTAAGCCTTTGTTAAAATCTAAGTATTTTCAAAGCAAAAAATCTAGCTAAAGTTTTTTCAAAAAGCTATGACAGTTTCAAAACTTAAGGTTATCTAATTTTTTTAAGAATTTCTAATTTAGTTAAGCAATTTTAAGAAATTATTTTTAAAGCTAAATTTCGCTAAATGCTACCCTTCAGAGGGACCTAAAGCTATAAAGAATGAGTTTTTTTTTTTAAACTTCTCTCTACTTAGTATTATTTTTTATTTATGTCAAAGGGGGAGAGAAAAGTCAAAGTTAAGAATTTAAATAAGTTAAGAATTTAAACATAATGAAAGGAAGAGCATAAGGTTTTTTTTTTCAAATTAGTGCATTCATGCTCATGATACTTATGTTTAAATTTCCTTATTTATTGTTATGTTTTACTTAACTTTGAACTGTGTTGCCATAATAAAAAAGGGGGAGATTGTTAGTGCGGAAAGCATCCGACGATCGAACCTGTGTTTTGATTATGCCAAAGGGTTCAAAGTTAAGTTGTCTTGTTATCTGATGAGTTTAAATGAGATTGCAGGAAATTCCTAAGTGTACTTAGGCAAAAGTCCTAGCTGTGGTTAGGCAGGTGAAAAACTCTAGGGGGTGGTAACTCTAGGTCCTAGGGGGTGATAACCCTAGGTGAGGAAAAGTCCTAGCTGCGGTTAGACAGGTGGAAAACCCTAGGGGTTGGTAACCCTAGGTCCTAGGGGTGGTAACCCTAGGTCCTAGGGGTGGTAACCCTAAGTGGAAAGTCTTGGCAGGTCGAGAGCTTCGGGTAAAATCCTAGGGGGTGGTAACCTTAGGTTGAAATCCTGGTGTCACGAACCGGGTGGAAGACTGGACGGGTCGTGGAGCGGACGTCCAGCATGAAGACCGGAAGCTTTGGACGCTGAGCAAAAGTCCAGTTGGTCTGGAGGACTGGACTGGCAACAGGTAAACTCTCCTGAGTGGAGTAGGTGAGGACGCGTTCCCCGGTGAGGGAACAGTAGGCGTTGGTTCGACCTAAGATTTTCGAAGGGAAATTCAAACTCAGAATCAGACGGTCCGAAGATTGTCAAATACTTTATTTATGTCTTTATTGTGCTAACTTGGTTTTGTAAGGTATGGTTGGTTTCTTGGACTAACATATTTTGCAGGAAGCGAATTAAACACTTTTGCCTCAGATGAATAATACTCGAGGCGCCCTCCATGGAGCTGTTGGTTGCTACTCGGAAAATCTAATGGTTCCACTGTACAAAAATTTTGTACAAAGGTCTGAACCTTTTCCTAGTTACCATGTGTTCTTTTAAATTAAACTCGGATCGCCTGCGGAACTTAACACGTTTGATCCTAAGTTTAATTTATTTGTTCTTTTAGGTTTAGACTCGGATCTCCTGCGGAACTTAACACGTTTGATCCAAATCACCTAGGTTATTAATTTCATTAAATATTAGTTTCCAAAATTGGCTCCCAGTACTGACGTGGCGAGGCACATGACCTTCTTAGATATGAGAACAACCACCACCGACTAGACAAAGCCTTTTAAGGAAAGTTAATATTTAATTTCCTTAAATAACTTTAGGTCAACCGAAAAGAACAATCAAATCACAAGGAAAAGAAAAAACAAAAGAACACAACATCGAAAACAAATTCGAAATACTAAAATCGTATGCCTCTTGTATTTAGTATTATTTCCTAAAATAACTAGTATGATGCGGAAAGGAAAATACTAGTTATACCTTTTAGAAAGACCTATTGATCTTCTACCGTATTCCTCTTCTAACCTCGGACATTGTGTGGGCAACGATCTTCCGAGATGAGAAACTACCAAAACACCTTCTTCTCCTTTCTTCAAGTTTCGGCCAAGCACAATGTTTCCAAAAGATGAAGATCTTTTTCCACCAACCAAGCTCCAAGGGATGTAAGCTTTCTCTCCTTCTTCTGCAAGCTAAAATCCGGCCACCACTTGATCTCCAAGGAGGAAGAGAGGTTCGGCCACAAGGATGGAGAGAAGAGAAGGGGAAGGGCCTGCCACACCAAGGAAGAAAAGAGGGAGAAAAATAATAGAGTCGTTCACCCATGAAGGCACCTCTACCCCCTCTTTTATAATCCTTGGTCTTGGCAAATAAGGAAATTTAAATAAAAACTTCCTTAATTCTTTTGCCATGAAAAGGAAAAATTTATTTAATTCAAAATAATTTTTCTCTTCTCAATTTACAATGGCCGGCCATATACAAATCTCCAAGCAAATAAAATTTTAAACACAAATTAAAACTTCCTTATTTGCTTCCGGAAATTTATAAAATTTTTCAATAATTTTTATCCCTTCATTATTGGTTAATAAAAAGGAAATTTTATAAATTAAAATATTTCTTTTAAACATGTGGATAATTTTCCAAAAAGGAAAGTTATCTCTAAAAATTAAAATCTCTTTTCAATATATAAATAAGGAAAGATATCAAATCTTTTCTTAATCTTTTGTAGAAACTAATAAAAGAGAATTTTTAATTTTTAAACTTTCTTTTAAATCATGAACATGATTAAAAAGGAAAGTTTTTACCAAAATTAAAATCAACCTTTTAATCTACAAATAAAGAAAGAGATTTAGCTCTTCTCTTAATCTTTTGTAGAATCTTATAAAAGGAAAGATTTAAATTTTTAAACTCTCTTTTAAATCATGTTATCCACATAAGAAAAATAAAAATCCTTTTATTTTAATTTGGGCCGGCCACACCAAGCTTGAACCCAAGCTAGGGTCGGCTACCTTGAAGCACCCATGAACCAAACTTTGGCCGGCCCTAGCTTGGTCTCCAAGCTAGCTTGGTCGACCCCTATGGGATGGGTAAGAAGGTGGGTATAGGTGGGTATAGTACTCTATAATTAAGAGGCTACGATAGGGACCGAGAGGAGGAATTGGTTTTGGTCTCCCGATAAAATTAAGCATCCCGTGTTCGCCCCGAACACACAACTTAATTTTATCAATAATAATTCATTCCACTAGAGAACTATTATTGAACTACCGCACCAATCCCAAATTACATTTTGAGCTCCTTCTTATTATGAGTGTGTTAGTCTCCCTGTGTTTAAGATGTCGAATGTCCACTAATTAAGTGAGTTACTGACAACTCATTTAATTAATATCTTAGTCCAAGAGTAGTACCACTCAACCTCATCGTCATGTCGGACTAAGTCCACCTGCAGGGTTTAACATGACAATCCTTATGAGCTCCTCTTGGGGACATTCTCAACCTAGATTACTAGGACACAGTTTCCTTCTATAATCAACAACACACATTATAAGTGATATCATTTCCCAACTTATCGGGCTTATTGATTTATCGAACTAAATCTCACCCATTGATAAATTAAAGAAATAAATATCAAATATATGTGCTTGTTATTATATTATGATTAAGAGCACACACTTCCATAATAACTGAGGTCTTTGTTCCTTTATAAAGTCAGTATAAAAGAAACGACCTCTAATGGTTCTACTCAATACACTCTAAGTGTACTAGTGTAATTATATAGTTAAGATAAACTAATACCTAATTACACTACGACCTTCCAATGGTTTGTTCCTTTCCATCTTGGCCTTTTTTATAATTTATAAGGTACTGATAACATGATCCTCTGTGTGTGACACCACACACCATGTTATCTACAATATAAATTAATTGAACAACTACATTTATCATAAATGTAGACATTTGACCAATGTGATTCTTATTTCTAGATAAATATTTATACCAAAATCTAGGCTTTTAGTATACATCCTAACAATCTCCCACTTATACTAAAAGACTAAGCTGCCATATCTGCTGCTATATATCTGAATCCCAACCCTTCAACATGCCCATCAAAAGCTCTTGCCTTAAGGGTCTTAGTGAAAAGATCTATAGGTCATCATCTGATGCAATCTAGGCAGTAACAACTTCTCCTCATTTATACGATTTCTCGTATTGGGTGGTACTTGCGCTCTATTGTGTTTACCTGCCTTATAGACTTATGATTTCTTCGAGTTTGTTACTGTACCAATATCATTACAATGAATTGTAATAATCTTTGGACAAACCAGAAATCATATCTAAGTCCATCTTGAGGTTATTGAGTCATTTAGCTTTTATGGCTACCTCAGAGGCTTGCCATATACTCAGCTTCTATGGTGGAGTCCAGAAAAACACCTATGCTTATCACTCTTCCATAGTTATGACTTTACCTCCTAAAGTAAACACAAAACCCCGATGTTGACTTACTATTGTCCCTTTTCGATTGGATGTTAAAATCCGTGCAACCCACAGGGACCAAATTAACTGCCTTGTAAGCTAGCATATAATCTCTAGTGCCTCTAAGGTACTTCAATATATGCTTTACTGCAGTCCAATGTCCTTGTCCAGGGTTACTTTGATATCTGCTAACTATGCCCTTGGCAAAACAGATTTCTGATCTCGTGCATAACATACATTAGGCTTCCGACAGCTGAAGCATAAAGAACTGCCTTCATTCCCTCTATCTCCTTTGATGTCTTCGGAGACATCTCTTTAGATAAAACTACTCCAAGCCCAAAAGGTAAGAAACCTTTCTTGGAGTTCTGCATGCTTAAAACGAGCAAGGATTTTTTCGATATATGAAGCTTGGGATAAGTAAAATATTATTTTCTTGCGATCCCTTATTACTTTGATCCAAAGAATATATACATTCTCCCAAGTCCTTCATATCAAATTGTTTAGATAACCATACCCTTACTTCTGATAACACTTTGATATTGTTTCCAACTAACAAAAATGTTATCTACGTATAGTACAAGAAATACCACCACATCTCCATCACACTTTTTGTATACACAAGACTTATCCGGTTACTAAATAAATCCAAAGGTCTGGATTACTTTGATAAACCGGATGTTCCAAGACCTTGAAGCTTTGCTTCAGTCCATAGACTGATTGAGCTTGCACACAAGATGCTCTTTGCCCTTTGCAATGAACCCTTCTGGTTGCTTTATATGGATGCTTTCTTCAAGACTTCCATAAAGGAATGCTGTCTTGATATCCACTTGCCAAATAGATAAAAGAATCCAGATAGACTTAAGCATAGCTACCAGTGAAAAAGTTTCCTTTTTCATCAAGCCTTGCTTTGAAAGTTTCCACCTTCCTGTCTATCCATCTTTTCCTATTGTAGACATATTTTCACCCAATGGCTTTTACACCATCTGGTGGTTCTACAAGCTTCTAGATTTGATTAGAATACTTATATTCTAATTCTATATTCATTGCTCTTTGCCAAGATGCTGCATCTTTATTTTGGAGTGCTTCATCATATTTCCGGGATCAGACTCATGTTCATTTGGGATCAAGTCCAAAAACTTTCCCAAAACATGAATCCTTTTGGTTGTTTGACAATCCTCCCACTACAATGATGTACTGTCTATAATTGTGTATCAATTGTGATACGTGTTGCAGTTTCTTGTGATATTTCATCTTGTACAGTTGGTACTAGATTAGACATGTCCTTTATTATTTCCTTAAGAATAAATTTACTTATGGGCACGTGGTTTATTACATAGTCCTTTTCTAAAAATCAATCATTGATGCTAACAATGACCTTCTAATTTTTAAGACTATAAATCTACTTTCATTTCTCTAGCATAACTTACAAACAAGTGAATTCCTGTCCAACTTATCATTGTCTCTCTTCAGCATATGTGCTGGATTACCTGAATCCGAATATGCTTCAAAATAGGCTTATGCATCAATGATTATTACCTGCATCCGAATATGCTGGATTATCATTGTCTCTCTTCAGCATGTTAGTTAGAGCCCTAGAGCCAATCATTTGATGATTGTATGGACTCATTGTATCATATTCTTGTATATTAATAAAGGCATTTGTTTGATTATTATACTTATTTGTATTAGTGCCAAATAAACTAAGTATAATAGCGTCCTTGAGTAGAAGGTTCATACCTATATCAATCGATTAGTTGAATCGATAGTGAGATGATATAGGGAACACTACTCTAAATCATTCCTAGTCGAGTATTAACATTCAGGGACAATGTTAATGCAATAAGACTAGCATGTAGGTCAGCTCGATGACTTGATCTCACAAGTCATGGATATAGAGATATCAAGCTGACACATGGGTATACATTGGAGAATGTATACTGAATGACCCGCCATGAGAAAGTATCATGGATCGTTATATGAGTGTCATATACTTTCTCATGTGACTATTAGTATGACTATTAGTCCTTAGACCTGAAGTCACCATGGATCCCTATATAAGGAGTTATGTACTTTGGTTTCGTCAAACGTCACCCGTAACTGGGTGGACTATAAAGGCGATTACTAGGTATATAACGAATTATGTAGAGGGATGTGAGTGATGTAGATGGGATCTATCCCTCCCATATGACGGGAGCGACATCGGTATTCTTGATAGAGTGAGACCACTAAGTGCATGACCATGCCCAAATGAGTCAACATTAGATGTTGAGCTCATTTGATCGAGTGAGTCTACTTGGAGTTCAAGATTTAGATTGATTAGAGGATGACACGGTCTATGCTTCACATTGATCAATCTAGATGTCTAGGATAGAGGGAAAATGTCACATATTGTGAGGAGTCACAATTAGTAGTCACAAGGTGATGTTGGATCTCAACATTCTTGTAACTTGGGTAGTAATGATGTGTTGCTAGATACCGCTTATTACTTATGATCCTAAATGGGTTTAGGGCATTGCCAACATTACAAGAACCTATAGGGTCACACACTAAGGACAATTAGATGGAGATTTGGTTCATACGATGAACCAAGAGGATTAGATTCATTTGATGAATCAAATTGGATTAAGAGTAATCCAAATTGGGCTACTTGAGTTAGACTCAAGTTGATTCATGTATTTAATGAGTCTAATTTAGATTATGACTCATTAGATCAATTTAATTTAATGAATTAGATTCATTATATTAAGTTGGCTTGAATCAAATGGTTAGATTAGATCAACTATGAGAGAGATTGAGTCAAGTTTGACTTGACTAGAGAGGAAGAGGAAGAGTCAAGTTTGACTTGACTCTTTGCCACATCATGAGTGAGGTGGCAAGATGTGGACCAATAGTGTTGCTCCACATCATCTTGCTTTGCCACCTCATGGAGGTTACAAGCCTCCATTGCATTTAATGTGAGTTAGCCACATTAAATGAGTGGAGGTTACTCATTTGCCACATCATTGTGAAGTGGCAAGATGTGGACCAATGGTAATGGTCCACATCTTCATGATGTGCCACATCATAGGAGTTACAAAACACCTCTTAATGGCTTCACATTAATTATGATTAATGTGGAATGGGAGTTACACTCCATGGAGTGGCCGGCCACACAAAAGTGGTGAATGAAATTTGATTTTATTCAAGTGTGCATTATTCTTCCTTCTTCCTCAAGCTCTCCCTCTCCTCCTTACTTGGCCGAATCTTACCAAGGTGCTAGCACACCTTTGTGTGAGGTTTTCTCCACCTACGTGTCCGTGTTGATACTTCTAGAGGACCGACGCTTGACGGTCTAGAGATCCGGCAATTCCTTGGACGAGCGGGAACTCGAAAGGGCACGCTTCAAGGTATACTTCTTAACACATAGATTTAGGAGTAGATCTAAAGTTTTAAAACCTCGTACTCGTAATTTTCGTTCGGTTTTCCTTGCACGGATCTACGGCTTTAGGTGATTCGGGGTTTCCGCGACGCGAAAAGCGGTTTTCGCGGCCCGAAAGACCCAACAGACATGTCCTTTATTATTTCCTTAAGAATAAATTTACTTATGGGCACGTGGTTTATTACATAGTCCTTTTCTAAAAATCAATCATTGATGCTAACAATGACCTTCTAATTTTTAAGACTATAAACCTACTTTCATTTCTCTAGGATAACTTACAAACAAGTGAATTCCTCTCCAACTTAGCATTGTCTCTCTTCAGCATATGTGCTGGATTACCTGAATCCGAATATGCTTCAAAATAGGCTTATGCCTATTTAGCAATTCTATATGAGTAGAGAGTTCTGACTTTGGAAGTTACTATGTTGACTTCTGTTTCCAAAGTATATCCTTAAAATGAATTTGGTAATTTTCCAAATAACTCATCATCAATCTACTTATTTCCATAAGAGTCTTATACCTTCCTTTTTCTACACCATTCTGTAGGGGTGTACCAGGTGCAGTTAGTTTGGATTGAATCCCTACTTTTGATAAGTGACTCCTAAATTCTCCCAAGAGGTACTTGCCACTACGATCTCACCGTATTGTCTTGATACTTTTACTTTGACGTTTCTCCGCATCAGCCTTGTACTCTTTGAACTAATCAAAGTACTTAGTCTTGCGACACATTAAGTAAATGTATTTGTATCTTGAATAGTTATCTATAAAATAGATGAAATATTCGATACTACCTCTTGCCTGGATAGTCATAGGATCACACAAATCAGAATGAACCAATTCCAACATATCTTTGGCTCTATACCCCTTAGACTTAAAAGCTTCTTGGTTATTTTTCCTTCCAAGTAAGACTCGCAGGTTGGAAAGATTTCCACTACTAATGAACCCCAAAAGTTCATCAGCTACCAATGAATCCTACTTAAGTTAATATAACCTAGCTTTAGATGCCAAAGATATAATTGGTTCATTTCCGAAGGTTGCTTTCTCTTAAAGTTAGAAGATGTGTTACTAATTTCCACTTGTTGCATCGTGAGAGTTATTGGATTTATAAATTGCCAACCAACGTACCAGAACAGATAACTTCCCTCTTTTTCTTAATAACAACTTTGTTATTAAAAGAGGCAGAATATCAAGTTCTTTGAATAGTTTAGAAACTGAAAACTAGTTCTTTCTAAACTTGGTACATAAAGACAATTACTCAAAATCCATGTTTTATTTTTATCAAAGGATAAACATCTCCCACTGCAACAGCTGCCACTTTTACAGCAGTGCCCATGTGGACGGTGTTTTTATTTTCATTTAGTTGTCGGGTTTCCTGGAACCCTGCAATGAATTGCGGATATGATTAATGACATCTGTATCTACACTCCAGGTTCTGGTAGATAACACCACTAAACATGTTTCAACTAATGAATTAAATACACCTATATTGTTCTTAGTTCTAAGAAGACAGTCAACCTTAATGTCCAAGTCCTATTTCCAATCATTACAATTGGGACTACTAAGTCTTTCTTATAGTATAACAACTAGGGGATTGCCAAACATTTTAAATCCTAAGAATCACAAAAATATTTGGTCAAGATCAATTCCTTAAAATCCCCATGAATTTTGTATGCCACGATAGTGTGGACGTATACAAAATCAAAGAAGAGATTTTATCCATTAATTTTATTATCTCGTCAACTTTACTTAATATTTGATCTTTCTTTGATCAAATATTTGGTCAAAACTTTTGAATTTAAAATAACATTGATTCCTCAAACAATATTATTTAAATTCACCAACACCTCAAACACCGTGAATTTTGCATGCCACGATAGTGTGGACGTATACAAAATTTAAACATTTGTAAGAGGAGGGGTTTACCCATTAATTATCTTGTCAATAAATCTTTATGACAAATAAAATTACCTCAAACACCATGAATTTTGTATGCCACGATAGTGTGGACGTATACAAAATCAAACATTTGTAAGAGGGGTTTTTAATTTTATTATCTTGTCAACTTATTTATTTGACAAATCAATAGTTGGTTTTCTTCAGTCACACAAATAATAGCAGTGACTCCGATGGGGAGGATACTATTAGACGTGCCTAAGTGTATACCATTACTTGACACTAAGTCCGTTAATAAGATTGTGTCCCTTCCGATGGGGAAGATCACACGCTCTTAATTAACTTCCTATAGTCATCCAAAATGGAAGTTTAAGCTAGTGATCCGCAAACAAGCTCATCCGATATGGAGAAAGGCACTCAGAGCCAACGCGCAAGCTTGTTGCATTACTTATAAACCAGTAATGGAGACCGTGGAATTTATTTAAAAATAAATCCCTCTCCCACTTAGTTATTTAAAGTGAGGAATTTTGACTATGCTAGCCTACTTAGCATGCATACTAACAAGCACACACAACACAACATAAAAAGCAATAAATAGAAAAACTAATTTTCAACTATTATGGCTTTTATCTATTGCTGTCCTCCGTGTGTCGCCAACCCTAGCTGCTGCCATCGTCTAGTTGTCGCATCCATCTTGCTCCTTGTTCCGCTGCGCCTCTGATCCTCAAAAGGTTCCACGCCTTACAAGATTCGATCTGCAACATAAATAGAATTTTACATTTTTCGATCCTATATTCCTCGAAGGAATGTACATGTAAACTAGATCGAACATAAAATAAAATTTACATCCATCGATCCTATATTCCATAAAAGGAATGTACATGTAACTAGATCAAAAAATAAAATCCTAATAAAACTAAATATAGCTCCTGCTGTATTTTATAATACAATCATGCACACAATAAAATGCCCTTGACATGTCCAAGGGTCCAATCACACACATAATAACTATAAGCCATAATAGTTGGATCCTGCATCCACAAAGTTAGCACATCCTACTATTATCCTGCCTAAATTATGTATGACATGTGAATAATTAAACTAATACCAAATACACAAAGGCAAAACTCTAGCTCTGATACCAATTGTTGGTTGCTACTCGGAAAATCTAATGGTTCCACTGTACAAAAATTTTGTACAAAGGTCTGAACCTTTTCCTAGTTACCATGTGTTCTTTTAAATTAAACTCGGATCGCCTGCGGAACTTAACACGTTTGATCCTAAGTTTAATTTATTTGTTCTTTTAGGTTTAGACTCGGATCTCCTGCAGAACTTAACACGTTTGATCCAAATCACCTAGGTTATTAATTTCATTAAATATTAGTTTCCAAAATTGGCTCCCAGTACTGACGTGGCGAGGCACATGGCCTTCTTGGATATGGGAACAACCACCACCGACTAGACAAAGCCTTTTAAGAAAAGTTAATATTTAATTTCCTTAAATAACTTTAAGTCAACCGAAAAGAACAATCAAATCACAAGGAAAAGAAAAAACAAAAGAACACAACATCGAAAACAAATTCGAAATACTAAAATCGTATGCCTCTTGTATTTAGTATTATTTCCTAAAATAACTAGTATGATGCGGAAAGGAAAATACTAGTTATACCTTTTAGAAAGACCTCTTGATCTTCTACCGTATTCCTCTTCTAACCTCGGACGTTGTGTGGGCAACGATCTTCCGAGATGAGAAACCACCAAAACACCTTCTTCTCCTTTCTTCAAGTTTTGGCCAAGCACAATGCTTCCAAAAGATGAAGATCTTTTTCCACCAACCAAGCTCCAAGGGATGTAAGCTTTCTCTCCTTCTTCTGCAAGCTAAAATCCGGCCACCACTTGATCTCCAAGGAGGAAGAGAGGTTCGGCCACAAGGATGGAGAGAAGAGAAGGGGAAGGGCCGGCCACACCAAGGAAGAAAAGAGGGAGAAAAATAATAGAGTCATTCACCCATGAAGGCACCTCTACCCCCTCTTTTATAATCCTTGGTCTTGGCAAATAAGGAAATTTAAATAAAAACTTCCTTAATTCTTTTGCCATGAAAAGGAAAAATTTATTTAATTAAAAATAATTTTTCTCTTCTCAATTTACAATGGCCGGCCATATACAAATCTCCAAGCAAATAAAATTTTAAACACAAATTAAAACTTCCTTATTTGCTTCCGGAAATTTATAAAATTTTTCAATAATTTTTATCCCTTCATCATTGGTTAATAAAAAGGAAATTTTATAAATTAAAATCTTTCTTTTAAACATGTGGATAATTTTCCAAAAAGGAAAGTTATCTCTAAAAATTAAAATATCTTTTCAATCTACAAATAAGGAAAGATATCAAATCTTTTCTTAATCTTTTGTAGAAACTAATAAAAGAGAATTTTTAATTTTTAAACTTTCTTTTAAATCATGAACATGATTAAAAAGGAAAGTTTTTACCAAAATTAAAATCAACCTTTTAATCTACAAATAAGGAAAGAGATTTAGCTCTTCTCTTAATCTTTTGTAGAATCTTATAAAAGGAAAGATTTAAATTTTTAAACTCTCTTTTAAATCATGTTATCCACATAAGAAAAATAAAAATCCTTTTATTTTAATTTGGGCCAGCCACACCAAGCTTGTACCCAAGCTAGGGCCGGCCACCTTGAAGCACCCATGAACCAAACTTTGGCCGACCCTAGCTTGGTCTCCAAGCTAGCTTGGCCGGCCCCTATGGGATGGGTAAGAAGGTGGGTATAGGTGGGTATAGTACTCTATAATTAAGAGGCTACGATAGGGACCGAGAGGAGGAATTGGTTTTGGTCTCCCGATAAAATTAAGCATCCCGTGTTCGCCCCGAACACACAACTTAATTTTATCAATAATAATTCATTCCACTAGAGAACTATTATTGAACTACCGCACCAATCCCAAATTACATTTTGAGCTCCTTCTTATTATGAGTGTGTTAGTCTCCCTGTGTTTAAGATGTCGAATGTCCACTAATTAAGTGAGTTACTGCCAACTCATTTAATTAATATCTTAGTCCAAGAGTAGTACCACTCAACCTCATCGTCATGTCGGACTAAGTCCACCTGCAGGGTTTAACATGACAATCCTTATGAGCTCCTCTTGGGGACATTCTCAACCTAGATTACTAGGACACAGTTTCCTTCTATAATCAACAACACACTATAAGTGATATCATTTCCCAACTTATCGGGCTTATTGATTTATCGAACTAAATCTCACCCATTGATAAATTAAAGAAATAAATATCAAATATATGTGCTTGTTATTATATTATGATTAAGAGCACACACTTCTATAATAACTGAGGTCTTTGTTCCTTTATAAAGTCAGTATAAAAGAAACGACCTCAAATGGTCCTACTCAATACACTCTAAGTGTACTAGTGTAATTATATAGTTAAGATAAACTAATACCTAATTACACTACGACCTTCCAATGGTTTGTTCCTTTCCATCTTGGTCGTGAGCTACTGTTTATAATTTATAAGGTACTGATAACATGATCCTCTGTGTGTGACACCACACACCATGTTATCTACAATATAAATTAATTGAACAACTACATTTATCATAAATGTAGACATTTGACCAATGTGATTCTTATTTCTAGATAAATGTTTATACCAAAAGCTAGGCTTTTAGTATACATCCTAACAGGAGCATGGAGGCGCCTCAGGTACCTTGGCGGAAGCAGCCTCGCGGCAAGGTGCGAGGGTGGCCTCCATGGAGCTTGGAGGCGCCCTCCATAGAGGTTGGAGGCGCCCTCAGGCGGATAAACAGTGAGCGTTGCAGAGCTTATCAATACGGCTGAATCAACGGGTTAGAGGCGCCCTCAACGACCTACTTAAGGCTGGTTCGAGTAGCAGCTTTGTACAGAACTTGAAATTGCAATCAATCTTCCGTGTGCTGCTCAAAGAATGATCCGACAAAGCCGTAACTCGACTCCGATGACCAGAAGCTTCAAAATTTCTATTCTTAGTTGACGGTATAATTTTCTAGAGGGGGGGGATGAATAGCGCTCGCGGCTATTTCATTTTTCGAATCGCAAAACTATCAGAGTAATTGAAACGCAGCGGAATAAAATAAAGAAACACAAACAGAAAGACATAGAGAATTTTACTTCGTTCAGAGCCTTGATCGACTCCTACTCGAAGGCCCGCGATCCTTGATCGCTTTGCGTGGGAAACAACTATAAGCTCGATAAAAGGATTACAAGATGAAGTACAAGTAAATGCAAAAACTAATTATACCGATGATAAGAATAGAATCTCGGAGCTTCGGGTCGTCGTAAACTTGTAGCAGCACTTTCGGGCGTCTTTCAGAGCAGCACGTTGGAGACAGAAGACTTGGAAAATTGTTGATTTGAGCTGCTGGTCGAGATCCCTTATAAAGGGTGTTCAAGGCGCCTTCTACTGTTCACCAAGGCGCCTTGAATGAGCCGAGTCAGCCGCGGAGATAAGTACTGAACTGGTCGAACCTTATCAGGTTCAAGGCGCCTCTAACCTCTCTAAGGCGCCTCCAAGCTTGCTTCGCAGCCAGCTCAGGTTTTGCACCCGAGGCGCCTCCAAGCTCCATGGAGGCACCTCGGACACTGTTCATCCGAGGTTAACCTTTACACTTTGGTCCTTGCAAGATACATTAGTCCCAAATATACCTTGCAGCACAAAGTTAGCACATAAAACATAATAGCTGTTATAATGACAGTCTTCGGACTGTCCGAGTCTGACTTCGGATTTTCGACCGGAAACCCTAGGTCGACCCGACGCCTACTGTTCCCTCTACGGGGAACGCGTCCTCACCTACTCCACTCAGGAGATTTACCTGTTGCCAGTGCGATCCTCCAGATCGACTGGACTTTTACTCAGCACTCGACGCTTCCAGACTTTCTGCTGGACATCCGCTTCCTGGCTAGTCCAGTCTTTCACCTAGTTCGTGACACTAGGACTTTTCACCTAGGGTTACCACCCCCTAGGACTTTTGCCTGAAGCCATCGACCTGCCAAGACTTTTCGCATAGGGTTACCTCCCCCTATGACCTAGGGTTACCACCCCCTAGGGTTTTTCCCTTTGCCTAACCGCAGCTAGGACTTTCCTGAAATACTCAATCAGACTTGTTAGATCACAAGGTACTTTAACTTTGAATCCTTTGCCATTATCAAAACACGAGTTTGATCGTCGGATGCTTCCCGCATCAACAATCTCCCCCTTTTTGATTATGGCAACTCGAATTCAAAGTTAAGTAAACAGATATCAAACAACAAATATTTAAAGCAAGCTTAGCAAATTATTTTGCTAAGGTAAACTTTATGAATTTAAAGTATAGGCTCCCCCTTAAATATTCATTTTAAGTTTGAAGTATTTGAGTTTAAGTATTTGAATTTGCTACTCTCCCCCTTAGCCATATATCAAAAATAAGCAAAAATAGTCAATTTGCTACTCTCCCCCTTAGCCCAAGAGCAAGTATTGGATTTTGAAAGATATAGCTTAGAGAAAAAAAAACTTAGCTTAATTTTAAACAATACTTATTAAATTTTAGGAGGAGGGAGCAGAGTAGCTAAAAATTTGGTTTAGGAAGTCAGTTGGTCCTTAAGTCCAAGTATGAGTCAAGTTTAATAGATTGACTTTTAAGAGGTATCAGAGCCCTAAAGATCAAAACATGCTTAACCAGACAACTGAGTGTCCTTTACCAACTGTCTAACCTTTAGCTACTTGCTGATTGCCTACAGGGCAATAGCTTTCACATGGTTAGTCAAGTTAAGTCAATTTGGTCCAGTTAGATTTGACTAGAGCTGGAAGACTTGACTTGATTGATGTATATTGCGTGTTTAACGCCCAGACTCATATTGATGCACAGATATAAGCATTCTTGAGTCCAGACTGTACCCTATGCATCTCACACCGTTCTAAGCCTTTCAAACATAATCAAGGTATACCTAGGTGTTTGTGAGATGCTCTGGCTTAATTCTAGGGGAACAAGATTTCTAGGGGGAAAGCTTAGGCTAAGTCCAACTTTTGAAAAGTCTAATAAATTGGAATTTTGAAAACTATTTTCCTAGATTTTGAAAAAAAACAAGATAAAAAAACGAGACACCTACTCTACCCAACACATTCCTATTTGCCTTCTAAGTGCACTGAACTCAAGTTCAGGTAAGGGTTTTGTAAAGATGTTAGCTAGGTTTGATTTGGACTCAACATGGTTGAGTGCAATTTCACCTTTAGCTACGTGATCCCTTACAAAATGATGTTTTACTTCTATGTGTTTAGTCCTAGAATGGTGAATAGGATTTTTGGTCAGATTAATTGAGCTGATATTATCAATAAAGATTTTTATATTTTTATATTCTAGTTGATAGTCTTTTAATGTATGCATCATCCACAACAATTGAGATGCACATTCTCCTAGAGCTATGTATTCAGCTTCTGTAGTGGATAGAGCAACACAATGTTGCTTTCTGCTTGACCAACTTACTAGGCATTGACCTAGAATCTGGCAGCTACCACTTGTACTTTTTCTGTCTAATTTGCACCCGACATAGTCTGAATCAGAATAGCCATAAAGGTCAAAGGTGCAAGTTCTTGGGTACCAAAGTCCTACATTTAGAGTTCCTTTAATATACCTAAGTATTCTTTTAACATATGTTAGGTGTGACTCTTTTGCACAGGATTGGTATCTTGCGCACATACCTACTGCAAACAATATGTCGGGTTGGCTTGCAGTTAGGTAAAGTAAGCTACCTATGGCACTCCTATAGTACTTTGGATCTACTGGTTTTCCTTCAGGGTCAGAGTCAATGTTAATGTTGGTTGCCATTGGAGTATTTATAATTTTTGAATTTTCCATGCAGAATTTTTTAATTAACTCCTTAGCGTATTTAGTTTGATAAATGTAGATTCCATCTTTGGTTTGTTTTATTTGTAAGCCTAGGAAAAAGTTGAGTTCCCCAACTATACTCATTTCAAATTCACTTTCCATTAATTTAACAAATTCTTTTAAAAATTTTGAGTTAGTTGAACCAAAAATTATGTCGTCAACATAGATTTGGGCTATAAAGATGTCTTTTTCTATAGTTTTTACGAATAAGGTCGGATCTATTTGTCCTTGGTTAAAGTCTTTGGATGTTAAGTAATTAGATAATCTTTCATACTATGCCCTAGGGGCTTGTTTTAGTCCATATAACGCCTTTTTTAGTTTAAATACATGGTTTTGGGTAGTCTAAGTCTTCAAATCCTGGAGGCTGGCTTACGTAGACCTCTTCCTTGATAAACCCATTTAAAAAGGCTGACTTAACGTCCATTTGGTATAACTTAAACCCTTTATTTGCTGCATAGGCTAATAACATCCTAATGGACTCGAGTCTAGCTACCGGAGCATAGGTTTCATCATAGTCTAAGCTTTCGACTTGACTAAACCCTTTGGCTACTAGCCTAGCTTTGTTTCTTATTATATCACCGTGATCATCCAACTTGTTCCTAAAAACCCATTTGGTGTCTATTATTGATTTATCTATGGGTTTAGGTACAAGGTCCCAGACTTGGTTTCTCTCAAATTGTGCTAATTCTTCCTGCATTGCAATGATCCAGTCTGGGTCAGGTAGGACTTCTTCTATAGTCTTAGGTTCAATTTTAGAAATAAGGGCAATCTGACTAAGGTTTCTATAGGAGGATCTAGTTCTGACTCCAAGGTTTGGGTCATCCAAAATTTGGTCAGGTGGGTGAGAGGTGCTTACTCTAGTTGGTCTTATCTGTGGGTCAGGAACTGGTTCTTCCGGTTTATTAAAGTTAGGTTGGATTTCATCATCTTCTATAGTTCTTGGATTGATGCCAATTTTTTCATTTATATTAGGTGGGTTGTTTTCTTCATCAAAAATTACATTAGTTATTTTTTCAACTTTCAAGGTATTTTGATTATATACTCTAAAGGCCCTACTGGTTGAGGAGTATCCTAAAAATATTCCTTGGTTAGATTTGGGTGTGAATTTTCCTAAGTAATCTTTAGTATTTAAAATGTGAACTTTACAACCAAATACTTTTAAATAGTTTAGGTTGGGAGTTTTATGATAGTAAAGTTCATAAGGTGTTTTATTGTGAGGTTTGTTAATTAAAATTCTGTTTTGAATATAATTTGCAGTGTTTATTGCTTCAGCCCAAAATTGATGATTTAAATTATATTCGTTTAACATAGTCCTAGCGGCTTCTTGTAGTGTTCTGTTTTTACGTTCCACTAGACCATTTTGTCGGGGGGGGGGGGTTCTAGGACATGAAAATTCATGTTGATATCCATTTATTTTACAAAATTTGGTAAACCTATGATTTTCAAATTCTTCCCCGTAATCACTTCTTATTCTTTTAATTTTAGAATCTTTTTCATTTTCCGTTAATTTGCAAAAATTACTAAATGTTTCATAGGTTTCATCTTTTGTTTTTAGGAATTTTACCCATGTGTACCTAGAGTAGTCGTCAATTATCACTAAGCAATATTGGTTCTTGTTTAGTGACTTGGCTCAATGTGAATCAAATAGGTCAAGGTGAAGGAGCTCAAGTAAGGAGTTAGTTTTTTCTAGGTTGGTTGACTTGTGGGTTGACTTGGTTTGTTTTCCTTTTTGACACGCATCACAGATTGAGTTTTCAATAAATTTTAATTTGGGAAAACCTCTAACTAGACCATTTTGACTCATTTTTGCAATGAGTCTAGTGTGAGTGTGACCCAGTCTTCTGTGCCACAGTTGGGTTTCCTCTTGTTGTGTCAAGAGACACTTTATTGAGGATATTGATAGGTCAATTGTGTAGATGTTGTTCTTCCTTAGCCCCTTAAGTCTAATCTCAGGGTTTTCAATGTTTTTAACTAGACACTCAGATTTATCAAAATTGACTAGATATCCACTGTCACACAATTGACTTATACTTAGTAAATTAAAGTTAAAATTTTCAACCAATAAAACATTTCGAATAATGAAGTCGGAACTAAGTTTAATATTACCTTTTCCGATTACTTTAAGTTTACTGTCGTTGCCGAATGCAACCGATCCTAAATTCTTGTACTTGAGTTTAGTAAACTTCAACTTATCTCCAGTCATGTGTCTGGAGCAGCCACTATCCAACATCCATTGATCCAATTCCTACACATGAGGTAGTTGAATTGGTTTCTTTTTAGTGGATTTAAAGATAGCTAAATTGAAGTAGACTCCTTAGATTTTCTATCTTACTCAATCTAAGTTAGCAAGTACTTAACTCTATGGTTGTTTTTTTAATTAAATTAACGTTTTGAGAAGTGTTTGGAATTAAGTTTTTAAAAGGATTGAGTTAAAGAATTTTTTTTTTAAAATAATTTTGAAAAATAATTTTGAATTTTAGTTTTAAAATAATTTTGAAATTAAGTTTTAAAATAATTTTGAAATTAAGTTTTAAAATAATTTTGAAATTTAGTTTTAAAATAATTTTTAAAATTAAGTTTTAAAATAATTTTGAAATTAAGTTTTAAAATAATTTTGAAATTAAGTTTTTAAAATAATTTTGAAATTAAATAATTTTGAAATTAAGTTTTTAAAATAATTTTGAAATTAAGTTTTAAAATAATTTTTAAAATAATTTTGAAATTAAGTTTTTAAAATAATTTTGAAATTAAGTTTTAAAATAATTTTTAAAATAATTTTGAAATTAAGTTTTTAAAATAATTTTGAAATTAAGTTTTTAAAATAATTTTGAAATTAAGTTTTTTAAAATAATTTTGAAATTAAGTTTTTTAAAATAATTTTGAAATTGAGTTTTTAAAATAATTTTGAAATTGAGTTTTTAAAATAATTTTGAAATTTAGTTTTTTAAAATAATTTTGAAATTGAGTTTTTAAAATAATTTTGAAATTTAGTTTTTAAAATAAGATTATATTTGAAAATAATTCAAGTTAAAATAATTTAATTGTTAATTAACTTGATTTAAGTTAAGTCAATTTTAATAATTTAATTTCCTAGTCATCTCACCCGATCTAAAATTGGCAATCAGGGAACCCTATAATTGTTGTGAGATGAATTATGGTTCAATTTAAGGGTCTGGTTTAACTTTGTGTTAGATTCAGGTTTAGCTTTGGGTTCAACAAGTAAGCATTCTTTGGATAAACTTCTGGGCTATGGTGAGTCACAAGGAACTCATTAAAGTAACCATGCCTTCGAGGTTTTCCAAATAGTTCTACCAATTGAACTTAATACTAAATCTTAGTCTAACTAGTTAGGATCCATTTAAGGGTAGCTTCGGTCAGTTCCACTTGGCCAAATGTACCAGGTCGAAGACATATCTTCCTAGACATGCGATGCCCAAGCTTCCCTAACGTACTATCATCCAAAAACTTCACCAGTACCGTGGGTCAAGTTAAACCTAGTCCGTTTTAATCTAACCTTAATTACCCTGCCGGGTAACTACTCTTATTTTACCCATTTCGGGTAGATTAGGTTCAGTTACCCTGTCGGGTAGTTCAGTTGGGGGTACCAGCTAGTCTGGATCCTCCATCTATATTTGACTTTGAATTTTCAATTTATATTTGAATTTCAAATTTTTATTTGAATTTAAATTTTGAATTAATATTTGAATTTCGAATTTTTAATTTGAATTAATATTTGAATTTCGAATTAATATTTTAATTTTGAATTTTTTAATTGAATTTTGAATTTAAAATTTGAATTTAAAATTTTTTTAATTTTGATTTTGAATTATGAATTTTGAATTTTGAATTAATATTTGAATTTCAAATTTGATTTTGAATTAATATTTTAATTTCGAATTTTTTAATTTGATTTTGAATTTTGATTTATTAAGATCGTTTTTCTTTTAACTCCCCCTGGATCATAGCCTCGATATGGCCTATCAAGGTAGTGTATTTGATCCTTCGGGACCCAGTATTGACCAAGTCCAGTTTGATTGACCAATTTGGACTTGGGAACCCATGCTTGGACTGATGTACTATTTTGTTTGTTTATTAAAGATAAATAAGATTTATATTTCTTTTTTACTTTTATATCCTAGTCCAGTTCTATTGTAAACGGCTCTTTGTGTCCCAAGAATTAGGTCAAGATTCTTGGAGCCTAAAGAAAACCGTTCTAAGGTATTTTTTAAATCCTTGACCTGATTTTTCAAACTTGAATTTTCTTCCTCAAGTTTTTGAACATGAGTAGAATTTTCAGTCTGAACTTGATCAGGTATGGATTTAATTGTAGTCACTTCTTTAAGGACAGCTACTTCCTTTAGAAGTGATTTAATCCTAAGGTTTGACTTAGCTAACTTGCGTAATAAATAATTGACTAAGTTATTAAGTCTCGGAATACTTACAGTGGAGTCTGGCCCTTCGGAAACGGATGTGGATCCGTGGCTTCGCTCGGACTCGGCCTCCGACTCATCCTCGCTCTCGGATTCGACGATCTGGTCTCGGGCCATCAATGCAAGTAAACTCGTCTGATCGAGTTCGTCGTCGTCGTCCTCCGAAGAAGATTCGTCCCACGTTTCCTTCAGGGCCTTCTTTCTTCTTTGCTTTTTGGCTTCCTTTTGGTTGGGGCAGTTGGCTTTGATATGTCCTTTCTGGTTGCACTCGTAGCAGGTAACTTCAAACTTTAATTTCAGACTCGGTTGGGTCTCCTTGGATTGAACTGCCTTTTTCAGGTCTTTCTTGTTGAAGCCCTTCTTCTTCTTGTAGAGCTTCTTCACGAGGTTCACGAGTTCGCTGGTCAGTTCATCTTCTTCATCTTCTGAGTTGGGTTCGTCTTCTGATTCTGGTTCAATTTTTCGCCTGGATCTTTGTTCGCGCGTTCTACTGGTACCTGCAAGCAAAGCTACACCTTTCTCGGATGGCTGTGCATTAGTTTGTTCATGAAGTTCAAATTCACTAAATAATTCATCTAACTTTAAAGAAGACAAATCCTTGGAGACTTTGTAGGCATCTACCATTGATGCCCACAATGTACTCCTTGGAAACGAATTAAGAGCATACCTTATTATATCCCTATTTTCTACCTTCTGTCCGATTCCGTGAAGGGAGTTAAGGATATCTTGAATTCGAGCGTGTAACTGGCTCGCCGTCTCATTTTCCTGCATCTTTAAGTTATACAATTTATTAAGTAAAAGATCCCTTTTACTTACCTTAGTGTCGGAAGTGCCCTCGTGGAGTTCGATCAGTTTCTCCCACATCTCCTTTGCGGAAGAGAATGGACCGACTCTATTGAGCTCCTCCTTGGTTAGACCGCACTGGAGGGTGCAGGTGGCTTTGGCGTCGGCTTCCACATTTTTGATAAGGTCTGGCTCCCAATTCTCGCAGGATGTAGGCTTGCCATCTGTATCAGTTGGTAGTTGTAGTCCCGTCTTGACTATCATCCAGGTGTCGAACTGGATCTTCAGATATATCTCCATTAGCCCCTTCAATATCCGAAGTCTTCTCCGGAAAATAGTGAGGGACGAACAGTGCTATATCCTTCTTGTTGGGCCATTTAAATCTAGCAATAAAACAAAAACAAGAAGATCTGTTCCAAGACTGAGTCTTGGATTAGTAATGTGGGAAGAATAGAAAAAAAAAACGAGCTCAAGTAGTTTTGACCAACTTTGAGCAACACCGATTTTGAAAAGAATTAGAATTTTAGCTACTTAGCTAATTTCTAATTGACTCCGAAAGAAAAACAAAAAATACCACGAAAAAAAAAAGTTTTAAATGGTGGTTGCACCAATTCAAAACAACCCCGCTCTGATAACAATTGTTGGATCGAGAAGCGCTAGAGGGGGGGGGGGTGAATAGCGCTCGCGGCTATTTCGTTTTTCGAATTGCAAAACTATCGTAGTAATTGAAACACAGCGGAATAAAATAAAGAAATACAAACAGAAGGACACAGAGAATTTTACTTCGTTCAGAGCCTTAATCGACTCCTACTCGAAGGTCCGCAATCCTTGATCGCTTTGCGTGGTCAACAACTATAAGCTCGATAAAAGGATTACAAGATAAAGTACAAGTAAATGCAAAAACTAATTATACCGACGATAAGAATAGAATCTCGGAGCTTCGGGTCGTCGTAAACTTGTAGCAGCACTTTTGGGCGTCTTTCAGAGCAACACATTGGTGACAGAAGACTTGGAAAATTGTTGATTTGAGCTGCTGGTCGAGATCCCTTATAAAGGGTGTTCAAGGTGCCTTCTACTGTTCACCAAGGCGCCTTGAATGAGCCGAGTCAGCCGCGGAGATAAGTGCTGAACTGGTCGAACCTTATCAGGTTCAAGGCGCCTCCAACCTCTCCAAGGCGCCTTCATCAAGTTGTCCAAGGCGCCTTGGCTTCCTTCAAGGTGCCTCTAAGCTTGCTTCGCAGCCAGCTCAGGTTTTGCACCCAAGGCGCCTCCAAGCTCCATGGAGGCGCCTCGGACACTGTTCATCCGAGGTTAACCTTTGCACTTTGGTCCCTGCAAGATACATTAGTCCCAAATATACCCTGCAGCACAAAGTTAGCACATAAAACATAATAGCTGTTATAATGACAGTCTTCGGACTGTCCGAGTCTGACTTCGAATTTCCGACCGGAAACCCTAGGTCGACCCGACGCCTACTGTTCCCTCTACGGGGAACGCGTCCTCACCTACTCCACTCAGGAGATTTACCTGTTGCCAATGCGTGTTAGCTAGAGCCCTAGAGCCAATCATTTGATGATTGTATTTTGGACTTGTTGTATCATATTCTATATAAATAAAGACATTTGATTTTTGGTTATTATACTTACTTGTATTGGTGTCAAATAAACTAAGTAAAATAACTTCCTTGAGTAGAAGGTTCTTACCTATATCAATCGATTGGTTGAATCGATAGTGAGATAATATAGGGAACACTACTCTTAATCATTCCTAGTCGAGTATTAACATTCAGGGACAATGTTAATGCAATAAGACTAGCATGTAGGTCAACTCGATGACTTGATCTCACAAGTTATGGATATAGAGATATCAAGTTGACACATGGTTATGCATTGGAGAATGTATACTGAATGACCCGCCATGAGAAAGTATCATGGATCGTTATATGAGTGTCATATACTTTCTCATGTGGCTATTAGTATGACTACTAGTCCTTGGACCTGAAGTCACCATGGATCCCTACATAAGGAGTTATGTACTTTGGTTTCGTCAAACGTCACTCGTAACTGGGTGGACTATAAAGGCGATTACTGGGTTTGTAACAAATTATGCGGAGGGATGTGAGTGATGTAGATGAGATCTATCCCTCCTATATGACGGGAGCGACATCGATATTCTTGATAGAGTGAGACCACGAAGTGCATGGCCATGCCCAAATGAGTCAATATGAGATATTGAGCTCATTTGATTTAGTGAGTCTACTTGGAGTTCAAGATTTAGATTGGTCAAAGGATGACACGGTCTATGCCTCACATTAATCAATCTAGATGTGTTGGATAGAAGGACACTTGTCATATATTGTGAGGAGTCACAATTAGTAGTCACAAGGTGATGTTGGATCTCAACATTCTTGTAACTTGGGTAGCAATGATGTATTGCTAGATGCCGCTCATTGCTTATGTTTCTAAAGGAGTTTAGAAACATTGCCAACGTTACAAGAACCTATTGGGTCACACACAAAGAACAAGTGGATGGAGATTAGGTTCATATGATGAACCAATTGGATTAGGTTCATATGATGCACCAAAGATTGGATTTGGATTAATTCAAATTAGAGTTATTGAGTTAGACTCAATTATATTCAATTGTTGAATGAGTCTAATTTAAATTTGATTCATTGAGTCAATTTATATTAATGAATTGAGATTCATTAAATTAAAGTTGACTTGAATCAAAGGTTGGATTTAACTCAACAAGGAAGAGAATTTGTCAATTTTGACTTGACCAAATGGAAGTTGAAACATCAAGTTTGACTTAATGTATTGCCACATCATGAAGGTTGACTCATCCTACATGGCATGACTAACCTTGCCACATCATCTCCACATCATCAAGGGAGATCAAGAGGTTACAATCCTCCATTTAATGTGGCCGGCAACATTAAATGGGGAGTTACCCATGTGTGGCTGACCACATAAAATGAAAAAGGAGTTTCATTTTGTGGCATTGATTTTGTGGTGTTGAATGCTTCTTCCTCCTTAGCTCTCTTCCTCCTCCTTTGCTGCTGTTGCCATGGATTCCAAGCAAGGTGAAGGTGAGTGAGTTGAGTTCCAAGAGAATAGGGTGGAGTGAAGGTCACAAAGGAGGGTACCTAGAGGAGTGTATGAGATTCCTTTTACTTTCTCTCCTTTCTCCCTTTTAAATCCTACCCGAGAGCCCTAGAAAGTGCTAGCACACTTATGGTGCTCTCTTCTCCATCCTCGTGTGTTAGAGAACACATCTTGTTCGTGTGGATACTTCTAGAGGATTGTCTACGTTGACAATCTCGAGATCCGGCGTACCTTGGACAAGCGGGATTCGCGAAGGGCACGCATCGAAGGTATAAAATCTTTTTATGTAGATCTAGGAGTAGATCTAGTTTGAAACTCGTATTCGTAGTTTTTCGAAATTTTTCTTTGCACGGATCTGTTGGCTTTGGGGCTTTCGGGGTTTCCGTGACGCGAAAACGCGGTTTTCGCGGCCCGAAAAACCCAACAGTGTTTATCAGAGCCACGTGCGAAGACGAATACGAGTTTATTTCGTGTTTTATGAAAACTTTTCAGTTCTGTAATATTCTTTAAATTTAGGATTTTTATAGTTTTTATGGGTATTTTTCTCGTAGAAGCGAAGAGAAGAATTTTCCAAAACGGCCAAGTTTCGCCCCAAAACTTTTTGGGACAGCGGGCTAAGGCATTGTTAGATCGCAATGGAACCCTCGCGATGGTTAGATCGCGGGTAGGGGCGCTGCCCCTGGCCCCTTAAGGGGATTCGTTCCGCGATTGCGCCCGAAAACCGCTAAACGGAACGGCCGGGAAATTGTACTCGTAAAAATTGTAAAAATTATAGAAAAATTACAGAAAATTATAGAAATATATAATTTTAAATTATATATTATTTTTGTGATAGTCATGGCCCAAAGACCCAATTTGATTGGATAATTTGTGTTGTAATTCATAATACGGCCTGCGTGCCGTGATGTGATGTGCGTGTTGTATTTTTTTTTTTCCGTTACCTGCGCATCGTGCCTTTCTTTTATTCTTGTTGTAAATTAGATTTAGACTCGAATGTAACTCGAGTTTCAAAATATAATGTAAATTTTGAGGCGGTGGAAGGTCCACTCGAGACGGAGTTACGAGGAGGGCGCGAGCAACACGAGGTGGTCAAAGGAAGGAGCTTGAGAAGCTGTTGACCTTAGGTTGACTATCTGATCTTCTCATTGGCTTGAGAAGATCGTAGTAGGGCCATGACATAATCACAAAATTATTTAATTAATTGCTTTTGTGTGTATGTGATGCATGCTAGTTAATTAAGTAATTAATTAGTGCCTAATGATTAGATTAGATCTAAGTCGTGCACATGATGCACCCTTCGATTAGATTAGATCTATCGAGTATATGATACACATCATCGTTTAGATTAGATCTAAATCACGTCAACTCGTAATGCCTACCATGCCGTGATACCTACCACTACCTCGATCGCATGTTGTTGTTGAATCTGCCAAAGCAGACCAACACATACTATCTTGGTAGGGTACGGAGGGACAATTTTGGTCCCGCCTATCAACGCATGGGTGAGTACAACTCAATTAGATTGAGTAACTAGTGAACCCAATTGGATCGAGTTTAACTATAGGCATTATCCAATGGTTGGTAGATAGGTTAAAATCACGTTTATATTAACTCTTGGGCGTATTAGCCAAAGCTAACTCGAGTTTTAATATAAATGTGGATTTTGATCCTATAAACAAGAGTTGCATAGAGATGTAATTGGTAATCGTTACCTACCGATCATACTAAGTCTTGGGTGTATTAGCCAAAGCTAACTCAAGGCGTAGTATGATGTGGATCTTGTCCCACATGAATTATAGAATTCAGTGGGAGCATCATTTAGTTAAAGGCCTAATTAAATGATTTAAAAGAATATGATATTTATTTCTGCATTTATTTCTGTTGTAGATAACCATGACGTCAAATACGAATAATTTCTCTCTGCGATCTGTCCTTAAGAAGGACAAGCTCAGCGGAGCAAATTTCCTGGACTGGTACAGGAACCTGAGAATAGTTCTCACCCAATAACGTAAACTGTACGTTCTGGAGCAACCCATTCCGGAGGCTCCTCCTGCCACTGCCACGCGAGCAGACCGAGATGCTTACGAGAAACATCAAGATGACGCATTAGATGTGTCCTGTCTTATGCTCGCGACCATGAACTCTGAGATTCAGAAGCAACATGAGTTGATGGGCGCTTACGATATGGTTGAATATCTTTGTCACCTATATCAAGGACAAGCAAGGCACTGGAAGAGGAACTCCAAAGAATACCTAGAAGATCTTAAGAAGAAGAGAAATAAGATTTCTATTTCAGGTATACATGTTATAGAAGTCAACCTCTCTATTTCTTCATCGTGGGTATTAGATACCGGATGTGCTTCGCACATTTGTACTAATGTACAAGCGCTGAGAAATAGCAGGGCATTGACGAAGGGTGAGGTAGACCTACGAGTAGGCAATGGAGCACGGGTTACTGCTATTGCTGTAGGAACTTACTATCTATCTCTACCCTCTGGGCTTGTACTAGAATTAGTCGATTGTTGTTATGTGCCTGCATTAACTAAGAACATTATATCAGTTTCTTGTTTGGATAAGAAAGGTTTCTCATTTACAATAAAGAACAAATGTTGTTCCGTCTATTTAAATGATATATTCTATTGTAGTGCACCTCTGATAAACGGACTCTATATTCTAAACCTTGAAAGCCCTATCTATAACATAAATACCAAGAGGTTCAAGTCAAATGACCTGAACCAAACCTACCTCTGGCACTGTCGCTTAGGTCATATAAATGACAAGCGCTTATCCCAGCTCTATAAGGATGATTTGCTGGACTCATTTGATTTTGAATCATATGAGATATGCGAGTCATGCCTACGAGGCAAGATGACCAAGACTCCCTTTAGTGGGCACAGCGAGAGAGTGACTGATTTGTTAGGACTTATACATAGTGATGTATGTGACCCTTTCAATGTCGCTGCTAGAGGTGGTTATAGGTACTTCATCACATTTACTGATGACTTCAGTAGATATGGTTATGTGTACTTGATGACACATAAGTCTGAATCCTTTGAAAAGTTCAAAGAATTCAAGAATGAAGTACAGAACCAGCTTGGCAAGAGTATTAAGATACTTCGATCAGATCGAGGTGGAGAATACCTTAGCCATGAGTTTCATGACTACCTAGCTGAGTGCCAACTCACTCCTCCTGGAACACCACAGTGGAATGATGTATCCGAAAGGAGGAATCGTACCCTATTAGATATGGTACGATCTATGATGAGTCACACAGATCTTCCGACATACCTTTGGGGCTATGCTCTAGACACGACAGCTTTTATACTCAACCGAGTTCCATCTAAGGCCGTGATAAAGACATCATATAGGATATGGACTGGGAGAGATGCCGAGGTGTCTTTCATGAGGATTTGGAGTTGTGAGGCTTACGTTCGACGTCAAGTCTCAGACATTAAAAAATACTCATAGTGACATTTATTGGATATCCCAAAGAAACTGGCATATTATTCTACATTTCTAGTAGTGGGTCTTTCTAGAAAGGGACTTTGTTTCTAAAAAGACTAGTGGGAGCACGTTCGATCTTGAAGAAGTTCAAGATGCGAACAATTGCACTGAAGTCTCGATGGAAGTTGAACTGGAACCACAAAGTGTTGTGGATGATGTTGTTCCACAAAGAGTTGAGGAACAACAACCAGTTCAAGTAGACATACCTCTTCGCAGGTCTGATAGGGTACGTCGTCAGCTTGAGAGATACTCATTTCTCTTGTCTGACCATGATGACGTTGTGCTCATAGAGGATGAGCCTACCACTTATCAGGAAGCTGTGATGAGACCAGATTCTGAGAAATGGCTAGAGGCCATGAGATCCGAGATGGAATCCATGTACACCAACCAAGTATGGACTTTGGTTGATCCACCTGAAGGGGTAAAACCCATTGGGTGTAAGTGGGTCTTTAAGAGAAAGACTGACATGGATGAACTTATCTATAAGGGTCGCTTGGTAGCTAAAGGTTTCAAGCAGATTCATGGTATTGACTATGATGAAACCTTTTCTCCAGTAGCGATGTTTAAGTCCATTCGGATCATGCTTGCTATTGCAGCTTACCACGATTATGAGATCTGGCAGATGGACGTCAAAATCGCGTTTCTGATTGGAAACCTACTCGAGGATGTGTACATGACACAACCTGAGGGTTTTGTAGATCCAAAGCATACTAGCAGAGTATGCAAGCTGCATAGGTTCATTTATGAACTAAAGCAAGTTCTCAGAGCTAGAATCTTCGATTCGATGATGCAATCAAACAGTTTAGTTTCATCAAGAACGAAGATGAGCCTTGTTTCTACAAGAAGGTTGTAGAGGATATAGTTGTCTTCCTCATATTGTATGTGGATGACATACTACTCATTGGGAAGGACATCCCTATGCTTCAGTCTGTCAAGACCTGGCTAGGGAGTTGCTTCTCAATGAAGGACTTAGGTGAGACATCTCGCATTCTAGGGATACAGATCTATAGAGATAGATCTAAGAGATTGTTTGGCCTAAGTCAGAGTACATATATTGACAAGGTACTCCTTCGGTTTGCCATGCAGAACTCCAAGAAGGGATTTCTGTCGATGTCACATGGTGTGAGTCTTTCGAAGACTCAAGGTCCCTCTTCTAGAGAGGAGAGAGACCGCATGGATCAGATCCCTTATGCCTTATCCATAGGATCGATCATGTACGCCATGCTATGTACTCGACCTGATGTCTCGTATGCTTTGAGCATGACGAGCAGATACCAGCCAGATCCAGGTGAAAGTCACTGGATAACGGTCAAGAATATTCTTAAGTACTTAAGAAGGACTAAAGAATATTTCTTGATATATGGAGGCAATGATGAGCTAGCTGTAAAGGGTTACAGTGATGCCAACTTCCAGACCGATCAGGATGATTACCGATCGCAGTCAGGGTTCGTATTTTGCATTAATGGTGGTGCTGTCAGCTGGAAGAGTTCGAAGCAGGACACAGTAGCTGATTCTACAACAGAGGCCGAGTACATTGCTGCATCAGAGGCAGCAAAGGAGGCAGTTTAGATTCGCAAGTTCATCTCTGAACTTGGGGTGGTTCCTAGCATTGCTGACCCTATTGAGCTCTATTGTGACAACAATGGAGCTATAGCACAGGCGAAGGAACCTCGTTCACACCAGCGGACCAAACACATACTACGGCGCTTCCATCTCATTCGAGAGATCATCGAGAGAGGAGATGTGAAGATTTGCAGAGTACCTACAGAGGCTAACATCGCAGATCCCTTGACCAAGGCTTTGGCACAGAGGAAGCATGATGGTCACACTAGGTCATTGGGGCTTAGAGCCTACACTGATTGGCACTAGTGCTAGTGGGAAATTGTTAGCTAGAGCCCTAGAGCCAATCATTTGATGATTATATTTTGGATTTGTTGTATCATATTCTATATAAATAAAGGTATTTGGTTTTTGGTTATTATACTTACTTGTATTGGTGCCAAATAAACTAAGTATAATAACGTCCTTGAGTAGAAGGTTCTTACCTATATCAATCGATTGGTTGAATCGATAGTGAGATGATATAGGGAACACTACTCTTAATCATTCCTAGTCGAGTATTAACATTCAGGGACAATGTTAATGCAATAAGACTAGCATGTAGGTCAACTCGATGACTTGATCTCACAAGTCATGGATATAGAGATATCAAGTTAACACATGGGTATGCATTGGAGAATGTATACTGAATGACCCGCCATGAGAAAGTATCATGGATCGTTATATGAGTGTCATATACTTTCTCATGTGGCTATTAGTATGACATGGTCCCTACATAAGGAGTTATGTACTTTAGTTTCGTCAAACGTCACCCATAACTGGGTGGACTATAAAGGCGATTACTGAGTATGTAACAAATTATGCGGAGGGATGTGAGTGATGTAGATGTGATCTATCCCTCCTATATGACGGGAGTAACATCGATATTTTTGATAGAGTGAGACCACGAAGTGCATGGTCATGCCCAAATGAGTCAATATGAGATATTGAACTCATTTGATTTAGTGAGTCTACTTGGAGTTCAAGATTTAGATTGGTCAGAGGATGACACGGTCTATCCCTCACATTGATCAATCTAGATGTGTTGGATAGAAGGACACTTGTCATATATTGTGAGGAGTCACAATTAGTAGTCACAAGGTGATGTTGGATCTCAACATTCTTGTAACTTGGGTAGCAATGATGTATTGCTAGATGCTGCTCATTGCTTATATTTCTAAAGGAGTTTAGAAACATTGCCAACGTTACAAGAACCTATTGGGTCACACACAAAGAACAAGTGGATGGAGATTAGGTTCATATGATGAACCAATTGGATTAGGTTCATATGATGCACCAAAGATTGGATTTGGATTAATTCAAATTAGAGTTATTGAGTTAGATTCAATTAGATTCAATTGTTGAATGAGTCTAATTTAAATTTGATTCATTGAGTCAATTTATATTAATGAATTGAGATTCATTAAATTAAAATTGACTTGAATCAAAGGTTGGATTTAACTCAATAAGGAAGAGAATTGGTCAATTTTGACTTGACCAAATGGAAGTTGAAACATCAAGTTTGACTTAATGTATTGCCACATCATGAAGGTTGACTCATCCTACATGGCATGACTAACCTTGCCACATCATCTCCACATCATCAAGGGAGATCAAGAGGTTACAATCCTCCATTTAATGTGGCCGGCCACATTAAATGGGGAGTTACCCATGTGTGGCCGACCACATAAAATGAAAAAGGAGTTTCATTTTGTGGCATTGATTTTGTGGTGTTGAATGCTTCTTCCTCCTTAGCTCTCTTCCTCCTCCTTTGCTGCTGTTGCCGTGGATTCCAAGCAAGGTGAAGGTGAGTGAGTTGAGTTCCAAGAGAATAGGGTGGAGTGAAGGTCACAAAGGAGGGTACCTAGAGGAGTGTATGAGATTCCTTTTACTTTCTCTCCTTTCTCCCTTTTAAATCCTACCCGAGAGCCCTAGAAAGTGATAGCACACTTGTGGTGCTCTCTTCTCCATCCTCGTGTGTTAGAGAACACATCTTGTTCGTGTGGATACTTCTAGAGGATTGTCTACGTTGACAATCTCGAGATCCGGCGTACCTTGGACAAGCGGGACTCGCGAAGGGCACGCATCGAAGGTATAAAATCTTTTTATGTAGATCTAGGAGTAGATCTAGTTTGAAACTCATATTCGTAGTTTTTCGAAATTTTTCTTTGCACGGATCTGTTGGCTTTGGGGCTTTCGGGGTTTCCGCGACGCGAAAATGCGGTTTTCGCTGCCCGAAAAACCCAACAGTGCGATCCTCCAGATCAACTGGACTTTTGCTCAACACTCGACGCTTCCGGACTTTCTGCTGGACATCCGCTTCCCGGCTAGTCCAGTCTTTCACCTGGTTCGCGACACCAGGACTTTCCACCTAGGGTTACCACCCCCTAGGACTTTTGCCTGAAGCCATCGACCTACTAAGACTTTCCGCATAGGGTTACCTCCCCCTATGACCTAGGGTTACCACCCCCTAGGGTTTTTCCCTTTGCCTAACCGCAGCTAGGACTTTCCTGAAATACTCAATCAGACTTGTTAGATCACAAGGTACCTTAACTTTGAATCCTTTGCCATTATCAAAACACGAGTTCGATCGTCGGATGCTTCCCGCATCAACACATATCACTAGGCTCCCCTTCAAGTCTAATCGAATGAGGCTTGGTAGCCGACTAACTGGACCCAACTATTGTATTTTCCTGATCGTCTCCTTTATTGGTCCGACCGGGTGGATAGTCCTTTAATCCAATCGTCCAATCAGGATCTCGTTCGAGCTTTAGTGTTGTACTTGACTATATTTTTTGAAAAAATGCATATTAGAAGATTGATACACCTAGTAGTGTACCATTAATACACAGGAAAGTATTTTTCATTGTAATGATTTGACTATCTTATCCACTATAAATGTCTATTTATGGGTAAGTGTCGTATGTCCCACTAACACATTCTTTTAAGCGATAGCTAATGCACACCTTTTCGTATAAACCAACAACACTCCTCCCTAGGCAAATCAATGATTATCAATGAACATGTTGTTTTAATCGGACAGCTAAAGCATGACCTTATCTCGTGGCGTATGTTTAAAAACCCTAAGTGGTGCAGAGACAAGTCACTTTGCACTTCATCTTCTTCGACCCTCTCTCCAGCAATTTCCTTCGACCAATTCATCTTCCTCTTGATTTGAATAAGTAAGTTCTTCCTCTATTCCTTCTTTGTTTCCTTTACAATCTCTCATGGCCTAAGAATCTTTTGCTCCCAAGTACACTTTCACCAATTCTGATTTCGATAACACCAATCGACAAATAATTAGTTTGTAATACGAAATCCCCACCAACTACCATATTCGCCTTCCAACCCCCTAGGATTACTCTCATCGCCCTCCTTTAGGCTGTGTTACCTTCTTTAAAAATCAAATGAAAGCGGGTTTGCATTTTCTGATCCCTCGCTTTCTCTTTGAAATAAGCCTTTACTTCAATATCCCTCTCTCACAGCTTGTGCCGAATGCATTCCCCAGCATCTGTGGGATGCTCATTCTGTTTCGCCTGTATGACATTCCACCGACTCCTCATAACTTTCACTTGTTTTTATACCCCAAGAAGTCGAAGTCAGGGTTTTTTTTTGTTTCAATCATGGCTTAAGGCAGTGTTCTTCAAGGACATGCCTTCTTCCAATAAAGGATAAAAAACTTCTTTTTTCTTGAACTGCCCGACCCCATTTCTTAGCTGATCGTATGGCGGTTTGACCTTCCCCCACTCCCCGACCTTAGAAATTTTAACGTTCACCCAACCTTCCTCTCCTACATAAAGAAACTGGGTGGTGCGCAATTCAAGGCTCCAAGTTGTTACAAGAGGGCTTATCTATTTATTCAGATTAAGTCCTGTTCAAGCAAAGCTTCAGTGTTCTTTTGGTAAGACTTATCAGCCGGCCCATTAGGTTGTCACTAACTAAAGTCTCTCTTATTTCTTGCAATGGATGCTTTCTTCTAGTCTATAGCTTTCAAGCATCTTCAATTGTAGGAGGACGACTTGCTTCGACGATAATAATTGTTGTTAGTCGAGCGCGAGCAACAGCCGACCAACCCTTTTGGCGAGGTGTCTAGCAACCAAGCAGTTGAGTCCAATGAGGTGATGTGCATAGATTATATACACTTTTATGCATGTTTTTGTTAGTTAGAGCCCTAAAGCCAATCATTTGATGATTGTATTATGGACTTGTTGTATCATATTCTTATATAAATAAAGGCATTTGTTTTGGTTATTATACTTATTTGTATTGGTGCCAAATAAACTAAGTATAATAGCGTCCTTGAGTAGAAGGTTCTTACCTATATCAATCGATTGGTTGAATCGATAGTGAGATGATATAGGGAACACTACTCTTAATCATTCCTAGTCGAGTATTAACATTCAGGGACAATGTTAATGCGATGAGACTAGCATGTTGGTCAACTCGATGACTTGATCTCACAAGTCATGGATATAGAGATATCAAGTTGACACATGTGTATGCATTGGAGAATGTATACTGAATGACCCGCCATGAGAAAGTATCATGGATCGTTATATGAGTGTCATATACTTTCTCATGTGACTATTAGTATGACTACTAGTCCTTAGACATGAAGTCACCATAGATCCCTACATAAGGAGTTATGTACTTTGGTTTCGTCAAACGTCCCGTAACTGGGTGGACTATAAAGGCGATTACTGGGTATGTAACGAATTATGCAGAGGGATGTGAGTGATGTAGATGAGATCTATCTTTTCTATATGACGGGACAGACATCGATATTCTTGATAGAGTGAGACCACTAAGTGCATGATCATGCCCAAATGAGTCAATATGAGATATTGAGCTCATTTGATCGAGTGAGTCTACTTGAAGTTCAAGATTTAGATTGGTCAGAGGATGACACGGTCTATGCCTCACATTAATCAATCTAGATGTCTAGGATAGAAGGACACTTGTCATATATTGTGAGGAGTCACAATTAGTAGTAACAAGATGATGTTGGATCTCAACATTCTTATAACTTGGGTAGTAATAATGTGTTGCTAGATACCGCTCATTACTTATGCTTCTAAATGAGTTTAGGAGTATTGCCAACGTTATAAGAACCTATAGGGTCACACACAAAGGACAATTAGATGGAGATTAGGTTCATATGATGAACCAAGAGGATTAGATTCATTTGATGAATCAAATTGGATTAAGAGTAATCCTAATTGGGCTAATTGAGTTGGACTCAAGTTGATTCATGTGTTCAATGAGTCTAATTTAGATTATGACTCATTGAATCAATTTAATTAAATGAATTAGATTCATTATATTAAATTTGCTTGAATTAAATGGTTGGATTAGATCAACCATGAGAGAGATTAAGTCAAGTTTGACTTGACTTGAGAGGAAGAGGAAGAGTCAAGTTTGACTTGACTATTTGCCACCTCATTTGTGAGTTGGCATTAGGAGGACTAATGATGATGTGCCACATCATCATAGTTGGCACATGTGTGTGCCACCTCATGGAGGTTACAAGTCCTCTCTTTAATGGCCTCCACATTTAATGAAAAAGGAGTTACACTCCTTAATGTGGCCGACCACATTTGAGTGAATGAAGATTTGATTTTTCATTCAAGCATTTTGTAACTCTCATCTTCTTCCTTGCTCCAATTCTTCTCTCCCTCTCCTCTCCATTGCCGAGACCTTCTTGGAGTGCTAGCACACTCTAAGGTTCTCCCTCCATTGATTTGTTCGTGTGGATACTTCTAGAGGGTTGTCTACTTTGACAATCTTGAGATCCGGCACCTTGGACGAGCGGGATTTGCGAAAGGCACGCATCAAGGGTAAAGCTCGTACTCTAATGTAGATCTAGAGTTTATAAACTCGTACTCGTAGGTTTTTCGAAATTTTATTCTTCGCACGGATCCGGTGGCGGGGGTTTCGGGGTTTCCGCGACGTGAAAAAGCGGTTTTCGCGGCCCGAAAGATCCAACAGTTTTGATGCACATTCACATACTTTGAGCATGCTTTATCTATGCATTTTTGTACTTCCAGCTTTCCTTTTAGAATATTTATTCTTTTTGTTCGGAGATTTGATTTTGTGCATTTTCTGTACACAGGAGTTGAACTTGGTGAAGGATTCATGTTCGAGGCCAAATCTACAAGCGAAGTGAGGGAGGAAGGCGCTGTACCTTAACCTCACACGACCCTGCCATGGGGGGTTGCCTACGTCATGTGGAGATCCTTGGTCATGTGGTTGCAGCAGAAAAGGAAGTGGCCTCGGCCGTGTGAACCTCACACGGTCGTGCCAAGATCTAAAGGCAAAATGAGCTAGGCCGTGTACACCACACGACCATGCAAGGTATCCAGAGACCAAGAAAGCGTTGGCCGTGTACACCACACGACCGTGCAAGGTTTCCAGAGACCAAAAAGGCCCTGGCCGTGTGCACCACACGGCCGTGTAAGGTTTCTAGAGGCAGAGGCAGTGCAGGCCGTGTAGATCTACATGACCATGAAAGGAGAGTTGTGGAAGAACCATGTCACGGCCGTGTATCACACACGACCGTGTAAGGTAGGCAGAGAAGGGAGTGGCCTTGGCCGTGTGAACCTCACACGACCGTGCCTCGGGGCCGTGTGGCGCCCAAACCTCCCCTCTATATAAGGCCTCCTTCATGAATTCAAGGGGGATCTTCTCCCTTTTTGGGGGGAATCAAGATTTGGGTGTTCCTCCACCATCTTGGAGGGATTTTTTGGCAATTCAAGGGCGGATCTTCAACGCTTCGACTTCAAGATTGTGGATTGGATCCGGAGACGGTTCTTCTTCATCATAGATAAGCTTTCTTTCTTCCTCTTCTTGGATTTAGGATCAAGAATGCTTATAATCTTCCTCTCTTCGGATTGCTTTCCCCATTTTATGGAGTAGATTTCTTTGTTCTAGGATGGAGGGAGTAATTGTAAGGTTGATTTGATGTAAAACTCTTATGGATGTGCCAATTTCTATTTCTATAATTTTACCCTGTTTGTATCCATTTTTTCTTATGTGGATTATTGTGATTAGGGTTTAATTACCATGCTTGATTGAATTTTTGGATATCTTGTGGATCTTGTAGAGGTAATTCCTCATTCGATTTTTCGAGGGACGTACGTGACAGACATGCCCGTATAAGGACATTTGAGGGATGATCTTGAAGGTGAAATAGGGTTATTCAAGGGGGTATGATAGATAGTATGCATTAATCTTTGTATCTTTATGCGGTTGATGAATTGTGAATTGCTATGTTGATTATCCGAGGGACGTTCGTGACAGGAACAAGCCCGTGTAAGGACAACATAGATTCATACCTAATTGATCACATTTGGGTATAGATTTTAGTTCTAGGCTGATTGTCTATTGCAAAAGAGAACCAACAACCTTCTACGAATGATGGGCAATTGAGGAATAATATTTGGTAGATCATTTACATTGAATAACCTTACAAAGGAACCAAAACTCCTAGAACATCCCTTATCATTGCCCTTATTCATGTTACTTATTCTTTTATTTCTATCCTTACCTTTCATAGTTACACTTTGCTTTTGTGAACCAATTGATTAGTTGTTTAGCTAATTCGTGTTGAGGCATCTTTAGTGGTTATTCCAATCCCTGTGGATACGATATGTTTTATTATTACTTACGACATTTTCATACACTTATGGAGAGTTAATAAGTTTTTAGCGCCGTTGCCGGGGACTGCGCTATAACATTAGGATTATCAATTGAGTTAGACTAAACATAACTTTTCTTTCTTTTTATTCACATAGTTGAATCTAATTTTTAGAATTCTGTTTTCATAACTTTTTCTTGTATTCTTTTCTACTTCTTGCTTGTTGCAATTCTAATTCTGTACTTTTAATTTTCTAACATTCTAATCTAATTTTTCTCTATTTTTCTCGTCTTTAATTCAGTTTCTTTCTTCTTTCTTCTTTCTTCTTTCTTTTTCTTTTTCTTTTGAACAACTATCATTTTGTAATCTTGTTCTTGTGTATGCGAAGATCTAACTTTGCAAGAGAACTTCTTCCTCTAGACCTTGAGATAGACAGAACATTTCATAGAAGAAAAATCCTGCAAAGACATTTAGAAGAACAAGAACATTCTATCATGGCTAATAGACCACTAAAGGATTATGCAGCACTTTACGCTAGGGGTTTTCGATCTAGTATTTCAAAACCTTCAGTTGAAGCAAACAATTTTGAGATCAAACCTGCAATTATATCTATGGTGTAGCAAAATCAGTTTGGTGGAGGACCGCATGAGGACCCAAACACTACAAAAAAATTGGACATTAGGACCAAAATATTAGCAGCGATTGATAAAGCGTTGTAAAATTAGACCCAATAGAATCGTTCAATGGTAACCGCTCTAACAACCACTTCAATTGATCTTTTTATGAAGCGATTTGTAAACCGTTGCTATTAGACACATATAGAATCATTTATTACAACCGATCCGATAGGTTCCTTTTAGAAGCGGTTTGAACCGCTTCTATAAAAGTCAGATAGAAGCGGTTATGAGAACCGATCCAGAAGTCTTTAGAAGCGGTCATAAACCGCTTCTAAAGGTCACACATGAGAATAATTAAAAAGGCATGCTCGCATCTCATATTATTTTCACAATTTAAGCAAACCTTTCTGTTTCAGCGGCCCTCTTTGATCTAGCGACCTTCACTTTTCTATCGACCATCTATGTTCCAGTGATCCTCTCTATTCTAGCGACTCATCAGATTAATTGCACTCTAGCATCATCTTTCGACATCTACATCCTAAATTGCCTTTGATTTTGTTTCTCTAGGTAATTTCTTGGTTTAGTTTTCGTATGGTGACAATGTTTTTATATGTTAATGGTGATAAAATTATAATTGATTAGAGTTTAATTTGTGTTGGCCTGTAGATTTGTAAATATTTCCAATGAATCCCTAAATTTAATTTGTCTTTTTCTACAAGTTATTCGTATTATTTTTCAAGTTTATTATTGTAGTTTTCTTACAACGTGTCTATGATGCTAAGCTTCATTTTCACATTTTTGTTCTCTAAGTTGAATAATATCATGAATTTCTCATAAAACCATTAGCATATATATGATTTTTTTTTCTTTTGAAATCCTTCTGTTTATATATAAATGTGTTAACTTTTATAAAATATTGAACAGGATCAAATTATGTATAAGCAATGGATCGCTGTGCCACATGGCAGTCTTGACTGTCGAGTGGGGATCCTATATTTTTTACGTTTTACATTTGGCGATGCGGTTTTAGAAGTCACGAGACCATGTCCTTGTTGCAAATGCATAAACTCATTGAGTCATGATCGTGAGACAGTACACGAACATCTAATGATAAATGGTATCTTACAAGATTATCGCATCTGGAGTTTTCATGGAGAAAAACTAATTGTACAAGATCATGATAACAAAGAACTTCATTATTTAGTGCAACAAGTTTCTGAAGTAACTAGCCATTAACCGATGGTACAAGAAATGTTGCATGATGCATTTGGAATTCATGAAGGATCTACAAGTAATGAAAATTACATTGGAGCATCAACGAGTCATACACCGATGGAGTCTAATGTTAAAGATTTCTATCGACTAATTGAGGAAGGGAAACAACAGCTATATACCGGATGCACAGAGTTTTCTAAACTGTCATTCCTTGTTGAGTTATTTCAACTGAAAGTGAATGGAAAATGGAGTGATAAGTCATTTACAGCATTGTTGGACTTCCTTCGTCGAGTACTTCCATCTGAAGCTCAAGTGCCTAAGTCGTTTTATGAAGCAAAGAAATTAATTTCTAGTTTAGGACTTCATTATGAAAAAATACATGCTTGTCCAAATGATTGCATGATTTTTTGGGGGGAAAATGAGAATGAACAGGCTTGCAAAGTGTGTAACCTTCCAAGATGGAAAAATTTACAGAAATCATCAAGGAGATCGTATAAAGGTGGAAAAAAACGTCTTGAAGTTAAAATTCCAGCCAAAGTCTTTTGGTATTTTCCATTGAAACCAAGATTGCAACGGTTATTCATGTCATCTAAGACGTCTGAAAATATGCAGTGGCATTTCAAAAAACGTGTTTCAGATGGAAATCTAAGGCATCCAGCTGATTCTCGAGCATGGAAGGAATTTGATGAACGTCATTATGAATTTGCGTTTGATCCTAGAAACGTACGCTTGGGACTCACCGCTGATGGGTTTAATCCATTTAAAAATCAAAGCACTTCACATAGTACTTGGCCTATTGTCCTGATGCCTTACAATTTGCCACCTTAGGAATGCATGAAGCCTTATTCTATTATTTTATCCACCCTTATTCCTGGTTCAAAAGCACCTGACAATGATATCGATATATATTTGCGCCCCCTATTGACTGAATTGAAAGATTTATGGGAAAATGGAATTGCCACATTTGATGCTTGTGAAAAAAATTGTTTCAAATGCGGGCTGCATTACTTTGGACAGTTAGTGATTTTCCTGGTTTGGGTTGTTTGTCTGGATGGAATACATATGCCAAGAATGCATGTCCAACTTGTGCTGATAATATAGATGCAGTGTACCTAAAACATGGCAAAAAGTGGTCATTCATAGGGCATCGTCGTTTTCTACCACCAGATTCAGAAATGAGAACAATGCCAAGTTATGACAAACCAGAGCTACGTGAGTTAGATTTGGCACCATTGTCTGGATCTGACGTTCTACGAATGACCTTAAACAAGAATGTGATTTTTGGTAAGAGTAATGCATCAAAACCAAATGTGAGAATAAAAATAGGATCAATTGAACAAATGTGGAGAAAACAAAGCATATTTTTTAGCCTTCCATACTGGGAATTTAATTTGATCCGATATAATTTGGACCCTATGCATATTGAAAAAAATGTTTGCGACAATATTGTTGGAACAGTTTTAGATGATTCCAACAAGAGCAAAGATAATTATGCAACGCGTAGAGACTTAAAGAATTTGGGTATTATGAAACAATTATGGCCCCGGGCACATTCAGATGGAAGAGAGTATTTGCTACCTGCATGTTACTCTATGTGTAAAGATGAAAAAAAGATATTTTGTTCTGTATTGAAAGATATTCGTGTTCCTGATGGTATGTCATCTGATATCTCAAAGTGTATGGATGTTGGACGTTGTAGGATTATGGGCTTGAAAAGCATGATTGTCATATTATGATGGAACAATTCCTTCTAATTGCTCTTCGTCGCGTGCTGTCGAAAAAGGTAACTGCTCCACTTATTATGTTGTGTGAATATTTTAGAACAGTATGTGCAAAGACCTTACAAGAAGATGAATTACAAAAGGTTGAAGAAGGAGTTATTTTGGTTTTATGTCAATTAGAGAGAATATTTCCACCATCTTTTTTCACAATAATGGTTCATTTGGACCACATTTAGCGTATGAAGCAAGAATTGCTGGGCCTGTACATTATCGGTGGATGTACCCAATAGAAAGATATATGGGGAAACTTAAAAATTTTGTTAGAAATAAAGCACGACCAGAGGCCAACATTGCAGAGGCATATTTAGCGGATGAATGTGCTGTGTTTTGTTCTCATTATGTAGATGATAACATCTCATTAAACAATCCCGGAACACGACATAAAGAGACACCAAATGATGAGTTTCCCACACTCTCGATGTTTCCACATGTAGGGCGACCAACAAAAGGGCTTCAAGTAGTTACCTTAGATGACAAAACTCTAACTCAAGCTCATAGATATATTCTCTCTAATTGTACAGTGTTGCAACCATATCGTGAGTAAGTAATACTATTTTTTTTAATTTTTTGCATAGTATTTTATTGTTTTATGATCAATAATTTGTTCTAATTATATATTAATGTTGATATTGAACAGTGAAATAAAAAATGAATTGAAGAGAAGACATAGATATGTCCAACGCCCAAGTAATTCTCAGTTGGATGACATGGTTAGAATGCAATTTCCAGAATGGTTTGAAAGACGAGTAAGTAATATATGTAATTTATTTTATATTACAAATTTTTAATAAATGGACTTGTTAATTTTTTTACTGTAAAAATTATATGTGTACCTTACAGGTTGATCGAGCAAATGAATGAATCGATGACTTAGATCTTCGGGTGCTTTCGCGTGGTCCAAATCCAGTAGCATTTAGTTATCATGGGTTCAACATAAATGGTTTTGCATTTCGCACGGTGGAATATGAAACAAACAAAAAGGTCCAGAATAGTGGGGTTATGGTGCAGGCGATGCATGATAATGATGATCATGAGTCAATCTATTATGGTCGACTAACTGATGTCATCTCACTTGATTATGGTGGTCGTGGACGAATTGTTCTTTTTCGATGCGATTGGGTTAACACTACTTACAGGTTTCGAAATTGATCCATTTGGATTTTCAATGCTGAATTTTTCATGCTTGATACATACAGGAGAACGTGAGGAACATGAACCTTTTATTTTGGCTATACAAGCTCAAATGGTTTATTATGTTCGTGATCCAAAGGAGGAGGATTGGTACTGCGCCATTCGTCACACACCAAGAGATACGTATAACATGGGCAATGAAGATGATATGGATACGATGCATTTTATTCATAATAATTTTTCTAATATGGAATCGATATTAGGTGATGTAAATAGAGTAGATGTTGAATTAATTAGAACTGATGTAGAGGGCTCAATAGTTGATGTTCTTTCAGTTGTGAACAATGAAACAGATGATGAACGCTTTATTAATGAATTTTTGGCTTTGGAAAAGTGGAATCAAAGTATTGTCGAATAATTGCTACATTGTTGCATATTATTGTAACTTAAATGCACACTATAAAATCTACCTGGATTACATCTAAGGACAATGTATTTCTTTTCTGTTCCACCAGTTATTTTACTTTTTGTTCTCTTCACTCTACATTCATTTACAGTTATATCATCTGTGCGTAGTATCTGTCTATGTTTGCGGACAAAGCAAATTTCAATATTATTCCATCATCTGGTCTCTTCAATCTTTCTTCAGTCTTTCTAATTTTAGATTTATTCCTAATATGATATTATTGTGAGTCACTTGATAACATATTTAAACATCTTGAACTTGAAGTACTAATGAGATTAGCAGTGTAAAGTTTGTCTTCAGAAATTGTAAGTGCTATCTGCACACTAGTTTTTACCATTTCAGCTTGATTTTACTCAGCTTGTAAAACATAGTGTATGCTTTTCCTAAATTGAAGTGTCCAACAACATTTCATGCCTAAATTATTTGTCCAAACTGTAGCCTATCTTACTTATGCTAAGTGTTTCGCTAGTCTATGCAATTTGATCAAAAACTCATAAATGGTTCTGATCTCTGCTTCTGCACTTGCTTTATGCTATAATTTATTGATTTTTTGCTTTTCCAATACGTCAACTGGCCAAATTCTCCTGTAACTTGGAATAAAACAAGGAGGTTGATTGGCTGTTAAGAATGCATCGTGCTAGTAAGAACCTTTTGAAGGCCTCAGCTCCTTGTTTCATTTTTTTTAGCAATTTGATTCACCTACATATCCCAAATTACCTGACTTGCACCTTAACTCATATGCTTCATAGTATGTCTAGGGTGGATAAAGAAAATAAATAAAATACTTCTAATATTCCTCCAAATAAAAATTTAGAACTTTTACCAACAAGGGAACTACAACTCTCACTGAACCAGTTCATTATTGATTCCATCGTAAAACACTTATTTAGAATCCAAATTGTACTCGACTTGAGCCAAATTAATGTTGATCTCTTAGTTCACTAATAAACTCTAACAATAACCCAATCAAAGACTCAATCTAACCAAACAATTAATTTTTGCTATGGACCTTCACACAATCAATCTAATTCTAGCCAAGCCCAATTTTAATGCAACTTAATATGGATATAACACTCTTAACCACAACCCCAAAACAACCAATGATATTTGAATTGAATTTTCTTCAATTCCAATGGTATCAAATCAATCCTAACTAAAATTGATTTAACCCTCAATGCAACTGCTAAAATCCTAAGAAATCATAATTGTAAATTTATGATATTATAACAAGCTCGATGCGGAAGCCCCATTGCAGAGTCTGAATCCTTGCCTCTATGGGCAAATAACTTTTACAGTAGGTAACAAACAACAACTTGGAATTCTCTTAATTAGGTATCTCTTATCAATCCTCCAAGGGATCTTCTGCTGATAATCCAACAATAATAAATTATGGTCATTTTGCAAAAAGGAGGGACATATTGGGACAAAGTGAAATTACATTAATTAAGAAGTTTTTTTTTACAATATAAGCACTGCACAAGGTTAAATCATATAATATTAAAAAAATTTATACTTATAAAAAAAATAAAAAATAAAAAAAAAATGAGACCATTGTATTTACTCCCTAGTTCATACTTTCATCCCAAAATATCTTATTCCCATTTTACATATTCATCTTCATTCCCGTTACCTTATGCTACAAAATAGGATAATTAACCAAAATACCCAAAATATAAAATAAAACTATCGAATCAGCATCAAATTTTATAATCTAATACTTTCATCAGCTCTGAACAATAATCTAAACTGTATTTTTTAGGGTCGAAACTTAAATAGTACCGAAACTATCAAATCCATGTCAAATTTTATAATCTATCACTTTCTCCCCATTTCAAAATTTTAATCAAAATTCCATTGCCTTAACATAATTTACATTCCCTATTTTTTAAAATTATTTTAATAAATCAAATTAATTAAAAAAATATTAATATTAATACAATAAAAATAAGACTCCACCCAAATTTCACATTCCCGCACCCAAATTTCACATTCCCTCTATTAATTCCCTCCCCTCACATTACCTTAACATAATTTACATTCCCACTAAAGTCGCCTCGTCGCCTTCCACAGACCACAAACACACTCACCTTCATCCCATCGTCGACGAGCCTCTGACCTCCGCCTCTTCTAGTCACACAGCCAGGAACCTCCGTCTCCTCCCAGGTACGCAGCTACCATAACCTCCGCCTCTTCCTTCCGCCGCCTCTTCCTTCTATCGCTGATTCCTTCCGCCGCTGTTTCCTTCATCCTCTGATTCTGATTTTTTATTATGTTGCTTAATATTGATTTTGGAAGCCTTCTACAGATTATTAGACCTATTTTCGAATCCTATCTACTGTTAGGGTTTTTATACTTCAACCTCCCTTTGCCCTGTCTTTGATCCTTCGACTCTTTGCAGGTAAAGGCTTTTGCTTTTGGAATTTGTTTAGGGTTTTTTTTATGGGTTTTGTCAAAGGGATGAATCTCTTGATATAGGCAGTTCAAATCAAAGGATGTTTGAGCAATACCGAGACAAAATCACTAGCAATGTTCTTGATACTTTTTTATGGAATTTGAGAAGTATACAAATATCCTTGTAGCACTCTTTATTAGCATTGTTTTGCAGTTACTTTTATCAGGTTTGATGTAGTTCGTGTTGTTAGAGCTTCTGTTTAAGTTTTTTCCCCTTATTTTGTGATATAGTTTGAAAGAAATATATGGTGTACAAGGTCTAAAGTTTCCACGCCATTGATGATACTTGAGCCAATCATTTAGATGTTCTCAATTATGTTATCTTTCGGTCCCTTTGAATCTTCATCAAATCAAACTAATTTTGTATAACTTTTATATCAGTAAATATCACTAAAGAAGTCATCATGATGAACAACATAGTTCTGTTTTCGTTAGTGTTTCTTTAGTGTTGTCGTCACCAACTCTATTTATGCTATTGTTTGTAGTGATTTTCAGCTCAAGTAGGTCTTCAACCACTTCAACTAGATTAAATTTTTTTTGACAGAAATCTTTTCTTACAGCTACTAGAGTTATGCATTTTGACTAATAGAATTCATTCCTTGTGTTTTTTTAATGCAGAACATTGTTTCTCTTTTGTTATTGATATCTGAGTTAATTATCTAGATGTTTTTTTAATGCAGAAAATTTGTTCTCTTTTGTTATTATGCTTGAACATTTTATGACAATTTCAGATTTTACACTTCAAACTTCATTCATATTTCAATATTGTGATTTGTAGGTAACTTTTGAAAATGGCAAACAAAAGAATGCGAAAGCTAATACAAAATAGTCAAAGATGATCTACGAGAGAAGAATCGAGTAATAGAGGAGTTCATCATGAAAATGAATCACAAGACACAACATCTCATTCACCATTAGAGCTACAAAATGAGGAGGTTAATGAGCAAGGTGAAAAATGTTTTTGGATATGAATATGAATAGAAAATTATTTTTTGCAACACTAAGTGAAAATTATATTTTTCAAATGAAAATGAGATCATGTCTTCATCCCAAGCTTAGAAAAGAAAACGTGGCAAGACTATTATGAGAGATATTCATGCATTACATCCCGATCATATGCTGGTAGTGAAATTCAATGAAAGGGGACAGCCTTACGGTGATCTACAACCGACTCTTGCAAATTTTATTGGGACTATTGCACGGAATGGAGTTGTGTTGCCCCCGAGCTTTTTAGATTGGAGAAAAATGTCGACAAATCGCTTGAATGATGCATGGAAACTTGTTATTGTAAGTTTACAAGATCATAATTTCAATTATGAATTTAAATCATGTACATATTTTATTTTATGTTTATAGGCACGTTTCTGTATCTCCAATTACCATAGAAGATTTATAATGCAAATGATGGGGGCTGCGTGGAGACGGTGGAGGACCGAAGTGAAAGCTACATCTTATGATTCAAATACTCCACTAGAAGAGTTTGTTGCAATACAACCCATTCCTCATGGCTTGACACTCCAAATATGGGAAGTTTTATGTAACTATTGGAAGTCTACCGAGGTACAACTAGTATTAATAGTTTTTTATATATGTTATAGATGTTATAATTTCCTTATAAATTTTTGTGCCAGAAAACTTCAAAAATCAATAGAGAAAATGTGAACAAAAAGAAAGGGACTCATGCACAAGGACGCACTAATATTCCATCATTGGAATATAAATTTGTAAGAATCAAAATTATTTCTTTTCTTTCTTACAGTTAGTTTCACACTGCTTATTTACTGTTTTACACTTTAATGCTCTTATCTTTGAAGTTCCAAGGTTTTATGGGATTCTAGAAATTGATTACAAGTAATGTAATGTATATAGTTAGTTTTTGAAGAATTTATATAAATAGAATTTATTACTGTAAGTTGTTATTACTGTAATTTATATAATTACAACCAATGTAATTTATTATTGTTTTATTTTCTTTCTATAAGTTGTTATGCAAATAGAATAATTTTTGCTATTAATATTTGGTGCTAAATGTGGATTTGTTATCCTATTAGTCTCAAGAAAATGGAAGAAAACCGAGTCGTATTGAAATACAACAATTGGGTCGAAGAAGTAGAAAGAAAGGAGGTGCCCCTATTGATGACGAGGCAATACGAATTGAGGTAATAATATATTTCACTTTTTAAGTTGACTTTTAAATATTTTTTTATTCTATTAACAATTTATTTTCTTGATAGAATTTACTTAAAGAGACTGTGGATCGTCACTTTCAAGATAAACCTGAAGGAACACAACCAATAGAAGTCCATGAGGAGGCATTTCGGTAATAATATTTTTATAATTTCATTTCATTTTTGTAAAAGTTGTTGCAAATGGTTCAACTTTAATTTTATTCTTTATATAGTGAGATTTTTGGACCCGAGCATTCTAGTCGGGTACGATGTTTAGGAGCTGGTGCGCTGCCTAGTCAAGTGTTCCCAGAGCTATGTAAACGTAGCTCAATATATTGGCAAGATTATCACTCTAATTCAGATATGACGGACAAATTTAAGGAAATGAGAGAGAAAATTAAAGATATGGAGTTGCGAGAAGCACAACGGCAAATGGAAATAGAGCAGATGAAAAGACAAATGAAAGAAAATGATCAATTCTAAAATTTTGCACGAGTAATGCTCAGTATGATGTCGGGAAGTGCTAGAGGTTCTCATGGACCTGAATCATTACCGACACAGGTAATAACATTAATAAAATAAAAGAATTTGTTTAAAATAATTTGTACAGTTAAGTAAATGATAGCAAATTTATTTATTTTTGTAGATGACAGCTATGCTTACAAATATTATGCAACAACAAGTTTCATCAACTGCGGAAGGAAATAGATGTAGATCTTCCCCATCACCAGAATCAGATAATAACTAAACAGGTTAGAAATTTTTAAATACAAATGTTTTTGTTAAGATGAAGTTTTAGCAGCTCATCTTGTTTATCATAATTAAGCTGGAAACAATTAAATTTTGAATTAGGTTCAAGGTCAAACTCCATTTTGTGACTCTATAAGTTTACTATTTTATCAAGTTAGTATATAGTCATTGATTCATAAACTTTTTATCAATATGTTCATAATGTAATAACTGGTTTGTGAAAATGTGAATGAGCCTAGTAAGCAGTCACATGATTATGAACTGACCGAAGATAGTTACATTTCCATATCTTTGTAAGCAAGTGTGCTAAGGTGCCTAGTCTAGCAACTTTTATGAACATAGTGAGTTGCCTCAATAATAAAAGATTCACTTTAGGATACAGCTTCATGTTAGTTGGAGAAGTCGTGTTATATAAAACTATCAAACTACTTATAACTTCTTCCACCATTGAAGTAAAATTATAGTTTGTTTTGAGGCTTCAGATCAAGCAATGTGGCTGCAAAATTCTATCATTAGGTTGAAAATTATCAATGATATTGAGAGATCATTAAGATTAAACTATGATAGTAAATCTATTGAGTTGTATGCTAAGAATCTATTCATTGACTTTAAGTTTTAAATTGTAAAAGAAACGATTCAGAGTCTTAAGTGTACATTGATACAAACTCCATGGTTGAGAATCTTCTTACAAAGGATGTACAAACTCCATGGTTGAGAAGTTTGTAAGCAAGTGTGCTAAGGTGCCTAGTCTAGCAAAATTTATGAACATAGTGAGTTGGGCCATGTCTCTTTGAAGCTCTGTTGGCTTATATATGAATCTTAAACTATAATTCTAATTTTGTTTGCTTAGTTATTTGAGTGTGCTTGATTGAGTATTTATTGATTAGAGCTTCATGCAGTACTAGAATTGGATTGAAAAATAAATTTTAGTCTATTTAGCTTGTTTTTCAAAATTGTTATGTAATATCTTAATCATGGAATATGTTTAGTAGCAAAAAAAAAACTATATTCTTACTTTGATCACTAAAGTTGCAAGGGTATTCATCATTCTTTATAGCTATATAGTCTTTTATGTCTTTTTCCCTTCTATATGTCTTTGCATTATTTGAAGTTTGCATTTTTTTGAAGGTTGCTATTGAAGGTTGGAGCAAATGCCTTTTGTCGCTTGAAGCAAATGCCTTTTGATGCTTTATTGGCGGAGAAAACTTGTTATTGAAGTTTCTATATATTTTGGGAATTAAAGAAAGGATTGTATTAGTGATATAGTGTGGTGTTAAATGTATGTTATGAATATTTTGAACTTAAATATGAATATGACTTGTTTATTTGGCAATCCAATTTGTGTTATGAATATAAATTAGATTTGTGAAGTGAAATATTAATATTATCAATTGATTTAAATTGAGCATTCAGTTTGGAAATCTATAGGTACAATATGATATAAAAACATTTTTAAATTTGGTAATTCTTTATATTTAGAGGCGGTTTAAAACCGCTCCTATAGATAGTGTCACCGTTGTATAATAAACTTATAGGATCGGTTATAACCGCATCTAAACGACTATTTTCTAAAATGGTTTACAACCGCCTCTAATAAATCATCCTTCTGTGTCGGTTTTAGATCACTTTTAAAAAGTCATCTTTAAATTGCAAAGTACGTTATAAGACCGGTTATAACTGTTTGTAAATGTTGACCTTCTGAATCGGTTACTAACCGCTCCTACAGGTCTACCTTAAGGTGACCCATATTGATCTATATAAGCGGTTTCTAACCGCTCCTAAAGGCCCACTTTACGCCCGCTACTATAGGTATGCATTAGAAGCGGTTTCTAAGTTTAAACCACCGGTTAGTTTTACTGTTTCGGTTGCCTTTAGCATCGCCAACACCCGCAACGGTTTTGTAATCGGTGCAATAGGGTTAGCAGCGGTCGTAAACCGCTGGTATAAGTCTCGGAAAACCGCTCCTAAATCCTTAATTTTTTGTAGTGAAATCAACACTTGGAGGTCTTCTATGAGATATGCGACACAATGAAAATGAATGGTGTTCCTTCTGAGGTAGTGCGCTTATTATTATTTGGGTTTTCTTTGAGAGATAGAGCTAAGGAATGGTTAAACTCTTTGGCTCCAAATAGCATCACCACATGGGAGCAATGTGAGCAACAATTTCTTGACAAATTCTATCCACCAAGTAAAACGGCTCATATGAGGAATCTTATTGCAAGCTTTAAACAAGCTGACTCAGAATCTTTATTTGAAGCTTGGGATAGATATAATAGTATGCTCAGACAATGCCCACACCATGGTTTGGAGAAGTGGTTAGTGTTACATATATTTTATAATGACATCAATTATCATACAAAGGTGTCCGTTGATTCAGCTGCTGGAGGGGCACTTATGAACAAGAGCTTGGATGAAGACGAAGAAATAATTGAAAGTGTGACACAAAATCACCATCAATGGGCTAATGAAAGAAGTGGTGGCTATTCTTGTGTGAACCCAACAACAAAAGCATCAAGGAAATTTGATGTTAATGCAGTTACTTTATTGGCTGCAAAACTGGATGCTCTTACAAAGAAATTTGAGAATATGGGAGCTAGTTCAAGTACGGTCAATGCCATTGTTTCTTCTTGTGAAGTATGTGGAAGTTCTAAACATTCTAATGACTCATGTCCATTGGGAGCTATCACTACGCAAATTAATCAATTGGAACAATGTGATGCAATCATGGGGTTCAATCAGAGGCAGAACAATCCATACTCAAGTACCTACAACCCTGGATGGAAAAGTCATCCTAATTTTTCTTACAGAAATAACCAAGATCAAGGACCATCTATGGGGACAAGACCTAATTTCCAATCTGGGCAGCAGAGTTTTCAGCAACAATCTTCTCAAGGCTTTCTTATGTCTAAAATTGAAAAGATGTTTGAAGAAATTATCTCTAATCAGAATGAAATGAAGCAGGATATATTGAAGCTTACTCAGAGAATGAATAATTCTGAAAGACATCAAAAGATTCAGGATAGCCATATTGCCCAATTAGCTTCCTCATCTTCTAGATCACCAGGACAACTACCTAGTAAATCTGATGTTAATCCTATGGAGCACTGCAATAGAATTGAGCTTAGGAGTGGGCGGACCTTAGGAGATCCCCAAGTGACTGCTCCAAAAGGGATGCAAGTTGAAAAAGAGCTCTCTCCTCCAACACCAAATCAGATTCAAGATAATGAGGAGAGTACCACTAAGGTTGAAGAGACTCTTCCACTTAACCAACAGAGTAAAGTTGTCCCTTTTCCTCAAAGACTTATTATGTTAAAGAAGGATGAAGAGTTTGGCAAATTCTTGGAGAAAGTTAAAGAAATATGTGTTGAAGTATCACTTATTGATGCAATTCTACAAATGCCCAAGTTTGCCAAATTCTTGAAGGACATCATGTCAAATAAAAGAAGGAGAGGAGATATAGAGACCATAGCACTCACAGAGGAATGTAGTGCTCTTTTGGAAAAGAACACTTTCCCAAAGTTGAAGGATCCAGGAAGCTTCTATATTCCTTGCAATATAGGAACTAAATTTATTGAGAAAGTTTTTTGTGATTTGGGAGCAAGTGTTAGCCTCATTCCTTATTCTATTTGTAATAAATTAGGTCCCCAAAACTTTAAACTTACTACTATGGCACTGTAACTTGCTGATCATTCCTGCAGGTACCCTATGGGTATTGTTGAAGATGTGCCGGTAGAGGTAGGTGGGAGTATAATTCTCACAGATTTTGTTGTGTTAGACAAGGAGGAGGACCCAAAAATTCCTATCATATTAGGAAGACCATTCCTTACTACAGCTGGAGCTATTATAGATGTTAAAAATCATAAACTTTCTTTGGTAATTGGTAAGGAACGGTTGGAATATGATTTATCTAATGCCTCTAACCATGTCTCTTCTCTTTTAAATGCTTGTAGCAGGGCAAGCATTTACAAACTTGAGGAATGGAACTTCCATCCTCACGGGAGGCCACCAAATGAAGAGAATAATGTGATGGAAGATGTTGGGAGAAGGCCTCCCAACAAAAATGAAAAATATGTCTACCCTCCTAGGGCGAGGAAAAGAGAAGAGTGATTAGATTGGTCGAGCTAAATACCTTAAACAAGTGCTTCTTGGGAGGCAACCTAAGTGTTCTTTTAGTTAAATGCATTTTATGTTTTTTATTTTTCATTAGTAGTGTTTTTTACTTTACCTTTGCTTTATTTTCAGGTTGAAATTTCGTTTCCATGAGCTGGCCATGATTTCTTCATGGGCATGGAAGAATTGGAGAAGCAAGAAAGGAGAAAAAATCATCAAGTGGAGCAAAATAGAGCATGGTCGTGTGTTGTACACGGCCAGACATATGTTGCAGAGAAGGGAGATGCTCTGGTTGTGTCTACATAACACGACCATGTAGAGTCCCCAGAGAAGAAAAGGTGCATGGCCGTGTTCCAGACACGGTCGTGTGAAGAATCCAGAGGAGGAAAGCTTCCTGGCTATGTCTCACACACGGTCGTGGGAAGAAACCAGTACAGAAGCACGCACTGGCCGTGTCATCCGACATGGTCATGTGCTAATTCCAGAGAAAGAAACTGGTGAGGCCGTGTCCCAGACACGACCGTGCAAGGATAGCCGAGGAGAAGAAGGTTACGGCCGTGCCAATTGGCACGACCATGTGAGTCAACCCGAGAGGGAGAAGGGAGGGGCCGTGTAGATCTACACGACCCGCGTGGAGAAAATTTTTCAGGTCGTGTCTCCTATACACACCAGATTTAAGCCGTGTCCAACACCCTCTTCTCTCCAAAAGCCCTTTCTTCTTCAACCTTTTCTCCAAATCTTCTCAGATCTAGGTCTAAAACTCTTTCTTTTCCACAAACTTCATCTAGATCTAGATTCTTCTTTTCTCCTAGACTCAAGATCTCCACTTTCATAACCCTAAGATCTTATTCTTCAAGATCTATTTCTTCAAAATCTAACTTCTCCAATCACAAACAGTACCCTTCCCCACTCAAACTTAACAAAATGTACAATCTTTTGAAGAAACTTCACAAGGGAGGTGGTGGATCTAGTGGAGACAAAGGGAAGGAGCCAACCAAAGATAAAGGGATACAACCGGTGAAAGGCAAAGGAAAGAGGACCTCACGCGACGAAGGTAATGACAACGAATTCAATATCGTGTTTAGAAATGATGATCAAATAACTAGATTTACAATTCTTGTCAATAAAAAGATCGTGTGTACTAGGTATATGGACCCAACCGTTTTAGATATGATTGGAATTAGAGATGATATAGATTGGATGATTAGATTCCTAGATTGGAGTGATATTTTGTACACACATCTACCTACTTATACTCGCCTTGTTTTGGAGTTTCTAAGTTCACTAGATGTCCATTTTACCAATGAGGATGACTATGTTGGCAAGATAGCTTTTAGGTTAATGAGTCAAGAGTTTCAATGGACATTTAGTGACTTTAACACTTGTTTCGGATTGTCTTTCCGTAGCTCTAGGAGATTTGATTCTAGGTTTAATTGGAATCATTTTTAGAGTTCGATCACCGGATTAGATCAACCCTATGAGCCCTCTAGAGCCAAGGCTTCTCACATTTAAAACCCTATTTTTAGATATTTACATCGAGTCATGAGCAAAACTATTTTTGGTAGAGGGGAAAGTGATGGAGTCGTAAAGAAAGTAGAACTTTATTCTCTATGGGCTATGTTGCATAAGGTTGATTTTGATTTTGGTTTTCATTTTTTGCAAACCTTAGTGAGAGCCGCAAGGGCATCTTCGGGATCAATTGTTCTTGGTGGTTTAATTACTCAAATAGCCATTAACTTGGAACTTGATTTAGATGGGTTGGAAGTCATTCATGGCAATGATATGATCAACATGGATGCATGTCTTGCTATGAAAATGATTGTTCAGGATGACAATGATTTTGCATTTCTTAGGAGGAATGGTTTTCCTTTACCTCTTCCTTATCCTGAACGAACTTCAGTTCGCAACCCAGCTAATTGGGTAATCACTGATTCAGGCCCCGAAAATGTCCCTTCTATATCCGGAGACACAGAGCCATAATTTGAGCCCTCGTCATCTGGACACCCGCAGCCCTCCGAACATCCGGATCCTGCTAGGCATTCTTTTGCCTATGGTACGGGTACTTCCAGATTCCATTTTTCTGATCTTCGTGCATCTCTAGACTCACTTCATGAGAAGCAAAAATGCCCAATGAGCAATGTTGGAAGGTCATTTCTCTTTATCAAATGACCAGTTTAGAGAAGCACAAGATCACTTTCAATTCACGAGGAATTTTCAAGGTCAAGTGGTTGAATTTGTCCAGGATTACGATACTGATCAGGCTAGAATGAGAGATTTTATATAGAGCATGTGTATCACTAGCCAACAAGTTGATGCTTTGTTTGAGTATCATATAATCCTGAGTGAAACTCCAGGTTTTCCTAGTTTCCCCATTGGCCAACCATGTAGGCCTCCTTTCCCTCGTCCACCTCCACCTCCTCCACCATATTGATTTCATCGGGACGATGAAAAGCTTAAGTCTGGGGGGGTGTCAATAACCTAATTTTTCTTCTTGTTTTCAGTTTTTGCTTGTTTTCTGCATGTTTAGTTTTGTTTTGCATTTCTTCTTACTTTGATTGCTTGATTTTGATAGCCACTTGACTGTCTTTTGAAAACTTTGTGGCATACATCTTAAGAACATCAAACTTCACTTATATACTTTCTTGTCTTTAAGTGAAAATGTTAGCATGTTCATTATCTAGATTCATGATGTTTAAATGATGCTAGTAGTATGCTTAATGAACTTCTTTTCTCTATCTTGAGTAGCATGAAATAAGCTAAGTATCATATGGAGATGAGTTTTAGTTTTGGTTTGACCTTAAGGATCTTATCTTCAATACACTGCTACTTGATGCTTGAATAGTTGATATAATTGAAATAGTCATGATTCATCTTGTTTGTTTAGTACTTGGTTTCCATGGTGATTTCTCAAACTTCATTTTGGTTACTAGATGAGGCTCAAATCATGTAAGTTCATTTGGAAAAAATCAAAATATTCCAACAATTGTGCTAAAAGTGCATTTGTAAATAAGTTTTGCACAATGCAAACACTTATATAAAAAAAAAGAATAAGGGATATAAAAAACAATTGTCGTGAGTGGAATCTAGCAAGTTACCCCTTTGAGACCGAGTTAGGTTACTGGGGAAATGACTGCTTAGCTTCTCTTGAGATTGAGCATGCCTTTGAGCCCTTGGGTTGATTGAGAAATATGAACCAAGTGTATGGCGAGTAAGTGTCTATCACTGGTTACTTGTCTATCACCGGAAACATTAGGAATTCAAACTTGATGACGACTTGACTAGGACATAGATAGAAACTTGAAGAGTTCTGAGTTACCGTTTTTGTTGCACTGTGCACAAGATACTTATGCTTAAGCCATACTTGACCTATTTTTATGATCACGCTTGCTAATGAAACTTTTTGATAGAGTTAGGAAAATACATTAGGGATATGAGTGCGTTGTAAAACATATGAATTTAGATTGTAGCATTTTGCTTGAGGACAAGCAAAAGTTTAAGTCTGGGGGTGTGATGTGCGTAGATTATATACACTTTTATGCATATTTTGATGCACATTCACATACTTTGAGCATGCTTTATCTATGCATTTTCGTACTTCCAGCTTTCCTTTTAGCATATTTACTCTTTTTGTTCGCAGATATGCTTTTGTGCATTTTCTATACACAGGAGTCGAATTTGGTGAAGGATTCATGTTCGAGGCCAAATCTGCAAGCGAAGCGAGGGAGGAAGACGCTGTACCTGAACCTCACACGACCTTGCCATGGGGGGTTGCCCAGGCCGTGTGGAGATCCTTGGCCGTGTGGTTGCAGCAGAAAAGGAAGTGGCCTCGGCTGTGTGAACCTCACACGGTCGTGCCAAGATCTGAAGCCAAAAGGAGCTAGGCCGTGTACACCACACGACCATGCAAGGTATCCAGAGACCAAGAAAGCCTTGGCTGTGTACACCACACGGCTGTGCAAGGTTTCCAGAGACTAAAATGGCCCTGGCCGTGTGCACCACACGGTCGTGCAAGGTTTCCAGAGGCAGAGACAGTGCAGGCCGTATAGATCTACACAACCATAAAAGGGGAGTTGTGGAAGAAGCATGTCACGGCCGTGTATCACACACGACCGGTAAGGTAAGCAGAGAAGGGAGTGGCCTTGGCCATGTGAACCTCACACGGCTGTGCCCCGGGGCTGTGTGGCGCCCAAACCTCCCCTCTATATAAGACCCCCTTCATGAATTCAAGGGGGATCTTCTCCCTTTTTGGGGGGAATCAAGATTTGGGCGTTCCTCCACCATCTTGGAGGGATTTTCCGGCAATTCAAGGGTGGATCTTCAACGCTTCGACTCCAAGATTGTGGATTGGATCCGGAGATGGTTCTTCTTCATCATAGATAAGCTTTCTTTCTTCCTCTTCTTGGATTTAGGATCAAGAATGCTTGTAATCTTCCTCTCTTCAGATTTCTTCCCCATTTTATGGAGTAGATTTCTTTGTTCTAGGATGGAGGGAGTAATTGTAAGGTTGATTTGATGTAAAACTCTTGTGGATGTGTCAATTCCTATTTCTATAATTTTGTCCTGTTTGTATCCATTCTTTCTTGTATGGATTGTTGTGATTAGGGTTTAATTATCATGCTTGATTTTAATGTTTGGATATCTTGTGGATCTTGTAGAGGTAATTCCTCATTCGATTTTTCGAGGGACGTACGTGACAGACATGCCTGTGTAAGGACGTTTGAGGGATGATCTTGAAGGTGAAATAAGGTTATTCAAGGGGGTAGGATCGATAGTATGCATTAATCTTTGTATCTTTATGCGGTTGATGAATTGTGAATTCCTATGTTGATTATCCGAGGGACGTTCATGACAGGAACAAGCCCGTGTAAGGACAACATAGATTCATACCTAATTGATCACATTTGGATATAGATTTTAGTCCTAGGTCGGTTGTCTATTGCAAAAGAGAACCGAAAACATTCTACAAATGATGGACAATTAAGGAATAAGATTTGGTAGATCATTTACATTGAATAACCTTACAAAGAAACCAAAACTCCTAGATCATCCCTTATCATTGCCCTTATTCTTGTTTCTTATTATTTTATTTCTATCTTTACCTTTCATAGTTACACTTTGCTTTTGTGAACCAATTGATTAGTTGTTTAGCTAATTCACGTTGAGACATCTTTAGTGGTTATTCCAGTCCCTGTGGATACGATATCTTTTATTATTACGTACGATATTTTCGTACACTTGCGGAGAGTCAACATGTGGCAACCACACTAGAAGAATCATCGGTTTACCCTCTCCTATTCTCCGAGGATTTTTTGTCTAAAGAGGTGGAGGCATCATCGAGGAGGTGCAAGAGGCGTCGGCTCGTCCCTTCGGCTCAAGTCTCCAAGGGATGAGCATCCCATATAATAGTTTGTTCACCGCACCTTATGCCCGTTTGGGAAGAGACCCCGGCACAACCCTCTGAGTGGACTTTGTCCACTCGTCCTTCAGAGTCAACTCCCCTTTTATGCAGTCCAATTTAGGAGGTCACCTCCCAGCTGGTCGGTTCTCCCAGTTGTTTAGTTCAACAACCCACACTTTTCCCGTCAGCCTGTTCGCCAAGGCTCCCCCAACTACAGATTCTAGTGTTGAGCCCAAGAAGTTCTATTTCTACCATTTATGATCTACCATCTGCCCCAATAATAACTTCCCCATCATCCACCCCACCGGTCAACGATCATATTTTAATAAGGGGCCCGCTGATGGAGGCATGGGAGGCTAGGCAACTTTAGGCCCACCGAGATGACAGATTCATTTTATTTGACTACGGTATGATTTCCACCATTCGATTATCTTTCACTTTGAGCATTTTTGATGATGTTCGTTCCAATGGGCGTTCGGAATGGGCATGTTGTAAAAATTTATAACTTTAGCCCAAGAAAATGAGGCTTTGAAGAAATGCCTGTCTGAGGCTGGCTCCATGCATACCCCCACCTTGTCTCTACGAAAGTATCAGGCGCAACTCGGGTGACTAAGCTAGCTAGAAAAAGAACTTCAAGAAACTCAGTCATCAAGTAAGGATGACATAGAACAGGCCTAAAAGTCAGAGGTTGCCCTAAGACTGCTGAGGATAGGCTCCGCTCGGAGATAGCTTGCCGGGTGAACATAGTGGCTGAGATAGACAAGAAAAATGCAAAAGTCTAGCATCTCTTCGCTAAGTTAGAGGAAGTACATGCTACACATGCTGTAGAGTTGAAGGTGTTAGGATGTATACTAAAAGCCTAGCTTTTCGTATGAACATTTATTTTGAAATGAGAATCATATTGGTCAAATGTTTGCATTTAATTAAATACAGTTGTCCATTTAATTTATATTGTAGATAACATGGTGTGTGGTGTCACATAGAAGATCATGTTATCAGTTCCTTATAAATTATAAATAATAGCTCACAACCAAGATGGATTGGGACAAACCATTGGAATGGTTGTAGTGTAATTTGGTATTAATATGTTTTGACTATAAAATTACACTAGTATACTATGTGTGTATTGAGCAGGACCATTTGAGGTTGTTCCTTTTATACTGACTGCATAGAAGAACAGAACCTCTATTATTATGGATGTGCATACTCTTAATCCTGATATAATAACAAGCACATATACTTAGTATTTATTTCTTTAATTTATCAATGGGTGAGATTTATTCGTTAAATCAATAGGCCCGATAAGTTGAGAAATAATATTATTTATATGATGTGGTATTGATTATAGAAGGAAACTGTGTCCTAGTTATCTAGGTTGATGATGTCCCCTTGAGGAGCTCATAAGGATTGTCATGTAAACCCTACAGGTGGACTTAGTCCGACATGATAATGAAGTTGAGTGGTACTACTCTTGGAGCTAGATATTAATTAAGTGAGTTGTCAGTAACTCATTTAATTAATGGACATTCGATATCTTAAACACAGGGAGATTAATGCACTCATGATAAGAAGGAGCCCATAATGTAATATGACATTGGTGCGATAGTTCAATAATAACTCTTTAGTGGTATGAGTTATTATTGATGAACTTGAGTTGGGTGTTCGAGTCGAACACTGGAAGCTCAAGCTCATCAGAAGGCCAAAACGAATTCCTCCTCTAGGTCCCTGTTGTAGCCTCTATGTATAAAGCCTCGCATCGACCCAAGTCATCCTTATGGCCGGCCACATCCTTGCTTGGTGCCCAAGCAAGGGGCCGACCACCCCTTGCTTGGTGCCCAAGCAAGGGGCTGACCAAGATGGGTTTAAAAGTGAGTTTTTAATTTTTAAAATCTTTTTTTGTAGCCATCTACAATGATTTAAAAGAGAGATTTTAAATTTTAAGAACTTTCCTTTTTTGAATCCATCTATATGGTTTTAAAAATGAGTTTTAAATTTTAAAATCTTTCCTTTTGTAGCCATCTACAATGGTTTAAAAGAGAGATTTTAATTATTGTTAAAATCTTTCCTTTTTAGCCATTACCAAGGATTATAAAAGAAGATAGATGGTACCTTAGAGTATGAGAATAATCTACATAATTCCTCTCTTGTTTTCTTCTTAAAGGTCGGCTCCTCTCTTTTCTTCTTAAAGCTTAGGGCCGACGACACACTTTTGATCCCATTGGTGGTCAGTTGCTTGAAGGAGAAGAAGAAGAGAAGGAGGGATTCTGGCTTATATATCCTTAGTGGTCGGCGACTCTTTGATTCCTTGGTGGCCGAAACTTGTAAGCGAAGAAGGAGCTTAGGTGGTGTTGTCTTGGTAGATTGTCACCCACACAATGTCCAAGAGGAGAAGAGGAATACAACAGATGGATGATCTCATACTCAAGAAGGCCGAGTGTCTCACCATGACCTGGAAGCCAATCCTTAAATAGATATTTAATCAACTTCTGTAAATTAGTTTAATTTTTGAAGAACACATGAGTTAAACTTGGATTAAAAATGTTAAGTTTCATTTACAATTCAAGTTTAACTTTTAAAGAACACATGGGTTGCTAGGAGAAGTTTTGTGCTTGTACAAATTTTTGTATAGGGGAAACAGAATGGAATTCCTAGAAGCGCCAACAATTGGTATCAGAACTAGTTTTCTGCCTCTGTGTGTTTGGTTTTCGGTTAAATTATGCTCTAGTCATATATAATTTAGGCAGGATAATAGTAGGATATGCAAAATAGATTAACTCTGTGGTTGCAGGCATCCTAGTTCCAACTATTATGACCTATTGTATTTGTATGTTTTTTGGACTCTCGGACATGTCGAGGGCATTTTATGTCTGTACATGATTGTAATTATTAAATACAGCAGGAGCTATATTAGTTTTAGGATTTTATATTCTGTTCAATCTAGATTACATGTACATTCCCTTGTGGAATATAGGATCAATAAATGTAAAATTTTATTTTTGTCGTGGATTTATCCTTGCAAGGCGTGGTACTATTTGAGGACCAAAGGAGCGACGGAGAAGGAAGCAAGATAGAAGCGACGACATGATCTATTGGCAGCACACGGAGGACAGCTATGGATGATGCCATAATAGTTGAAAAATTATTTTTCATATTTATTGCCTTTTATGCTGTTTATATGTGTTGTGTTTGTGTGCATGTTAAAATTTCTCATTTTAAATAACTAAGTGGGAGAGGAATTATTTAATTAAATTCCATAGTCTCCATTACTAGTTTGTAAGTGATGCATTCAAACTTGCGTGTTGGCTTTAAGTGCCTTCCTCCACATCGGATGAGTTTGTTTGCGGATCACTAGATCAAACTTCCTTTATGGATGATTATAGGAAATTACTTAGGTTTGTGTGATCTTCTCCATCTGAAGGGACACAATCCTAGTTAATGGACTAAGTATCAAGTAATGGTATACACTTAGGTGCATTTAATAATATCCTCCCCATCGGAGTCACTGCTATTATTTGTGTGACCAAAGACAAACCAACTATTAATTTTATTTGTCATAAAGTTAGGTTGACAAGATAAAATTAACCGGTAAAACCTCCTCTAACAAATGATTTGAATTTGTATATGTCCACACTATCGTGGCATACAAAATTCACGGTGTTTTAAGGTGTTGGTGAATTTAAATGATATTGTTTGAGGAATCAATATTATTTTAAATTCTAAAGTTTTAACCAAATATTTTGTGATTCTTAGGATTTTAAATGGCTTTCAATCCTCTTGCTATTATATTGAAAGAGAACAAACTTACTGGTCCTAATTACATTGATTGGAAACGAAACCTGGACATTGTCTTAATTGCTGAAGGCTATAAGTTCATACTTTTTAAGGTCTGTCCTAGCATGCCTAATAACAATTCTAGTGAAGAGGAGATTGAGTATCATAAGAAATGAGTCAGGGCAGATGAGATGGCACGGTGTTACATTTTAGCTTCTATGTCAAATGTACTGCAACATCAACATCAGGCCATGCCTACTGCTTATGACATGATGCATAATCTCAAGAAACTCTTCAAAAACCAGAATCAGGCTACCAGGCAAGAGACTATGAGGAACTTGATGACAACCACCATGACTGAGGGGACACCTGTGAGGGATCATATCCTCAAGATGATGGCTCATTCTCCAAACCCAGGTCAATATCATTCTCCAAACACTGTCTAAAAGTTTTGAGTAGTTCCACCTGAACTACAATATGAATAAAAGGATTTATTCGTTGGCAGAACTTCTGACAGAACTTCAAGCAGCAGAAGGGCTATTTCGTCAAAGTTCTCAAATTCACATTGCTGAAAACATTTCTACTTCTAAGCCAAAAGGCAAGAAGAAGAAGAAACAAGTTGGTTCAGCAAAGAAAGTGAATCAATCTCTAGGGACTGGGCCAAAAGAAGGAGTGAAGAAGCCGAAGGGCAAGTGCTTCACATGCAAGCAGTCTGGATATTGGAAGGTAGACTGCCCTCATAGAAAGGAGAACAATAAAGGTATATCTTATTCTCTAGTGGTTGAAACATGTTTAGCAGTGTTATCTACCGGTATTTGGTGTGTAGATACGGGAGCCACTGATCATGTGTTCAATTTATTGCAGGGGTTCTAGGAAACCTGACGACTACATGAAGGAGAGATCACCGTCTACATGGGCAATGCTACGAAAGTGGCGGTTGTTGTAGTGAGAGATGTTTATTTATCTTTTGATAGGAATAAAATATTGATTTTGAGAAATTATCTTTACGTACCATGTTTTAGAAAGAACTTGATTTCAGTTTCTAAATTATTTAAGAATGGATATTCTGTTTCTTTTGATAATAAAGTAGTTGTCAAGAAAAATAGGGTGGTTATCTGTTCTGGTACGTTGGTTGGTAATTTGTATACTCTAAATCCAATAACTCCCACGTTGCAACAAATGGAAATTAATAACACATCTTCTAATTCTAATAAGAGAAAGCAGCCTTTGGAAATAAACTAAACATATCTTTGGCATCTAAGGCTAGGTCATATTAACTTGAGTAGGATTCAAAGGTTAATAGCCGATGGACCTTTGGGTTCATTGGTGGTGGAAAATTTTCCAACCTGCGAATCTTGCTTGGAAGGAAAAATGACCAAGAGGTCTTTTAAGGCAAAGGGGTATAGAGCCAAAGAAGTGTTAGAATTGGTTCATTCTGATTTGTGTAGACCTATGACTATCCAGGCAAGAGGTGGTTTCAAATATTTTATCTCTTTTATAGATGACTATTCGAGATACAGGTACATTTAGTTGATGCGCCACCAGTCTGAGTGCTTTGATAAGTTCAAAGAGTACAAGACTGATGTGGAGAAACATCATGGTAAAAGTATCAAGACACTACAGTCTGATCATGGTGGCGAGTACCTCTTAGGAGAGTTTAGGAGTTACTTATCAGAGGCAGAGATTCAATCCCAACTGTCTGCACCTGGTACACGCCAATAGAATGGTGTAGTAAAATGAAGGAATAGGACTCTTATGGAAATGGTTAGATCGATGATGAGTTATTTAGAATTATCAAATTCGTTTTGGGGATATGCTCTGGAAACGGCGACGTACATTCTGAACTTGGTACCTTCTAAGACAGTAGCCTCTACTCCCACAGAATTATGGAATGGGCGTAAGCCTAGTCTGAAACATATTCGAGTTTGGGGTAGTCCAACACATGTGCTGAAGGGAGACACTGATAAGTTGGAATCACGTATAGAAGTTCGCTTGTTTGTGGGTTATCCTAAAGGAACAAAAGGAGGATTATTTTATAGTCCTAAAGATCAGAAGGTCATTGTTAGCATAAATACTCGATTTTTAAAAGATGGCTATGTAATGAACCACAAGCCCATGAGTAAAATTGTTCTTGAAGAAATAAGAGAAGACACGTCTACTTTAGTACCAACGGTACAAGATGAGATACCACAAGAAACTGCAACACGTGTCACAAATGATGCACAATTACAAGTAATGTCTCGTCGTAGTGGGAGGGTTGTTAAGCAACCTGATAGATTCATGTTTTTGGGAGAGTCTTCGGACTTGATCCCTGGAGAACATAAACCTGATCCCTGGACATATGATGAAGCATTCCAAGATAAAGATACAGCATCTTGGCAAAGTACAGTGAACTCTGAAATAAAATCTATGTATTATAATCAGGTCTGGGAGCTTGTAGAACCACCAAATAGTGTAAAAACCATTGGATGTTAATGGGTCTACAAAAGAAAAAGAGGGACAGACGGGAAGGTGGAAACCTTTAAAGCAAGGCTTGTTGCAAAAGGGTATACTCAGAAAGAGGGAATCGATTATGAGGAAACATTTTCACCGATAGCCATGCTTAAATCTATCCGGATTCTTTTATCTATTGCTGCTCATATGAATTATGAGGTTTGGCAAATGGATGTCAAGACAACTTTCCTTAATGGAAGTCTTGAAGAAAACATCCATATGAAGAAACCAGAGGGTTCATTGCAAAGGGTAAAGAGCATCTTGTTTGTAAGCTCAATCGGTCCATTTATAGACTAAAGCAAGCTTTGAGATCTTGGAACATCCGATTTAATGAAGTAATCCAGTTTTATGAATTCATTCAGTGTTTGGATAAGTCTTGTGTATACAAGAAAAGTGACAGAAATGTGGTGGTATTTCTTGTACTATACGTAGATGACATTTTGCTCATTGGCAACAATGTCAAAGTGTTGTCAGACGTAAGGGTATAGTTGTCCAAGAAGTTTGATATGAAGGACTTGCGAGAATGTGGACATATTCTTGGGTTCAAAGTAAAAAGGGATCGCAAGAAAAAGATGTTGTGCTTATCCCAAGCTTCATACATCGATACTATCCTTTCTCATTTTAGCATGCAAAATTCCAAGAAAGGTTTCTTACCTTTTCAGCATGGAGTACCTTTATCTAAAGAGATGTCTCCTAAGACACCAAACGAGATAGAGGAGATGAAGGTGGTTCCTTATGCCTCGGTTGTAGGAAGCCTAATGTATGCAATACTATGTACGAGACCGGATATCTATTTTACCGTGGGCAGGTTAGTAGATATCAAAGTAACCCAGGACAGGAACATTGTGTTGATGCGGGAAGCATCCGACGATCGAACCCGTGTTTTGATAATGGCAAAGGGTTCAAAGTTAAGTTATTTTGTGATCTAACAGTTTGAATGAGCTTGCAGGAAAGTCCTAAGTGTACTTAGGCAAAAGTCCTAGCTGCTGTTAGGCAGGTGGAAAACCCTAGGGGGTGGTAACCCTAGGTCATAGGGGGTGGTAACCCTATGCGGAAAGTCTTGACGGGTCGAGGGCTTCAGGCAAAAGTCCTAAGGGGTGGTAACCCTAGGTGGAAAGTCCTGGTGTCGCAAACCAGGTAGAAGACTGGACGGGTCGGGGAGCGGGCGTCCAGCAGAAAGTCCGGAAGCATCAAGCGCCGAGCAAAAGTCCAGTCAATCTGGAGGATCGTGCTGGCATCAGGTAAATCTCCTGAGTGGAGTAGGTGAGGGCGCGTTCCCCGCAGAGGGAACAGTAGGCGTCGGGTCGACCTAGGGTTTCCGGTTGGAAATATGAAGTCAGACCAGGACAGTCCAGTGACTGTCAAATATTCATTTATTATATTTATTATGTGCTAACTTTGTGCTGCAGGGTATTTTTGGGGACTAACGTATTTTGCAGGGACCAAAGTGCATTTTACACCTTGGATGAACAGTACTCGAGGTGCCTCCATGGAGCTTAGAGGCGCCTCAGGTATAAGGCGGAAGCTGTCTGCAGGAAGGAGTTGGAGGCACCTCCATGGGACTTGGAGGCACCTTGAACCGTTGCTTGGAGGTGCCTTAGAGTGGCGTTGGAGGCGCCTTTAGGTGGATAACGAGCAGCGAGCAGAGGCTTATCGCAGAGTTGATTTCGGGATATGATTTCGGGTTGGAGGCGCTCTGGAGCTTGATGGAGGCGCCTTAAACACCCTATATAAGAGGGTCTCGACCAGTAGCTAGAGATATCACATTCTAAGCTATTCCTTTGCTACAAGCTGCTAACGAGACGATCCCGAAGTGCTGCAACAACATCCTAACAACCCGGAGCTTTAGATTTCAATATTATGTTGTCGGTATAAAGTTTCTTTACTGCTTTTACATTGTACTTAGTTTGTAATAACATTTTCCGAGCTTATAGTTGTTGCCCACCGGAAGCGATCAACGATCGCGGGCCTTGGAGTAGGAGTCACCACAAGCTCCGAACCAATTAACCAACTTGTGTTAGCGTTTGTTCTTTTCCTTTCCACTGCGTTTATCTACTCGATACGTTTTAAATTGAATGAAATAACCACGAGCTCTATTCACCCCCCCCTCTAGCGCTTCTCGATCCAACAATTGGTATCAGAGCGGGGTCGCTTCGATTTGGTGCAACCACCAATCAAGCATATTTTTTTGTGTGGTTATTTTCAGTTTTACGGAGTCAATTAGAATTAGCTTAATAGCTACATTCTAATTCTTTTTACGAATAAGTTTTTTGCTCGAAATTAGTGCAACAACACTCGAGCTCGTTATTTTAACTTTATTCCCACACTACTAATCCAAGACCTAGTCTTGGGACATCTCGTTCTATTTTGTACTTGCATATTAACTATATGGCCCAACAAGAAGGATACAGCACCGTTCGTCCCCCGCTCTTCACCGGAGAAGATTTTGGGTACTGGAAGGGACGAATGGAAAATTTCCTAAAGATCCAGTTCGAGATGTGGATGATCGTCAAGACTGGATTCCAACTGCCAACCGACGGAGATGGCAAGCCTACACCCTGCAAGAACTGGGAACCAACCCTAATCAAGAAGGTGGAAGCCAATGCCAGAGCAACCTGCACCCTCCAGTGTGGACTGACCAAGGAGGAGCTCAACAGAGTTGATCCGTTTTCAACCACAAAAGAGCTATGGGAGAAGCTGATCGAACTATACGAGGGCACCTCCGACACCAAGGTAAGCAAGAGAGATTTATTGTTTAATAAATTATATAATCTCAAAATGCAAGAAGGAGAGACAGCAAGTCAAATCCACGCAAGTATTCAAGATATTCTCAACTCCCTCCACGCGATCGGGCAAAAGGTTGAGAACAGAGATATAATAAGGTACACTCTCAACGCGTTTCCGAGGAGCACATTATGGGCATCAATGGTAGATGCCTACAAAGTCTCCAAGGATTTATCTTCTATAAAATTAGATGAGTTATTCTCTGAGTTTGAATTACATGAGCAGACTAATGCACAGCCAACCGAGAAGGGCATTGCTTTGGTTGCAGGTACAAGCAGAACATGTGAACCAAGACTAAGGCGTAGAACCGAACCAGAGTCAGATAAAGAACCTGACTCAGACAATGAAGACGACGAGCTAATGGCTAAACTCGTCAACCTTGTAAAGAAGCTCTACAAGAAGAAGAAAGGGTTCAACAAGAAGGACCTCAAGAAGGCAGTTCAGTCCATGGAAACCTAATCAAGCTCGAAGGTAAAATTTGAAGTGACGTGTTATGGTTGCAACCAGAAGGGATACATCAAGGTCAACTGTCCCAACCAAAAGGAGATAAAGAAATAAAGAAAGAAAAAGGTCTTGAAGGCAACATTCGAAGAATCTTCCTCAGAAGACGACGACGACGAACTCGATCAGACGAGTCTCCTTGCACTGATGGCCCGGGACCAGATCAATGTGTCTGAGAGCGAGAGCGAATCGGAAGTTGAATCGGAAAGAAGCCACGGATCCGTATCCGTTTCCAAAGGGTCTGACTGCACTGTAAGTATTCCGCGTCTAAACAATTTAGTTAATTATTTATTATGTAAATTAGCAAAATCCAATATTCGGATCAAGTCACTTCTGAAAGAAGTAACAACCCTTAAAGAAGTGACCAACCCCAAATCCTTATCTGAATCCGCTCAGACTGGAACCTCGACTCAAGTCCAAAAGCTTGAGGACGAGAATTCCAACCTGAAAACTCAGGTCAAGGATTTGAAGACCGCGTTGGAATGGTTCACTTTGGGTTCCAAGAATCTTGACCTAATTCTTGGAAAACAAAAGGCCGTATACAACAGATCCGGAATTGGATTCAAGCCTAAAAAGAAGTATAGATCGTATTTATCACTTGTACACAGAACAAATAGAAAGGTGGTCCAAGCATGGGTACCCAAGTCCAACTTGGTTAATCAAGTTGGGCTTGGTCAATATTGGGTCCCCAAGGATCAAGTACATTACCTTGATAGACCTTATCGAGGCTATGATCCAGGGGAAGCAAAAATAAAAATTATCTTAATAACTAAATAAATAAATAAAGGAAAATTATCTTAATAAATAAATAAATAAATTTAAAGGAATATAATTTAAAATTAAAACTTTAAATTTAATAAAAACAAGTTAAAAGGAAAATCAATAATGTAGGAGGAGGCTCTAGAATAGCTGGCACCTCCAAAAATAATCTACCCGACAGGGTAACCAAACTCAACTTACCCGGCAGGGTAATTAGGGTTAGAATAAAAAAGGGCTAGGTTTAACTTGACCCACGGTACTGGTGAAGTTTTGGATAATAGTACATTAGGGAAGCTTAGTCTATGCATGTCTAGGAAGATATGGCTTCAACCTGGTGCATTTGGCTAAGTGGAACTGACCGAAGCTACCATTTATGGATCCTAACTAGTTAGACTAAGGTTTTATACTAAGTTCAGTGAATAGGACTATTTAGAAAACCTCGAAGGCGTGGTTACTCTAATGATGTCCAGGTTACTCACCAGAACCCAGAGGTTTATCCAAAGAATACCTATTTGTTGAGCCCAAAGCTAAACCTGAATCTAACGTAAAGTTAAACCAAACCCTATAATTGAACCCAATTCATCTCACAAAATTATAGGATTCCCTGATTGTAAAATTTAGATCGGGTGAGAGGATTAAGAATTAAATTAAATTAAAATAAAGTTAAAATTAAAATTAAATTAAAATTAAAATTCAATTCAATTCAATTAAATTTAAATTAAAATTAAGTTAAATTAAATTAAATTAAATTAAAATTAAGTTAAATTAAATTAAATTAAATTAAATTAAATTAAATTAAATTAAAATTAAGTAAAATTAAATTAAATTAATTTAATTTAATTTAATTTAAATTAAATTAAAATTAAAATTTCAAAATAATTAAATTAAATTTTTTCAAATTAATTAACTTAAAGTTTTTTAAAAATTAATTCACTTAAAAATTTTTCAAAATTAATTAACTTAAAAGCTTTCAAAATAATTAACTTAAAGTTTTTCAAAATTAATTAACTTAAAAGATTTCAACTTAAAGTTTTTTAAAATTAATTCACTTAAAGTTTTTTAAAAATTAATTCACTTAAAAGTTTTTCAAAATTAATTAACTTAAAAGATTTCAACTTAAAGTTTTTTAAAATTAATTAGCTTAAAAGTTTCTCAAAATTAATTAACTTAAAAGCTTTCAAATTAATTAACTTAAAGTTTTTTAAAAATTAATTCACTTAAAAGTTTTTCAAAATTAATTAACTTAAAAGCTTTCAAATTAATTAACTTAAAGTTTTTTTTTAAAAATTAATTAACATAAAGTTTTTCAAATTAATAACTTAAAGTTTTTTTAAAATTAATTCACTTAAAGTTTCTCAAAATTAATTAACTTAAAGTTTTTCAAATTAATTAACTTATAGTTTTTTTAAAAATTAATTAACTTAAAGTTTTTCAAATTAATTAACTTATAGTTTTTTTAAAAATTAATTAACTTAAAGTTTCTCAAAATTAATTTCCTTAATTATTCTTCAAAAATTACTTAACTTAAAACAAATTCAATCATCTCACAATCACCCATGGGAATAACTGAGTGTTAACCTAGATGGGGTGAGATGGAAAATTAGGGAGCTTATTTCAATAAAACTATCTTTTGATCCATCAAAAAGAATCCAATTCAAATACTTTATGTGTCGGAATTGGATCAATAGATGTTGGATAGTGAATGCTCCAGACATATGACTGGAGATAGGTTGAAGTTCACTAAGCTCAAATGCAAGAACCTAGGATCAGTTGCATTAGGCAACGACGATAAACTTAAGGTAATCGAAAAGGGTAATATCGAACTTAGTTCCGATTTCATTATTTGAAATGTTTTATTAGTTGAAAATTTTAACTTTAATTTATTGAGTATAAGTCAATTGTGTGATAGTGACTACTTAGTTACTTTTGATAATTCGGGTGTTTAGTTAAAAATATTGATAACCCCGAAATCATACTTAAGGGGCTTAGAAAAAATAACATCTACACAATTGACCTGCCCATATCCTCAACAAAGTGTCTCTTGACACAACAAGAGGAAACCAACTAGTGGCACAGAAGACTGGGTCACACTCATGTCAAACTCATTTCAAAAAATGAGTCGAAATGACTTAGTTAGAGGACTACCCAAATTAAGGAAGTTAGAAAATATAATTTGCCAAGCTTGCCAACAAGGTAAATAAACCAAATCTGTAATGCCCGAAAATTCTCAAAATTATTTTAGAAATATTCTATGAATTTTAGAATATTTTTATGGAAATTTTAGAGTAGCGGAAGTAGCAAAAATAAATAGAAACGTAAAATAGCTTAAGCGGGAATTGAACCCGAGACCTATTGGGTCCTATGACTTAAGGTGAACTCTAGTAACCAGGAGAACCCAGCAGGGCCATGCTGAAAGGAAAGGGAATCAATTATATTTATGTTTGAGTTGGGCGAATTAACCACTTAATATAAATAGGGGAGTTAAGTGGGGGATGTTATTTTCTTAGACGATAAGTCCTCTCTCTCAAACCCTCACCGCCGAACCCCTCTCTCTCCCGCACCCTCTCTTCACGCCAAAGCCAAGGAAAGGCTAGGGTTTCATTCCTAGGGTCATAAGGGCTCCTTCTGGTAACAACTCCGACACAAGGACGCTCCTCTCCACGAGAGGAACACGTAGACGCAAGGAGATCGACGAAGGGATCTTCTTCACCGAAAAACTAGCGACTAGAATCGTAAGAAATCTAGCGCAGGAGGTAAGAAACCCCTCACCTATAGTATAAGTAGTTCTCGTGTGATTTCATGCTTTAGTTTAGTAGTATATGGATTGTGGCACATAGGGTGTGCAATAGCGCACGCCAAGTGCTCGATAGTATGTTCAGTACAATTAAAATGCGACTTAGGCATTTTAATAGTTTAGCTAAATGCGATAGAAGCATTTATTTAGTATATGTAGTTTTACTACAGCTTATATGGGACTACGGTCCAATGGGTGGGCTCCCACAGTCGCCTCTAAGTTCAGATAACCTAGCTCTAGGTTCAGACAACCTAGAAATAGCAAGAAAAGAAAATTTAGCTATAACCAGTATTTTATTTTAGCAGTGGCACTGTACTGGATCAGATATCCATTGGGTTGGGCTCCCACAGTCGTCCTTAGGTTTAGATAACCTAGTAAACCCTACTAAATTCGGGACTTACAAACCCGGGTCTAGTTAGGGATGCGCGCATAGCACGTACAGTTGCCGGGCCCATCAGCAGCATGATTATGTATTTTCATCTATCTATGATAAATAGTTTTCAAAAGCTTCACAAAATATATTATGTGGATATAGTACAGCTTAGCATCACTTCACATTAGCTTAGTTCAGTTTGATTTCAGTTTAGTTCTTATGGATGCACATGATGGTTTTATGCTTAGGTATGATTGCCATGTCTTATATGTGATTATGCCATGATTTTAGAATCTATGATTAGTAATGTTCAGCATATATTTCATATAGCATGTTTTAAAAGCATAAATTACATCGTATGCATGTTTTGTGAGGTAGATGGTTTCTTACTAAATGAAAGCTTACAGATACTTCTTTTCCTTATACTGCAGATAAAGGTAAAGGAAATATGGATTAGCGGAGGCTGGAGGTTAATGCGATGAAGATGTGTGTGGAAGGAACCTGGAATAAAGATCTTGGAGAAATTAGCAAACTAAGACTTTAGTTTTTATATAATGTTATTTTCCGCATTTCTAGTTATTTTAATGCCTTGAATCATGAAAGACTTGCTTAGATTGTTAGTACTTATGCTCATAATCCTAGTTATGTGTTATTAGTATGTTTCCAGCTATTATAGAACTCTTGTAGTTGAGTTTGGCACGAAACAGTGCTGAAATCAGAGTTTTGCTGCGAAATCAGAAACCCTAATCGATCAGTGGATCGATTGGGGGCCCTCAATCGATCAGCGGATCGATTGGGAGTCTGGTTCCATGAACAGTAAGCTTCTAGATCTATCAACCGATCGATCCAGTCGCATTCTGTCGCGAACAGAAAGTTCAGGGATCGATCGGGAAATCCTCCCGCGAACAGAGAGCACTGGAATCGATCACTGGATCGATTGGCCAGTTTGGATCGATCAGCCGATCGATCCAGAGTATTACCCGAGCACAGTAGAGATCTGAATTGATCCATGGATCGATCCAACAGCTTGCAATCGACCGAGTTCAATCTGGATCGATTGGGGAAGTTGGGTTTCTACCAAGAGACCTAGTAATTCAGCTTCCTGACCATAGGGGATGTAGGATATGCCATGTATACCTTAGATTGCATCCCTTAGCACATGTAGGACCAAGAACCTGTATTAGCTTAGCAAGGTTTTAAATTGGTACAGTTTTTCCGCACCTAAACTTAGTAATGGTCATGGATATAGCTTAGCACAGCATAATGTGACGGTCCGGCCTTACAACCTAGCCAGTAGAAGGCGGGTCATTACAGAGTGGTATCAGAGCATAAAGTTCCATACTTCTTACACACACATTAGCATTGCACCTGCAGCTTCCAAGTAAGAATACCTCTCACTTTGTTATGTTATTGCTTTCATATTTGTAGACAACTAAAGTATGTTTATCTGTGATAGTAACTAACATGATAGTATTAGCTATGTAAACATGATACTTTAGTTATGTACGTCCTTTGTTCTTTTAGAAATGGCACGAGGACGCTCAGCTAGAAGGGCACCAGCTACGTGCCTCCCCCAGACCTTACAGCAGTAGTGGCTCAGTTACAAAAGCAGCTAGCAGAACAGCAACAGGAGATAGCCACCTTAAAGGCTAATCAGCAGAATACTCCCACTGTCACCCCGGAACCAAACATAGCAACCCCAGTAGTTATAGAGGTTCCACCAGTCCAGCCTACAACACCAGTAGCCCCAGCAGCAGAGGCAAGGAGAGAAGCCTATATGATCCAGTGGCAGAGAGTCAAGCCCAAGAACTTCTCAAGCACCAGTGAACCATGGGATGCTCAAGCCTGGTTCAAAACGTTGGAGAGTACGATGGAGCTTCTGGACTGGCCAGAGCATGAAAAAGTGAAGTGCGCCTCCTTTTGCTTGACAGGAGATGCACGTATGTGGTGGGAGAGAATTAGAGCGAAGCGCCCAGTGAACCAGATGACATGGGCTGACTTCGAGAAAGAATTCTTCGAGGAGTTCTTTCACATGCGGGTCACAAACCGCCACTACGACGAGTTCACTGAGTTTCGTCAGGGCAACCTATCAGTGAAGGAAGCCGTGAAGAAATTCAATAGATTGGCTCGTCTATGCCCTGAACTAGTCAGCACAGAAAAAGAATGAGTTTGGTTGATGCTCAAGATGCTGAGGCCGGAAATAGCAATGAACGTGGCTGGCGGCGTTCATAGGCCGCAGACCACCGAAGAACTAGTCAGCAGTGCTCTGACCACTGAGCACTACCAGAATAATATCAAGCAGCAAAAGCAAGTCCTCTCAGAGTCCAAAGGGCAAGGAGGCTCAGGTACTCAGAAACAACAGGGCCACAACTCTAACTGGAAAGGGAACTCCAGCAACAAGCGCAAACTAGGGAGTTACCCAAAGGGAGGACCAGCCAGCAAACAACCTAGTTATCCCAAATGTGCTACTTGTGGGAAATTTCACCCAGGAGTTTGTCGCAAGGGCACACGAGGATGCTTTGAATGTGGACAGGAAGGGCATATGGCTAAGCAATGCCCGAACAAGACAAGCTTTCCTCAACCACAGCCGATACAGTATGGAGGCCAGCCAGCACAGCTACATCAGATGCAGGCCGTTTTAGATGGTCCACACATCAGCCAGGGCAGACTAGAAGCCCCTCCAGCTACGACAAATGCGAGGTTCTACTCCTTAACCAGAGAGGACGTAGTGAGTGCCTCGATTTGTTACAGGTCAGATCAGTATTTTACAGCAACGTACAACTGTCTTATTCGATACTGGGGCAACCTATTCCTATATATCCAGGGCATTTTCCGAAAGGTTAGCGATACCTGCAGAGGTACTTCGTGGTCAGTTTTTGATAACACTACCTTCAGGAGAAATAATGGCGTCCAGGCACTGGCTCAAGGCAGTGCCAGTCATTATAGCAGACAGAGAGCTCTTTTGTGATCTGATAGTGCTAGATATGACTGATTACGATGTCATATTTGGAATGGACTTCCTAATCAGATACGGTGCCTCTATCGAGTGCCGTAAACAGAAAGTCATATTCCAACCTGAAGCAGGAGTACAATTTGAGTATAGCGGAGAACCAAAGAGAAAAGCGACGAGATTTCTCTCAGCTCTGAAGGCACAGAAATTGTTAGATTCAGGATGCACGGGATTTTTAGCGCATGTAGTCAATGCCAGTCAGGACAAGGACCGACAGCTAGCAGAGGTCCGAGTCGTATGTGACTACCCAGCAGTTTTCCCTGAAGAGTTACCAGGGAGATTGAATTCGAGATAGAACTTATTCCCGGTACAAATCCTATCTCCAAAGCGCCTTACCGCATGGCTCCAGCAGAACTGAAGGAACTTCATGAGCAACTACAGGAGCTACTTGACAAGGGCTTCATACGTCCTAGTCACTCACCATGGGGAGCGCCTGTATTGTTCGTGAAGAAGAAGGACGGGCGCATGCGCCTGTGTATAGATTACCGGGCACTGAACCAAGTCACCATTAAGAACAGGTATCCTCTTCCCAGAATAGATGACCTGTTTGATCAGCTAAAGGGAGCCGCAGTGTTCTCTAAGATAGACCTCAGATCAGGTTATCATCAGGTGAAAGTTAAAGAAGGGGATATATCCAAGACAACATTCAGGACTAGATATGGACATTATGAGTTCGTAGTCATGCCTTTTGGTTTGACAAATGCTCTAGCTACTTTCATGGACCTCATGAACAGAGTATTCAGGGACTACCTAGATAGATTTGTTATTGTGTTTATCGATGACATTCTTATCTATTCAGGAACTCAGGAAGAACACGCAGAGCACCTGAGAATAGTATTGCAGACTCTTCAGCAGAACCAGCTGTACACCAAGTTCACGAAATATGAATTTTGGTTAGATCAGGTGTCCTTCCTAGGCCACATCAGCTCAAAGGATGGTATCATGGTAGACCCTAGTAAAATAGAAGCTATGAGTAACTGGAAAAGACCTAAAAATGCCAGTGAGATTAGGAGCTTTTTGGGATTAGCAGGTTATTACAGGAAATTTGTAGAGGACTTCTCCAGAATAGCCTCCCCACTGACAGCTCTTACCAGAAAGAACAGAAAATTTCAGTGGACAGAGGATCAGTGAGTTAAAGAGGAGATTGATCAGTGCTCCCATTTTGACTCTACCAGAAAACACAGACAGCTTTGATATTTATAGTGATGCCTCTAAGTTGGGACTAGGAGCAGTACTGATGCAAAATGGCAAGGTGATCGCCTATGCCTCCAGACAACTCAAGGAATATGAGAAGAATTACCCTGCTCATGACCTTGAGCTTCATGATGAGTGTTCGCCTCATGGAGACATTACTTGTATGGAGCTCAGTGCAGAGTATATACAGATCATCAGAGTCTGAAGTACTTCTTCACTCAGAAGGATCTGAATATGCGGCAGCAGAGATGGCTTGAGCTGGTCAAAGATTATGACATAGACATCCTCTACCACCCAGGAAAGGCCAATAAGGTGGCAGACGCACTTAGCAGAAAGTCCAGTGCTACCTTACTATCCCTAGCAGCCATGTCACCGCTCCTACAGAAAGAGATCACAGATTTTGGTCTCGAACTTATAGTAGGACAGCTCTCTACTATGACATTAGCATCTAACCTGCTTGGTGACATTCAGACAGCTCAGGAGCAGGATCCTGAAATTCAGAAAATCAAGCAAGGGTTAGCAGAATCAGAAATTAGAGAATTCAGAGTGTCCGATAGTGGGGTATTATACTTCGGTGACAGACTCTGTGTTCCAGATCAGGAGGAACTAAAGAGGAAGATTTTAGACGAGGCTCACAGGACTCCTTATGCGATGCATCCAGGTTCCACCAAGATGTACCAAGATCTAAAGAAACATTTTTGGTGGCCCGCGATGAAAAGAGACATCGCTAGATATGTTAGCACCTGTCTGACCTGTCAGAGGGTCAAGGCAGAACATCAGAGACCAGGAGGAGTTCTGCAGCCTATTCAGATTCCAGAATGGAAGTGGGAAGACATCTCTATGGATTTCATAGTGGGCTTACCCAGAACCACGAATGGTTTCGATGCCATCTGGGTAATAGTCGACAGGTTGACTAAATCAGCCCACTTCTTAGCTATCAGGGTATCCTACTCCATGGAACAGCTAGCTCAGTTGTATCTCAAGGAGATCTTCAGACTACATGGAGTCCCACGGACCATTATATCAGACAGAGATAGTAGGTTCACATCACACTTCTGGTAGTGTATACAGTCAGCATTGGGCACTAAGTTGAAATTTAGCACAGCTTTCCATCCCCAGACAGATGGTCAAACGGAGCGAGTAAATCAGGTACTCGAAGATATGCTCCGCGCATGTGCTCTAGACTTTAAGGGAAGTTGGTGCAAATATCTGAGCTTAGCAGAATTTGCATACAACAATAGCTATCAGGCCACTATTGGTATGGCACCTTACGAGGCTCGCTATGGGCAGAGGTGTAGATCTCCAATCTGCTGATATGAAAGTGGTGAACAGAAAGAACTAGGACTTCAGACAGATTTAGTAGCAGATACCACAGCAGCTATACAGCAGATCCGCCAGAGGATAGAGATAGCTCAGAGCCGCCAGAAAAGTTATGCTGATACTCGGCGCAGACCTTTATAGTTTTCAGTTGGGGATACAGTAATCTTCAGAGTGGCTCCCATGAAGGGAGTAATGTGTTTTGGGAAGAAGGGCAAACTAAGTCCCAGATATGTGGGACCATACCTTATCACTAGAAGAGTTGGCAAGATAGCATATGAGCTAGAGCTACCACAGGAGATGTCAGTCATCCATAATGTATTTCATGTCTCTATGCTGAAGAAGCATATCCCAGATGCCACCCAGGTGATTGAGCCCCAGTCGGTACCAGTCCGCGAAGACCTTAGCTATGATAGTCGGCCTATTCAGATAATAGACCGAGCAGTTAAGAAATTACGGAACAAGGAGGTACCATTAGTAAAAGTTATTTGGCAAAATCACACCACAGAAGAGGCAACATGGGAGACAGAAGCTAGTGTGAGACAGAAGTACCCAGAATTATTCTAAGTTCGAGGATGAACTTTTTATAAGGTATGGAGGATTGTAATGCCCGAAAATTCTCAAAATTATTTTAGAAATATTCTATGAATTTTCTAGAATTTTAGAATATTTTTATGGAAATTTTAGAGTAGAGGAAGTATCAAAAATAAATAGAAACGTAAAATAGCTTAAGCGGGAATTGAACCCGAGACCTATTGGGTCCTATGACTTAAGGTGAACTCTAGTAACCAGGAGAACCTAGCAGGGCCGTGCTGAAAGGAAAGGGAATCAATTATATTTATGTTTGAGTTGGGAGAATTAACCACTTAATATAAATAGGGGAGTTAAGTGGGAGATGTTATTTTCTTAGACGATAAGTCCTCTCTCTCAAACCCTCACCGCCGAACCCCTCTCTCTCCCGCACCCTCTCTTCACGCCAAAGCCAAGGAAAGGCTAGGGTTTCATTCCTAGGGTCATAAGGGCTCCTTCTGGTAACAACTCCGACACAAGGACGCTCCTCTCCACGAGAGGAACACGTAGACGCAAGGAGATCGCCGAAGGGATCTTCTTCACCGGAAAACTAGCGACTAGAATCGTAAGAAATCTAGCGCAGGAGGTAAGAAATCCCTCACCTGCAGTATAAGTAGTTCTCATGTGATTTCATGCTTTAGTTTAGTAGTATATGGATTGTGGCACATAGGGTCTGCAATAGCGCACGCCAAGTGCTCGATAGTATGTTCAGTACAATTAAAATGCGACTTAGGCATTTTAATAGTTTAGCTAAATGCGATAGAAGCATTTATTTAGTATATACAGTTTTACTACAGCTTATATGGGACTACGGTCCAATGGGTGGGCTCCCACAGTCGTCTCTAAGTTCAGATAACCTAGCTCTAGGTTCAGACAACCTAGAAATAGCAAGAAAAGAAAATTTAGCTATAACCAGTATTTTATTTTAGCAGTGGCACTGTACTGGATCAGATATCCATTTGGTTGGGCTCCCACAGTCGTCCCTAGGTTTAGATAACCTAGTAAACCCTACTAAATTCGGGATTTGCAAACCCGGGTCTAGTTAGGGATGCGCGCATAGCACGTATAGTTGCCGGGCCCATCAGCAGCATGATTATGTATTTTCATCTATCTATGATAAATAGTTTTCAAAAGCTTCACAAAATATATTATGTGGATATAGTACAGCTTAGCATCAGTTCACATTAGCTTAGTTCAGTTTGATTTCAGTTTAGTTCTTATGGATGCGCATGATGGTTTTATGCTTAGGTATGATTGCCATGTCTTATATGTGATTATGCCATGATTTTAGAATCTATGATTAGTAATGTTTAACATATATTTCATATAGCATGTTTTAAAAGCATAAATTACATCCTATGCATGTTTTGTGAGGTAGATGGTTTCTTACTAAGTGAAAGCTTACAGATACTTCTTTTCCTTATACTGCAGATAAAGGTAAAGGAAAGATGGATTAGCGGGGGCTGAAGTTTAATGCGATGAAGATGTGTGTGGAAGGAACCTGGAATAAAGATCTTGGAGAAATTAGCAAACTAAGACTTTAGTTTTTATATAATGTTATTTTTCGCATTTCTAGTTATTTTAATGCCTTGAATCATGAAAGACTTGCTTAGATTGTTAGTACTTATGCTCATAATCCTAGTTATGTGTTATTAGTATGTTTCCAACTGTTATAGAACTTTTGTAGTTGAGTTTGACACGAAACAGTGCTGAAATCAGAGTTTTACTGCGAAATCAGAAACCCCAATCGATCAGTGGATCGATTGGGGGCCCTCAATCGATCAGCAGATCGATTGGGAGTCTGGTTCCGTGAACAGTAAGTTTCTGGATCGATCAACCGATCGATCCAGTCGCATTCTGTCGCGAACAGAAAGTTCAGGGATCGATCGTTCGATCGATCGGGAAATCCTCCCGCGAACAGAGAGCACTGGAATCGATCACTGGATCGATTGGCCAGTTTGGATCGATCAGCCGATCGATCCAGAGTATTACCCGAGCACAGTAGAGATCTGAATTGATCCATGGATCGATCCAACAGCTTGCAATCGACCGAGTTCAATCTGGATCGATTGGGGAAGTTGGGTTTCTACCAAGAGACCTAGTAATTCAGCTTCCTGACCATAGGGGATGTAGGATATGCCATGTATACCTTAGATTGCATCCCTTAGCACATGTAGGACCAAGAACCTGTATTAGCTTAGCAAGGTTTTAAATTGGTACAGTTTTTCCGCACCTAGACTTAGTAATGGTCATGGATATAGCTTAGCAAAGCATAATGTGACGGTCCGGCCTTACAGCCTAGCCAGTAGAAGGCGGGTCATTACAAAATCAACCCACAAGTCAACCAATCTAGATAGAACTGACTCCTTACTTGAGCTCCTACATTTAGATCTATTTGATTCACATGTAGCCAAGTCACTAAGCAAGAACCAGTACTGCTTAGTCATAATTGATGATTACTCTAAGTTCACTTGGGTAAAGTTTCTAAAAACAAAAGATGAAACCTTTGAAGCTTTTAATAATTTTTGCAAGTTAACAGAAAATGAAAAAGATACCAAAATTAAAGGAATAAGAAGTGATCATGGGGGTGAATTTGAAAATCATAGGTTTACCCAATTTTGTAAAATCAATGGATACAAACATGAATTTTCATGCCCTAGACGCCCCAACAGAACAGTCTAGTGGAACGGAAAAATAGAACCCTACAAGAGGCTGCTAGAACCATGTTAAATGAGTATAACTTAAATCATCAATTCTGGGCCGAAGCAATAAATACAACAAACTATATTCAAAATAGAATTCTGATTAACAAATTGCACAATAAAACCCCCTATGAAATATATTATAATAAAATTCCCAACTTGAACTATTTAAAAGTGTTTGGATGTAAAATTCACATTTTAAACACTAAAGATTACTTAGGAAAATTTACACCCAAATCAGTCCAAGGAATATTTTTAGGGTACTCCTCAACCAGTAGGGCCTATAGAGTCTATAACCAAAATACCCTAAAAGTTAAAGAAATAATTAATGTAATCTTTGATGAAGAAAATAACCTACCTAATATAAATGAAAATGTTGACATTAACCCAAGAATTATAGAAGATGATGAAATTCAACCTAACACTAGTAAACCAGAGGAACTAATTACTGACCCAAGTATAAGACCAACAAGAATAAGTACTTCTCACCCACCTGACCAAATTTTGGGCGCCCCAAACCTAGGAGTTAGAACTAGATCTTCTTATAGAAACCTGAGTCAGATTGCCCTTATCTCTAAGATTGAGCCGAAGACTATAGAAGAACCCCTACCTGACCTAGACTGGATCATTGCTATGTAGGAAGAGTTAGCCCAATTTGATAGAAACCAAGTCTAGGAACTTGTACCTAAACCCATAGATAAGTCCATAATTGACACCAAATTGGTATTTAGGAACAAATTGGATGATCAGGGTGATATAGTAAGAAATAAGGCCAGACTAGTAGCCAAAGGGTTCAGCCAGGTTGAAGGTTTAGATTATGACGAAACCTATGCACCAGTAGCTAGACTCGAATCCATTAGGATGCTGCTAGCTTATGCAGCACATAAAGGATTTAGGTTATACCAAATGGATGTCAAGTCAGCCTTCTTAAATGGGTTTATTAAAGAAGAGGTATATGTAAGCCAACCCCCAGGATTTGAGGACTTATACAACTCAAACCATGTATTTAAACTGAAAAAGGCCTTATATGGACTAAAACAAGCACCTAGGGTATGGTATGAACGGTTATCTAATTACCTAATATCTAAGGACTTTAACCAAGGTCAAATAGATCAGACCCTATTTGTCAAAACCTTAGAAAAAGATATTTTTATAACCCAAATCTATGTTGATGATATAATTTTTGGCTCAACCAACACTAAACTTTTAAAAGAATTTGTTAAATTAATGGAAAATGAATTTGAAATGAGTTTGGTAGGGGAACTTAATTTATTCTTAGGCTTACAAATTAAACAAACCAGAGATGAAATCTATATTTATCAAACTAAATATGCTAAGGAACTAATTAAAAAATTTGACATGGAAAATTTAAAAATTATGAATACTCCAATGGCAACTAATATCAACATTGATTCTGACCCAGAAGGAAAACCAGTATACCCAAAGTACTATAGAAGTGTAATAGGTAGCATACTCTACTTAACTACAAGTCGACCCGATATATTATTTGCAATAGGTATGTGCACAAGATACCCATCTTGTGCAAAAGAGTCACACCTAACATATGTTAAAAGAATACTTAAGTACATTAAGGGCACCCTAAATGTAGGACTTTGGTACCCTAGAACTTGCACCTTTGACCTATATGGCTATTCTGATTCAGACTATGCCGGGTGCAAACTAGACAGAAAAAGAACAAGTGGTAGCTACCAAATTCTAGGTCAGTGCCTAGTAAGTTGGTCAAGCAGAAAGCAACACTGTGTTGCTTTATCCACTACTGAAGCTGAACACATAGCCCTAGGAGAGTGCGCTTCTCAACTTTTGTGGATGATGCATACACTAAAGGACTATCAAATAGAATATAAAAATACAAAAATTTTAATTGATAATACGAGTTCAATTAATCTGACCAAAAATCTAATTCACCACTCTAGAACTAAACATATAGAGGTAAAACACCATTTTGTAAGGGATCATGTAGCTAAGGGTGAAATTGTACTTAACCATGTTGAGTTCAAATCAAACCTAGCTGACATTTTCACAAAACCCTTACCTGAACTTGAGTTTAGTGCACTTAGAAGGAAAATAGGAATGTGTTGGGTAGAATAGATCTTGATTTTCAAACTAGTTTCTTACCTTTATTTTTAAATTTTTACTGTCTGTTTAGAATTTACTTAGTTTTAAAATATCTTTTAAATCCTAGGAAAATGTTCCCATTTTTTTTTTTAGATTTTCAAAACTCTGGATTTAGCCTAGGGTTTTCCTTTAAATATCATATTCCCCTAGTTTCAGCCAGAGCATCTCACAAACACCCTAGGCTTAACTTGCTTGTGGTTGAAAGAAACTTAGAACGGCGTGAGATGTATAAGGTACAGTCTAGACTTCAGAATGCTTATTTCTATGCATCGCAGTAAGTCTGGGCGGTAAAAAACCAACAGTACATTAATCAAGTGAAGTTTTCCAGCCCTAGTCAAATCTATCTGGATCAATTGACTTAACTTGACTAACCAAGTGAAAGCTACTGTCTTCTGACAAACAGCTAGTAGCTACAGGTTAGACAATTGGTTAAGGATATTAAAATGTGCTTATCCAACGATTAAGTGTGCTCATGCTTGGACTTTAGGGCTCTGATACTTCGCTAAAGAAATTCATGTTTTTCAATAGGCTAGTTATCATATTTTTTTTTAAAAAAAGTTTTTTTTAAAATTTTTTTGGAATCTCAAATTTCACAAAACTTTTTTTAGCCAATTTTTTTTAACTGTTTAATTAGCCAAGTGTTCTTAAAACTACTATTCTCAAAATTCGGCTAAGTCTTTTTAACTTGAAATTTTTTTTGGCTAAGTCTATTTTCAATATGTCTACTTTCAAAAATTAGCTACAATTCTTTATAAAACTAAATTTCCAAACTTAGCTATGTCCCTTTAAAACTTGACTTTTGAATTAGTTAAATCTTTCCTAAAAACAAATTGTTAAAGATTAGCTAAAATCATTCTTTTCAAAAATTAGCTAAATATTTTCTAAACACATTCTTTTTAGCTAAAACTTATTCTTTTCAAAAACTTTAGCTAAATTTTTTTTAACTACTGTTATCAAAATATTAGCTAAAGTCCTTTATCAAACTTCTATTTTCATTTTAGCTAAGTGTTGGGATCTAGCGCGCCAAAAGACGCGGAAACACAGCGGAAAAATACTAGATCTTCTTATCCAACGGATCAATGCGAAGGGAAGAAAACAATTTTCATGACAAATAATCTATGCTAAGCTATGTGATAGGATTATACCTTTGTTGCGTGCCCTTCGCAATCCCAACAATAACCTTTTCTTCTAGATCCAGATCTCAGCGCGTTCAAATGCCCGCGCCTCTATGGTATCCACATGAACATATCCTTCGTTCGTCCCACGAACGAAGCCTTCGGAGAAGAACCATCTTCTTGTGCTAGCAAGAAGTATGGTTCGGCCATGGAAGAAAATTTGACCATGGAAGGAGGAGGAAGATCAAGAGACACCCATCTCATCTCATGAAAAATCTCACCAAAATCCTATTTATATTCATCCAATGAATATGAAGGGTTTTTGTCTCTTTGTATTCCTCTTAATGGGTTAGATTATTATATTGGATTAACCATTAATCCAATAACCCAATAAGTCTAACCCATTGAGTGTAACCCATCAATCCAATTTGTCTAATTCGGATTGAACTCAATCCAATGAGTGGGTTCATTTGAGTCTAACTCAATTAGTAACCAAAAGGCCTAATCATCTCATGATTGACTCTTAGGGATAATTACTAGCAATCTCCCACTAGCACTAGTGCCAATCACCACTAAGATGACACCAACATTTTGGATTTACCCATTATTCTTAATATTCTTAGTATTTTAGTCAAACTAAAATACCCATCTCCGAACCAATATGTTCTTTGTGTGTGACCCTATAGGCTCTCGTAACGTTGGCAATGTATCCAAATCAACATTTGCGATATATAAACAAAGAGTGGCATCTAACAATGCATCATTGCTACCCAAGTGACGAGAAAGTCGAGATCCGACCTAACCTGTCCGTGGCTATTATCTTGTATGACTCAGTCCCTCTATCCTTGATATCTAGATTGATAAATGAGGCATAGACCGTGTCATCCCCTTATCAATCTTTGTGTTTCTTGATCTCCAAGTAGACACACTATACAAATAAGCTCAATATCTCATATTGACTTACATTCCTGTGTCCTACTAATCAAAGGGCCCATAGATATCGCTTTCGTTATATGGAAGGGATAGATCCCATCTACATTACTCACATCCATCCGCATAATTTATTGCATACCCAGTGATCGACTTTATAGTCCACCCTGTTACGGGTGACGTTTGACGATACCAAAGTACACAACTCCTTATGTAGGGAACTGTAGTGACTTCAAGTCTAAGGACTATTCATACCAATAATCACATGAGAATGTTTATGACACTCATATAACGATCCATGAAACATCTCATAGCGGGTCAATTCAGTATATATTCTCTAATATATACCCATGTGTCAACCTGATATCTCATATCCATGACTTGTGAGATCAAATCATCCGTTGACCTACATGCTAGTCTCAACGCATTAATATTGTTCTTGTATGTTAATGCTCGACTAGGAATAGTTATGAGTAGTGTTCTCTATAATATCCTACTATCAATTCAACCAATTGTTTATTGTAGATAAGAACCTACCACCCAAGACCATTATTATATTTATTCATTCGGCACTGAACTGAAGTAAATATAATAACCATAACCTTTGCCTTCTAATGAAATAATGAAATATGATATAAAATGTCCTAAGTTAATCAACTCTTGATTGCCTCTTAGGGCTTACACTAACAATCTCCTTATACACTAGCGCCAATCACTAAAATATCTCATATCCATTAACCTAGTGTGACCATCATGCTTTCTTGATGTCAAAGCCTTGGTTAAAGGATCTGTAATGTTAGCATTGTTTGGTTATCTGCATATCCTCATATCTCATATATCGAGGATTCCTCTAATGAGATGAAATTGTTGTAGTATCCAATACCCAAGACCACCATTTAAGCACAATACATGCCCTAACTGCGATCTAGAAACACCTTTGTCAATTTTGGAAGCTTGCACCACTGTAACCCTTTACAGCAACAGCTGTAACGCTTTACAACAACAGCTCTTCATCACCTCCAAAGATCAAGAAATAATCTTGAGTCCTTCTCAAGTACTTAAGAATATTCTTGACTGCTATCCAGTGACCTTCACCTGGATCTGACTGGCATCTTCTCATTATGCTTAACGCATACGAGACATCTGGGTGAGTACAAATCATGGCGAAACTTTTAAGCACCTTGTCAATATATGTACTCTGGCTTAGAACAAGCCATCTCCTAGATCTATCTCTATAGATCTTAATGCCCAAAATATAGGCTGCTTCACCTAATTCCTTCATTGAGAAACAATTCCCAAGCCAAGTATTCACTAACTGAAGAGTAGGGATATCATTTCTAATGAGATGTATGTCATCTACATACAATATGAGAAAAATGACTGTGCTCCCACTAACCTTCTTGTAGACACAAAGTTCATCTTCATTCTTAATGAAACCAAACGTTTTGATTGCATCATCGAATCAAAAATTCCAGCTTCTAGAAGCTTGCTTCAATCCATAAATGGATCTTTGCAACTTACAAACCTTTCCAACATGCTCTGGATCTACAAAACCCTCAGATTGTGTCATGTACACATCCTTGAGTAGATTTCCGTTAAGAAATGTGATTTTGACATCCATCTGCCATATCTTATAATCATAGTAAGCAACAATAGCAAGCATGATCCGAATGGACTTGAGCATCACAACTGGTGAAAAGGTTTCATCATAGTCTATACCATGAATCTGTTTGAATCCTTTAGCCACTAATCTACCTTTGTAGGTATGCATATGACCATCCATGTTAGTCTTCACCTTGAAGACCCACTTACACCCAATGGGTTTGATCCCTTCAGGTGGATCAACCAAAGTTCATACTTGGTTAGTGTACATGGATTCCATCTCGGATCTCATGGACTCTAGCCATTTCTCAGAATCTGGGCCCTGTACAGCTTCTTGATAAGATGTAGGCTCATTGAGACCAATAAGCTCTACATCACCGTTGTTAGACAAGAGAAAAGAATATCTCTCAGGTTGATGATGAATCCTATCAGATCTGCGTAGAGCATTTGCTAGTTGAACAGATTGTTGTTCCGCAACCTCTTGTGGTGCAACAAAACCCTGATCCACAACATCTTGTGGTACCTGTTCAATTTCCATCATAATGTCAGTGCTAGTATCTTGAACTTCTTCAAGATCGACTTTACTCCCACTAGTTTTTCTAGAAATAAATCCCCTTTCTAGAAACACACCAGTTCTAGCAACAAACACCTTGCCATGTGTGGGACTATAGAAGTAATATCCCTTTGTTTCCTTGGGATATCCTATTAAATAACACTTGTCCAATTTGGGTCCTAGTTTATCTTAGACTAGTCGTCGAACGTAAGCCTCACCATCCCAAATCTTCATAAAAGACATCTTGGGACTCTTCCCTGTTGGACCCCGTGGTAGTTTTGATGTGATCAACCAAGTTAGTTAGGTCCTACGTTTTGTCTGAACCCTGTGTCTGAGTGTGCAGGAACTTAGGAGCACAGGAAGTCGAGCGGAAGACGCAGCTAGCGAGAAGGACGGCACGGGAAGGGAGCCGATGGGCTCGGTGCGTCCAAAGGACGAGAGAGCTGCAGAAGAGTACTCCAGTGGAGCGAGAAAAACGTGCGCGGCGTTCGAGGGACGAGAAGCCGGACGGAAGCCTGCTCGAGGAAAAGGCTGGGAATTGGGTTCGGGTGAGCCCTATTCCGGTAGGCCACAATCACCCAAGGAGCCGAACCGGAACAAGTCAACTGGAAGTTGACTTGTCAATGGTTCGGTCGACCGAACCCCTTGATCGGTCAACTGAACCCTTCAGTATCCGAACCCAGCTGTTGGTGACACGTCAGAAGCCACGTCAAGCAGCCAACCGTTGGGGAGCTGATCGGTCGATCGAACCTTCTGATCGGTCGACCGAATCGAAGTCTATCCAGAGACCAAGTCGAGCAATCTGATCGGGCCAACTCAGCAGAAGACCGTTGGCAGATCAGTCGACCGAACCCAAGCTCGATCCACAGAGACTGCACCTGGACGCGAAGCTGTGCAGGTACAGCAGGTTCGGTCGACCGAACCTGGGGATCGGTCGACCAATCCCTCTCGAGTCAAACTTGATCCCGAAGGATCAGGTGAACTGATAAGCTCGAGTACCCCTATATAAAGAGGGTCTCGGGTAGCTCTTTAGATATCGAAAATAGTAAACGAAGACGAACGATCTTGAAATACAAATCTTGTACTCTCATTTCCTAAGCAACAGTTTTGTGCTCTTCAAGTGTAAAAGGCTACTCCGCCTTCAGAGAAGGAGACTTCTTTTAGTGCACTCTTTTACTGTCTTTGATTAACAAACTTCTTGGTTGTAACCAAGTAAATAGTTGAGTCTTATATTTCTGTTTATGTTAGTTCTGTTGAATTTCATAACTGTTGCTTTATTATTTAAGTTGAAAGCCTCGAGGAGGGTATAATTTTTATTGCAGGCAATTCACCTCCCTCTTGCCGGCCTCCGCTGCACCAACAAGTGGTATCAGAGCCCAACAGCCTCAGAGGGACTAACCGCCATCTGAAGCACAAAGATCAGAAAAATGGCCGGCGCGAACATCCATCCCCCGAAGTTCGACGGAGATTTCGCTACATGGAAGCGAAAAATGGAGGTATTCTTTAAAACAGATTTTGATATTTTAATTACTATAAAATATGGTTTTGCAGCTCCTAAAGACAAAGAAGAAAACACGTGGAGCAAGAACGAGCAAGCCGACTTCGTTGCCAACGGAAAAGCGGAATTCCACCTCCTCAGTGTTCTGCCACCTCAGGAGGTAAGCCAAATCGAAAGTTACGACTCCACAAAAGATCTCTGGGAGAAATTCCTGGAGCTTCACGAGGGTACATCCGAATGTTGGAGTGTATACTGAAAGCCTAAGCTTTTGTAAACATTTGTTTTGAATAAAGAATCACATTTGGTCAAATTATCTACATTTGTTTGTAGTTGTTCAATTAATTTATATTGTAGATAACATAGCATGTGGTGTCACATGCAGAAGATGATGTTATCAGTACCTTATAAATTATAAATAGTAGCTCACGACCAAAATGGAAAGGAACAAATCATTAGAAGGTCGTAGTATAATTATGTATCAATTTATCTTGACTGTATAATTACACTAGTACACTTAGAGTGTATTGAGTAGGACCATTTGAAGTCATTTCTTTTATACTGACTTTATAAAGGAACAAAGACATCAGTTATTATGGAAATGTGTGCTCTTAATCCTAATATAATAACACTACAAAAAAATAAGGGTTTAGCAGCGGTTTTTCAAGGCCTATACCAGCGGTTTACGACCGCTGCTAACCCTATTGCACCGGTTTTGTAACTGGTGCAGGTGTTGGCGACGCTAAATGCAACCGAAACGGTAATACTGACTGGTGGTTTAAACTTATAAACCGCTTCTAATGCTTACCAATAGCAGCGGTCTTACGGTGGGCCTTTAGGAGCGGGTAGTAACCGCGTATATAGATCAATATGGGTCGCCTTAAGGTGGACCTTTAGGAGCGGTTAGTAACCGATTCCGAAGGTCAACTTTTACAAACAGTTAAAACCGGTCTTATAACTTACTTTGCAATTTAAAAATGACGTTTTAGAAGTGGTCTAAAACCGACACAGAAGGATGATTTATTAGAGGCGGTTGTAAACCATTTTAGAAAATAGTCGTTTAGATGCGGTTGTAACCGATCCTATAAGTTTATTATACAACAGTGACACTATCTATAGGAGCAGTTTTAAACCGCCTCTAAATATACAGAATTACCATATTTAAAAATGCTTTTATATCATATTGTACCTATAGATTTCCAAAATGAATGCTCAATTTAAATCAATTGATAATATTAATATTTCACTGCACAAATCTAATTTATATTCATAACACAATTTGGATTACCAAATAAACAAGTCATATTCATATTTAAGTTCAAAATATTCATAACATACATTTAACACCACCCTATACCACTAATACAATCCTTTCTTTAATTCCCAAAATATATAGAAACTTCAATAACAAGTTTTCTCCGCCAATAAAGCATCAAAAGACATTTGCTTCAAGCGCCAAAAGGCATTTGCTCCAACCTTCAATAGCAACCTTCAAAAAAATGCAAACTTCAAATAATGCAAAGACATATAGAAGGGAAAAAGACATAAAAGACTATATAGCTATAAAGAATGATGAATACCCTTGCGACTTTAGTAGTTGGAAAAAAAATACAATACAGGATGAAATAGAAAATTTAGACAAGATCAAGGCACAAAGCAGCTATACATGGTCTTCATAAACTACTTTAACTCGTTCAATGCTTATCTAATCAAGGTTGTGAGATATGATATTGCAGATCTACAAGATTTCCATCATCAACAAAACTTAATATGAACCATGAAATATCCAAGTTAAATTCTATAAGGAATAAACAACTTTTTTAGAATTTTAGAGAGACCATGGTAAAGGATATCTCATTGTAGCACCTATATAGAGGAAGTAGTCTGTAGTTTAATATCTCAAGGAGCAATATAGACATTCCAGGCTTGTTCAAAAATGAAATGAAATTAAAAAAATATTATTACTGAAATGCCTCCTCATGGACTTCTATTGGTTGTGTTCCTTCAGGTTTATTTTGAAGGTGACGATCCACAGTCTCTTTAAGTAAATTCTAACAAGAAAATAAATTGTTAATAGAATAAAAATATATTTAAAAGTCGACTTAAAAAGTGAAATATATTATTACCTCAATTCGTATTGCCTCGTCATCAATAAGGGCGCCTCCTTTCTTTCTACTTCTTCGACTCAATTGTTGTATTTCAATACGACTCGGTTTTCTTCCATTTTCTTGAGACTAACAGGATAACAAATCCACATTTAGCACCAAATATTAATAGCATAAATTCTTCTATTTGCATAACAACTTATAGAAAGAAAATAAAATAGTAATAAATTACATTGGTTGTAATTATATAAATTACAGTAATAACAACTTACAGTAATAAATTCTATTTATATAAATTCTTCAAAAACTAACTATATACATTACATTGCTTGTAATCAATTTCTAGAATCCCATAAAACCTTGGAACTTCAAGGATAAGAGCATTAAAGTGTAAAACAGTAAATAAGCAGTGTGAAACTAACTGTAAGAAAGAAAAGAAATAATTTTGATTCTTACAAATTTATATTCCAATGATGGAATATTAGTGCGTCCTTGTGCATGAGTCCCTTTCTTTTTGTTCACATTTTCTCTATTCATTTTTGAAGTTTTCTGGCACAAAAATTTATAAGGAAATTATAACATCTATAACATATATAAAAAACTATTAATACTAGTTGTACCTCGGTAGACTTCCAATAGTTACATAAAACTTCCCATGTTTGAAGTGTCAAGCCATGAGGAATGGGTTGTATTGCAACAAGCTCTTCTAGTGGAGTATTTGAATCATAAGATGTAGCTTTCACTTTGGTCCTCCACCTTCTCCACGTAGCCCCCATCATTTGCATTATAACTCTTCTATGGCAATTGGAGATACAGAAACGTGCCTATAAACATAAAATAAAATATGTACATGATTTAAATTCATAATTGAAATTATGATCTTGTAAACTTACAGTAACACGTTTCCATGCATCATTCAAGCGATTTGTCGGCATTTTTCTCCAATCTAAAAAGCTCAGGGGCAACACAACTCCATTCCGTGCAATAGTCCCAATAAAATTTGCAAGAGTCGGTTGTAGATCACCGTAAGGCTGTCCCCTTTCATTGAATTTCACTACCAACATATGATCGGGATGTAATGCATGAATATCTCTCATAATAGTCTTGCCACGTTTTCTTTTCTGAGCTTGGGATGAAGACATGATCTCATTTTCATCTGAAAAATATAATTTTCACTTAGTGTTGCAAAAAATAATTTTCTATTCATATCCAAAAACATTTTTCACCTTGCTCATTAACCTCCTCATTTTGTAGCTCTAATGGTGAATGAGATGTTGTATCTTGTGATTCATTTTCATGATCAACTCCTCTATTACTCGATTCTTCTCTCGTAGATCGTCTTTGGCTATTTTGTATTAGCTTTCGCATTCTTTTGTTTGCCATTTTCAAAAGTTACCTACAAATCACAATATAGAAATATGAATGAAGTTTGAAGTGTAAAATCTGAAATTGTCATAAAATGTTCAAGCATAATAACAAAAGAGAACAAATTTTCTGCATTAAAAAAACATCTAGATAATTAACTCAGATATCAATAACAAAAGAGAAACAATGTTCCGCATTAAAAAAACACAAGGAATGAATTGTATTAGTCAAAATGCATAACTCTAGTAGCTGTAAGAAAAGATTTCTGTCAAAAAAAGTTTAATCTAGTTGAAGTGGTTGAAGACCTACTTGAGCTGAAAATCACTATAAACAATAGCATAAATAGAGTTGGTGATGACAACACTAAAGAAACACTAACGAAAACAGAACTATGTTGTTCATCATGCTGCCTTCTTTAGTGATATTTACCAATATAAAAGTTATACAAAATTAATCTGATTTGATGAAGATTCAAAGGGACCGAAAGATAACATAATTGAGAACATCTAAATGATTGGCTCAAGTATCATCAATGACATGGAAACTTTAGACCTTGTACACTATATATTTCTTTCAAACTATATCACAAAATAAGGGGAAAAAACTAAAACAGAAGCTCTAACAACACGAACTACATCAAACCTGATAAATGTAACTGCAAAACAATGCTAATAAAGAGTGCTACAAGGATATTTGTATACTTCTCAAATTCCATAAAAAAGTATCAAGAACATTGCCAGTGTAGAAGGCTTCCAAAATAGGTCAACACGAACTAATGTTTGAAGTATAAAAACTTTAACAGCAAATAGGATTCGAAAATAGGTCTAATAATCTGTAGAAGGCTTCCAAAATCAATATTAAGCAACATAATAAAAAATCGGAATCAGAGGATAAAGGAAACAGCGGCGGAAGGAATCATCGGCGGAAGGAAGAGGCGGAGGTTATGGTAGCTGCGTACCTGGGAGGAGACGGAGGTTCCTGGCTGTGTGACTAGAAGAGGCGGAGGTCGGAGGCTCGTCGACGATGGGATGAAGGTGAGTGTGTTTGTGGTCTGTGGAAGGTGACGAGGCGACTTTAGTGGGAATGTAAATTATGTTAAGGTAATGTGAGGGGAGGGAATTAATAGCGGGAATGTGAAATTTGGGTGGAGTCTTATTTTTATTGTATTAATATTCATATTTTGTTTAATTAATTTAATTTATTAAAATAATTTTAAAAAATAGGGAATGTAAATTATGTTAAGGCAATGGAATTTTGATTAATATTCTAGACCTGGACCGATCAGGCTCCAACCTGATCGGTCTGGGAGTCGCCTGATCGGTCTGTGGACCGATCAGTCCCTAGGCTGATCGGTCCCCAGACCGATCAGCCAACTCTCTGTGAGAGTTGGCTTCGAAGCCTGATCAGTCTGTGGACCGATCAGGCTATAGGTGGATCGGTCCCCAGACCGATCCCCCTACCTTTTTCTGCCTCCTGATCGTTTCCGATAACTTACAGTGAGCCACTGTTTGGTTTCTGATCGGTCACCAGACCGATCAGAAAACCCATAGTATCACTGGATCGGTCTGCTGACCGATCCAATGCCCATGTGGATTTAGAAGGCCAACCAATAAAGAAGCCCACTTATCACTAGCACATAACACTTACTCACTTCATTTCCACAATTGAATCAAATGAAAAATACAGCTCGCATTTGAAACATTTTTTTTTCACAAGCATCAAATGTGGCAATTCCATTTTCCCATAAATCTTTCAATTCAGTCAATAGGGGGCGCAAATATATATCGATATCATTGCCAGGTGCTTTTGGACCAGGAATAAGGGTGGATAAAATAATAGAATAAGGCTTCATGCATTCCCAAGGTGGCAAATTGTAAGGCATCAGGACAATAGGCCAAGTACTATGTGAAGTGCTTTGATTTTTAAATGGATTAAACCCATCAGCGGCGAGTCCCAAGCGTACGTTTCTAGGATCAGACGCAAATTCATAATGACATTCATCAAATTCCTTCCATGCTCGAGAATCAGCTGGATGCCTTAGATTTCCATCTGAAACACGTTTTTTGAAATGCCATTGCATATTTTCAGACGTCTTAGATGACATGAATAACCGTTGCAATCTTGGTTTCAATGGAAAATACCAAAAGACTTTGGCTAGAATTTTAACTTCAAGACGTTTTTTTCCACCTTTATACGATCTCCTTGATGATTTCTGCAAATTTTTCCATCTTGGAAGGTTACACACTTTGCAAGCCTGTTCATTCTCATTTTCCCCCCAATAAATCATGCAATCATTTGGACAAGCATGTATTTTTTTCATAATGAAGTCCTAAACTAGAAATTAATTTCTTTGCTTCATAAAATGACTTAGGCACTTGAGCTTCAGATGGAAGTACTAGACGAAGGAAGTCCAACAATGCTGTAAATGACTTATCACTCCATTTTCCATTCACGTTCAGTTGAAATAACTCAACAAGGAACGACAGTTTAGAAAACTCTGTGCATCCGGTATATAGCTGTTGTTTCCCTTCCTTAATTAGTCGATAGAAATCTTTAACATTAGACTCCATCGGTGTATGACTTGTTGATGCTCCAATGTAATTTTCATTATTTGTAGATCCTTCATGAATTCCAAATGCATCATGTAGCATTTCTTGTACCATCGGTTCATGGCTAGTTACTTCAGAAACTTGTTGCACTGAATAATGAAGTTCTTTGTTATCATGATCTTGTACAATTAGTTTTTCTCCATGAAAATTCCAGATGCGATAATCTTGTAAAATACCATTTATCATCAAATGTTCGTGTACTGTCTCACGATCATGATTCAATGAATTTATGCATTTGCAACAAGGACATGGTCTCGTGACATCTGGAGCCGCATCACCAAATGCATAACGCAAAAAATATAGGATTCCCACCCGATACTCAAGACTGCCATGTGGCACAACCATCCATTGCTTCTGCATAATTTGATGCTGTTCAATAATTTATAAAAGTTAAAACATTGAAGCAAGATTTATCAAAAATTAAAGAAACTTCGTAGATAAAATTTCCAAGAATTCAACAAACATATATATAAATACAATTACTAAATATAAAAATGAAGCTTAGCATCATAGACACGTTGTAAGCAAACTACAATAATAAACTTGAAAAATAATACGGATAACTCGTAGAAAAAAAAAATCAAATTAAGGGATTCATTGGAAAAATTTACAAATCTACCGGCCAACACAAATTAAACCCTAATCGATTATAATTTTTATCACCATTAACATATAAAAACATTGTTACCATACAAAAACTAAACCAAGAAATTACCTCGAGAAACAAAATCAAAGGCGATTTATGATGTGGATGTCGAAGGATGATGCTAGGGTGCAATTAATCTGATGTGTTGCTATAATAGAGAGGATCGCTGGAACATAGATGGTCGATAGAAAAGAGAAGGTCGCTGGAACAAAGAGGGTCGCCGAAATAGAAAGGTTTGCTGGAATTGTGAAAATAATATGAGATGCGAACATGGTTTTTTATTAATCTCGTATGTACCCTTTAGGAGCGATCATAAGTTCCTTTTAGGAGCGGTTCTAAACCGCTTCTAAAAGGAACTTATAGGAGCGGTTCTAATAACCGGTTCTATATGTGTCCAATAGCAATGGTTTGACAACCGCATCAAAAAAATCTCAATTGAAGCGGTTTTAGGAGCGGTTACACTTGACCGATTCTATTGGATCTGCTGTTACAACCGCTTCATCAACTGCTGCTATTATTGTGGTCCTAATGTCCAATTTTTTTTGTAGTGTAACAAGCACATATATTTGATATTTATTTCTTTAATTTATCAATGGGTGAGATTTAGTTCGATGAATCAATAAGCCCGATAAATTGGGAAATGGTATCACTTATAGTGTGTGTTGTTGATTATAGAAGGAAGCTGTGCCCTAGAGATACTAGGTTGATAATGTCCTCAAGAGGAGCTCATAAGGATTGTCATGTTAAACCCTGCAGGTGGACTTAGTCCGACATGATGATAAGGTTGAGTGGTACTATTCTTGGACTAAGATATTAATTAAATGAGTTGTCAGTAACTCACTTAATTAGTGGACACTCGATATCTTAAACACAGGGAGACTAACACACTCATAATAAGAAGGAGCCCAAAAATGTAATTTGAGATTGGTGCGGTAGTTCAATAATAGTTCTCTAGTGGAATGAATTATTATTGATAAAATTAAGTTGTGTGTTCGGGGCGAACACGGGATGCTTAATTTTATCGGGAGACCAAAACCAATTCCTCCTCTCGGTCCCTATCGTAGCCTCTTATTTATAGAGTACTATACCCACCTATACCCACCTTATATATGTTGGTGCAATCGACCTAGATTTTGATGTGTGTGTCAAAGAGTTTAAGTTAGGCTTTCATATGTATTTGATATGTGGTTGAGTCATGCAGGACTTGGTGGAACACATAAGGACTTGGTGTGACCAAGTTCGGGAAGCTCATCCAAGGGCTCGGATCGTTGAGTCGGTGAAGGATGGTGTGGAAGACATCCGAGGGACCGCGCGGACGAGGAGCAATGGAGTGGAGCCGAAGGAAGTGGACTTCAAGGCAGCGTGAAGGATGGCTCGGAGAGGAGCTGCGGGCTCGGGTGCATCTGAGGGACGAAGGCCGAGGAAGAGGACTTCAAAGGCGACTCCGGAAAGGATGAGAGGAGTGAATGTACTAGGACCAGTCGACTGGTCATGAGACCAGTCGGTCCTGAGACCAGTCGACTGGTCCTAAGACCAGTCGACTGATACATAACCGTTGGCAGGAAATGGCTTTCTAAAGAGAGCCGTTGGCTGTTGCCAACGGCATACCAGTCGACTGGTGCATGGACCAGTCGACTGGTGTCAGGGTTTGAGTTGATTAGTGATCAACTCTTTCCTCTTATTTAAGGGGAGCTTTGGGGCATTGAAGGGGTTACTGATACTCATTGTAAACCTTCTGAATCTTGCCCAAAGCTTCCAAGCCAACTCTCTTCCTTCTAACCCTAAGTTTCATCTTGTAAAGAGGAAGAGAACTTTGTGAGAGGTTTGCTCCACCGAGAAGGAGAAGCTTTAGCCGGAGATTGCCGGGGACTGATCCACCAAAGGATCAAGGGCTCGTCCACCTCAAGGACACGTCGTGGAGTAGGAGCAAGCAATCTCCGAACCACGTTACATCGAGCGTGTTAGCGTTTGTATTCTCGTTTGTGTTTCTTTGTTTTTAGTTTCTATATTTCCACTTGCGTAAACTAACGTATTGTAGAGAAGAAATTGATTTGGGGGTGACCTAGCTATCCAACCCCCCTTCAAGCCGGCCACCGATCCTCCAACAATTGGTATCAGAGCAAGGACGCTCTTCAACGGACTAATCGCCAAGAAGAACAACATCATCAATGGCCGGCTCAAACATTCATCCACCCAAATTTGAAGGGGACTTCTCTTGGTGGAAGAAGAGAATGGAGGTATTCTTCGAAACCGATTTTGATATTATGCTAATCATGGAAAATGGTTTCGAAGTGCCTAGGGATCAAGACAACAAGATACTTGAGAAAACAAGGTGGAGCAAGAAACAAAGGGAAGAACATCTAGCAAATTCGAAAGCCATCCATCATCTACTACATGTTCTTCCCCAACAAGAAGTAACAAGAGTTGGAACCTACTCAAGTGCCAAGGAGTTGTGGGAGAAGCTAGTGGAGCTTCATGAAGGCACATCGGAAGCTAAATTGGCAAGAAGAGATCTCCTCCGAACTCAACTCAACAATGTAAAGCTTGAGAAGGGAGATAAGGTATCTACACTTCATGCTAAATTTAAAGAAATCTTAAGTGGACTAACAAGTGTAGGTGAGAAACTCTCCAACCGGGACATCATAATGAAAGCTATCAATGCTTTCCCAAGATCCTCGACATGGAGCTCCATTGTAGATTCATTCTACATTTCAAAGGATCTAGAGAAGAGCTCTCTAGATGAATTCTTCTCAACCATGGAGCTTCACGAAACAAGGGTTGAAGGATTAGAGGGAGAAGCAAATAGATCAAGAGGAGTAGCCCTTGTGGCAAACAAGGGAAAGGGTAAGAAGAAGAAGTCTTCATCCCCACCATCCCCCGACTCCGAAGAATCAAGCGCCTCAATGGATAGTGATTAAGAGGCGTATATGGTAAGGAAAATGAGAAGAGCTTTTAGAAGATTTTTATCTAACAAATCTCATGCTAGGAAAAGCTCAAGAAGCAAAAGTAGGACAAGGAAGATAATTTGCTACAATTGCCAAGGAGAAGGACACATAAGAGATGATTGTCCTCTCTTGAAAAAGAAGGAAGGGAAGAAGAAGAAGGAGAAGACAAAAAGAAAAGGGGAAGAAGGCTCAAAACCTAAAAGCAACATGGGATGATCCTTCATCATCATCAGAGGAAGAAGAGCATCACATAGTCAATTTTGCTCTCATGGGGATTGATGATGTAGCCTCCACCTCATCCGAACAAGAAGAAGGAAGGAGCTCAAGTGAAGATGAAGAGGGGAGCTCAAGTGAAGGGGGAGGTCAATCATCGGATTCGGACTTCTCGGTAAGTGAGGTACATAATCTTCCTCCTCATATTTTAATTAAAATTATTTCAAGCACAAATGATGACTTGTTCAAGGTAAAAAGGAAAAACAAGTCTTTGAAACATGATATTAGCATGCTTGAAGAAAAATTAGAATCCATGTGCTCTAAGGACTACAATAAGCATGTTTTTTCTTCCTCAAGTTCAAATGTATCATGTTTAGAAGAAGAAAATAGGGAATTAAGGGAAAAGATAGAATACCTTACCAATGCCCTTAAGAAATTTGAAATTGGCTCTAAAATCCTAAATATGATCATTGGGAGCCAAAGGGCAAGTTTTAAGAAAAATGGGATAGGATACAATGAACAAAATAATGAAAAGACCTATCATTGTCTACTTGCTAGGGGGCAATCCAAGACAAAGACCATAGATAGGAAATGGATCCCCAAAGAGTACTTGGTCAACCCAATTAGAAAGAATTTCTATTGGGTGCCAAAATCAATCCTCAAGGGTTAGAGGATTTTATGGCAAGTCAACCATGGAAGTCAATAATTCAAAATTTTCCTATATGGTTGACTTGAGACCTTAAGGGGGAGGGCTTAGCCTTGATAGAGATTTATGATCAAGAGGGCTAAGTAGAGGTTACCTTTATCTCACAATGATTAATTTCTAACCATGAATGTGAGATATTAGGATGATACAAATAATTCACTTATGCTTATGGCATTTTGATGAGTTATGAAGTGTATCAATGTTTAGTGTGTTAGGATCCTTCGTACGGCTAGAGAGGGGGGGTGTGAATAGCCGACCCCAAATTCTCGCGTTTCTTCCTACAATTCGTCAGCGCAGCAGAAAAACAAACAAGGAAACGAAAACAAGAAGATCAAACCTCAACGCGTCGATGTAACGAGGTTCGGAGATGATACTCCTACTCCTCGGCGTGTCCGTAAGGTGGACGAAGCCTCTCAATCCGTCGGTGGATGAGTCCCCGGAAAACCGGCTAATACAATATACTCCTTGTGGGTGGAGAAACCTCGCCACAATATTCTTGCAACAGCAAGAAAGGAATACAACAAGAGATACAAGAAGACAAGAACAATGAATGTAAAAACACAGGTTTTCTTGCCTCCTTGCCGACTGGATTCGTTGAAGCAGCAGCTCCTCAGAACACCTACAACAGCAGGATATCCCAGTCGAGAAGCTCACGCGAAGCTGCGAAGAAGAGCTCAACAAAGCTCAAGCACCGGAACAACAGCTCTGTAGCGGAAGAGAAGAGAGAGTTTCAGAAGCCCTCACCCCTTTATACTGCGAAGAAGAAGCGGCGAAGAAACTAGCCGTTGCGTCGCAAGCTAGAACTCGATCGGTGCGGACCCGTCGGGGAAAGATGGATCATCTCGATCGGTGCGTGGACCGATCGGAGAGGTGAATCGGTTCACGCATCGATCCTTCCTTTCCTTCGCGATGCTGCGTCTCGATCGGTCCACGACCGATCGGGACATAACTTTGATCGATGCGTGGACCGTCAGCTGCTTTACGCCTCTGTTGCTTCGATCGGTCACCGGCCGATCCAACGAAACTTTTCGGTATTTGATCGGTCACAAGACCGATCAGATGAGCCATGTATCATTGGATCGGTCTGCAGTCCAATCCAAACCAAAACCCAAACCTTCCACACCAACATCCGGTCAACCTTGACTGTTGGTACATCATGCCTAGCATCCGGTCACTCCCTTGACCGCTAGCACTCCCGGCTAAGTGTCCGGTCGATCCTTTGACCCACTTAGACTTTTCCACACCGGATGTCCGATCATCCGATCCATCTGGATTTTCCTCTTCGTGCCAAGTATCCGATCACTCCCTTGACCTACTTGGACTTTCCAACACCAAGTCCGATCATCCCCGATCCATCTGGATTTTCCCTTGCCCGCTTCACTCACCGGACTTTCCACACCGCCTAACATCCAGTTAGGACTTTCTCACTTCCTGGCTTCACTCAAATGCCTAACATCCAGTTAGGGCTTTCCCATTGCCTAACATCCAGTTAGGACTTTTCCCGTGCCAAGCTCCCTGCTTGGACTTCTCCGTCCAAGTCTCCATACTTGGACTTTTCCGATGCCAAGTCTCCATACTTGGACTTTTCCGTGCCAAGTCTCCATACTTGGACTTTTCGTGCCAAGCTCCCTGCTTGGACTTTTCCGTTGCCAAGTCTCCACACTTGGACTTTTCAGGTCAACCAGGTCAACCTTGACCTAAGGTTGCACCTACAATCTCCCAAACATCTATTCTTGTCCCATATCAAGAATACAACTCTTCCACGAGTGTCAAACATCAACATGCAACTCAACTAGGTCAACCTTGACCTAAGGTTGCACCGACAATCTTCCCAAGTCAAACATCAAAATACAACTCGAGTCAAGTTACCTCGAGTTGGGTCAACCAGGTCAACCTTGACCTAAGGTTGAACCAACAATCTCCCCCTTTTTGATGTTTGACAAAACCCATAATCAAGTTAGGTTAAACCGATAACCTTAACTCAGGTTTTCCAATGTTCTTCCTTGAACATTCTTTCCAAACTCCAATATTCTCCCTTGAACGTTTCTCCCCCAAACTTAGGTTAACCCGATAACCTAACTTGGGTTCCCCAATAATTCTCCCCCTTTTTGACACACATCAAAAAGAATTCCAATGTTCTTCCTTGAACATTCCTTGACATTCTTCCCCTAGCTTAGGTTAACCCGATAACCTAACTTGGGTTCTCCAATAATTCTCCAATGACTACTCTCCCCTTTTTGACACACATCAAAAAGAAAAAGGAGGGTATCAAGGTCAAGAGTTTCTTCCTAATGAAAGTCCCATACCTTTCATTTGAAACTCTTAATTTCCCCCTTGATACTAAACTCAACAATCAACTTAGTGATAATCCCATATCACTAATCCTTAAAAGTCTTTTGGAGTAAAAACTCCCCCTAAAAGTCAACTCCCCCTTGACAATTAGGTAAAACTTCCCCTAAAGGTCAACTCCCCCTTGACCATTGCACCAACAATGTCTTGGCGAGTTTCACACCTTTAGAAATCCACAAAACCCAACTTCCAGCTGAAATTTCAGACCAACATCTGAAAATCAGAAACTGGCATGCACTGATCGGTCCCCAGACCGATCAGAATCCCCCTGGATCGGTCCCCGGACCGATCCACCCTTCACTGATCGCACTGGATCGTCACTGATCGGTCACCAGACCGATCAGAACTTCCCTGGATCGGTCCGGTGACCGATCCATACTCTGAAATCAGAGATTTCTGATTTCCCTTCTCGGAAATTCAGAAACTCCTAATAAATTCCAGAAAATTCCAAAAATCGTAAAATTTTGAGGATACACTCCTCATACCATATACTATCACGGAAAAATAATTTTCTATGAAAATAGTTTCCATTTTTCAATCTTGATACAAAGTTCAAAAACTTTGAAATAGTTCAAGTTTAACTCAACTTTGTATCACAATGTTCAATGATGAATGATATCACTAGGAAAGCTTCATCAAGGTTTTTCAAAACAATTTTGAAATGATTTCAAACTCTTTAATTTGGGACCACAATCTTAGGGCTATATGTACATGACTTGTACACAAGCTTTCCCTATGATCCTCCATTTCTTGAATTAGGCTCATCTAGGTACAAGAACTATGCACCTTGATCCTAACTCATGATCCTAATATCTCACACACATCTAAGGTGTATCAAACCACATTCAAGTCAATTTGATGTGAGATATGGGTTAAGGTCAACTTAGGCTAAGTTCTCATGCATTTTCTAAACACCAATTTGATCTCAATATCAAATTATATGTTTGTCCTTAAATCAATTTCATTGATTATAATGCAAGAGATGATGACATGGCATAAAATGGTATCATAAATGAACACATGTGCCAATGTCATGATGTCATGGCATAAAGTTTGAAACTTAAATAAACATGGCATAAAAACTAGCCTAAGCATTATCATGACATTTCAAATGATCATAAATTAAATATGATGTCATGACATGGCATATGGCAAACAACCATGGTAAGTTAACACAAATAAGATACCTAGATTACCTATCTAAGTATCCTTAAACACTTAGTTAACTTAAATTCTAATCCTAGATTGCCCAAAGTGCTCCAAGAAAATGTCAAAACCCAAATTGGCATTTCTTGATCTCTTGTTTGATTTATACCATTTTTAAAATTTTACAAGAGTAGCACTTCTAAATTAAGGCCCGGATTGCCTTGATTACCTAAGAGAATATCAAAATCCCAATTTGATATTTCTCTAGGTTTTTCCAAATTGTGTCAATTTAAAGTAAGATTAATATATTCTCACTTTGGCACACTTTACTCTTCCAAGGAGTGAATGATAAAGATTATTCCATTTCATTTTCAAAGGTTCCCAAAAACCTTGAAAATGCTCCTTGAGTGTCAATTTCCTTAAAGTTGGGTTAACTACCCTTCTTATTAGAGTTGACACTCTCTAACCCATCTATGGGGTAGAGAAAATGCTCCTAGGAACCCAATACCTATTTGAGCTCATTGGGTTCACTAAAAATTCACTAGGGATGACTTCCCTAGCAACCCTCCTAATGACCCTCTTAGGCTTTAAAGCCTTGGTCATTTGGGTCTCATCAAGGTCAACTATAGGGGTGACTCCCCTTGTGACCTTGGTAATGGTCTTCCTAGCCTTAGGTTTTGTTCCATAATCGAATGGAACATTATGATAGGTGGGCTTGACCATTTGGGACTTAGGTTTGTGACCCAAACCTTTCTTGTCCTTGGACTTGGGTTTTTGACCCCTAGACCCTAGAGTCAAATCCTTAAGAGCCTTTTCTAGAGAGTCAAGTCTTGACCTCAAGACTTGATTTTCTTTCTCTAATGCCTCAAGTTTTGATTTATCATTTTTCTTTGAGGTATTCCTAGGCATGTGTCTAGATGATTTGGGATTTCTATCTAGATTTTCCTTAGCCTTAGATGAGTTAATTCTAGGGTTAGTATTTCTAGAATTGTTCTTATCTAGGCTAACATGCTTGGCTCCTAAGCACATGTATCGATTTCTAGTGTTAACATGCTTATCATTATTGACAATGGCAATAAGACTACTAGCATGCATCCTACTAGAATTGCAAGAATGAGCTTTAAATGTTACCTTAGGGTTTGCCTTAGCTCCCCCTTTACACGTGTTTGGCCTCTTGTCCTTGTGAGGTTGCCTCCCCCTTGGACATTGACTCCTATAGTGTCCCCGTTGCTTGCATTGGAAGCACACCACGTGCTTCTTTCTCTTGCGTGTTGGGACTCCGGCTTCCTTGACCTTTGGTGCCGGTGGAGTCTTCCTAACTCTCTTTGGACATTTGCTCTTGTAATGTCCACACTCCCTACACTCAAAGCATATTATATGTAACTTATTTGAAATTGAGATGCTTGAGTTACCTAGGTTTGGGGATGGGTGTGAACTTTCTTCTTCAACCCTTCCGGAGGTGGAAACTTCTTCTTCTTGCTCCGAACTTGAACAAGAGGAACTCTCCTCCTCTTCTTCCTTGGATATTGAGTAGCCCTCAACTTCCAATTCGCTCCCTCCATGATGTGAGCTACTTGGCTCACTAGGCTCCTCTTCATGGCTTGAGGTGGAGCTCTCCTCATGGTACTTGGCCAAGTTGTTCCACAACTCCTTGGCATTGTTGTATCCTATCTTACACAAAATGTTAGTAGGCAGTGAAAATTCAATTATTCTCGTTACCTCTTCGTTGATTTAGGATTTGTGAATTTGTTCTCTTGTCCACTCCTTCTTCTCAAGTGGTTTTCCTTCTTCATCCACCGGAGGAGTAAAACCTTCTTGTACACAAAACCAATTCATTATGTTAGTCATAAGAAAATACTTCATCCTTACCTTCCAATACGCGAAGTCGCCGCATTCGTAGAAAGGTGGAATGGTGACATCTTCTCCATAGAGATCCATTCTCTAGCTTTGCTCCCACGGGTGTTGATCCGTCGAAGAGCGGCCTCGCTTTGATACCACTTGTTAGGATCCTTCGTACGGCTAGAGAGGGGGGGTGTGAATAGCCGACCCCAAATTCTCGCGTTTCTTCCTACAATTCGTCAGCGCAGCGGAAAAACAAACAAGGAAACGAAAACAAGAAGATCAAACCTCAACGCGTCGATGTAACGAGGTTCGGAGATGATACTCCTACTCCTCGGCGTGTCCGTAAGGTGGACGAAGCCTCTCAATCCGTCGGTGGATGAGTCCCCGGAAAACCGGCTAATACAATATACTCCTTGTGGGTGGAGAAACCTCGCCACAATATTCTTGCAACAGCAAGAAAGGAATACAACAAGAGATACAAGAAGACAAGAACAATGAATGTAAAAACACAGGTTTTCTTGCCTCCTTGCCGACTGGATTCGTTGAAGCAGCAGCTCCTCAGAACACCTACAACAGCAGGATATCCCAGTCGAGAAGCTCACGCGAAGCTTGCGAAGAAGAGCTCAACAAAGCTCAAGCACCAGAACAACAGCTCTGTAGCAGAAGAGAAGAGAGAGAAGTTCTGTAGAATCCCTCAGCCCCTTTATACCTGCGAAGAAGAAACAGCGAAGAAACTAGCCGTTGCGTCGCAACGGCTAGAACTCTGATCGGTCTGCAGACCGATCAGGGAAGAGGTGGATCGTCTCTGATCGGTCCACAGACCGATCAGAGAGGAGGTGGATCGGTTCACAGACCGATCCCCTTCCTTTCCCCTTCTCGCGATGCTCGTCTCTGATCGGTCCACAGACCGATCAGGACATGGCCTGATCGGTCTGTGGACCGATCACTGCTCTTTCGCCTCTGTTCACTTGCGATCGGTCACCGATCGACAACCGGAATCAACAGAGCTTCATATCGATCGGTCACCGACCGATCGGATGCTATATCATTGGATCGGTCTGCAGTCCGATCCAAACTTCTCAGCCCTAAACCTAAGGCTTCCACACCAACATCCGGTCAACCTTGACCTGTTGGTACATCATGCCTAGCATCCGGTCACTCCCTTGACCTGCTAGCACTCCCCGCTAAGTGTCCGGTCGATCCCTTTGACCCACTTAGACTTTTCCACACCAGATGTCCGATCATCCCTGATCCATCTGGATTTTCCTCTTCGTGCCAAGTATCCGATCACTCCCTTGACCTACTTGGACTTTCCAACACCAGAAGTCCGATCATCCCTGATCCATCTAGATTTTCCCTTGCCCGGCTTCACTCACCAGGACTTTCCACACTGCCTAACATCCCAGTTAGGACTTTCTCACTGCCTGGCTTCACTCACCAGGACTTTCCAACTGCCTAACATCCCAGTTAGGGCTTTCCCATTGCCTAACAACCCAGTTAGGACTTTTCCTCATGCCAAGCTCCCTGCTTGGACTTCTCCGTGCCAAGTCTCCATACTTGGACTTTTCCAGTGCCAAGTCTCCATACTTGGACTTTTCCCGTGCCAAGTCTCCATACTTGGACTTTTCGCGTGCCAAGCTCCCTGCTTGGACTTTTCCGTTGCCAAGTCTCCACACTTGGACTTTTCAGGTCAACCAGGTCAACCTTGACCTAAGGTTGCACCTACAATCTCCCAAACATCTATTCTTGTCCCATATCAAGAATACAACTCTTCCACGAGTGTCAAACATCAACATGCAACTCAACTAGGTCAACCTTGACCTAAGGTTGCACCGACAATCTTCCCAAGTCAAACATCAAAATACAACTCGAGTCAAGTTACCTCGAGTTGGGTCAACCAGGTCAACCTTGACCTAAGGTTGCACCAACATAGTGATCATAGGCCAACTATGGGGAAAGCAAATGTTTAATTAATGGACATCTTGCCCATAGATCATAGTTGGATATTTTAAATGTTTTGAAAACAATTCTATGTTTTATTTACTATGGTATAGCTATATTAAAACATATGATTGAAAAACTGAGCTTGAAATTGATACAAACTTGATTAATTTTTAAAGTGTTTGAGTTTTTATCAAAACTTCAAAAATATGATGACTTTTCATGAAAACATATTTTTCTTAGTTAAAGAATATTATAAGAAATATGTGTTCAAAATTTCATGATTTTTCAAATTTTCCGAAATTTTTTATGGATTTCTGAAGTTGGCTGCCGTAGGCTGAAATTGATGTTCAGTTTGTGCCAGTCGACTGGTGCAGATACCAGTCGACTGGTACCAGCCTTTCAGCATTCTGTTGGTCTTTAAAATCAAATTTTCGGTTCAAATTTGGTTGGAACTGATACCATAGTATTTGTACGTGTCTGGTACAATATTTTTGATGGTGTCAAAGGGGGAGAAATGGGTAGGTTTAAGTTAGAAATCCACTTGGGTGCAAATCTTTGAAAATTAAGATTAAGAGCATGTGTTAAGGGGGAGCTTGGGTTTTATGCTTCATATTTACATATTGCTTGTACTTTTCAAAGTTGTTATTGGTGCCTAACTTAAACATATTGCCACACATAAAAAAGGGGGAGATTGTTGGTGCAATCGACCTAGGTTTTGATGTGTGTGTCAAAGAGTTTAAGTTAGGCTTTCATATGTATTTGATATGTGGTTGAGTCATGCAGGACTTGGTGGAACACATAAGGACTTGGTGTGACCAAGTTCGGGAAGCTCATCCAAGGGCTCGGATCGTTGAGTCGGTGAAGGATGGTGTGGAAGACATCCGAGGGACCGCGCGGACGAGGAGCAATGGAGTGGAGCCGAAGGAAGTGGACTTCAAGGCAGCGTGAAGGATGGCACGGAGAGGAGCCGCGGGCTCGGGTGCATCTGAGGGACGAAGGCCGAGGAAGAGGACTTCAAAGGCGACTCCGGAAAGGATGAGAGGAGTGAATGTACTAGGACCAGTCGACTGGTCATGAGACCAGTCGACTGATCCAGCGAATGCACGCTGTAGCATTCGTGCTTGTCGACTAAGGGGATCAATGATCGGTCCTAAGACCGGTGATACATGACCGTTGCGTGAAACGGACTCTAAAGAGAGCCGTTGGTGTTGCCTAACGGCTAGCACCAGTCGACTGATGCAGTGTCGGGGTTTGAGTTGATTAGTGATCAACTCTTCCTCTTATTTAAGGGAGCTTTGGGGCATTGAAGGGATCGATACTCATTGTAAACCTTCTGAATCTTGCCCAAAGCTTCCAAGCCAACTCTCTTCCTTCTAACCCTAAGTTTCATCTTGTAAAGAGGAAGAGAACTTTGTGAGAGGTTTGCTCCACCGAGAAGGAGAAGCTTTAGCCGGAGATTGCCGGAGACTGATCCACCAAAGGATCAAGGGCTCGTCCACCTCAAGGACACGTCGTGGAGTAGGAGCAAGCAATCTCCGAACCACGTTACATCGAGCGTGTTAGCGTTTGTATTCTAGTTTGTGTTTCTTTATTTTTAGTTTCTATATTTCCGCTTGCGTAAACTAACGTATTGTAGAGAAGAAATCGATTTGGGGGTGGCCTAGCTATCCAACCCCCCTTCAAGCCGGCCACCGATCCTCCAACACTATACCCACCTAAAGGGGGCCGGCCAAGATAGCTTGGGAACCAAGCTAGGGCCGGCCTAAGCATGAATTGAGGTGGCCGGCCCTAGCTTGAACCCAAGCTAGAGGGGCCGACCATATTAAATTAAAAAGAATTTTAATTTTAATTTTTATTATGTGAAAGATATAATTTATTAAAGAGAATTAAAATTAAAATATCTCTCTTGTAAAAGATCTACAAAAGATTAAAGAAAGAGATTAGATCTCTTTCCTTATTTGTAGATTGGTGAGATATTTTATTTTCTCTTTAAAAATTATTCACATGTTGTAAAATTAAAATTATGGAAATTTCTTTTTATCAACCATGAAGAGATTTTTTAAGAGAAATTTTAATTTTAAAATTTCCGGAAACAAATTAGGAAGTTTTAATTTGTTGATTAAAACTTGTCTAATTTACTTCCTTTTGATGTGGCCGGCCATTAGAATTTAATTGGGGAAATTTTATTTTATTTTTCTCAATTAAATCATGTCAAGGAAATTAAGGAAATTTTATTGTAATTAAATTTTCTAATTTGCCTAGGCCAAGGAATATAAAAGAAGGGGTGAGGGTGCCTTCATGACACACAACCTCTTTTATTTCTCTCCCTCTTTTGTTCCTTGGTGTGGCCGGCCATCATCATCATCATCTTCTCCCTCTCTTCCTCTTGTGGTGGCCGAACCTCTCTCTCCCCTTGGAGCTCTTGTGGTGGCCGGATACTACTTGGAGAAGAAGAAGAAGAAGGAGAGAAAGCTAGCATCTCTTGGAGCTTGGTTGGTGTTTTGATCTTCTTCCTTGGTGAAGCTTCCTTATTGTTGGCCGAACCTAGCTAGAAGGAGAAGAAGGTGGTTGGTGGTTTCTCATCTTGGAAGATCGTTGCCCACACAACGTCCGAGGTTAGAAGAGGAATACGGTAGAAGATCAAGAGGTTTTTCTACAAGGTATAACTAGTAATTTTTCTTTCCGCATCATACTAGTTATTTTTGGAAATAATACCAAATACAAGAGGCTTACGATTCTAGTATTTCGAATATGGTTTTCGATGTTGTGTTCTTTTGTTTTATTTTTCCTTGTGATTTGATTGTTCTTTTCGGTTAACCTAAAGTTATTTTAGGAAATTAAATATTAGCTTTCTATAAAAGGTTTTGTCTAGTCGGTGGTGGTTGCTCCCATATCCAAGAAGGCCATGTGCCTCGCCACGTCAGTACTGGGAACCAATTATGGAAATAATATTTAATGGAATTAATAACTTAAGGTGACTTGGGTCGAACGTGTTAAGTTCCGCAGGAGATCCAAGTCAAAACCTAAAAGAACAAATAGATTAAGTTTTGGATCAAACGTGTTAAGTTCCACAGGCGATCCAAAATTTAATTTAAAAGAACACATGGTAGCTAGGAAAAGGTTCAGATCTTTGTACAAAATTTTTGTACAGTGGAACCTCCAGGTTTTCCGAGTAGCAACCAACAATTGGTATCAGAGCTAGGGTTTTGCCTCTGTGTATTTGGTATTAGGTTAATTATGCACATGTCATACATAATTTAGGCAGGTTAATAGTAGGATGTGCTAACTTTGTGGATGCAGGATCCAACTATTATGGCTTTTAATTATTATGTGTGATTGGACCCTTGGACATGTCAAGGGCATTTATATGTGTGTGCATGATTGTATTAAAAATACAGCAGGAGCTGTATTTAGTTTTATTAGGATTTTATTTTTGATCTAGATACATGTACATTCCTTTTATGGAATATAGGATCAAAAAAAAAAAGTAAAATTCTATTTATGTCGCGGATCAAATCTTGCAAAGCGTGGAACCTTCTAAGGATCAGAGGCGCAGCAGAACTAGGAGCAAGATGGATGCGACAGCTAGACCCAGTGGCGGTGGCCAATTATGGCAGCAGCTTGGGATGACAACACACGGAGGACAACTATAGATAAAAGCCATAATAGTTGAAAAATAGATTTTCTATTTATTGCTTTCATATTGTGCTGTGTGTGAATGTTAGTATACATGACTAGTAGGCTAGCATAGTTAAAATTCCTCGTTTATAAATAACTAAGTGGGAGAGGAATTTTTAAATAAATCCCATGGTCTCCATTATTGGTTTGTAAGTGATGCAAACAAGCTTGCGCGTTGGCTCTGAGTGCCTTCCTCCATAACGGATGAGCTTGTTTGTGGATCACTAGAACAGACTTCCATTTTTGGATGACTATAGGAAGTTAATTAAGAGCGTGTGATCTTCCCCAATGGAAGGGGCATAATCTTATTAATGGACTTAGTGTCAAGTAATGGTATACACTTAGACACATCTAATAGTATCCTCCCCATCGGAGTCACTGCTATTATTTGTGTGACCAAAAGACACCAACTATTAATTTTATTTGTCAAAAAGTTAGGTTGACAAGATAATAAAATTAATGGGATAAAACCCTCCTTTTACAAATGTTGAATTTGTATACGTCCACACTAACGTGGCATACAAAATTCACGGTGTTTTGAGGTGTTGGTTAATTTAAAATAGTATTGTTTGAGGAATCAATATTATTCTAAATTTAGAGTTCTGACCAAAAGTTATTTGTGATTCTTAGGATGACTTTCAACCCACTGTCCATCAGAATAGACTTACTGGACCTAATTACATAGATTGGAAAAGGAACCTGGACATTGTCCTTACTGCTGAAAGCTATAAATTTGTACTGACTGAGCCTTGTCCTGAAGCACTTACTGGTGAATCTACCCAAGAGGAGATTGAATATCATAGGAAATGGGTAAAAGCAGATGAGATGGCGCGGTGTTACATTTTGACTTCAATGTCAAATGTATTGCAACATCAGCATCAAGATTTACCAACAACCTATGATATTATGAACAATCTCAAGGAACTCTTTGGTCATCAGGATAGGGCTTCTAGGCAAGAAGCCATGAGAAAGATAATGACAGCCACCATGCAAGAGGGTACTCCTGTAAGGGATCATATCCTAAAGATGATGGCTTATCTGAACGAGATACAGATCCTTGGAGGAGAAATTGATGGGGAAACCCAGATCGATATGATCCTCCAAACGCTACCTAGAAGTTTTGAGCAGTTCCGCCTGAACTATAATATGAATAAGAGGATTTATTCATTAGGGGAACTACTGACAGAACTTCAAGCGGCAGAAGGATTATTTCGTCACAATTCTCAAATTCACTATGCTGAAAATGGTTCTACTTCTAAACCGAGAGGAAAGAAGAAGAAGAAACAAGCTGGCTCAGCAAAGAAAGTGAATAAATCTCAGAGTACAGGATTTAAAGCTGGAGTGAAGAAGCCGAAGGGCAAATGCTTCATCTGCAAGCAGTCAGGGCATTGGAAGGTGGACTGTCCTCGTAGGAATCAGAACAACAAAGGTATATCTCATGCTCTAGTTGTTGAAACATGTTTAGCGGTGTTATCTACCAGCACCTGGTGTGTAGATACGGGAGTCACTAATCATGTCTGCAATTCCCTGCAGGGGTTCCAGGAAACCCGACGACTAACTGAAGGAGAAATTACCGTCTACATGGGCAATGCTACTAAGGTAGCGGCTGTTGCAGTGGGAGACGTCTACTTATCTTTTAGTAGAAATAGAAATTTGGTTTTAAGAAATTGTCTTTATGTACCCAATTTTAGAAAGAATTTAATTTCAGTTTCTAAACTGTTTTTAGATGGATATTTAGTTTCTTTCAATAACGATGTAGTTATTAAAAGAAATAAAGTGATTATCTGTTCTGGTGCATTAGTTGGCAATTTGTATACTTTAAATCCAATTTCTTCCACAAGGCAAAACATGGAAATTTATAACTCATCTTCTAACTCTAATAAAAGAAAAGAACCTTCGGAAATGAACCAAGCATATCTTTGGCATCTAAGGCTTGGTCATATTAACTTAAGTAGGATTCAGAGGCTTATAGCTGATGGACTTTTGAGTTCGTTAGAGTTGGAAAATTTTCCAACTTGTGAATCTTGCTTGGAAGGTAAAATGACCAAGAGGTCGTTCAAGGCCAAGGGGTATAGAGCCAAAGAAGTGTTAGAATTGGTTCATTCTGATTTGTGTGGTCCTATGTCTGTCCAGGCAAGAGGAGGTTTTGAATATTCTGTCTCTTTTGTAGATGATTATTCAAGATATGGATACATTTACCTAATGCGCCGCAAGTCCTAGTGCTTTGATGAGTTCAAAGAATACAAGGCTGATGTGGAAAAACGATTAGGTAAAAGTATCAAGACACTACTATCTGATCGTGGTGGCGAATACCTCTTAGGAGAGTTTAGGAATTACTTATCAGAGGCCGGGATTCAATCCCATCTTGGAACACCCCAACAGAATGGTGTAGTAGAACGAAGGAATAGGACTCTTATGGAGATGGTTAGATCGATGATGAGTTATTCAGAATTACCAAATTCGTTTTGGGGATATGCTCTGGAAACAACAGTATACGTTCTGAACTTAGTACCTTCTAAATCAGTTTCTTCTACTCCCATAGAATTGTGGAATGGGCGAAAACACATTCTAAGACATATTCGGATTTGGGGTAGTCCAGCACATGTGCTGAAACCAGATGCTGATAAGTTAGAATCCCGTACAGAAGTTCGCGTGTTTGTAGGATATCCCAAAGGAACGAAAGGTGGTTTATTTTATAGTCCTAAAGACCAGAAGGTCATTGTTAGCACCAATACCCAGTTTTTAGAAGAAGATTATATAATGGATCACAAGCCCAGTAGTAAAGTTATTTTAGAAGAACTAAGAGAGGACACGTCTACTTTAGTACCAACAGTATAAGATGAAGTACCACAAGAGACTGCAACACGTGTCACACATGATACACAACCACAGACAGTGCCTCGTCGTAGTGGGAGGGTTGTAAGGTAGCCTGAAAGATTCATGTTTTTGGGGGAGTCTTCGGACTTGATCCCGGGTAAACATGAACCTGATCCACGAACATATGACGAAGCACTCCAAGATATAGATGCAGCATCTTGGCAAAAGGCAATGAATTCTGAAATAGAGTCTATGTACTCTAATAAGGTCTGGGAGCTTATAGAACCACCTGATGGTGTAAAAGCCGTTGGATGCAAGTGGATCTACAAAAGGAAAAGAGGGACTGACGGGAAGGTAGAAACTTTCAAAGCTAGGCTTGTTGCGAAAGGGTACACTCAGAAAGAGGGAATCGATTATGAGGAAACTTTTTCACCGGTAGCCATGCTTAAGTCTATCCGGATACTCTTATCCATTGCAGCTCATATGGATTATGAGATTTGGCAAATGGATGTCAAGACAGTTTTCCTTAATGGAAGTCTTGAAGAGAACATCCATATGAAGCAACCAGAAGGGTTCATTGAAAAAGGCAAAGAGCATCTAGTGTGTAAGCTCAATCGGTCCATTTATGGACTGAAGCAAGCTTCAAGATCTTGGAACATCCGGTTTAATGAAGTAATCCAGTCATATGGATTTATTCAAAGTCCGGATGAGTCTTGTGTATATAAGAAGTGTAACGGAAACGTGGTGGTATTTCTTGTACTATACGTAGATGATATTTTGTTAATTGGCAACAATGTCAAGGTATTATCAAATGTAAGGGTATGGTTTTCCAAACAATTTGATATGAAGGACTTAGGAGAGTGTGCACACATTCTTGGGATCAAAGTAATAAGGGATCGCAAGAAAAGAATGTTGTGTCTGTCCCAAGCTTCATATATAGATACAATCCTTGCTCGTTTTAGCATGCAAGATTCCAAGAAAGGTTTCTTACCTTTTAGGCATGGAATAACTTTATCTAAAGAGATGTCTCCTAAGACATCAAAGGAGATAGAAGACATGAAAGCAGTTCCTTATGCCTCAGCTGTAGGAAGCCTTATGTATGCAATGCTATGTACGAGACCAGATATTTGTTTTGTCGTGGGCATGGTCAGCAGATATCAGAGTAACCCTGGACAAGGACATTGGACTGCGGTAAAGCATATATTAAAGTACCTGAGAAGGACTAGAGATTATATGCTAGTTTACCAAGCAGACGATCTGCTCCCTGTGGGTTACACGGATTCAGATTTCCAATCAGATAGGGACAATAGTAAGTCTACATCAGGCTATGTGTTTACTTTAGGAGGTGGAGCCATTTCATGGAGGAGTGTTAAGCAGAAATGTGTTTCGGACGCAACCATGGAAGCTGAGTATGTAGCAGCCTCTGAGGCAGCTAAAGAAGCAGTATGGCTCAGGAACTTTCTAATGAACTTAGATGTGATGGTTTGCCCACACAAACCAAATAAATACAATGCATGCAGGCACGGCTTAAACACAAATAAACACCAAAACCATAAGATAGCCACATGGTACACACAAATACAATGCCAAAAATAATAAAAGAATATACAAAAAGCTGACAAACATGAGATGAAACCGTCTTTGGATGTGTGGTAGGAAGACAGTCAGGATAGTATAAGTGGGAGATTGTTGGAGTGTATACTGAAAGCCTAAGCTTTTGTAAACATTTGTTTTGAATAAAGAATCACATTTGGTCAAATTATCTACATTTGTGTGTAGTTGTTCAATTAATTTATATTGTAGATAACATAGCATGTGGTGTCACATGCAGAAGATGATGTTATCAGTACCTTATAAATTATAAACAGTAGCTCACGACCAAAATGGAAAGGAACAAATCATTAGAAGGTTGTAGTGTAATTAGGTATCAGTTTATCTTGACTGTATAATTACACTAGTACACTTAGAGTGTATTGAGTAGGACCATTTGAGGTCATTTCTTTTATACTGACTTTATAAAGGAACAAAGACCTCAGTTATTATAGAAGTGTGTGCTCTTAATCCTAATATAATAACAAGCACATATATTTGATATTTATTTCTTTAATTTATCAATGGGTGAGATTTAATTCGATGAATCAATAAGCCCGATAAATTGGGAAATGGTATCACTTATATTGTGTGTTGTTGATTATAGAAGGAAGCTGTGTCCTAGAGATACTAGGTTGATAATGTCCTCAACAGGAGCTCATAAGGATTGTCATGTTAAACCCTGCAGGTGGACTTAGTCCGACATGATGATAAGGTTGAGTGGTACTACTCTTGGACTAAGATATTAATTAAATGAGTTGTCAGTAACTCACTTAATTAGTGGACATTCGATATCTTAAACACAGGGAGACTAACACACTCATAATAAGAAGGAGCCCAAAAATGTAATTTGAGATTGGTGCGGTAGTTCAATAATAGTTCTCTAGTGTAATGAATTATTATTGATAAAATTAAGTTGTGTGTTCGGGGCGAACACGGGATGCTTAATTTTATCGGGAGACCAAAACCAATTCCTCCTCTCGGTCCCTAGCGTAGCCTCTTATTTATAGAGTACTATACCCACCTATACCCACCTTCTATACCCACCTAAAGGGGGCCGACCAAGCTAGCTTGGGAACCAAGCTAGGGCCAACCTAAGCATGAATTGAGGTGGCCGGCCCTAGCTTGAACCCAAGCTAGAGGGGCCGGCCATATTAAATTAAAAAGAATTTTAATTTTAATTTTTATTATGTGGAAGATATAATTTATTAAAGAGAATTAAAATTAAAATATCTCTCTTGTAAAAGATCTACAAAAGATTAAAGAAAGAGATTAGATCTCTTTCCTTATTTGTAGATTGGTGAGATATTTTATTTTTTCTTTAAAAATTATTCAGATGTTGTAAAATTAAAATTATGGAAATTTCTTTTTATCAACCATGAAGAGATTTTTGAAGAGAAATTTTAATTTTAAAATTTCCGGAAACAAATTAGGAAGTTTTAATTTGTTGATTAAAACTTGTCTAATTTACTTCCTTTTGATGTGGCCGGCCATTAGAATTTAATTGGGGAAATTTTATTTTATTTTTCTCAATTAAATCATGTCAAGGAAATTAAGGAAATTTTATTATAATTAAATTTCCTAATTTGCCTAGGCCAAGGAATATAAAAGAAGGGGTGAGGGTGCCTTCATGACACACAACCTCTTTTATTTCTCTCCCTCTTTTGTTCCTTGGTGTGGCCGGCCATCATCATCCTCTCCCTCTATTCCTCTTGTGGTGGCCGAACCTCTCTCTCCCCTTGGAGCTCTTGTGGTGGCCGGATACTGTTGGTGCCGGAAGCATCTAACGATCGAACCTGAGTTTTGATAATGGCAAAGGATTCAAAGTTAAGGTGTGTTGTGATCTAACATGTTGAATAAGTATTTCAGGAAAAGTCCTAGCTGCGGTTAGGCAAAGGGAAAAACCCTAGGGGGTCGTAACCCTAGGTCATAGGGGGTGGTAACCCTATGCGGAAAGTCTTGGCAGGTCGATGGCTTCAGGCAAAAGTCCTAGGGGGTGGTAACCCTAAGTGGAAATTCCTGGTGTCGCGAACCAGGTGAAAGACTGGACTAGCCGGGAAGCGGATGTCCAGTAGAAAGTCCGAGCCGTCAGTGTCGAGCAAAGTCCGTCGATCCGGAGGATCGAATCGGCAATGTAAATCTCCGAGTGGAGTAGGTGAGGACGTGTTCCCATAGAGGCATGGGTGTCAAGTCGACCTAGGGTTTCAGGAAAGTTCTCCATGACTTGTCAAAACTTTTATTATTATCATTCATTATGTTTCTGTGCTAACTTTGTTTTGCGGTATGTGTTTGGGACTAACACTTTTGCAGGAACAAAGGAGCAAGTTACAACTCGGATGAACGTGTCCGAGGCGCCTCCATGGAGCTTGGGGGCGCCTCGGGCACCCTCGTAGAAGGTTGGAGGCGCCTTAGATGAAGTTCAAGGCGCCTTGGGTCGAAGGTTGAAGGCGCCTTGGGTAGGCTGAAGGCGCCTTGAACTGGATGAAGTTCGACCAAGTCTGTGCTGATCTCCGCGGGTGACTCGGCCTGTTTAAGGCGCCTTGAAGGGCTTCAAGGCGCCTTGAACACCCTTTATAAGGGGTCTCGAGCAGCATCACCAGGACAACGAATTCCAAGTCTTCTCTCTTCAACGTGCTGCTCCGAAAGACGCCCGGAAGTGCTGCAACAAGTCTCCGACGACCCGAAGCTTCAATATTCTACTGTTGTCGTCGGTATAACTAGTTTTTCCAGTTACTTGTACTTCATCTTGTAATCATTTTATCGAGCTTATAGTTGTTGCCCACCGGAAGCGATCAAGGATCGCGGGCCTTCGAGTAGGAGTCGATCAAGGCTCCGAACGAAGTAAAAATCCTCCTGTCTCTGTGTATTTGTTTTGTTTTATTCCGCTGCTTAATTACTCCGATAATTCTTACGTTTCCGATAATCGAAAAACGATTTAGCCACGAGTGCTATTCACCCCCCCTCTAGCACGTCTCGATCCAACAATTGGTATCAGAGCGGGGTTGTTTTAATTTGGTGCAACCACCTTTTAAAACATTTTTTTTTCGTAGTATTTTGTTCGGAGTCAATTAGAATTTAGCCTCATAGCTATATTCTAATTTCTTTTTATGAATCGATTTTTTGCCCGAAGTTGGTGCAACACCACTCGAGCTCGTAATTATTACTATTCTCTTCCCACACTACTAATCCAAGACTCAGTCTTGGAATAGATCTTGTTGTTTTTTTGTTCTTTTAGATCTAAATGGCCCAACAAGAAGGATATAGCACCGTTCGTCCCCCATTATTTTCTGGAGAAGACTTCGGATATTGGAAGGGGCGAATGGAAATATATCTAAAGATCTAGTTCGACACCTGGATGATCGTCAGAACAGGATTACAACTACCAACTGATACCGACGGTAAGCCTACACCCTGTGAAAATTGGGAGCAAGCATTTATCTAAAAGGTGGAAGCTGACGCAAAAGCCACCTGCACCATCCAATGTGGTCTTACCAAAGAAGAGCTCAACAGAGTCGGTCCATTCTCCTCCGCAAAAGAACTATGGGAGAAACTAATCGAACTACACGAGGGCACCTCGGAAACCAAGGTAAGTAAGCGTGATTTGTTATTAAATAAACTATACAATTTGAAAATGCAGGAAGGCGAGACGGCAAGCTCCTTGCACGCCCGAATTCAAGATATCCTGAATTCTCTACATGGAATCGGGCAGAAGGTAGAAAACAGAGATATAATAAGGTATGCCCTTAACTCATTCCCTAGGAGTACACTATGGGCATCAATGGTAGATGCCTATAAAGTCTCTAAGGATTTGTCTTCCTTAAAATTAGATGAATTGTTCAGTGAATTCGAACTCCATGAACAGACTAATGCACGGCCATCCGAGAAAGGGATTGCTTTGGTTGCAGGAACGAGTCGAACACGGGAATCAAGAGGACGACGAAAAGTTGAATCGGAATTAGAAGACGAATCCGATTCAGAAGATTCAGAAGATGAACTGGCCGGCGAATTTGTGAATCTTGTAAAGAAACTCTACAAGAAGAAGAAGGGATTCAACAAAAAGGATCTGAAGAAGGCAGTTCAATCCAAGGAGGCCCAATCAAAGACAAAATTTGAAGTCACATGTTACGGGTGCAACCAGAAGGGCCATATCAAGACCAACTGCCCCAATCAAAAGGAAGCCAAGAAGCAAAGAAGAAAGAAGACTCTAAAGGCAACCTGGGACGAATCTTCTTCGGAGGACGAAGACGATGAACTCAACCAAACAAGTTTACTCGCATTGATGGCCTGGGACCAGATCAGCGAATCCGAGAGCGAGTCAGAAGCCGACTCTGAGGAAAGCCACGGATCCGCATCCGTTTCCGAAGGACCAGACTCCGCTGTAAGTATTCCTAGACTCAATAATTTAGTCAATTATTTACTTCGCAAATTAGCTAAGTCAAATTTGAAAATTAAGTCACTTTTAAGAGAAATAACCACTCTTAAAGGAGTAACTAACTCAAAATCTTTAACTGAAGATTCAACTCAAGTACAACAACTTGAGAAAGAAAATTCAAATCTGAAAAATCAGTTAAACAAGTTAAAAATTACTCTAGAAAAGTTCTCTCTGGGTTCCAAGAATTTGGATCTAATTCTTGGGACACAAAGAGCTGTCTACAATAGAACTGGGCTAGGATACAAAAGTAAAAAGAAATATAAATCCTATTTATCTTTAATAAACTGTAACGCCCGAAAATTTTCAAAACTATTTTAGAAATATAGCATGATTTTTCTGGAATTTTTAGATATTTTTCCGGAATTTTCCGAGTAGCGGAAGTAGCAAAAATAATTAGAACCGCAAATAGCTTAGGCGGGAATCGAACCCGAGACCTATGGTTTAAGGGATAATGTTAGTAACCAGTTGAACCTAGCAGGGCCGTGCTGAAAGAGAAGGGAAACATTTATATTTATATTTGAGTTGGGCCTAGTATCCACTTAATATAAATTAAATAACTTAAGTTGGGTTGGCTTAAGTTTTGGTTCGGCACCTCCTCACCTCACGCCACTTTTCTCTTCCAAAACCTCACCGCCGCCTCTCCCTCCTTCTCCTCTTCCTCACGCACGGCACACCAAGGCAAGGGTCCATAGGTTCATCTTCCGGCGACGGCTCCAACACGAAAGAGGTTCTTCTTCGCGAGAGGAACGCGAAGACATGATCGGATCGTCGAGAGGATCATCTCCACCGGAACTCTAGCGAATAGAATCGTAAGAAATTACGATCAAGAGGTAAGAAATCCCTCACCTGCGGTATAATAGCTCCGTTTGGTTTCCTACGCATTAGTTTTAGCTATATGCAGTTTTTTCGGCACATAGGGTGTGTTTAAACCCTCCTCGAGGATTAGGGATCTAGTTGAGCACCTCTAGACGGGCCGGACACGTTGTTCTCCTTTAGTTGGAGATTCTAGACGTTGTCGGGTGCCTAGAGGTGATCTCCCTAAGGGGAGAGTTGGAGCACACCAAGTGTTCGGTAAAATGTTAGTGTAGCTAAATACCACCTCAGTTATGTTTAATAGCTCAGTTAAATGCATTAGAGGCATTTAAACCATCACATTAGTTTAGTTCAGTTTTATGGGACTACGGTCCAATGGGTGGGCTCCCACAGTCGCCTCTAGGTTCAGATAACTTAGCTCTAGGTTCAGATAACCTAGAAACAACATGTTATATCAGTTAGCTATAGATATCAGTATTTTATTTTCAGTGGCACTGTACTGGATTAGATATCCATTGGGTTGGACTCCCACAGTCGTCCCTAGGTTCAGATAGCCTAGACAACCCTGCTAAATTCGGGATTTGTAACCCCGGGTCTAGTAGGGATGCGCGCACAGCAAGTACAGTTGCCGGGCCCAACAACATGTTTAGTATTTTCACCTATTATGTATTAGATTTCAAAACTCAAAATCAATTATGCTAGTTGAGTTTGTTTCCAGTTACAGATTTAGTTTCAGTTAGTTTAGCTTATGTTCAGTTCAGTGTTTTATTGCTTGCTACGATATGATTCAGTGCTCATGCCATGCTTATATGTTATGCTTTATGATTTCAGTATACCATGACTTAGCAAGTTCAGCGCATATTTTCAAATAGCATGCTTTAAAAACCATATTGCACCGAATGCATGTTTTTGTGAGGTAGATGGATTCTTACTAAGCTTGTTAGCTTACAGATACTACTTTTCTTATACTGCAGATAAAGGTAAAGGAAAAGTGGACTAGCAGTGGAGGCTGGAGGTCAATGCAGATGAGGATGTGTGTGTATGGAACTGGAATCAAAGGTCCTTAGGGGACGTAGCAATTTGAACATTAGACTCTTTAGCATTTACTTTAGCATTTTATTTATTGGTTTTGGTTTCCATGTTCTAGGCACTTTTAGTTGTGTGTTGCCATGAATTCCTAAACTATGCCCTATGTTAAGTTAGATTACTAGTTTATGTCGTTAGAATGTTATTCCATGTTGTTAGAATGGTTATGATGCATTAGTTAGATGTTAAGTGGGGTTTTGGCACGCCAAAGTGCTGAAATCGAGTTCCCGGTGAAATGACTCGATCGGTTTCCACCGATCGTGGCTGGTGTCACCTGGATCACCACCGACCGATCCACCGATATAGTATGTTATCAGATCCTCCGGATCGGTCACCGCCGATCCAAAGACGATAGCGTCCCAGAGATTCGGTTCTGGATCGGCCACGATCGCCGATTCGACATACCGGATCGGTCCGATCGCCATCCGCAGCCACACTGGATCGTCGCCGACCGATCTCAAAACAGAGCGTTCCCGGCCCGATCGATCCGACCGATCCAACCAAACAATCGATCCAATCAGCTGGATCGATTGGAAGCCTGTGTTTCGTCAAGAAACTTATCAGTCCAGCTCCTTGACCGTAGGGGATGTAAGATACACCAGATATCCCTTAGATCATCTCCCTTAGCACAGGTAGAACCAATAACATGTATTAGGTCAGATATCAGTAGCATAAAAACTCAAATTAGATCAGTTTTCCGCGCAGCTTAGCACAGTAACCGTAGCGATTCGCCTTACAGCCTAGTAGTGGAAGGCGGGTCGTTACATAAACAAACAAAGTAGTAAATCAGTCCAAGTATGGGTCCCCAAGTCCAAATTGATCAATCAAGTTGGATTTGGTCATTACTGGGTCCCGAATGATCAAATATACTTCCTCGATAGACCACATCGAGGCCGTGATCCAGGGGGAGCAAAAAGAAAAATGATACTAAAAATAAATTAAATTTAAATTACAAAATCTAAATTTAAAATTCGAAATTAAAAAATACAAAATTAAATTACAAAATCTAAATTTAAAATTAAATTCAAAAATTCAAAAGTCAATAGAAGAAGGATCCAGAATAGCTGGCACCCCCAACTAAATTACCCGACTGGGTAACCAAACGTAATCTACCCGGAATGGATAACAAGAGTAGACTACCCGGCAGGGTAATTAAGGTTAGATAAACGGGCGAGGTTTAACTTGACCCACGGTACTGGTGAAGTTTTTGGATGATAGTACGTTAGGGAAACTTGGGCATCGCATGTCTAGTAAGATATGGCTTCGACCTGGTGCATTTGGCCAAGTGGAACTGACCGAAGCTACCCTTAAATGGATCCTAACTAGTTAGACCAGGGTTTAGTATTAAGTTTAATGGGTAGGACTATTTGGGAAACCTCGAAGGCATGGTTACTTTAATGAGTTCCTTGTGACTCACCATCGCCCAGAAGTTTATCCAAAGAATGCTTACTTGTTGAACCCAAAGCTAAACCTGAATCTAACACAAAGTTAAACCTTACCTCAAAATTCAACCATAGTTCATCTCACAACAATTATAGGGTTCCCTGATTGACAATTTAGATCGAGTGAGATGACTAAGGAATTAAAAGTTCAAATTCAAAATCTTTTAAAAATCTATTTCAAAAATCTTTCAAATTTATGTCAAAATCATTTTAAAATATTTGAAAAATCATTTCAAAATCATTTTAAAATTATTTCAAAATCTTTTAAAATTATTTCAAAATCCTTTAAAAATTTATTTCAAAAATCTTTTAAAATTATTTCAAAATCTGTTAAAAATTTATTTCAAAAATCTTTTAAAATTATTTCAAAATCTGTTAAAAATTTATTTCAAAAATCTTTCAAAATTATTTCAAAATCTTTTAAAATCATTTCAAAATCTTTTAAAAATTTATTTCAAAAATCTTTTAAAATTATTTCAAAATCTGTTAAAAATTTATTTCAAAAATCTTTCAAAATTATTTCAAAATCTTTTAAATTTATTTCAAAATCTTTTAAAAATTTATTTAAAAATCTTTTAAAATTATTTCAAAATCTTTTAAAAATTTATTTCAAAAATCTTTGAAAATTATTTCAAAATCTGTTAAAAATTTATTTCAAAAATCTTTCAAAATTATTTCAAAATCTTTTAAAAATCTATTTCAAAAATCTTTCAAAATTATTTCAAAATCTTTTAAAATTATTTCAAAATCTTTTAAAAATTTATTTCAAAAATCTTTTAAAATTATTTCAAAATCTGTTAAAAATTTATTTCAAAAATCTTTCAAAATTATTTCAAAATATTTTAAAATTATTTCAAAATCTTTTAAAAATTTATTTCAAAAATCTTATAAAATTATCTCAAAATCTTTTAAAAATTTATTTCAAAAATCTTTTAAAATTATTTCAAAATCTGTTAAAAATTTATTTCAAAAATCTTTCAAAATTATTTCAAAATCTTTTAAAATTATTTCAAAATCTTTTAAAAATTTATTTCAAAAATCTTTTAAAATTATTTCAAAATCTGTTAAAAATTTATTTCAAAAATCTTTCAAAATTATTTCAAAATCTTTTAAAATTATTTCAAAATCTTTTAAAAATTTATTTCAAAAATCTTTTAAAATTATTTCAAAATCTTTTAAAAATTTATTTCAAAAATCTTTTAAAATTATTTCAAAATCTGTTAAAAATTTATTTCAAAAATCTTTCAAAATTATTTCAAAATCTTTTAAAAATTTATTTCAAAAATCTTTCAAAATTATTTCAAAATCTTTCAAAATTATTTCAAAATCTTTTAAAAGTCTATTTCAAAAATCTTTCAAATTTATTTCAAAATCATTTTAAAATTAGTTCAAATTTTTTTTTTAAAAAAAAACTATTTCAAAAATCTTTCAAATTATTATCAAAATGAATTTAAAAAAAAAAAGGCGCTTTTTGGAGGCGCCTCTCACACTGGAAGGCGGCTCATAAAGTGGCGGGAAAGTTCCCACCACATTACCTATAGGCGCCTCAGATTAATCCGAGGCGCCTCCTAAACCAACTCAAGGCGCCTTAAACAATTTTAAGGCGCCTTCAACACTGAGCTTTAGAAAACGAACAGATTCTTTCTGTTCGTCCTTCTGCCGACGCCGAAAACCTCTTCCGCGTCTGATTTCAAGTGTAAGATATCACAAAAAAAATTAAATAATCAATATTATTGGACGAAAAATCTTATTGGATTTTTCAGAAATTTTTAGGAATTTTTCAGGATTTAAACGGAGTCCGTATGACCCGTTTTGAGGGGATGGATTCGGGATACAGTGGAGGCCGGTTTGAATACCCCATTTAAGTTGGGAGTTGATGGAGAAATTAACTTAGGGCTTAATTAAATATAACCTAAGTATTTAATTTAAAACCTAATCTCTAAATTCCCAATTTTCTCTCCCGAACCCTTATTCTCTCGCGACCTCTTCTTCCCCGACAACCTCTCTGCCGAAACCTCTTCTCCGGCGATTTTCCTCCTCACCGACGCTGAGCTCGCGATCGCCGGCTACTGGTCGATGCCGCCGGCTGAGTCTCTCTTCTCCTTGTCTGCTCGTGCGTCTCTCCTTCCCTCGCGTCTCTGCTCGATGTCGCCAACGCCGATCTCTCCCTCTATCTCGATTTCTCTCATGCGCACGGACGACCCGACGCCGACGGCTTCCCTAGCGATCTCGTCCTCGCCGCACCACCGGAGGAACGCAGACAGGTCTCGACAGTGCTGACGTTGTTCGGGCCATCTCCGGTGGAGCGATTTCTTCCTTGTCGGTTTCTTGCGTGCGATCGGTGGTTTTGGTTCTAGTGCACAGCGAGATTGGGGGTCGCGGCGCCTCCCTATCCGGTTGACCTCCTTGTTCCTCCTCCGGGATCCGGTTGCTGGAGAATGACCAACTGTTCTACATCAGCCGGATTAAGTGAGCGCATCACCGAGAAGCAACCGATTCAAGGTAAGCTTCGTTCGGAATTGTGTGATTTCAAGGATCAGTTTCCCCTTTGTGATGTTTGCTATCTGATTTGGTTTAGGAGGAGGCTTCAGATCAACCTGGTGATGGTTCTTCCCTGAGCAGGTCTTGACCTTCTTCCTCCTTGTGGCTGATTGGAGTCTCAGCTGAAGAATTAAGCATCTATTAAGGTAAGTATTATCCTGGTTATTAGGGAGCAAGGTACTATTTTATGGATTAGTTCTGGACTGATCTTGGAGAATTGGTGTAGGAGCTATTGGTGGTTGTGGGCAGTGTTTGAAGAGGCTGTGAGTTTTTGGATTTGCTCCTACCTTCCAAGGTATGGGATGCTCCAATGAAGTATTTCTGTTGATTTTATTAGAATGCTACTCTATTAGGTTTTCTAAGGGATTTGGAAGTATTGTGATATGTTGATTTAGGTGAGTTTTGAAGATTAATTTCATGTCTACATTGGTTTGGATTAGTAGTGATGGATTGTAGAAATTTAAATTAAGTTGTATTGGATTGATTAGTGGATTTAGAAGGATTAATGGATGGATTTGATTGGTTGTTGATGATGATGTTAGGTTGTTGTGGACTTACGATGGAGATTTGATTTTTATGATAGGTTATTGTGGTTTGATATCATTATGTGGAGATTTGTTATTGGATTAAATGATGTGTTGATTTGGAGGATTAGTCGGAGATCAGATTTGACTGGAGTGATCCTATTGGGTTAGAGATTTTATTTGGCTATTTAATTCATATGAATTTAGCTAAATAAAATATAAATATATTGATTTCTGCAGGACTTGGATTCGGGACAAGCGTCTCGACGTGGGATTTCCGGATCACGATCGACAGATTTAAGGCGGGTATTTCTTCCTTGACCTCTACGTAGTTTTTCTTGATCTTAGTGCATGGCTATTATGTGATGGTTTAGGCTGCTTTATCTTATATCATGATCGGTTGTTGTTTTTCCTGCATGATACTTATGCTTGACCCTTGTGATGATCTATTTAATTCATATACAGTCTCTACTCTTGATATCTACTCTATTGTGATTACACGTGTAGAGTATGCCTTGTAGGGATTGTTGGGTTGTTGGTATTACCATGCTGATTGGGTATATGATGTTGACTGTACATAGGTGGGGATGTGTTATAGAAGTCATCTTGTCGACCGTGCATTTGCATGTTGTATGTACACACGTAATTGTCATGTACTTTTGGAGGAGTGGTGTTGATTGTATGTTTGGAGTATATACACATGTCTGTTGTGTTTTTTTATTGGAGGATACATGTTGATTGTACTTATGTTTTTGTGTTCGTGTGTCTGGTGGGATTATTAGATGATTTTGGTTGATTATACATGTGTAGTGTCTACATATGTTTGATGGGATACGTGGAGGTATCATGACGATTATACTCATGTTGGAGGTATTTATGAGGTTTGGGGTTGTTGCATGGATGATGATTATATATATATATCATGTTCATCATTCATTGCATCTGATGACCATTGTCTCCCTTGTGGTGAGAGAGTCATCAGTTGGTTTGGTTTAGCACCGCACACTCGGCCACTCATGGGTAGTGGTAGTTGGAGCATTCTGTAGTAGTCCGTCATGAGGGTACAGTAGTGAGATCTGAGTTGTGAGCGGTCAGGGACCCCGAGCTATGTAGTTAGATAGCTACTAGTCTGTCGCCTCACCCACTATATAGTGGGTTGGAGGGTAGTACTGCTTGTCACGGACCCAAGCCTCTCGGCCATACAGGGGTCGTGGTGTCTGGAGAGGTGGCGGGGGTGACCATGGAGCATGCATACGCAGTTATTATTCTTGCATTTAATGCGCGGTGCATCTACATTTGCATACATGCCTAGTAGATACTAGTTGCATGTGATTGTCGTTGTTGCACTTGATTGAGATATGGTTGTTGCATTTGGTTGCCATACTACATACATGTCATTTATTTTACATGTATATGCAGTCGTACTTATATTGCACAGGTGTCACGGGTATATCTGTTGCAGATCCGGTGAGTTTACTGATCATTGTACCATGTGTCGATTTCAGATTGGGTATGTATCTATCATTATGTTAGTTGTGGTTTGTACAGTTTATATGTCAGGTTATTATGTCAGATATGTTTAGGTGCATTGATTATGATAGTATGATCATGTTCTTTATTCCCTACTGAGACTGTATACTTGTGATCTCCATGTTGTTTATGGACCATGCACTATCTTTTCTTTTACCCGCTGAGTTACCTATACTCACCACCGCATGTATACATTTATGTTTTCAGGTAGCCTGTAGATGGTTGGTGTCGCTCGGAGTATCCTGTCTGCCGGGTCCTACGTCACATCCGAATATCGTGATTGTTTTCTTTTGTATATTCTTTTCTTATTTTCGGCATTGTATTTGTGTATAGCCATGTGGCTATCTTATGGTTTTGGTGTTGTATTTGTTGTATAAAGCCTAGCCGGCTAGCAGTGTGTTGATTGTGTTGTATTGGGCTTTCCGTTTTCATTTTTCCGCTGTGTTGGTTTTTAGTACAGCCGTGTGGGCTGTTTTATATATAACTGCGTGGTTGTGATTGTTTCATTCCAGCCGTGTGGGCTGTTATTATAACTGCGTGGTTGTGTATATAAATATTCCAGCCGCATGTGGCTGATGTATTTTGCTTGTAGTGATGCTTCAGATTGTCACCGGTACAGGGGAGATGTTGCCGGATTTTTGTCTGGCAGAGACTCCTTTGGGGCGTGACAATTTAGTGGTATCAGAGCAGGTTTACGATACTTGCTATGCGTTTTGGATTTTCAAGATTTATCTGATACCAATTTTTGGTATCAGAGTAGGTACGATGCCTATTATTCGTGTTTTGGATTTCGTAATTCGATTTTCTTGATGTGACTTTTCGGGTTTTGGGACCAGGCAGCAGCAGGACATCTCCAGGCTATAGGAGGTATGTTTGCATATTGTTATCATACATTTCTGTTGGTATATGTACTGTTGTCAATGATAGTTTCTTATGACATGTGTTAGTATTCTTCTGTTAGTACCTGCCTATTGGTTTGTACCATACATTTCATGTGTTGGGTCAATCACTGATCACGGTTGACCTACTAGAGATCAAGGATTTACAGTCTCAGGGGATTTCCTCATATCATACTACTAGTAGTCTTGGTGTCTGTTACTACTAGTTGGTTGAGAGTTAGAGTCACATGCCAGTCTCTATTATTATTAGCTGGGTAGTTGGTGGTGTTTGTATACTTATGTTGACTCAGTTAGCAGAGTATCAGGTTACTCTTGTTGGCTCGATTAGTTGAGGATTGTTTTACCTGGTCGACTTGGACAGTTGGGGTTTGACTTATCTTAGTTGGTTTTGTGATCCTATTAGTTCGGTCAGTAGAGGATCGATTTACCCTTGTTGACTTGGGTAGTGGTGTATCGATTTACCTTGGTTAGTTTCATCAATGGATGATTGATTTACTTTTATTGGATCAGTTAGGAGATGATCGATTTATTTTGTTGGTCCGACCAGTAGGGGACTGACTTACTCTACTTTTAGAGATTCCTATCTTTGGGATGTTTCATACTTGGTTAGATATTTTGACTTGTACTGGTGTTGAAAGGACTGAATTGGCCGTATACCATTATCGGTTTAGTCAGTCTATAGAGGATCGATGTATCCTATTCCATGGGGATTTTGACCATGGACTGTCTGTATCTGATAGGATGACTTAGAAGGTACATTCGGATAGGATACCTTCGCTGATGTGGGTAAAGTGTAAGGTTACATGCTTAACACTTATGAGATACAACCGTTACTAGGGTGTATGAGTTGGTTAGTACATTTGGATATATGATTTGTACTAACATGAAAGAATTGAAGTTAGCTACCTAACCTTTACGTGACCCGGTACCACGTGAAGGAAGAAGCGGAGAATGTTTTTGGAGATCAGGTCATCACTTAGTGATTTCCTTGAGGTGTTTGGAGAGAGAGTAGTTCTCTACTTCTTCGTTAGCATGATGGATTATAAGGCGATGATCAGTCAACTCGCCTAACGTTATTCCATGGGAGATCCTGACTCATGGAACTATTGGATATGATTAGATATCCTTGATGTACCTAGTGAACTACGACCTGTAATGATACGGAGGTAGTGGTATTAGTTGAGTAATACCTAGAAGTTCCGATCATAACTAGGTATAATCTCAGATGATGATCTTCGAAGGGTAGAGCGTCGATTGACAGATATTTTGATCAGTTATTCAGTTGTAGCATTCCTCTATCTTTGTGTTCATTGCTCGATACTGGAGGTTTCTGAACCTCAGGGTGGAGCAATCACAGTATGATGGGGTACAAGACAATGATTAGATGACTCAGCTAATATTGTCTTTATCAGGTGGCTTAAGACCTTAATTAGGTGATCATTTTACCAGATCTTATAGTCTATATCTCAGATTTGAGGGTTCGACCTTTTATCGATATTTGTCGAGGGACATTTATAGGATGATTATGAGAGTTGTGGAGATACTTTCTAGATGGGTAGACTCTTAGTCAGAAGGTTGTGTGACCCTTTGACTTTGGGTTGACAGTCATTTACTACGGATATTTGATTATTAGAAAGGATGAGATGATGAGATTTGCCAGACTTTTTGGGATACATTTAGTTCTTGGCAGTAGGTGTTGAAGGTTGGATGCTTTCCTTTTTCTCTATCATTGTTTGGGAGACTATCTAGTATGATTGATTGATATTGAGGATGATTTTGATTGGTGGATATTGAGAGATCAGGTGTGGTGATAGGTTGCCTTTTGATGATTTGTTAGTAGATATTTGACTTGATAATCTATTAGTTATGTTGGATGCTGATAGAGACATGAGGAGTAGCACTTATGTGATATTTATGGATTTGATGATTTATAGTTGGTGATCAGATCACAGATTTGTTGGCGATCTTATGGTTGAGAAAGTCTGTGGTATGGATATTATGAGTCCTTGGTGTTATCATTTAGGCATACCGTGCCCTAGATGTTTTCATAGACTCAATGTACTTGGTATTTCTAGGATATTTGGATCAGTTTTCATTGTCTTCATTGATGATGTTGCGATCTATTTTCGATCCGAGGTGGATCACGTATACTATCTTCGCATAGTTCTAGAGATGTTTCGACGGGAACATCTATATGTGAAGTTCAGTAGTACGTATTTGATTGTCTTCTGTGGGATTTTTGTGACACATGGTCACCAGTAGAGGTAGTAGTGGATCCACAGGAAATAGAGGCTGTTTCAGTTGGGAGTAGTCGTAGTCTATACCGGAGACGCGCTGTTCCATTGGTCTGGCTAGATATTACCAGAGATTAATTGAGGGTTTTCTCCAGCATTTATGTAGTTGACCGGATTGTCTAGGAAGAGGATGAAATTTTCCTGGATAGATGCCTGTGAGATCAGGTTAGATAGCTGCACCTGTCTTGGCGATGCTTTCTAGTGGAGATGGATTTGCACTCTACACAGAGGTATCATACTTGGGGTTTAGTGCAGTTTCGATATAGTATGAGCGGAGCAGTCTCATGCCAGTATATCGAATTATCGTGTGATGAGAATGAGATTCATTGTTTCCCGTGGAAGATTATGTGTGTTCCCGAGCCACTTCTTATCCGGGAGGAGTTACTGCAGGAAACACATTGATCTAGATTTGCTATATATTCGGGCGACACCCGATGTATAGAGACTTGGAGTATTCTTATTGATGGGATGATATGAAGAAAGACATCGCGGATTTGTAGCTTGATGTCTAACATGTCAGCAAGTGGAGGCTGAACATCAGAGATGAGTAGGATTATCTCCGTTGATTTGGTTACTGGAGTGGAGTGGGAGTAGGTTATGACGGATTTTGTTGAGGGATTATCCAGGACATGGAGAGGATATGATGGTTTGGGTAATCATTGTTGGGAGACGACTTGTTCTCTAGCTATTGATTTGTAGGATAGATTCTTTTAGATTGAGTAGTAGGATTATACTCTAGAGGGATTACCGGATTGGATGATGCATCTCTGAGTATTGTTTTGGATGGACATCAGTGATTTCATGTCATGGTTTTGATTATGGTTACAGCAGACTTTTGATTAGGAGTTTCACTTTAGTATAGATTTTCATCTCGGACTGATGGATAGTTTGAGCGCTCTATACAGGTGTTGGAGGATTTATTGATAGTGGATTTTGGATTTCAGAGGTAGTTGATTTATTCATATTTGGCTAGATTGCAGGGTGGAGTAGTTGAGGAGGATGTTATTTGATTGATACCCTTGGAGGGGGATCCCTGAATTGATCAGTAAATTTGGGGACCAAATTTTTATTAGTGGGGGAGAATGTAAGATATCACAAAAAATTTAAATAATAAATATTATTGGACGAAAAATCTTATTGGATTTTTCAGAAATTTTTAGGAATTTTTCAGGATTTAAACGGAGTCCGTATGACCCGTTTTGAGGGGATGGATTCGGGATACAGTGGAGGCCGGTTTGAATACCCCATTTAAGTTGGGAGTTGATGGAGAAATTAACTTAGGGCTTAATTAAATATAACCTAAGTATTTAATTTAAAACCTAATCTCTAAATTCCCAATTTTCTCTCCCGAACCCTTATTCTCTCGCGACCTCTTCTTCCCCGACAACCTCTCTGCCGAAACCTCTTCTCCGGCGATTTTCCTCCTCACCGACGCTGAGCTCGCGATCGCCGGCTACTGGTCGATGCCGCCGGCTGAGTCTCTCTTCTCCTTGTCTGCTCGTGCGTCTCTCCTTCCCTCGCGTCTCTGCTCGATGTCGCCAACGCCGATCTCTCCCTCTATCTCGATTTCTCTCATGCGCACGGACGACCCGACGCCGACGGCTTCCCTAGCGATCTTGTCCTCGCCGCACCACCGGAGGAACGCAGACAGGTCTCGACAGTGCTGACGTTGTTCGGGCCATCTCCGGTGGAGCGATTTCTTCCTTGTCGGTTTCTTGCGTGCGATCGGTGGAATTTGATCTAGGGCACAGCGAGATTGGGGGTCGCGTCGCCTCCCTATCCGATTGACCTCCTTGTTCCTCCTCTGGGATCTGGTTGCTGGAGAATGACCAGCTGTTCTACATCAGCCGGATTGAAGTGAGCGGCATCACTGAGAAGCAACCGATTCAAGGTAAGCTTCGTTCGGAATTGTGTGATTTCAAGGATCAGTTTCCCCTTTGTGATGTTTGCTATCTGATTTGGTTTAGGAGGAGGCTTCAGATCAACCTGGTGATGGTTCTTCCCTGAGCAGGTCTTGACCTTCTTCCTCCTTGTGGCTGATTGGAGTCTCAGCTGAAGAATTAAGCATCTATTAAGGTAAGTATTATCCTGGTTATTAGGGAGCAAGGTACTATTTTATGGATTAGTTCTGGACTGATCTTGGAGAATTGGTGTAGGAGCTATTGGTGGTTGTGGGCAGTGTTTGAAGAGGCTGTGAGTTTTTGGATTTGCTCCTACCTTCCAAGGTATGGGATGCTCCAATGAAGTATTTCTGTTGATTTTATTAGAATGCTACTCTATTAGGTTTTCTAAGGGATTTGGAAGTATTGTGATATGTTGATTTAGGTGAGTTTTGAAGATTAATTTCATGTCTACATTGGTTTGGATTAGTAGTGATGGATTGTAGAAATTTAAATTAAGTTGTATTGGATTGATTAGTGGATTTAGAAGGATTAATGGATGGATTTGATTGGTTGTTGATGATGATGTTAGGTTGTTGTGGACTTACGATGGAGATTTGATTTTTATGATAGGTTATTGTGGTTTGATATCATTATGTGGAGATTTGTTATTGGATTAAATGATGTGTTGATTTGGAGGATTAGTCGGAGATCAGATTTGACTGGAGTGATCCTATTGGGTTAGAGATTTTATTTGGCTATTTAATTCATATGAATTTAGCTAAATAAAATATAAATATATTGATTTCTGCAGGACTTGGATTCGGGACAAGCGTCTCGACGTGGGATTTCCGGATCACGATCGACAGATTTAAGGCGGGTATTTCTTCCTTGACCTCTACGTAGTTTTTCTTGATCTTAGTGCATGGCTATTATGTGATGGTTTAGGCTGCTTTATCTTATATCATGATCGGTTGTTGTTTTTCCTGCATGATACTTATGCTTGACCCTTGTGATGATCTATTTAATTCATATACGCCTCTACTCTTGATATCTACTCTATTGTGATTACACGTGTAGAGTATGCCTTGTAGGGATTGTTGGGTTGTTGGTATTACCATGCTGATTGGGTATATGATGTTGACTGTACATAGGTGGGGATGTGTTATAGAAGTCATCTTGTCGACCGTGCATTTGCATGTTGTATGTACACACGTAATTGTCATGTACTTTTGGAGGAGTGGTGTTGATTGTATGTTTGGAGTATATACACATGTCTGTTGTGTTTTTATTGGAGGATACATGTTGATTGTACTTATGTTTTTGTGTCCGTGTGTCCGGTGGGATTATTAGATGATTTTGGTTGATTATACGTGTGTAGTGTGTACATATGCTTGGTGGGATACGTGGAGGTATCATGACGATTATACTCTTGTTGGAGGTATTTATGAGGTTTGGGGTTGTTGCATGGATGATGATTATATATATATATCATGTTCATCATTCATTGCATCTGATGACCATTGTCTCCCTTGTGGTGAGAGAGTCATCAGTTGGTTTGGTTTAGCACCGCACACTCGGCCACTCATGGGTAGTGGTAGTTGGAGCAGTTGCTGCTAGTCCTGTCGTGCCACCCGGTCACGAGGTTTAGTGATATCCAGCGTTGTGAGCAGTCAGGGACCCTGATGCTATGTAGTTAGATAGCTACTAGTGGACTGTCCGCCTCGACCACTATATAGTGGGCTGGAGGGTAGTACAGTCGTCACGGACCCAAGCCTCTCGGCCATACTGGGGTTGTGGTGTCTGGAGAGGTGTCGGGGGTGACCATGGAGCATGCATACGCAGTTATTATTCTTATATTTGATGCACGGTGCATATGCATTTGCATACATGCCTAGTAGATACTAGTTGCATGTGATTGTCGTTGTCGCACTTGATTGAGATATGGTTGTTGCATTTGGTTGCCTTGCTGCATACATGTCATTTATTTTACATGTATATGCAGTTGTATTTATATTGCACAGGTGTCATGGGTACATCTGTTGCAGATCCGGTGAGTTTACTGATCATTGTACCATGTGTCGATTCCAGATTAGGTATGTATCTGTCATTATGTTAGTTGTGTTTTGTTACAGTTTATATGTCAGGTTATTATGTCAGTTATGTTTAGGTGCATTGATTATGATAGTATGATCATGCTCTTTATTCCCTACTGAGACTGTATACTTTTGATCTCCATGTTTTATTTGTAGACCGTGCACTATCTTTTCTATTACCCGCTGAGTTACCTATACTCACCACCGCATGTATACATTTATGTTTTCAGGTAGCCTGTAGATGGTTGGTGTCGCTCGGAGTATCCTGTCTACCGGGTCTTACATCACATCCGAAGACCGTGCTTGTTTTCTTTTGTATATTCTTTTCTTATTTTTGGCATTGTATTTGTGTATAGCCATGTGGCTATCTTATGGTTTTGGTGTTGTATTTGTTGTATAAAGCCTAGCCGGCTAGCAGTGTGTTGATTGTGTTGTATTGGGCTTTCCGTTTTCATTTTTCCGCTGTGTTGGTTTTTAGTACAGCCGTGTGGGCTGTTTTATATATAACTGCGTGGTTGTGATTGTTTCATTCCAGCCGTGTGGGCTGTTATTATAACTGCGTGGTTGTGTATATAAATATTCCAGCCGCATGTGGCTGATGTATTTTGCTTGTAGTGATGCTTCAGATTGTCACCGGTACAGGGGAGATGTTGCCGGATTTTTGTCTGGCAGAGACTCCTTTGGGGCGTGACAATTTAGTGGTATCAGAGCAGGTTTGCGATACTTGCTATGCGTTTTGGATTTTCAAGATTTATCTGATACCAATTTTTGGTATCAGAGTAGGTACGATGCCTATTATTCGTGTTTTGGATTTCGTAATTCGATTTTCTTGATGTGACTTTTCGGGTTTTGGGACCAGGCAGCAGCAGGACATCTCCAGGCTATAGGAGGTATGTTTGCATATTGTTATCATACATTTCTGTTGGTATATGTACTGTTGTCAATGATAGTTTCTTATGACATGTGTTAGTATTCTTCTGTTAGTACCTGCCTATTGGTTTGTACCATACATTTCATGTGTTGGGTCAATCACTGATCACGGTTGACCTACTAGAGATCAAGGATTTACAGTCTCAGGGGATTTCCTCATATCATACTACTAGTAGTCTTGGTGTCTGTTACTACTAGTTGGTTGAGAGTTAGAGTCACATGCCAGTCTCTATTATTATTAGCTGGGTAGTTGGTGGTGTTTGTATACTTATGTTGACTCAGTTAGCAGAGTATCAGGTTACTCTTGTTGGCTCGATTAGTTGAGGATTGTTTTACCTGGTCGACTTGGACAGTTGGGGTTTGACTTATCTTAGTTGGTTTTGTGATCCTATTAGTTCGGTCAGTAGAGGATCGATTTACCCTTGTTGACTTGGGTAGTGGTGTATCGATTTACCTTGGTTAGTTTCATCAGTGGATGATTGATTTACTTTTATTGGATCGGTTAGAGATGATCGATTTATTTTGTTGGTCCGACCAGTAGGGGACTGACTTACTCTACTTTAGAGATTCCTATCTTTGGGATGTTTCATACTTGGTTAGATATTTTGACTTGTACCGGTGTTGAAAGGACTGAATTGGCCGTATACCATTATCGGTTTAGTCAGTCTATAGAGGATCGATGTATCCTATTCCATGGGGATTTTGACCATGGACTGTCTGTATCTGATAGGATGACTTAGAAGGTACATTCGGATAGGATACCTTCGCTGATGTGGGTAAAGTGTAAGGTTACATGCTTAACACTTATGAGATACAACCGTTACTAGGGTGTATGAGTTGGTTAGTACATTTGGATATATGATTTGTACTAACATGAAAGAATTGAAGTTAGCTACCTAACCTTTACGTGACCCGGTACCACGTGAAGGAAGAAGCGGAGAATGTTTTTGGAGATCAGGTCATCACTTAGTGATTTCCTTGAGGTGTTTGGAGAGAGAGTAGTTCTCTACTTCTTCGTTAGCATGATGGATTATAAGGCGATGATCAGTCAACTCGCCTAACGTTGTTCCATGGGAGATCCTGACTCATGGAACTATTGGATATGATTAGATATCCTTGATGTACCTAGTGAACTACGACCTGTAATGATACGGAGGTAGTGGTATTAGTTGAGTAATACCTAGAAGTTCCGATCATAACTAGGTATAATCTCAGATGATGATCTTCGAAGGGTAGAGCGTCGATTGACAGATATTTTGATCAGTTATTCAGTTGTAGCATTCCTCTATCTTTGTGTTCATTGCTCGATACTGGAGGTTTCTGAACCTCAGGGTGGAGCAATCACAGTATGATGGGGTACAAGACAATGATTAGATGACTCAGCTAATATTGTCTTTATCAGGTGGCTTAAGACCTTAATTAGGTGATCATTTTACCAGATCTTATAGTCTATATCTCAGATTTGAGGGTTCGACCTTTTATCGATATTTGTTGAGGGACATTTATAGGATGATTATGAGAGTTGTGGAGATACTTTCTAGATTGGTAGACTCTTAGTCAGAAGGTTGTGTGACCCTTTGACTTTGGGTTGACAGTCATTTACTACGGATATTTGATTATTAGAAAGGATGAGATGATGAGATTTGCCAGACTTTTTGGGATACATTTAGTTCTTGGCAGTAGGTGTTGAAGGTTGGATGCTTTCCTTTTTCTCTATCATTGTTTGGGAGACTATCTAGTATGATTGATTGATATTGAGGATGATTTTGATTGGTGGATATTGAGAGATCAGGTGTGGTGATAGGTTGCCTTTTGATGATTTGTTAGTAGATATTTGACTTGATAATCTATTAGTTATGTTGGATGCTGATAGAGACATGAGGAGTAGCACTTATGTGATATTTATGGATTTGATGATTTATAGTTGGTGATCAGATCACAGATTTGTTGGCGATCTTATGGTTGAGAAAGTCTGTGGTATGGATATTATGAGTCCTTGGTGTTATCATTTAGGCATACCGTGCCCTAGATGTTTTCATAGACTCAATGTACTTGGTATTTCTAGGATATTTGGATCAGTTTTCATTGTCTTCATTGATGATGTTGCGATCTATTTTCGATCCGAGGTGGATCACGTATACTATCTTCGCATAGTTCTAGAGATGTTTCGACGGGAACATCTATATGTGAAGTTCAGTAGTACGTATTTGATTGTCTTCTGTGGGATTTTTGTGACACATGGTCACCAGTAGAGGTAGTAGTGGATCCACAGGAAATAGAGGCTGTTTCAGTTGGGAGTAGTCGTAGTCTATACCGGAGACGCGCTGTTCCATTGGTCTGGCTAGATATTACCAGAGATTAATTGAGGGTTTTCTCCAGCATTTATGTAGTTGACCGGATTGTCTAGGAAGAGGATGAAATTTTCCTGGATAGATGCCTGTGAGATCAGGTTAGATAGCTGCACCTGTCTTGGCGATGCTTTCTAGTGGAGATGGATTTGCACTCTACACAGAGGTATCATACTTGGGGTTTAGTGCAGTTTCGATATAGTATGAGCGGAGCAGTCTCATGCCAGTATATCGAATTATCGTGTGATGAGAATGAGATTCATTGTTTCCCGTGGAAGATTATGTGTGTTCCCGAGCCACTTCTTATCCGGGAGGAGTTACTGCAGGAAACACATTGATCTAGATTTGCTATATATTCGGGCGACACCCGATGTATAGAGACTTGGAGTATTCTTATTGATGGGATGATATGAAGAAAGACATCGCGGATTTGTAGCTTGATGTCTAACATGTCAGCAAGTGGAGGCTGAACATCAGAGATGAGTAGGATTATCTCCGTTGATTTGGTTACTGGAGTGGAGTGGGAGTAGGTTATGACGGATTTTGTTGAGGGATTATCCAGGACATGGAGAGGATATGATGGTTTGGGTAATCATTGTTGGGAGACGACTTGTTCTCTAGCTATTGATTTGTAGGATAGATTCTTTTAGATTGAGTAGTAGGATTATACTCTAGAGGGATTACCGGATTGGATGATGCATCTCTGAGTATTGTTTTGGATGGACATCAGTGATTTCATGTCATGGTTTTGATTATGGTTACAGCAGACTTTTGATTAGGAGTTTCACTTTAGTATAGATTTTCATCTCGGACTGATGGATAGTTTGAGCGCTCTATACAGGTGTTGGAGGATTTATTGATAGTGGATTTTGGATTTCAGAGGTAGTTGATTTATTCATATTTGGCTAGATTGCAGGGTGGAGTAGTTGAGGAGGATGTTATTTGATTGATACCCTTGGAGGGGGATCCCTGAATTGATCAGTAAATTTGGGGACCAAATTTTTATTAGTGGGGGAGAATGTAAGATATCACAAAAAATTTAAATAATAAATATTATTGGACGAAAAATCTTATTGGATTTTTCAGAAATTTTTAGGAATTTTTCAGGATTTAAACGGAGTCCGTATGACCCGTTTTGAGGGGATGGATTCGGGATACAGTGGAGGCCGGTTTGAATACCCCATTTAAGTTGGGAGTTGATGGAGAAATTAACTTAGGGCTTAATTAAATATAACCTAAGTATTTAATTTAAAACCTAATCTCTAAATTCCCAATTTTCTCTCCCGAACCCTTATTCTCTCGCGACCTCTTCTTCCCCGACAACCTCTCTGCCGAAACCTCTTCTCCGGCGATTTTCCTCCTCACCGACGCTGAGCTCGCGATCGCCGGCTACTGGTCGATGCCGCCGGCTGAGTCTCTCTTCTCCTTGTCTGCTCGTGCGTCTCTCCTTCCCTCGCGTCTCTGCTCGATGTCGCCAACGCCGATCTCTCCCTCTATCTCGATTTCTCTCATGCGCACGGACGACCCGACGCCGACGGCTTCCCTAGCGATCTCGTCCTCGCCGCACCACCGGAGGAACGCAGACAGGTCTCGACAGTGCTGACGTTGTTCGGGCCATCTCCGGTGGAGCGATTTCTTCCTTGTCGGTTTCTTGCGTGCGATCGGTGGAATTTGATCTAGGGCACAGCGAGATTGGGGGTCGCGTCGCCTCCCTATCCGGTTGACCTCCTTGTTCCTCCTCTGGGATCTGGTTGCTGGAGAATGACCAGCTGTTCTACATCAGCCGGATTGAAGTGAGCGGCATCACTGAGAAGCAACCGATTCAAGGTAAGCTTCGTTCGGAATTGTGTGATTTCAAGGATCAGTTTCCCCTTTGTGATGTTTGCTATCTGATTTGGTTTAGGAGGAGGCTTCAGATCAACCTGGTGATGGTTCTTCCCTGAGCAGGTCTTGACCTTCTTCCTCCTTGTGGCTGATTGGAGTCTCAGCTGAAGAATTAAGCATCTATTAAGGTAAGTATTATCCTGGTTATTAGGGAGCAAGGTACTATTTTATGGATTAGTTCTGGACTGATCTTGGAGAATTGGTGTAGGAGCTATTGGTGGTTGTGGGCAGTGTTTGAAGAGGCTGTGAGTTTTTGGATTTGCTCCTACCTTCCAAGGTATGGGATGCTCCAATGAAGTATTTCTGTTGATTTTATTAGAATGCTACTCTATTAGGTTTTCTAAGGGATTTGGAAGTATTGTGATATGTTGATTTAGGTGAGTTTTGAAGATTAATTTCATGTCTACATTGGTTTGGATTAGTAGTGATGGATTGTAGAAATTTAAATTAAGTTGTATTGGATTGATTAGTGGATTTAGAAGGATTAATGGATGGATTTGATTGGTTGTTGATGATGATGTTAGGTTGTTGTGGACTTACGATGGAGATTTGATTTTTATGATAGGTTATTGTGGTTTGATATCATTATGTGGAGATTTGTTATTGGATTAAATGATGTGTTGATTTGGAGGATTAGTCGGAGATCAGATTTGACTGGAGTGATCCTATTGGGTTAGAGATTTTATTTGGCTATTTAATTCATATGAATTTAGCTAAATAAAATATAAATATATTGATTTCTGCAGGACTTGGATTCGGGACAAGCGTCTCGACGTGGGATTTCCGGATCACGATCGACAGATTTAAGGCGGGTATTTCTTCCTTGACCTCTACGTAGTTTTTCTTGATCTTAGTGCATGGCTATTATGTGATGGTTTAGGCTGCTTTATCTTATATCATGATCGGTTGTTGTTTTTCCTGCATGATACTTATGCTTGACCCTTGTGATGATCTATTTAATTCATATACAGTCTCTACTCTTGATATCTACTCTATTGTGATTACACGTGTAGAGTATGCCTTGTAGGGATTGTTGGGTTGTTGGTATTACCATGCTGATTGGGTATATGATGTTGACTGTACATAGGTGGGGATGTGTTATAGAAGTCATCTTGTCGACCGTGCATTTGCATGTTGTATGTACACACGTAATTGTCATGTACTTTTGGAGGAGTGGTGTTGATTGTATGTTTGGAGTATATACACATGTCTGTTGTGTTTTTTTATTGGAGGATACATGTTGATTGTACTTATGTTTTTGTGTCCGTGTGTCTGGTGGGATTATTAGATGATTTTGGTTGATTATACATGTGTAGTGTCTACATATGTTTGATGGGATACGTGGAGGTATCATGACGATTATACTCATGTTGGAGGTATTTATGAGGTTTGGGGTTGTTGCATGGATGATGATTATATATATATATCATGTTCATCATTCATTGCATCTGATGACCATTGTCTCCCTTGTGGTGAGAGAGTCATCAGTTGGTTTGGTTTAGCACCGCACACTCGGCCACTCATGGGTAGTGGTAGTTGGAGCAGTTGCTGCTAGTCCTGTCGTGCCACCCGGTCACGAGGTTTAGTGAGATCCGGCGTTGTGAGCAGTCAGGGACCCTGATGCTATGTAGTTAGATAGCTACTAGCGGACTGTCCGCCTCGACCACTATATAGTGGGCTGGAGGGTAGTACAGTCGTCACAGACCCAAGCCTCTCGGCCATACAGGGGTCGTGGTGTCTGGAGAGGTGGCGGGGGTGACCATGGAGCATGCATACGCAGTTATTATTCCTGCATTTGATGCGCGGTGCATCTGCATTTGCATACATGCCTAGTAGATACTAGATGCATGTGATTGTCGTTGTTGCACTTGATTGAGATATGGTTGTTGCATTTAATTGCCATACTGCATACATGTCATTTATTTTACATGTATATGCAGTCGTACTTATATTGCACAGGTGTCACGGGTATATCTGTTGCAGATCCGGTGAGTTTACTGATCATTGTACCATGGGTCGATTCCAGATTGGGTATGTATCTATCATTATGTTAGTTGTGGTTTGTACAGTTTATATGTCAGGTTATTATGTCAGATATGTTTAGGTGCATTGATTATGATAGTATGATCATGTTCTTTATTCCCTACTGAGACTGTATACTTGTGATCTCCATGTTGTTTATGGACCATGCACTATCTTTTCTTTTACCCGCTGAGTTACCTATACTCACCACCGCATGTATACATTTATGTTTTCAGGTAGCCTGTAGATGGTTGGTGTCGCTCGGAGTATCCTGTCTGCCGGGTCCTACGTCACATCCGAAGATCGTGATTGTTTTCTTTTGTATATTCTTTTCTTATTTTCGGCATTGTATTTGTGTATAGCCATGTGGCTATCTTATGGTTTTGGAGTTGTATTTGTTGTATAAAGCCTAGCCGGCTAGCAGTGTGTTGATTGTGTTGTATTGGGCTTTCCGTTTTCGTTTTTCCGCTGTGTTGGTTTTTAGTACAGCCGTGTGGGCTGTTTTATATATAACTGCGTGGTTGTGATTGTTTCATTCCAGCCGTGTGGGCTGTTATTATAACTGCGTGGTTGTGTATATAAATATTCCAACCGCATGTGGCTGATGTATTTTGCTTGTAGTGATGCTTCAGATTGTCACCGGTACAGGGGAGATGCTGCCGGATTTTTGTCTGGCAGAGACTCCTTTGGGGCGTGACATCAAGCATCCAAGGCGCCTTTAACCTGTTTAATCTTCCCTCATCACGTGGCAATGCCTCCTAGGTATAATCCCAATCCTTTCCGATCAAGTTTTACTTGGAATTTTTGCTTATTTCTGTCAATTTTTGCTAAAATCGTCAAAAATAGGAAGCGCCGACACATTGATCCAGCTAGAATTCCATCAGCAGATATCAGATTCCCAACTATACATCTTAGGGATACCTTTGCTAGCTACATCTTTGAACCTATCAAACCTAGATATGTAAATAAGACTTTTTATACCCAGTATTGTCAACCAACTATCCAAATGATAGAGCACTATCAACTAGACTAATTGGTTTACTGCACTGATACAGTAAACTAGGAATTATGTGCACAGTTTTATCACAACCTTGAGAGGGTTGATGATAATAGGTACAGCACCAGAGTTGCTGGCGTTGACATTGAGCTTACTCCCACTTTGCTACGCACCACCCTAGGACTTAGGGTTTCAGAGTCTGCCTTTTTATGCTACCCCAGTAGGGATCTGCCATTTGGCGATCCTTACTCCCACGTTACGTTAGATACTATCTATACGTAATTCTTTGGGGAGTGAGACCTGCTGGCTTGACTGAGTTCAGGTCAGTTACTCTTCGGGTTCAGGACTACGTGATGTATAGGGTCCTGACAGTATGTATTCTGCCGATCTCGTCTCGGGATGTTCCGAAGATGAGATCTTCCCACTCATTTTTCTTGTACGCCCTGTGTCATCGATTAGATATCGATATAGCCCTGCATATGTTCCAGAACATTATCTGTGCATCTGGGACAGTCACCTCCAAGATAGTCCACATGCCCTATTGTCATATTCTGACACGATTCTTTTCGACCATAGAGGGTATAGATGTGACCAGAGGAACAGTCATTCCACTTACTATATATGATGAGCTAGGATCCCGTAGTTGTAGACTAGCCAGTGTCGATATCACAGCTGATGGAGTTCTAGCGTGGATAGGACGACCACAGCAGGCAGCTGCCCCTATCGCTCCGGCAGCCGAGGATATACCAGGCGAGGGAGAGGAGTGGGCTGATTTCTTAGCTGAGGATCTTTTCGCGGATCCCTCCCCGTTTGCCAGACCATCCACCTCAGCTGGACCTTCGACCTCTTCCTCACTCTCCGTCGAGGACAGACTTGCTCGACTCGAGGTTGAGTCCATCCAGACACGACGAATAGTTCTCTCTATTCGATCCGAGATGGCTGCCGAATTTATGTCTCTTCGTGACGAGATACGACGTCTAGGTCAGCCAGCACCTGAGCAGCCCCATGATCCTCCAGCTGATTCTCCTCGAGCAGATGATCCTGCTATTTGATATGACCCTGTTATGCATTGTACTGTGGATTGTTGTTTCACTTCACCACCTATTTTTGTTTAGACTTCCTTGAAGTAATAGAGACTTCTGTGCATGTTTAGTCAGTTTCACAAAATCTGAGTTTACTTCAAATTCCAAAAAAAAAAAAAAAAAAAATTGTCAAAATTCCTACTTTTCTAGAATTTCAAAAATTGGATTTAGCCTAGGATTTTTCCCTAGAAATCATGTTCCCCTAGGACTCAGCCAGAGCATCTCACAAACACCTAGGTTTACATTGATTATGTTTGTAAAACATAGAACGGCGTGAGATGCATAGGGTATAGCCTAGACTCAAGAATGCTTATATCTGTGCATCGATATGAGTCTGGGCGTTAAATATGCAATAAACATTAATCAAGTTAAGTTCTCCAGCTCTAGTCAAGTCTATTTGGACCAAATTAACTTAACTTGACTAACCAAGTGAAAGCTATTGTCCTGTAGACAATCAGCAAGTAACTCAAGGTTAGACAGTTGGCAAAGGATACTCAATCTTTTAGTTAAAAATGCCTATACTTTAGGGCTCTGATACTTGATCAACACCAATTACATTTCAACTTGACTCATGCTTGGACTTAAGGACCAACTGAATAAATAACCTAAATTAAATCTTTTAGCTACTCTCTCTCTACAACTTAAAAATTAACAAGTTTTTTAATTAAGCTAAGTCACTTTTCACTTAAGATAAACCTTCAAAGTTCAATGTTTGCAAAAGGCTTAGCTAAGTGGTTCATAGAGCAACTTTCAAATTTTTTTCAAACTTAGCCAACCTTGAAACCTAACGTTATATATTGTTGCTAAGATATTTTCTAGGTTACCTTTCAGATAGTGTTCCAAAATTTTAACTCAGTACTTTCAAAATTTTAGGTGAAAAGTTATTTTTCAACTTAGCACTTATCCTGTTGTTTTGTCTAATTGATTTTTCAAAAAGAAAAATTGAAACTGGCTTATTTTTTGATAAAGGCAAAGGGGGAGAATGAGAAAATTCAAAAGTAAGTAAAAATTTTAATAGAAAATTCAAAAGTAAACTTTAAAAAGTAAAAAATTTAAAAAGGAAACCCTGTATTAAGGGGGAGCTTCACAAAAGTTTAAGTGTTAGCTTAAGTTAGGCGTTGATTTGATTTTATATACTTAAGCTTGCTCACTTAAAACCGGTTTATGCATTTGTTTTTACTTAACTTTGAATTTGGGTTGCCATAATCAAAAAGGGGGAGATTGTTGGTGCAGGAAGCATCTAACGATCGAACCTGAGTTTTGATAATGGCAAAGGATTCAAAGTTAAGGTGTGTTGTGATCTAACATGTTGAATAAGTATTTCAGGAAAAGTCCTAGCTGCGGTTAGGCAAAGGGAAAAACCCTAGGGGGTGGTAATCCTAGGTCATAGGGGGTGGTAACCCTATGCGGAAAGTCTTGGCAGGTCGATGGCTTCAGGCAAAAGTCCTAGGGGGTGGTAACCCTAGGTGGAAAGTCCTGGTGTCGCGAACCAGGTGAAAGACTGGACTAGCCGGGAAGCGGATGTCCAGCAGAAAGTCCGGAAGCGTCGAGTGCTGAGCAAAAGTCCAGTCGATCTGGAGGATCGAACTGGCAACAGGTAAATCTCCTGAGTGGAGTAGGTGAGGACGTGTTCCCCATAGAGGGAACAGTAGGCATCGGGTCGACCTAGGGTTTCCGGGGGGAAACCTGAAGTCAGACTCGGACAGTTCGAATGCTGTCAAAACTTTTATTATTATCATTCATTATGTTTCTGTGCTAACTTTGTTTTGCAGGGTATGTGTTTGGGACTAACACATTTTGCAGGAACAAAGGAGCAAGTTACAACTCGGATGAACAGTGTCCGAGGCGCCTCCATGGAGCTTGGGCGCCTCGGGTCTGCTCAGGAAAAGCCAGTAGGAAGGTTGGGCGCCTTAGATGAAGTTCAAGCGCCTTGGGTCGAAGGTTGAAGGCGCCTTGGGTAGGGCGCCTTGAACTGGATGAAGTTCGACCAAGTCTGTGTTGATCTCAGGGTGACTCGGCCTGTTTAAGGCGCCTTGAAGGGCTTCAGGGCCTTGAACCCCTATAAGGGGTCTCGGCAGCATCACGGGACAACGATTCAGTCTTCTCTCTTCACGTCTTGCTCGAAGGCCTTGGAGTCTGCAACAAGTCTCCGACGACCCGAAGCTTCAATATTCTACTGTTGTCGTCAGTATAACTAGTTTTTCCAGTTACTTGTACTTCATCTTGTAATCATTTTATCGAGCTTATAGTTGTTGCCCACCGGAAGCGATCAAGGATCGCGGGCCTTCGAGTAGGAGTCGATCAAGGCTCCGAACGAAGTAAAAATCCTCCTGTCTCTGTGTATTTGTTTTGTTTTATTCCGCTGCTTAATTACTCCGATAATTCTTACGTTTCCGATAATCAAAAAACGATTTAGCCACGAGTGCTATTCACCCCCCCCCCTCTAACACGTCTCGATCCAACAGATACTACTTGGAGAAGAAGAAGAAGAAGGAGAGAAAGCTAGCATCTCTTGGAGCTTGGTTGGTGTTTTGATCTTCTTCCTTGGTGAAGCTTCCTTATTGTTGGCCGAACCTAGCTAGAAGGAGAAGAAGGTGGTTGGTGGTTTCTCATCTTGGAAGATCGTTGCCCACACAACGTCCGAGGTTAGAAGAGGAATACGGTAGAAGATCAAGAGGTTTTCTACAAGGTATAACTAGTAATTTTTCTTTCCGCATCATACTAGTTATTTTTGGAAATAATACCAAATACAAGAGGCTTACGATTCTAGTATTTCGAATATGGTTTTCAATGTTGTGTTCTTTTGTTTTATTTTTCCTTGTGATTTGATTGTTCTTTTCGGTTAACCTAAAGTTATTTTAGGAAATTAAATATTAGCTTTCTATAAAAGGTTTTGTCTAGTCGGTGGTAGTTGCTCCCATATCCAAGAAGGCCATGTGCCTCGCCACGTCAGTACTGGGAAACAATTATGGAAATTAATATTTAATGGAATTAATAACTTAAGGTGACTTGGGTCGAACGTGTTAAGTTCCGCAGGAGATCCAAGTCAAAACCTAAAAGAACAAATAGATTAAGTTTTGGATCAAACGTGTTAAGTTCCGCAGGCGATCCAAAATTTAATTTAAAAGAACACATGGTAGCTAGGAAAAGGTTCAGACCTTTGTACAAAATTTTTGTACAGTGGAACCTCTAGGTTTTCCGAGTAGCAACCAACACCGAAGCGAAGCTAGCTAGGCGCGACATCCTCCGGAACCAGTTGACCAACCTCCGAATGAACCAAGGCGAGAAGGTAGCGCAGCTCCAAGCAAGGATCAAAGAACTGATCACGCAACTAACCAACCTTGGAGAAGAAGTAACGAATCGGGATTCCATCCGATACGCGCTCAACGCCTTCCCGAGGACTCCAGAATGGGCATCCTTAGTAGATGCGTACTACAACTCACTACAACAAAAACCTTCATAGACATTGGTTTTCCACCGGTGTCTATTTCATTTTCGACCGATGTCTATGAAGCCGATGTTAAAAGTCTGCCATTTTAGACATCGGGTTAAAACCGGTGTAGTATCACTTAACGACACTGGTCTTCGAATTGGTTATTAACCGGTGTAGTATCACTTAACGACACCGTTTCTTCAGCGGTGTAAAACTGATGTAATATTGTATGTTAATAACACCAGTTTTGGCAGCGGTAAATGACCGATGTAATATTAGTTAATAACACCGGTTTTGCAGCAGTGGAAAATCGATGTAATATGAATATTTTTTAACAACACAAATTTGATTTCCGAAACAATGAAAAACCGACAATAACAAAAAAAAGTACACAAATATTCATAAATTATACAAATATTCTTCATTCAATAATATCCATAAAATACACAAATATTCACAAATTATATAAATAATTTTCTTACAACAATATCCATAAAATACCCAAACATTCTTTTTACATCAAAAGCTAGCTAATAGATATCAAAATCAAGGTAGAGCATTCTTTTAACACATCAAGGTAGAACCACACTTCAAATGTAATCTAGCATGCATTTAGCCCACTCGAACCGCACTTCATCAATTTCAACTCTGGAGTACTTGAGATTTATAAACTGTAAAAACACATAAATAATATATTAGTAAATCAAGACCAAAAATCATAGTTGAAAAAGCAGTAAGAGCACTAGGTAACAAGATGAGTAATTGGAATGCTTAAAAAGAGAAATGTTAATCAATTATCTCAACCACAAATAAATAGAAAGAAGAATCATAGATGTAAGATACTGATATAGTCCAACACCGGCACAAATTCAAAGAAGAAATTACCTATCTTTGTAAGATGGAGCCAAATTTGCATGGGCTTGAGGCATAGTTAGTCTGATATTCACAGCACGTATATAATCTTGAATTGTTTCAGTAACTCTACCAATCTCCTTAAATGTGTTCCCTCTATTGACAAGACCATCTGCAGCAGTCTGCGAAGAACTTCATTGTAACAGGCTATCGCTTCTGCATAATTTCCCTATTGTAATACAAGAGAACTATCAATTTCCAACTAGGGGCAAAGACAGCAAAGAAGATGATAGACAAATTATATGACTTTCTTCTATTAAATGAGGCAATATGCAGTAACTCTCAAACTAGCAATGAAAAAGGCAGATATAGTACTCTACCTGTTGCTTGTATATAATAGTCAAGTTGTTGAAGGGCACAGATATCCCTGTTCTAACTGCTAAAGTTGCCTTATAGAATGATGCAGCAACACTCATCATATTACTGCATGAAGAGAAGTTTCATTAAGGAACAAAAATAAACTATCCGCACAATTGTCATCAAGCATTTCTAAAGCTTACCAATCCATGTATATATATGTTGCCAAGGCTTGACAATACTTGTGGATGGTTAGGTTGTAAAGCAAAGCATGACTTGAGAAAAATTATTAAAATGAAGTTATTCAACAAGGAAAAAAACAACTTGTTATTATCTCCCTGATTTCAGGATCATATGATTCCAGTTTCAGAACTAAAATTCTTTTAAATCCATAACATTCTGAACGGTTGGGTTTTTTCTGCAGTTGGGCCCTGTACTTCAAAAGACGGTAGAATCTTTTCGTCTCCTCCCTCCTACGGAAAATTATGTTCCCCCATTTAAGGACCCTTGGAGGTTTTTGTGACGACTACAATATTTTGGTATGAAACCTTCCAACATGTCTACAGATGGCCTTCATTGTATTTTTTTTTATATACCTTGCTTGGTGTTTGGATTTGTTTATGCAAGGAATGAGCACTGCATCATCTACTGGGGATCTTTAACTATGCTTTATTTCTGAAGCAGCTACATCAACACACTGGGTTACATCACGTCTGCTCCCTGAGAATTTGCACCATTTTAGGTGGAAAGCTTGTGAAGCAAAACTATCATCAACTTATAATAAGCATCAACTTTGAGTCAAAAGTTGTTACCGATTGAACGACGCCCTTATTTAACTCTTCTAATATTATAGAAATAAAGACAAACCAACCAACAACTTGTTTTTATATGCTTATGTAGCCTCAGCAAAACACAACTTGTAAGCATAAACATATTATCTGCTATTTCAATAGGGAAGTAACTTTAGAAATTTAGTTCTAGATTGTCATTTTCTTATTTTGAAGGGGAATCATAGAGGAAAAGGTGACTAAAAACTATAAAGCATTTTAAGCTCATAACTTCATGCATCAAATACTAGATTAACATTTAACCATAGGAATGATACCAACATGTGAAATAACCTAACCTTTTTCAGTAACAGACAATACGATTCAAGATTTAGGTGTTTGTTGCAATGCAACCGGCAAGTATGATGCTCCATCATCCAATTTAAGATCCAAATTGAATCAGAAAAAGTTTTCAAAAGTTGAAGACCTGGTTCAGAAGCTGAGGCAGCTAAGTCCAAACCCTGAAGAAGCTGTGGCAACTGACCATGTTGCATTGTTGTGTGAAAACCAGAACCCTGACCATCGATATGTTTCTGAGATACTCATAACTTCTGGCCTTCTCATGTTAGATCTAACATCCAGGCCCAAGAGCATGCCTGTCCACAGCACACCTTGTTCTAATAATACATGATCTGCTCTCCAATTCTTCTCTTATCTACTTATAATAAGTATCAACTTTGAGTCAAAAGTTTACAAAGAATGAGTTCAAACACTCGGGGAGAGGCAATACCTTGTCGACGTAGCACTGTGAACATGACTTGACAGTGAGCCACTGTGGACGGCCGAATAGCTGAAATGTGAATGGAAGCATTAGAGAGATCAGAATAAGGGAGAAGGGAAATGGAGAAACAAGGATGCTAAGTTGAATAAGCTCTAGCAAACAACAAAACTTTTGACAACACAGAAGATACATCACTAAGCATGTAACATGCAACAACAAAAGAACAATCATTCCTAACCATTCCTCCATTTCATCGTACCTGAAACACCACAAGTATCACAAATGAACAATCCACAACAACAAAAGATTTTTTTGTTTGTTTGTTTATAATTGAGGCATCAATGGTGATTGCCTCACATGTGGTATCCACATTCGGAGAATATTAAAATAATATTACAATAGAGGAGAATATTAAATTAAGAATTACTAATATCAATACGTATATATAACAATTGTACCCTTAATCAATTAAAACAAGTTCACAATCATAAACAAACAAATCATAAAGCACCAAACACATAACAACAATAGAATACGACGACCAACAAAAACAATCAATCTAGAAAATATATTCTAACTGTATTAAAATTAAAATAAACTGGAATTGAATAAGAAGAAGAGATCAGGCACACCTTTGCTAGCAATCTCATCGACATGGTTATCCTGACCTTTGCTCTTGATGTTGAACCATTTTTTAACAAAGGCCTTGGACCAAGACAGCTGCTCCCAAGAAACTGAGGGAACAAAGCATGCCCAAATCAACCATCTTAGAGATGAAGAAAATAGAACTAAAGAAGAGAAATATATTATTTTTTTATCTTGCAAAAAAAAGCCTTGCTTTTCTTTGGATCATCATCTCTCATCATTGCAGCACTCCTTCATGCAGTGACTGTAAGTTAGCTCGCCAAACACTCCCAAGGACCTGCGACAATCTGAATCTCGTGGGAAGAAAGAGGTCTATTGAAGAGGTCTAGGGAAGAAAGAGGGTCAAGAAATACTAACTCGCAAAGAGAAAGAAGAAAGAAGACAAAGCTATGCATGGGCTAGAATAAGCAGATGTGATGTAATATTCCTAATGTGCTACATTACTCACGAGCTTTGCACATGCAACAGATCGAAGACACAGTCGGATACCCAAATCAGAAGGAAAGAGATTACAATGGATAACTTCTGAACTAGATAAGAAAATCTATCAAATATACAGTGAAAAGTTTAAAGGTGTCAACTAGCCTAGTCCATCTGAGCCATAGAAGTCGTCAAAGCCTTGAGTTTAAATCTATTCCTCTCTTAAACAAAAGAAACTAAAATAAAACATTAGTATTTTGATCGCTATAGCAAGCTTTGAGAATGCTAACAAAATTGTGCATCTTGTGGCTTTCAGTACATATTGTTTAGGTTATTGTAGCTTCAAATGAATTTATTTATGCTTGCCTAAATGATGCAAATTGAGTATCAACCTCAAGTAGCTATAATATTACAACAGAAGCACAGTGATTTTGATATGCTCATCTAAGGCCAATTTTGTTGCAGCTGAAGAGAAGAAGATGATCTCTTTATAGAAAACACTTACTTTTGGACATCTTTAACCAGATTAAGTGCAAAGTTCTCCACAGGTCCAATGGAACGATCACTTCTAACAGAAAAAATAGTTTGATCAAACTCTTCAGGCGCCCCATCATATGGAGACATCTGCAAGAAACATATATTGAATTACAACAAAGTAGGTTAGGTTAGCTATTATGCTGAAATGTGGAAAGTGACAGTCTTTTTCTGAGATGACCACAAAATTGACATACAGCTAATGCATCATAATGTAGGCCATCGTATATCAGCATCACCTTTTCACTGTAGTTCTTCTCCTGTTTCCCAGTCACAAAGAAAGGGGGGAAACATAAAATCCCTGATCCGACGAGTTGGAGGAGGAGAAATAGGCTCGGTGACCCAAATTCAACCGAATTGTGCCACCGCCGAGCTCCACGTCCAACTCGCTCTTGATGAGGTTGATAGGGTAGTCGGCAGCGAGCGGCGCCGGGGAGGTGAAGTAAGGGTTTATGGGAAGGAGTGGTGGCACTGGGAAGTAATGATCCAAGTGCTGGAAGGGTACCGCTGCTGCCGCCGAGTGGAAAAAGGAAGAACGGTTGTTGTTGGAGGCAGCAGCGGCGGTGATGTGGGAGCACGAGCTGGTCTCCCACTCCCAGAAATGCTACTGCTGCTTTGGGGTTTGTTGGCTGCTGCTGCTACTGCTTCCTCCCACCCCAGCAAAAGACATCTGGAGGGGACGAAGGTCGAGGCCTCACCAGAGCTAGAGGTCGATCTGTTCATCATCAAACACCCACCGATGATCTAGAACAACAACAACGACAACAAAGAACAAGATCCATTTAACAAGGAGGAGATAAAAAAAAAGGGATCGAGTGGAAGTTGTTTTCAGATCCATGAGGGATTATATCGAAAAAGGCAAAGGAAAATGAAGATCAGCTGAAACCACTCACCAGCTGTCCTGTCTGTGTTGCGTGTTAATCCTTATTAGTGGTCGGCTTATATTTTGTCCGCCATGGCGAAGCAAAGGAGCAGTCTAGCTTTCTAGCAACCAGCAGCCTCGAGGGATCGATTATTAGCTAGCTAGCTGATCAGCTCAGTGGGTCAATGAACAAAGGAGATCGAGGAGAGCAGTGAGCAAGGGGGTCGGTGGGGGCTGTCAGAAGGGTGATGGCGATGGGCGTATGTCGTGAATAGGGAGAGGTCGACGAGCTTCGACAGCGTCTGCCGCTTCACCTCCTTCTCGCGGGCCGACCTGAGCGTGTTAGAGAAGTCGAAGAGCACAGAGCAAATCCGGAGTTTGCGGAGAAAGAGCGCCTAGCGCTCGAGTACGGGCACATCGCGGAAGAGCAGGAGGGACTCGATTTGCGGGACGGCACCGGGGGCTGGGGAGGAGTGCAGTTGGCAAGGGGAGCTGGGATCGGCGCCTGAGGAGCAGGAGGCAAAAGAAAGCGCCTGAGGAGCGGGATCGGCGCCTGAGGATTAGGGTTTCGATTTATGGTGGGTGAGAAGAAGCCCAAAAAAAAGTGCGCTAAGAATGTCCTCCAGAATTTTGGTTCATAGACATCGGATTTTAAAAACCACTGTTAAAATCGATGTCTATTAACGAAAAAAAAGACGTTCATAGACATCGCCTAAAAACCCGATGTCTATGAGCGAAAATCTGCGCTCATAGACATCGATTTTTGGAAAAATCGGTGTAAAATACTCAAAGACATCGGTTTTTGCTTAAAACTGTTGTTGTTCCACCGATGTATATGAGGGTTTTTGTTGTAGTGTCTCTAAGGTGTTGGTTGCTACTCGGAAAACCTATAGGTTCCACTGTACAAAAATTTTGTACAAAGGTCTGAACCTTTTCCTAGCTACCATGTTTTCTTTTAAATTAAATTTTGAATCGCCTGCGGAACTTAACACGTTTGATCCAAAACTTAATCTATTTGTTCTTTTAGGTTTTGACTTGGATCTCCTGCGGAACTTAACACGTTCGACCCAAGTCACCTTAAGTTATTAATTCCATTAAATATTAATTTCCATAAAAGGTTCCCAGTACTGACGTGGCGAGGCACATGGCCTTCTTGGATATGGGAGCAACCACCACCGACTAGACAAAACCTTTAATAGAAAGCTAATATTTAATTTCCTAAAATAACTTTAGGTTAACCAAAAGGAACAATCAAATCACAAGGAAAAGAAAGAAACAAAAGAACACAACTTCGAAAAACATATTCGAAATTCTAGAACGTAAGCCTCTTGTATTTGGTATTATTTCCATAAATAACTAGCATGATGCGGAAATAGAAATTACTAGTTATACCTTGTAGAAAAACCTCTTGATCTTCTACCGTATTCCTCTTCTAACCTCGGACGTTGTGTGGGCAACGATCTTCCGAGACGAGAACCACCAATCACCTTCTTCTCCTCCTAGCTAGGTTCGGCCAACAAAGAGAAAGCTTCACCAAGGAAGAAAAACAAAATACTAACCAAGCTCCAAGAGATGCTAGCTTTCTCTCCTTCTTCTTCTTCTTCTCCGAGTAGTATCCGGCCACCACAAGAGCTCCAATAGAAGGGTAGGGTTCGGCCACCACAAGAGGAAGAGAGGGAGAGGTTGGCCGGCCACACCAAGGAACAAAAGAGGGAGAGGAATAATAGATGTTGTGTCTTGTGAAGGCACCCTCACCCCTTCTTTTATATTCCTTGGCCTAGGCAAATTAGGAAATTTAATTACAATAAATTTTCCTTAATTTCCTTGACATGATTTAATTGAGAGAAATAAAATAAAATTTCCCAATTAATTTCAAGTGGCCGGCCACATCATTGGAAAACAAAAGAGGACAAGTTTTAATCAACAATTAAAACTTCCTAATTTGTTTCCGGAAATTTTAAAAAATAAAATTTCTCTTTAAAATCTCTTCATGGTTGATAAAAGGAAATTTCTATAATTTTAATTTTATCAACATGTGAATAATTTTTAAAGAAAAAATAAAACATCTCTCCAATCTACAAATAAGGAAAGAGATCTAATCTCTTTCTTTAATCTTTTGTAGATCTTTTACAAGAGATATTTTAATTTTAATTCTCTTTAAAATATATCTTCCACATAATAATAAAAATTAAAATTAAATTTCTTTTTAATTTATTTTGGCCGGCCCTACTAGCTTGGGTTCAAGCTAGGGCCGGCCACCCAATTTTATACCTAGGCCGGCCCTAGCTTGTTCCCAAGCTAGCTTGGCCGGCCCCCATTGGGTGGGTATAGAAGGTGGGTATAGGTGGGTATAGAACTCTATAAATAAGAGGCTACGATAGGGACCGAGAGGAGGAATTGGTTTTGGTCTCCCGATAAAATTAAGCATCCCGTGTTCGCCCCGAACTCAATTTTATCAATGATAATTCATTCCACTAGAGAACTATCATTGAACTACCGCACCAATCCCAAATTACATTTTTGGGCTCCTTCTTATTATGAGTGTGTTAGTCTCCCTGTGTTTAAGATATCGAATGTCCACTAATTGAGTTACTGACAACTCATTTAATTAATGTCTAAGTCCAAGAGTAGTACCACTCAACCTTATCGTCATGTCGGACTAAGTCCACCTGCAGGGTTTAACATGACAATCCTTATGAGCTCCTCTTGGGGACATTATCAACCTAGTATCTCTAGGACACAGTTTCCTTCTATAATCAACAACACACACTATAAGTGATATCATTTCCCAACTTATCGGGTTTATTGATTCATCGAACTAAATCTCACCCATTGATAAATTAAAGAAATAAATATCAAACATATGTGCTTGTTATTATATTAGGATTAAGAGCACACACTTCCATAATAACTGAGGTCTTTGTTCCTTTATAAAATCAGTATAAAAGAAACGACCTCTAATGGTCCTACTCAATACACTCTGAGTGTACTAATTTAATTATATAGTCAAGATAAACTAATACCTAATTACACTACGACCCTCTAATGGTTTGTTCCTTTCCATTTTAGTCGTGAGCTACTGTTTATAATTTATAAGGTACTGATAACATCATCTTCTGTATGTGACACCACATACTATGTTATCTACAATATAAATTAAATGAACAACTACAAACAAATGTAGACAATTTGACCAAATGTGATTCTTTATTCATAATGAATGTTTACAAAGCTTAGGCTTTCAGTATACACTCCAACATAAGGATCTTGAGGTAAGTAGTTCAGAAAATTTATTTTCAACTTTCAAACTTCACGAATCTCGAATTACAGAAAATCAAGTAGAAAATTCGAACCTCAACATTGCCCTACGAGCTGAAAAGGACGATCCCGACTCCGAAGCGACGATTGAAAGAAGCTGCGTTAATGGTAAAACGATTTAACAAGTTTTTTAAATCTAACCAATTTAGATCGCAGTCAAGTAAACATCGTCAAAAGAGAAGGACAGTCCGTTGATACAATTGCAACGAAGAAGGGCACATCAAGAAGGACTGCCCAAAATTGAAGTGCAAGCAAAAGGAGAAGACAAAGACCAATTACAAGAAACCAAATTCCTCCAAGCACAAAAATCTGAAGGCAACATGAGATGACTCTTCATCCTCCGAGTCAGAAGTCGAAGAATTCTCGGGACTAGCATTGGTGGCCAACCACCTCTTTGAAGATAACTCAGACTCAGAGATGAGCATTGATCAAGGGGGAGAGACAGAAGAGGAAAGCTGCGATGAAGGGGGAGCTACCGACAAACAGGTAAGTAAGGTACGTGCCCTAAACCCTAAACAGTCTTTTGAGTTTATTAAAGCTTTATCTAAAGATCTATTCAAATCAGAAAAAGAAATTGCCAATTTAAAAATAAGTTTGGAAAATTTAAATTTGGAAAATGAGTTTTTGCAATTAGAAAATGCAAAATTAAAAAATGAAATTGAAAAATTGAAAAGTGATGCATGTTTAAAGAAATTTCCAAAATCAAAAGTTAGAATTTATGAAAAATTGAATTGGTACATTAAACAACATCAGGGTCAACTTAGGAAAATTCCTAAAAGTTATATACCCCCTATGTTTTTAAAGAATCCCGTAGGAAGGAACCTTTACTGGGTTCCAAAATCTGTACTTGATTAATTTTTCAAAAATTAAAAGCTTACAGTGAGATAATTAAACTTTGAGTTTCTTTATGGAAGCTTTATCTAAGAAAGTGGTTGTTGCTTCAATAACCAAGAAGGCCTAGTGCCTCGCCACGACCTGGAAGCCGAAATATCGAAATAAAAATGTTTAATTAACTTTCTGAAAAAGCATTAAAAGTAAAATTAAAATGCTTTGAAAGTGCATAAACATATTTTTTACTTTTCTAAATTTTGGATATTTTTTACTTAAAAAATAGATTTTTAACTTAGAAATTCTTTTTGAAAATTCTAAGAAATCATATTAGAAATTTTTTTAAAGAAATTTCTTCCCCGTTTTTGCTGTGATAAAAGGGGGAGAGAAAAGTACAAGTTTAGGGGGAGTTAGGAAAAATTTAAAAAGTTTAAATTTTTAACTCAGTACAAGTTTAGGGGGAGTTAGGAAAATTTTAAAAGTTTAAATTTTTAATTCTTTTATAATGTTGCAATTTTACTTATTGCAAAACTTATGCTTAATATGCTAGTTTAGTAATTTTTTCTTTAAAATTACCTTTTGTGTCTGTCTTACCCTAACTTGAACTTGGGTTGATGCACTTCAAAAAGGGGGAGATTGTTGGACCCCGTGGTAGTTTTGATGTGATCAACCAAGTTAGTTAGGTCCTGCGTTTTGTCTGAACCCTGTGTCTGAGTGTGCAGGAACTTAGGAGCACAGGAAGTCGAGCGGAAGACGCAGCTAGCGAGAAGGACGGCACGGGAAGGGAGCCGACGGGCTCGGTGCATCCGAAGGACGAGAGAGCTGCGGAAGAGTACTCCGGTGGAGCGAGAAGAACGTGCGCGGCGTTCGAGGGACGAGAAGCCGGACGGAAGCCTGCTCGAGGAAAAGGCCGGGAATTAGGTTCGGGTGAGCCCTATTCTGGTAGGCCACAATCACCCAAGGAGCCGAACCGGAACAAGTCAACTTGAAGTTGACTTGTCAATGGTTCGGTCGACCGAACCCCTTGATCGGTCGACCGAACCCTTCAGTATCCGAACCCAGCTGTTGGTGACACGTCAGAAGCCACGTCAAGCAGCCAACCGTTGGGGAGTTGATCGGTCGACCGAACCTTCTGATCGGTCGACCGAACCGAAGTCTATCTAGAGACCAAGTCGAGCAATCTGATCGGGCCAACTCAGCAGAAGACCGTTGGCAGATCGGTCGACCGAACAAAAGGATCGGTCGACCGAACCCAAGCTCGATCCATAGAGACTGCACCTCGACGCGAAGCTGTGCAGGTACAGCAGGTTCGGTCGACCGAACCTGGGGATCGGTCGACTGATCCCTCTCGAGTCAAACTTGATCCCGAAGGATCAGGTGAACTGATAAGCTCGAGTACCCCTATATAAAGAGGGTCTCGGGTAGATCTTTAGATATCGAAAATAGTGAACGAAGACGAACGATCTTGAAATACAACTCCTGTACTCTCATTTCCTAAGCAACAGTTCTGTGCTCTTCAAGTGTAAAAGGCTACTCCGCCTTCAGAGAAGGAGACTTCTTTTAGTGCACTCTTTTACTGTCTTAGATTAACAACCTTCTTGGTTGTAACCAAGTAAATAGCTGAGTCTTATATTTCTGTTTATGTTAGTTCTATTGAATTTCATAACTGTTGCTTTATTATTTAAGTTGAAAGCCTCGAGGAGGGTATAATTTTTATTGCAGACAATTCACCCCCCTCTTGTCGGCCTCCGCTGCACCAACATTCCCTATCCATATCACATATGGTGTCTTTATGACAGCCTTACATGGAACTCGGTTAAGTGTGAAAGCAGCTGTCTCTAGAGCATGTCACCAGAAGGAAATATGAAGATCTGTATGACTCATTATCGATCGTACCACATCTAATAAAGTATGATTCCTCCTTTCTGATACACCATTCCATAGTGGTGTTCCAGGTGGAGTGAGTTGAGATATGATCCTAGACTCAACGAGATGGTCATGAAACTCTTGACTAAGGTATTCCCCACCTCAATCTAATCGAAACATCTTAATACTCTTACCAAGTTGATTTTATACTTCATTCTTGAATTCTTTGAACTTTTCAAAGGATTCTGACTTGTGTCTCATCAGAAACACATAGCCATATTCACTAAAATTATCAGTAAAAATAATGAAGTAATGTTAGCCTCCTCTAGCTGCTACTCTAAAAGGGCCACATACATCAGTATGTATGAGTCCTAAAAGATCATTAGCCCTTTCGCGGTGTCCACTGAATGGAGTCTTTGTCATCTTGCCTCGAAGACAAGATATGCATGCCTCATATGATTCAAAATCAAATGAGTCTAAAATCCATCCTTATGGAGTTAGGATATGCAACTCTCATTTTGTGAACTAAGCGAGAATGTCAGAGATATGTTTGATTCAAATCATTAGACTTGAACCATTTAGTATTTATGTTATAGATTGGGTTGCCAAAGTCTAGAACATAGAGTACATTCACAGGATGTGTACTACAATAGAATATTTCATTAAAATAAACGGAACAACATTTGTCCTTTATTATAAATGAAAAACCTTTCTTGTCCAAACAAGAAATAGAGATAATGTTCTTGGTCAAGGTATGCACATAGAAGCACTCTTTAAGTTTTAAAACAAGCCCAGTAGGCAAAGATAAGGAATATGTTCCTATAACGACAACAACAACTCTTGCACCATTGCCTACTCGTAGGTCCACTTCGCCCTTTGTCAACACTCTACTATTTCTCATCCCCTGCACATTCGTACAAATGTGAGATGCACATCCGGTATCTAATACCCATGAAGAAGAAATAGATAGATTGATTTCTATAACATATATACCTGAGGCAGAAGTCTCACTTCTCTTCCTTTTTCAGTTCCTCTAGGTATACCTTACAGTTCCTCTTCCAGTGTCCGGTCTCACCACAGTGGAAGCAGGTTCCTTCCTTAGCAACCCCACCTTTGGGTTTCAGTGCATGAGTCTTGCCTTTTCCTTTGGCTTGGGTCTTACCCTTACCTTTAGGCTTCCACTTGCCTTTGCCCTTAGACACCATCAAAATGGTACTAGGCTTTGCCTTCTTAAGGTTGAGTTCAGCAGTTCTCAACATGCTTAACATCTTAGGCAGCGGTTTATCAATTTCATTCATGTTGCAGTTCATGACAAATTGACTATAGCTATTGGGCAATGATTGTAAGATAAGATCAGTGGCCAATTCTTGGCCTAGTGGGAATCCCAACTTTTGTAGATTCTCCACATTCCCAATCATTTTGAGCACATATGCCCTACGGGACTTCCGTCTTGCATTGAAACAGTGCTTTAGAGATCTCAAATCTCTCATGTCTTGCTTGTCCTTGATATAGTTTTCTAAGGTGTTCAACCATATCATAAGCATCCATGTTCTCATGTTGCTTCTGAAGCTCAGAGTTCATGGTGGTGAGCATAAGGCATGATACATCTAATGCATCATCTTGATGCTTGTAAGCATCCCTATCAGCTCTAGTGGCAGTAGCAGGGGCACTTCAGGAATAGGCTGCTCTAGGACGTACAGTTTTCTTTCTCTCTTGAGAACTATTCTTATGTTTCTATACCAGTCTAGAAATTAGCTCCATTGAGCTTATTCTTATCAAGGACAGATCGCAGAGATAGTGTCTTCTACTTACTAGACGATATGGTGGTCTACAACAATAAAATACAGAGAAGTATCATCCTCAGATCATTTAATTAGGCCTTTAATTAAATGATTCTCCCACTGAATTCTAAAGCTTGATAGAAGCAAGTCACAACTAGTTCTATACCCATAAGCAAAGACATTCTAGTGGGACAAGATCCACATTATACCTCATCTTGAGTTAGCTTTGGCTAATTACCCAAGACTTGTATAAATAGTTAGGCAACGTGTACTAATTGGACAAAATCCATCTTATATTTTTCTTGAGTTAGCTTTGGCTAATCACCCAAGATTTGTATAACTTAGGTAGACAACGTTCACCAATTACATCCTATGTAACCCTTTATCCTTAGGTGAACAACACTGTTTGTTCGTTTTCTCATCTTATGAAATCCATATTATAATTCATCTTGAGTTAGCTTTGGCTAATCGCCCAAGACTAGTATAATATGATTTACATCTTATGGGATATGCCTTTAAGTTCTCAATCCAATTGAGATAACTTAATTAAGTCATACCCAAAGGTCGGTAGTCGGACATCACAATTGTCCTGTTGCACTCTACCAAGATAAAACGAGCCACTTTGCTTTGGCAAACCTGATTACAGATGATCGAGGTAGTAATGAGTACCAAACTCTGGTAGGCATATGTAAATGACCTAATTATGATAGCTACACATGCATCACATACATCATGACATATATCAACATATACACAAGTTTAAATGTGAAAGGTTATGGCCCCCATAAACTATGATCTTCTCAAGCCAATGAGAAGAGCGATAAGTCAACCTAGGTCTAAGCCGCTTCTCCAAGCGCTTCTTTGGTTGTCGTGTGTTGTTGTCCTTCCTTCCTTTTCACCCGTCTTCCAGAAGACTAACTCTTTCTAATTTTGTACATTACAAAATCTAAATAAACTAGAGTTACATTCGAGTGTAATCTAATTACAACAAGAATAAAAGGGATGAAGGCACGACACCCGTATTATGAATTACAACATTACACACATCCAATCACATTGGGGTTAAAGGGCCATAACCATGCACCATGTCATATCTATTAATAATATTTTATGACATAAAATTTACTATGATTTCAGCAAACAAATTATAAGCCGCAACGCCACGGCGGTCCCGCTATAACCATGCACTATGTCATATCTATTCATAATATTTTATGACATAAAATTTACTATGATTTCAGCAAACAAATTATGAGCCGCAACGCCACGGTGGCCTCCGAAACAAAAAATTATTTTGCATACTCGTTTATGAGTTGCTACTTTACCCGAGACCCTACTACCCATAATACCAACTATGTTTTGTTCTAAACAAAACACTTCTGGCCGAGACCTTGTTGGTCACACACCAACTATGTTTTGTTCCTAACAAGACACCCCTGGTCGAGACCTTGCTGGTCACACACCAACTATGCTTTGTTCCCAACAAAACACCCATTTCGGTCAAGGCTTAGGATTTGGCCGAGACACAAAATCTGGCCAAGACTCATAGTCTGGCCGAGATTCACTCTCTTGGTCGAAACCTTGTTTGGCCGAGACTCATAAATCCTTTTGCAAATCACAATAAACCCTATCAAGTAATTTCTATATCATATATAAAAATTCTAACTCAGCATAGCCCTTCATAAGTGGCTCTAATACTACTGTTGGGATCTAGCGCGCCAAAAGACGCGGAAATGCAGCAAAAAAAAATACTAGATGCTCTTATCCAGCGGATCCATGCGAAGGGAAGAAAACAATTTTCATGACAAATAATCTATGCTAAGCTATGTGATAGGATTACACCTTTGTTGCGTGCCCTTCGCAATCCCAACAGCAACCTTTTCTTCTAGATCCAGATCTCAGTGCGTTCAAATGTCCGCGCCTCTATGGTATCCACACGAACATATCCTTCGTTCGTCCCATGAACGAAGCCTTCGGAGAAGAACTATCTTCTTGTGCTAGCAAAAAGAATGATTCGGCCAAAACTCCAAGAATCGGCCAAGAAGAAAGGAAGAGGAAGGAGAGGGGAGATCAAGGGTCACCCTTTCTTTTCACATTCTCATCTCATGAAAATAAACCCAAAAGGCTATTTATATTCATCCCATGAATATGAAGAGTTTTTTTGTCTCTTTGTATTCCTCTTAATGGGTTGGATTATTATATTGGATTAACCATTAATCCAATAACCCAATAAGTCTAACCCATTGAGTCTAACCCATTAATCCAATGTGTCTAATTCGGATTGAACTCAATCCAATGAGTGGGTTCATTTGAGTCTAACTCAATGAGTAACCGAAAAGGCTTAATCATCTCATGATTGGCTCTTAGGGCTAATTACTAACACATGATTCCTCAAATTTTGGCACACTTTACTCTTTCAAGAGTAACCAATTAAAATAAGGCTTAGATTTGCCTTTAACTTCCTAATAAAATGCCAAAATCCCAACTTGACATTTCTTTACACTTGATTTCTTGTGCCAATTAAAATTATATCCAATTTCTCATATTATGGCACATTTTACTTCATTTAAGGAGTAAATGATAATCCTTTTCATTTTCAAAGGTTAACAATAACCTTGAAAATGCTCTCCGAGTGTCAACTTCATCATGATTAGGTTAACTATGTTGGATCGAAAGCGCTAGAGGGGGAGGGGGGGTGAATAGCACTCGTGGCTTTCACTCGTTTCGGATTCGTAAAAATGTTCGAGTAAATGCAGCGAAATTAGAAAGAGAACAACACACGAACACAAGCTATTTACTTGGTTCAGAGCCTTGAGCGACTCCTACTCCAAGGCCCACGCTCGTTGAGCATTTACGTTGGGCAACAACTATAATCTCATAAAGTTCAGTACAAGTATGAAGTACAATGTTAAAATTAAAACAACAATTATACCGACGATGAAAAATAACAATCTTGAAGCTTCGGGTTGTCGGGGACTTGTCGTAGCTCAACCGGAATGTCTCATTCGCAGCATACTTGAAGAAGAATCAATTTGGAAGTTCTGAAGTGAAGTGCTGTTCGAGATGTCTTTAAATAGCCTGCTTGAGACGCCTCAAACATGGAGGCTTATCCCGCGTTTTGTGCTGCGATGATCTTCTCGTCAATGCCTCTTATCTGCCTAGAGGCGCCTTAATCACACTCTGAGGCGCCTCAAAGGAAGCATTCAAGGCGCATCAAAGCCTGAAGCATGCAACGTCTGTTCCTTTGCACCCGAGGCGCCTCCAAGCTCCATGGAGGCGCCTCGAACACTGTTCATCCAAGGCTTGACTTGCTCCTTTATCCCTGCAAGACATGTTATTCCATAAAACACACACATACCCTGCAAAACAATGTTAGCACACATAAAATATGACAATAGAATATTCTGACAGTCTCCGGACTGTCCGGTTCTGATTTCGGATTTCCTACCAGAAACCCTAGGGCGAACCGACGCCTACTGTTCCCTCTACGGGGAACGCGTCCTCACCTACTCCACTTAGGAGATTTACCTTTTGCCAGTTCGGTCCTCCAGACCGACTGGACTTTTGCTCAGCGTCCTAAGCTTCCGGTCTTCATGCTGGATGTTCGGTCCTTAACCCATCCAGACTTCCACCCGGTTCGCGACACCAGGATTTTAACCTAGGGTTACCGTCCCCTAGGATTTTTGCCCGAAGCTCCGAACCGCCAAGACTTCTCGCATAGGGTTACCACCCCCTATGACCTAGGGTTACCACCCCCTAGGGTTTTCCCCTTGCCTAACCGCAATTAGGACTTTCCTGAAACACTCAATCATACACATTAGATAACAATTAAACTTAATTTTGAATCCCTTTGCCATTATCAAAACTTGAGTTCGATCGTCGGATGCTTCCCGCACCAACAATTTCCCCCTTTTTGATTATGGCAACCGAAATTCAAAGTTAAGAAAAAAATACAATAAAGATAAGCATAAATTAGCACCAACATAAATAAAACATAAGCACATTAAAGCTCCCCCTTAATAGAAGCTCCCCCTTAAAATAATTTCTTTTTATTTTAAATTTTCTTTAATTTCTTTAGAATTTCCTTATACTCTTCCCCTTTGCCATATATCAAAATAAATAAGAGAGTGAGATGAGTATAGATATAAACACTTAGCTCTTTTATAATAGGTATTAGAAATAATTTTCAAAGGATTTTAAAATAAGTTTTTGAAATAATTTTCAAAGGATTTTTAAAATAAGGTTTTGAAATAATTTTTAAAGGATTTTAAAATAGGTTTTAGAAATAATTTTCACAGAATTTTAAAATAAGTTTTTGAAATAATTTTCAAAGGATTTTTAAAATAAGTTTTTGAAATAATTTTTAAAGGATTTTAAAATAGGTTTTAGAAATAATTTTCAAAGGATTTTAAAATAAGTTTTTGAAATAATGTTTAAAGGATTTTAAAATAGGGTTTAGAAATAATTTTCAAAGGATTTAAAATAAGTTTTTGAAATAATTTTCAAAATAAATTTTCAAATTAAGTTTTAAAAGATTTTTAAACTGATATTTTAAAAGAATTTTTAAAAGATTTTTCAAATAAATTTTAAAAGAATTTTTAAAATGTTTTAAAAAGATTTTTAAAAGAAATTTTAAAAGATTTTTAAAATAATTTTTAAACAATTTTTAAAAGTTTTTTCAAATAATTTTTAAAAGATTTTTCAAATACTTTTTAAAAGAATTTTTTACACTATTTTTCAAATAACTTTTAAAAGATTTTTTCAAATAATTTTTAAAGGATTTTTAAAAAGATTTTTAAAATAATTTTTAAAGGATTTTCAAAGATTTTTTAAATAATTTTTTAAAGAATTTTAAAATATTTTTCAATTCATTTTTTAAAGAATTTTAAAATATTTTTCAAGTAATATTTAAATAATATTTAAAAAGATTTTTCAATTAATTTTTAAAGAATTTTTTAAAAGCTTTTTCAATTAGGTTTTAAAAAAAATTTAAAATGTTTTTCAATAATTTTTAAAGAATTTTTCAAATAATTTTTAAAAGGTTTTTAAAATAATATTTAAAGGATTTTTAAAATGATTTTTAAAATAATTTTAAAAGGATTTTTAAAATGATTTTTCAAATAATTTTTAATAGATTTTAAAAGATTTTTCAAATAATTTTTAAAGGATATTTAAAATAATTTTAAAAAATTTTAAAAAATTTTTTAAATAATGTTTAAACGAATTTAAAAATTTTTCTAATAATTTTTAAAGAATTTTTTAAAAGATTTTTCAATTAATTTTTAAAGAATTTTTTAATAGATTTTTCAAATAATTTTTAAAGAATTTTAAAAAATATTTCAAATAATTTTTTAAAGAATTTTAAAATATTTTTAAAATAATTTTTAATTGATTTTAAAAGATTTTTCAATTAATTTTTAAAATATTTTTAAATTAATTTTGAAAGAATTTTTTAAATGATTTTTCGATTAATTTTTAAAGAATTTTTAAAAGATTTTTCAAATAATTTTTAAAGAATTTTTAAAAGATTTTTCAAATAATTTTTTAAAATTTTTTAATAGGTTTTTCAAATAATTTTTATATAATTTTTCAAATAATTTTCAAATAATTTTTTAAAGAATTTTTAAAAGATTTTGGAAATAATTTTTAAAGAATTTTTTTAAAGAATTTTTTTAAAGATTTTTGAATTAATTTTTGTAGAATTTTTAAAAGATTTTTCAAATAATTTTTAAAAGATATTTCAAATAATTTTTAAAAAAATTTTAAAAGGTTTTTCAAATAATTTTTAATGATTTTTAAAATGATATTTAAAATAATTTTAAAAGGATTTTTTTAAAAAATTTAAAATAATTTGTAAAATAATTTTTTAAATAATTTTAAAATAATTTTAAAAATAATTTTTAAATAATTTTAAAAATAATTTTTAAATAGTTTTTAAAATAATTTTTTAAACAATTTTTAAAATAATATTTAAACAATTTTTTAATTAATTTTTAAATATTTTTTAAAATAATTTTTTGAAAAAAAAAATTAAAAATGTTTTTTAAAATGATTTTAAATAATTAATACATCTGATTACAGAGTTAATTTAGTTGATTTGAATTGAATTAATTTATTTTAAATTGAATGTATTTGATTATTTTAACTTAGATCTATCTCACTCGATTCTACGTTATCAATCAGGTAATCTTAAGTAATTTTGTGAGATTGTTATCTTTAATTTAGGTTAGTTCTAAGGATTAATTTACATTTGAGTTAAACTTAGATTTTCCAATTAGTCAATTAAATATGTATTTCAAAGATTGGTTCCTAGGTCGTGGCGAGACACTTGGTCTTCTTAGGTATGGGATCATCCACCACTTCCTAGACAGAACCGCTCAAGGAAATTATATTTAATTTTCTTTTTGAAACCCCTAGATTTAACTGGACAAGTGTAAATTACGCCTACGTCCTTAAACTATCCTAAATCTAACCATGCATAAAAAAAAAAAATAAACAAGCATCAATCAGTTCTATCTATTGGTAAAGATGGTCTTTCTATTGGCTCCCCCTGGATCACAGCCTCGATATGGTCTATCAAGGTAATGGATCTGATCCTTGGGGACTCAATATTGTTCAAGTCCAACTTGATTAACCAAGTTTGACCTGGCGACCCATGCTTGAATTATGTTTCTATTATTTCTATTAACTAAGGATAGATATGATTTATATTTACTTTTGGTTTTGAATCCAAGTCCGGACTTGTTGTAAACGACTCGCTAATTTTCAAGAATCAGATCCAAATTCTTGGAACCCATGGTGAACGATTCCAACGTGTCCTTGAGTTCTTTAATTTGAGTTTTCAAATTGGAATTTTCTTCTACAAGTTGTTCGACTTGAGTTGAGTTTCCAATTTGAACTGACTCAGTTAAAGAACTCAAGTCAATCGCTTCCTTAAGGGTTGTTACCTCCTTTTGGAGTGACTTGACCCAAACGTTGGATTTAGCCAACTTTTTTAACAAGTAAGGTACTAATTCTTTCAATTCATCTAAATGAGTTTCGGCGAGTAGGGCACTTACAGTGGGGTTCGGTCCTTCGGAAATGGATGCGGATCCGTGGCTTCGCTCGGACTCGATTTTTGACTCGCTATCAGTTTCTGAATCGGTTTCGATAATGTTCACTTGCACTGGTAACGCAAGGAAGCTCGTCGGTTCTTCTTCATCAGTCTCGGATTCATCTGATGACTTAGACCAAGTCGCCTTCAGTACCTTCCTTCTTTTCTTCTTGTTTGGACAATCTGGCTTATAGTGCCCCTTTTGGTTACAGCCGTAACAGGTGACTCCAGACTTGTCCTTCGTGTTTGTTTGAGTCACCTTTTTCGACTTGCATATCTTTCATACGAGCTTTATCAGTTCGGAAACAACTTCGTCATCGTCCTCTGCATCTGATTCATCTTTGGACTTGGGTTTTGTTTTGTGCCTCGATGTCGGTTAGCGTGTTCTGCTGGTACCTGCAACCAAAGCAACACCTTTCTCGACCGAGCGTGCATTAGTCTGCTCATACAATTCTAATTCAGAAAAAAGTTCGTCTAATTTGATTGAAGAAAGGTCCTTAGAAACCTTGTGTCACGCCCCAGAGGAGTCCCTGTCCGAAAAAATTTCGGCAGCATCTCCCCTGTACGGTGGACAATCTGAAACTTTTTTACATCCTCACATACCTCAGCCACAGGCGGCTAGAATAATAAAAACAATAAAAATACAACCACACATTCCACGCAGTTTATATAACAAGTAAACAGAAAGATAATACCCTGACTTGAAATCAACCCTACTCCACTACACTCGTAAAACTCAAATCCAATGAACTCACCTCTTCTGTCGTCTAGGCAGGCATGTAGTAGAATAAATCCAAATCCAAATCCATCGACATAATAAAATCCATACAATGTCCATAAGTAAATAATCCAAAATATAACAAGTTCAAAACAATCTAGAACAGAAAAGAAACCAAAAGAAAACCAATAATATCCTCGAGGTCTGCAGGGACCAGCAACTGGAACTCTCTCCTGACAGCATCAACCTGAAAATATCAACAATGGAGGCGGGGTGAGTCCAACACTCAGCAAGTACAATTGATATGCAAAGTAAAGAAATAACACCTAGCACTAATCATGTTGGTGCAGTGAGCACCAGATGATCGAACCTGAGTTTTGATTATGGCAAAGGGCTCAAAGTTAAGTGGTGGTGTTATCTAACAAAGTTCATGGAGCTTGCAGGAAAGTCCTAAGTGATACTTAGGCAAAAGTCCTAGCTGCGGTTAGGCAGGTGAAAACCCTAGGGGGTGGTAACCCTAGGTCATAGGGGGTGGTAACCCTATGCGGAAAGTCTTGGCAGGTCGATGGCTTCAGGCAAAAGTCCTAGGGGGTGGTAACCCTAGGTGAAAAGTCCTGGTGTCGCGAACCAGGTGAAAGACTGGACTAGCCGGGAAGCGGATGTCCAGCAGAAAGTCCGGAAGCGTCGAGTGCTGAGCAAACTGGCAACAGGTAATCTCTCCTGAGGGGAGTAGGTAAGGACGCGTTCCCCGTAGAGGGAACAGTAGGCGTCGGATCGACCTAGGGTTTCCGGTGGGAAACCCGAAGTCAGACTCGGACAGTCCGTTGACTGTCAAACTTCATATTTATCATATTTCTATTATGTTTTATCTGCTAACTTTGTGCTGCAGGGTATATTTGGGATTAATATATCTTGCAGGGACCAAAGTGCAAAGATTAACCTCGGATGAACAGTACCGAGGCGCCTCCATGGAGCTTGGAGGCGCCTCGGGTGCAAAACTTGAAGTTTGCTGCGAAGTGGAGCTGGAGGCGCCTTCATAGGTATTGAAGGCGCCTTGGACCATTGAAGGCGCCTTGGAGCCTTGATGAAGGCGCCTTCAGGTTGGGATAAGCAAACAGTCAACGGAGGTTATCACAGCGCAGGAACAGGGATAAGTTTTGGGGTTCAAGGCGCCTTGACTGGCACTGGAGGCGCCTTGAACGTCCAATAAAAGGACATCTCGACCAGCAGCTTGAAACATCTTCTTCCAAGTGAACTGTTTGCTACAAGCTGCCTACGAGACGATCCCGAAGTGCTGCAACGACACCTCGACACCCCGGAGCTTCAGATTTAGCCTTTTGGTGTCGGTATAATCTTTTACTGCTTTGAATTGTAATTAGTTTGTAATAGTTTTTGCTAGCTTATAGTTGTTGCCCACGGAAAGCGATCAAGGATCGCGGGCCTTCGAGTAGGAGTCGATCAAGGCTCCGAACGAAGTAAATTCTCCTGTCTTTGTGTGCTTGTTTTCTTTATTCCGCTGCGTTTTAACTCTTACGATTCCGATAATCGTTGAAAATAGCCACGAGCGCTATTCACCCCCCCTCTAGCGCGTCTCGATCCAACAATTGGTATCAGAGCGGGGTCGCTTTGAACTGGTGCAACCACCATTCAAGCATTTTTCGTACGCCTTTCATTTTTTCCCTCCAAAATTATTTTCGAAAAATTCATTTTCATCCTTTCACGGTTTATTAGTATTGATAAAATATTGAATTTGGCAAAATTTGAAATAATATTTTTTAAAATATTTTTTTAATAATATTTTTTTTTTTTTTCGAAACTGGTGAACTTCTATTTCTATCCTTCCATACTGCACTGCTAATCCAGGATCAAGTCCTGGTACATTTTTTTTGCTATTTTTTTTGTGGGCAAGGTTCTTTTAAATGGGCCTCCAAGAAGGCTTTAGCACTTCTCGCCCCCCGCTCTTCTCCGGCGAAGACTTTACCTATTGGAAGAACCGGATGATCTACCATCTCAAGACGCAAGTCGAGATGTGGATCATCATCCAGACCGGTCTCGAGCTACCACTTGACGGCGCTGGAGAACTCGTTTCATGCACTAACTGGGATACCAGCATAAGAAAGAAGGTCGAAGCTGATGCCAAAGCAACCTGTATGCTGCAATGCGGGTTGACAAAAGAAGAATTGAATAGAGTCGGACCATTTTCAAGTGCGAAGGAGCCATGGGACAAACTAATCGAGCTGCACGAGGGCACGTCGGACGCTAAAGTAAGTAAGCGTGATTTAATTTTAAATAAATTATATAATATTAAAATGCAGGAAGGTGAGACGGCGAACCAGCTTCACGCACGCATCCGGGACCTACTCAACGGGCTTCATGCGATCGGCCAAAAGGTGGAAAACCGCGACGTAATAAGGTACGCGCTAAGTGCTTTTCCGAGGAACACTTTGTGGGCATCCATGGTTGATGCTTACAAAGTTTCCAAGGATTTATCCTCAATAAAACTAGATGAATTGTTTTCGAATTAGAATTGCATGAGCAGACTAATGCACGCTGTGTTGCTTTGGTTGCAGGTACTAGCAGAACGCGTGAACCGACGTCAAGGCGCAAATCTAAAATATCAGAGGACGAAGACGATGAATCAGACGCAGAAGATGAAGACGAAGTTATTTCCAAGTTGATAAAACTCGTACGGAAGATGTGCAAGTCGAAGAAGGCAACTCAAATGAACACAAAGGACAGATCAGATGTCACCTGCTACGGCTGTAACCAAAAAGGTCACTACAAGCCAGATTGCCCAAACAAGAAGAAAAGAAGAAAGGCATTGAAAGCAACCTGGTCCGAGTCGTCAGACGAATCCGAGACTGACAAGGAAGAAGAACCAACGAGCTTTCTCGCATTACCAGCGCAGGCTAACCTAATTGACGAAATCGAGTCCGAACTCGAGTCCGAAGCCGAGAACGAGTCAGAAACAGAGTCCGAGCGAAGCCACGGATCCGCATCCGTTTTCGAAGGCCCGATCCCCACTGTAAGTTCTTTTCTCGCCGAAACTCAAATAGATGACTTAAGAAATTTAGTTCCTTATTTGCTTAAAAAATTGGCTAAATCCAACATCCGGGTTAAGTCGCTCCAAAAGGAAGTAATAGCCCTTAAGGAAGCGACTGACTCGAGTTCTTTAACTGAATCAGTTCAAGTTGGAAGTTCAACTCAAGTCCAACAACTTGAGGAAGAAAATTCCAATTTGAAAACTCAAATTAAAGAACTCAAGGATACGTTAGAACGCTTTACGTTGGGTTCCAAGAATTTGGATCTGATTCTTGGAAAACAGCGTGCCGTTTACAACAAATCCGGACTTGGATTCAAGCCCAAAACTAAATATAGATCATATCTGTCGTTGGTAAATAGAAATAAAAGGAACATAATTCAAGCATGGGTCCCCAAGTCCAACCTCGTTAATCAAATTGGACTTGGACAATATTGGGTCCCCAAGGATCAGGTCCACTACCTCGATAGACCATATCGAGGCTATGATCCAGGGGGAGCAAGAAGGAAAACAATTTTAATAAATTAAATTCAAAATTCATAAATCTAAAATTCACAATTAAATTAAAATTCAAAAATTAAAATTTGAAATTTAATTAAAATTCAAAATTCGAAATTAAAATTCAAAAATTCAAAATTCAAATTACAAATTCAAAATTCGAATTCAAAATTAAATTCAAAATTTGAAATTTAAAATTCAATAGAAGGAGGATCCAGAATAGCTGGCACTCCCAACTAAATTACCCGACTGGGTAACCGAACTTAATCTACCCGAAATGGGTAAACAAGAGTAGACTACCCGGCAGGGCAATTAAGGTTAGATAAAATAGGCTAGGTTTAACTTTACTAACAGTACTGGTGAAGGTTTTGGATGATAGTACGTTAGGGAAGCTTGGGCATCGCATGTCTAGGAATATATGACTTCGACCTGGTGCATTTGGCCAAGTGGAACTGACCGAAGCTACCCTTAAATGGATCCTAACTAGTTAGACCAAGTTTTAGTATTAAGTTCAATGGGTAAGACTATTTGGAAAACCTCGAAGGCATGGTTACTTTAATGAGTTCCTTGTGACTCACCATAGCCCAGAAGTTTATCCAAAGAATGCTTACTTGTTGAACCCAAAGCTAAACCTGAATCTAACACAAAGTTAAACCAACCCCTTAAACTGAACCACAATTCATCTCACCACAATTATAGGATTACCTGATTGAAAATTTAGATCGGGTGAGATGACTAAAAAATTAAAACTAAAATTAACTTAAATCAAGTTAATTCAAAATTAATTTCAAAACTATTTTTAAAATTAATTTCAAAATTATTTTTGAAAATCAATTTCAAAATTATTTAAAAATCATTTCAAAAATCTTTTGAAAATCAATTTCAAAATTATTTAAAAATCATTTCAAAAATATTTTGAAAATCAATTTCAAAATTATTTAAAAATCATTTCAAAATTATTTTAGAAAATCAATTTCAAAATTATTTAAAAATCATTTCAAAATTATTTTAGAAAATTAATTTCAAAATTATTTTAGAAAATCAATTTCAAAATTATTTAAAAATCATTTCAAAAATCTTTTAAAACTTAATTTCAAAATCATTTCAAAAATCTTTTAAAACTAAATTTCAAAATCATTTCAAAAATCTTTTGAAAATTAATTTCAAAATTATTTAAAAATCATTTCAAAATTATTTTAGAAAATTAATTTCAAAATTATTTTAGAAAATCAATTTCAAAATTATTTAAAAATCATTTCAAAAATCTTTTAAAACTTAATTTCAAAATCATTTCAAAAATCTTTTGAAAATCAATTTCAAAATTACTTAAAAATCATTTCAAAAATCTTTTGAAAATCAATTTCAAAATTACTTAAAAATCATTTCAAAAATCTTTTAAAACTTAATTTCAAAATCATTTCAAAAATCTTTTGAAAATTAATTTCAAAATTATTTTAGAACATTAATTTTAAAATTATTTTAGAAAATCAATTTCAAAATTACTTAAAAATCATTTCAAAAATCTTTTGAAAATCAATTTCAAAATTATTTAAAAATCATTTCAAAAATCTTTTGAAAATCAATTTCAAAATTACTTAAAAATCATTTCAAAAATCTTTTGAAAATTAATTTCAAAATTATTTTAGAAAATCAATTTCAAAATTATTTAAAAATCATTTCAAAAATCTTTTGAAAATCAATTTCAAAATTACTTAAAAATCATTTCAAAAATCTTTTGAAAATTAATTTCAAAATTATTTTAGAAAATTAATTTCAAAATTATTTTAGAAAATCAATTTCAAACTTATTTAAAAATTATTTGAAAATTTTATTTAAATAAAAAATCATTTTAAACTTAATTTCAAAATCCTTTGAAAAATTGTTGAAAAACTTATTTAAAAATGATTTGAAAAATCTTTGAAAAACTTATTTAAAAATCCTTTGAAAATTCATTTTAAAATTGTTTGTAAAATTCTTTTATTCATTTCAAAATCATTTCAAAATTATTTGAAAAATCTTTGAAAAACTTATTTAAAAATTATTTGAAAAATTTATTTAAATAAAAAATCATTTTAAACTTAATTTCAAAATCCTTTGAAAAATCTTTGAAAAACTTATTTAAAATCCTTTGAAAATTCATTTCAAAAATCTTTTGAAAATTCATTTCAAAAATCTTTTGAAAATCCTTTTCAAAATCTTTTAAAATTAATTCAATTACTGTCAAAATATTAATTTAAAAGGATTTAAAAATATTTAATTATCAAATTCTGATTGCTAAAGTTAACTCTAATTAATTTTCAATAAATTCTCAAAAGTTTAGCATTTTCTCATTTGGAACTTAAATTTTCAATATTTTCAAATAATCTCATCTCAAACTCATTCATAAGCTGCACATGTTTGATAATCTAGAATGGATGAGCTGGAATTAGGATAATATAAAGTTCTTCTTATGCTTGTACTCTAAGACCCTAAGAATTTAATTTGGCATTAATTAAGGGGGAATGAACAGAGTCATGCTAGTACTTTAAGGCTAAACAAATTCCTTTAGGGCTCTGATACCCAATCAAGTTAAATAATTTAATTTGACTCATGCTTGGACACCTAAACTCAAAGAAGTTATTAAGGCATTAACTTAAAATTTAAATTATCTATGCAACAATTCTTTTCAAACACCTTATGAATTGAGCTAAGTACTTCACCTAAATTTTTTAAGTCCGAGTACTTAACTATGCTACCCTTTAGGGGAGCTTAAATTAACTAGACTATTTCTCTTTTCTTAATTCTTTTGATTTATGTCAAAGGGGGAGAGAAAAGTCAAAGTTAAGAAATCAAGAATGAAAGGGGAGCATAAACTTTAAATTTTATTTATGCATTGATGCTTCGGTTAACTTTCATTATTTATTCCTTTATTTAAAAGTTATGTTTACTTAACTTTGAACCAAGATTGCCATAATCAAAAGGGGAGATTGTTGGTGAGCACCAGATGATCGAACCCGAGTTTTGATTATGGCAAAGGGCTCAAAGTTAAGTGGTGGTGTTATCTAACAAAGTTCATGGAGCTTGCAGGAAAGTCCTAAGTGATACTTAGGCAAAAGTCCTAGCTGCGGTTAGGAGGTGAAAACCTAGGGGTGGTAACCCTAGGTCATAGGGGTGGTAACCCATGTGGAAAGTCTTGACGGCTTCAGGCAAAAGTCCTAGGGGTGATAACCCTAGGTGAAAAGTCCCGTGTCGCGAACGTGAAAAGATCGACTAGCGGAAGCGGATGTCCAGAAAGTCCGGGCGCCGAGTGTCGAGAAGTCCACGATCCGGAGGATCGGCAAGTAATCTCTCCCGAGGGGAGTAGGTGAGGACGCGTAGGCGTCCGGTCGACCTAGGGTTTCCTGGGGGAAACCCGAAGTCGATGACTGTCAAACTTCATATTTATCATATTTCTATTATGTTTTATCTGCTAACTTTGTTGCAGGGTATATTTGGGATTAATATATCTTGCAGGACCAAAGTGTAAAGATTAACCTCGGATGAACAGTCCGAGGCGCCTCATGGAGCTTGGTGCAAACTGAAGTTTGTAAGTGGGAGGCGCCTTCATAGGTATTGAAGGCGCCTTGGACCATTGAAGGCGCCTTGGAGCCTTGATGAAGGCGCCTTCAGGTTGGGATAAGCAAACAGTCAACGGAGGTTATCACAGCGCAGGAACAGGGATAAGTTTTGGGGTTCAAGGCGCCTTGACTGGCACTGGAGGCGCCTTCTTGAAACATCTTCTTCCAAGTGAACTGTTTGCTACAAGCTGCCTACGAGACGATCCCGAAGTGCTGCAACGACACCTCGACACCCCGGAGCTTCAGATTTAGCCTTTTGGTGTCGGTATAATCTTTTACTGCTTTTAATTGTAATTAGTTTGTAATAGTTTTTTGCGAGCTTATAGTTGTTGCCCATGGAAAGCGATCAAGGATCGCGGGCCTTCGAGTAGGAGTCGATCAAGGCTCCGAACGAAGTAAATTCTCCTGTCTTTGTGTGCTTGTTTTCTTTATTCCGCTGCGTTTTAACTCTTACGATTCCGATAATCGTTGAAAATAGCCACGAGCGCTATTCACCCCCCCCTCTAGCGCGTCTCGATCCAACAAATCATGCGTACAGTCTCCTGATAATAATGAAGATAAATGCAAACCGAAGTAGACAGGAGAGAATCTGTACTAACCAGGACCCGGTATAAGGACAAACAGTCCGAAAGGTATAGAAGACCTGTATGCATGTCAAACATAGGTATCCAAACAATATGCAGCATATAAATGCAGCAAACACAATCACAAACAATAAATGCATCATGCATATGATGCCAATGTCATGGTCACCCCTGACGCCAGTCAGCCAACTCATAACAAAAGTGGGTCCGAGTGGGTAGAGCTGTGACAACCGTGCACTCTGCATCACTACCCCTGATGAGTGACCGAGTGGACGGGATGCTACTCCTACCCCAAATCATAAATGGGGGAGCGCAATGCTCTCATCTCCCGGTACGCTATGACGGGGAGGGATCTCTAACGTGCTACACGCTGCGTCACACTACCCATGAGCGGACCAACGGAGCACCGGAAGATCCAAACTGACGTGCTACCACGCTGTGAGCACCAAAAAGTGATGAAACTGGCAATGTGCTCAACAATAATGGAGCAATCTATCGCACAGCATGTGATCATGCAAATGGTGCATGTCACTAAGCATGGTAATATACTAACCCAACCTCTGGACATATAACAATGGGCACCATAGTGAATAAATCATATCAAGATATACTGATCAATAAGGTATCAAACCTAGGTCCTGAACATGTGAAACATGGTTATATCACTACCCATGAGCATGAAAAATCAGGTACGAGATCAATACGAGATGCAAACAAACAACCAATCAAGCAGGTAACATGTATCGGGTAGTGATTAACCAAAAATAAATAAGAAAACACAATTAATGCAAATTGTTAATATCATTACTAAGCATATCAAAGACAATAAGTCAAAAGTACCCGCCTCCAAAAGAAATGGTCTAATCAATCCAGATCCGGACGTCGAGATACTCGTCTCGCGTCAAAGTCCTGTGAGATCAATGTGTATATTTTTATTTAGCTACAATTCTCATAAATAGCTAAATGAAATCTCTAACCCTAAATTAGGACAAACCCTAATCAATATACACAACCTCAATCTACTCATAATCATCCATCTAAACAATCGAATCAAAACCATATTCTATAGCATGTATAAAATGCTCTACACCTTACCTCAAATCAACCGCATCAAGAAGGAGGAAGTGGTGATCGACCACAACTACTTTCCACAGCAACCAACCTACTGTTGATGCTGGAACCAAGCAAATCCACATATCTCAACAGAATGGAACAGAATCTCCTCTCTGCTGGATTCTTCCCTACCATTCGGATCAAGGTGAGATCAAGAACACCACAGAACATCATAGTAACCAAAACTCACCTCACTGATCTCAACCATACATACCCAATTCTGTGCCAAATCCCTTCCTCTCTAAGGATCGGCAGAAGGCTCGGCAGTGTACTGCGGGGTGGCGCCGTGAGATGAGTGTCGCGGCTGAGCACAGAAGAAAAGGTCAGCTCTGTGAGTTGTGGTCGGTGGTGTTGGAGTGTATACTAAAAGCCTAAGCTTTGTAAACATTCATTATGTATAAAGAATCACATTTGGTCAAATTGTCTACATTTATTTGTAGTTGTTCATTTAATTTATATTGTAGATAACATAGTATGTGGTGTCACATGCAGAAGATGATGTTATCAGTACCTTATAAATTATAAACAGTAGCTCACGACCAAAATGGAAAGGAACAAACCATTAGAAGGTCGTAGTGTAATTAGGTATTAGTTTATCATGACTATATAATTACACTAGTACACCCAGAGTGTATTGAGTAGGACCATTTGAGGTCGTTTCTTTTATACTGACTTTATAAAGGAACAAAGACCTCGGTTATTATGGAAGTGTGTGCTCTTAATCCTAATATAATAACAAGCATATATATTTGATATTTATTTTTTTAATTTATCAATGGGAGAGATTTAGTTCGATGAATCAATAAGCCCGATAAGTTGGGAAATGGTATCACTTATAGTGTGTGTTGTTGATTATAGAAGGAAACTGTGTCCTAGAGATACTAGGTTGATAATGTCCTCAAGAGGAGCTCATAAGGATTGTCATGTTAAACCCTGCAGGTGGACCTAGTCCGACATGACAATAAGGTTGAGTGGTACTACTCTTGGATTTAGATATTAATTAAATGAGTTGTCAGTAACTCACTTAATTAGTGGACATTCGATATCTTAAACACAGGGAGACTAACACACTCATAATAAGCAGGAGCCCAAAATGGGATTGGTGCGGTAGTTCAATAATAGTTCTCTAGTGGAATGAATTATTATTGATAAAATTAAGTTGTGTGTTCGGGGCGAACACGGGATGCTTAATTTTATCAGGAGACCAAAATCAATTCCTCCTCTCGGTCCCTATCGTAGCCTCTTATTTATAGAGTACTATACCCACCTATGCCCACCTTCTATACCCACCAATAGGGGGCCGGCCAAGCTAGCTTGGGAACTAAGCTAGGCCCGGCCTAGGTATAAATTGGGGTGGCCGGCCCTAGCTTGAACCCAAGCTAGTGGGGGCCGGCCAAATTAAATTAAAAAGGAATTTTAATTTTAATTTTTATTAAGTGGAAGAAATAATTTATTAAAGAGAATTAAAATTAAAATATCTCTCTTATAAAAGATCTACAAAAGATTAAAGAAAGAGATTAGATCTCTTTCCTTATTTGTAGATTGGTGAGATATTTTATTTTCTCTTTAAAAATTATTCACATGTTGTAAAATTAAAATTATAGAAATTTCCTTTTATCAACCATGAAGAGATTTTTGAAAAGAAATTTTATTTTTTAAAATTTTCGGAAACAAATTAGGAAGTTTTAATTTGTTGATTAAAACTTGTCTAAATTATTTCCCCTTGATGTGGCCGGCCAATATAGATTAAATTGGGAAATTTTATTTTATTTTTCTCAATTAAATCATGTCAAGAAAATTAAGGAAATTTTATTGTAATTAAATTTCCTAATTTGCCTTGGCCAAGGAATATAAAAGAAGGGGTGAGGGTGCCTTCACAAGAGACAACCTCTATTATTTTCTCTCCCTCTTTTCCTTGGTGTTATGGCCGGCCATCATCTTCTTCCTCTCTTCCTCTTGTGGTGGCCGAATACTTCATCCCTCTTGGAGTTCTTGTGGTGGCCGGATACTACTTGGAGAAGAAGAAGAAGAAGGAGAGAAAGCTAGCATCTCTTGGAGCTTGGTTGGTGTTTTGATCTTCTTCCTTGGTGAAGCTTCCTTATTGTTGGCCGAACCTAGCTAGGAGGAGAAGAAGGTGGTTGGTGATTTCTCATCTCGGAAGATCGTTGCCCACACAACGTCCGAGGTTAGAAGAGGAATACGGTAGAAGATCAAGAGGTCTTTCTAAAAGGTATAACTAGTAATTTTTCTTTCCGCATCATACTAGTTATTTATGGAAATAATACCAAATACAAGAGGCTTACGTTCTAGAATTTCGAATATGTTTTTCAATGTTGTGTTCTTTTGTTTTTTCTTTTCCTTGTGATTTGATTGTTCTCTTCGGTTAACCTAAAGTTATTTTAGGAAATTAAATATTAGATTTCTATAAAAGGTTTTGTCTAGTCGGTGGTGGTTGCTCTCATATCCAAGAAGGTCATGTGCCTCACCACGTCAGTACTGGGAACTGATTATGGAAATTAATATTTAATGGAATTAATAACTTAAGGTGATTTGGGTCGAACGTGTTAAGTTCCGCAGGAGATCCAAGTCAAAACCTAAAAGAACAAATAGATTAAGTTTTGGATCAAACGTGTTAAGTTCCGCAGGCGATCCAAAATTTAATTTAAAAAGAACACATGGTAGCTAGGAAAAGGTTCAGACCTTTGTACAAATTTTTGTACAGTGGAACCTCTAGGTTTTCCGAGTAGCAACCAACAATTGGTATCAGAGCTAGGGTTTTGCCTCTGTGTATTTGGTATTAGTTTAATTATGCACATGTCATACATAATTTAGGCAGGTTAATAGTAGGATGTGCTAACTTTGTGGATGCAGGATCCAACTATTATGGCTTTTAGTTATTATGTGTGATTGGACCCTTGGACATGTCAAGGGCATTTATATGTGTGTGCATGATTGTATTAAAAATACAGCAGGAGCTGTATTTAGTTTTATTAGGATTTTATTTTTGATCTAGATACATGTACATTCCTTTTATGGAATATAGGATCAAAAATGTCAAATTCTATTTATGTCGCAGATCGAATCTTGCAAAGCGTGGAACCTTCTAAGGACCAGAGGCGCAGCGGAACTAGGAGCAAGATGGATGCGACAGCCAGACCCGATGGCGGTGGCCAAATATGGCAGCAGCTTGGGATGACAACACACGGAGGACAACTAGAGATAAAAGCCATAATAGTTGAAAATTAGATTTTCTGTTTATTGCTTTTATATTGTGTTGTGTGTGCATGTTAGTTTACAAGTTTAGTAGGCTAGCATAGTTAAAATTCCTCATTTATAAATAACTGAGTGGGAGAGGGTTTTTTAAGTAAATCCCATGGTCTCCATTACTGGTTTGTAAGTGATGCAAACAAGCTTGCGCGTTGGCTCTGAGTGCCTTCCTCCATAACGGATGAGCTTGTTTGCGGATCACTAGAACAGACTTCCATTTTTGGATAACTATAGAAAGTTAATTAAGAGCGTGTGATCTTCCCCAACGGAAGGGGCATAATCTTATTAATGGACTTAGTGTCAAGTAGTGGTATACACTTAGACACATCTAATAGTATCCTCCCCATCGGAGTCACTTCTATTATTTGTGTGACCAAATGATACCAACTATTAATTTTATTTGTCAAAAGGTTAAGTTGACAAGATAATAAAATTAATGGGTTAAAACCCTTCTTTTACAAATGTTGAATTTGTATACGTCCACACTAACGTGGCATACAAAATTCACGGTGTTTTGAGGTGTTGGTTAATTTAAAATAGTATTGTTTGAGGAATCAATATTATTCTAAATTTAGAGTTCTGACCAAAAGTTATTTGTGATTCTTAGGATGACTTTCAACCCACTGTCCATCATACTTCAACAGAATAGACTTACTGGACCTAATTACATAGATTGGAAAAGGAACCTGGACATTGTCCTATCTGAAAGCTATAAATTTGTACTGTCCAAGGTATGCCCTGAAGCACTTAATGGTGAATCTACCCAAGAGGAGATTGAATATCATAGGAAATGGGTAAAAGCATATGAGATGGCGGTGTTACATTTTGACTTCAATGTCAAATGTATTGCAACATCAACATCAAGATTTACCAACTGCTTATGATATTATGAACAATCTCAAGGAACTTTTGGTCATCGGGATAGGGCTTCTAGGCAAGAAGCCATGAAAAAATAATGACAACCACCATGCAAGAGGGTACTCCGTGAGGGATCATATCCTAAAGATGATGGCTTATCTGAACGAGATACAAATCCTTGGAGGAGAAATTGATGGGGAAACCCAGATCGATATGATCCTCCAAACGCTACCTAGAAGTTTTGAGCAGTTCCGCCTGAACTATAATATGAATAAGAGGATTTATTCATTGGCGGAACTACTGATAGAACTTCAGGCAACAGAAGGATTATTTCGTCATAATGCTCAAATTCACTATGCTGAAAATGGTTCTACTTCTAAACAGGAAAGAAGAAAAAGAAACAAGCTGGCTCAGCAAAGAAAGTGAATAAAACTCAGAGTACAGGATTTAAAGCTGGAGTGAAGAAGCCGAAGGGCAAGTGCTTCATCTGCAAGCAGTCAGGGCATTGGAAGGCGGACTGTCCTCGTAGGAACCAAAACAAAGGTATATCTCATGCTCTAGTTGTTGAAACATGTTTAGCGGTGTTATCTACCAACACCTGGTGTGTAGATACAGGAGCCACTGATCATGTCTGCAATTCCTTGCAGGGGTTCCAGGAAACCCGACGACTATCTGAAGGAGAGATTACCGTCTACATGGGCAATGCTACTAAGGTGGCAGCTGTTGCAGTGGGAGACGTCTACTTATCTTTTAGTAGAAATAGAAATTTGATTTTAAGAAATTGTCTTTATGTACCCAGTTTTAGAAAGAATTTAATTTCAGTTTCTAAACTGTTTTTAGATAGATATTCAGTTTCCTTTAGTAACGATGTAGTTATTAAAAGAAATAAAGTGATTATCTGTTCTGGTGCATTAGTTGGCAATTTGTATACTTTAAATCAAATTTCTTCCACAAAGCAAAACATGGAAATTTATAACTCATCTTCTAATTCTAATAAGAGAAAAGAACCTTCGGAAATGAACCAAGCATATCTTTGGCATCTAAGGCTTGGTCATATTAACTTAAGTAGGATTCAGAGGCTTATAGCCGATGGACTTTTGAGTTCATTAGAGTTGGAAAATTTTTCAACTTGTGAATCTTGCTTAGAAGGTAAAATGACCAAGAGGCCGTTCAAGGCCAAGGGGTATAGAGCCAAAGAAGTGTTAGAATTGGTTCACTCTGATTTGTGTGGTCCTATGTCTATCCAGGCAAGAGGAGGTTTTGAATATTTTGTCTCTTTCATAGATGATTATTCAAGATACGGATATATTTACCTAATGTGTCGCAAGTTCGAGTGCTTTGATAAGTTCAAAGAATACAAGGCTGATGTGGAAAAATGATTAGGTAAAAGTATCAAGACACTACGATCTGATCGTGGTGGCGAATACCTCTTAGGAGAGTTTAGGAATTACTTATCAGAGGCCGGGATTCAATCCCAATTGTCTGCACCTGGAACACCCCAACAGAATGGTGTAGCGGAACGAAGGAATAGGACTCTTATGGAGATGGTTAGATCAATGATGAGTTATTCAGAATTACCAAATTTGTTTTGGGGATATGCTCTGGAAATAGCAGTATATGTTCTGAACTTAGTACCTTCTAAATCAGTTTCTTCTACTCCCATAGAATTATGGAATGGGCGAAAACCCAGTCTAAGACATATTCGGATTTGGGGTAGTCCAGCACATGTGCTAAAACCAGATACTGATAAGTTAGAATCTCGTACAGAAGTTCGCGTGCTTGTGGGATATCCCAAAGGAACGAAAGGAGGTTTATTTTATAGTCCTAAAGACCAGAAGGTCATTGTTAGCACCAATGCCCAGTTTTTAGAAGAAGACTATATAATGGATCACAAGAGAGTAAAGTTGTTTTAGAAGAACTTAGAGAGCACACGTCTACTTCAGTAACAGGACAAGATGAAGTACCACAAGAGCGCAACACGTGTCACACATGATACACAACCACGGATGCCTTGTCGTAGTGGGTGGGTTGTAAGCTGAAAGATTCATGTTTTGGGAGAGTCTTGGACTTGATTCCGGTAAACATGACCTGAACATATGATGAAGCACTCCAAGATATAGATGCGGATCTTGGCAAAAGGCAATGAATTCAAATAGAGTCTATGTACTCTAATAAGGTCAGGAGCTTGTAGAACCACTTGATGGTGTAAAGCCGTTGGATGCAAGTGGATCTACAAAAGGAAAAGAGGGATGATGAAGGTAGAAACCTTCAAAGCTAGGCTTGTTGCGGAACTCGGAAAGAGGAATCGATTATGAGGAGACCTTTTCACCGGCCATGCTTAAGTCTATCCGGATACTCTTATCCATTGCTGCTCATATGGATTATGAGATTTGGTAAATGGATGTCAAGACAGCTTTCCTTAATGGAAGTCTTGAAGAGAACATTCATATGAAGCAACCAGAAGGGTTCATTGAAAAAGACAAAGAGCATCTAGTGTGCAAGCTCAATCGGTCCATTTATGGACTAAAGCAAGCTTCAAGATCTTGGAACATCCGGTTTAATGAAGTAATCCATTATGGATTTATTCAAAGTCCGGATGAGTCTTGTGTATATAAGAAGTGTAACGGAAACGTGGTGGTATTTCTTGTACTATACGTAGATGATATTTTGTTAATTGGCAACAATGTCAAGGTATTATCAGACGTAAGGGTATGATTGTCCAAACAATTTGATATGAAGGACTTAGGAGATTGTGCACACATTCTTGGGATCAAAGTTATAAGGGATCGTAAGAAAAGAATGTTATGTCTGTCCCAAGCTTCATATATAGATACAATCCTTGCTCGTTTTAGCATGCAGGATTCCAAGAAAGGTTTCTTACCTTTTAGACATGGAGTAGCTCTATCTAAAGAGATGTCTCCGAAGACGTCAAAAGAGATAGAGGGCATGAAAGCAGTTCCTTATGCTTCGGCTATAGAAAGCCTAATGTATGCAATGCTATGTACGAGACCTGATATGACAAGGACATTGGACTGCGGTAAAGCATATATTAAAGTACCTGAGAAGGACTAGAGATTATATGCTAGTTTACCAAGCAGACGATCTGCTCCCTGTGGGTTACACGGATTCAGATTTCCAATCAGATAGGGACAATAGTAAGTCTACATCAGGCTATGTGTTTACTTTAGGAGGTGGAGCCATTTCATGGAGGAGTGTTAAGCAGAAATGTGTTTCGGACGCAACCATGGAAGCTGAGTATGTAGCAGCCTCTGAGGCAGCTAAAGAAGCAGTATGGCTCAGGAACTTTCTAATGAACTTAGATGTGATTCCTGGTTTGCCCAAAATCATCACAATTTATTGTGATAATAGCGGTGCAGTTGCAAACTCGAAGGAACCACGAGCTCATAAGGCAAGTAAACATATAGAGCGCAAGTACCACCTGATACGAGATATCGTGAAGCGAGGAGGAGTTGTCATCGCCAAGATTGCATCAGCAGATAACCTGGCAGATCCTTTCACTAAGGCCCTTTCGGCGAAAGCTTTTAATCGGCATGTGGAGGGAATGGGAATCAGATGTATGGTAGAAGATATGGCAGCTTAGTCATTAGTATAAGTGGGAGATTGTTGGAGTGTATACTGAAAGCCTAAGCTTTGTAAACATTCATTATGTATAAAGAATCACATTTGGTCAAATTGTCTACATTTGTTTGTAGTTGTTCATTTAATTTATATTGTAGATAACATATTATGTGATGTCACATGCAGAAGATGATGTTATCAGTACCTTATAAATTATAAACAGTAGCTCACGACCAAAATGGAAAGGAACAAACCATTAGAAGGTCGTAGTGTAATTAGGTATTTGTTTATCTTGACTATATAATTACACTAGTACACTCAGAGTGTATTGAGTAGGATCATTTGAGGTCGTTTCTTTTATACTGACTTTATAAAGGAACAAAGACCTCGGTTATTATGGAAGTGTGTGCTCTTAATCCTAATATAATATCAAGCATATATATTTGATATTTATTTCTTTAATTTATCAATGGGTGAGATTTAGTTCGATGAATCAATAAGCCCGATAAGTTGGGAAATGGTATCACTTATAGTGTGTGTTGTTGATTATAGAAGGAAACTGTGTCCTAGAGATACTAGGTTGATAATGTCCTCAAGAGGAGCTCATAAGGATTGTCATGTTAAACCCTGCAGGTGGACCTAGTCCGACATGACAATAAAGTTGAGTGATACTACTCTTGGATTTAGATATTAATTAAATGAGTTGTCAGTAACTCACTTAATTAGTGGACATTCGATATCTTAAATACAGGGAGACTAACACACTCATAATAAGCAGGAGCCCAAAAATGTAATTTGGGATTGGTGCGGTAGTTCAATAATAGTTCTCTAGTTGAATGAATTATTATTGATAAAATTAAGTTGTGTGTTCGGGGCGAACATGGGATGCTTAATTTTATCGGGAGACCAAAACCAATTCCTCCTCTCGGTCCCTATCGTAGCCTCTTATTTATAGAGTACTATACCCACCTATGTCCACCTTCTATACCCACCAATAGGGGGCCGACCAAGCTAGCTTGGGAACCAAGCTAGGGCCGGCCTAGGTATAAATTGGGGTGGCCGGCCCTAGCTTGAACCCAAGCTAGTGGGGGCCGACCAAATTAAATTAAAAAGGAATTTTAATTTTAATTTTTATTATGTGGAAGAAATAATTTATTAAAGAGAATTAAAATTAAAATATCTCTCTTATAAAAGATCTACAAAAGATTAAAGAAAGAGATTAGATCTCTTTCCTTATTTGTAGATTGGTGAGATATTTTAGTTTCTCTTTAAAAATTATTCACATGTTGTAAAATTAAAATTATAAAAATTTCCTTTTATCAACCATGAAGAGATTTTTGAAAAGAAATTTTATTTTTTAAAATTTCCGGAAACAAATTAGGAAGTTTTAATTTGTTGATTAAAACTTGTCTAAATTATTTCCCCTTGATGTGGCCGGCCAATATAGATTAAATTGGGAAATTTTATTTTATTTTTCTCAATTAAATCATGTCAAGAAAATTAAGGAAATTTTATTGTAATTAAATTTCCTAATTTGCCTTGGCCAAGGAATATAAAAGAAGGGGTGAGGGTGCCTTCACAAGAGACAACCTCTATTATTTTCTCTCCCTCTTTTCCTTGGTGTTGTGGCCGGCCATCATCTTCTTCCTCTCTTCCTCTTGTGGTGGCTGAATACTTCATCCCTCTTGGAGTTCTTGTGGTGGCCGGATACTACTTGGAGAAGAAGAAGAAGAAGGAGAGAAAGCTAGCATCTCTTGGAGCTTGGTTGGTGTTTTGATCTTCTTCCTTGGTGAAGCTTCCTTATTGTTAGCCGAACCTAGCTAGGAGGAGAAGAAGGTGGTTGGTGATTTCTCATCTCAGAAGATCGTTGCCCACACAACATCCGAGGTTGGAAGAGGAATACGGTAGAAGATCAAGAGGTCTTTCTAAAAGGTATAACTAGTAATTTTTCTTTCCGCATCATACTAGTTATTTATGGAAATAATACCAAATACAAGAGGCTTACGTTCTAGAATTTCAAATATGTTTTTCGATGTTGTGTTCTTTTGTTTTTTCTTTTCCTTGTGATTTGATTGTTCTCTTCGGTTAACCTAAAGTTATTTTAGGAAATTAAATATTAGATTTCTATAAAAGGTTTTGTCTAGTCGGTGGTGGTTGCTCCCATATCCAAGAAGGTCATGTGCCTCGCCACGTCAGTACTGGGAACCGATTATGGAAATTAATATTTAACGGAATTAATAACTTAAGGTGATTTGGGTCGAACGTGTTAAGTTCCGCAGGAGATCCAAGTCAAAACCTAAAAGAACAAATAGATTAAGTTTTGGATCAAACGTGTTAAGTTCTGCAGGTCATCCAAAATTTAATTTAAAAAGAACACATGGTAGCTAGGAAAAGGTTCAGACCTTTGTACAAATTTTTGTACAGTGGAACCTCTAGGTTTTCCGAGTAGCAACCAACAGGTGGTCGGCTGGCGTCACTGTGCTGGCCTCGTGCGGGAAGAGGACTCAACAGTGGCACGCCAAGGAAGAACTTGGCACCTAGGTCTCGGCTAGGGCACAAGCGTTTGGGGGTGAGCTTGGCTCACGCGACGCCGGTGCTTGGACAGGAAGGAAAATGAGAGGCAGGGACCTAAGGCACGGTCAAGTGGAGGCGAGGTTTCCCCTTGTCTCTCGTCGGCCGGCAAGGATGGGTTGGCCGAGAGAAGGAGCCGACGATGCTCTCGTGACAGTCGGCTGGCGGCGTGCTGCAGACCCAATTTCATGCGGAATAAATAAATCTCAGGAGAGAAGAGGAAGAAGAGGATGTGGGTGGTGGCGAGGAAGAAACCGCCGGACCGGCGGTTAGGGCAAGGGAGGAGGAAGGTGTCGGGCGTGTGCGTGAGGTCTCGGCGTCGGGTGCACGGGGAAAGAAGCGGAGGAAATAAAGAAAAATAGAAAACAAAATAAAAAGAAAAAGGAATTTAAGAAATAAACATTTCCTCGCTTAAATGGGGTAGCCCAAACAGGCTTTTCCGGACCCCGTTTTTGTCCCCGTTAACTCGTCCATACGAGCTCCGAAAAATTCCCGAAAAATATCCAAAAATTCTGGAAAATTCCCTTATTCATATTCGTCTATTTTCGGTATTTTACACCTTGTAAGCATCAACCATGGATGCCCACAAGGTGTTCCTCGGAAAAGCACTAAGCGCGTACCTTATTATGTCGCGATTTTCTATTCTTTGGCCGATTACGTGAAGGCCGTTTAGGAGGTCCTGGATGCGCGCATGGAGTTGGCTGGCCGTCTCACCTTCTTGCATTTTAATATTGTATAATTTATTTAAAATTAAATCGCGCTGACTTACTTTAGCATCGGAGGTGCCCTCGTGCATCTCGATTAGTTTGTTCCACAACTCTTTTGCACTTGAGAATGATCCAACTCTGTTGAGTTCTTCTTTTGAAATGCCGCATTGTAGCATGCAGGTTGCTTTGGCATCAGCTTCCACCTTCTTCTTTATGCTAGTATCCTAGTTGATGCATGAGACGAGTTCTCCGGTGTCGTCGTGTGGAAGCTCGAGACCGATCTGGATAATGATCCACATCTCGACTTGCATCTTGAGGTGGTATTCCATCCAATTTTTCCAATAGGCAAAGTCCTCGCCGGAGAAGAGTGGCGGGCGGACTGTGCTAAAGCCTTCTTGGAGGGCCATTTGAAAAGCCTGCACAAAAAAAATAGAAGAGAAAAACAACTGGTCCCAGGACTTGATCCTGGATTAGTAGTACGAGAGAGGGATAAAGATAACAAGTAACTAATTTTGAAAAAAAAAAAATTAAAAAAATATTTTAAAAATTATTTTAAAATTTTGAAATCGCGATATTTTGCTAATATGGACCAATGGTGAAAAGATGGCAATGAATTTTTCGAAATTAATTTTGGAAGGAAAAAATGAAAGGTGTATCAAAAATGCTTGAACGGTAGTTGTACCAATTCAGAGCAACCCCGCTCTGATACCAATTGTTGGATCGAAAGCGCTAGAGGGGGTGAATAACACTCGTGGCTTTCACTCGTTTCGGATTCGTAAAAACGTTCGAGTAAATGCAGCGGAATTAGAAAGAGAACTGTTGGTTGCTACTCGGAAAACCTATAGGTTCCACTGTACAAAAATTTTGTACAAAGGTCTGAACCTTTTCCTAGCTACCATGTGTTCTTTTAAATTAAATTTTGGATCGCCTGCGGAACTTAGCACGTTTGATCCAAAACTTAATCTATTTGTTCTTTTAGGTTTTGACTTGGATCTCCTGCGGAACTTAACACGTTCGACCCAAGTCTCCTTAAGTTATTAATTCCATTAAATATTAATTTCCATAAAAGGTTCCCAGTACTGACGTGGCGAGGCACATGGCCTTCTTGGATATGGGAGCAACCACCACCGACTAGACAAAACCTTTAATAGAAAGCTAATATTTAATTTCCTAAAATAACTTTAGGTTAACCAAAGAGAACAATCAAATCACAAGGAAAAGAAAAAACAAAAGAACACAACTTCGAAAAAAAATTCTAGAACGTAAGCCTCTTGTATTTGGTATTATTTCCATAAATAACTAGCATGATGCGGAAATAGAAATTACTAGTTATACCTTGTAGAAAACCTCTTGATCTTCTACCGTATTCCTCTTCTAACCTCGGACGTTGTGTGGGCAACGATCTACCGAGATGAGAAACCACCAACCACCTTCTTCTCCTCCAAGCAAGGTTCGCCACAAAAGAAAAGCTTCACCAAGGAGAAAACCAAAATACTAACCAAGCTCCAAGAGATACTAGCTTTCTCTTCTTCTTCTTCTTCTCCAAGTAGTATCCGCCACCACAAGAGCTCCAAGAAAGGGAGAGAGGTTCGGCCACCACAAGAGGAAGAGATGGAGAGGATGGCCCCACACCAAGGAACAAGAGAGGGAGAGGAATAATAGATGTTGTGTCTTGTGAAGGCTCTGTCACCCCTTCTTTTATATTCCTTGGCCTATTCAAATTAGGAGATGTAATTACAATAAATTTTCCTTAATTTCCTTGACATTATTTAATTGAGAGAAATAAAATAAAATTTCCCCAATTAGTTTCAAGTGGTCGGCCACATCATTGGAAAACAAAGAGGACAAGTTTTAATCAACAATTAAAACTTCCTAATTTGTTTCCGAAAATTTTAAAAATAAAATTTCTCTTTAAAATCTCTTCATGGTTGATAAAAGGAAATTTCTATAATTTTAATTTTATCAACATGTGAATAATTTTTAAAGAAAAAATAAAACATCTCTCCAATCTACAAATAAGGAAAGAGATCTAATCTCTTTCTTTAATCTTTTGTAGATCTTTTATAAGAGAGATATTTTAATTTTAATTCTCTTTAAAATATATCTTCCACATAATAATAAAAATTAAAATTAAATTTCTTTTTTAATTTTATTTGGCCGGCCCTACTAGCTTGGGTTCAAGCTAGGGCCGGCCACCCAATTTTATACCTAGGTCGGCCCTAGCTTGTTCCCAAGCTAGCTTGGCCGGCCCCCATTGGGTGGGTATAGAAGGTGGGTATAGGTGGGTATAGAACTCTATAATTAAGAGGCTACGATAGGGACCGAGAGGAGGAATTGGTTTTGGTCTCCCGATAAAATTAAGCATCCCGTGTTCGCCCCGAACACAACTTAATTTTATCAATGATAATTCATTCCACTAGAGAACTATCATTGAACTACCGCACCAATCCCAAATTACATTTTTTGGGCTCCTTCTTATTATGAGTGTGTTAGTCTCCCTGTGTTTAAGATATCGAATGTCCACTAATTAAGTGAGTTACTGACAACTCATTTAATTAATGTCTAAGTCCAAGAGTAGTACCACTCAACCTTATCGTCATGTCGGACTAAGTCCACCTGCAGGGTTTAACATGACAATCCTTATGAGCTCCTCTTGGGGACATTATCAGCCTAGTATCTCTAGGATACAGTTTCCTTCTATAATCAACAACACACACTATAAGTGATATCATTTCCCAATTTATCAGGCTTATTGATTCATCGAACTAAATCTCACCCATTGATAAATTAAAGAAATAAATATCAAATATATGTGCTTGTTATTATATTAGGATTAAGAGCACACACTTCCATAATAACCGAGGTCTTTGTTCCTTTATAAAGTCAGTATAAAAGAAACGACCTCAAATGGTCCTACTCAATACACTCTGAGTGTACTAGTGTAATTATATAATCAAGATAAACTAATACCTAATTACACTATGACCTTCTAATGGTTTGTTCCTTTCCATTCTGGTCGTGAGCTACTGTTTATAATTTATAAGGTACTGATAACATCATCTTCTGTATGTGACACCACATACTATGTTATCTACAATATAAATTAAATGAACAACTACAAACAAATGTAGATAATTAGACCAAATGTGATTCTTTATTCATAATGAATGTTTACAAAGCTTAGGCTTTCAGTATACACTCCAACAAGAACAACACACGAACACAAGATATTTACTTGGTTCGAAGCCTTGAGCGACTCCTACTCCAAGGCCCACGCTCGTTGAGCGTTTACGTTGGGCAACAACTATAATCTCATAAAGTTTAGTACAATTATGAAGTACAATGTTAAAATTAAAACAACAATTATACCGACGATGAAAAATAACAATCTTGAAGTTTCGGGTCGTCGGAGACTTGTCGTAGCTCAATCGGAATCTCTCGTTCGCAACGTACTTGAAGAAGAATTGATTTGGAAGTTCTGAATTGAAGTGCTGTTCGAGATGTCTTTAAATAGCCTGCTTGAGGTGCCTCAATGGGGCTTTGAGGTGCCTCAAACATAGAGGCTTATCCCGCGTTTTGTGCAGCGATGATCTTCTCGTCAATGCCTCTTATCTTCCTGGAGGCACCTTAATCACACTCTGAGATGCCTCAAAGGAAGCATTCAAGGCGCCTCGGCCTCTATTCAAGATGCCTCAAAGCCTGCAGCGTGCAACGTCTGCTCCTTTGCACCCGAGGCGCCTCTAAGCTCCATGGAGGCGCCTCGGACACTGTTCATCCGAGGCTTGACTTGCTCCTTTGTCCCTGCAAGACATGTTATTCCACAAAACTCACACATACCCTGCAAAACAATGTTAGCACACATAAAATATGACAATAGAATATTCTGACAGTCTTCGGACTGTCCGGTTCTGACTTCGGATTTCCTATCGGAAACCCTAGGTCAAACCGACGCCTACTGTTCCCTCTACAGGGAACGCGTCCTCACCTACTCCACTCAGGAGATTTACCTTTTGCCAGTTCGATCCTCCAGACCGACTGGACTATTGCTCAGCGTCCTAAGCTTCCGGTCTTCATGCTGGATGTCCGGTCCTCGACCCATCCAGACTTCTACCCGATTCGCGACACCAGGATTTTAACCTAGGGTTACCGCCCCCTAGGATTTTTGCCTGAAGCTCCGAACCGCCAAGACTTCTCACATAGGGTTACCACCCCCTATAACCTTGGGTTACCCCCCCTAGGATTTTCCCCTTGCCTAACCGCAGCTAGGACTTTCCTGAAACACTCAATTATACACATTAGATAACAATTAAACTTAACTTTGAATCCCTTTGCCATTACCAAAACTTGAGTTCGATCGTCGGATGCTTCCCGCACCAACAAACTACCCTTTCAATTAGAGTTGACACTCTCTAACCCATTTAAAGGTTAGAGGAAATGCTCCTTGGATGCTCTAGGTACTCACTAGGGATAACCTTCCTAGATACCTTTCTAACGACCTTGTTAGGCTTCTTAGAAGCCTTGGCCAACTTTTCTAGGTCACCTCTAGGTATTGTCTCCCTTGTGACCTTCTTTGTGACTTTCTTAGACTTCTTAGAAGTCTTAGTCACATTTGTTGTTGCAAAGATGCTCCTAAGGATAACTTCCCTTGTATCCTTTACTTGACCCTTAGACCTAGAGTTGGTTCCATAGCTATATGGAACCCTATGGTAAGAAATTGCATCCTTCTTAGCCTTAGGTTTGTATCCCAAACCTTTACGACCAGAGGATGACCCTTGTTTCTCTAAACCTAGGTTTTGACTCTTGAACCCTTGTGTATCATTTGTGATTTTTCTAAGAGTCCTCTCCAATTTATCAAGTCTTGACCTTAAGACTTGATTTTCTCTCCATAACTCCTCAACCTTAGATTTTTCATTTACACTTTTATTTTTCTTTGTCTTAGGAAAATACCTAGAATCCTTAGAATTATTGCCTAAATTCTTATCTACCCTCCTAAACCTAGGTGTGGTGGTCTTAGCATGAAGAGCCATATATTTTTTCCTTAATGATATCATGCTTTCTATTTTTATGGTAAATAACATTAAAATTGTTGGTGCAACCTTAGGTCAAGGTTGACCTGGTTGACCAAACTCGAGTTGACTTGACTCGAGTTGTGTTTTGATGTTTGATGAGTTATCTTTGACAATGTTTGACGTGAACAGAAAAGTTGTATCTTGATGTTTGACAATGATACAAGCTTGGGAGATTGTGGGTGCAACCCGTGGTCAAGGTTGACCTGGTTGACCCGAGGTGAGTTGACCAGACATCTGGTGAAAAGTCCAAGTAGGGGACTTGGCACGGAGACGTCCAAGTATGGGAACTTGGCAAGTGGAAGTCGGAGAGGGCTCGGTAGCTCGTTCTCCGGACAAGGTCAGAGAGGGCTCGGTAGCTCGTTCTCTGGACCGGATGTGGAAAGTCCTGGTGAGTGAAGCCGGATGGATAAGTCCCGTGAGTGAAGCCAGCGGTGGGAAAGTCCCGTGAGTGAAGCTGCGGTTGTGAAAACCCTAGTGAGTGAAGCTAGGTGAAAGTCCCGTGAGTGAAGCGCAGTGGGAAAGTCCCGTGAGTGAAGTCTGGGAAAGTCCCGTGAGTGAAGTCAGCGGTTGGAAAGTCCCGTGAGTGAAGCCAAGGGAAATCCTGGTGAGTGAAGCCGGTGAAAACCCTAGTGAGTGAAGTTAGGTGAAAGTCCCGTGAGTGAAGCCGGCAGGAAAAATCCAGATGGATCAAGGGTGATCGGACATCCGGTGTTGAGAAGGTCAAGTAGGTCAAGGGAGTGACCGGATACTTGACACGAAGAGAAAAGTCCAAGTGGGTCAAAGGGATTGACCGGACACTTGGTGGGGAGTCTTTGCAGTCAAGGGAGTGACCGGATGCTAAGCATGATGTCCCAAGAGGTCAAGGTTGACCAGATATTGGTTTGGACTTGGTTTGGGCAAACTACCCCGGATCGGATCAGTGACCGATCCATCGATATCAGGGTTTCTGATCGGTCCGAGACCGATCGAGCGATCGATGTGCTCGGAGCTTACCGACGGTCTGCGGGGACCGATCGGTAGAAGCCGATCGGTCCCGGACCGATCAGGTACGCATGCAGAGTTAGGCAACTCTCGTGAAAGCATTCTGATCGGCGGGACCGATCAGTAAAGAGCTGATCGGTCCCACGACCGATCAGATAGTTGCACCAGACCGTGGTGATGCGATCGGTTCGCCCCAGCCGCTGAGAGACAACGGCTAGATTCTTCTAATGCCTTTGGCCTCTGCTCTTCTCGCAGGTGGATGCAGGCCATAAAAGTGAGGGCTTCTACAGTGGAGTTTCTCTTACTCTTCAACTTCTCCAAGCTTCTTCTTCTTGATCTTCTTCTTGCTTCGCAAGTTATTCTGTTGTTCTAGAGCTTTGTTAAGCTCGCTTAAGCTTCGCGTGAGCTTCCTCGACTTCTTCGACCGGTTTCACCTGCTGTTTCCGTGAAGTTGGTGCTTCATCTACGATTTGACGACGAGAAGGCAAGCAAGAGTTCTTACATTCATCTTTATATTTGTATCTTGCTGTGCTTCTTGTACTTGTACTCTGATCTTGCTGTTGCAAGAGTTTGTGGTGAGGTTTCTCCACCCAGAAGGAGTTCTTGTTAGCCGGTTTTCCGGGGACTCATCCACCGACGGATTGATAGGCTTCGTCCACCTTACGGACACGCCGAGGAGTAGGAGTTTCATCTCCGAACCTCGTTACATCGTCGAGTTCGAGTTTGAGGTTTGATCTTTCCTTTTTGCGTTTCTATTTAGTTATTTCCGCTGCGCTAACCCTAATCGTAGGAAGAAACGAGCAATTTGGGGTCGGCTATTCACACCCCCCCTCTCTAGCCGCGATCATCGGTCCTAACATGTGGTATCAGAGCGAGGTCGCTCTTCGTTGGATCAACACCCGGGGGAGCACGAGCTAGAGAATGGAGTTATTTGGAGAAGACGTCACAATTCCACCTTTCTACGATCGCGACGACTTCGCATTTTGGAAGGTAAGAATGAAGTACTTTCTTATGACTAACCTTGAAAATTGGAGTTGTGTTCAATTAGGTTTCAAGCCTGCGATGGACAAGAAAGGAGAAACCCTAGAGAAGAAGGAGTGGTCCAAGGAACAAGTCCACCAATCCCTAGTCAACGATGAGGTATTGAAAATTTTTGAATTTTCTTTACCTAATGATGTTTTGTGTAGGATAGGTGGATATAACGATGCCAAGGAGTTGTGGAACAACTTGACAAAGTTCCATGAGGAGAACTCCACTTCAAGTCATGAAGAGGAGTCAAGTGAGCCAAGTAGCTCACTTCATGGATGAATGGATTTAGAAGTTGAGGGCCACTCAACATCTAAAGAAGAAGAGGAGGAGAGTTCTTCTTCAAGTTCGGAGCAAGAAGAAGAAGCTTCTACCTCCGGAAGGGATGAAGGAGAGAGCGTTCATCCATCCTCAACTCTAGGTAACTCAAGCCATTTAGTTTCTAGCAAATTACACATAATGTGCTTTGAGTGTAGGGAATTTGGACATTACAATAGTAAATGTCCAAAGAGGGTTAGAAAGACTCCACCGGGGCCAAAGGTCAAGGAAGCCGGAGTCCCAACACGCAAGGGCAAGGAGCACGTGGTGTGCTTCTAATGCAAGCGAAGGGGACACTATAGGAGTCAATGTCCGAGGGGGAGGCAACCTCACAAGGACAAGAGACCGAGCACGTCAATAGGGGGAGCGAAGGCAAACCCTAAGGTAACATTTAAGTCTCACTCTTGCAATAAGACACATGCTAGTAGTTTTGTTGCAATTGTTAATAATGATAAGCATGTTAACTTTAGGAACCAATATATGTGCTTAGGTGCTAAACATGTTAGCCTAGGTAAGGACAACACTAGAAATGTCAATCCTAGGATTAACTCATCTAAGGTTAGGGAGAACCTAGGTAGAAATCCCAAATCAACTAGACACATGCCTAGGAATACCTCAAAGAAAAATGATAAATTAAAGCTTGAGGTATTAGAGAAAGAAAATCTAGTCTTGAGGTCAAGACTTGACTCTCTAGAAAAGGCTCTTAAGGATTTGACTCTAGGGTCTAGGGGTCAAAAACCCAAGTCCAAGGACAAGAAAGGTTTGGGTCACAAACCTAAGTCCCAAGTAGTCAAGCCCAATTATCATAATGTTCCATTCGATTATGGAACAAAACCTAGGGCTAGGAAGAACAACACCAAAGTCACAAGGGGAGTCACCCCTAGAGTTGATCTTGATGAGTCCCAAATGACCAAGGCTTCAAAGCCTAGGAGGGTCATTAGGAGGGTTGCTAGGGAAGTCATCCATAGTGAATATTTAGTGAACCCAATGAGCTCCAATAGGTATTGGGTTCCTAGGAGCGTGATTTCATCACGCTAGATTAGTTAGGGTGTGCCAACCTTAATTGAATAGGTAGTTAACCTAATCATGGCAAAAGGTGGCACTTTGGGAATTTTCAAGGTGTAATCAAGCCTTGAAAATGAAATGGAAAGTTATTCCTAAGGTGATTAGGATGTGCCAACCACACTTGAGGAATTTTCTAGAGTCAATCTAATTGGCATATAGTGATCTAAAAATCCTTATATATGATTTTAGATCTATTACACTTAGGAATATAGAATTTATGGCAAAATGATCAAAATTATCAAAAATGGCAACTAAGGCTAGAATTAGGTATCTTCTATACCTTTACATGTTATTTGCCATATATTGTTTGTCATATGCCATGTCATGACATCATATTCAATTTATTATCATTTGAAATGTCATGATAATGCTTAGGTTAGTTAAATGTCATGCTCTATTTAAGTTTCATACTTTATGCCATGACATCATGACATTGGCACATGTTTTTACTTATGATATCATTATATGTCATGTCATCATCTTTTGCATTTACAATCAATTAATTTGATTTAAGGACAAAAATACAATTTGATATGGAGATCAAATTGTTGTTTAGAAAATGCATGAGAACTTAGCCTAAGATGACCTAAACCCATATCTCACATCAAAATTGACTTGGATGTGTTTGATACACCTTAGATGTGTGTGAGATATTAGGATCATGAGTTAGGATCAAGGTGCATAGTTCTTGTACCTAGATGAGACTAATTCAAAATGGAGGATCATAGGGAAAACTTGTGTACAAGTCATGTACATTTAGCCCTAAGATTGTGGTCCTAAATTAAATGGTTTAAAATCATTTCAAAGTTGATTTGAAAAACCTTGATGAAGCTTTTCTAGTGATAACATTCATCATTGAGCAAGTTGATACAAAGTTTTTGAAACTTTGAGTTATTTCAAATACTTGTGAACTTTGTATCAAGATTGAAAAATGGAAGCTATTTTCATAGAAAACTTTTTATATGTTATGAGGAATGTATCCTCAAAGTTTTATAATTTCTGGAATTTTCTGGAATTTTGTAGGGGTTTCTGAATTTCGGAAGGAAATTCAGAACTGATATCAGAGGTTGTGGATCGATCAGAAGGGAGTCTGATCGGTCCAGGCAGTTGTGGATCGGTCACTGTGACCAATCCAGGGAAGACCTGATCGGTTTGGTGACCGATAAGGGCGTGCCAGTTTCGACTGTGCTGTCTGAAATTTCTGAAATTTCAGCAATGAAGTTGGTGTTTTGGATTTCTAAAGGGTTGAAACTCTCCAAGACATTGTTGGTGCAATGGTCAAGGGGGAGTTGACCTTTAGGGGGAATTTTACCTATTAGTCAAGGGGAGTTGACTTTTAGGGGGAGCTTTTACTCCTAAAGATTTGAGTGATATGGGATTATCACTAAGTTAATTGTTGGACCTTAGTATCAAGGGGGAAATTAAGAGTTTCAATGAAAGGTATGGGACTTTCATTAGGAAGAAACTCTTGACCTTGATTCACTCTTTTTGATGTGTGTCAAAAAGGGGGAGAGTAGAAAGGAGAATGGAGAATGTCTAGAGAATGTTCAGGGAAGAACATTGGAAAACCTAAGTTAGGTTATCGGGTTAACCTAACTTGATTATGGGTTTGATTATGGGTTTTGTCAAACATCAAAAAGGGGGAGATTGTTGGTGCAACCTTAGGTCAAGGTTGACCTGGTTGACCAGACTCGAGTTGACTTGACTCGAGTTGTGTTTTGATGTTTGACGAGTTATGTTTGACAATGTTTGACGTGAACAGAAAAGTTGTATCTTGATGTTTGACAAGGATACAAGCTTGGGAGATTGTGGGTGCAACCCGTGGTCAAGGTTGACCTGGTTGACCCTAAGTGAGTTGACCAGACATCTGGTGAAAAGTCCAAGCAGGGGACTTGGCACGGAGAAGTCCAAGTATGGGAACTTGGCAAGTGGAAGTCGGAGAGGGCTCGGTAGCTCGTTCTCCGGACTAGGTCAGAGAGGACTCGGTAGCTCGTTCTCTGGACCGGATATGGAAAGTCCTGGTGAGTGAAGCCAGGCAGACGGATAAGTCCTGGTGAGTGAAGCCAGGCAGTGGGAAAGTCCTGGTGAGTAAAGCCAGGCAGTTGTGAAAACCCTAGTGAGTGAAGCTAGGTGAAAGTCCTGGTGAGTGAAGCCAGGCAGTGGGAAAGTCCTGGTGAGTGAAGCCTGGCAGTGGGAAAGTCCTGGTGAGTGAAGCCAGGCAGTTGGAAAGTCCTGGTGAGTGAAGCCGGGCAGATTGGAAATCCTGGTGAGTGAAGCCAGGTGAAAACCCTAGTGAGTGAAGCTAGGTGAAAGTCCTGGTGAGTGAAGCCGGGCAAGGGAAAATCCAGATGGATCAAGGGTGATCGGACATCTGGTGTTGAGAAGGTCAAGTAGGTCAAGGGAGTGACCGAATACTTGACACGAAGAGAAAAGTCCAAGTGGGTCAAAGGGATTGACCGGACACTTGGTGGGGAGTCTTTGTAGGTCAAGGGAGTGACCGGATGCTAAGCATGATGTACCAAGAGGTCAAGGTTGACCGGATATTGGTTTAGACTTGGTTTAGGCAAAAACCAAGACCTGGATCGGTCTGGTGACCGATCCACTGATACTGTGGTTTCCTGATCGGTCTGGAGACAGATCAGAAAGCGATCAGTGTGCCTCTGTGAGCTTACTGATCGGTCTGGGGACCGATCAGTAGGAAGCCTGATCGGTCCCCGGGACTGATCAGGGTACGCACAGAGAGTTGGGCAACTCTCTGTGAAAGCATTCTGATCGGTCTGGGGACCGATCAGCATAGAGCCTGATCGGTCCCCACGACCGATCAGATCAACGCCAGACCGATCAGGGTGATGCCTGATCGGTCTGGCCCTAGCCGTTGAGAGACAACGGCTAGATTCTTCTGCTGTCTTTGGCCTCTGTTCTTCTCGCAGGTGGATGCAGGCCATAAAAGGGCTAAGGGCTTCTACAGTGGAGTTTCTCTCTTACTCTTCAACTTCTCCGAAGCTTCTGCTTCTTCTTGATCTTCTTCTTGCTTCTGCAAGTTATTGCTTCTGCTGTTCTAGAGCTTTGTTAAGCTCGCTTCCGAAGCTTCGCGTGAGCTTCCTCGACTTCTTCGACTGGTTTCAGCTGCTGCTGTGATTCTGTGAAGTTGGTGCTTCATCTACAGATTTCAGTCGACGACGAGAAGGCAAGCAAGAGTTGTTACATCCATCTTTATATTTGTATCTTGTTGTGCTTCTTGTACTTGTACTCTAATCTTGCTGTTGCAAGAGTTTGTGGTGAGGTTTCTCCACCCAGAAGGAGTTCTTATTAGCCGGTTTTCCGGGGACTCATCCACTGACGGATTGATAGGCTTCGTCCACCTTACGGACACGCCGAGGAGTAGGAGTTTCATCTCCGAACCTCGTTACATCGTCGAGTTCGAGTTTGAGGTTTGATCTTTCCTTTTTGCGTTTCTATTTAGTTATTTCCGCTGCGCTAACCCTAATCGTAGGAAGAAACGAGAAATTTGGGGTCGGCTATTCACACCCCCCCTCTCTAGCCGCGATCATCGGTCCTAACAAAAATGATATAAATTGGAACTAGCATGCCTTTTACCATAATTTAAGGGGATGGGCTCAATAAACGATACCTTGTGTTTTACCTTGGAAGCTCCCCCTTGACTCGTGCTTCCTCCCTTGACTTTGACCGCTCTCTTCCCCTTTGGACATTGGCTCCGATAATGTCCCTTTTGGTTGCACAAGAAGCACATAATGTGCTCCTTGCTCTTCTTAATTGTGGGGGCGGTCTCCTTAGGCTTCTCCTTGCCCTTTGGTGATACTTGGTCCTTCTTCTTGGCCAATTTAGGGCACTTACTTTTGTAGTGTCCATGTTCCTTGCACTCAAAACATATAATGTGATTTTTTTTTTAAATGAACTATTTATACCTTCATGTGTAGGGATGACATCTTCTCCTTTTGATCCAGAGGTAGAGGCTTCCTCTTGATTCGACAATGATGCTCCTCCAATAGATTTGACTTGACTTGTGGAGGTGGAAGATTCTTCATCCTCTTCTCCTCTTGACCCGGATGTGGAGGCTTCTTTTTCTTCTTGATTCGGTGTCGATGAGGATCGCTCCCCCTCAATCCTAGAGGTGGAGGCTTCTTCATCTTCATCTTGTACATGGAACTTGTATGTGTTTTTGTCATATAGATTTTGAGGAGATGTTTTTGTTCTCTATCATATCATCTAACTTATGAAATTAGTTATTTAGGTGATTTATTTTATTTTATTTTATTTTATTGTGGTACTCAGTACCTTTTGGGTTCTTGATCTTGCCACAGGTAAGAGCAATTAAATTTTCCATAGTTTTGGATGCAGAGTAGCAGACCATGTATAATACTCATTTTGGTTGCTTGGCCTTTATGTTTGACAACTGGCATAGTTTAAGCTAAATCCCAAGTTTTCTTTTAGTCACGTTGCTTGAATTTATAAAACATTATTTCTGTTATGATATTTCATGTACAATCATTTGTGTCCTTAGCTAAACATAGCCTAAAAATGTTCACTCATATTACTAACTAAAAATGTAAATTCATTTTTCACAGTATTCTTTAGTGACTTATGTTTCTTGTGATTTCAACAATGCTGGCAAAAAGAAGAAAACAAGCTTTTTTTTCAGAGCTATAGAAGCCAACACCACAAGTATGCTATTACTCTTCATCACACGACTCGTTTTGGTTGTAGTCACCTTATAAATGCAATGTGCATGCTGCTACTCTTCATTTGCCTTTTACTTAGATATTTTAATGTTTTTTAGCTTTGTAGTATGATTTATTCTTCTGATTACAATCTAGTCATTATAGTTCACTTTCCTAGTTTCTTATTACCATCATGCAACCTTAGTTTGATGCCTAATGTTTCTCATATTACTGACAAATGCCTATTTAACAGGTGGATGACTCTAAAGGGGATTTAGTGTGCAAGGTGATGGACCTTTGGATATGCGCATGAATCCTCAGGTTAGAGTTCAGATTGGGAGTTTGCTCAGCGCCCGCGCCATACGAGTGCAGTCAAGGTGTTTGCTTTCGATCCTGAGAGAAGGATTTGTAACATAAAACTATGGAAATAATGCTTTTTTTTTTTTTGAAAAAAAAATATGAAGAACTGCTGTTCAAAAGCTAGCATTTTACTACGAGTGGTTGGCCAGCAGCTCAAAGCTTGCCGGAAATAATATCACTCCCTTTCATGTTTTGCCACTACTGTTACCTCTGAAATGCAAAAATAGTATCAGTACTATCACTCATTTGCAAATTGCCAGAGTTTTTTTTAGTATCATCTTAATTTGACTATCTTGCAGGTTAAGAGTTGATCATGAGAAAATTTTGATAATGTGTTGAAGGGAGCATCAGTAGAAGATGGTAGGAGTATTGCAGTTCTTCGATTTCGGTCAAACCAGCTCCTCCCGTAAGTTACTGGCACTCAATCGACACAATAGTGGTGAGATTGCATCTTGCAAGATGTAAATAATGTACATGGACCTCTAACTTTCTTTTAAGTTAGAACTCAAGAAAACATATACAAACCTTCAACTTTGTTGCTCAAGTTAAATTATTGAAGATTCCTTCGGTCATATTTTACTATCATAATTCCTGATCTTACTGCCTTCACAGGTCTTGAACCTCCTAGAAATAGCTTAGAGGTTCCTCCTATGAATACTTATCATAATTTTCAACTGGTTCATGAAGACATTCAAGTAAGTTGTTGGGTTTAAGAATTGTTCTTCAGAGTATTCATGGCTTCTTTAGGCAAGCATTTCACTGATTTAGCAATAAGAGAACCAAAATTACTATCATTTGTGTATATCTGAACGTACATGCTTCTGGTTATGTTCTTGATTTGGTACTTGAGATTTTTCTTCGTCGATTTATGTGAATCTTCTTGTGGGGATTTAACAAGAACCGAGAACAAAAATTGATTCCCTTTTTATATTCACATGATTTCAGTGCTCAAGTTATTATAAAGAGGACATTTGCCAACAATCTCACACCAAAAAATTGATTGCTGTTGAAAGGCTCCACAGAACAAAGGATCACCAAAAAACCGATGTAAGTATTTTGATGTGGGAATACAATTCCCATGGGTTATATGCATGTAGGGCCTTGAAAATGTATAATGCGGAGGCTGGAAGGAAAGGGAAAAAACAACCGACATGGGTAGTGTCAAGGTATGTCCTTTTGATTAGCAACTGTTTCACTATCCTTGAAGGAGTTGTTCCAATATTTCTTTTCTAACATAGGCTCCTCAACAACCGGATGCGGAGCAATGTGGTTTTTATATCATGCGATATATGAAAGATATAATTGAAAAATTTGGAGTTGACCATAAGGATTCACTTCCAACAATGGTAATAATACAATATTTACCCTTGGTGATTTTGATAATTTCTATGCTTTTCCCCTGGTGCTTGCTATGATTTTTTTGATACAAACCGGATGCTATGCTTTTGTTACAATGATTTTTTTTATACAAACCGGATGCTATGCTTTTGTTACAAACCATATACTAGTTGGAGACTAAATGATTGCCTAAGAAGAAAGGAATTAGAGATTAGGAGCTGCAGTGAGTAGAGTGGCTGGATAAGCTATCTTAAATGGTAACCTTAGGATTAAAGGATTGAATACATTTTTTGAACCTGCTCAACTTCCTCTAAATATCTAACACATTGATACTCGAATTTAACCTAACCTATTAAGATAAATGGGTAATCAATACTAATCTTAATTTGATTGTTTAAATGTTGGGCTCCTGTTTCATAGCAAGGTTCATTTTGTGACTCAAAACTAAGTTTTTTTTAGAACCAATTTTCTGAATTTTGAGAACCAATTTTTTTTTGTACATCTACCATCAAGTATGACCCTACTTTATTAGATGCTATCATGTTTCTTTTTTTGCTTCAATTGACAATCTGGTGGTTCGTAGAATCTGGAGTGTGGACAATCTGTTAAGGTTGTCTTTAATCAGATTTTGATTGTGCTACTAGAGATTCATAAATGAATATTTGTCAATCTAATCAGCTGTTTTGGCTTAAGAATAAGATCAGTAATAGCCAACCAAAGTCTAGTAAAAATGCCCTCAAAAGTAACTAGAGTGGCCGAAAAGAGGGAATTAGAATTGGAGAAAGAGATGGAGATTATTAAGGATATCAATGTATATATTAGTCTCTTTCTCTCTTTCCTAACAACTTAGCTTTTAGGATAAATAGTCAGCCAATCAAATTTCAGAGAAAAAGAGAGGAGAACCTTCACTAGTGCAATTGGCGACCATGCACCACTCTTGTTGTCCGCTGTGCTGTAAGGCAGAGTTGACGGATGTAAGTGAGATATGTTAGGATCTTTATGTTCTTGAATTTGGGATCGTTTCCAAGGTTTTTCTGAAGTAAAATTGGTGCTTAGGATCTCAGCGTCCTATCATAATCGATGTTTCTGAGTTTTGTGACCTAGTGCCCTATGATTACAGTAATTGGCTAGTTTGCATCAAGAAAATTCCCTGCTCTTGATAAGAAAGAAGACCATTAAATAGCTTCCTGATTGTGAATACTTCATTAGTTGTAAATTAACCAGATATACACTTTTCAGTTGATCTGTTACAGTAAAAGCCAGTAATAGAAACTACTTAACCATCCAAATCTCCTGTACAGAGATTTAGACCCCATCTTCATGCACATCCACTTAATTAACACTTTCACTGCATATCAACCCACCTTGTGTTTGCCTGCTTCATTGATTGTGTGGTGATGGTGAATTTTATAGCTTTTGCTCCTTATTGTATTATGTCTATTAGCCATGTGTATACAAAGGGCACAGTTGCATTCTTGCTTATGAGATTTGGAAGATGGCATCAGAGGTAGTACAATAAATAGTATATCTCTTCATTTGCTTGTTAACTATGAACATTTTCTTTGTTCTTCTATGCTTCCTTCACTGTTATATTCGTTATCTTCCACAACAGCCTTTAAAAACTCAGTATTCTATTTTATTTGATACATGCACACATTTGTTTTAGTTATTTGACATATGGTGAATTTATGTGTTTTTACAGTTTACAAATCTCAAGTACTCCAGAGTTGAAATTGATGAAGTGCGGTTTGAGTGGGCTGAATGCATGCTAGATTACATTTGAGACAGTTGTACCTTAATGTGTTAACAGAATGTTATACTTTGATTTTGATATCTATTAGCTAGCTTTTGATGTAAAATGAATGTTTGGGTATTTTATGAATATTGTTGTAAGAAGATTATTTATATAATTTGTGAATATTTGTGTATTTTATGGATATTATTGAATGAAGAATATTTGTACAATTTGTGAATATTTGTGTATTTTTTTTTGTTATTGTCGGTTTTAAAATCAAATCTGTGCTGTTAGAAAAAATACATATTACATCGGTTTTCCACCGATGTAAAACCGGTGTTATAAAGTAATATTACATCGGTCATTTACCGCTGCCAAAACTGGTGTTATTAACAAAAGCTATTACATCGGTTTTACACCGTGTATGAAACGGTGTCGTTAAGTGATACTACACCGGTTAATAACCGATTCGAAAACCGGTGTCGTTAAGTGATACTACACCGGTTTTAACCCGATGTCTAAAATGGCAAACTTTTAACATCGGCTTCATAGACATCGGTCGAAAATCAAATAGACACCGGTGGAAAACCGATGTCTATGAGCGATTTTGTTGTAGTGCGACAACAGTAGTAGAGAAGAAATCTGAGCTCCGGGTCGTCGGAATGTTGCAACAGCACTTCGGAAGCAGCACTTGAGCAGAACACAGCAGAATGGAAGCTTGGAAGTCGTGTTCTGAAGCTGCTGGTCGAGACCCCTTATAAAGGGGGTTCAAGGCGCCTTATACTGTTCACCAAGGCGCCTTGAACGAGCCGAGTCACCCGCGTGGATCAGCATGGACCTGGTCGAACTCTATCTGGTTCAAGGCCCCTTCAGCCTATCCAAGGCGCCTTCAACCTCCGGTCCAAGGCGCCTTGAACTCCATTCAAGGCGCCTCCAGTCTGCTGCGCTGGCCTTTTCCTGGCTCGCACCCGAGGCGCCTCCAAGCTCCATGGAGGCGCCTCGGCACTGTTCATCCGAGGTCTTTTTTTCACTTTGGTCCCTGCAAGATATGTTAATCCAAAAAATATCTTGCAGCACAAAGTTAGCACAAAACAGTGATATAAGTATTGAAATATTTGACAGTCTCTGGATCGTCCGAAGCTGACTTTTGGTTTCCCTAAGTCGACCCGACGCCCTCTGTTCTCTACGGGAACGCGTCCTCACCTACTCCACTCGGGAGATTTACCTGCTGCCAGTGTCCGACTGGACTTTTACTCGGCACTCGATGCTTGGACTTTCACGAACATCCGCTTCACCCGATTCAGACTTTCACCGGTTCGCGACACTGGACCTTCCACCTAGGGTTACCACCCCCTAGGACTTTTGCCTGAAGCCATCGACCTGCCAAGACTTTCCGCATAGGGTTACCACCCCCTATGACCTAGGGTTACCACCCCCTAGGGTTTTACCTTGCCTAACCGCAGTTAGGACTTTCCTGAAACACTCAGCAAAAGCTGTCAGATAACAAAGCACCTTAACTTTGAATCCTTTGTCATTATCAAAACTTAGGTTCGATCGTCGGATGCTTCCCGCACCAACAATCTCCCCCATTTTGATTATGGCAACACGTAATTCAAAGTTAAGAAAAACAACATATGTAATAACTACATAAAGTTAACCAAGCTTAAGTAAATAAACTTCAAATGCAATAACAGTTAAGCTGGAAACTTTGTACTTTGTAATATTAGACTCTCCCTTAATAAAAGCCCTCCTTTTATTAAATACTTTGAATTTAACTTTAATTTACCTACTCTCTGCTTTGAATTTTCCTTTAACTTTAATTTACCTACTCTCCCCCTTTTCCATATATCAAAAATAAACAAGTTTGAAAGTAGATTTGTATTTTTCTGAAGGAAAATTTTCAAAGAGGGAAAAAGATAAATTTTCTTCTTAGCAAAAACGACTTAGCTTTTTGAATTTTGGAATTTGCCAAATTTGAAAATACTTAGCTATAGATTCAGCTTCGAAATGATTTGTATTGAGAAAATATTTTGCCAAATAGCTAAGTTTAGAGTACAATCTAACTAAGTCTAGTTAAAATAGTCTTAAAATTAACTAAGTTTGAAAATATGAGTATTTGAATTTTCAATAAAAGGATTTGCTTAGAAGTTATAAAATATGAGGTCACTTAAAAAAATAACTTTAAAACGTTATAAAAAGATGACTAGATTTGAATACTCAATTACATGGACAAGTTTTTTGAAAAACTGTAATTAAGTTTTGAATACTCATTTTGAAGAAACTTTGATATTAAAAAAATATTTAGTTTTAGGACAGAGGGAGTAGCAGTAGTTTGTTTTCTAGTCCAAGCATGAGTCAAATTAAATTATTGAGTTTAATTTGATTAAGTATCAGAGCCTTAAAATAATCAGGTAAGGTAATTTGATTAGAATCTTAAAGTACAATCATGCTTAAAAAAAATTGAAACACACTTTTCCCAATTGTCTAACCTTTAGCTACTTGCTGAGGGCAGTAGCTTTCACATGGTTAGTCAAATTAAGTCCATTTGGTCCAGTTAGAGTTGGCTAGAGCTGGAAGACTTGACTTGATTATTATTTATGATGTGTTTAACGCCCAGACTCATATCGATACACAAATATAAGCATTCCTGAGTCCAGGCTGTACCCTATGCATCTCACGCCATTCTAAGTTTGTCAAACACAAGCAAGGTATACCTAGGTGATTGTGAGATGCTCTGGCTTTAATCTAGGGGTACATGATATCTAGGGGAAAACCTAAGCTAAATCCAAATTTTAAAAATCTAACAAAATTGGAGTTTTGAAAACTGTTTTTCCTAGAATTTGAATGAGTGATAAGTAAACTCAGATTTTGTGAAACTGAATAAGCATGCAAATAAGTATATATTACTTCAAGGAAGTCTAAACAAGGGAGACAACAATCCACAGAACAATGCATAACAGAGTCATATCAAATAGCAGGGTCATCTACTCGAGGAGAAATAGCTGGAGGATCATGGGGCTGCTCAGGTGCTGGCTGACCTAGCCGTCGTATCTCGTCACGAAGGGACGTAAATCCGGCAGCCATCTCAGATCGAATAGATAGAACTATCCGTCGTGTCTGGATGGACTCGACCTCGAGTCGAGCAAGTCTGTCCTCGATGGAGAGTGAGGAAGAGGTCGAAGGTCCAGCTGAGGTGGATGGTCTGGCAGACGGGGAGGGATCTGCGAAAAGATCCTCAGCTAAGAAATCAGCCCACTCCTCTCCCTCGCCTGGTAAATCCTCGGCTGCTGGAGTGATAGCCTATCCACGCTAGAACTCCATCAGCTGTGATATCGGCACTGGCTAGTCTACAACTACGGGATCCTAGCTCATCATATATAGTAAGAGGAATGACTGTTCCTCTGGTCACATCTATACCCTCTATGGTCGAAAAGAAGCGTGTCAGAATATGACAATAGGGCATGTGGACTATCTTGGAGGTGACTGTTCCAGATGCACAGATAATGTTCTGGAACATATGCAGGGCAATATCGATATCAAAACGATGACACAGGGCATACAAGAAGAATGAGTGTGAAGATCTCATCTTCGGGACATCCCGAGATGAGATCGGCAGAATACATGCTGTCAGGACCCTATACATCATGTAGTCCTGAATCCGAAGAGTAACTGACCTGAACTCAGTCAAGTCAGCAGGTCTCGCTTCCCCGAGGAAATACGTATAGATAGTATCTAACGTAATGTGGGAGTAAGGATCGCCAAATGGCAGATCCCTACCGGGGTAGCATAGAAAGGTAGACTCAGAAGCCCTAAGTCCTAGGGTGGTGCATAGCAGAGTGGGAGTAAGCTCAATGTCCACGCCAGAAACTCTAGTGCTGTACCTATTATCATCAACCCTCTCAAGGTTGTGATAAAACTGTGCACATAACTCCTGGTTTACCGTATCGGTGCAGTAAACCAATTGATCCAGTTGATAGTGCTCTATCATTTGAATAGTTGGTTGACAATACTGGGTATAAAAAGTCTTATTTACATATCTAGGTTTGATAGGTTCAAAGATGTAATTAGCAAAGGTATCCCTAAGATGTATAGTCGGGAATCTGATATCTGCTGATGGAATTCTAGCTGGATTAAGGTCAACATGTCGGCGTTTCCTATTTTTAACGATTTTGCCAAAAATTGACAGAAATAAGCAAAAATTCTAAATAAAACTTGATCGGAAGGGATTAGGATTATACCTAGGAGGCATTGTCACGTAGAAAGGGAAAAAAAACGGTTGAGGGCGCCTTAGTTGGGAAGAAAATGCACGAGTATCGCGTGCTCGGCGTCGGCAGAAAACGAACAGAAAGGCTTCTGTTCGTTTTGATATAGAGTGTTGAAGGCGCCTTAAAACAAGGTTTAAGGCGCCTTATATATGTTGGAGGCGCCTTGGATTGATCCGAGGCGCCTTAAGACGAAGCGGCGGGAATTTTCCCGCCGCTTGCTAGGGCGCCTCCTTTTGATGGGAGGCGCCTCCGATAAGTTCCACGCGATTTATATATATATTTTTTTCTTTTTTTTAATTTAATTTAATTAATAAATTTTGAAGAGGTTTTTAAAAATAATTTTAAAGTTGAAAAAAATTTTAAGGAATTTTGAAATTGAGTTTTAAAAATAATTTTGAAATTGAGTTGTAAGAATAATTTTGAAATTGAGTTTTAAAAATAATTTTGAAATTGAGTTTTAAAATAATTTTGAAATTGAGTTTTAAAATAATTTTGAAATTGAGTTTTGAAAATAATTTTGAAATTGAGTTTTAAAAATAATTTTGAAATTGAGTTTTAAGAATAATTTTGAAATTGAGTTTTAAGAATAATGTTGAAATTGAGTTTTGAAATAATTTTGAAATTGAGTTTTAAAATAATTTTGAAATTGAGTTTTAAAATAATTTTGAAATTGAGTTTTAAAATAATTTTGAAATTAAGTTTTAAAATAATTTTGAAATTGAGTTTTAAAATAATTTTGAAATTGAGTTTTGAAAATAATTTTGAAATTGAGTTTTAAAATAATTTTGAAATTGAGTTTTGAAATAATTTTGAAATGATTTTGAAAATAATTTTGAAATTGAGTTTTAAAATAATTTTGAAATTGAGTTTTAAAATAATTTTGAAAGGATTTTTTTTTTTTAAATAATTTTCAAATGAATTTTATTACTTAGTCATCTCACCCGATCTAAATTTTCAATCAGGGAATCCTATGATTGATGTGAGATGATTTATTGTTGAATTCAGGAGTTTGGTTTAACTTTATGTTAGATTCAGATTTGGCTTTGGGTTCAACAAGTAAGCATTCTTTGGATAAACTTCTGGGCTATGGTGAGTCACAAGGAGCTCATTAAAGTAACCATGCCTTCGAGGTTTTCCAAATAGTCCTACCCATTGAACTTAATACCAATCCTTGGTCTAACTAGTCAGGATCCATTTAAGGGTAGCTTCGGTGAGTTCCACTTGGCCAAATGCACCAGGTCGAAGCCATATCTTCCTAGACATGCGATGCTCAAGCTTCCCTAACGTACTATCATCCAAAAACTTCACCAGTACTGTGGTTCAAGTTAACCTTAGTCCGTTTTAATCTAACCTTAATTACCCTGCCGGGTAATCTACTCTTGTTTTACCCATTTCGGGTATTTTAGGTTCAGTTACCCTGCCGGGTAGTTTAGTTGGGGGTGCCAGCGAGTTTGGATCCTCCATCTTTATTTTGAGTTTTAATTTAATTTCGAATCTTGAATTTATAACTTAATTTTAAATTTTGAAGTTGATTTTAATTTTGAGTTTTGAAATTATAATTTAATTTTGAATTCTGAATTTAATTTTTAATTTTAATTTCGAATTTCGAATTTTGAATTTTGAATTTAATTTTTAATTTCAATTTCGAATTTTGAATTTAATTTTTAATTTCAATTTCGAATTTTGAATTTTGAATTTAATTTTTAATTTCAATTTCGAATTTTGAATTTAACTTTAATTTTTAATTTCAATTTCGAATTTCGAATTTAATTTTAATTTTAATTTCGAATTTTGAATTTAATTTTAAATTTTAATTTCGAATTTTGAATTTTGAATTTAATTTTTAATTTCAATTTCAAATTTTGAATTTAACTTTAATTTCAATTTAGAATTTAGAATTTTAAATTTTTAGGATTGTTTTTCTTTTTGCTCCCCCTGGATCATGGCCTCGATATGGTCTATCGAGGTAGTATATTTGATCCTTCGGAACCCAGTATTGGCCAAGTCCAACTTGATTGACCAAGTTAGACTTGGAGACCCATGCTTGGACTGATTTAATACTTTGTTTGTTTATTAGTGATAAATAAGATCTATATTTACTTTTGTATCCCAACCCAGTTCTGTTGTAGACGGCTCTTTGTGTCCCAAGAATCAAGTCCAAATTCTTGGAGCCCAAAGTATACACTACAAGAATTTTTGCATTCCACAACACCCAATAGACAACGCTTTTTAATAAAAACGTTGTCGTTCTTTGTTTTACAACGCTTTTAGTGAAAAGCGTTGTCTATGGTATTTACTTTTTACTAAAGACAACGGTTTTTAATGAAGTGTTGTCTTTAGTGTTGTTGTTTATGGTCAAAGACAACATTTTTTTAAAAAACGTTTTTTAAAGTGTTGTGTATGTTTCCCCTAAATTCACTTAAAATAAATTCGCAGCCCTCGCTTTGCTAAACTCTAAACCCTCAACACGCGCGCGCCTTCTCCTCACCACTCCTCTCCACGAGTTCTCCTCTCCACTCCTCTCCACGAGTGCCTTCTCCTCTCCTTCTCCTCTCCACGAGCCTCCACTCCTCTCCACGAGCGCCTTCTCCTCTCCACTCCACGAGCGCCTTCCGTACCAGATCTTTTCTTTTTTATCTTCTTTTCCTCCAACTTCTGGTGCAATCCTCCATCGTCGAGGGCTTCGAAGCTTCTCCTCTATACCCGTGACCCTCATCTTCGAGGTTTGTCCCAAATCTTACTCCCCGATTTGGAAGCGCAAAGATTATGCCTTTTCTTGTAGGGTTTTTAGATTTTGTTTCTCACTTGCCGGATTCGTGTTTTCTGCCTTGCTACTCTTGCTTTAAGGAAACGATCAAGAGGCTTCCGTAAAGATCATGTTTTAGTATGTATCTTATGTTAAAGAATTTGGCTTCGAAATCCAATCTATGTCGGTTTTCTCATTTGCCCTAAATTTCTGTACATGCTTTCCATTTTTGTATTTGTATGCTCGTTTTTATTTTCTTTCCGTACATATTCTCCTCTTGCTTTCAGTCCAGATTGATGGATTGATTCAATGTGAGATTTGTTCAATGGACTATGTAAAAAATAGATCTTGGGGAATTGGATGAGCTTGCTTTCCAAATGCCATCATGCAAAGAGAACCATGCCATTTGATACCCCTTTTCTTTCTGAAAAGGAGCTGCCGAGGCCATTATTTTTCCACAATACTTGTCTCTCATGCCTCTCGAGCCTGACAACTTTACAGTAGATTCCTGTCTCTCTCTTCAGTCTTCCGCCCTTGCTCTGCCCTCATGATCATCTCTATGTCTTTGTAGAGATGTTGGTTTGTACTAAATATATCCTGACTCGATCAAAGTTTTTTTCGTCAATGCTCTTCTTCACTGCATCATTTTCCGTAGGATCTCGTATCAGTTCCTTATTGATTCAGAAAAGGTGATTGTTCTCAATTCACAGTAGTAGTGCACTGCGCCACTATGAGTGATCTCACATTTGCTTTTCCAACTGCGTGTTCCTCTAGTCACTTAAAGCTGATGCCTTTCAAACTTTTCTTCTTTGTTTTGTTTTGTTCCCTTTGCTGCTTTTGATTTGATCAGGGGTGTGTGACAAAGAGGAAGGATGATGGAAGGAGACAACTTCTCAGTCTTCGGCAATGGAACCCAAGTGGATAGCAAAGTCTTCCAATCCTTCCAGAAGAGCTTCCTTCAGGTGCAAAGCATCTTAGATCAAAACAGATTACTGATCAATGAGATCAATCAGAATCACGAGTCAAAGATCCCTGACAGCCTCAGCCGCAATGTGGGCTTGATCAGAGAGCTCAACAATAACATCCGGCGTGTCGTCGACCTCTACGCTGATCTCTCCCTCTCCTTCACCAAATCCGTGGAAGCATCGTCCGAGTGGAGCTCCGCAGTGAGGCAACCAAGCCACAAGAGGAGTAGGCCTGAGCAGTGAGAGTGTCCACGAGATGGCAGACAAATTACGACACAGGGAGGGACGATTTAGAGCTTTGAAGAGAATTGCTTATTCAAATAACAGGTGAGTTCTTTCACTGTTGTAATTATTGTTGTCTGAGTTTAAGAATAGTTCAGTTTCCTGCTATTATTGTCCTTTGATGCTTCGTGCTCTGGTGTGCATTTATCATTCCAAGGATTCAGAACCTTGTGGAAATTGTTGAGATGTTTGATGACTTGCAATAACAAGAAGGAAATCAAAAAGAAACATTGCAATAGATGGATAGATTGATAATCAGGTTGAGGGTGCCAATTAGCTTAACTTAGTTGGTAGGGAGAGGTCTTACAGATAGATTATCATGATCTTAGGGTTAAAATTCGTCTTCTCTTAAATGTGAGTGTTGGAACTTTTCATAATAATAATATTTCTAATACTATGAGATACTTTTTTTCAGAGGAAGAACCAAACTTGAATTTGGAGGAAATGCAGTTGTTAATCCATAATTGTTTTGTCCTACATTTGTATTGAGGAAGCCAAGGCAAGCAGTGCAATGAGGAGTTTAACAGCCATTCCTTGCATAGCTTGAATTTCAGGAAATTTGATCGTTGCCTACATATGGTAAGTAAGTTTATTTAAGCAATTTCAGCAACTTTTTCATCACATGTTTGCTTCCCAATTTTAGCAACTTATTATGGTTTATTGTTACAATTTCACCAACTTATTATGATTTGAACTGCAAGAAGTTTACTAATATTGTTGTGTGAACAAGTTTACTCTTGAAAATTCAACTTCTAGTAATTTTCTCATACCATGTTATTCTCATTAAGTTAATAGTTCATCATTTCTATTGAGAGGTTTACTAATATCAATTGATGTGGTACACTTTACATAAATATAGCTCATTCATTTTCAACCCTTAATGTTTGCCTTCCGCCATTTGTTCTTCTAGACAGGAAGTACTTTGCTCATATCTTTTTCTTGTATATTTTTAAGTATCTTAAATGTGCTTGTCCTCAAGAAATAAAAGAATTTGCATGTATACATTTCTGGTATGTTTAATATGCAAGACTATTCATAGTAAGTTCTCATGTATGGATGTTACTATCATCAGCCATAACTTAGTGTTATGAGTGATCATTATTTTTTCCAACTTATTATGAGTGTTTTGTATCTAAATTTTATTATTTAGTATCTAAATATTTTTTCTTTGCAATGATAGGTGTCTGTATAAAAAGATGGTGAAAGATACCAAGACAAAGAAATTCAGATTTATGAATCCTCACAAACTCCCATATCTGGCAAAAACGGCACAAGACAAATCAGTTAAGCTTGAAACCCTGAATCAAAGGGCAACTCTTTTAGCAGATAAGCTGACAAGTGCATCAACAGATCAACTAGTGTTAGTGCCATGTAATGTCGGGTAAGCAAGAAGTAAAACATCACTTTCAATTGCTTCCTTTCGATAATTTATTCAATTTTATGATCTAATCCTATGTATTTGCCTAGTTTCCATTGGAATCTTAGTGTTATTGAACCTTACAAGGATGCTATTTACCTGCTGGATTCCCTAAGTTGCCGCATTCGCGATGATGATTCAAAATACGTAATGGAAATGTGAGTTCAGATTTCTTTTAGTAAATATTTATTATAATAAAAATCTTATTTAACAAATATTCTTAGCGTATGAAGGGCCTTAAAATTGTTTAATTCAACCAAGGGAAGGAAAGGTAGGAAAAATGTTAAGTGGGAAGTAGTTAAGGTATGTGTACTTTTGTTTAACATATATTGTAATGTGTATAATTTTCATTAACAATTTGACTCTAATTACTATATATAGGCTCCTCAACAACCGGATACGAAACAATGTGGTTTTTTTGTGATGCGATTTATGAGAGAAATTATTGAAGAAGTTGAGACTATTGAGAGAGATTCGCTGCAATCAATAGTAACATTATTTAGCTTATCTCAAATTATTTGACATAAACTATTTAAAATTGCAAAGTGATCAGTGTTGATTATTTTTTCCATTAACATAAATTGTGTATGCTCACAGTTCACAAAAATAGGGTACTCTCGTGAACAAATTGATGAGGTTCGGTCCGAGTTGGCGGAGTACATATAAGATCATATTTATGAATAGGTATGGAATGATAGTTGCCATAATTCTATTTAGATTTAAGTTCATGGAATGGTGGTTTTTTTTGGTGGAATCATAGTTAATGCCAATTTTTTTGATGCAGTGCATAGTTACCAGATCGACCTTGAGCAGTTGACCCCAAAGAAAAGTTGTCACTGAAGTTTAAAAACTTGTGAAAATTTTTAGTGAATGATGATGTTTTGTGAATGATGATGTTTTGGAAAAATTGTCACTTAGGTGAAAGGATGTTTTCTGGATTAATATGCAAGTACAAAGCAATGTATTATATGTTATTCTGTAAAGTTCTGTCCGTGTAAATTATCTAGTTTCTTTATCTAGCTTTTGTTCCACTATTGGGTTTGTTTTTCTAATAATTACTCGTGCAGCAAAATACTAAGCAAGAAGCTGTAGATCTTATAATCAGGTAAAGTAGAAAAAGTTAACTACTTCATTATGCTTTCATCTTAGTATTTGTATATTTGATTTGTCTTCTTTGAACCAGCTTCAAGTCAAAAAGCCAGATCCTCTAGATAGCTGTTAAAAATAAGGTATTATTTGGTTTGTCGATGATCTTAATATTTGGTAATATTTGGTCTTTGATGCTCACGACAGAGTTCCAACGCTGCATGATTACCTTGTTCAAGCAGATTGCTCGCTGCCTCAGTAGCTCGCATTTTCAGGTTTGTTTCATCATTGATATTCCTTCTTTTTAGTGTTCTATATTAAAAGGAAATACTAACTATCGATGAGATTGTTATCCTCTTGCTTGAACATGAACCAAAGTATATAAATTTGACCTTTTGATCTGAAAGTATAAAAAAAAGTTAATTGGATACTAGTTTTTTATTTTTTTTTTGCAATTGCATTTGTTGTATTTTCATATGTTTCTCAGTGAACTTCTAAACAATTCTTTTTTCATTAATTTATTAAGGCTTATTATAAGTTTCAGTTTGATGGTGCAAATTGTTTTCTTTTGTAATCCATGTGTTTCTTCTTTGGTTTAGGAAAGTTGAAGTGAATCCCTTGATAGCTGTTTCATAGGTTTGTTCCATTATTTTCCAGTACGTACTGGAATCACTATCAATAGCCCTCAAGGACTGTTTACAACCTTGCAATCAAATTAATTGGACTTATAATCTAATGTATGGTCATCTGGAGCATGAATATTGGAGGATTCATGAATGACTCTTCGGATGATGAATGTATGTTATTTAATATTGGTTCATGCATTTATTTAGATACATCTTGAGTATTCCCTATAAATACCCTATGTATTTAACAATTCAAAGATGAAGAAAATCAGAAGTAGTTGAACACTAACACTTGGACGCCAACATTTTTGAGTTGGCGCCTAGATTTGACCATCTAACAGACACGGCTAAAGGATCAACTTCTATGAACACCCTTAATAACTTATACAGATATTTGTGAACAATTAGGTTGGTGGCTATCAATATAACTTCTATTTAGGCTGCTCAACCCGTTTGGCAAATCCTTTCAGCCGAGCCTACCAAACTGGTTAACTTGGTTAGTGTGACTTGGGTCAATTCAACTTATATGACCCACTTAACACATGCAAGCCTAATGGACTTGCCCGATCTATCCAACTTGTTTGAATTGTCTAGTTCACTCATTTCAACACTCTTTGTATTAAACTAGCAAGTTTAAACACCCATCCATAGCTCAAGTATTCACACAAAAATGTCTATAACCTAAGTTGACACTGAGTTTATAGTCATCATGTCCATTTTCTCTAGATACCATTTCAATGTGTTAGACAGATACAATTAGGCATGTCAAATAACATAAATAGTAGGCTACCAACGGAATTGCAAGACGTAATACTAAGAATCACTCTTCAGAGCAATGAGATGCATGTAAATAGGCAAACTTCAAAGCTATGGATGATAAGCTGTTTAGACACATAAAACAGTACCCAGGAACTACTACTGATTTTTAAGTACATCAAAAAATTATAGTACAATCCATCTTTTTCAGGTTGATTCTAAGAAAAACAAGAAGAGAGGAAAGATAAACTAAAAATCCATCTTTTCCAAGTTAACTTCTGAAGCTTCAAACTGTATAGCACACGAAATTTGAAGACCTGATTACCTTTATGTCTCCCTCCTAGATCTCCTAGGGCGTGGTGCTGATACATCATCCTTCCCTTCCTCTTCTTTCTCTTCACTGCTTCCTAGAACTTCAGACTCTACAGAATCAGGGTTCTGGGGTTGAGCAGCTGGTGCGACAGTAGCAGCTGGTGGAGCCGGTGACTGTGATGCAAAACAATAAAAGTTAAATCATGCATAAGTTGTAGACAGGAACGAATGGTGAAGTCACTGCAAGACAGTAAGCTCACTTGAGGTTTCTTTCTGCCGAAGAGAAGCTTGAAAATGACAGTAGCGAATATGACCAGTATGGAAACCAGGACTCCTATAGTGAGGTTAGGTATACTATAATTTATACTATGCACATTTACCGTGAATTTTCCTTATTGAGCTTGGGCTAGTGACGGTTACGAATGTATTTTATTTCAAGAACCGTATAAGCAAGTGTTCGTGCATCTAGTTTTATAACAATGCACTTCGTATCTTTGATCTAAAAAGCTTCTGAAACAAGTCATCTTCTCCAAGCATGCCCTGGTCAACATGCTAGTCACCTACTGGAGTCATTTCCTCGATGGCACGGATGAATACCTGAAATCCATCCTCTACTCCACCATTCTTTGCCACTCCTCAAGCCGAAACAACTGCAAAGGTAGAGTCAACATCAAGTATTACATTGTGCCTGGCTACAAGAAGACCGGGGCCACAAAATCCAATAAAGACAGGTCAAACATCAAGTAGCATTTTGTAACTTATTCCTCTTAGGTTATATGCTTGGTTAATATATATGCTTAGAACTTGTAAAGACAGGTCAAACATTAATATGCTTGGTTAATATATCCATCTACAGCACTCCCGCTTTTTCCTCTAAATATGATTTTCATTTAGCACAGAACTAATGCCAATTTTTTTTTTTGATGCAGTGTTTAAAGAGCTTGAGTAGAAGTTGGCCCTAAAGAAAACTTGTCGATTATGATATAAACACACTTACGGTATGAATTACATGTATATATAACATTGACATATTATTTAGTACGAGATATACATGTATGAAAGTTTTCATACAAAATTTCTTGATTGCCTACAACCCGGTGTGTTGATGACAAGTTGAAGAAGATGGCTCTAAGAGTGATAGCTGAAAGCCTTTCAGAAGAAGAGATTGTTGGACTTAAAGAAGCAATTCCATGCGATGGACACCAACAACAGTGGTTAGTCAATGATGAGGTTTTGTAAAACTTGTGTGTTTGAAAAATTATTGTCATGAAGTTAAGGATAACTTGTATGATACAAATTTAATTTGTGGATCAATATGTATACATTTTGTTTGTATAATATAAAGTTTTATTTATTTGTTAAATAGTCTTATTATAAAAATGATTGTGGTTGTGGATATTCAATTATATGTAAATTTTGAGTATTTTTATAATTTTGCTATTTAATTAAAAAACACTATTTTTTAAATTAAAGACAACGTTTTTAAGTAATAAAAGACAACGCTTAAAAAACAATGTCTTTGAGACCAACCACAACGCTTTTAAAGTGTTGTCTTTGATATGTGCATTTTTACAACAGCATCTTTAACAACGCTTTTTAAGAACGAATAGACAACGCTTAAAAAGCGTTGTCTTTGTGACCAACCACAACGCTTTTAAAGCGTTGTCTTTGATATGTGCATTTTTACAACAGCATCTATAACAACGCTTTTTAAGAACGAAAAGACAACGCTTAAAAAGCGTTGTCTTTGTGACCAACCACAACGCTTTTAAAGCGTTGTCTTTGATATGACTTTCTACAACACCATCTACAACATCACTTTTTAAGTACATACGACAACGCCAAAAAAGCGTTGTTGTTTAGCTTTTTTCTTGTAGTGGTAAACCGTTCTAAGGTATTTTCTAAATCTTTAACCTGATTTGTTAGACTTGAATTTTCTTCCTCAAGTTTTTGAACTTGAGTTGGAAATTCAGTCTGACTCTAGTCAGGTAAGGGTTTGGTGTTAGCCACTTCTTTAAGGACACTTACTTCCTTTAGAAGTGACTTAACTTTCAGGTTTGACTTAGCTAATTTGCGCAATAAATAGCTAACTAAAATGTTCAACCGGGAGATACTTACAGCGGGGTCTGGTCCTTCGGAAACGGATACGGATCCGTGGCTTTGCTCGGACTCTGCCTCAGACTCGCTCTCGCATCCGTATTCGACGACTTGGTCCCGGGCCATTAATGCGAGTAGACTCGTTTGTTCGAGCTCGTCGTCGTCGTCCTCCGATGAAGATTCGTCCCATGTTGCCTTAAGGACCTTTTTCCTTCTTTGCTTTTTGACCTCCTTCAGGTTAGGGCAGTTGGATTTGATGTGCCCTCTTTGGTTACACCCGTAGCATGTAACTTCAAACTTCATCTTTGTATTTTATGGGTCTTCCTTTGATTTTACTGCCTTCTTTAGATCCCTTTTGTCGAATCCTTTCGTCTTGTAGAGCTTCTTCACGAGGTTTACCAGCTCGGTTGTAATGTCACCTTCTTCATCGTCATAGTCTGGTTCAGCTTCCGATGCTGGTTCGGTTCTCCGTCGTGGTCTCGGTTCCCGGGTTCGGCTTGTACCTGCAACCAACGCAATACCTTTCTCGGTTGGCTGTGCATTAGTCTGCTCATGAAGTTCAAATTCACTAAAAAGTTCATCTAGTTTTAAAAAAGATAAATCCTTGGAAACTTTGTAGGCATCTACCATTGATGCCCACAATGTATTCCTTAGAAACGAGTTTAGCGCATACCTTATTACGTCCCGATTTTCTATCTTCTGGCCAATTCCGTGAAGAGAGTTAAGGATGTCTTGTATTCTCGCGTGAAGAGAACTCGCCGTTTCGCCTTCCTGCATTTTTAGATTATATAATTTATTAAGTAAAAGATCTCTTTTACTTACCTTGGTGTCGTCAGTGCCTTCGTGGAGTTCGATTAGCTTTTCCCAGAGCTCCTTTGCAGAGGAGAACGGGCCAACTCTGTTGAGTTCTTCCTTGGTAAGACCACACTGGAGGGTGCAGGTAGCTTTGGCGTCGGCTTCCACCTTTTTTATTAGAGAAGCGTCCCACTTCTCGCAGGGTGTAGTTTTGCCGTCGTCATCGACTGGCAGTTTCAGTCCCGTCTTTATGATCATCCACGTTTCGAATTGTATCTTTAGATACGTTTCCATTCTTCCCTTCCAGTAGCCAAAATCCTCTCCGGAGAATAGCGGGGGGCGTACAGTGCTGAAACCCTCTTGTTGGGCCATTTATAATATGTAACAAAAGAAAACAACAAAATATGTTCCAAGACTAAGTCTTGGATTAGTAGTGCTGGAATAAAGAATAAAAAAAAACGAACTCGAGTGGTGTTGCACCTACTTCGAGCAAAAGTCGATTCGAGGGAAACAAAAATTAGAATATAGCTATAAGGCTAAATTCTAATTCGACTCCGAAAATAAAAAAAACTGCGAAAAATTTGTTTTGAAAGGTGGTTGCACCAATTCAAAACGACCCCGCTCTGATACCAATTGTTGGATCGAGACGTGCTAGAGGGGGGGTGAATAGCACTCGTGGCTATTTGTTCGATTATCAGAATCGTAAAAGCGTTAATGAGTAATTAAAGCAGCGAAATAAAGAAACAAACACAAGAACACGGTTGTTTACTTCGTTAGGTCGACTCCTACTCAAAGGCAAGCGATCCTTGATCGCTTCGTGAGCAACAACTATAATTTCGTATGAATATTACAGATTAATTACAAAATGTAACGCAATTAAAATTATACCACAACGGTAGTAGAGAAATCTGAGCTCGGGTCGTGGAATGTTGCAATGACACTTGAGCGGACTTGAGCGAACACGGCGAGAATGGAAGCTTGGAAGTCGTGTTCAGCTGCTGGTCGAGACCCCTTATAAAGGGGTTCAAGGCGCCTTACACTGTTCACCAAGGCGCCTTGAACGAGCCGAGTCACCCGCGTGGATCAGCACGGACCTGGTCGAACTCTATCGGTTCAAGGCCCTTCACCTATCAGCGCCTTCAACCTCGGTCAGGCGCCTTGAACTCCATTCAAGGCGCCTCCAATGCTGCGCTGGCTTTTTCTGGCTCGCACTTTAGGCGCCTCCAAGCTCCATGGGGGCGCCTCGGATCATCCGAGTCCTTTTTTCACTTTGGTCCCTGCAAGATATGTTAATCCAAAAATATCTTGCAGCACAAAGCACAAAACAGTGATATAAGTATTGAAATATTTGACAGTCTCTGGGTTTCCTCGGAAACCCTAAGTCGACCCGACGCCTATTGTTCCCTCTACGGGACCGCGTCCTCACCTACTCCACTCAGGAGATTTACCTGTTGCCAGTACGATCCTCCAGATCGACTGGACTTTTGCTCGGCACTCGATGCTTCCGGACTTTCTGCTGAACATCCGCTTCACCGGCCAGTTCAGACTTTCACCTGGTTCGCGACACCAGGACTTTCCACCTAGGGTTACCACCCCCTAGGACTTTTGCCTGAAGCCATCGACCTGCCAAGACTTTCCGCATAGGGTTACCACCCCCTATGACCTAGGGTTACCACCCCCTAGGGTTTTACCTTGCCTAACCGCAGTTAGGACTTTCCTGAAACACTCAGCAAAAGCTGTCAGATAACAAAGCACCTTAACTTTGAATCCTTTGCCATTATCAAAACTTAGGTTCGATCGTCGGATGCTTCCCGCACCAACAGTGTTCTAGAGCACCCAGCACTTGACGGCATCACTATATTGATGTAACATTGCATCATTCTTAAATTTGCAGAAATGATCTTCTGGGTCCTTGCTACCATCATATTCTCTGATAGTAGGGGGTTTGTACCCTTTGGGCAGCTTCTCCTCTAATACCCTTGGGGAGAAGGGCACTTGTTCTTCAGGTTCCACTCGAGGCTCTTCCTTGAGGACTATAGCTTTCCCTTTCTTTGAGTCCCTAGGCGGAGAACTTTCTGCCATAGACACCTGTGGTTGCTCTTTCTTGTTGTTATAGCAACAGGGATTCCGATGATAATAACTCAGACCGGGTTCTCTATAGAAGGCTGGGGGAAACTCCTCAAGCTACTTTCTCTTAGATCCTCGGTCAGAAATATGCATCAGATCTTTGGAAACTTCAGGCAGCTTGTGCGGTCGGGAAGCAGTGGTTTGTTTTTCTGAAGTTGCACGCCTCTTAGCCTCCTTGAATAGCTCATATTCTCCTGCTATCATGGTCACGTTGATTTTGCTGGTGTCCTCCATCTTGACGCTCCAGAACAGGTAAATGTGTTCCCACAGACGACACCAATTGATCCCGTCCAGAATTTGAGTCAAACGAAGGCCAGATATGTTGTCGCTGGCATTGACGGAGGGTGGATGAAACCTCCTACTCGTATGGGACCCCTCAGAAGGATTCTCCCGGGTTGTTGACCAGGGGTGATGACTAAGATGGTGGTACAGGAGCTCTGCACACATTTAGACAAGCACACGGAACGTTAGAGGCCAAGAACCAGGGACAAAGTCCTCGAAGCAGGCCCTTTGACACTCAGGTCAGGTACATTTTCCCCATAAGAACAGTATACGGAAGGAAAAAAGTAGACGATAAGTGTGAAAACGTAAATGAGTGTACCTACGTAAGGGAGAGGACCCCTCTTTTATATACAGTGCATACTTCTAGAATCTGACGAGTGTCAGGGAATGTCGGGTGTCAGGACCTATCTAGCGATGAATGACACATGACATTCTCTTATAGGTCGGAGGAAGGTTCTATGAGCAAAGAGCCATAGACCATCGAAATATACCCTGACGTGCAATAGTTATTCCCTAACAAGCAGTTACGATTCTCTGGCTCCGTTATCGTGTAGTGCCCTGCCGACCGGGTATGGATGGAGAAGCTCCTGATGACCTGTAGTCAGAGGACCCGACCTAGGTATAACTGAGCGGTCCGTGAGACCTCGATCGGGTGTATCAAGCTCGTATATATAGCCCAGTTTGAGAAAGCCCGACCGGTAGAGACAGTTCAAGCTTTTCCATAATTATTCCTCATACTGCAGATCTGGAATCCCGATCTGGGTATCCTAACCTGGCATTATATGACTAGCGGCCTCCAGAGGTCCCACCCTCTCTGTTGACCGTTTCATCCCATTGACTAGCATGACGTGGCATCCCGAACAGATCTAGGTGCCCCGGTACCGATAAAGGCTTATCATCGTGTCGTTAAAGAGCCATTGCGAACAGATAAAGTGCACCGCTGGAGGTGCCCAAAACCACTCTAGGTGCCCGGAGATGCCACGTCATGCTATGGACGAATTCGACTAGTATAATATAAATAGAGCCTTAGCTTTCTTCATTTAGGACAATACTTTCTGTACTTCATTTTCAACTTTATTTTTTGTATTTACAATGTGTGCTTTCAAATGTAGATCGTCCTAACCGTATTCAAGTCATAGGTTTGCATCGAGCTCAAATCCTATAAGTGCAGGATACGAAGCAAATCTAAGGATCTATAATATGTGAACTAGCAAATCAAGCTACCCATCCTATTAGTAATTCCATTGATTATTAATTACCAAGTAGTTAACTTGATATTTAATAACCTATAAATTTGATTACTCATTCAATGAATCCTTAATCAAATTATCTAATTATAACCAATTAATTATCTTTAGAGTTAAATAAATTAAATCAGTAAACCTTTGTATTTCACAAATGCATCAATCAAGAAGGTCATTAATTGGCTAATTAATCAATTGATTAATTGTTAATTAATCAAATTCACTGACTTGTAAATTACTCATTAGCTAAATAGATTACCAATAATTGCATCTACTCAAGTCCTGTTCAATTCAATTCAATCAACTAATCTATTATTAACCATTTATTATGCATCCAATTAATCAATTAGTTATTAATCCTCTTAATTAATTAACGCATTACTGCAACCTTAATTTACATTATCATTAATCCAAACCCAAACCTAATTTACATTACCTACACAATTTAGGTTTTGATTAAATAAACCTAGCTTTTATTTTCAATCATCTTGTAACTTAAATGGAGTATTCTAAATAGTCTTTATCAAAGCCTAACCCATTTATTCCAATAAAATATTTTAAAAAATCCTTTTTAAATTCTAATAAATTATATATATTCATATAATTACATTTCCTAGTTACACATTAATTATTTATATATATATATATATATATATATATATATATATATATATATATATATATATATATATATAAAGGGAATTAAAATTTTGCAAGAGAGACTCAAGGCTTCCACTCTATATATATTAACGTACGTACTTATTTGAACTCCATGGACCGACCTCAAACGATCGATATATACTGAGTCATCAATAGCGTAACATATATAGGCCATGCATGCTCAACCCTTATATATTAATTAACTTGATAATTTCAAACAAATTAAATGTCATAATCAATTCTAACAAATCAAATCAATCGGGCATGACCAAAGCCTAGTTAGGCCAAGTTGCTCATGCCAAGTCCGATAAGATGAGTGAGTCAAGCCTAATCAATTACGATCTACAGAATAATAATATTAATTAAGTAAAGTACTGTTTAGTAATGAAGTTACCTTCCTTAATTATATTAGCACGATTTGTTCTATATGAGATAAGCACAAATAAATTGAATATATATATTTACAAGGAATGGAGATAATGTAAATATGACAATTAAATCAAATAAAATATCAATATATATTTTTTTTTATTGATTTACACTTATCCAATCAAATAATTATATATTGATCATGTTATTAATGAAATTGACCGATAAGCACAAATAAATTATACAAGGAATGAGATCGTCGAAATATAAATATATATGACAATTAATATAAATTTTGTAATGATTTACACTTATCCAATTTCATAATATATTGATCACAAACGAATTGAACCTGAACCTGAACCTGAACCTTATATAAACGAAGAGCATGCATGCAGCCGTACGTTTAATTACTTATTCTTCAATTCATCAAGAAAGTTTCTGCGAATTCTGCATCCATGGCGAATTTTTTGTTAGCTTTCCTCCTCCTCCTGCTGCTGCTACGGCTAGAACACTGCTACGGCGAGCCGATGGTGTCATATTGTTCCCGCACCCCCTACCCTGACGTGTGCAGCTCCATGGTCAATCGGTCCGACTCGGTCTTTGAGCAGTCGTCGTCGCTGACTTGGAATGAATTCCGTGATCTCCTCCACCGGGCCACCCTCGAGAGGGCCGTCCTCGCCCACCAGCGGGCCGGGGAGAGGAACCCGAACCAGTTCGACGAGCCGAGGAGACGGGCCTGGACTGACTGCGTCGAGCTGCTGGCTGATACGGTCGGCCTCGTGAACCGGTCGCTGGTTCGCCCGGGTCATGACGCACAGACGTGGCTCAGCGCCGCCATGACGAACCACCGCACGTGCCGCGATGGCTTCCTCGAGCTCGGTTTGACGGCGCCGCTGTTGTCTTCCAGAACTGCAACCTCTACGTGAGGCGGCCTATGAACGGGCAAGCGAACGTTGTGACGGCTCAGAGCAGGAGCAGCTCGAACGAGGCCACCGGCATATCGATCCACAACTCCGTCGTGGCTGCAGCATCCGACCTCGCGCTGGTGCAGGGGTCGTTCAAGACGTACCTCGGCCGACCGTGGAGGGAGTATTCGAGGACGGTGGTGATGAAGACGAAGCTGGAGGACTTGATTGACCCGGCGGGGTGGTTGGAGTGGAACGGCAGCTCCCCGCCGAGCACGTTGTACTACGGGGAGTTCATGAACACTGGCACCGGCGCCGACACGAGTAGGAGGGTGAATTGGAGTGGTTATCACGTGATCAATAACTCGTCTGAAGCTGAAAAATTCACCGTCGGAAGCTTCTTGTCCGGCGACTCGTGGATACCATCCACCGACGTTCCTTACACGTCAGGCCTATAAATTAATTATACATTGTGCTATATAAATAAAGGGGTGAACTGGAATAAATTGTGTTTCTAGGTAAAAAATTAAAATTTTTTACTTTGTTCTATCTTCGAGTCATGAGTCATCGTATGTTTATCATTGCGCAATTCATTATTGCAAACCCTCCCTCTAATCACGTGGGTCCTATTTAAGTGAGTCGGTGAGTTAACTTAATTAAAAAATGTCCTTACAAAAAACACTTATTAAAATTGATTAATTTTAAAAATTTAATATCGCTTTTAATGGCACATTTTATAATTATAACGACACTTATTAGCACTTTAAATTTTATAATTTTTTATTCTAAATGATAGATGAATTATGATAATATATAAATATTAAATTCATGTTATATATATATTTTAAATGAATTTAGCGGCATTATTTTTATAAATTATTATAATGGCATTTATTAATATCATTATATATCTTAAGTTAAGATGACATTTTAAAATAATCGCCATTGACCCCTTGTGTCACGTTGGGCACTGCTTGCACAGGAATCGTGTCCTGGGCAAAGATAGAGCATCAACTATATACGTTAGGTCCTGGGCAAAGATCGTGTCTTGCAATGTGAGGAGAGGAATATTGCCCACTCATTGGATTAAGTGTAATACGAATTGGACTCATTGAGTTAGACTCAAATAAATCTAATTGTTGGATTGAGTCGAATTGCATGGGAATCAATGGGTTAGACTCATTGGGTGAACTTGAGTTCACCAAGGAAGTTGAATGGTCAAAATTCAACCATTAGATTGAATGGTTGATTTTGAGCCATTGGATTAGAAGATAAAAGGGTGGAGACTCTTAGTATTCCATGGGATGACTATAAATATCATTTGGATGATATTTTCATAAGATTTTCATCACTTGAGAAGGTGAAAGGTCTCCTTGATCTTCTTCTTCCTCCTTCCCTCTTCTTGGCCGAAACTCCAAGTTGAGGTTGCTAGCACAACCTTAGGTGTTTTGATCTCCATATTGCTTTGTTTGTTAGACAATCGAAGACAAGGCTTGTTCGTGTGGATACCGTAGAGGCGCGAACAATTGATCGTGCTGTGATCCAAGTTGTCGGGAGATCGTGAGAGTTAGGACCTTCGGATAGCGGCTAGAGAGGGGGAGTGTGAATAGCCGACCCCAAATGCACGTTTCTTCCTACAATTTGAGTTAGCGCAGCAAAAATAAAAGATAGAAACGAAATAGGAGAATATCAAACCTCAAACGCGACGATATAACGAGGTTCGGAGATGATACTCCTACTCCTCGGCGTGTCCGTAAGGTGGACGAATCCTATCAATCCGTCGATGGATGATGTTGGTGCAATTTCCAATAGGTCAAGGTTGACCTAGTTGACCAAGAGTAAACCTTGGTCATGGTTTCGATGTTTGACAATACAGAAAGACGTGTAGACATGGACAATGCAGGTGCAGTTGTCCATGCGGAGAGATACTGATCAGGGTCTGATCAGGTTGAATGAAGAAGAGTCAAGTAGGTCAAGGTTGACCAGATACTTGACTGGGAAGTCCTAACTGGGATGTTAGGCAGTTCGAAAAGTCCTTGTAAGTGAAACCAGGCAGTTCGGAAAGTCCTGGTAAGTGAAACCAGGCAGTTCGGAAAGTCCTGGTGAGTGGAGCCAGGCAGTCGGGAAATCATGGTGAGTGAAGCCAGGTGAAAATCCTAGTGAGTGAAGCTAGGTGAAAGTGGAAGTCCTGGTGAGTGAAGCCAGGCAGTGGGAAAGTCCTGGTGAGTGAAGCCAGGCAGTTGGAAAGTCCTGGTGAGTGAAGCCGGGCAGATTGGAAATCCTGGTGAGTGAAGCCAGGTGAAAACCCTAGTGAGTGAAGCTAGGTGAAAGTCCTGGTGAGTGAAGCCGGGCAAGGGAAAATCCAGATGGATCAAGGGTGATCGGACATCTGGTGTTGAGAAGGTCAAGTAGGTCAAGGGAGTGACCGGATACTTAACACGAAGAGAAAAGTCCAAGTGGGTCAAAGGGATTGACCGGACACTTGGTGGGGAGTCTTAGCAGGTCAAGGGAGTGACCAGATGCTAAGCATGAGATACCAATAGGTCAAGGTTGACCGAATATTGGTTTGGAAGACTTGGAACTTGGTTTGGGCAAAAACCAAGCTCTGGATCGATCAGTGGATCGATCCAGCGATACGCTAGGTATCTGATCGGTCTGGTGACCGATCAGATAACGATCAGTGGCTTACTGAGGTTCTTCTGATCGGTCTGCACCGATCGTAAAGCAACGAAGGCAAAGAGAAAGGAGGATCGGCGTGGACGATCCACATACTGATCGGTCCACGCCGATCGAGACGATCGAGAGTTGGGCAACTCTGCGAAGTGTCTGATCGGTCCGGGACCCGATCGGCATACGATCGGTCCCCATGACCGATCAGAGCACTCGACCGATCAGGTGGAGCCTGATCGGTCCAGTCCTAGCCGTTGCGACACAAGCTAGTCTTCTTCATCTTCGCGGGTTATAAAGGAGATCGAGCCTCTCGCTTCCTCTCTTCTTCCTCTTCTTTCTCTTGTTCCTGTGCTCTTGAGGTTTGTTGAGTTCGAAGCTTCGTGTGAGCTTCTTGTTGGGTTCCTGCTGTTGTAGGCGTCTCGTGAAGTTGCTGCTTCAACCAGTCGACGAGAAGGCAAGCGTGTTTGTTTTACATTCATATTGTCTTGTGCTTCTTTGTATTTTGTGTACTTCTATCTTGCTGTTGCAAGAGTTATTGTGGCGAGGTTTCTCCACCCACAAGGAGTATATATTAGCCGGTTCTCCGGGGACTCATCCACCGACGGATTGATAGGCTTCGTCCACCTTACGGACACGCCGAGGAGTAGGAGTTTCATCTCCAAACCTCGTTACATCGACGCGTATTGAGGTTTGATTTCTTGTCTTCATTTCTTGTTTTTATTTCCGCTGCGCTAACCCTAGTTTGTAGAAAGAAACGAACGTAATTTGGGGTCGGCTATTCACACCCCCCCTCTCTAGCCGCGATCATCGATCCTAACAAGTGGTATCAGAGCCAGGTCGCTCTTCGCCGGATTAACACCCTAGGGAGCACAAGCTAGAGATGGATCAACTCGGAGAAGACATCTCCATTCCACCCTTCTACGATCGCGACGACTTCGCGTATTGGAAGGTAAGGATGAAGTATTTCCTTATGACTAACATTGAAAATTGGAGTTGTGTCCAATTAGGTTTCAAGCATCCGACGGACAAGAAAGGAGAAACCCTAGAGAAGAAGGAGTGGACCAAGGAACAAGTCCACCAATCCCTAGTCAACGATGAGGTATTGAAGATTTTTGAATTTTCTTTACCTAATGATGTTTTGTGTAGGATAGGTGGATACAACAATGCCAAGGAGTTGTGGAACAACTTGGCTAAGTTCCATGAGGGGAACTCCACTTCAAGCCATGAAGAGGAGTCAAGTGAGCCAAGTAGCTCACATCATGGAGGAGAGGAGAAGTTGAGGGCCACTCAACATCTAAAGAAAAAGAGGAGGAGAGTTCTTCTTCAAGTTCGGAGCAAGAAGAAGAAGCTTCTACCTCCGGAAGGGATGAAGGAGAGAGCGTTCATCCCACCTCAACCCTAGGTAACTCAAGCAATTTAAGTTCTAGTAAATTGCATATATTATGCTTTGAGTGTAGGAAATTTGGACATTACAAGAGTAAATGTCCAAAGAGGGTTAGAAAGACTCCACCGGCGCCAAAGGTCAAGGAAGCCGGAGTCCCAACACGCAAGGGCAAGGAGCACGTGGTGTGCTTCCAATGCAAGCGAAGGGGACATTATCGGAGCCAATGTCCGAGAGGGAGGCAATCTCACAAGGACAAGAGATCGAGCACATGTATAGGGGGAGCTAGGGCAAACCCTAAGGTAATCTCTAAGGCACATTCTTACAATTCTAGTAGGATGCATGCTAGTAGCCTTATTGCTATTGTCAAGAATGATAAGCATGTTAATTATAGAAATCGATACACATGCTTAGGTGCCAAACATGTGAGCCTAGATAAGGATAACACTAGAAATACCAACCCTAGGATTAGTTCATCTAAGGATAAGGACAATCCAGGTAGAAACCCCAAAACAACTAGACACATGCCTAGGAATACCTCAAAGAAAAATGAAAAATTAAAAATTGAGGTATTAGAGAAGGAGAATCAAGTCTTGAGGTCAAGACTTGATACTTTGGAAAAGGCTCTTAAGAACTTGGAGAAGTCATCTCTAGGGTTTAAGGGTCAAGAACCAATGTCCAAGGACAAGAGAGGTTTGGGTCACAAACCTAAGTCCCAAGTGGTCAAGCCCACTTATCATAATGTTCCATTCGATTATGGAACAAAATCTAGGGCTAGGGAGACCATCACCAAGGTCACAAGGGGAGTCACCCCTAGAGTTGATCTTGATGAGTCCCAAATGACCAAGGCTTCAAAGCCTAGGAGGGTCATTAGAAGGGTTGCTAGGGAAGTCATCCCTAGTGAATACTTAGTGAACTCAATGAGCTCCAATAGGTATTGGGTTCCTAGGAGCGTGATTTCATCACGCTAGATGAGTTAGGGTGTGCCAACCTTACTTGAATAGGTAGTTAACCTAATCATGGCAAAATGTGGCACTTTAGGAATTTTCAAGGTGCAATCAAGCCTTGAAAATGAAAGTGAATATTATTCCTAAGGTGATTAGAATGTGCCAACCACATTTGAGAAATTTTCTAGAATCAATCTAGTTGGCACATAGTGATCTAAAAGTCTTGAGGATATGATTTTAGGTCTATTACACTTAGGAATATAGAAATTATGGCAAAATGGTCAAAATTATCAAAAATGACAACTAAGGCTAGAATTAGGTATTTTCTATACCTTTATGTGCTATTTGCCATATATTGTTTGCCATATGCCATGTCATGACATCATATTTATTTTATGATCATTTAAAATGTCATGATAATGCTTAGGTTATTTATATGTCATGTTTTATTTAAGTTTCATACTTTATGCCATGACATCATGACATTGGCACATGTTATTATGTATGATATCATTTTATGCCATGTCATCATTTCTTGCATTTATTATCAATGAAATTGATTTAAGGTTAAAAACATAATTTGATATGGAGATCAAATTGATGTTTAGAAAATGGATGAGACCTTAGCCTAAGATAACCTAAACCCATATCTCACATCAAAATTGACTTGGATGTGTTTGATACATCTTAGATGTGTGTGAGATATTAGGATCGTGAGTTAGGATCAAGGTGCATAGTTCTTGTACCTAGATGAGCCTGATTCTAATTGGGGATCATAGGGAAAGCTTATGTACAAGTCATGTACATTTAGCCCTAAAATTGTGGTCCTAGATTAAAGGGTTTAAAATCATTTCAAAATTGATTTGAAAAACCTTGATGAAGCTTTTCTAGTGATAGCATTCATCATTGATCAAATTGATACGAAGTTTTTGAAACTTTGAGCTATTTCAAAACTTTTCGAACTTTGTATCAAAATTTGAAAATGGAACTTATTTTCATAGAAAACTATTTTTCCATGATAGTATATGTTATGAGGAATGTATCCTAAAAATTTCACAATTTTTTGAATTTTCTGTGATTTTCTAGAGGTTTCTAAATTTCGGGAGAAGAAAAATTTCAGAAATCAAAATCAGAGGTCGTGGACCGATCAGGAGGTTCCCTGATCGGTCCAGGTCTGTGTGGATCGGTCACTAGGACCGATCCAGGAGAATGTGGATCGGTCTGGGGACCGATCCAGTGAAGGCTGATCGGTCTGGTGACCGATCAGCGCGTGCCAACTTGTTGATTTTCGACTGTTTTGTCTGAAATTTCAGCTGGGAGTTGGTGTTTTGGATTTCTAAAGGTTTGAAACTCTCCAAGACATTGTTGGTGCAATGGTCAAGGGGGAGTTGACCTTTAGGGGGAGTGTTACCTATCAGTCAAGGAAGAGTTGACTTTTAGGGGGAGATTTTTCTCGTCGAAATTTTTGAGGATGAGTGATATGGGATTATCACTAAGTTGATTGGTGAACTTAGTATCAAGGGGGAAATTAAGAGTTTCAATGAAAGGTATGGGACTTTCATTAGGAAGAAACTCTTGACCTTGATTCACTCCTTTTGATGTGTGTCAAAAAGGGGAAGAATGTCTAGAGAATGTTCAAGGAAGAACATTGGAGTTAGTGGGAGAGTTTGTTGATCACCACGAGTGAAGTTGTGAACAACGATAACTTACTCTTCAGGGGGAGAGTTTGTTGATGTGTGCCAATAGGGGGAGAATGAAGGGTTTAAGTTAGGCCTTCATTATCTAAGAAGGAGGTTGCCTTCTTAGAAGGAGAATGTAAGGTTGTAACTTATGTTTCATTACCTAGTGGCATGAGGAAAGTTGAGGCTATTGGATTAGCCTAACTTAAAGGTATTGTCAAACATCAAAAAGGGGGAGATTGTTGGTGCAATTTCCAATAGGTCAAGGTTGACCTAGTTGACCAAGAGTAAACCTTGGTCATGGTTTCGATGTTTGACAATACAGAAAGACGTGTAGACATGGACAATGCAGGTGGAGTTGTCCATGCGGAGAGATACTGATCAGGGTCTGATCAGGTTGAATGAAGAAGAGTCAAGCAGGTCAAGGTTGACCAGATACTTGACTGGGAAGTCCTAACTGGGATGTTAGGCAGTTCGGAAAGTCCTGGTAAGTGAAACCAGGCAGTTCGGAAAGTCTTGGTAAGTGAAACCAGGCAGTTCGGAAAGTTCTGGTGAGTGAAGCCAGGCAGTCGGGAAATCATGGTGAGTGAAGCCAGGTGAAAATTCTAGTGAGTGAAGCTAGGTGAAAGTGGAAGTCCTGGTGAGTGAAGCCAGGCAGTGGGAAAGTCCTGGTGAGTGAAGCCAGGCAGTTGGAAAGTCCTGGTGAGTGAAGCCGGGCAGATTGGAAATCCTGGTGAGTGAAGCCAGGTGAAAACCCTAGTGAGTGAAGCTAGGTGAAAGTCCTGGTGAGTGAAGCCGGGCAAGGGAAAATCCAGATGGATCAAGGGTGATCGGACATCTGGTGTTGAGAAGGTCAAGTAGGTCAAGGGAGTGACCGGATACTTGACACGAAGAGAAAAGTCCAAGTGGGTCAAAGGGATTGACCAGACACTTGGTGGGGAGTCTTAGCAGGTCAAGGGAGTGACCAGATGCTAAGCATAAGATACCAATAGGTCAAGGTTGACCGAATATTGGTTTGGAAGACTTGGAACTTGGTTTGGGCAAAAACCAAGCTCTGGATCGATCAGTGGATCGATCCAGCGATACGCTGGGTATCTGATCGGTCTGGTGACCGATCAGATAACGATCAGTGGCTTACTGAGGTTCTTCTGATCGGTCTGCAGACCGATCAGAAAGCGAACAGAAGGCAAAGAGAAAAGGAGGGGATCGGTCTATGGACCGATCCACATGCACCCTGATCGGTCCACAGACCGATCAGGAGACGATCAGATAGTTGGGCAACTCTCTGCGAAGTGTGCTGATCGGTCTGGGGACCAGTCAGCATAGGGCCTGATCGGTCCCCATGACCGATCAGAGAGGCTCTGGACCGATCAGGGTGGAGCCTGATCGGTCCAGGTCCTAGCCGTTGCGACACAACGGCTAGTCTTCTTCGCTGTCTTCTGCAGGTTATAAAAGGAGATCGAGCCTCTACTGCTTCCTCTCTCTTCTTCCTCTTCTTTCTACTGAGCTGCTGGTGTGCTCTTGAGGTTTGCTAAGTTTCGAAGCTTCGTGTGAGCTTCTTCGACTGGGTTCCTGCTGTTGTAGGCGTCTCGTGAAGTTGCTTCTTCAACCAGTCGACGAGAAGGCAAGCGTGTTTGTTTTACATTCATATTGTCTTGTGCTTCTTTGTATTTTGTGTACTTCTATCTTGCTGTTGCAAGAGTTATTGTGGCGAGGTTTCTCCACCCACAAGGAGTATATATTAGCCGGTTCTCCGGGGACTCATCCACCGACGGATTGATAGGCTTCGTCCACCTTACGGACACGCCGAGGAGTAGGAGTTTCATCTCCGAACCTCGTTACATCGACGCATATTGAGGTTTGATTTCTTGTCTTCGTTTCTTGTTTTTATTTCCGCTGCGCTAACCCTAGTTTGTAGAAAGAAACGAACGCAATTTGGGGTCGGCTATTCACACCCCCACCCTCTCTAGCCGCGATCATCGATCCTAACAGATGAGACCCCGGAAAACCGGCTAATAAAAACTCCTTCTGGGTGGAGAAACCTCGCCACAATCTCTCTTGCAATAGCAAGATCAGCGTACAAGAAATATAGCAAGAAGCCAAGAACAATATGAATGTAAAAACACTAGTTTGCTTGCCTTCTTGTCGACTGGTGATGAAGCAGCAACTTCACGGATGCAAACCACCGCAGCAACTGATCAGTTGGAGTCCAGCCGAGTGAAGCTCACACGAAGCTTTAGCAGTGGAGAGCTCAACAAAGCTCAGATCGCAAGAGCAAGAAGAGTAGTCAGCTTCCCTGTAGTGGCCTTCTTATATGAACCTGCGAAGAAGACAAAGAAGAAGCAGAAATCTAGCCGTTGTGACTCAACGGCTAGACCTGGACCGATCAGGCTCCACCCTGATCGGTCCAGGGTGGATCTGATCGGTCAGGGGACCGATCAGGCCCTACGCTGATCGGTCCCCAGACCGATCCCAACTCTCACAGAGAGTTGGTTGCGATCCCTGATCGGTCTGTGGACCGATCAGCCTATAGGTGGATCGGTCCACAGACCGATCAGCCTATAGGTCTGAATCATATCGCCTTCTTACTGATCGGTCACCAGACCGATCAGATAACCCACAGAGAGCTACTGTGTGGTTACTGATCGGTCACGAGACCGATCAGATAACTAAGGTATCACTGGATCGGTCGACAGACCGATCCAGAAAACCAAAGTATCACTGGATCGGTCAACAGACCGATCCAATGCCTCTGTTGATTTTAGAGCTTCCCAGCCCTAAACCCTAACGTCTTCCTGGTCCAGAGAACGAGCTACCGAGCCCTCTCTGACCTAGTCTGGAGAACAAGCTACCGGGCCCTCTCCGACTTCCACGTCCGGGTCAGAGAACGAGCTACCGAGCCCTCTCTGACCTAGTCTGGAGAACGAGCTGCCGAGCCTTCTCCAACTTCGTCCGGTCCAGAGAACGAGCTACCGAGCCCTCTCTGACCTAGTCCGGAGAACGAGCTGCCGAGCCCTCTCCGACTTCGTCCGGTCCAGAGAACGAGCTACCGAGCCCTCTCCGACTCCATCCAGTTCAGAGAACGAGCTACCGAGCCCTCTCTGACCTAGTCCGGAGAACGAGCTACCGAGCCCTCTCCGACCTCCCATGCCAAGCTTCCATACTTGGACTTTTCCCCGTGCCAAGGTCCCTGCTTGGACTTTTCCCGTGCCAAGACTTCGCATGCCACGCTTCCATACTTGGACTTTTCCCGTGCCAAGCTCCTTGCTTGGACTTTTCCCGTGCCAAGCTCCCTGCTTGGACTTTTCCGTGCCAAGTCTCCATACTTGGACTTTTCCCGTGCCAAGCTCCCTGCTTGGACTTTTCCATGCCATGTCTCCATACTTGGACTTTTCCCGAATCAGGTCAACTCAAGTCGGGTCAACCAGATCAACCTTGACCAAAGGTTGCACCCACAATCCCCCAAGTTCCTATTCTTGTCAAACATCAAAATACAACTTCTCTATTCTTATCAAACATCAAAATACAACTTCTCTATTCTTATCAAACATCAAAATATACCTCGAGTCAGGTCAACTCGAGTCGGGTCACCCAGGTCAACCTTGACTTAAGGTTGCACCAACAATCTCCCCCTTTTTGATGTTTGACAAAAACCATAATCAAGTTAGGTTAACCCGATAACCTAACTCAGGTTTTCCAATAGTTCTCCAATGTTTTTCCTTGAACATTCTCTGAACATTCTCCCCAAACTCCAATGTTCTTCCTTGAACATTCTTTGGACATTCTCCCCCTTTTTGACACACATCAAAAAGAGTGAATCAAGGTCAAGAGTTTCTTCCTAATGAAAATCTCATACCTTTCATTGAAACCCTTAATTTCTCCCTTGATACTAAAATCCATAGTCAACTTAGTGATAATCCCATATCACTCATCCTCAGAAATCTTGACGAGTAAAAACTCCCCCTAAAGGTCAACTCCCCCTTGACCATTAGGTAAAACTCCCCCTAAAGGTCAACTCCTCCTTGACCATTAGGTAAAACTCCCCCTAAAGGTCAACTCCTCCTTGACCATTGCACCAACAATGTCTTGGAGAGTTTCAACCCTTTAGAAATCTAAAGCACCAACTTCCATAGCTGAAATTTCAGACAACAGTCGAAAATCAGCATTTTGGCACGCTCTGATCGGTCACCAGACTGATCAGGACTCCACTGGATCAGTCACCAGACTGATCCACACTGCCCTGGATCGGTCCAGTGACCGATCCAGACTTCCCTGGACCGATCAGGATCTTCTCTGATCGGTCCACAACTCTCTGATAAGGATTTCTGATTTTTCTCCCAAAATTCAGAAACCCCTAAAATATCACAGAAAATTCCAAAAATTGTAAAACTTTGAGGATACATTCCTCATAACATATATTATTGATCATGTCCGAATGCTGAACCAACGGACGCTGGGCACGTGGCGCTCCCCTGCTGCTGATGTGGATCTTCGACTAACTGCACGATGCTCCGGCGAACCTACACAAAGTCGGGCCGGGAAGGGGTTCCCGGTGGCGACCCTCCGACGCTCAAGTCAGGCGAAGCTCAAGAGAGAAAAAGTGGCTTCAAAACTTGTAGCCGGCGTACCTCCTGCGAAGGGTGAGGGCCTTTATATAGAGCAGCAGAGAAGCGAGTGTACACATACCGAGGTGTACACGTGTCCATGGCCCATACCCCAGTAAGGGCTTGTCAGTGAGCTTACCTGACCCATACTGCTACAGTCCGAGCATGTCCTCGATAGGACAGCGGAATCTCCTGTCATAAGATTTGGAGTATGGCTTACACGCGGAGCATACTCGCTATCAGACAAAGATGTCCCTTGTCCTTTTCCCTTACTCCCGATCTGGCGTCCGGCCGGCCGGCTTCCTCGGAGTCCGGTCGGACGCATTCGGTGATTTACTTGGGGAGATTCTCAATCACGTGCGTTGTGGAGACTATTAACAGTATGCTACCTTATGACTTTGGCCGAGCGTGCTGTCTGCTCGGCTTTGCGATCTTTTCCACTGAGCGCCGGAACCCTGACTTCCTACAGGGCACCTTTAACCATTAGCCAGACACCGGGCGGTCGGACCCAGCCCTCTCTGGACGTTGACTCCATCGAACGGCCGGTCGGCCGTTCGGACCTCCCATCTCCGGACGGGCCTCCTTCCACTCTGACTTCCACGTGGCATTGACCTCACCGGACGGGGTCCCCTGTTCTTACCACCGGATCACTTGCCTCCCCTTCAAGTCTAGTCGAAGGAGGCGAATTGTCCGACTGACTGGACTACGAATCATGCTGGGCGGCTCCTCCGTGCTAGTATCCTCCGATCGGCCGACCGCAGAGATGGCCTTAAACAAATCGACCATGGCATTCACCGGATCTCCTCGTGTTATGCGCCAATCTTCGACATTAAGGTTGCATGCTTTCATTAAATGCCCCGCATGGTCGAATGCCACGTGGCGCACTGCCATCGACCAACGGCGGCGATGGCATGGCGTTTTGATGTGATCAAAGCGATTCGAAATGGACGGCGAGATGCACGCTTTGGTTCCTGTGACCTGGATCCAACGGTGGAGGCCGCCCAGTGTCCACCCTATAAATCCTTCGTTTCCTTCTCTCCATCATTTTCCTCCGCGATTCCGACCTTCGTCTCCAGCGTTTTCGTGCTCCGGCGATTTCCTTCTTGCTCTCCGACGCTCCCCGGCGCCTCCTCCCTGATCTTTTCTCCTCACAGTAAGGCTCTGCACCTCTTCTTTCTTGTTTCCGATGTTCACTCCGCATCTTTTTTCCAGTTTTGATCCTTGAAACCTCCTTTCGCTTGCGGTTGTTTTTCTCTAGCCTTTTCGCCTTTTTGATTCCTTCCGGTCAGCCCATGGCTAGTTCTTCCAATCCCGAAGACCAGTCTCTCGACCCATGGTACACCACCATGCAGTCGCGATTCGACCAGCATGATTTTGATATTCTGACAGACAATTTTGAAATCCCGGAGGATTTTGAAATTTGTTTGGCCGGTCCCTCCGCTCGGCCGCATAGGCCGCCGCGCGGAGCTTTCTGTGTCTTCCGCGACCAGTTTACCGCTGGTCTGCGTTTCCCTGTACATCCTTTCATCATTGATGTTTGTAATTTTTTCGGGGTGCCGCTCGGCAGCCTAGTACCCAATACCTTCCGTCTCCTCTGCGGTGTTGTTGTTTTGTTCAAGATTCACAACATCCCCCTCCAACCGGAGGTCTTCTTTTATTTCTACTACCCCAAGCAAGCCGAGCCGGGCACCTTCATGTTCCAAGCTCGGCCCGGATTAGTCTTCTTCAACAAACTTCCTTCTTCCAATAAACATTGGAAGGATTATTTTTTCTACATCCGTATGCCCGATCAGGCCACCTTCCCGACAAAGTGGCAGGTCAGCTTGCCTCCCACCCCCGAGCTGAAGAAGTTCAAGACCCGACCGGACTATCTCCATGCCGCAAATATATTAGCCGGTCTGCGACTTGACATCAATAAGCTTCTTCACGAAGGAGTGATGTACATCTTCGGCCTGAGTCCCATACGGACTCCTCTTCCGACCGGCTTCGATAAGAACTCTACTTGGGCATTTGCTTTGATTGCTAACTGATTTCTTTTCTTTCCTTTGTAGCGGACATCGTCATGGACTCGGTCATGGCTGGCGTTCTGAAGAGAAAGGTGGCAGCGTTAGAGGCCTCGGCGGCCAGGGAGATGGAAACGTTGGGTATCCAGCCGGTCGGATCCCACGAAGGAGAGAGCGGGACTCAAGCTGAGTCAGCCGCTCAGGCTTCTCAACAAAACGTGGCCAGCGGAGCCACCCCCCCTGGAGAACCAACCGCCCCCGAGGAAGGTTCCGCTCGGGAGGAGGAGCAGCCTCAACAAAAGAGGCGCCGAGTGGCGACTCCCCTGCGCTCGGCTACATCAGCGGTCCAACCGTCCGAGAGGGCAACTACCGCCGCTCGTGGCAAGGCGCCGGAGACCGAAGCCATTTCGTCCGACCGGACGCCTTCTGAATGGGACGAGCCGGCCGCGCCAATCGAGGCTGTTCCGGTAAGTACCCTTCCGCCCGTTCGCCAACCAGTCAAGCGCTCGACCATTCACTCGCAGTTCTCTGCGCCGACTTCTAATCCCGGTCGGACGATACCTGGTCACGACCGCACAGTACGGGTCACTCTTCATCTCCCGACTGAAGAGTTGCTGCCAGAAGCTGACCGACCAACCGCGCCCGAGCACACCATTACTTTGAAGGGGCCCCTAGCCGAGATTGTTAGGATGTATACTAAAAGCCTAGCTTTTGGTATAAAACATTTATCTAGAAATAAGAATCACATTGGTCAAATGTCTACATTTGTGATAAATGTAGTTGTTCAATTAATTTATATTGTAGATAACATGGTGTGTGGTGTCACACACAGAAGATCATGTTATCAGTACCTTATAAATTATAAACAGTAGCTCACGACCATGATGGAAAGGAACAAACCATTGGAAGGTCGTAGTGTAATTAGGTGTTAGTTTATCTTAACTATATAATTACACTAGTACACTAAGAGTGTATTGAGTAGGACCATTAGAGATCGTTTCTTTTATACTGACTTTATAAAGAAACAAAGACCTCAGTTATTATGGAAGTGTGTGCTCTTAATCCTAATATAATAACAAGCACATATATTTGATATTTATTTCTTTAATTTATCAATGGGCGAGATTTAGTTCGATGAATCAATAAGCCCGATAAGTTGGGAAATGATATCACTTATAGTGTGTGCTGTTGATTATAGAAGGAAACTGTGTCCTAGTAATCTAGGTAGAGAATGTCCCCAAGAGGAGCTCATAAGGATTGTCATGTTAAACCCTGCAGGTGGACTTAGTCCAACATGACAATAAGGTTGAGTGGTACTACTCTTGGAGCTAGATATTAATTAAGTGAGTTGTCAGTAACTTACTTAATTAGTGGACATTTGTTATCTTAAACACAGGGAGACTGACATACTCATAATAAGAAGGAGCCCAAAATGTAATTTGGGATTGGTGCGGTAGTTCAATAATAGTTCTTTAGTGGAATGAATTATTATTGATGAAATTAAGTTGTATGTTCGGGGCGAACACGGGATGCTTAATTTCATCGGGAGACCAAAACCAATTCCTCCTCTCGGTCCCTATCGTAGCCTCTAGTATATAGAGATTTATACCCACCGCATACCCACCTTCTTACCCATCCAATGGGGCCGGCCAAGCTAGCTTGGAACCCAAGCTAGGGCCGGCCAAGACCAAGTAGATGAGCCATGTAGGTGGCCGGCCAAAGCTTGGGTCCCAAGCTTAGGTGGCCGACCACTAGAATATTAAAAAAGATTTTTATTAAAATTATTTCTTATGTGGATATCATGATTTTAAAAGATAGTTTAAAAATTAAAAATTTCCTTTTATAGCTTTCTACAAAAGATTAAGAGAAGAGATTAATCTCTTTCCTTATTTGTAGTTTAAAATGATGGATTTAATTTTTGGTAAAAACTTTCCTTATTTGTAAATCATCTACATGTTTAAAAGAGAGTTTAAAATTTGAAATCTTTCCTTATTTGTTGATTAAATGAGGATTTTAAATTTTAAGAAAACTTTCCTTTTTAATCATGTTCATGATTAAAAATAGTTTAAAATTAAATATTCTCTTTTATAAGTTTCTACAAAAGATTAAGAAAAGATTTGATATCTTTCCTTATTTGTACATTAAAAGAGATTTTAATTTATAGAGATAACTTTCTTTTTATCCACATGTTTAAAAGAAAGATTTTAATTTATTAAATTTAATTTTTATAAACCAATCATGAAGGGATAAAAATTATTGGAAAAATTTTATAAATTTCCGGAAGCAAATAAGGAAGTTTTAATTTGTGTTTAAAATTGTATTTGCTTGGAGATTTGTATAATGGCCGGCCATTGTAAATTGAGAAGAGAAAAATTATTTTTAATTAAATAAATTTTCCTTTTCATGGCAAAAGAATTATGGAATTTTTTATTTAAATTTCCTTATTTGCCAAGACCAAGGATTATAAAAGAGGGGGTAGAGGTGCCTTCATGGGTGAACAACTCTATTATTTTTCTCCCTCTTTTCTTCCTTGGGTGTGGCCGACCCTTTCTTTCCTCTCCTCTCCTTTGTGTGGCCGAAACCTTCTCATGGTGGAGATAGCTTTGGTGGCCGGATCTAAGAAGGAGAAGAAGGAGAGAAAAGAAGCCTCTTTTCTAGCATCCCTTGGAGCATGGTGGTGGTGCCCGAACCTCTTCATCCTAGGAGAAGTTTTGATGGCCGAAACTTGCAAGGAAGAAGAAGGTGCTTGGTGGTTCTCATCTCGGAAGATCGTTGCCCACACAACGTCCGAGGTTAGAAGAGGAATATGGTAGAAGATCAAGAGGTCTTTCTAAAAGGTATAACTAGTAAATTTTCTTTCCGCATCATACTAGTTATTTTTGGAAATAATACCAAATACAAGAGGCATGCGATTCTAGTATTTCGAATATGTTTTTCGATGTTGTGTTCTTTTGTTTTTTTTCTTGTGATTTGATTGTTCTTTTCGGTTAACCTAAAGTTATTTTAGGAAATTAAATATTAGCTTTCCATAAAAGGTTTTGTCTAGTCGGTGGTGGTTGCTCCCATATCCAAGAAGGTCATGTGCCTCGCCACGTCAGTACTGGGAACCAATTATGGAAATTAATATTTAATGGAATTAATAACTTAAGATGATTTGGGTCGAACGTGTTAAGTTCCGCAGGAGACCCAAGTCAAAACCTAAAAGAACGAATAGATTAAGTTTTGGATCAAACGTGTTAAGTTCCGCAGGCGATCCAAAATTTAATTTAAAAGAACACATGGTAGCTAGGAAAATGTTCAGACCTTTGTACAAAATTTTTGTACAGTGGAACCTCTAGGTTTTCCGAGTAGCAACCAACAATTGGTATCAGAGCTAGGCGGGCGTTTCCTTCTTATTTGCCGTATTAGTTTATTACACGTTAATAATTAGGCGGGATAATAGTAGGATGTGCTAACTTTGTGGATGCAGGATCCAACTATTATGGCTTATAGTTATTATGTGTGATTGGACCCTTGGACATGTCAAGGGCATTTTATTGTGTGTGCATGATTATTATAAAATACAGCAGGAGCTGTATTTAGTTTTATTAGGATTTTATTTTTATCTAGATACATGTACATTCCTTTTATGGAATATAGGATCAAAATGTAAAATTCTATTTATGTCACTGGATCGAATCTTGCAAAGCGTGGAACCTTCTAAGGACCAGAGGCGCAAACTAGGAGCAAGATGGATGCGATTACTAGACCCGATGGCGGTGGCCAAATATGGCAAGAACTTGGGATGACAACACACGGAGGACAACTAAGGATAAAAGCCATAATAGTTGAAAATTAGATTTTCTATTTATTGCTTTTGTATTGTCATGTGTGCATGTTAGTTTACATATTTAGTAGGCTAGTATAGTTAAAATTCTCATTTATAAATAACTATGGGAGAGGGATTTTAAGTAAATCCCATGGTCTCCATTATGGTTTGTAAGTGATGCAAACAAGCTTGGCGTTGGCTCGAGTGCCTTCCTCCATAACGGATGAGCTTGTTTGTGGATCACTAGAATAGACTTCCATTTTTGGATGACTATAGGAAGTTAATTAAGAGCGTGTGATCTTCCCCAACGGAAGGGGCATAATCTTATTAATGGACTTAGTGTCAAGTAATGCTATACACTTAGACACATCTAATAGTATCCTCCCCATCGGAGTCACTGCTATTATTTGTGTGACTAAATGATACCAACTATTAATTTTATTTGTCAAAAAGTTAGGTTGACAAGATAATAAAATTAATGGGTTAAAACCCTCCTTTTACAAATGTTGAATTTGTATACGTCCACACTAACGTGGCATGCAAAATTCACGGTGTTTGAGGTGTTGGTGAATTTAAATAATATTGTTTGAGGAATCAATATTTTTTTAAAATTCAAAAGTTTTTGACCAAATATTTGATCAAAGACAGATCAACTATTAATTTTATTCGTCATAAAGTAAAGTTGACGAGATAATAAAATTAATGAATAAAATCTCCTCTTCGATTTTGTATACGTCCACACTATCGTGGCATACAAAATTCATGAGGATTTTTAAGGAGTTGATCTTAACCAAATATTTTTGTGATTCTTAGGATTTAAATATTTGTCAATCCCCTAGTAGTCATACTATAGAAAAGGCTTAGTAGTCCCAATTATAATGATTGGAAATAGGACTTGGACATTAAGGTAGACTATTCTTAGAACTAAGAACAACATAGGTGTATTTAATTCATTAGTTGAAACATGTTTAGTGGTGTTATCTACCAGAACCTGGAGTGTAGATACAGATGCCATTAATCATGTCTGCAATTCATTGCAGGGTTCCAGGAAACCCGGCAACTAAATGAAAATTAAAACACCGTCCACATGGGCACTACTGTAAAAATGGTAGCTGTTGCAGTGGGAGATGTTTATCTTTTGATAAGAATAAAACATGGATTTTTGAGTAATTGTCTTTACGCACCAAGTTTAGAAAGAATTAGTTTTCAGTTTCTAAACTATTCAAAGAACTTGATATTCTGCCTCTTTTAATAACAAAGTTGTTATTAAGAAAAAGAGGGAAGTTATCTATTCTGGTACGTTGGTTGGCAATTTATAAATCCAATAACTCTCACGATGCAACAAATGGAAACACATCTTCTAACTTTAAGAGAAAGTAACCTTCGGAAATGAACCAATTATATCTTTGCCATCTAAGGCTAGGTTATATTAACTTGAGTATGATTCATTGGTAGCTGATGAACTTTTGGGTTCATTAGTAGTGGAAATCTTTCCAACCTGCGAGTCTTACTTGGAAGGAAAAATAACCAAGAAGCTTTCAAGTCTAAGGGGTATGGAGTCAAAGATATGTTGAAATTGGTTCATTCTGATTTGTGTGATCCTATGACTATCCAGACAAGAGGTAGTATTGAATATTTCGTCTATTTTATAGACAACTATTCAAGATACAAATAAATTTACTTAATGTACCGCAAGACTAAGTACTTTGATTAGTTCAAAGAGTACTAGGCTGATGTGGAGAAACGACAAAGTAAAAAGACACTATGGTGAGATCGTAGTGGCAAGTACCTCTTGGGAGAATTTAGGAGTCACTTATCAGAAGTAGGGATTCGATCCCAACTAACTGCACCTGGTACACCCCTATATAATGGTGTAGTAGAAAGAAGGTATAGGACTCTTATGGAAATAAGTAGATTGATGATGAGTTATTTTACCAAATTCATTTTAAGGATATACTCTGGAAACGGAAGTGAACATAGTACCTTCCAAAGTCAGAACTCTCTACTCATATAGAATTGCTGAATAGGTGTAAGCCTATTTTGAAGCATATTCGGATTCGGGTAGTTCAGCACATATGCTGAAGAGAGACAATGATAAGTTGGACAGGAATTCACTTGTTTGTAGGTTATCCTAGAGAAATAAAAGTAGGATTATAGTCTTAAAAATCAGAAGGTAATGCAATGACCGATTTTTAGAAAAGGACTATGTAATAAACCATGTGCCCATAAGAAAATTTGTTCTTAAGGAAATAATAAAAGACATGTCTAATCTAGTACCAATTGTACAAGATGAGTTATCACAAGTAAACTGCAACACGTATCACAAATGATACACAATTGCAGAAAGTGCCTTGTCGTAGTGGGAGGGTTGTTAGGCAACCTAAAAGGATTCATGTTTTGGGAGAGTTTTTGGACTCGATCCCTGGAGGACATGAACCTGATCTCCGGACATATGACGAAACACTCCAAGATAAAGATGCAACATCTTGGCAAAGAGTAATGAATAATAGAATTAGAATATATGTATTCTAATAAAATCTGGAAGCTTGTAGAACCACCAAATGGTGTAAAAGCTTTTGGGTGTAAAAAGGTTTAAAATAGGAAAAGAGGGATAGACAGGAAGGTGGAAACTTTCAAAAGCAAGGCTAGATGAAAAAGGAAACTTTTTCACTGGTAGTCATGCTTAAGTCTATCCGGATTCTTTTATCTATTTGACAAGTGGATGTCAAGACAGCATTCCTTAATGGAAGTCTTGAAGAAAGCATCCATATAAAGCAACCAGAAGGGTTCATTGTAAAGGGCTAAGAGCATCTTGTGTGCAAGCTCAATCAGTCTATGGACTGAAGCAAAGCTTCAAGGTGTTGGAACATCCAGTTTATCAAAGTAATCCAAACCTATGGATTTATTGAGTAAACAGATAAGTCTTGTGTATATAAAAGGTGTGATGGAAACGTGGTGGTATTTCTTGTACTATACGTAGATAACATTTTTGGTAGTTGGAAACAATATCAAAATGTTGTCAGAAGTAAGGGTATGGTTGTCCAAATAATTCGATATAAAGGACTTGGGAGAATGTATATATTTTGAGATCAAAGTAATAAGGGATCGCAAGAAAAATATATATATATCCCAAGCTTAATACATCGGAAAAATCCTTGCTCATTTTTAGCATGCAAAACTCCTAGAAAGGTTTCTTACCTTTTAAGCATGGAGTGTCTTTATCTAAAGAGATGTCTTCGATGACATCAAAGGAGATTGAAGACATATAGGCAGTTCTTTATGCTTCGGTAGTTAGACAACCTAATGTATGCTATGCACGAGATCAGAAATCTGTTTTGCCAAGGGCATAGTTAGCAGACATCAAAGTAACCCTAGACAAGGACATTGGACTGCAGTAAATTAAGCATATATTAAAAGTACCTTAGAGGCACTAGAGATTATATGCTAGCTTACAAGGCAGTTATTTTGGTTCCTGTAGGTTGCACGGATTTTGACTTCCAATCGGATAAGGACAATAATAAGTCGACCTCGGGGTTTTTGTGTTTACTTTAGGAGGAAAAGTCATAACTATGGAAGAGTGATAAGCATAGGTGTTTTTCTGGACTCCACCATAGAAGCTGAGTATATGGCAAGCCTCTGAGGTAGCCATAAAAGCTGAATGACTTAATAACCTCAAGATAGACTTAGATATGATTTCTAGTTTGTCCAAAGATTATTACAATTTATTGTAATAATAATGGTGCAGTAGCAAACTCGAAGAAATCATGAGTCTATAAGGCAAGTAAACACAATAGAGCGCAAGTACTACCCAATACGAGAAATTGTATAACGAGGAGAAGTTGTTGCCGCCTAGATTGCATCAGATGATAACCTAAGGTCCTTAAGGCAAGAGCTTTTTGAAAGGCATGAGAATCATATGTATGGCAGCAGATATGGCAGCTTAGTCTTTTAGTATAAGTGGGAGATTGTTAGGATGTATACTAAAAGCCTAGCTTTTGGTATAAAACATTTATCTAGAAATAAGAATCACATTGGTCAAATGTCTACATTTGTGATAAATGTAGTTGTTCAATTAATTTATATTGTAGATAACATGGTGTGTGGTGTCACACACAGAAGATCATGTTATCAGTACCTTATAAATTATAAACAGTAGCTCACGACCATGATGGAAAGGAACAAACCATTGGAAGGTCGTAGTGTAATTAGGTGTTAGTTTATCTTAACTATATAATTATACTAGTACACTAAGAGTGTATTGAGTAGGACCATTAGAGATCGTTTCTTTTATACTGACTTTATAAAGAAACAAAGACCTCAGTTATTATGGAAGTGTGTGCTCTTAATCCTAATATAATAACAAGCACATATATTTGATATTTATTTCTTTAATTTATCAATGGGTGAGATTTAGTTCGATGAATCAATAAGCCCGATAAGTTGGGAAATGATATCACTTATAGTGTGTGTTGATTATAGAAGGAAACTGTGTCCTAGTAATCTAGGTTGAGAATGTCCCCAAGAGGAGCTCATAAGGATTGTCATGTTAAACCCTGCAGGTGGACTTAGTCCAACATGACAATAAGGTTGAGTGGTACTACTCTTGGACTAAGATATTCATTAAGTGAGTTGTCAGTAACTTACTTAATTAGTGGACATTTGTTATCTTAAACACAGGGAGACTAACACACTCATAATAAGAAGGAGCCCAAAATGTAATTTGGGATTGGTGCGGTAGTTCAATAATAGTTCTTTAGTGGAATGAATTATTATTGATGAAATTAAGTTGTGTGTTCGGGGGATGCTTAATTTCATCGGAGACCAAAACCAATTCCTCCTCTCGGTCCCTATCGTAGCCTCTTGTATATAGAGATTTATACCCACCCCATACCCACCTTCTTACCCATCCAATGGGGCCGGCCAAGCTAGCTTGGAACCCAAGCTAGGGCCGGCCAAGACCAAGTGGATGAGCCAAGTTGGTGGCCGGCCAAAGCTTGGGTCCCAAGCTTAGGTGGCCGACCACTAGAGTATTAAAAGGATTTTTATTAAAATTATTTCTTATGTGGATATCATGATTTTAAAAGAGAGTTTAAAAATTAAAAATTTCCTTTTATAGCTTTCTACAAAAGATTAAGAGAAGAGATTAATCTCTTTCCTTATTTGTAGTTTAAAAGGATGGATTTAATTTTTGGTAAAAACTTTCCTTATTTGTAAATCATCTACATGTTTAAAAGAGAGTTTAAAATTTGAAATCTTTCTTTATTTGTTGATTAAAGGAGGATTTTAAATTTTAAGAAAACTTTCCTTTTTAATCATGTTCATGATTAAAAAGAGAGTTTAAAATTAAATATTCTCTTTTATAAGTTTCTACAAAAGATTAAGAAAAGATTTGATATCTTTCCTTATTTGTAGATTAAAAGAGATTTTAATTTATAGAGATAACTTTCTTTTTATCCACATGTTTAAAAGAAAGATTTTAATTTATTAAATTTCCTTTTTATAAACCAATCATAAAGGGATAAAAATTATTGGAAAAATTTTATAAATTTCCGGAAGCAAATAAGGAAGTTTTAATTTGTGTTTAAAGTTTTTAAAATGGCCGGCCATTGTAAATTGAGAAGAGAAAAATTATTTTTAATTAAATAAATTTTCCTTTTCATGGTAAAAGAATTAAGGAATTTTTTATTTAAATTTCCTTATTTGCCAAAACCAAGGATTATAAAAGAGGGGGTAGAGGTGCCTTCATGGGTGAACAACTCTATTATTTTTCTCCCTCTTTTCTTCCTTGGGTGTGGCCGACCCTTTCTTTCCTCTCCTCTCCTTTGTGTGGCCGAAACCTTCTCATGGTGGAGATAGCTTTGGTGGCCGGATCTAAGAAGGAGAAGAAGGAGAGAAAAGAAGCCTCTTTTCTAGCATCCCTTGGAGCATAGTGGTGGTGCCCGAACCTCTTCATCCTAGGAGAAGTTTTGATGGCCGAAACTTGCAAGGAAGAAGAAGGTGCTTGGTGGTTCTCATCTCGGAAGATCGTTGCCCACACAACGTCCGAGGTTAGAAGAGGAATACGGTAGAAGATCAAGAGTTCTTTCTAAAAGGTATAACTAGTAATTTTTCTTTCCGCATCATACTAGTTATTTTTGGAAATAATACCAAATACAAGAGGCATGCGATTCTAGTATTTCGAATATGTTTTTCGATGTTGTGTTCTTTTGGTTTTCTTGTGATTTGATTGTTCTTTTCGGTTAACCTAAAGTTATTTTAGGAAATTAAATATTAGCTTTCCATAAAAGGTTTTGTCTAGTCGGTGGTGGTTGCTCCCATATCCAAGAAGGCCATGTGCCTCGCCACTTCAGTACTGGGAACCAATTATGGAAATTAATATTTAATGGAATTAATAACTTAAGGTGATTTGGGTCGAACGTGTTAAGTTCCGCAGGAGACCCAAGTCAAAACCTAAAAGAACGAATAGATTAAGTTTTGGATCAAACGTGTTAAGTTCCGCAGGCGATCCAAAATTTAATTTAAAAGAACACATGGTAGCTAGGAAAAGGTTCAGACCTTTGTACAAAATTTTTGTACAGTGGAACCTCTAGGTTTTCCGAGTAGCAACCAACAGAGATGTGGGCCGACGCTCGAGCGCGCATCGCGATGATTCCCCTCCGCAATTTGGCCAATAGCCACATGCAGGAGTCTACTGGGGTAAGTTCATTTTTTCCGAAATTTTGCGTGTATTTTTTCAGCTTGGCTTTTAACAACTTCGCCTTTTTGCTTCAGAGATGGGTGGAAGAGATAGCAGTCTCCAACCGCCTGGCTATGGTGGACGAGGAGCTAAGGCAATTGCAGGCGGCAGGCGGTCCGTCCGGCTCGCATGGACCTTCGTATGCCGAGCTGCAGAAGGAGCTCCGAGCTCGAGCGGCAGGTCAAGTCACTTGACTAAAAAATTACCCTGGCTACCACTCGGAAGAACACGACCATTTTTGACTTGGAGAAGAAGAATGTGGAGGCTAGAGGTTTGGAGCTGAAGATCAAGGAGTTGATGGAGCAGCTCGACCAAGAGAAAGTGAGCCGCTCGGTCGACGCCATCAGGCATAAGGATGAGCTGACCACTTTGCAAGAATCTCTTGCTGCAACTCAACTGGCCTTCAAAGAGTACCAAGAGGCCGAGCCTAATCGGGTTGCAGCTCTAAGACAAGGCTACATCCGCTCGCCCGATTTCTCGGAAAAAATCTGCGAGCGGATGTACACCGCCTTCGACTCGGCTATGACCGCCACCATGACTTACCTGAAGTCAAAGGGTCTTCTTCCTGAGTTCACCAATATTCCGGGCGGTGATCAGGTGGCGCTTCTGGATAACATCCCCAAGACCCTGTATGATTATATTGAGTAGTTTCTGTACTTTGGCCACTCGGCTAAATATCATCCTTTTTGTAATTAGGCCGCCCGGCCTGAAGTCTGAACTTTAATGCAATGTTTTCCTTGTATTCACTGTCTTTTACATAACCAAAATATGTGTTTATCCGCTTGCCCATTATCACCCCTCTGGTATTCGAAAGGGATTTTTACTAAGTGTCTGGTGTTGCCTTTACGCCCGGCTTAACATGTAATACTTCGCCTACTTAATTTTCCGCTTTGATAGCAGAGATCACTCGCTAGATACCCCATGCCTTTGGGTTCTAGGCCGAGCGGAGCGTAGAGATGATTTAACGATATTGAGGGCGAGTTTCTGGGGCCATTGCATCCTTTTTATTGGCATCTTCCGCTCAGACGTTTATAAACGCCGGCTCGTCTCTCGATATTTAACGTCGGAGCTAGACGGTCTTCCGCTCGGAGGGTTTGATCACGGCTTAACTAGAAGGGTTTAGACTCTCTGGAGGGCTCACGGTTTTAACGCTGACGGTCTTCCGCTCACGGTGGGCTAGACGGTCTTCCGCCGGAGGGTTTATAGACGCCGGCTCGTCTCTCACGGTCTTCCGCTCGGAGGGTTTATAGACGCCGGCTCGTCTCTACGGTTTAACGTCTAGGCTAGACGGTCTTCAAGGCTAATTTTAACGCTTCTGTTCGGCTAAGTTGTTTGCCATCCTCTTTATCGTTTTTGCTTCCTGCATTACAAGGATACAGGCTACCAGAAAATATACAAAGCATGTTATTACACCCCTTCGCTCCTTTCAGCTCGGATAATCTATCTTCGCTCGCACGGCACGGGGCCTTCGGTTTTCGAGCGCTTGGCACGGATAATTTACCTCCGGCCAAGACCCTGGTTCACGATGCCTTATATTTGCTTTAGTCTTCTTTCACCCCGCCCGGTAAGGCTGGTGGGCCTATCTAGCTGCCGACCGTCCTCATCCTCCAAATAATAAGCACCCGAGCAGAGCTTTTCGATAACCTTAAAGGGGCCCGCCCAAGGAGCTTCAAGCTTGCCGACGTCGCCGACCAGCTTGACTTTCTTCCAGACAAGATCGCCGACCTAGAATGATCTGGGAATGACGCGCCGGTTGTAGTTTTGCTTCATTCGTTGACCTTGGCTCGCTCTTCGTCGACTAAATCCAGCTCCATGTTCCTCCGCTCGGCGTTATCATCATCGTAATGCTGGATCCTGGCGGACTCGACACCGACTTCGACAGGAATCACCGCTTCGCCGCCGTATACCAGATGAAAAGGCGTGACGTCCGTTCCTTCCTTAGGAGTCGTTCGGATGGCCCATAGGACGCCCGACACTTCATCTACCCAGCTTCCCCCCAAATGGTCGAGCCGAGCGCGCAGAATTCGAAGAATTTCCCGATTGGCTACTTCGGCTTGACCGTTGCTTTGGGGATAGGCCACGGACGTGAAGTGTTGCTCGATTCCATAGCTTTTGCACCAATCTTCGAGTAACTTCCCTGTGAATTGCCGCCCATTGTCGGAGATAAGTCGACGGGGGACGCCGAACCGACAGATGATGTTCTGCCAAATAAATTTCTTGACCATCTGCTCGGTGATCTTGGCTAGTGGCTCGGCCTCCACCCACTTGGAAAAATAATCAACTGCCACTAATAGAAATTTCCGCTGCCCGGTTGCCATTGGAAATAGACCAACAATGTCCATTCCCCACTGGTCGAACGGGCAGGAGACGGTGGAAGTCTTCATTTCTTCTGCCGGTCGGTGAGAGATATTGTGATACTTCTGGCAAGATAGACATGTCGCGACGGTCCGAGCGGCATCAGCTTGTAAGGTCAGCCAAAAGTATCCAGCTAGCAGGATCTTCTTAGCTAGTGATCGTCCGCCCGGATGCCCTCCGTAGGATCCTTGATGTACTTCTTGGAGGATGTAAGCCGAGTCCTCCGAGCTCACGCACTTCAACAGCGGTCGTGAGAAAGATTTCTTGTAAAGCTGATCGCCGATGAGTGTGAACCGGCCGGCTCTCCTCCTTAGTAGCTGAGTTTCATCCCGATCGGATGATGTAACACCCGAGCGGAGAAACTCCATGATGGGTGTCCTCCAATCGCTCGGAAATGTGAGGCCCTCCATCCGATCGACGTGCGCCACCAAAGATACCTATTCGATTGGCTGCTGAATGGCGACCGACGTTATTGAGCTCGCGAGTTTGGCTAACTCATCGGCTGCTTGATTTTCTGCCCTGGGTATCTTCTGGACAATAACTTCTCTAAAATTGGCTTTAAGTTTCTCAAACGCTTCAGCGTAGAGCTTGAGCCGGACGTTGTTAATTTCAAAAGTGCCAGAGAGCTGCTGCGCGGCCAACTGAGAATCCGAATGAAGCGTTACCCGACTCGCCTACATGCCGTGCTGTCTGTAAGCCGGCTATGAGGGCCTCATACTCTGCTTCATTCCAATCCCGCTTCTGAGGCGAGTGGACGACCCATCCACTTATATTCTCCACATAGCTTCCGGCTCCGGCCTTTGCACCTCAGTCACAAAATCGGCTAAGGATTGCGCTTTGATCGCCGAGCGGGGCTGGTATTGGATGTCAAATTCACTTAACTCTGTCGTCCATTTGTTGAGCCGCCCGGATGCTTCTGGATTCAGTAACACACGTCCGAGCGGGCTATTGGTCTTGACGATGATAGTATGCGCCAGGAAGTATGGACGGAGGCGCCCAGTGTAGCGAGATTCAGCATCTTTTAAAATATGACTAAGGAAATACACGGGCTCTTCTCCGCTCGCCCTCACTAACGCCGAGCCGATTGCATGCTCGGTTGAAGATAGGTACATATAAAGTGGCTCACCCGTAGTCGGTTTGGCCAATACCGGGAGAGAGTTCAGATATGCCTTTAAGTCTTCGAACGCCCGATCGCATTCTTCATCCCAGTGAAACTTAGTGGCCTTGCGCAAAATTTTGAAGAAAGGGAGGCTCCGGTCGGTAGTTTTGGAGATGAATCGGGATAGAGCAGTTATCCGACCGGTCAACCGTTGCACTTCCCTTGTATTTTTTAGAGGCGGCATGTCTTGTAGAGCTTTTACCTTGCTGGGATTTACTTCGATTCCCCGCTCGGTCACTATGTTGTTAGGATCGATGATCGCGGCTAGAGAGGGGGGGTGTGAATAGCCGCCCCAAATCGCTCGTTTCTTTCTACAAATTAGAGTTAGCGCAGCGGAAATAAAACGAATAGAAACGAAAGCGGAAAGATCAAACCTCAAACTCGTCGATGTAACGAGGTTCGGAGATAAACTCCTATTCCTCGGCGTGTCCGTAAGGTGGACGAAGCCTATCAATCCGTCGGTGGATGAGTCCCCGGAAAACCGGCTAATAAGAACTCCTTCTGAGTGGAGAAACCTCACCACAATATCTCTTGCAACAGCAAGAATGGAGATATAGCAAGAAAATGTAATATGAATGTAAACACCATGCCTTCGAGTTTCGGCCAAAGCTAAGAAGCAATTGATCACCGAAGCTCACACGAAGCTTTAGAAACACAGAGCTCAGCAAAGCTCACAGTCTCGTGAGGAAGAGTTCAGAGCAACAAGAACAGAGGCCCTCGATCTCGCTTATGCCTCTCGATATCCCGAGTCAACTCGAACTCGCAAGCAAAAGGCCGAACACGAAGTTCGAATAGCCTAGCCGTTGAGTCACAACGGGGCTCGACCGACCACCGATCGGTCCAGAGCCTATCTGACGGTCATGGGGACCGATCAGCCCTGTAGCCGACGGTCGATCATCCTTCCCGAGCCTATTGCCTCGATCGTGGTCTCCGCATCGACATTAGATAACACATGAAGCTCATCTGTGTGGTTACTAATCCACACCGCATCATTCAGACACCGGATCGGTCCCCGATCGATCCGAGCTTGGTTTTTCCCAATACCAAGTCCCAAGTCTCCCACACCAACATCCGGTCAACCTTTGTTGGTACATCATGCTTAGTGTCCGGTCACTCCCTAAGACTCCTCCACCAAGTGTCCGGTCAACCTTGACCCACTTTTTCTCTTCGTGCCAAGTATCCGGTCACCCTTGATCTACTTGACCTTTTCACACCGGATGCCCGATCACCCTTGATCCATCTGGATTTTCCTGGCCTTTCACTCACCGTGACTTTCACCTAGCTTCACTCACTAGGGTTTTCACCGCTTCACTCACCAGATTCCCACGCCCGGCCCACTCACCAGACTTCCCAACCGGCTTCACTCACCAGACTTTTCCACGTCCGGTCCAGAGAACGAGCCACCGAGCCCTCTCAGAGAGTTTGGAGAACGAGCCACCGAGCCCTCTCCGACTTCCATCCGTCCAGAGAACGAGCTCCCGAGCCTCTCTGCCGGAGAACGAGCCACCGAGCCCTCTCCGACTTCCATCCGATCCAGAACGAGCTCCCGAGTCCTCTCTGACCTCGGAGAACGAGCCACCGAGCCCTCTCCGACTTCCATCTCCGGGGATTGGTCCAGAGAACGAGCTACCGAGCCCTCTCCGACTTCCCATGTGCCAAGCTTCCATACTTGGACTTCTCCGTGCCAAGTCTCCATACTTGGACTTTTCCCGTGCCAAGCTCCCTGCTTGGACTTTTCATATGCCAAACCCCCTGCTTGGATTTTTCCGAGTCAGGTCAACTCACCTTGGGTCAACTAGGTCAACCTTGACCAAAGGTTGCACCCACAATCTCCCATCAAAATACAACTCTTTTGTTCTTGTCAAACATCAAAATACAACTCGAGTCAGGTCAACTCGAGTCGGGTCAACCAGGTCAACCTTGACCTAAGGTTGCACCAACAATCTCCCCCTTTTTGATGTTTGACAATACCTTTAAGTTAGGCTAATGCCACTAGGTAATGAAGCATAAGTTACAACCTACAACCTTACATTCTCCTTCTAAGAAGGCAACCTCCTTCTTAGATAATGAAGGCATAACTTAAACCCTTCATTCTCCCCCTATTGACACACATCAACAAACTCTCCCCCTGAAGAGTAAGTTATCGTTGTTCACAACTTCACTCGTCGTGATCAACAAACTCTCCCACTAACTCCAATGTTCTTCCTTGAACATTCTCTAGACATTCTTCCCCTTTTTGGCACACATCAAAAGGAGTGAATCAAGGTCAAGAGTTTCTTCCTAATGAAAGTCTCATACCTTTCATTGAAACTCTTAATTTCCCCCTTGATACTAAGTTCACCAATCAACTTAGTGATTATCCCATATCACTCATCCTCAAAAATTTCGACGAGTAAAAACTCCCCTTAAAAGTCAACTCCTCCTTGACTAATAGGTAACACTCCCACTAAAGGTCAACTCCCCCTTGACCATTGCACCACAATGTCTTGGAGAGTTTCAAACCCTTAGAAATCCAAAACACCAACTCCCAGCTGAAATTTCAGACAAAACAGTCGAAAATCAGCAAGTCGGCACGCGCTGATCGGTCACCAGACTGATCAGCCTTCACTGGATCGGTCCTGGTGACCGATCCATCCCGAAATTCAGAAACCTCTAGAAAATCACAGAAAATTCAAAAAATTGTGAAATTTTGAGGATACATTCCTCATAACATATACTATCATGGAAAAATAGTTTTCTATGAAAATAAGTTCCATTTTCAAATCTTGATACAAAGTTCGAAAAGTTTTGAAATAGCTCAAAGTTTCAAAAACTTTGTATCAATTTGATCAATGATGAATGCTATCACCAGAAAAGCTTCATCAAGGTTTTTCAAATCAATTTTGAAATGATTTTAAACCCTTTAATTTAGGACCACAATCTTAGGGCTAAATGTACATGACTTGTACATAAGCTTTCCCTATGATCCCCAATTAGAATTAGGCTCATCTAGGTACAAGAACTATGCATCTTGTTCCTAACTCATCATCCTAATATCTCACACACATCTAAGGTGTATCAAACACATCCAAGTCAATTTTGATGTGAGATATGGATTTAGGTTATCTTAGGCTAAGGTCTCATGCATTTTCTAAACATCAATTTGATCTCCATATCAAATTGTGTTTTTAACCTTAAATCAATTTCATTGATTATAAATGCAAAAGATGATGACATGGCATATAATGATATCATAAGTGAAACATGTGCCAATGTCATGATGTCATGGCATAAAGTATGAAACTTAAATAAAGCATGACATTTAACTAACCTAAGCATTATCATGACATTTTAAATGATCATAAAATAAATATGATGTCATGACATGGCATATGGCAAACAATACATGGCAAATAACATATAAAGGTATAGAAAATACCTAATTCTAGCCTTAGTTGCCATTTTTGATAATTTTGATCATTTTGCCATAAAATCCATATTCCTAAGTATATTAGACCTAAAATCATATACTAAGGATTTTTAGATCACCATGTGCCAATTAAATTGACCTAAGAGAACTCCGCAAATGTGATTGGCACATCCTAATCACCTTAGGAATAATTTTCAATTTCATTTTCAAGGCTTGATTGCACCTTGAAAATTCCTAACAACCCACCTTTTGCCATGATTAGGTTAACTACCTATTCAAGTAAGGTTGGCACACCCTAACTCATCTAGCGTGATGAAATCACGCTCCTAGGAACCCAATACCTATTGGAGCTCATTGGGTTCACTAGGGATGACTTCCCTAGCAACCCTCCTAATGACCCTCCTAGGCTTTGAAGCCTTGGTCATTTGGGACTCATCAAGATCAACTCTAGGGGTGACTCCCCTTGTGACCTTGGTGATGGTCTTCCTAGCCCTAGATTTTGTTCCATAATCGAATGGAACATTGTGATAAGTGGGCTTGACCATTTGGGACTTAGGTTTGTGACCCAAACCTTTCTTGTCCTTGGACATTGGTTTTTGACTCTTAAACCCTAGAGATGACTTCTCCAAGTTCTTAAGAGCCTTTTCCAAAGTATCAAGTCTTGACCTCAAGACTTGATTCTCCTTTTCTAATACCTCAAGTTTTAATTTGTCATTGTTCCTTGAGGTACTCCTAGGCATATGTCGAGTAGTTTTGGGATTCCTACCTAGGTTTCCCTTAACCTTAGATGAGTTAATCCTAGGGTTGACATTTCTAGAGTTATCCTTATCTAGGTTAACATGTTTGGCTCCTAAGCATGTGTATCGATTTCTATAATTATCATGCTTATCATTATTGTCAATTGCAATCAAACTACTAGCATGCATCTTACTAGTATTGCAATAATGTGCCTTAGAGATTACCTTAGGGTTTGCCTTAGCTCCCCCTATCGATGTGCTCGGTCTCTTGTCCTTGTGAGATTGCCTCCCCCTCGGACATTGGCTCCGATAGTGTCCCCTTCGCTTGCATTGGAAGCACACCACGTGCTCCTTGCTCTTGCGTATCGGGACTCCGGCTTCCTTGATCTTTGGCGCCGGTGGAGTCTTTCTAACCCTCTTTGGACATTTACTCTTGTAATGTCCAAATTCCCTACACTCAAAGCATAATATATGCAATTTACTAGAACTTGAATTGCTTGAGTTACCTAGAGTAGAGGATGGATGAACGCTCTCTCCTTCATCCCTTCCGGAGGTAGAAGCTTCTTCTTCTTGCTCCGAACTTGAAGAAGAACTCTCCTCCTCTTCTTCTTTAGATGTTGAGTGGCCCTCAACTTCTAAATCCATTCCTCCATGAAGTGAACTCCTTGGCTCACTTGACTCCTCTTCATGGCTTGAAGTGGAGTTTCCCTCATGGAACTTAGCCAAGTTATTCCACAATTCCTTGGTATTGTTGTATCCACCTATCTTACATAGAATGTCATTAGGTAAAGAAAATTCAAAAATCTTCAATACCTCATCGTTGACTAGGGATTGGTGGACTTGTTCCTTGGTCCACTCCTTCTTCTCTAGGGTTTCTCCTTTCTTGTCCGTCGGAGGCTTGAAACCTAATTGGACACAACTCCAATTCTCAAGATTAGTCATAAGAAAATATTTCATTCTTACCTTCCAAAACGCGAAGTCGTCGCGATCGTAGAAGGGTGGAATGGTGATGTCTTCTCCGAGTTGATCCATCTCTGGCTTGTGCTCCCTCGGGTGTTAATCCGGCGAAGAGCGACCTCGCTCTGATACCACTTGTTAGGATCGATGATCGCGGCTAGAGAGAGGGGGTGTGAATAGCCGCCCCAAATCGCTCGTTTCTTTCTACAAATTAGAGTTAGCGCAGCGGAAATAAAACGAATAGAAACGAAAGCGGAAAGATCAAACCTCAAACTCGTCGATGTAATGAGGTTCGGAGATAAACTCCTATTCCTCGACGTGTCCGTAAGGTGGACGAAGCCTATCAATCCGTCGGTGGATGAGTCCCCGGAAAACCGGCTAATAAGAACTCCTTCTGGGTGGAGAAACCTCACCACAATATCTCTTGCAACAGCAAGAATGGAGTATAGAAATACAGCAAGAAATACAGACAATATGAATGTAAAACACCTTGCTTGCCTTCAACTGGTTTTCGTGCTGAAGAACTCACCGGAAGAACAACGCGGTGACCACCCGGAAGCTCACACACGAAACTTGAAACACAGAGCTCAAGTAAAGCTCAAATCACGGTCTCGTGAGGAAGAGTTCAGAGCAAGAAGAAGCGATTACAGAGGCCCTCGATCTCATTTATATGGCCTCCGATATCACGATAACTCGAACTCGCAAGCAAAAAGGCCGAATACGTAAATAGCCTAGCCTTTGAGTCACAACGCTAGGGCTCGGACCGAGGCTCACCACCGATCGGTCCAGAGCCTATGATGGTCATGGGGACCGATCATAGGGGCCCTAATCGATCGGTCCCCGCACCGATCACGCCTTCGAGCCGCTGCCTCCTCTCGATCGGCCTTAGATGGGTCTATCGAGATTAGATAACACATGAAGCTCATCAGGAGTTCTTGATCGTCACGGCCAGCATCGATCGGTATCAGACACCGATCGGTCCCATCGATCGAGCTTGGTTTTTCCCAATACCAAGTCCCAAGTCTCCCACACCAACATCCGGTCAACCTTGACTGTTGGTACATCATGCTTAGTGTCCGGTCACTCCTTGACCTGCTAAGACTCCCACCAAGTGTTCGGTCAATCCTTGACCCACTTGACTTTTCTCTTCGTGCAAGCATCCGGTCACCCTGACCTACTTGACCTTCTCAACACCGGATGTCCGATCACCCTGATCCATCCGGATTTTCCTCCCCTGCTTCACTCACGTGACTTCCCAACCCCTGGCTTCACTCACTGACTTTTCCACATCCGGTCCAGAGAACGAGCTACCGAGCCCTCTCCCACGAGTTCGAGAACGAGCTCGAGCCCTCTCCAATTCCATCCGGTCCAGAGAACGAGCTCCCGAGCCTCTCTGACCACGCCTCGAGAACGAGCTACCGAACCCACTCCGACTTCCATCCGATCCAGAGAACGAGCTCCCGAGTCCTCTCTGACCACAGTCCGGAGAACGAGCTACCGAGCCCTCTCCGACTTCCATTCGGTCCAGAGAACGAGCTCCCGAGCCCTCTCTGACCACAGTCCGGAGAACAAGCTACCGAGCCCTCTCCGACTTCCCATGTGCCAAGCTTCCATACTTGGACTTCTCCGTGCCAAGTCTCCATACTTGGACTTTTCCCGTGCCAAGCTCCCTGCTTGGACTTTTCACATGCCAAACCCCCTGCTTGGACTTTTCCGAGTCAGGTCAACTCACCTTGGGTCAACCAGGTCAACCTTGACCAAAGGTTGCACCCACAATCTCCCATCAAAATACAACTCTTTTGTTCTTGTCAAATATCAAAATACAACTCGAGTCAGGTCAACTCGAGTCGGGTCAACCAGGTCAACCTTGACCTAAGGTTGCACCAACATATGTAACCCAAGAAACGTCCTCCTTTTGCTCCGAACAGGCATTTCTGAGGATTCAGTTTGACTCCATATTTCTGCAGCGTTCGGAAAGTTTCCTCCATGTCTTTAAAGAGGTCGGCCGCTCGGATGGCGTCCACATATACTTCCAGATTTCGGCCGATCTGTTCCTTGAACACTTTGTTCATCAGACGCTGATATGTGGCTCCGGCATTCTTCAATCCGAACGGCATCACATTATAGCAATAGGTGACGTCGGCTGTTATGAAACTTACTTTTTCTTGATCTTCCCGGGCGAGCGGCACTTGATGATATCCCTGATGAGCGTCGAGCATGCATATCAATTTGCAGCCGGCCGTGGAGTCCACCAACTGATCGATCTGAGGCAAGGGATAAAAATCTTTCGGGAAAGCTTTGTTGAGATCCTGAAAATCAATGCATACCCTCCACTTGTTGCTCGGCTTGGAGACTAATACTACATTCGCCAGCCACCTTGACTGAACCTCGAAACCTCTAATTACCTCTATATCCGATGATGGCATTACGCTTTCGGCCAACAAATCCCTTTCTTTGCTTTATCGCCGGCGAGCGTCCGATGGACGTGGAGGCTCATCTCGTATACTTGGTGAAATCCGGCAGTGTGTGCCGAGAAGTCATGGTTTTTGGAGGCATTGGATCACCTCCTCTTTGACCGTGATCGGATGCGATGAACATCGTGGCCTCCGATCGGACGGGTGTATCGCACTTCTTCTTTTCTTCATAAATCAAAAAGGAAGGTTTTTCGGTTATAGCGTTCACCTCGATCCGTGGTGACTTCCCGGCCATTGTTTCTTCACTCGGACCATCTCGATGTAGCATCGCCGTGCTAGTTGATCTCCCGCACTTCTCCCACTTTGTCCTCGACGGAACTTGATCTTCTGGAAGGTGGAGGTGGGACGCGTCACATTCCGAGCCGGGATCGCGTTGATGACGCCGGTGTCGACCACGAAGTCCCGTCGCGTCCTCCCCTCCCGATGAGATAGCTAACGGTCGTCAATCTGCAATGACCCTCGATCTATTTGTGCTGATCGACGCGCCTTTTTGAAGATGATGTTGACCTGTGCTCCACCAATAAAAACCACGGTGAATAGTATAGTTGGCTATTACCGCTTTGATGAGCAAGCAGAGTACTTCAACTCCTTCCAAGTCCCCGGTGCAAAACTGATTTCGTCCACTCGCCTTCTTTCCAAATGACCGCATGGATGAGCTAGGACCGCCTTCCTTGCTCGGTTGGAATCTCCTGTCGGACCACCACTATGATGTTTATCTTGCCTCGAAGTATTTCTTTCTTCTTTCTTCGAGCTGACTGCCAGACCGTCTTAGACATCCGATTCTCCCGCCTGTGAGTGATGCCAGGAGTGTTGTCCTTCACTATAGTCCGATCGGCTTCGCTCTCTCCGCCTTCGCCGGATGAGGTCGTCCGCCATTTCGGGGAACAGGATGAGCAATAAAGGGAGACTTCCAATCCGGTCGGGTCCGGTGATATAAACAAAACATGGGCGCCCATTTCTTCTTGGGCGGCATACAGATCGCCTCGCCGTTCCTCGCATGTGGGTGAGAACGAATGCTTCGACGCCCTTGGTCCTCCTGGCGGATGCGGTGATCGACTCTGCTCGATAGGGCCCGCCCGGTTGGAGTTTTTCCCGGGAGCTTCCTTCCGTTGATGTATTCGCTGGCTCGACGACAAGATGTGATCGTAGTCTCGGGCGGCTTCCAGCGAGCGGAAGAAATCTCCACGAGGCCTTGAGTGAAGGCATTCATCATAGTCTCGGGTGGTGGGATATCCATGGCCACCTTGTTGAACCCGGCTCTGAGTGATTCTCGGCTTGTTTGATGGCGAACAAGCGAACACTCGCCTTCCCTGACTACCGCTTGCAAAATGATGGAGGAGCTGCCGAAGTCCTTGAAGCTTTGATGATGAGCCAACTCATCCGCTGAGCCGATCCGAGGGTGGAAAGAAAACTCCAATTTTACTCCATCGTGTATTGATGGAGCAGGTAGTTATCAAACTTACCTGATGATCATCCGGTCGGTTGTCCCATTGTACTCGGCCGATCGTCGGCACCGAGGAGTGCTGGCGCGAAGGGATCTCGTAGAATAACCTCGAAAATTGGCGATTGATCCGCCGTGTGGGTCCGCGCGTGCTGGGCTTTTTGTCTTCGCCCCGTCGCGGTAAGTTCACGGCTGGCATAAATATATAACGGTCTCCCCTTCGCTCAATGCTACCTGGTATACCTATTTTGCTCCACAAGTTTACCTCAACTCGATCAAAGTCGGAGTTCCTCCGTGGAGAGCGTCGCGTGTGTTGTCGTCCAGTCGTCCTATCGTTTCCATTTGCAGGCGTTCCACGACGGGCCAAATGATGTAATGATCGACCAGCGGAACGGTGGCAGCGGCTCCCCTCGCGCTGATGGATGGATCTTCGACTAATCGCACGATGCTCGCGCAACCTCAAAGTCGGGCCGGAAGGGTTCCTCGGCGGCGACCTCCGACGCTCCGTCGAGTAGCTCAAGAGAGAAAAGGGCTTAAACTCGTGGCCGCTCCCTTGAAGGGTGAGGGCTTTTATAGCGGCAGAGCGAGTGTACACATACCGAGGTGTACACGTGTCCATGGCCCATACCCGGCAAGCGGTGAGAGCTTACCGACCCATACTCGATCAAATCCGAACGTCTCGATGGACCAATGAATCTCTCAGATTTGAGTATGGCTTGCGAGCATACTCATCGCATCGACAAAGATGTCCCTTGTCCTTTCCCTCACTCCCGATCTGGCGTCCGGCCGGCCTACTTCAGTCGGTGATTTACTTGGGAGATTCTCAATCACGCGTCTAGGAGACTATTAACGGTATGCTACCTTATGACTTTGGACTTTCGCGGTCGGCTTTGCGATCTTTCCATCGACGGAACCGAACCTGACTTCCTCAGGCACCTTTAACCATTAGCCTGACACCGCGGTCGCTGGACCTCTCGGTTGACTCCATCGAACGGCTCGGGCCGCTGACGCCCCATCTCGGACGCCTCCTTCCACTCGACTTCCACGTGGCATTAACCTCACGACGACGGTCCCCGTTTACCACCGGATCACTTGCCTCCCTTCAAGTCTAGTCGAAGGATTATCCGACCACGGACTACGAATCATGCCTTTGGTTGGATTATTGTCTCGGGGAGGCGCGCTCGGGATCATTGCCTCGGATAATTGCCTCCCTGCCACCGATGTTGATGTTGTTTGTTGCTTGCAGCTCGGCTTCCAGATTCTCTCTCTCTTGCTCCACGAGCTGTGCTTTGCCTTGATTAGAGTCGAGTTCCTTCGTGAGAGCATCAGGGTCATCCGGCCCCGTCCATTGGGCTCCGTGCATTCGGCAGCCAAATGATCCCGTCCGAATCGTCAACCTACGGACGGGCGCACGTGGTGCTCCCACCGTGGATCTTGATCAATAATCGATGCTCCGATGCTCGGATCGACAAAGTCGCCGGAATGGGTTCCACCCTCACGCGCCAGTCGTGAAGCTCAAGAGAAAAAGTGGCTTCAAACTCAGCGTCTGCACTCCGGTGGGTGAGGGCCTTTATATAAAGCAGCGAAGCGAGTGTACACATACCGAGGTACGTGTCCATAGCCCATACCAGGGCTCGCTGAGCTTACGACCCATCTCATCTGCTACTGAGACATGTCATCGATGGACAGCGGAATCTCGTCATAAGATTTGAGTACATGAGCAGCATACTCGCTATCGGACAAAGATGTCCCTTGTCCTTTTCCTTACTCCCGATCTGGCATCCGGCCGGCTCCTCGAGTCCGGCGGACGTATTCGGTGATTTACCGGGAGATTCTCAATCACGCGTTGTGGAGACTATTAACAGATGCTACCTTATGACTTTGGCCGGGTCTTGCCGCTCGGCTTCGATCTTTTCATCGGAGGCTGGCACCTTTAACCATTAGCTAGACACCGGGCGGTCGGTCCCAGCCCTCTCTGGACGTTGACTCCATCGAACGGTCAGTCGGCCGTTCGGACCTCCCATCTCCGGACGGGCCTCCTTCCACTCTGACTTCCACGTGGCATTGACCTCACCGGGCGGGGTCCCCTGTTCTTACCACCGGATCAATTATCATGAAAAAATAGTTTTCTATGAAAATAACTTTCATTTTTAAATCTTGATACAAAGTTCGAAAGACTTTGAAATAACTCAAGGTTAATCCATCTTGTATCAACTTGCTCAATGATGAATGCTATCACTAGAAAAGCTTCATCAAGGTTTTTCAAATCAATTTTGAAATGATCTTAAAACATTCAATTTAGGACCACAATCTTAGGGCTAAATGTACATGACTTGTACGCAAGTTTTCCCTATGATCCTCAATTTCGAATTAGGCTCATCTAGGTACAAGAACTATGCACCTTGATCCTAACTCATCATCCTAATATCTCACACACATCTAAGGTGTATCAAACACATCCAAGTCAATTTTGATGTGAGATATGGGTTTAGGTCATCTTAAGCTAAGTTCTCATGCATTTTCTAAACAACAATTAGATCTCTATATCAAATTATGTTTTTATCCTTAAATCAATTTAATTGATCATAAATGCAAGAGATGATGACATGGCATAAAATAATATCATAAGTGGAAATAAGTGCCAATGTCATGATGTCATGGCATAAAGTATGAAACTTAAATAAGGCATGACATATAACTAACCTAAGTATTATAATGACATTTTAAATGATAATAAGTTAAATATGATGTCATGACATGGCATATGACAAACAATGTATGGCAAATAACATATAAAGGTATAGAAAATACCTAATTCTAGCCTTAGTTGTCATTTTTGATAATTTTGATCATTTTACCATAAATTCTATATTCCTAAATGTAATAGACCTAAAATCATATACTAAAGATTTTTAGATCACTATGTGCCAATTAGATTGACCCTAGAAAACTCCTCAAATGTGGTTGGCACATCCTAATCACCTTAGGAATAATTTTTAATTTCATTTTCAAGGCTTGATTACACCTTGAAAATTCCTAAAATGCCACCTTTTGCCATGAGTAGGTTAACTACCTATCCAATTAAGGTTGGCACACCCTAAACCATCTAGCGTGAAGGAATCACGCTCCTAGGAACCCATTACCTATTTGAGCTCATTGGGTTCACTAAATACTCACTAGGGATGACTTCCCTAGCAACCCTCCTAATGACCCTCCTAGGCTTTAAAGCCTTGGTCATTCGGGACTCATCAAGATCAACTCTAGGGGTGACTCCCCTTGTGACCTTGGTGATAGTCTTCCTAGCCCTAGGTCTTGTTCCATAATCGAATGGAACATTATGATAAGCGGGCTTGACCACTTGAGACTTAAGTTTGTGACCCAAACCTCTCATGTCCTTGGGCTTTGATTTTTGACCCTTAGACCCTAGAGTTGACTTCTCCAAATTCTTAAGAGCCTTTTCTAAGGTGTCAAATCTTGACCTCAAGACTTGATTTTCCTTCTTTAATACCTCAAGCTTTAATTTTCCATTTTTCTTTGAGGTATTCTTAGGCATATGTCTAGTTGTTTTGGGATTCCTATCTAGGTTTTCCTTAACCTTAGATGAGTTAACTCTAGAGTTGGCATTTCTAGCATTGTCCTTATCTAGGCTAACATGTTTGGCACCTAAGCACATGTATCGGTTTCTATGGTTCTCATGCTTATCATTATTGACAATTGCAATAAAACTACTAGCATGTGTCTTATTAGAATTGCAAGAATGTGCCTTAAAGGATACCTTAGGGTTTGCCTTAGCTCCCTCCATAGATGTGCTTGGTCTCTTGTCCTTGTGAGGTTGCCTCCCCCTTGGACATTGACTCCTATAATGTTTGCTTGCATTGGAAGCACACCACGTGCTCCTTGCCCTTGCGTATCGGGACTCCGGCTTCCTTGACTTTTGGTGCCGGTGGAGTCTTCCTAATCCTCTTTGGACATTTACTTTTGTAATGCCCATATTCCCTACACTCAAATCACATTATATGTAATTTACTTGAAATTAAGTTGCTTGAGTTACCTAGGGTTGAGGATGGATATAAGCTCTCTCCTTCATCCCTTCCAGAGGTAGAAGCTTCTTCTTCTTGCTCCAGTCTTGAAGAAGAACTCTCCTCCTTTTCTTCCTTAGATGTTGAGTAGCCCTCAACTTCTAATTCCATACATCCATGATGTGAGCTACTTGGCTCACTTGACTCCTCTTCATGACTTGAATTGGAGCTCTCCTCATGGAACTTAGCCAAGTTATTCCATAACTCCTTGGCATTGTTGTATCTACCTATCTTACACAAGATATCATTAGGTAATGAAAATTCAAAGATTTTCGTTACCTCGTCGTTGATTATGGATTGGTGGATTTGTTCCTTCGTCCACTTCTTTTTCTCGAGAGGTTCTCCTTCTTTATCCACCGGAGGAATAAAACCTACTTGTACACAATTCCAATTTACTAGGTTAGTCATAAGAAAATACTTCATTCTTACCTTCCAAAACGCGAAGTCGTCGTGATCGTAGAAGGGTGGAATCGTGACGTCTTCTCCAAGTTGATCCATTCTCTAGCTCGTGCTCCCTCGGGTGTTAATCCGACGAAGAGTAACCTGGCTCTGATACCACTTGTTAGGACCTTCGGATAGCGGCTAGAGAGGGGGTGAATAGCGCACGTTTCTTCCTACATTTTGAGTTAGCGGAGCGGAAATAAAAGATAGAAACGAAATAGGAGAATATCAAACCTCAAATGCAACGATATAACGAGGTTCGGAGATGATACTCCTACTCCTTGGTGTTGGTGCAACCTTAGGTCAAGGTTGACCTGGTTGACCCGACTCGAGTTGACTTGACTCGAGTTGTATTTTGATGTTTGACTTGGGAAGATTGTTGATGCAACCTTAGGTCAAGATTGACCTAGTTGAGTTGCATGTTGATGTTTGACTCTTGTGAGAGAGTTCTATTCTTGATATGGGACAAGAATAGATGTTTGGGAGATTATTGGTGCAACCGTAGGTCAAGGACCCGCGATTAAAAAGTCCAAGTATGGAGACTCTATCTAAAGTCCAAGCAGGAGAGCTTGGCACTAGAAAAGTCCAAGTATGGAGACTTGGCAGGAAAAGTCCAAGTATGGAGACTTGCATGGAAAGTCCAAGCAGGAGCTTGCACGAGGGAAAGTCCTAACTGGATGTTAGTAACTGGAAAGTCCCGTGAGTGAGAAGGGAAAGTCCTAATCGGATGTTAGGCAATGGAAAGTCCCGTGAGTGAAGCCAGTGGGGAAAGTCCTAACTGGATGTTAGGCATTGGAAAGTCGTGAAACCAGCAAGGGAAAATCCAGATGGATCTGATGATGACTTACGTGTTGGAAAGTCCAAGTAGGTCAAGAGAGTGATCGGATACTTGGCACGAGGAAAATCCAGATGGATCAGGGATCGACGTGTGTGTGGAAAAGTCTGGCGGGTCAGCGATTGATTGACCACACTTAGCGGAGTGCTAGCAGTGTCAAGGTGACCGGATGCTAGGTATGATATACCAGTCGGTTGACCGGATGTTGTGGAAGCCTTAGGTTTAGGTCGAAGTTTGATCCGGTCGTCCGACCGATCCAAAGGATATCAAGTGGTTTCGATCGGGTGACCGACCAGATCCGTCGTCGAGCCGAACGCATCGGGAGCGGAGAGTTCGATCCCCGATCAGTATGCCCGACGGCCCCACATCAAGAGACGAAAAGCGCACTCGTCTGTGAGAGAGCTGAGAGATGGACTGGGACCGATCAGACAGAGCCCGATCGGGGACGCATCATCGACCGTGAGGTACGCATGTACGCATGGTTCGGACGGCCCGGGATCGCCGATCCGCGATCCATAGGCCGCGATCGTCACACCGATCGAGCTCCGATGACACCGATCGGTCCGCCAGATCATCAGGTTCTAGCCGCCGCATTGCAATGGCTAGTTCACTGCCTTCTTCGCAGTATAAAAGGATCGAGGCATCTTCTCGCGCGTCTTCTTCTTCTTCCTGCCAATTGCTAAGTCTTTGTGAGCTTTCGAGCCCAAAGCTTCACGTGAGCTTCCCGACCGGAACAAATTTTCGAAGTCCTGCTTCATCCTCATCAACGAGAAAGCAAGATTGGTAGAGTGTGTGTATGTATTCTTACTTCTTGCTTACTTGTTTGTCAGATTGTAAGTTAGGTTTCTCCACCCACAAGGAGTATATTGTATAGCTCTTCTCCGGGGACTCATCCACCGACGGATTGACGGATGGATGACTCCACCTTACTTGACACGCCGGAGAGTAGGAGCCCTAATCTCCAACCTCGCTACATCCTCGTGTTAAGGTTTGTTTTCTTCTCTTCTTCGCTCAATAAGTAGGAAGAAACGCGAGAGATTTGGGTATTCACACCCACCCTCTAGCCGCAGACAAAGGATCCCAACATGGCGTGTCGTCAGGTGACTTAATCCTATCAATCCGCTTGGATGAGACCTGAAAACCGCTAATAAAACTCCTAACTAATAAAACCTTTGGTAGAATGCTAACTCTTCAGACAAAATCAACACAGAAGAATCCAAGAACAATATGAATGTAAAACACTAGTTTGTTTGCCTTCTTGTCGGTGATGAAGCAAAGAACTCACGAATGAATGCCACAGAAAGCCGATTGAGTCCAAATGAGAAGCTCACACGAAGCTTCAGCGGGAGAAACAAAGCTCGATCACAGAGCAAGAAGAGTAGCCTCCCGAGTGGCCTTCTTATACGAACCGCCAAGAAGACAAAGAAGGAATCAGCGCTGTAAGCCAGTTGATCATCGAGAGACCCATCCCCGGGACGCGGGTATGGATCGACGGCGTCGGTCCGATCAAACCTCCCGGACGGTCCTCAGTCTCAGATCGATCCGACCGAGTTGGTTATCCGATCGATCGTGGATCGATCCCCATAGACTGATCGGATCGTCCACGCACCGATCAACCCATAGGTAATCATATCGCTTTCTTCATCGTCACCGCATCGATCGATAACCCATGAAGACTCTTATCAGGTGGGTTACGAGATCGACGAGATATCAGCACCGATCGATCGATCCGTCGAGCATCGATCCAAATGCGATTCGCGCTTGAGCGATTGAGCTTCCTGCCCAGATCCAACTCTCAGCCTTGATTTTAGAGCCACCCTACACTCCCGACCTCCGAGGTCCGGCCAGAACAAGCTACCGAGCCCTCTCTCCTAGTCCTCAGGTCTCAGAACCAGCCATCCAGAGCCTCTCGACCTAGTCCGGAGAACGAGCCGAGCTCTCCAACTTCCGAAACGAGCCGAGCCCCCTCGACCTAGTCCGGAGAACACGCCGAGCCCTCCGACTTCCGGACGAAGGCCCTCTCTCCTCACTCCATCCGCCGAACGAGCAACCGAGCCCTCTCACCTAGTCCGGAGAACGAGCCACGAGCCCCTCCCATGCCAATCTTCCATACTTGACTTTTCCCCTGCCAAGCTCCCTCGCTTGACTTTTCCGCAAGTCTCCATACTTGACTTTTCCCAAGCCCCGCTTGACTTTTCCGCAAGCCCCGCTTGACTTTCCGGCAAGTCTCCATACTTGGACTTCTCCCGTGCCAAGCTCCCTGCTTGGACTTTTCCGTGCCAAGTCTCCATACTTGGACTTTTCCCGAATCAGGTCAACTCAAGTCGTGTCAACCAGATCAACCTTGACCAAAGGTTGCACCCACAATCCCCCAACTTCTCTATTCTTGTCAAACATCAAAATACAACTTCTCTATTCTTGTCAAACATCAAAATATACCTCGAGTCAGGTCAACTCGAGTCGGGTCACCCAGATCAACCTTGACCTAATGTTGCACCAACAGTGAGCATGCTTCAAAGGTATAACTCTATCAGGTTTTTAGATCTAACTTAGTATAATATTATGTTCCCTTCGTATGAATCTTCTGGAGGAAATAGGTTTTTCCATTGCGCATTTGCGTGTTTAGCAACCTATTTCCCTACAGTGGTATCAGAGTCACTTGCGAAAGGATATGCTAAGTTGTTAGTAATTTTTATATATGATATAGAAATTACATGCTAGAGTTTTCTATGATTGGCAAAATTGTGAGTTTTGACCACACAAGAGTCTCGACTAGATCAAGAGTCTCGGCCAGACTGTGAGTTTTAGGCCAGATTCTGAGTCTCGGCCAAATCCTGAGTCTTGACCCAAGTGGGTGTTTTTTTGGGAACAAAACGAAGTTGGTATGTGACCAACAAGGTCTCGACCATAGATGTTTTGTTTGGAATGAAACATAGTTGGTATTGCGGGTTGTAGGGTCTCGGATAAGGCAGCAACTCATAAACGAGTATGCAGAATAATTTTTGTTTCGGGGGCGCTGCCCCCTAACCCCCGCAAGGGGCGCTACCAGCAGTTGAGTCCACCATTTGGTCGATCCTAGGAAGCGGATAACAGTCTTTAGGGTTGGCGCGATTGAGATCCCGGAAATCAATGCAAACTCTCCACTTATTGTTAGGCTTGGCTACAAGGACTATGTTAGAGAGCCAGGACGAGAACTGTACTTCTCTAATGTGACCAGCCTTCCTGAGCTGGTCTACCTCAGTTCGGATGATCTTATTTTGCTCGGCCGAGAAATTCCTCTTCTTCTGCTTGATCGGCCGGGAACTAGGTAGGAGGTATAGTTTATGCTCCGCTACCTCCGGTCTGACCCCCCGGTAACTCCTCAAGGGACCAAGCAAAGATATCTCTATTACGCGTCAAACACTGGATTAGGTCCGCTTTGACTTCCATGGGCAAATCACTTGATTGCGAGTAAGGCTCTCTGGATAGAGCTAGACTTCCTCCCAAGAGATGGGCTCTTCTGTTGATCCCGTCCGAAGTCAATCACGGTCAAGCTGGCGACGGTGGCGCCCGAGTTGTCGACGAGATCTCGGCACGAAACCCTTCGACTCTATAAGAAGTCGGCCGGAAGGGTTCCCTGACGACTCTCCGGCCGCCACAAGGTAAACCAAGAAATGGCTCACAACTTCAAAAATGGTCCTCGTGAAGTGCGAGGCTCCATATAGAGTCGGAAGGAGCTCCCAGACCCGATATTGTCCTCCCCCATACCTTAGTAAGGGCTTGTCGAAAGCTTACCCGACACCATACCGCTACACCAAGCACGCTTGATTGAAGCGGAACCCTTGTCGTAGGTTTGACTATGGCCCGGTCATAGAGCATGCCCGCCAAGATGTTCCTTGTCCTTTCTCTTACTCCATGCCGGGCGTCTACCAAGACTCACCTCACGTCCCCGGTCCTATGTAATCGTCCATTTGGGAAATTCCAATGTGCTCGTGGAGACTTTACAAGATGCTACTTTATGCCTTCCGAACGAGCTATCCGCCGGCCATATGCCTGCTCAACCCAAGCGCCTAATCCCTAGTCCCGCGCGTCGCCTATGGTTCAGCTGGGACTGGGACCGGGCTACCCTTCTCCTTGGACGTCTGCATTTTGAATTTGACGCGGCGTGACCTCGGGGGTCCTGCCTACCTCCGGATCACTTGTCTCCTTCAAGTCTAGTCAAGGAGACGATTAGTCCGATCGATCGACCATTAGTTTGGCCACCAACTACCATCCGCTTCGGCATAAAGGTAGCCAAAACGCCTACCACTACCACATTACTCAGATTTCTTCAAGTTTTCACCAATCTATCATTAAGGTCCAAAGACGCCCATTAAATGCGCGCTGATGCGCCATCGCATTGGCGGGGCGGTGCTTGATGGGATCGGCGTTCGAAATGAACGGCTGCCAGCGTGTTCGATTCTCGTGACCTAGATCCAACGGTGGAGGCGCTCGGGCCCGCCCTATAAAGCTCCGCTTTCTCCCTTCGACCTCTGCTCCCTTGTGCCTCCCTAGCTACTCCAGCCCACCTTCATCGATCACCTCTCTGTTTCGCGATCTCCTGCTCTTTCTTCGATCCTCCTCTTCACTGCAAGGTTCTCCTCTTTCTCCCTTGGTTTCATCTTTGCACTTCTTCTCCTGTTTTCATCTCTCTGCTTGTTTATCGTCTCTTTATCGCCTTTTTGATTTCGTCCGCACAATGGCCCAATCTTCTCAATCCCAAGACCAAACCTCGCGGCCCATGGTACTATAGAGTTAGCGCTGGACGACGCCAGACCTTTCCTTGACATACTTTTGAGATCCCTCCAACCTTGAAATCATCCCAACCCCTTCTACACAAACGCCCGCGTGAGTGTTTTGTGTTTTCCGCGACTACCATGGCGGCCCCATGATTCATCTCTTTGTAGAAGTTTGCAACTTTTTCGCATTCCGCCTAAGCCTAGTCCCCAATACTTTCCGCTTTTATGCGTGTAGCCTCTTCAAAATCCATACATTCTCTCTCCGGGAGGTCTTCTATTACTTATATTACCCAAGCAATCCGAGCACCTCATGTTCCAAGCTCGGCCCTTGGTCTTCTTCAATAAACTACCTTCCTAATAAGCATTGGAAGGAATTCTACTTCTACATTCACCTTCCAAGCCTACCTTCCGAACCCAAGCGGTGTGTGGCCTTCCTCTCACCCGAGCTCAAAAAGTTCAAGACCCGACCGATTATCTCCACGCCGCCAACATGCTGGGTCGGTTGTTTGACATCAACAAGTTCTTTCAGGGTCATGTACATATTCGCTTGAGTCCGATCGTAACCCCTCCCGAGCAATTTCGAAGAATATTACTTGGTCATTTGCCTTGCTAACCGATTTTCTTCTTGCAAGGAATATTATCATGGAGTCGGGATGGCGGCATTCTCAAGAAGAAAGCGCCGAGCGCTCGGCCGCCGCAGAAATGGAGACGCCGATCCGGCCGTCGGCTCTAATGAAGAGAGCGGGACAAATCGGCCCTCCTCAGGCTCTCTCCAGCAGGTGGAGCAACTGTTAGCCAAGAGCCTCGCCGGGAGGAAGGCTCGGAAGAAGAGCGACCTCTCCAACAAAGAGGTGCCGTGGAGACTCCCGATCAGCCACGCCGGCCGTTCAGCCATCCGCGAGCCACCGTGCCGCGCTCAAAGGACCCGTGAGGTCGAGGCTATTTCGTCGACCGACCCCGCCTCAACCGACGCGACCTCTTGAGGTCCCGTTCAAGATCCTTCCGCCCGCCCCCCAACGAGTCCAATGCTCAACCATCTTATCCTGTGGCAGGATCCTTCTCCCAAGCCATCTTCTCGTCAAACAACTCCTCGGCCTACCCAACCATCCGGTCTCCCTTCATCTCCCGGTGGAATTAATGCTGCCGATCGCCAACAACGCCCGAGCACTGACACATGAAAGGGCCCTAGTCGGCGGCTCCGTCCCATCCCCTCAAGTTCCGCCATCAGCCATGCATGCAACGCCACTGGGTAAGTTTATTTCATAGTCCGTTACGATTATTTTCGATCGGCTTCTAACACCTCGTGATGTAGATGGGTGGAGGAGACTGCGCCTGCCGCTGCGTGGTGGTCGCAGACAATGAGACAATCAAAGTCGTCAAGGTCCGTCACTCTCAAGGCCCTTTATATGCCGAAGAAAGAGCTTAAATGGCTCAGATTTACCAATGGCCGAGAAGAGACAGTGACAAACCGAGCTGCAGTCCGAAGCTCGAGCGTGAAAAATCCGGATCAGAGGGTGGCTGCCGAGCGGGAAGAACATCTCCGACCTAGAGAAAAGAATGTGGAGGCCGGCCCAGGCAGAGAGTAAAGGAGCGGAGCCGATGGTGAGAAAGCGGCCGCCTCGCGACGCTAGCCATAGACAGACGATAAAACTCTCGGAGTCCTCGTCACGTCCCAATTGGCCTTCCAAGAATACCAAGAGAGCCGGTACGCCGATCGGATGTAATATATCCGTCAGCAATTTCTGAGAAAGTTTGTGGCGGATGTATCACGATTTGACCTTGCCATGGCCACCACATACTTGAAGTCCAAGGGCTTCCCGTCCGCCGGCATCCTACCACAGTGGCGCCTCCGACAACATCCGTATGACCTCTATGATTACCTAGAGTAGAAGTTTTACATGTAATTTGGCCGGCGCAAAGACACTCCTCTTTTGTAATTTGGCCACTCGGCCAGTCTTTTTTAATATGTTATCCTTTCGCTTGTTTTGTCCTTTTGCTAGTTAATATGTGTGTTGTCCGCTCGTCTCTTATCACACCTCTCGTGCTCGAAAGGTATTTTTACTGTAAAATACCGAAAAAATGACAAATAATGATAACGGAATTTTTCGAAATTTTTAGAAATTTTTCGGGAATTTTTCAGAGCTCGTATGGACGAGTTTACGGGGATAAATATTGGACCCCAAGAGAGAGAGCCTGTTTGAGTTACCCTATTTTAATGAGAAAATGTTTGATTTTCTTTAAATATTTCATTTCTTATTTATTTTTTTGCTTTTCTTATTCTTTACTCTTCTTCCTCAAAACCAAAAATTTCGTTTAATTCCCATTTCCCAAAACACGCTTGCTTCTTCTCCTTCTTCCTCTCCAGCGTGGCAGCCGCTTGCACTCGACTAGCATTCATCCTTCATTGCCGGCCGCCACCTCTGACTCGTGCCCTTGCTAGTCACCGGCGCCTGTTGCCCCTCGCCGTGGAGATCCAACTATCACTGCTCCTCACTGTGCCCTAGTTCTTCCTCTGCGCGCCATTGCCGATCGCCTCCTCTTGGCCTTGACCACGCCAGCGTGAGACTCTTCATCATCGGCACAGCCACAGCAGGCTCCACCTTTCCGAGCCCTAGCACCGACCTTCACCACGACTTGATATTGACCTGTGGTGGCTGTGATTTTGCTGGCAGCCAGATCAAGCATAGCCTAAAATCCTAATTCAGTGGGCTCGTCGATTTGCCGTGAGCCATCGCCGGAAAGGGTTAGGTATTGTTAGATCAGGTACAACTTTAAATTGATCGGAGTTCTGGGTGATTGATCTATACTTAGCTGGCTGTTAATTTTAGTTTGATTTAGAATATAGGAACTATATTTGGAGAATTTTAGTTGGATGACAGCAGCTCCATTTGGTTTCGGCTACCCTTTCCGACAGCAATTAATGAAGGGCTACGTGTAGAGATTGAGGTGAGTTTTATTTAGCTTTCGGGTTGATGTAGAGTGATGACATTCAGTAGTTAATTGTTCTGATTTGATTGAGGAGTTAGATGTTCCAAATTAAGATTTATAATTGGATTTGGATTTAGGTTAGCTTCTCGGAGATTGGATTTAGCTAATTAATTTATATGTAATTAGCTAAATCGGTATACCATGTAATACAGGACTTTGACGCGAGACGAGCATCTTGACATCGGATTGGACCGGATACGATCCTCTTATCGGAGGCGGGTACCTCTTGACTTATCTTTTATGATATTGTCATTGGATATGCATAGTATTTTATAACTACCAGCAATGAACATGTTTGTCTTTGGTATGTCACTGTTTGATATCCATAGCAGGTTAGATTTGTCGCCTGTGAAGTATCTGTACTTATATCTCGTGATTTGTTACCATGAGTATCTTGTTGCCATGAGTACTTTATTACCATGAGTATCTTAGTTTCTAGAATAAGTGACATACCATGTTTTACTGAGGTTAGGACTAGGTTCTGGACTTTTGGTTTCAGTCATGTGTATCGAGATTGTCTGATACTTAGGTTTTATGCCATGACTGGCTTGTGTACCTCTATTTGTATATCATATATGATTCGTGTACCTAGACCTTGATTCTTGATATGTGCATATTGTTGGTACATATGTTATGGAAGGAGATATGTTTAGGATCTAGGTTGCTATACCATAGAGGACCTGTATGCCCTAGATCCGTGGATTGACCTACTGATACTGTGGTACCCATATTATGTATATATGGATTTTTCTATGCTGATCAAGATATTCCATACTTATTATGTTCAGGACATAGGTTTTTGATATTCTAACGCCTTGTACTATAGATTTTGGTATGTGACCATCGCTTTTACTGTACCCATTTTGTATATATGGATATGGTTATGTTGATCAGTTTTTGTTATGCATAGTGACATGCATCATGATTGCATCTTGTGATTGTTTATCGGCTCCACTATGGTTGAGCCCATCGCCATGTTTGCACACACCCCCACTCATGGTTTAGTGGTATATCAGTGTGTGGCGGTTTCTCATTGCTCTGCTGGTCATATGACCCGTATGGGTAGGGCCGCCCGCCATATTAGCTCACTGGCATTTAGTGTAGCGTATGACGGTGGACTCTTTGGCCTTCTTGGTCGTGTGACTCAGTGGTAGCCTGGGCAGATACCTCCCGTCATCGTGTACCGGGAGTTAAGAGCATTGAGCTCCCCATCTATGATTTGGGGTCACAGTGAGTACTCGGACATCCCATCCACTCGGTCACCATCGGCGGTGAGGCTGACGAGTGCACGGTTGTCATAGCCCTACCCACTCGGTCTCGCCATTTGTGTGTGAGAGGATCGCGCGTCGGTGACCAGACGCATCATTAGCATCATATGCATTGATGTATTTATATTATTGTGATTGTGTGTTTGCTTGTGATTTTGGTTGGATGCATACCTTTGACCTTCATGATTATTGACACTTTCGGTTTGACGACCCTTTGTCTGGATAGGAGTTCCTGGTGAGTACAACTTCTCCCATTTTCAGTTTGCATATTCCTATATATGATTAGGAAGTCGTATTCCATGTTTGTTGCTGTTAGATATATCTTACTACTCATGTCCATTGGTATTCGAGTTGTTGAACTCACCCCGTTGACACTATCTTTTCGGTACTAGGTTATTTATGGTGTTGCTTGGAGCATCCTGTCTGCTGGTCCCCACGTTATATCGAAGACTTATCGGTTTCACGTATGTTTTGTTTGTTTTATGTATCGGTTTGTTTAGCTCAGACTCTGGTTTTATTTTGGAGTGTTGATGTTGTTATGTGGTATTTTGTATTTGTTGTTGGTTGTAAATGGCTATGCTTTGTGCTTTAGTTAGTATTGTGTCTTCGCGTTGTGTTGGTTTTGTTCCAAGTAGGTGTGGGTGATGATATATATATATCGTTTGTGTATATTCAGTACCGTGGCTGATGTATATTATGTAGAAATGATCTGATTGTCACCGTGCAGGAAGTCTAAATTTCTTGCATAGACTCCTCTCGTGACATTTACTTAATCGTAACATCGCGGGGAGATATATTCGCCAGTAAGAGGTTATTCACGGATATTGATGAAGTACCTTTGGATACTAGAGCGAGTGGAGCATAGGTGGTCAAACGATATTGACAACGAGAACAAGTCCTCTTGATCGCCTTCTTCCGCCGGAGGTTTATAGACACCTCGCCCTCGATTTTAACGCCTGAGCTCGACGCCGGTTTCCGCTCGGAGGGTTTAGACGCCACTGCCTCGCGCTTGAGGTCGACGGTCTTCCACCTGGAGGGTTTATAGACGCCTGCGTCTCGATTTTAACGTCGGCTACTCGACGGCTCTTCTCCGAGGTTTATAGGCGGTTTATGCCGGCCTCGATTTTAACGCGTGGCGGTCTTCCGCCTGAGGGTTTATGCAGCGTCTCGATTTTTAACGTCCGAGCTCGACGGCCTTCCACCGGAGGGTTTCGATTAACGCCGGAGCTCGACGGCTTCTGCGCTCAACGCCTCTTCCGGAGGGTTTATAGATCGGCTCTCGATTTTTAACGCCTGAGCTCAACGGTCTCGCTCGAGGGTTTGTAGACGGGCTAGTCTCGATTTTTAACGCTGGAGCTCGACGCGGTCTTCCGCTCGAGGGTTTATAGCAGCTCCTCTCTCGATTTTAACGTTGGAGCTCGACGGCCTTCGCTGGAGGCTTTGCCTTTCTCGCTGCCTCATCTTGGTACTTCATCGAAGAAGATCCTCGATCACGATTAACCATCGCGGCTTCAGGAGTGCGGAATAGGCCGAATGGAATGGGGTCTTCGCCGTGTCTTCATACAGATATCTGCTGGGCGTCAATACTCGTGCCTTTTTTTGTTCTACAAGCTTAGCGGCTCTTGTCTCGATCAAGCGTCGAGCCCTCTCTGAGAGCATCACCGTCGAAAAGTCAGCCCGGTCCATTGCTTCCGATCGGATTCGGGAGGCGTTACGGCGGTGCCAAATTGATCCTGTCCGAAAAAGGCGAATCAACTGACTCAGGCGTGGCGCTCTCCGAGTTGCTGACGTAGATCTCAGACCGGTCGTACGAACCTTCGGCGAACCTATAAGGAAGTCGGGCCGGGAAGGGGTTCCCGGCGACGACTCTCCGACGCTCAAGTCAGATAAGCAGACAACCAAGAAATGGCTCACAATCTCAGAAAAAACGCGTCCCTCTAGTGAAGTGCGAGGCTCATTATATAGAGCTGGGAAGGAGCTCCTACACACAGGCCGAGGCGAATACGTGTCCCCAGCCCATACCTCAGTAAGGGCTTGTCAGAAAGCTTACCCGACACCATACTGCTACAGTCCAAGCACGTCTTTGATGGGATAGCGGAACCCCTTGTCGTAAGGTTTGGAGTATGGCCTGGTCATAGAGCATGCCCGCTGTCAGAAGATGTTCCTTGTCATTTTCTCTCCTTACTCCATGCTGGGCGTCTGGTCGGCCGGCACTCACCTCACGTCCGGCCGGTCCTATGTACTGGTCCACTTGGGAAATTCCAATGTGCTCTGTGGAGACTTTGCAGTATGCTACTTTGGCCGAAGGCTATCCGCTCGCCCATATGCCTCTGTTCAACCCAAGCGTCGGAATCCCTAGTCCCGTTGGGTCGTCTATGGTTCATCTGGGACCCCGTTTAGCCGACCAGGCTACCCTTCTCCGGTCGGACGTCTGGTATTTTGACCCCCACGTGGCGTTGACTCCCCCGAAAGGGGGTCCCCCGTTCTTACCTTCGGATCAGTTGTAGAAAGAGATTCTTCTTGGATGGCATGGACACCCCCATCCTGGGTCCTTTGCGCTTTGCGGGCCTCCGCCTTAACCATATCTATATAGCACCTGTGAGAGACTAGCTGCTCCCCTTTGACTTCCCCTACCTAGTCTCCCACTGGGAATTTGATCTTCTGAGGAAAAGTGGAGATTGCCGCCTGAAACTCATGCAGGCCAGCCTGCCCAGGATGACATTGTACGAAGAGGGTGAATCCACCACTATGAAGGTGCTCCTCCTTGTTCGCACCAGGGGCTCACTACCCAGGGATATGGCCAGCTTGATCTGTCCCATAGGCTTTACTTCGTTGCCGGAAGTGGCCACTAGCTGAAGCTCACTAGCGTCAATCTGCATACCTTCAAACGCAGTCTTAAACAGCACGTTGATAGAGCTTCTGGTATCAACAAAAACCCTGACTACGCGACTGTTGGCTATAACGGCCTTGATGATGAGGGCATCATCATGGGGAAGCTCTAATCCTTCCAGATCTTGCGGTCCAAAGCTTATTATGGGGCCAACAGCTTGCTCCTGGCTGCATCCTATAGTATGAATCTTCAGACGACGCTCATGAGATTTTCGTTCCCGGCCGGAATCTCAATCTGTAGGTCCTCCAAAGATCATGCCTATCTCTCGGATGGCCATATTGCCTATATTTTCCTCCTCCCGGGCTTCCCCTTGCTCCTGGCCATGAACGTGTTGCTGAATACCTGGCCCCGCCTAGTCTGGTCTTCTGCCTGCCTGACCTGCTGCAATACGGCGACCGTCTACCAACCTCTACACTTGAGGGGAAAGCTCTGGTGGCAGTAGACCCAATACGGCTGCGCGTCGAGAATCGCAGGCGAAGTGGAAACAGTCGTTAGTAGCATGCGTGTGGGACTGATGGTAAGTGCAGCAATGTGGATCCTACGGACCAGGCCTTGGTGCTTGGACAGTGCCCACACGTTGGGATGGCCGAGCATCCTGACCGGGCAGGAAGGGAGGTCGGGTTTCCTGGGCGCGGGAAAGAGGTTGGGTTGGTGGTTGGGGTGTCCTTTCTGGCTTGTTGATGGAAGCAGGAGCTCTATCTGCTTTCCATCGCACTGCCTATGCCTCTTCCATGTTGATATAACTGGCAGCCCTTACCAACATTTTGTCGAAGTTCTTCACGGGGTCTCAGATGAGATCTCGGAAGAACTCTCCTTCTACCAATCTGTGGGAGAAGGCACTCATTAATATATCCGAAGTAGCGGACGGGACATCTTGAGCCACTTGGTTAAAGCGTTTAATATAGCTCCTCAAAGGTTCGACGAACCCCTGCTTGAGGGCGTAAAGGCAATGGTCTGTCTTTTGATATTTCCTGCTACTAGCGAAGTGGCGCATGAAAGCGGTCTTGAAGTCCTGGAAGCAGGTGATGGACTCGTGTGGCAATCCATCGAACCATTTTTGTGCTGAGCCAGACAAAGTGTTCAGGAACACCCGGCACTTGACGACATCACTGTATTGATGTAATAGTGCAGCATTCCTAAATTTGCAGAGATGATCTTCCGGGTCCTTGCTACCGTAATATCCTCCGATACCAGTGGGCTTGCACCCTTTGGGCAGCTTCTCCTCTAATACCCTAGGCGAGAAGGGCACTTGTTCTTCAGGTTTCACTCGGAGCTCTTCCCTGAGGACTATAGCTTTCCCTTTCTTCGAGTCCCCAGACCGAGAACTTTCCGCCATAAACACCCGTGGTTGCTCTTTCTTGTTGTTATAGAAATCGGGATTCCGATGATAATAACCCAGACCAGGTTCTCTATAGAAGGCTGGGGGAAACTCCTCAGGCAGCTTTCTCTTAGATCCTCGGTCAGAAATATGCGTCGGATCTTTGGAAACTTTGGCCAGCTTGTGCGGTCGGGAAGCAGTGGTTTGTTTTTTTTTAAGCCGCACGCCTCTTGACATCCTTGAATAGCTCAAATTCTCCTGCTATCATGGTCACGTTGATTTTTCCGGTATCCTCCATCTTCACGCTCCAGAATAGGTAAATGTGTTCCCACATGCGGAACCAAATTGATCCCGTCCGAAATCTGAGTTAGACAGAGGCCGGATGCGCTGTCGCTAGCGTTGACGGAGGGTGGATGAAACCTCCTACTCATATGGGACCCCTCAGAAGGATTCCCCCGGGTTGCTGACCAGGGGTGATGACTAAGATGGTGGTACAGGAGCTCTGCGCACATTTAGACAAGCACACGGAACGTTAGAGGCCAAGAACAAGGGAAAAAGTCCCCGGAACAGGCCCTCCGATGCTCAAGTCAGGTACTTTTGCCCAGAAGAACAATATACGAAAGGAAAAAAAATAGAAGACACGTGCGAAAAGGTAAATGAGCGTACCTGCGTAAGGGAGAGGACCCCCCTTTTATATGAGACTGCGTACTTCTGGAATCTGACGAGTGTCAGGGAATGTCGGATGTCAGGACATGTCTAGCGATGAATGACACGTGGCATCCTCTTATACGTTGGAGGAAGGTTCTATGAGTAGAGAGTCACAGACCATTGGAATATACCCTGACGTGTAGCAGTTATTCCCTAACAGGCGGTTATGATTCTCTATCTCCGTTGTCGTGTAGTGCCCTGCCGACCGGGTATGGATGGAGAAGCTCCTGATGACCTGTAGTTGGAGGACCCGGCCTAGGTATAACTGAGCGGTCTGCGAGACCTCGACCGGGTGTATCAAGCTCGTATATATAGCCCAGTTTGAGAAAACTCGACTGGTAGAGATAGTTCAAGCTTTTCCTTAATTGTTCCTCATACTACAGATCTGGAATCCCGATCTGGGTATCCCGACCTGGCATTATATGACTAGCGGCCTCCAGAGGTCCCACCCCCTCTGTTGACCGTCTCATCCCCTTGACTTCTGACTGTCACACTAGTGTCAACCTTTTTGCATGTCACGTGGCACCCTAAATTGATAAATTTTGGAACTCATTAAAATAAAAACAAATGTTGTATTAACAAGTCCCAAGTCATATTTTTCCAAGGATCACTAGTAAGTGCGTATGAGAATTCTTGTATTGGTTCCAATTAATTTCTCATTTCAGACATGAATACAGGTGTCATCAAAAGTTCACTAGAACAAATCAAAATTAATCTAGAAATTGCATTCTCATCTAAACATGATACACCCATTTCGACAACTTTGTATCAATTAAATTCAAATTCTAATGATTCATTAAGTTCAATCAATCAGTTTTCATATCTTCAACTAACAATTACAGTAACAAGGAAACTCAAGAATTAAAATAATTTGTATAAATTGAAGTATCATCCAATGAACAATCACAACCTAGTTAAACAATAACAACGTATAAAGATAAACAATCAAATCTCCAGGTTTAGCATTCAATTAGTAAACTCAATCACAACAGCAAGCAACAATTAATCTGATCAAAATTGAACAACAACAACATTCAAGAACTCAAGTTACACATCACCATTCATGCAAGTTCATTATCACAAGATCGGTTGTAGTTAAACTCACTGTAATTTTAATTATCCAGAATGTGCAGAAACTGAAATCAGAAATCCATCAAATCATTTCAAGAATCAAATCCATCCTAACAATCTAACCAACCATGAGCTCGAGAATGATCAAATTCTACTTAAAAACCACTTAACTACTAACCTAACTTCTACAATCCTTATTCCAAAACAAGTTACAGCTGAGAATTCTCGGAGCTTGATCAACGGTGGAAAATAGCCTAAAATTCGATCCAACATTACTGATCTTCATCTACGGTCCAGATCTACTTCTCATTAGGTTGGATGAGCCAGATCTTCAATGGATGGTGTAGATCTACTCCAATCTTCAACGAACGGTCCAAAACACTCCAAGGCTTGATCGCTTCATTTAGCCCTAGATTTGAGCCCAAGTTTGGCTTGATCTGATAGGGCGACTGTGATTGATTTGATGCCTACAAAATAAAAATCAAATATTAGCATCAAATACCATAATTATAAGCCAATTTGCAATTAAGTCTAAATTCAAATGCAATTATGAAATATGATGTAAATGTGAGATTAAGTTATAAAAAAACCATTAAAAATATGCACTATGAATCAAGATAATATAGCTAAATCATGGTTATCACACGCTCCCTTGGCTTTTGACTGCCACGTCCCCATGACTTTTGACTGCTATGTCTTCTTGACTTCTGACTGTCATGTCCCCTTGACTTCCACTTGATTGGCTTTATCGGACCCACCATCATGCGCCGTATCACAAACCTCCCCTTCAAGTCTAGTCGAAGGAGGTCGAAGTCCGACTTACTATACCCCAATCCTGGTTTGCTCTACTTCACCCTTCTAACTTTAAATTTTTTTTCTTAAAGCAACAACAGTTTTTAACCGTTGTCTTTTGAGGTTCCTATCTTTCTCAACGCGTCGATTTACAACAGATTATTAGGGATCTTTTACAACGGTTTTTCACCATTGTCTTTTAGCAGTTTTGTTGTAGTGTCAACCAGGTTAAGTTGGGTCCTATGTAGTAGATGTCTTATGTCTGAGTGTACAGGGACATAGGAACACAAGAAGTCGAGCGGAAAACCCAGCAGACGAAAAGGATGGTACAGAAGCAAGTTGACGGACTCGATGCATCTGAGGGATGAGAATCAATGGAAGAGTATACTAGTGGAGCGAGAAGGATGCATGTTGCGATTTGAGGGACGAGAAACCGGGGAGGAAGCCTACTCGAGGAGAAGGCCGGAGTTAGGTTCAGGTGAGCTCAACTCTGGATGGCCAGAGAATCACCCAAGTTACTGGAGAAACAGCAGGACAAAGTCGACTCTATATTGACTTGTTTAGGCGCCTATACTAGGTCTTGGTGCTCGAACTAGCTTGGTACCGAACAGGCGCCTCTGGGCGAAAGTAGCAGTGGGGAGAGACTTTGGGTCCACACCAGCAACAATCCAAGTACCCAAACTGATCTAGGTGCCCCGGTACCGATAAAGGCTTATCATCGTGTCGTTAAAGAGCCATTGCGAACAGATAAAGTGCACCGCTGGAGGTGCCCAAAACCACTCTAGGCGCCCGGAGATGCCACGTCATGCTACGAACGAATTCGACTAGTATAATATAAATAGAGTCTTAGCTCTCTTCATTTAGGACAATACTTTCTGTACTTCATTTTCAACTTTATTTTTCGTTTTTACAATGTGTGCTTTCAAACGTAGATCGTCCTAACCGTATTCAAGTCAGAGGTTTGCATCGAGCTCAAATCCTATAAGTGCAGGATACGAAGCAAATCCAAGGATCTATAATATGTGAACTAGCAAATCAAGCTACCCATCCTATTAGTAATTCCATTGATTATTAATTACCAAGTAGTTAACTTGATATTTAATAACCTATAAATTTGATTTCTCATTCAATGAATCCTTAATCAAATTATCTAATTATAACCAATTAATTATCTTTAGAGTTAAATAAATTAAATCAGTAAACCTTTGTATTTCACAAATGCATCAATCAAGAAGGTCATTAATTAGCTAATTAATCAATTGATTAACTGTTAATTAATCAAATTCACTGACTTGTAAATTACTCATTAGCTAAATAGATTACCAATAATTGCATCTACTCAAGTCCTGTTCAAAATTCAATTCAATCAACTAATCTATTATTAACCCTTTATTATGCATCCAAGTAATCAATTAGTTATTAATCCTCTTAATTAATTAACGCATTACTACAACCTTAATTTACATTATCATTAATCCAAACCCAAACCTAATTTACATTACCTACACAATTTAGGTTTTGATTAAATAAACCTAGCTTTTATATTCAATCATCTTCTAACTTAAATGGAGTATTCTAAATAGTCTTTATCAAAGCCTAACCCATTTATTCCAATAAAATATTTTAAAAAATCCGTTTTAAATTCTAATAAATTATATATATTCATATAATTACATTTCCTAGTTACACATTAATTATATATATATATATAAAGGGAGATTAAAATTTTGCAAGAGAGACTCAAGGCTTCTACTCTATATATATTGACGTACGTACTTATTTGAACTCCATGGACCGACCTCCTCCGACGCTCAAGTCAGATACTTTTTCCCCAGAAAACGCAAAGAGAAGGAAAAAACTGACTGAAAGTGAAAAGTTGTGGAAAAAAGTGACGAGAGAGCGCGTGTACGTACCCGCGTACGAAGAAGCCTCCCCTTTTTATCCCCTCCTCGCTTCTAGAACCTGCCCCCTTGTCAGAAAGCGTTAGACGCTAGGCTTTGTCGTGTAGTCCCGGACACCTGTCGTGCTGCTATTGATCGTGAAAGCATCTTCTTGTTTTCGAAACCTCCGCCTTTACACCTGGGTTTTTGTCTTGTAATGGAGGCCATCTGTCAGGCCGCTATTGGTTGTGAAAGCATCTTCTCATTTAGAAACCTCCGCCTTCGCACATATCGCTGGTATGTAGTGATTACCCCTTAACGGACAATTGTGATTCCCTGACTCCCGCACGGCTTAGCTCATCCGATCTATTGAGGCCTGCATCTGCCTCGCATCTTCTTATCAGATCCAACCTCTAAGCATCACCTGCCAGTCGGGCTAACTCTGAACAGCTCTGCCAATCCCGGTCTGTACCCTGCGCTTTGTACTTCCTGTCCCTCGACCGCAGGCCTGTAGATCGAGCCATCTCTGAACAGATATGCCGATCCGATCTGTACTCGTGACTGGCACTTCCGGATCTTCGAATCGCAGTCCTGCAGACCACTCGTGACTTGCACTTCCGGACCTTTGAATCGCAGACCTGCAGACCAAGCCGTCTCTACACAGCTCTGCTGCGTCCTACCTGTGATTTGTGACTCGTACTCCCGGGCCATTGAATTGCAGACCTGCAGACCACTCGTGTCTTGCACTTCCGGACCCTCGAATCGCAGACCTGCAGACCAAGCCGTCCCTACACAGCTCTGCCGCGTCCAACCTGTGATTTGTGACTTGCACTCCCGGGCTTTTGAATTGCAGACCTGCAGACCACTCGTGACTTGCACTTCCGGACCTTCGAATCGCAGACCTGCAGACCAAGCCGTCCCTACACAGCTCTGCCGCGTCCGACCTGTGACCGGTGCTCCGCCTGTCGTCTCCCCTTGTCTTTCAACTACCTTGCCCCCTTGATCGACAAGTCTGCCTGACCTCTGACTACCCCACATGCTTGCCTCTGCCTGCCTAGTCAGCTCGACCATTGACTGCCGAGTCACCTTGACTATTGACCGCCACGTCCCATTAACTTTTGACCGCTATATGGCCTTGACCTTCCTCACCCTTTCCTCTTGGGCCCCTCCATTACCAACCGTATCAGAAGCCTCCCTCGCAAGTCTAGTTGAAGGAGGACGACAGTCTGACTGACTAGACCTCAGCACATCTCTAAGATCTCAGCATATCTTTGTATCTCTGCTCGCTCTGATTCCCGCCTCACGCATCAACCTTTGTGTCGCGTCGCCTGGGATACCATGCCTCCTTAATTGCTTCGCCAGTCGCTTGGGGTACCGTGCCCACACAGTTGCTGTGACTTGGCCACCCATCCTCTTTATAAAGAGCCTCACGGTCACTTCTTTACTCTATCCTTCCTCTTTCATGCCTTCCTACCTTCTTTTGCTAACCCGTGTTCTACCAGCTTCTTTCCCACGCCATGCATTCTCCTTCTTCTGAGGAGGTTGATCAACCACCCTCCCAAGTGATGATAAATCAACTCGCCTCACTACTTGCCATGAGAGAATGCGAACTGGAGCGCGTATCCAGGGATCGAGCTCGTCAGCTAGCTGCCCTGCACTCTATGGAGGCCCAGTATCGTGTCGCGGAGCATTGCGTGCATGCGGAGAAGGCGAGGAAAGAGGAATGCCAGGCTAGCCTGCAGCGCCAACTTAGTCTTCAGGAACGCTTGCAGCAAGAGCATGAAACAGAGCTATCTCTCCTCCGTGCGTGTCTCGATGATAAGCAACATACGATCGCTCAGCAGCAAACAGTCATCGACTCCTTACACGCGCAGCTGGCTCGAGCCTTGAACGCCCCAGAGGCTCCTGAGTCCCCAGACATTTCTTCACACGGCAGTGCTCATTCTCCATGTCCAATCCCTTCCCCGAGTTAAAGCTGGTCTAGGTGATAATTGTCTCAGTGGCTCCTTCCCCGCAAGATGTTCCCGCTTGTAGCCTTAGCTGTATCACCTACTTATTGCACTGTGTCGCTGTACTTGTCTGTCTGTCCTTTTCCGGCATAGTCTTTCTTGCTCAATTTTCATCTAGCAAGCATTCTTAGAAACTGGCCCATATGTAAGAGACAAGAGTTGCCTCATGACTCATTTTTATGTACGAATTTTGGATAATAAAACCAACATAATGCTTGAAAATTAAGACTGTAATGAACGTGCAAAACCTGATTCCGCGGTTAATATTGATGCTTTATGGGTGTGATGGATGACTTCCCATATTCAGTACCTCGCATACTTGCTGCATATTCGCAATTTGCATGAAGGAGCTAAAATAAAGCAAGATGTAGTTAACCTGATTAACGGCAGACGTTCTGCTTACTGTGAGGCATATCTATCTGAAAGGTCGTTAGGCGTGGATGCCGGGTTCACTTATGATCCTCGCAGGGGAGGCGGTTTTGGATTCCCGCATGGGAGCAGACCTAAAAGGTCGTTGGGCGCGAGTACAAGGTTCACTCTTAATTCTCGCATGGGAGCCGACCTGAAAGGTCGTTGGGCGTGAGAGCAGGGCTCACTTATAACTCTATCGAGGCGAGGCAAGACCTGGAAAGGTAGTTGGGCGTGAGCACAGGGCTCACTTTTGATTCTCAGATGGGAGCCGATGGGCGCGAGAGCATAGCTCACTTATAATTCGACCGAGGCGAGAGTTGGGACAACCGACCTAAAGGTCGTTGGGTGTGCACAGGGCTCACTTTGATTCTCGCATGGGGCCGATCTGAAGGTCGTTGGGCATGAGAGCAAAGCTCACTTATAACTCGTGAGGCGAGAGAGTGCCAACCGAAAGGTCGTTGGGCGTGAGCACAGGGCTCACTTTTGATTCTCGCATGGGAGCCGACCTGAAAGGTCGTTGGGCGTGAGAGCAGAGCTCACTTATAACTCGCACTGAGGCGAGAGTCTGGAGATACTGACCTAAAAGGTCGTTGGGCGTGAGCATAAGGCTCACTTTTGATTCTCGCATGGGAGCCGACCTGAAATGTCGTTGGGCGTGAGAGCAGAGCTCACTTATAACTCGCACCGAGGCGAGAGTCTGGAGATACCGACCTAAAAGGTCGTTAGGCGTGAGCACAAGGCTCACTTTTGATTCTCACATGGGAGCCGACCTGAAAATGTCGTTGGGCGTGAGAGCAGAGCTCACTTATAACTCGCACTAAGGCGAGAGTCTGGAGATACCGACCTAAAAGGTCGTTGGGAGTGAGCACAAGGCTCACTTTTGATTCTCGCATGGGAGCCGACCAGAAATGTCGTTGGGAGTGAGAGCAGAGCTCACTTATAACTCGCACTGAGGCGAGAGTCTGGGACAACCGACCTAAAAGGTCGTTGGGTGTGAGCACAGGGCTCACTTTTGATTCTCGCATGGGAGTCGACCTGAAAGGTCGTTGGGCGTGAGAGCAGAGCTCACTTATAACTCGCACTGAGGCGAGAGTTTGGACCTCGGTCGTTGGGCGTGAGAGCAGAGCTCACTTATAACTCGCACTGGGGCGAGAGTCTGGGATACTCCGGCCCGAGACCGGTGGCGATGGCGCTGGTCCGAGACAAGTAATGATACTCCGGTCCGAGACCGGTGGCGATGGTGCTGGTCCGAGACCAGTAATGATACTCCGGTCCGAGACCGGTGGCGATGGTGCTGGTCCGAGACCAGCTGGACCCTAAACCGCGAAGGCATAGATGCATTGCTCTTCTCCGCCTTCATCCGTCTCACCTATGCCGACCTCATTGCTTTGGTTGATCTGGTCGTTATTGCTAGCTTTGGGTTTACTCATTCGCGCTGCATTCTCCCTGCAATTGCATTATGTATGGCATAGAATTAAGAATAGAGAAGGTAGCGTAAAAACCTCACTCAACCCTTGGGACACAATGCTCTTGCAGCTTATGGTGACCCCGCAGTTCGCGATGCGCTTGGTTAGCTGACCGGCTCAGGGGCTGCCTACGCAGAGCTACTTGCTCGGATGATCCGAGCAAGCAACACCCCCACAGGCCCGCTTGATACTTCTTTGGTTTGACATTCACTTCTGCTGACCTGCCTTGTTTCATTCGCGACCCTTTTGAATTGCCTGGCTTCTGCAGCTTTATGAAACTTCCCGCCTAGCCTTGGGCCTTTCATGGAGAATTCACCTTTTTCGGGGCCATGCCCCCTCATGATTACCTCACCATGTCAATCTTTAATGCACTTTCTCTCGCGATGACACCTGTCCGGCGCCTTTATTGCTCACGCCTCCTGATGCCAGCTTTCGACCCTTTTTCGTACCCTCCGGCGCTTACTTCCCATCTGACGGCGCTGGGGCGTATTACCCAAAAAGATATTTGGCTCGACTCTCGATGTTTCCTAGGAATGAATGGGCTTTATAAACCCTAAAGGCAGTCCGTCGTCTTCACTTCGACGCTTCGCTATCCTCTTTCTCTTGTTCGCGACTGCTTCTGGTAGTGCAACTTCTAGTCTTCTTGCTCGCGCCCGACCTGTGACCCCTCTTGTCTTCGACCTCCTCCTTTGCTTACTCCTCACGATCATGGACGGTAAGGAAACCTTCTGGTATTCATGCTATATCTCTGATCTGGACCATCACGACTTGTCTTTACTGCAATCCCATTTGAAGTTAGATTCCTCGTATGAGCTTCGTCCCCCTTTTTCCACTGAACACCCCTCTTCTCCTCCCGAAGGCTTTGTCACCGTCTTTAGGGATCAAGTCTTAGGCGGCCTTCGCTTTCCTTTACACCCTTTCTTCTCCGAGCTGTGTCAGTACTGCGGCCTCAGCATTTCTCAGATTGCCCCTAATGTATTCCGAGTCGTCTGCGGAACCATCATCTTGTGCCGCATTTATCACATTCCCTTGACCGCTCGATTATTCCATCATTTCTATTCCTTCCGGCGGGCCGAGGCGGGGGTATTCAACGTTCAGGCCAAGCCGGGCTATAAGTTTTTTGATGACTTACCTTCTTCCAATAAAGGCTGGAGATCTCACTTTTTCTTCCTCAAGCCCCCCGTCCCCTTAACCGGGCCTTCCCAATGGCGTCTCATCCTTGCTTCAGACTTCCCTTCGCACGCTCATGAACATGCCTGCTCCGCAGCTGTGGACAAGCTGAGTGGTGTTGTTGTTCACTTGTCTGTATTGATGCTAGAAGGCATTCTGTACGCTTTTGGCCTTAGCCCTGTTTCCACAGAAATCGGAGCTCCTTTTGGTAAGTTGTTACTTTTTATATGCCGCTCTTCGTTAACTGAGGTGCTTTTTCCTCTTATTCTCGTAGTGGCTGCCATTCTCCGCTCCTTTGCCAATCAGGAGACACCCTCGGTGGCCGTTCTGCAAGCTCTGAACGAGGAGCTAACACAAGGCCTACTTTCTGACCCTGCTGCTTCCGCCGGTCCCCAGCCTTCGGGACCCCGAACCTCAGAGACGGTAGCCGCCTCGGCGCTTATTGAGCCACCTGCTCCCAGCCCTGCAGACTCAGCCCTACCCCGCATCTCTGATCAATTTACGGCTGAGCCATCGCCCGCAGGACCAGTGCCTTCTCTCCCTCCTACTATGAAGCTGCGCCTGACCCGCAAGGGCAAAAGAGCGGCCCCGGTCAGTGCGACTTCTCCTCCACCTTCCCGCCGTCAACGTGTGGCGGTTTTCTCTTCTCCTTCCGGGTCCTCCGATACAGGCTTCGCCCAGAAGAGGCCCTCTGATCTGGAAGTTGCAGACCTACCACTGGATGTGATAGCTCCGGTGCCTGTCCAGAGCTCGTTACCTGCCCCGCCTTCGTCCTCTGGCGATCAGCCCCTGGACTCGCTGACTCCCCCTGCCTCTCCTCTTCTCGTGCCTACGAGCTCCGCCTTGCCGACTCTAGCCCTGCCTCCCACGGACCTAGCCTTTGAGGCTTCCTGGAGGCTTCCCTCAGAGACCGACCCAGCCTACGCACCCGCTGCCGACCTATCTTCTGTCTTTGGTAGGGTCGATTTCTATGGGGACTTGGCCACCTCCTGACAATCAGCCAATCGCCAATTCTGGGAGAGCAGTTCCCCTTTGGAGGGGTTTGATCAAATTGCTCGTTCCTTGGTAGCTGTAAGCTCCTTTTCTTCTTCTTCTTGGTGTCCATGCCTTTCTATAACCCCCTTTTCTTTCCTGCGATCATTTGCAGACCTGTTCCGCGAGTTTGAGCGTCGTTCAACAAGCGGCCGAGCTTCAACAAGAGAATGCGGCGCTCAAGGCCCGCCTTCAGGAACTAGAGCCTCCTGTGGCTTCCGCCGGGGAATCTGCGGCCTCTGCCCAAGCCATTTCCCATGCCACCTTCGATAAACTTTAAAAGTTGGAGGCGGCCTTAAAGACAAGTGAGTCTTCCTTGGCTTCTAAAGTGGAGCGTCATCAGGCGACAATTTCTAAGCTGAAGGACAAAGAGGCAGAGCTGCTCTCCCGATCAGCAGAGTTGAGATTGCTACGGCAAAGTCAGGAGCTTCTGCAGATGAGCTTGGCCGATGCCCAAGCTCTGGCCCTTGCTGCCACTGATTGGGAGGCGACCATGCGGACTCAGTGGGAAGCGTGCCAAGCCACTCTTCAGTCTTTGCAAGCAGATCTCTTGAAGGCTCAGGAAGCAGCAACTCAGGGCCTAAGCGACTTATCCGTGGCCCGTGCCAAGGTTGCCGAGAACAAGAACAGTTTGGAAGTGTACCGAGCTGGCGAATCAGAGCGGCTGAAGGCGTACAGACTGGCCTATGTCAGCTCTTCCTTTTTACTCCAAAAGCTGGGACGCTGGATGGTCTTGTTGCTGTGTCATGGGGCCGCTGGTGGGGTCAGACAGGCCTTCGAGCAAGGTTTTCTACGCTCGGCACCTCCTGCCACCTTTCTGGACACAGCTCGCCTAGCCAGGGAATTGCCGCAGGAAACTTTCCCTTCCTTTGAAGCGGATGATGGACTTTTCCTCTTGGAGGCTCCTCCCCCTGCGGCCGATCAGGCTCCCATGGATATTTCTGCCCGGGCTCTTCCTGCTGCTGCTCCTGAAGCGTCTGCTGATCCTGCGTCCTTCCCCATAGTGCTGGCCGACCCCGTGCTCCTTCCGCTGGCCCCCGGTGACCCTGCCTCCTCTTCTTCAGATGTTGTGTAGTCGGAACCATGTTGTAATGTTTGTCTTTTATGCATTGATGCTGAACCTTCCTTTCTTGTACTTATTCGTGTGGTCGTATTGAACTTTAGATGACTGCACTTATCTTCCCTTATATCCGGATAATCGTATCGCTTCCCCTTCATGTATCCTTAACTTGCTCCTCTTTTTAGTAGGTCGTCCGTGGGCTTTGGCTGATCTCTGCTAATCAGCTTGCCCTCGTTTACTTTGCTTTGCTGCGTCGCTCTTCCTTCTATGGTTGCTTTTAGACCGGGCCCGGCACGAGATAGATTTTACTTTTTGTCTTTGACGCATGTCCATGAAGCCCACTGATCTGCTCCGCCTTTCTTTCTGATGGCCTCTTCCGTACACCTTTGTCCTTACGAGGCAATCACTTATTCGGCGACAAGTTGGCTGAACTGAGTGTGCCCCTTTTTCCCTCCTTTTTCTCTTTCCTCTTCTTTCGTACCTTATGAGGCACCTCGTATCTCGAGCTCTTGCCTTTCTTATAATGCCCTCTGGTTATATTCTCGAGGATCATCACAGAGCGCTCCCTGTCTTTCTCCGCCCCTGTGTCAACCATCCATTGTTAACTTACGAAAATATCCTTCCTCCGCCATACCTATAAGTATCTTCCTCCTCTCTCCATTCTATTATGCTTCGCAGTCCCCACGGAGCACTCAAACGTCGCCGTCGCCGACTGACTTTCTCCGAGACTGCGTCGCGCTCCTTCCTTTTTTCCAAGCCTCCTCTTTTCGTTTGTTCTCTCTTGCAATGGCCTCTTCTTCTTGGATCTCCTTATTTGCGGAGCACTTCCCAGGCGCTTCGACTTTCGCCGAGTTGGATTAGGATGACCTACGGTACACTTATGAAATCCCTACTAGCTTTTGCCCCATCATCCCTACTGGTGTGAACCTGTACTTCGATCCTCCGCCTGGTTCTTGTACTTTCTTCACCGAACAATTCATATCTGCCCTTCGTCTACCCCCACATCATTTTTTATCTGGAGTGTGCCGCTACTTTAAGATTCCCCTAGGTCAACTGACTCCCAATTCCATAAAGATTTTATGTGGCTTCGTAATACTCTGCGAAGTTTGCGAGGTTTCCTGGTCCGCTCCCCTCTTTCACTACTTCTTTGCTCTTGCTCGGCACGTCGATGATCTTTTTTACTTCCAGGCACGCAGTCACACTGGGCCATCAATTTTGCAAGAGAGACTCAAGGCTTCCACTCTATATATATTAACGTACGTACTTATTTGAACTCCATGGACCGACCTCAAACGATCGATATATACTGAGCCATCAATAGCGTAACATATATAGGCCATGCATGCTCAACCCTTATATATTAATTAACTTGATAATTTCAAACAAATTAAATGTCATAATCAATCCTAACCAATCAAATCAATCGGTCATGACCAAAGCCTAGTTAGGCCAAGTTGCTCATGCCAAGTCCGATAAGATGAGTGAGTCAAGCCTAATCAATTACGATCTACAGAATAATAATATTAATTAAGTAAAGTACTGTCTAGTAATGAAGTTACCTTCCTTAATTATATTAGCACGATTTGTTCTATATGAGATAAGCACAAATAAATTGAATATATATATTTACAAGGAATGGAGATAATGTAAATATGACAATTAAATCAAATAAAATATCAATATATATTTTTTTTATTGATTTACACTTATCCAATCAAATAATTATATATTGATCATGTTATTAATGAAATTGACCGATAAGCACAAATAAATTATACAAGGAATGAGATCGTCGAAATATAAATATATATGACAATTAATATAAATTTTGTAATGATTTACACTTATCCAATTTCATAATATATTGATCACAAACGAATTGAACCTGAACCTGAACCTGAACCTTATATAAACGAAGAGCATGCATGCAGCCGTACGTTTAATTACTTATTCTTCAATTCATCAAGAAAGTTTCTGCGAATTCTGCATCCATGGCGAATTTTTTGTTAGCTTTCCTCCTCCTCCTGCTGCTGCTACGGCTAGAACACTGCTACGGCGAGCCGATGGTGTCATATTGTTCCCGCACCCCCTACCCTGACGTGTGCAGCTCCATGGTCAATCGGTCCGACTCGGTCTTTGAGCAGTCGTCGTCGCTGACTTGGAATGAATTCCGTGATCTCCTCCACCGGGCCACCCTCGAGAGGGCCGTCCTCGCCCACCAGCGGGCCGGGGAGAGGAACCCGAACCAGTTCGACGAGCCGAGGAGACGGGCCTGGACTGACTGCGTCGAGCTGCTGGCTGATACGGTCGGCCTCGTGAACCGGTCGCTGGTTCGCCCGGGTCATGACGCACAGACGTGGCTCAGCGCCGCCATGACGAACCACCGCACGTGCCGCGATGGCTTCCTCGAGCTCGGTTTGACGGCGCCGGTGATAGACGACGGCGAGCTAACAGAGTCGATCAGTAACTTGCTCGCCGTTAACAACGCGATGCTGATTGCCGCCGGCAGGCAGCATAAACGGCGCCGCCGTTTGGGGTTATTGTTCCCGGAGTGGGTGGCGGCGGCCGACCAGAAGCTACTGGCGGCGTCGGACGTGAAATCGAATCTCGTGGTCGCGAAGGATGGCTCCGGCGACTACAAATCCATTGTCGAAGCCGTGGCGGCTGCGGCCAAGGCGAGGGGAGGAAGCACGGCGAGGTTCGTCATTCACGTGAAGGCCGGCGTCTACGAAGAGTACGTGGAGATTCCTAACTCGATGGAGAATTTAATGATGACCGGCGACGGGATAGATGCTACTGTGGTGACGGGGAACAGGAGCGTTAAAGACGGCTACCGCACCTTCCGATCGGCCACCTTCGGTTAGTTTTAAATAAATAATCAATTGATTTAATTTACTTGGTAAGAAATTAATTAATATGAGAATATATATATATATATATATATATATATATATATATATATATATATATATATATATATATATATATATATAAAATGTTTACATCAACTAACTAACAGTTAGTTGTATTTTTTTACAAGCGATATAAAGTACTAGTTTAATTAATTGCAAAATTAAACAATCATACAAGAAATAGATTTTCCCTTTGCTAACTTCTAATTAATCAATAATTTCTAAAACTATTTGATTTCATTTTACTCGATGTATCAATAATTTCTAGGACCTACGTATTATTGATCTATTTAATTAATATTTCTTCAAATTGGTTAGGATCCGTTTAATGTTTGTACTTCAATGTACATTGATCAGACGTATCAGGCAATGGATTCATCGCCCGCGACATGACGTTCGAAAACACGGCCGGGCCAGAAAAGGGGCAGGCGGTGGCGCTCCTATCCAAGTCCGACCACTCCGTCTTCTACAAATGCAGCTTCAAGGGTTACCAGGACACCCTGTACGTCCACTCCCAAAGACAGTTCTACCGAAACTGCGACGTCTACGGAACCATCGACTTCATCTTTGGCAACGCCGCTGTTGTCTTCCAAAACTGCAACCTCTACGTGAGGCGGCCTATGAACGGCCAAGCGAACGTTGTGACAGCTCAGGGCAGGAGCAGCTCGAACGAGGCCACCGGCATATCGATCCACAACTCCGTCGTGGCTGCAGCATCCGACCTCGCGCCGGTGCAGGGGTCGTTCAAGACGTACCTCGGCCGACCGTGGAGGGAGTATTCGAGGACGGTGGTGATGAAGACGAAGCTGGAGGACTTGATCGACCCGGCGGGGTGGTTGGAGTGGAATGGCAGCTCCCCGCCGAGCACGTTGTACTACGGGGAGTTCATGAACACTGGCACCGTCGCCGGCACGAGTAGGAGGGTGAATTGGAGTGGTTATCACGTGATCAATAACTCGTCTGAAGCTGAAAAATTCACCGTCGGAAGCTTCTTATCCGGCGACTCGTGGATACCATCCACCGGCGTTCCTTACACGTCAGGCCTATAAATTAATTATACATTGTGCTATATAAATAAAGGGGTGAACTGGAATAAATTGTGTTTCTAGGTAAAAAATTAAAATTTTTTACTTTGTTCTATCTTCGAGTCATGAGTCATCGTATGTTTATCATTGCGCAATTCATTATTGCAAACCCTCCCTCTAATCACGTGGGTCCTATTTAAGTGAGTCGGTGAGTTAACTTAATTAAAAAATGTCCTTACAAAAAACACTTATTAAAATTGATTAATTTTAAAAATTTAATATCGCTTTTAATGGCACATTTTATAATTATAACGACACTTATTAGCACTTTAAATTTTATAATTTTTTATTCTAAATGATAGATGAATTATGATGATATATAAATATTAAATTCAGGTTATATATATATTTTAAATGAATTTAGCGGCATTATTTTTATAAATTATTATAATGGCATTTATTAATATCATTATATATCTTAAGTTAAGATGACATTTTAAAATAATCGTCATTGACCCCTTGTGTCATGTTGGGCACTGCTTGCACAGGAATCGTGTCCTGGGCAAAGATAGAGCAGCAACTATATACGTTAGGTCCTGGGCAAAGATCGTGTCTTGCAATGAGAGGAGAGGAATATTGCCCACTCATTGGATTAAGTGTAATACGAATTGGACTCATTGAGTTAGACTCAAATAAATCCAATTGTTGGATTGAGTCGAATTGCATGGGAATCAATGGATTAGACTCATTGGGTGAACTTGAGTTCACCAAGGAAGTTGAATTGTCAAAATTCAACCATTGGATTGAATGGTTGATTTTGAGCCATTGGATTAGAAGATAAAAGGGCGGAGACTCTTAGTATTCCATGGGATGACTATAAATATCATTTGGATGATATTTTCATAAGATTTTCATCACTTGAGAAGGTGAAAGGTCTCCTTGATCTTCTTCTTCCTCCTTCCCTCTTCTTGGCCGAAACTCCTAGTTGAGGTTGCTAGCACAACCTTAGGTGTTTTGATCTCCATCTTGCTTTGTTTGTTAGACAATCGAAGACAAGGCTTGTTCTTGTGGATACCGTAGAGGCGCGAACAATTGATCATGCTGTGATCCAAGTTGTCGGGAGATCATGAGAGTTAGGACCTTCGGATAGCGGCTAGAGGGGGGACCCCAAATGCACGTTTCTTCCTACAATTTGAGTTAGCGCAGCGAAAATAAAAGATAGAAACGAAATAGGAGAATATCAAACCTCAAACGCGACGATATAACGAAGTTCGGAGATGATACTCCTACTCCTCGGCGTGTCCGTAAGGTGGACGAATCCTATCAATCCGTCGATGGATGATGTTGGTGCAATTTCCAATAGGTCAAGGTTGACCTAGTTGACCAAGAGTAAACCTTGGTCATGGTTTCGATGTTTGACAATACAGAAAGACGTGTAGACATGGACAATGCAGGTGCAGTTGTCCATGCGGAGAGATACTGATCAGGGTCTGATCAGGTTGAATGAAGAAGAGTCAAGTAGGTCAAGGTTGACCAGATACTTGACTGGGAAGTCCTAACTGGGATGTTAGGCAGTTCGAAAAGTCCTGGTAAGTGAAACCAGGCAGTTCGGAAAGTCCTGGTAACTCAAACCCCTGGTGAGGGAGCCGATACTGAAATCATGGTGAGTGAAGCGGTGAAAATCCTAGTGAGTGAAGCTAGGTGAAAGTGGAAGTCCTGGTGAGAGCCAGGCAGTGGGAAAGTCCCGGTGAGTGAAGCCAGGCAGTTGGAAAGTCCTGGTGAGTGAAGCCAGGCATTGAAATCCTGGTGAGTGAAGCCAGGTGAAAACCTAGTGAGTGAAGCTAGGTGAAAGTCCCGGTGAGTGAAGCCGGGCAAGGGAAAATCCAGATGGATCAAGGGTGATCGGACATCCGGTGTTGAGAAGGTCAAGTAGGTCAAGGGAGTGACCGGATACTTGACACGAAGAGAAAGTCCAAGTGGGTCAAAGGATCGGACACTTGGTGGGGAGTCTTAGCAGGTCAAGGGAGTGACCAGATGCTAAGCATGAGATACCAATAGGTCAAGGTTGACCGGATATTGGTTTAGAAGACTTGGAACTTGGTTTGGGCAAAACCAAGCTCCGATCGATCAGTGGATCGATCCAATGATCTGTTGAGTATCGATCGTCGGTGACCGATCGATAACGATCGATGGCTTATCGAGGTTCTTGATCGGTGCGGGACCGATCGAAAGCGAGAAGGCAAGAGAAAGGAGGATCGGTCCGTGGACCGATCCTTACCTCGATCGGTCCATGACCGATCAGAGACGATCGAGAGTTGGGCAACTCTGCGAAGTGTCTGATCTGCGGGGACCGATCAGCATAGGGCCTGATCGGTCCCCATGACCGATCAGAGAGGCTCTGGACCGATCAGGGTGGAGCCTGATCGGTCCAGGTCCTAGCCGTTGCGACACAACGGCTAGTCTTCTTCGCTGTCTTCTGCAGGTTATAAAAGGAGATCGAGCCTCTACTGCTTCCTCTCTCTTCTTCCTCTTCTTTCTACTGAGCTGCTGGTGTGCTCTTGAGCTTTGCTGAGTTCCGAAGCTTCGTGTGAGCTTCTTCGACTGGGTTCCTGCTGTTGTAGGCGTCTCGTGAAGTTGCTGCTTCAACCAGTCGACGAGAAGGCAAGCGTGTTTGTTTTACATTCATATTGTCTTGTGCTTCTTTGTATTTTGTGTACTTCTATCTTGCTGTTGCAAGAGTTATTGTGGCGAGGTTTCTCCACCCACAAGGAGTATATATTAGCCGGTTCTCCGGGGACTCATCCACCGACGGATTGATAGGCTTCGTCCACCTTACGGACACGCCGAGGAGTAGGAGTTTCATCTCCGAACCTCGTTACATCGACGCGTATTGAGGTTTGATTTCTTGTCTTCGTTTCTTGTTTTTATTTCCGCTGCGCTAACCCTAGTTTGTAGAAAGAAACGAACGCGATTTGGGGTCGACTATTCACACCCCCCCTCTCTAGCCGCGATCATCGATCCTAACAAGTGGTATCAGAGCCAGGTCGCTCTTCGCCGGATTAACACCCGAGGGAGCACAAGCTAGAGATGGATCAACTCGGAGAAGACATCACCATTCCACCCTTCTACGATCGCGACGACTTCGTGTATTGGAAGGTAAGGATGAAGTATTTCCTTATGACTAACATTGAAAATTGGAGTTGTGTCCAATTAGGTTTCAAGCCTCCGACGGACAAGAAAGGAGAAACCCTAGAGAATAAGGAGTGGACCAAGGAACAAGTCCACCAATCCCTAGTCAACGATGAGGTATTGAAGATTTTTGAATTTTCTTTACCTAATGATGTTTTGTGTAGGATAGGTGGATACAACAATGCCAAGGAGTTGTGGAACAACTTGGCTAAGTTCCATGAGGGGAACTCCACTTCAAGCCATGAAGAGGAGTCAAGTGAGCCAAGTAGCTCACATCATGGAGGAGAGGATTTAGAAGTTGAGGGCCACTCAACATCTAAAGAAGAAGAGGAGGAGAGTTCTTCTTCAAGTTCGGAGCAAGAAGAAGAAGCTTCTACCTCCGGAAGGGATGAAGGAGAGAGCGTTCATCCCACCTCAACCCTAGGTAACTCAAGCAATTTAAGTTCTAGTAAATTGCATATATTATGCTTTGAGTGTAGGGAATTTGGACATTACAAGAGTAAATGTCCAAAGAGGGTTAGAAAGACTCTACCGGCGCCAAAGGTCAAGGAAGCCGGAGTCCCAACACGCAAGGGCAAGGAGCACATGGTGTGCTTCCAATGCAAGCGAAGGGGACATTATCGGAGCCAATGTCCGAGAGGGAGGCAATCTCACAAGGACAAGAGATCGAGCACATGTATAGGGGGAGCTAGGGCAAACCCTAAGGTAATCTCTAAGGCACATTCTTGCAATTCTAGTAGGATGCATGCTAGTAGCCTTATTGCTATTGTCAAGAATGATAAGCATGTTAATTATAGAAATCGATACACATGCTTAGGTGCCAAACATGTGAGCCTAGATAAGGATAACACTAGAAATACCAACCCTAGGATTAGTTCATCTAAGGATAAGGAAAATCTAGGTAGAAACCCCAAAACAACTAGACACATGCCTAGGAATACCTCAAAGAAAAATGAAAAATTAAAAATTGAGGTATTAGAGAAGGAGAATCAAGTCTTGAGGTCAAGACTTGATACTTTGGAAAAGGCTCTTAAGAACTTGGAGAAGTCATCTCTAGGGTTTAAGGGTCAAAAACCAATGTCCAAGGACAAGAGAGGTTTGGGTCACAAACCTAAGTCCCAAGTGGTCAAGCCCACTTATCATAATGTTCCATTCGATTATGGAACAAAATCTAGGGCTAGGGAGACCATCACCAAGGTCACAAGGGGAGTCACCCCTAGAGTTGATCTTGATGAGTCCCAAATGACCAAGGCTTCAAAGTCTAGGAGGGTCATTAGAAGGGTTGCTAGGGAAGTCATCCCTAGTGAATACTTAGTGAACTCAATGAGCTCCAATAGGTATTGGGTTCCTAGGAGCGTGATTTCATCACGCTAGATGAGTTAGGGTGTGCCAACCTTACTTGAATAGGTAGTTAACCTAATCATGGCAAAAGGTGGCACTTTAGGAATTTTCAAGGTGCAATCAAGCCTTGAAAATGAAAGTGAATATTATTCCTAAGGTGATTAGAATGTGCCAACCACATTTGAGAAATTTTCTAGAATCAATCTAGTTGGCACATAGTGATCTAAAAGTCTTGAGGATATGATTTTAGGTCTATTACACTTAGGAATATAGAAATTATGGCAAAATGGTCAAAATTATCAAAAATGGCAACTAAGGCTAGAATTAGGTATTTTCTATACCTTTATGTGCTATTTGCCATATATTGTTTGTCATATGCCATGTCATGACATCATATTTATTTTATGATCATTTAAAATGTCATGATAATGCTTAGGTTATTTATATGTCATGTTTTATTTAAGTTTCATACTTTATGCCATGACATCATGACATTGGCACATGTTATTATGTATGATATCATTTTATGCCATGTCATCATTTCTTGCATTTATTATCAATGAAATTGATTTAAGGTTAAAAACACAATTTGATATGGAGATCAAATTGATGTTTAGAAAATGCATGAGACCTTAGCCTAAGATAACCTAAACCCATATCTCACATCAAAATTGACTTGGATGTGTTTGATATATCTTAGATGTGTGTGAGATATTAGGATCGTGAGTTAGGATCAAGGTGCATAGTTCTTGTACCTAGATGAGCCTGATTCTAATTGGGGATCATAGGGAAAGCTTATGTACAAGTCATGTACATTTAGCCCTAAGATTGTGGTCCTAGATTAAAGGGTTTAAAATCATTTCAAAATTGATTTGAAAAACCTTGATGAAGCTTTTCTAGTGATAGCATTCATCATTGATCAAATTGATACGAAGTTTTTGAAACTTTGAGCTATTTCAAAACTTTTCGAACTTTGTATCAAAATTTGAAAATGGAACTTATTTTCATAGAAAACTATTTTTCCATGATAGTATATGTTATGAGGAATGTATCCTAAAAATTTCATAATTTTTTGAATTTTCTGTGATTTTCTAGAGGTTTCTGAATTTCGGGAGAAGAAAAATTTCAAAAATCAGAATCAGAGGTCGTGGACCGATCAGGAGGTTCCCTGATCGGTCCAGGTCTGTGTGGATCGGTCACTAGGACCGATCCAGGAGAATGTGGATCGGTCTGGGGACCGATCCAGTGAAGGCTGATCGGTCTGGTGACCGATCAGCGCGTTCCAACTTGCTGATTTTCGATTGTTTTGTCTGAAATTTCAGCTGGGAGTTGGTGTTTTGGATTTCTAAAGGTTTGAAACTCTCCAAAACATTGTTGGTGCAATGGTCAAGGGGGAGTTGACCTTTAGGGGGAGTGTTACCTATCAGTCAAGGAGGAGTTGACTTTTAGGGGGAGTTTTTTTCTCGTCGAAATTTTTGAGGATGAGTGATATGGGATTATCACTAAGTTGATTGGTGAACTTAGTATCAAGGGGGAAATTAAGAGTTTCAATGAAAGGTATGAGACTTTCATTAGGAAGAAACTCTTTACCTTGATTCACTCCTTTTGATGTGTGTCAAAAAGGGGAAGAATGTCTAGAGAATGTTCAAGGAAGAACATTGGAGTTAGTGGGAGAGTTTGTTGATCACGACGAGTGAAGTTGTGAACAACGATAACTTACTCTTCAGGGGGAGAGTTTGTTGATGTGTGCCAATAGGGGAGAATGAAGGGTTTAAGTTAGGCCTTCATTATCTAAGAAGGAGGTTGCCTTCTTAGAAGGAGAATGTAAGGTTGTAACTTATGTTTCATTACCTAGTGGCATGAGGAAAGTTGAGGCTATTGGATTAGCCTAACTTAAAGGTATTGTCAAACATCAAAAAGGGGGAGATTGTTGGTGCAATTTCCAATAGGTCAAGGTTGACCTAGTTGACCAAGAGTAAACCTTGGTCATGGTTTCGATGTTTGACAATACAGAAAGACGTGTAGACATGGACAATACAGGTGCAGTTGTCCATGCGGAGAGATACTGATTAGGGTCTGATCAGGTTGAATGAAGAAGAGTCAAGTAGGTCAAGGTTGACAAGATACTTGACTGGGAAGTCATAACTGGGATGTTAGGCAGTTCGGAAAGTCCTGGTAAGTGAAACCAGGCAGTTCGGAAAGTCCTGGTAAGTGAAACCAGGCAGTTCGGAAAGTCCTGGTGAGTGGAGCCAGACAGTCGGGAAATCATGGTGAGTGAAGCCAGGTGAAAATCCTAGTGAGTGAAGCTAGGTGAAAGTGGAAGTCCTGTTGAGTGAAGCCAGGCAGTGGGAAAGTCCTGGTGAGTGAAGCCAGGCAGTTGGAAAGTCCTGGTGAGTGAAGCCGGGCATTGGAAATCCTGTGAGTGAAGCGGTGAAAACCCTAGTGAGTGAAGCTAGGTGAAAGTCCAGTGAGTGAAGGGGCAAGGGAAAATCCGGATGGATCAAGGGTGATCGGACATCGGTGTTGAGAAGGTCAAGTAGGTCAAGGGTGGCCGGATACTTGACACGAAGAAAAGTCCAAGTGGGTCAAAGGATTGACCGGACACTTGGTGGGAGTCTTAGCAGGTCAAGGGAGTGACCGGATGCTAAGCATGAGATACCAATAGGTCAAGGTTGACCGGATATTGGTTTGGAAGACTTGGAACTTGGTTTGGGCAAAATCAAGCTCGGATCGATCGATGGATCGATCGGAGATCTGTTGGTATCGATCGATGCGGTGACCGATCGGATAACGATCGATGGCTTCGAGGTTCTTGATCGGTGCACCGATCGAGCGAATAGAAGCAAAGAGAAAGGAGGATCGGCGTGGACGATCCACATCTGATCGGTCCACGGACCGTCGAGGAACGATCGAAGAGTTGGGCAACTCTCGTGAAGTGTACTTGATCGATGCGGGACCGATCGGCCCTGATCGGTCCCCATGACCGATCGAGAGGCTCTGGACGATCGGTGGAGCTGATCGGTCAGTCTAGCCGTTGCGACACAGCTAGTCTTCTTCGCTGTCTTCTGCAGGTTATAAAAGGAGATCGAGCCTCTACTGCTTCCTCTCTCTTCTTCCTCTTCTTTCTACTGAGCTGCTGGTGTGCTCTTGAGCTTTGCTGAGTTCCGAAGCTTCGTGTGAGCTTCTTCGACTGGGTTCCTGCTGTTGTAGGCGTCTCGTGAAGTTGCTGCTTCAACCAGTCGACGAGAAGGCAAGCGTGTTTGTTTTACATTCATATTGTCTTGTGCTTCTTTGTATTTTGTGTACTTCTATCTTGCTGTTGCAAGAGTTATTGTGGCGAGATTTCTCCACCCACAAGGAGTATATATTAGCCGGTTCTCCGGGGACTCATCCACCGACGGATTGATAGGCTTCGTCCACCTTACGGACACGCCGAGGAGTAGGACTTTCATCTCCGAACCTCGTTACATCGACGCATATTGAGGTTTGATTTCTTGTCTTCGTTTCTTGTTTTTATTTCCGCTGCGCTAACCCTAGTTTGTAGAAAGAAACGAACGCGATTTGGGGTCGGCTATTCACACCCCCCTCTCTAGCCGCGATCATCGATCCTAACAGATGAGACCCCGGAAAATCGGCTAATAAAAACTCCTTCTGGGTGGAGAAACCTCGCCACAATCTCTCTTGCAACAGCAAGATCAGCGTACAAGAAATACAGCAAGAAGCCAAGAATAATATGAATGTAAAAACACTAGTTTGCTTGCCTTCTTGTCGACTGGTGATGAAGCAGCAACTTCACGGATGCAAACCACCGTAGCAACTGATCAGTTGGAGTCCAGCCGAGTGAAGCTCACACGAAGCTTTAGCAGTGGAGAGCTCAACAAAGCTCAGATCGCAGGAGCAAGAAGAGTAGTCAGCTTCCCTGTAGTGGCCTTCTTATATGAACCTGCGAAGAAGACAAAGAAGAAGCAGAAATCTAGCCGTTGTGACTCAACGGCTAGAGCTGGACCGATCAGGCTCCACCCTGATCGGTCAGGGGACCGATCAGGCCCTACGCTGATCGGTCCCCAGACTGATCCCAACTCTCACAGAGAGTTGGTTGCCATCCCTGATCGGTCTGTGGACCGATCAGCCTATAGGTGGATTGGTCCACAGACCGATCAGCCTATAGGTCTGAATCATATCGCCTTCTTACTGATCGGTCACCAGACCGATCGATCACGGGATCGATCCAGCTTGATACTGGCACGGTAGAAGTCTTTGGATCGGTCGGCGGACCGATCCAAAAGCTTTCTGATCGGACCGATCCAATGCGTCTGTTGATTTTAGAGCTTCCTAGCCTTAAACCCTAACGCCTTCTGGTCGAGCGAGCCAGGGCCCTCTCGGACCTAGTGCGGAGAACAAGCTCGCCTCTCCGACTTCCACGTCGGGTCGGAGACGAACTACGAGCCCTCTCGACATAGTGCGGAGAGCGAGTTGCGAGCCTTCTCCAACTTCGTCGGTCGGAGAAGGCTAGCCGGGCCCTCTCGACCTAGTCAGGAGAGCAGTGCCGAGCCCTAACCGACTTCGTCCGGTCTGAGAAAGCAGAGCCCTCTCCGACTCCATCCAGTTCAGAGAACGAGCTACCGAGCCCTCTCTGACCTAGTCCGGAGAACGAGCTACCGAGCCCTCTCCGACCTCCCATGCCAAGCTTCCATACTTGGACTTTTCCCCGTGCCAAGGTCCCTGCTTGGACTTTTCCCGTGCCAAGCTCCCTGCTTGGAATTTTCCGTGCCAAGTCTCCATACTTGGACTTTTCCCGTGCCAAGCTCCTTGCTTGGACTTTTCCCGTGCCAAGCTCCCTGCTTGGACTTTTCCGTGCCACGTCTCCATACTTGGACTTTTCCCGTGCCAAGCTCCCTTCTTGGACTTTTTCGTGCCAAGTCTCCATACTTGGACTTTTCCCGAATCAGGTCAACTCAAGTCGGGTCAACCAGATCAACCTTGACCAAAGGTTGCACCCACAATCCCCCAAGTTCCTATTCTTGTCAAACATCAAAATACAACTTCTCTATTCTTGTCAAACATCAAAATATACCTCGAGTCAGGTCAACTCGAGTCGGGTCACCCAGGTCAACCTTGACCTAAGGTTGCACCAACAATCTCCCCCTTTTTGATGTTTGACAAAAACCATAATCAAGTTAGGTTAACCCGATAACTAACTCAGGTTTTCCAATAGTTCTCCAATGTTTTTCCTTGAACATTCTCTGAACATTCTCCCCAAACTCCAATGTTCTTCCTTGAACATTCTCCCCCTTTTTGACACACATCAAAAAGAGTGAATCAAGGTCAAGAGTTTCTTCCTAATGAAAATCCCATACCTTTCATTGAAACCCTTAATTTCTCCCTTGATACTAAAATCCATAGTCAACTTAGTGATAATCCCATATCACTCATCCTCAGAAATCTTGACGAGTAAAAACTCCCCCTAAAGGTCAACTCCCCCTTGACCATTAGGTAAAACTCCCCCTAAAGGTCAACTCCTCCTTGACCATTAGGTAAAACTCCCCCTAAAGGTCAACTCCTCCTTGACCATTGCACCAACAATGTCTTGGAGAGTTTCAACCCTTTAGAAATCTAAAGCACCAACTTCCATAGCTGAAATTTCAGACAACAGTCGAAAATCAGCATTTTGGCACGCTCTGATCGGTCACCAGACTGATCAGGACTCCACTGGATCAGTCACCAGACCGATCCACACTACCCTGGATCGGTCCAGTGACCGATCCAGACTTCCCTGGACCAATCAGGATCTTCTCTGATCGGTCCACAACTCTCTGATAAGGATTTCTGATTTTTCTCCCAAAATTCAGAAACCCCTAAAAAATCACAGAAAATTCTAAAAATTATAAAACTTTGAGAATACATTCCTCCTAACATATATTATTGATCCTGTCTGAATGCTGAACCAACGGACGCTGGGCACGTGGCGCTCCCCTGCTGCTGATGTGGATCTTCGACTAACTGCACGATGCTCCGGCGAACCTGCACAAAGTCGGGCCGGGAAGGGGTTCCCGGCGGCGACCCTCCGACGCTCAAGTCAGGCGAAGCTCAAGAGAGAAAAAGTGGCTTCAAAACTTGTAGCCGGCGTACCTCCGGCGAAGGGTGAGGGCCTTTATATAGAGCAGCAGAGAAGCGAGTGTACACATACCGAGGTGTACACGTGTCCATGGCCCATACCCCAGCAAGGGCTTGTCAGTGAGCTTACCTGACCCATACTGCTACAGTACGAGCATGTCCTCGATGGGACAGCGGAATCTCCTGTCATAAGATTTGGAGTATGGCTTACACGCGGAGCATACTCGCTATCAGACAAAGATGTCCCTTGTCCTTTTCCCTTACTCCCGATCTGGCGTCCGGCCGGCTGGCTTCCTCGGAGTCCGGCCGGATGTATACGGTGATTTACTTTGGGAGATTCTCAATCACGTGCGTTGTGGAGACTATTAACAGTATGCTACCTTATGACTTTGGCCGAGCGTGCTGTCTGCTCGGCTTTGCGATCTTTTCCACTGAGCGCCGGAACTCTGACTTCCTACAGGGCACCTTTAACCATTAGCCAGACACCGGGCGGTCGGACCCAGCCCTCTCTGGACGTTGACTCCATTGAACGGCCGGTCGGCCGTTCGGACCTCCCAACTCCGGACGGGCCTCCTTCCACTCTGACTTCCACGTGGCATTGACCTCACCGGACGGGGTCCCCTGTTCTTACCACCGGACCACTTGCCTCCCCTTCAAGTCTAGTCGAAGGAGGCGAATTGTCCGACTGACTAGACTACGAATCATGCTGGGCGGCTCCTCCATGCTAGTATCCTCCGATCGGCCGACCGCAGAGATGGCCTTAAACAAATCGACCATGGCATTCACCGGATCTCCTCGTGTTATGCGCCAATCTTCGACATTAAGGTTGCATGCTTTCATTAAATGCCCCGCATGGTCAAATGCCACGTGGCGCACTGCCATCGACCAACGGCGGCGATGGCATGGTGTTTTGATATGATCGAAGCGATTCGAAATGGACGGCGCGATGCACGCTTTGGTTCCCGTGACCTGGATCCAACGGTGGAGGCCGCCCGGTGTCCACCCTATAAATCCTTTGTTTCCTTCTCTCCATCATTTTCCTCCGCGATTCCGACCTTCGTCTCCAGCGTTTTCGTGCTCCGGCGATTTCCTTCTTGCTCTCCGACGCTCCCCGGCGCCTCCTCCCTGATCTTTTCTCCTCACAGTAAGGCTCTGCACCTCTTCTTTCTTGTTTCCGGTGTTCACTCCGCATCTTTTTCCCAGTTTCGATCCTTGAAACCTCCTTTCGCTTGCGGTTGTTTTTCTCTAGCCTTTTCGCCTTTTTGATTCCTTCCGGTCAGCCCATGGCTAGTTCTTCCAATCCCGAAGACCAGTCTCTCGACCCATGGTACACCACCATGCAGTCGCGATTCGACCAACATGATTTTGATATTCTGACAGACAATTTCGAAATCCCGGAGGATTTTGAAATTCGTTTGGCCGGTCCCTCCGCTAGGCCGCATAGGCCGCCGCGCGGAGATTTCTGTGTCTTCCGCGACCAGTTTACCGCCGGTCTGCGTTTCCCTGTACATCCTTTCATCATTGATGTTTGTATTTTTTCGGGGTGCCGCTCGGCAGCCTAGTACCCAATACCTTCCGTCTCCTCTGCGGTGTTGTTGTTTTGTTCAAGATTCACAACATCCCCCTCCGACCGGAGGTCTTCTTTTATTTCTACTACCCCAAGCAAGCCGAGCCGGGCACCTTCATGTTCCAAGCTCGGCTCGGATTAGTCTTCTTCAACAAACTTCCTTCTTCCAATAAACATTGGAAGGATTATTTTTTCTACATCCGTATGCCCGATCAGGCCACCTTCCCTATAAAGTGGCAGGTCAGCTTGCCTCCCACCCCCGAGCTGAAGAAGTTCAAGACCCGACCGGACTATCTCCATGCCGCAAATATATTAGCCGGTCTGCGACTTGACATCAATAAGCTTCTTCACGAAGGAGTGATGTACATCTTCGGCCTGAGTCCTATACGGACCCCTCTTCTGACCGACTTCGGTAAGAACTCTACTTGGGCATTTGCTTTGATTGCTAACTGATTTCTTTTCTTTACTTTGTAGCGGACATCGTCATGGACTTGGTCATGGTCACGCTACGAAGAAAGGTGGCGTTAGAGGCGCCGAGATGGAACGCTGGGTATCGGTCGGATCCACGAAGGAGAGAGCGGGACTCAAGCTCTCAAGCTTCTCAACAAAACGTGGCCAGTGAAGCCACCGAACCAACCGCCCTCGAGGAAGGTTCCGCTCGGGAGGAGGAGCCTCCACAAAAGAGGCGCCGAGTGGCGACTCCCTCGCTCGGTTCGGTCCAACCGCCTCGAGAGGGCAATGCCGTGGCAAGGCGCCGAGCCATTTCGTCCGTCGGACGCTTTTGAATGGGACGAGCCGCGCCAATCGAGATTGTTGGCAAGTACCCTTCCGCCTGCTCGCCAACCACCAAGCTCGGCCATTCACTCATGCTTCTGCGCCAACTTCGATCCCGATCGGACGATACAGTCACGGCCAGACAAGACGGGTCACTCTTCATCTCCGATCAAGAGTTGTGACCGACCAAAGAGCACACCATTACTTTGAAGGGGCCCCTAGCCGAGATGTGGGCCGACGCTCGGGCGCGCTTCGCGATGATTCCCCTCCGCAATTTGGCCAATAGCCACATGCAGGAGTCTACTGGGGTAAGTTCATTTTTTCTGAAATTTTGCGTGTATTTTTTCCGCTCGGATTTTAACAACTTCGCCTTTTTTGCTTCAGAGATGGGTGGAAGAGATAACAGTCTCCAACCGCCTGGCTATGGTGGACGAGGAGCTAAGGCAATTGCAGGCGGCAGGCGGTCCGTCCGGCTCGCATGGACCTTCGTATGCCGAGCTGCAGAAGGAGCTTAAGAAGGCTCAAGATATGCTGGCGGCCGAGCAGAAGAAAACAGTCGACCAGGCTCACTGTCTGGCCGAGCTCGAGCGGCAGGTCAAGCCACTTGACCAAAAAATTACCCTGGCTACCACTCGAAAGAACACGACCATTTCTGACTTGGAGAAGAAGAATGTGGAGGCTAGAGGTTTGGAGCTGAAGATCAAGGAGTTGATGGAGCAGCTCGACCAAGAGAAAGTGAGCCGCTCGGTCGACGCCATCAGGCATAAGGATGAGCTGACCACTTTGCAAGAATCTCTTGCTGCAACTCAACTGGCCTTCAAAGAGTACCCAGAGGCCGAGCCTAATCGGGTTGCAGCTCTAAGACAAGGCTACATCCGCTCGCCCGATTTCTCGGAAAAAATCTGCGAGCGGATGTACACCGCCTTCGACTCGGCTATGACCGCCACCATGACTTACCTGAAGTCAAAGGGTCTTCTTCCTGAGTTCACCAATATTCCGGCCGGTGATCAGGTGGCGCTTCTGGAGAACATCCCCAAGACCCTGTATGATTATATTGAGTAGTTTCTGTACTTTGGCCACTCGGCTAAATATCATCCTTTTTGTAATTAGGCCGCCCGACCTGAAGTCTGAACTTTAATGCAATGTTTTCCTTGTATTCACTGTCTTTTACATAACCAAAATATGTGTTTATCCGCTCGCCCATTATCACCCCTCTGGTATTCGAAAGGGATTTTTACTAAGTGTCTGGTGTTGCCTTTACGCCCGGCTTAACATGTAATACTTCGCCTACTTAATTTTTCGCTTTGATAGCAGAGATCACTCGCTAGATACCCCATGCCTTTGGGTTCTAGGCCGAGTGGAGCGTAGAGATGATTTAACGATATTGAGGGCGAGTTTCTGGGGCCATTGCATCCTTTTTATTGGCATCTTCCTCTCGGACGTTTATAAACGCCGGCTCGTCTCTCGATATTTAACGTCGGAGCTAGACGGTCTTCCGCTCAGAGGGTTTATAGAAGCCGACTCGTCTCTATGGTTTAACGTCTGGGCTAGACGGTCTTCCGCTCGGAGGGTTTATAGACGCCGGCTCATCTCTACGGTTTAACGTCTGGGCTAGACGGTCTTCTGCTCGGAGGGTTTATAGACGCCGGCTTGTCTCTACGGTTTAACGTCTGGGCTAGACGGTCTTCCGCTCGGAGGGTTTATAGACGCCGGCTCGTCTCTACGGTTTAACGTCTCGGCTAGACGGTCTTCCGCTCGGAGGGTTAATAGACGCCGGCTAGTCTCTACGGTTTAACGTTTGGGCTAGACGGTCTTCCGCTCGGAGGGTTTATAGACGCCGACTCATCTCTACGGTTTAACGTCTGGGCTAGACGGTCCTTCGCTCGGAGGGTTTATAGACGCCGGCTCGTCTCGACGGTTTAACGTCTGGGCTAGACGGTCTTCTGCTCGGAGGGTTTATAGACGCCAGCTCGTCTCTACGGTTTAACGTCTGGGCTAGACGGTCTTCAAGGATAATTTTGACGCTTCCATTCAGCTAAGTTGTTTGCCATCCTCTTTATCGTTTTTGCTTCCTGCATTACAAGGATACAGGCTACCAGAAAATATACAAAGCATGTTATTACACCCCTTCGCTCCTTTCAGCTCGGATAATCTACCTTCGCTCGCACGGCACGGGGCCTTCGGTTTTCGAGCGCTTGGCACGGATAATTTACCTCCGGCCGAACGGCACAGGGCCTTCATTTTTCGCTGACGATGCCTTATATTTGCTTTAGTCTTCTTTCACCCCGCCCGGTAAGGCTGGAGGTGGTTCGCGCTCCACGGCCTATCTAGTTGCCGACCGTCCTCATCCTCCAAATAATAAGCGCCCGAGCAGAGCTTTTCGATAACCTTGAAGGGGCCCGCCTAAGGAGCTTCAAGCTTGCCGACGTCGCCGACCGGCTTGACTTTCTTCCAGACAAGATCGCCGACCTGGAATGATCTGGGAATGACGCGCCGGTTGTAGTTTTGCTTCATTCGTTGACGGTATGCCCTCAGCCGGACGGACGCCTTGGCTCGCTCTTCGTCGACTAAATCCAGCTCCATGTTCCTCCGCTCGGCGTTATCATCATCGTAATGCTGGATCCTGGCGGACTCGACGCCGACTTCAACAGGAATCACCGCTTCGCCGCCGTATACCAGATGAAAAGGCGTGACGCCCGTTCCTTCCTTAGGAGTCGTTCGGATGGCCCATAGGACGCCCGACACTTCATCTACCCAGCTTCCTCCCAAATGGTCGAGCCGAGGGCGCAGAATTCGAAGAATTTCCCGATTGGCTACTTTGGCTTGACCGTTGCTTTAGGGATTGGCCACGGACATGAAGTGTTGCTCGATTCCATAGCTTTTGCACCAATCTTCGAGTAACTTCCCTGTGAATTGCCGCCCATTGTCGGAGATAAGTCGACGGGGGACGCCGAACCGACAGATGATGTTCTGCCAAATAAATTTCTTGACCATCTGCTCGGTGATCTTGGCTAGCGGCTCGGCCTCCACCCACTTGGAAAAATAATCAACTGCCACTAATAGAAATTTTCGTTGCCCGGTTGCCATTGGAAATGGACCAACAATGTCCATTCCCCACTGGTCGAACGGGCAAGAGACGGTGGAAGTCTTCATTTCTTCTGCCTGTCGGTGAGAGATATTGTGATACTTCTAGCAAGATAGACATGTCGCGACGGTCCGAGCGGCATCAGCTTGTAAGGTCGGCCAAAAGTATCCAGCTAGCAGGATCTTCTTAGCTAGTGATCGTCCGCCCGGATGCCCTCCGCAGGATCCTTGATGTACTTCTTGGAGGATGTAAGCCGAGTCCTCCGAGCTCACGCACTTCAACAGCGGTCGTGAGAAAGATTTCTTGTAAAGCTGATCACCGATGAGTGTGAACTGGCCGGCTCTCCTCCTTAGTAGCTGAGTTTCATCCCGATCGGATGATGTAGCACCTGAGCGGAGAAACTCCATGATGGGTGTCCTCCAATCGCTCGGAAACGTGAGACCCTCCATCCGATCGACGTGCGCCACCAAAGATACTGTTCGATTGGCTGCTGAATGGCGACCGGCGTTATTGAGCTCGCAAGTTTGGCTAACTCATCGGCTGCTTGATTTTCTGCCCTGGGTATCTTCTGGACAATAACTTCTCTAAAATTGGCTTTAAGTTTCTCAAACGCTTCAGCGTAGAGCTTGAGCCGGACGTTGTTAATTTCAAAAGTGCCAGAGAGCTGCTGCGCGGCCAACTGAGAATCCGAATGAAGCGTTACCCGACCGGCTCCCACATGTCGTGCTGCCTGCAAGCCGGCTATGAGGGCCTCATACTCTGCTTCATTGTTGGTAGCTTTATAATCCAGCCGGACGGATAAGTGCATCTTTTCTTCTTGAGGGGAGAGCAACAATATTCCAATCCCGCTTCCGAGCCGAGTGGACGACCCATCCACATATATTCTCCACATAGCTTCCGGCTCCGGCCTCTGCACCTCAGTCACAAAATCGGCCAAGGATTGCGCTTTGATCGCCGAGCGGGGCTGGTATTGGATGTCAAATTCACTTAACTCCGTCGTCCATTTGATGAGCCGCCCGGATGCTTCTGGATTCAATAACACACGCCCGAGCGGGCTATTGGTCTTGACAATGATGGTATGCGCCAGGAAGTATGGGCGAAGGCGCCGAGCGGCGAGGACCAGAGCGAAAGCCAGCTTCTCAAGCCCAGTGTAGCGAGATTCAGCATCTTTTAAAATATGACTAAGGAAATACACGGGCTCTTCTCCGCTCGCCCTCACTAACGCCGAGCCGATTGCATGCTCGGTTGAAGATAGGTACATATAAAGTGGCTCACCCGTAGTCGGCTTGGCCAATACCGGGAGAGAGTTCAGATATGCCTTTAAGTCTTCGAACGCCCGATCGCATTCTTCATCCCAGTGAAACTTAGTGGCCTTGCGCAAAATTTTGAAGAAAGGGAGGCTCCGGTCGGCAGTTTTGGAGATGAATCGGGATAGAGCAGTTATCCGACCGGTCAACCGTTGCACTTCCCTTGTATTTTTTGGAGGCGGCATGTCTTGTAGAGCTTTTACCTTGCTGGGATTTACTTCGATTCCCCGCTCGGTCACTATGTAACCCAAGAAACGTCCTCCTTTTGCTCCGAACAGGCATTTCTGAGGATTCAGTTTGACTCCATATTTCCGCAGCGTTCGGAAAGTTTCCTCCATGTCTTTAAAGAGGTCGGCCGCTCGGATGGACTTGATGAGAATGTCGTCCACATATACTTCCAGATTTCGGCCGATCTGTTCCTTGAACACTTTGTTCATCTGACGCTGATATGTGGCTCCGGCATTCTTCAATCTGAACGGCATCACATTATAGCAATAGGTGACGTCGGCTGTTATGAAACTTACTTTTTCTTGATCTTCCCGGGCGAGCGGCACTTGATGATATCCCTGATGAGCGTCGAGCATGCATATCAATTTGCAGCCGACCGTGGAGTCCACCAACTGATCGATCCGAGGCAAGGGATAAAAATCTTTCGGGAAAGCTTTGTTGAGATCCCGAAAATCAATGCATACCCTCCACTTGTTGCCCGGCTTGGAGACTAATACTACATTCGCCAGCCAGCTCGGGAACTGAACCTCTCGTATATGGCTGGCCTCCAGAAGTTTCTCTACTTCCGCCCGGATGATGACATTCTGCTCAGCGCTGAAATCCCTTTTTCTTTGCTTTACTGGCCGAGCGTCCGGTCGGACGTGGAGCTCATGCTGCGCTATACTTGGTGAAATTCCGGGCAGCTCATGTGTCGACCAGACGAAGACATCATGGTTTCTTCGGAGGCATTGGATCACCTCCTCTTTATGATTCGCCTCCAGATCGGATGCGATGAACGTCATGGCCTCCGATCGGATCGGGTGTATCTGTACTTCTTCTTTTTCTTCATAAATCAAAGAGGAAGGTTTTTCAGTTATAGCGTTCACCTAGATCCGTGGTGACTTCCGAGCGGCATTTGCTTCTGCTCGGACCATCTCGATGTAGCATCGTCGAGCTGCTAGTTGATCTCCCCGTACTTCTCCCACTTTGTCCTCGACGGGGAACTTGATCTTCTGGTGGAAGGTGGAGACGATCGCTCGGAATTCAATGAGAGTCGGTCTTCCCAGGATGACGTTGTATGACGAGGGAGTGTCGACCACCACGAAGTTTGTTGTCCGCGTCCTCCTGAGCGGCTCCTCCCCCAGTGAGATAGCCAGTCGAATCTGTCCGACCAGCAGCTCGGCTCGATCTATTTGTAGCTGATCGAACGCCTTTTTGAAGATGATGTTGACCGAGCTCCCTGTGTCAATAAAAACGCGGTGAATAGTGTAGTTGGCTATTACCGCTTTGATGAGCAGAGCGTCGTCGTGGGGTACTTCAACTCCTTCCAAGTCCCCAGGCCCAAAACTGATTTCGGGTCCGCTTGCCCTTTCCTGACTGCAGCCGACCGCATGGATCTGGAGCTGTCGGACGCTCGCCTTCCTTGCTCGGTTGGAATCTCCTCCGGTCGGACCACCAGCTATGATGTTTATCTCGCCTCGGGAAGTATTACTTCTATTTTCTTCTTCCCGAGCGGACGGGCGAGACCGTTCTCTAGACATACGGCGATTCTCCCGCCTTGGTGAGTGATGCCGACCGGGAGTCTGTTGTTGTCGCCCTTCAGCTATCGTCTGATCGGCTTCCTGAGCTCTCTGTCGCCTGTCGGATGAGGGAGATCGTCGACCGCCATTTCGGGGAACATGATGAGCAATAAAGGGGAGACTTCGGTAATCCCGGGTGTTGTGCGTGTCGGTCCGGTGATATGAACAAAACATGGGCGTCCATTTCTTCTTTTGCTTGGGTCGCTCGGCAGATACTTCTTGGATCGCCTGGTTCATTGCATGTGGGTGAGAACGAATTGCTTCGGCCCTTGGTCCTCTGGGCGGCTGATGAGCAGCGTGCGACTTCTGTTCGATAGGAGGGGCCCGCTCGGTTGGAGTTTCTTTTTTCCGGGTGGCTTGAGCTTCTTCCATGTTGATGTATTCGTTGGCTCGATGCAGCATGTGATCGTAGTCTCGGGGCGGCTTCCGAACGAGCGAGCGGAAGAAATCCCCGACCACGAGGCCTTGAGTGAAGGCATTCATCATAGTCTCCGAGGTGGCCGTAGGGATATCCATGGCCACCTTGTTGAACCGTTGTATGTAGGCTCGGAGCGATTCGCGGGCTTCTTGTTTGATGGCGAACAAGCTGACACTCGTCTTCTGATAACGACGGCTGCTTGCAAAATGATGGAGGAACGCCGTTCGGAAGTCCTTGAAGCTTGTGATAGAGCCGTCCGGCAGTCTCCGGAACCACCGTTGAGCCGATCCCGAGAGGGTGGTAAGAAAAACTCGGCATTTTACTCCATCTGTGTATTGATGGAGCGTAGCTGTGTTATCAAACTTACCTAGATGATCATCCGGGTCGGTTGTCCCATTGTACTCGCCGATCGTCAGAGGCACGTAGTGCTTGGGCAGAGGATCTCATAGAATAGCCTCTGAAAATTGGCGATTGATCCGCTCGGGTGAGGCATCCGTGCGGGGGGCTTTCCCTTTTTTGTCTTCTCGTCTCGGCCGTTCATCCGAAGATGATCCTTGATCTCTATTCGTCGCTGCGGCTTCAGGCGTGCGAAATAGGGCCCGATGAAATGCAACGGTGGCCTGCGGTGCTTCCGCTCGGCCACCCGACACTGATGTTGCTTGCTGCTCCGGTCGCTCGGCTGATGCTTTCTGTTTTTACTCCACAAGCTTGGCGTCCCTCAACTCGATCAAAGCATCGAGTTCCTCCGTGGAGAGCGTCACCGTGTGTTGTCGTCCAGCCTCGTCCATCGTTTCCGTTCGGATGCAGGAGCGTTCCCACAGACGGCGCCAAATTGATCCGATCAATCTTGAACCAACGGATGCACGTGGCGCTCCCCCCGCTGCGATGTGGATCTTGAATAAGCGCGATGCTCGGCGAACCTGCACAGAAGTCGGGCCGGGAAGGGGTTCCCGGCGGCGACCCTCCGACGCTCAAGTCAGGCGAAGCTCAAGAGAGAAAAAGTGGCTTCAAAACTCGTAGCCGGCGTACCTCCGGTGAAGGGTGAGGGCCTTTATATAGAGCAGCAGAGAAGCGAGTGTACACATACCGAGGTGTACACGTGTCCATGGCCCATACCCCAGCAAGCGCTTGTCAGTGAGCTTACCTGACCCATACTGCTACAGTCCGAGCATGTCCTCGATGGGACAGCGGAATCTCCTGTCATAAGATTTGGAGTATGGCTTACACGCGGAGCATACTCGCTATCAGACAAAGATGTCCCTTGTCCTTTTCCCTTACTCCCGATCTGGCGTCCAGCCGGCCGGCTTCCTCGGAGTCCGGCCGGACACATTCGGTGATTTACTTGGGGAGATTCTCAATCACGTGCGTTGTGGAGACTATTAACAGTATGCTACCTTATGACTTTGGCCGAGCGTGCTGTCTGCTCGGCTTTGCGATCTTTTCCACTGAGCGTCGGAACCCTGACTTCCTACAGGGCACCTTTAACCATTAGCCAGACACCGGGCGGTCGGACCCAGCCCTCTCTGGACGTTGACTCCATCGAACGGCCGGTCGGCCGTTCGGACGCCCCATCTCCGGACGGGCCTCCTTCCACTCTGACTTCCACGTGGCATTAACCTCACCGGACGGGGTCCCCTGTTCTTACCACCGGATCACTTGCCTCCCCTTCAAGTCTAGTCGAAGGAGGCGAATTATCCGACTGACTGGACTACGAATCATGCTGGTTGGATTATTGTCTCGGGGGAGGCATCCGCTCGGGGATCATTGCCTCCGCTCGGGGATAATTGCCTCCGCTCAGCCACCTGATGCTGACGTTGTTTGTTGCTTCAGCCGCTCGGCTTGCGCATTCTCTCTCTGTTGCTCCACGAGCTTAGCTGCTCTTGCCTTGATTAGAGCGTTGAGTTCCTTCGTGGAGAGCATCACCGTGGGCGGTCATCCAGTCTCGGCCATTGCTTCCGCTCGGATGCAGGTGCGTTCCCACAGACGGCGCCAAATTGATCCTGTCCGAATGCTGAACCAACGGACGCTGGGCACGTGGCGCTCCCCTGCTGCTGATGTGGATCTTCGAATAACTGCACGATGCTCCGGCGAACCTGCACAAAGTCGGGCCGGGAAGGGGTTCCCGGCGGCGACCCTCCGACGCTCAAGTCAGGCGAAGCTCAAGAGAGAAAAAGTGGCTTCAAAACTCGTAGCCGGCGTACCTCCGGCGAAGGGTGAGGGCCTTTATATAGAGCAGCAGAGAAGCGAGTGTACACATACCGAGGTGTACACGTGTCCATAGCCCATACCCCAGCAAGGGCTTGTCAGTGAGCTTACCTGACCCATACTGCTACAGTCCGAGCATGTCATCGATGGGACAGCGGAATCTCCTGTCATAAGATTTGGAGTATGGCTTACACGCGGAGCATACTCGCTATCAGACAAAGATGTCCCTTGTCCTTTTCCCTTACTCCCGATCTGGCGTCGGCCGACCGGCTTCCTCGGAGTCCGACCGGACGTATTCGGTGATTTACTTGGGGAGATTCTCAATCACGTGCGTTGTGGAGACTATTAACAGTATGCTACCTTATGACTTTGGCCGAGCGTGCTGTCTGCTCGGCTTTGTGATCTTTTCCACTGAGCGCTGGAACCCTGACTTCCTACAGGGCACCTTTAACCATTAGCCAGACACCGAGCGGTCGGACCCAGCCCTCTCTGGACGTTGACTCCATCGAACGGCCGGTCGGCCGTTCGGACCTCCCATCTCCGGACGGGCCTCCTTCCACTCTGACTTCCACGTGGCATTGACCTCACCGGACGGGGTCCCCTGTTCTTACCACCGTATCAATTATCATGGAAAAATAGTTTTCTATGAAAATAACTTTCATTTTTAAATCTTGATACAAAGTTCGAAAGACTTTGAAATAGCTCAAGGTTAATCCATCTTTGTATCAACTTGCTCAATGATGAATGCTATCACTAGAAAAGCTTCATCAAGGTTTTTCAAATTAATTTTGAAATGATCTTAAAACATTCAATTTAGGACTACAATCTTAGGGCTAAATGTACATGACTTGTACGCAAGTTTTCCCTATGATCCTCAATTTCGAATTAGGCTCATCTAGGTACAAGAACTATACACCTTGATCCTAACTCATCATCCTAATATCTCACACACATCTAAGGTTTATCAAACACATCCAAGTCAATTTTGATGTGAGATATGGGTTTAGGTCATCTTAAGCTAAGTTCTCATGCATTTTCTAAACAACAATTAGATCTCTATATCAAATTATGTTTTTATCCTTAAATCAATTTAATTGATCATAAATGCAAGAGATGATGACATGACATAAAATAATATCATAAGTGGAAATAAGTGCCAATGTCATGATGTCATGGCATAAAGTATGAAACTTAAATAAGGCATGACATATAACTAACCTAAGTATTATAATGACATTTTAAATGATAATAAGTTAAATATGATGTCATGACATGGCATATGACAAACAATGTATGGCAAATAACATATAAAGATATAGAAAATACCTAATTCTAGCCTTAGTTGCCATTTTTGATAATTTTGATCATTTTACCATAAATTCTATATTCCTAAATGTAATAGACCTAAAATCATATACTAAAGATTTTTAGATCACTATGTGCCAATTAGATTGACCCTAGAAAACTCCTCAAATGTGGTTGGCACATCCTAATCACCTTAGGAATAATTTTTAATTTCATTTTCAAGGCTTGATTACACCTTGAAAATTCCTAAAATGCCACCTTTTGCCATGAGTAGGTTAACTACCTATCCAATTAAGGTTGGCACACCCTAAACCATCTAGCGTGAAGGAATCACGCTCCTAGGAACCCATTACCTATTTGAGCTCATTGGGTTCACTAAATACTCACTAGGGATGACTTTCCTAGCAACCCTCCTAATGACCCTCCTAGGCTTTAAAGCCTTGGTCATTTGGGACTCATCAAGATCAACTCTAGGGGTGACTCCCCTTGTGACCTTGGTGATAGTCTTCCTAGCCCTAGGTCTTGTTCCATAATCGAATGGAACATTATGATAAGCGGGCTTGACCACTTGAGACTTAGGTTTGTAACCCAAACCTCTCATGTCCTTGGGCTTTGATTTTTGACCCTTAGACCCTAGAGTTGACTTCTCCAAATTCTTAAGAGCCTTTTCTAAGGTGTCAAATCTTGACCTCAAGACTTGATTTTCCTTCTTTAATACCTCAAGCTTTAATTTCCCATTTTTCTTTGAGGTATTCCTAGGCATATGTCTAGTTGTTTTGGGATTCCTATCTAGGTTTTCCTTAACCTTAGATGAGTTAACTCTAGGGTTGGCATTTCTAGCATTGTCCTTATCTAGGCTAACATGTTTGGCACCTAAGCACATGTATCGGTTTCTATGGTTCTCATGCTTATCATTATTGACAATTGCAATAAAACTACTAGCATGTGTCTTATTAGAATTGCAAGAATGTGCCTTAAAGGATACCTTAGGGTTTGCCTTAGCTCCCCCCATAGATGTGCTTGGTCTCTTGTCCTTGTGAGGTTGCCTCCCCCTTGGACATTGACTCCTATAATGTCCCCTTTGCTTGCATTGGAAGCACACCACGTGCTCCTTGCCCTTGCGTATCAGGACTCCGACTTCCTTGACTTTTGGTGCCGGTGGAGTCTTCCTAATCCTCTTTGGACATTTACTTTTGTAATGCCCATATTCCCTACACTCAAATCACATTATATGTAATTTACTTGAAATTAAGTTGCTTGAGTTACCTAGGGTTGAGGATGGATATAAGCTCTCTCCTTCATCCCTTCCAGAGGTAGAAGCTTCTTCTTCTTGCTCCAGTCTTGAAGAAGAACTCTCCTCCTTTTCTTCCTTAGATGTTGAGTAGCCCTCAACTTCTAATTCCATACATCCATGATGTGAGCTACTTGGCTCACTTGACTCCTCTTCATGACTTGAATTGGAGCTCTCCTCATGGAACTTAGCCAAGTTGTTCCATAACTCCTTGGCATTGTTGTATCTACCTATCTTACACAAGATATCATTAGGTAATGAAAATTCAAAGATTTTCGTTACCTCGTCGTTGATTATGGATTGGTGTTTTTGTTCCTTCGTCCACTTCTTCTTCTCGAGAGGTTCTCCTTCTTTATCCACCGAAGGAATAAAACCTACTTGTACACAATTCCAATTTACTAGGTTAGTCATAAGAAAATACTTCATTCTTACCTTCCAAAACGCGAAGTCGTCGTGATCGTAGAAGGGTGGAATCGTGACGTCTTCTCCAAGTTGATCCATTCTCTAGCTCGTGCTCCCTCGGGTGTTAATCCGACGAAGAGCAACCTGGCTCTGATACCACTTATTAGGACCTTCGGATAGCGGCTAGAGAGGGGGGTGTGAATAGCCGACCCCAAATACACGTTTCTTCCTACAATTTGAGTTAGCGCAGCGGAAATAAAAGATAGAAACGAAATAGGAGAATATCAAACCTCAAACGCAACGATATAACGAGGTTCGGAGATGATACTCCTACTCCTTGGCGTGTCCATAAGGTGGACGAATCCTATCAATCTGTCGGTGGATGAGACCCCGAAAAACCGGCTAATAAAAACTCCTTCTGGGTGGAGAAACCTCGCCACAATCTCTTTTGCAACAGCAAGATCAGCGTACAAGAAATACAGCAAGAAGCCAAGAACAATATGAATGTAAAAACACTAGTTTGCTTGCCTTCTTGTCGACTGGTGATGAAGCAGCAACTTCACGAATGCCAGCCACAGCAGCAACTGATCAGTTGGAGTCCAGCCGAGTGAAGCTCACACGAAGCTTCAGCAGTGGAGAGGTCAACAAAGCTCAGATCGCAGGAGCAAGAAGAGTAGTCAGCTTCCCTGTAGTGGCCTTCTTATATGAACCTGCGAAGAAGACAAAGAAGAAGCAGAAATCTAGCCGTTGTAACTCAACGGCTAGACCGATCAGCTCCACCGACGGTCCAGATGGATCTGATCGGTCGGGACCGATCAGTCTACGCCTGATCGGTCCCAGAGCGATCCCAACTCTCGAGAGTTGGTTGCGATCCTCGATCGGTCAGGATCGATCGCCCATAGGTGGATCGGTCCACGCACCGATCACTTATAGGTCGAATCATATCGCTTTTCATCGATCGGTCACCGCATCGATCGATAACCTGAGAGCTATCAGGTTACCGATCGATCACGAGACCAATCGATAACGAAGACACCGATCGGTCGATGCACCGATCCGTAAAACCAGATCGATCGGCCAAGCACCGATCCAATGCCTCGATTGATTTTAGAGCTTCCTGGCCCTAAACCCTAACGTCTTCCCGGTCCGAGAACGAGCTACCGAGCCCTCTCCGACCTAGTCCGGAGAATAAGCTACCGAGCCCTCTCCGACTCACGATCGGTCAGAGAATGAGCTACCGAGCCCTCTCTGACCTAGTCTGGAGAATGAGCTGCCGAGCCTTCTCCAACTTCGTCCGGTCCAGAGAACGAGCTACCGAGCCCTCTCTGACCTAGTCCGGAGAACGAGTTGCCGAGCCCTCTCCGACTTCGTCCGGTCCAGAGAACGAGCTACCGAACCCTCTCCGACTCCATCCAGTTCAGAGAACGAGCTACCGAGCCCTCTCTGACCTAGTCCGGAGAACGAGCTACCGAGCCCTCTCCGACCTCCCATGCCAAGCTTCCATACTTGGACTTTTCCCCGTGCCAAGCTCCCTGCTTGGACTTTTCCGTGCCAAGTCTCCATACTTGGACTTTTCCCGTGCCAAGCTCCCTGCTTGGACTTTTCCTGTGCCAAGCTCCCTGCTTGGACTTTTCCGTGCCAAGTCTCCATACTTGGACTTCTCCCGTGCCAAGCTCCCTGCTTGGACTTTTCCGTGCCAAGTCTCCATACTTGGACTTTTCCCGAATCAGGTCAACTCAAGTCGGGTCAACCAGATTAACCTTGACCAAAGGTTGCACCCACAATCCCCTAAGTTCCTATTCTTGTCAAACATCAAAATACAACTTCTCTATTCTTATCAAACATCAAAATACAACTTCTCTATTCTTGTCAAACATCAAAATATACCTCGAGTCAGGTCAACTCGAGTCGGGTCACCCAGGTCAACCTTGACCTAATGTTGCACCAACAGTGAGCACGCTTCAAAGGTATAACTCTATCAAGTTTTTAGATCTAACTTAGTATAATATTATGTTCCCTTCGAATGAATCTTCTGGAGGAAATAGGTTTTTCCACAGCGCATTTGCGTGTTTAGCAACCTATTTCCCTATAGTGGTATCAGAGTCACTTGCGAAAGGATATGCTAAGTTGTTAGTAATTTTTATATATGATATAGAAATTACATGCTAGAGTTTTCTATGATTGGCAAAATTGTGGGTTTTGACCACACAAGAGTCTCGACTAGATCAAGAGTCTCGGCCAGACTGTGAGTTTTGGGCCAGATTCTGAGTCTCGGCCAAATCCTGAGTCTTGACCCAAGTGGGTGTTTTGTTGGGAACAAAACGAAGTTGGTATGTGACCAACAAGGTCTCGACCATAGATGTTTTGTTTGGAATGAAACATAGTTGGTATTGCGGGTAGTAGGGTCTCGGATAAGGCACAACTCATAAACGAGTATGCAGAATAATTTTTGTTTCGGGGGCGCTGCCCCCTAACCCCCGCAAGGGGCGCTACCAGCAGTTGAGTCCACCATTTGGTCGATCCTAGGAAGCGGATAACAGTCTTTAGGGTTGGCGCGATTGAGATCCCGGAAATCAATGCAAACTCTCCACTTATTGTTAGGCTTGGCTACAAGGACTATGTTAGAGAGCCAGGACGAGAACTGTACTTCTCTAATGTGACCAGCCTTCCTGAGCTGGTCTACCTCAGTTTGGATGATCTTATTTTGCTCGGCCGAGAAATTCCTCTTCTTCTGCTTGATCGGTCGGGAACTAGGTAGGAGGTGTAGTTTATGCTCCGCTACCTCCGGTCTGACCCCCCGGTAACTCCTCAAGGGACCAAGCAAAGATATCTCTATTACGCGTCAAACACTGGATTAGGTCCGCTTTGACTTCCATGGGCAAATCACTTGATTGCGAGTAAGGCTCTCCAGGCATTCAGGATAGAGCTGTACCTCCTCCCAAGAGATGGGCTCTTCTGTTGTTGATCCTGTCCGAAAGCTGAATCAACGGACGCTGGGCACGTGGAGCTCTCCGAGTTGCTGAAGTAGATCTCCGACCGGTCGTACGAACCTTCGGCGAACCTACAAGGAAGTCGGGCCGGGAAGGGGTTCCCGACGATGACCCTCCGACGCTCAAGTCAGATAAGCAGACAACCAAGAAATGGCTCACAATCTCCGACCATTAGTTTGGCCGAGCGGCGTCCTGCAACTACCATCCGCTCGGCATAAAGGGGGTAGCCAAAACGCCAGTCAACGACCACATTACTCAGCATTTCTTCGAAGTTTTCGCCAATCTCTATCATTAAGGTCCAGCACGCGCCCATTAAATGCGTTCCAGTGGCGGTGCTGCCGTCATCGTACGGTGGCGGCGTGGTGCTTTGATGGGATCGAGGCGGTTCGAAATGAACGGCGCGATGCGTGCTCCGATTCTCGTGACCTAGATCCAACGGTGGAGGCCGCTCGGGCTCCGCCCTATAAAAGCTCCGTTTTCTCCCTTCGCCGCACTTTTGCTCCTGTGTGCCTCCCTAGCTACTCGCATCCCAGCTTTCCGGCGATCTCACTCCTCTGGTTTCGGCGATCTCCGGTGCTCTTTCTTCGATCCTCCTCTTCGCTGCAAGGTTCTCCTTCTTTCTCCCTTTGGTTCTAGCATTTTCTTTGCACTTCTTTCCCAGGTTTTCATCCTCGGGGTACTGTTTCGTTACTGTCCTCTTTTATCGTCTTTTTTGATTTCGTCCGCTCGGACAATGGCCCAATCTTCTCAATCCCAAGACCAAACCCTCGGCCCATGGTACACTACCATAGAGTCGTGCTTCGATCGGCGCGATGCCGACCTTCTGATTAATACTTTTGAGATCCCCTCCAACCTTGAAATCATCCTACCCACAAACTCCGCTCGGCCACACAAACCGCCACGCGGAGTGTTTTGTGTTTTCCGCGACCAGTTCATGGCCGGTCTGCGACTCCCCATTCATCCCTTCTTTGTAGAAGTTTGCAACTTTTTCGGCATTCCGCTCGGAAGCCTAGTCCCCAATACTTTCTACCTTTTATGCGGTGTAGTCGTCCTCTTCAAAATCCATAACATTCCCCTCTGGCCGGAGGTCTTCTATTAATTCTATTACCCCAAGCATTCCGAGCCAGGCACCTACATGTTCCAAGCTCGGCCCGGCTTGGTCTTCTTCAATAAACTACCTTCCTCTAATAAGCATTGGAAGGAATTCTACTTCTACATTCGCCTTCCCGAACGGCCTACCTTCCGAACCCAGTGGCAGGTCGGCCTTCCTCTCACCCCAGAGCTCAAAAAGTTCAAGACCCGACCGGATTATCTCCACGCCGCCAACATGCTGGCCGGTCTGCGGTTTGACATCAACAAGTTCTTTCCGGAAGGGGTCATGTACATATTCGGCTTGAGTCCGATCAGAACCCCCCTCCCGAGCAGCTTCGGTAAGAATTTTACTTGGTCATTTGCCTTGATTGCTAACTAATTTTCTTCTTTTTCCTTTGCAGCGAATATTATCATGGAGTCGGTGATGGCTAGCATTCTCAAGAAGAAAGCGGCGGCGCTCGAGGCCGCGGCTGCCCGAGAAATGGAGATTCTCGGCATCCAGCCGGTCGGCTCTAATGAAGAAGAGAGCGGGACAAATGCTGGGGAGTCGGCCGCTCAGGCTTCTCTCCCAGAGCAAGCGGCTGGAGCAACTATTAGCCAAGAGCCTTCCGCTCGGGAGGAAGGCTCCGCTCCGGAAGAAGAGCGACCTCTCCAACAAAAGAGGTGCCGAGTGGAGACTCCCCTCCGATCAGCCACGTCAGCGGTTCAGCCATCCGCCCGAGCCACCGTAAGCGCTCGCGGCAAGGACCCAGAGGTCGAGGCTATTTCGTCCGACCGGACCCCGTCTCAACTGGACGCGCAGGCGGACCCTCTTGAGGTCGTTCCCGTCAGCATCCTTCCGCCCGCTCCCCAACGAGTCCAGCGTTCAACCATCTTATCCCAATTCTCGGCACCGGCCTCTGATCCTTCTCCGGCATCTGCTCAAACAACTCCCGGTCGGCGCCGAACCATCCGGGTCTCCCTTCATCTCCCGACTGAGGAATTAATGCCTGAAGCCGATCGGCCAACAACATCTGGCCAACAGCCATATGCAACAGGCCACGGGGGTAAGTTTATTTCATATAGTCCGTTACGCATTATTTTCGATCGGCTTCTAACACCTTGCTCGTGACAGAGATGGGTGGAGGAGATCGCCGTTTGCAGTCGTCTGGTGATGGTGGTCGCAGAATTGAGACAACTGAAGGCTGCAAGCGGTCCGTCCGACTCTCAAGGCCCTTTATATGCCGAGCTGAAGAAAGAGCTTAAAATGGCTCAGGATTTACTGGCGGCCAAGCAGAAGAAGACAGCCGACCAGGCTCACAATCTGGCCGAGCTCGAGCGAGTGAAAAAATCTCTGGATCACAGGATAAGCTTGGCGACCGAGCGGAAGAACACGGCTATCTCCGACCTAGAGAAAAAGAATGTGGAGGCTCGGGGCCTAGAGCAGAGAGTAAAGGAGCTGATGGAGCAGCTTGATGGTGAGAAAGCGGGCCGCTCGGCTGACGCGCTCAAGCATATAGACGAGCTGAAAACTCTGCAGGAGTCCCTCGTCGCGTCCCAATTGGCCTTCCAAGAATACCAAGAGATCGAGCCGAGCTGGGTCGCTGCCCTGAGACAGAATTATATCCGTTCGCTCGAATTTTCGGAGAAAGTTTGTGAGCGGATGTATACTGCGTTTGACCTTGCCATTGCCGCCACCAGCACATACTTGAAGTCCAAGGGGCAACTTCCCGAGTCCGCCGTCATCCCGGCCGCAGATCAGGTGGCGCTCCTTGACAACATCCAGAAGGACCTCTATGATTACCTAGAGTAGAAGTTTTACATGTAATTTGGCCGCTCGGCAAAAGACACTCCTCTTTTGTAATTTGGCCACTCGGCCAGTCTTTTTTAATATGTTATCCTTTCGCTTGTTTTGTCCTTTTGCTAGTTAATATGTGTGTTGTCCGCTCGTCTCTTGTCACACCTCTCGTGCTCGAAAGGTATTTTTACGAAGTATTTTGCGTAACATTTCCGCTCGGACGAATATATTCTGCTTCAACAGAAGAGGTTATTCACTAGATATTGATGAAGTACCTTTGGATACTAGGCCGAGCGGAACGCATAGGTGGTCAAACGATATTGACAACGAGAACAAGTCCTCTTGATCGCCTTCTTCCGCTCGGAGGGTTTATAGACACCGGCTCGTCTCTCGATTTTTAACGTCGGAGCTCGACGGTTTTCCGCTCGGAGGGTTTATAGACGCCGGCTCGTCTCTCGATTTTTAACGTCAGAGCTCGACGGTCTTCCGCTGGGAGGGTTTATAGACGCCGGCTCGTCTCTCGATTTTTAACGTCGGAGCTCGACGGTCTTCCACTCGGAGGGTTTATAGCCTCGATTTTAACGCCGCTCGGTCAAGGGTTTATAGGCAGGCCTCTCAATTTTAACGCCGGAGCTCGACGGTCTTCCGCCGGAGGGTTTATAGACGCTAGTCTCTCAATTTTTAACGCCGGAGCTCGACGGCCTCCACCTGAGGGTTTATGCCTGCCTCGATTTTAACGCCGGAGCTCGCGGCCTCCGCCGGAGGGTTTATAGACGGCCTGCCTCGATTTTAACGCCGGAGCCTCGGCGGTCTTCCGCCGGAGGGTTTATAGGCCCGGCCAGTCTCGATTTTAACGTTGGAGCTCTACCGGTCTCCTCCTCGGAGGGTTTATAGACGCCGGCTCGTCTCTCGATTTTTAACGTTGGAGCTCGACGGCCTTCCGCTTGGAGGGCTTTGCCTTTTCTGCTGTCTCATCTTGGTACTTCATCTGAAGAAGATCCTCGATCACGATTAACTACTGCGGCTTCAGGAGTGCGGAATAGGGCCCGATGGAATGGAACTGTGGCCGGCGATGCTTCCGCTCGGCCACCTGATGCTGATGTTGCTTGCTGCTCAATCTGCTTGGCTTACGCCTTTTGTTTTTGTTCTACAAGCTTAGCGGCTCTTGTCTCGATCAAAGCGTCGAGCTCCTCTGTAGAGAGCATCACCGAGTGCGGTCGTCCAGCCTCGTCCATTGCTTCCGATCGGATTCAGGAGCGTTCCCACAGACGGTGCCAAATTGATCCTGTCCGAAAGCTGAATCAACGGACGCTGGGCACGTGGCGCTCTCCGAGTTGCTGACGTAGATCTCCGACCGGTCGTACGAACCTTCAGCGAACCTACAAGGAAGTCGGGCTGGGAAGGGGTTCCCGGCGACGACCCTCCGACGCTCAAGTCAGATAAGCAGACAACCAAGAAATGGCTCACAATCTCAGAAAAAATGCGTCCCTCTAGTGAAGTGCGAGGCTCCTTATATAGAGCTGGGAAGGAGCTCCTGCACACAGGCCGAGGCGAATACGTGTCCCCAACCCATACCTCAGTAAGGGCTTGTCAGAAAGCTTACCCGACACCATACTGCTACAGTCCAAGCACGTCTTTGATGGGATAGCGGAACCCCTTGTCGTAAGGTTTGGTGTATGGCCTGGTCATAAAACATGCCCGCTGTCAGAAGATGTTCCTTGTCCTTTTCTCTCCTTACTCCATGCCGGGCGTCCGGTCGGTTGGCACTCACCTCACGTCCGGCTGGTCCTATGTACTGGTCCACTTGGGAAATTCCAATGTGCTCTGTGGAGAATTTGCAGTATGCTACTTTGGCCGAAGGCTATCCGCTCGCCCATATGCCTCTGTTCAACCCAAGCGTCGGAATCCCTAGTCCCATTGGGTCGTCTATGGTTCATCTGGGACCCCGTTTAGCCGACCGGGCTACCCTTCTCCGGTCGGACGTCTGGTATTTTGACCCCCACGTGGCGTTGACTCCCCCGAAAGGGGGTCCCCCGTTCTTACCTTCGGATCAGTTGTAGAAAGAGGTTCTTCTTGGACGGCATGGACACCCCCATCCTGGGTCCTTTGCGCTTTGCGGGCCTCCGCCTTAACCATATCTATATAGCACCTGTGAGAGACTAGCTGCTCCCCTTTGACTTCCCCTACCTAGTCTCCCACTGGGAATTTGATCTTCTGAGGAAAAGTGGAGATTGCCGCCTGAAACTCATGCAGGCCAGCCTGCCTAGGTTGACATTGTACGAAGAGGGTGAATCCACCACTATGAAGGTGCTCCTCCTTGTTCGCACCAGGGGCTCACTACCCAGGGATATGGCCAGCTTGATCTGTCCCATAGGCTTTACTTCGTTGCCGGAAGTGGCCACTAGCTGAAGCTCACTAGCGTCAATCTGCATACCTTCAAGCGTAGTCTTAAACAACACGTTGATAGAGCTTCTGGTATCAACAAAAACCCTGACTACGCGACTGTTGGCTATAACGGCCTTGATGATGAGGGCATCATCATGGGGAAGCTCTAATCCTTCCAGATCTTGCGGTCCAAAGCTGATTATGGGGCCAACAGCTTGCTCCTGGCTGCATCCTATAGTATGAATCTTCAGACGACGCTCATGAGATTTTCGTTCCCGGCAGGAATCTCAATCTGTAGGTCCTCCAAAGATCATGCATATCTCTCGGATGGCCATATTGCCTATATTTTCCTCCTCCCAGGCTTCCCCTTGCTCCTGGCCATGAACGTGTTGCTGAATACCTGGCCCCGCCTAGTCTGGTCTTAGTCTGCCTGCCTGACCTGCTGCAATACGGCGACCGTCTACCAACCTCTACACTTGAGGGGAAAGCTCTGGTGGCTGTAGACCCAATACGGCTGCACGTCGAGAATCGCAGGCGAAGTGGAAACAGTCGTTAGTAGCATGCGTGTGGGACTGATGGTAAGTGCAGTAATGTGGATCCTACGGACCAGGCCTTGGTGCTTGGACAGTGCCCACACATTAGGCTGGCCGAGCATCCTGACCGGGCGGGAAGGGAGGTCGGGTTTCCTGGGCGCGGGAAAGAGGTTGGGTTGGTGGTTGGGGTGTCCTTTCTGGCTTGTTGATGGAAGCAGGAGCTCTATCTGCTTTCCATCGCACTGCCTATGCCTCTTCCACGTTGATATAACTGGCAGCCCTTACCAACATTTTGTCGAAGTTCTTCACGGGGTCTCAGATGAGATCTCGGAAGAACTCTCCTTCTACCAATCTGTGGGAGAAGGCACTCATTAATATATCCGAAGTAGCGGACGGGACATCTTGAGCCACTTGGTTAAAGCGTTTAATATAGCTCCTCAAAGGTTCGACGAACCCCTGCTTGAGGGCGTAAAGGCAATGGTTTGTCTTTTGATATTTCCTGCTACTAGCGAAGTGGCGCATGAAAGCGGTCTTGAAGTCCTGGAAGCAGGTGATGGACTCGTGTGGCAATCCATCGAACCATTTTTGTGCTGAGCCAGACAAAGTGTTCAGGAACACCCGGCACTTGACGACATCACTGTATTGATGTAATAGTGCAGCATTCCTAAATTTGCAGAGATGATCTTCCGGGTCCTTGCTACCGTAATATCCTCCGATACCAGTGGGCTTGTACCCTTTGGGCAGCTTCTCCTCTAATACCCTTGGGGAGAAGGGCACTTGTTCTTCAGGTTTCACTCGGAGCTCTTCCCTGAGGACTATAGCTTTCCCTTTCTTCGAGTCCCCAGGCCGAGAACTTTCCGCCATAGACACCCGTGGTTGCTCTTTCTTGTTGTTATAGAAATCGGGATTCCGATGATAATAACCCAGACCAGGTTCTCTATAGAAGGCTGGGGGAAACTCCTCAGGCTGCTTTCTCTTAGATCCTCGGTCAGAAATATGCGTCGGATCTTTGGAAACTTTGGGCAGCTTGTGCGGTCGGGAAGCAGTGGTTTGTTTTTTTTAAAGCCGCACGCCTCTTGACCTCCTTGAATTGCTCAAATTCTCCTGCTATCATGGTCACGTTGATTTTTCCGGTATCCTCCATCTTCACGCTCCAGAATAGGTAAATGTGTTCCCACATGCGGAACCAAATTGATCCCGTCCGAAATCTGAGTTAGACAGAGGCCGGATGCGCTGTCGCTAGCGTTGACGGAGGGTGGATGAAACCTCCTACTCATATGGGACCCCTCAGAAGGATTCCCCCGGGTTGCTGACCAGGGGTGATGACTAAGATGGTGGTACAGGAGCTCTGCGCATATTTAGACAAGTACACGGAACGTTAGAGGCCAAGAATAAGGGAAAAAGTCCCCGGAACAGGCCCTCCGATGCTCAAGTCAGGTACTTTTGCCCAGAAGAACAATATACGAAAGGAAAAAAAATAGAAGACACGTGCGAAAAGGTAAATGAGCGTACCTGCGTAAGGGAGAGGACCCCTCTTTTATATGAGACTGCGTACTTCTGGAATCTGACGAGTGTCAGGGAATGTCGGATGTCAGGACATGTCTAGCGATGAATGACACGTGGCATCCTCTTATAGGTTGGAGGAAGGTTCTATGAGCAGAGAGTCACAGACCATTGGAATATACCCTGACGTGTAGCAGTTATTCCCTAACAGGCGATTACGATTCTCTATCTCCGTTGTCGTGTAGTGCCCTGCCGACCGGGTATGGATGGAGAAGCTCCTGATGACCTGTAGTTGGAGGACCCGCCTAGGTATAACTGAGCAGTCTGCGAGACCTCGACCGGGTGTATCAAGCTCGTATATATAGCCCAGTTTGAGAAAACCCGACTGGTAGAGATAGTTCAAGCTTTTCCTTAATTGTTCCTCATACTACAGATCTGGAATCCCGATCTGGGTATCCCGACCTGGCATTATATGACTAGCGGCCTCCAGAGGTCCCACCCCCTCTGTTGACCATCTCATCCCCTTGACTTCTGACTGTCACGCTAGTGTCAGCCTTTTTGCATGTCACGTGGCACCCTAAATTGATAAATTTTGGAACTCATTAAAATAAAAACAAATGTTGTAGTAACAAGTCCCAAGTCATATTTTTCCAAGGATCACTAGTAAGTGCGTATGAGAATTCTTGTATTGGTTCCAATTAATTTCTCATTTCAGACATGAATACAGGTGTCATCAAAAGTTCACTAGAACAAATCAAAATTAATCTAGAAATTGCATTCTCATCTAAACATGATACACCCATTTCGACAACTTTGTATCAATTAAATTCAAATTCTAATGATTCATTAAGTTAAATCAATCAGTTTCCATATCTTCAACTAACAATTACAGTAACAAGGAAACTCAAGAATTAAAATAATTTGTATAAATTGAAGTATCATCCAATGAACAATCACAACCTAGTTAAACAATAACAACGTATAAAGATAAACAATCAAATCTCCAGGTTTAGCATTCAATTAGTAAACTCAATCACAACAGCAAGCAACAATTAATCTGATCAAAATTGAACAACAACAACATTCAAGAACTCAAGTTAAACATCACCATTCATGCAAGTTCATTATCACAAGATCAGTTGTAGTTAAACTCACTGTAATTTTAATTATCCAGAATGTGCAGAAACTGAAATCAGAAATCCATCAAATCATTTCAAGAATCAAATCCATCCTAACAATCTAACCAACCATGAGCTCGAGAATGATCAAATTCTACTTAAAAACCACTTAACTACTAACCTAACTTCTACAATCCTTACTCCAAAACAAGTTACAGCTGAGAATTCTCGGAGCTTGATCAACGGTGGAAAATAGCCTAAAATTCGATCTAACATTACTGATCTTCATCTACGGTCCAGATCTACTTCTCATTAGGTTGGATGAACCAGATCTTCAATGGATGGTGTAGATCTACTCCAATCTTCAACGAACGGTCCAAAACACTCCAAGGCTTGATCGCTTCATTTAGCCCTAGATTTGAGCCCAAGTTTGGCTTGATCTGATCGGGCGACTATGATTGATTTGATGCCTACAAAATAAAAATCAAATATTAGCATCAAATACCATAATTATAAGCCAATTTGCAATTAAGTCTAAATTCAAATGCAATTATGAAATATGATGTAAATGTGAGATTAAGTTATAAAAAAACCATTAAAAATATGCACTATGAATCAAGATAATATAGCTAAATCATGGTTATCACACGCTCCCTTGGCTTCTGACTGCCACGTCCCCATGACTTTTGACTGCTATGTCTTCTTGACTTCTGACTGTCATGTCCCCTTGACTTCCACCTGATTGGCTTTATCGGACCCACCATCATGCGCCATATCACAAGCCTCCCCTTCAAGTCTAGTCGAAGGAGGTCGAAGTCCGACTTACTATACCCCAATCCTGGTTTGCTCTACTTCACCCTTCTAACTTTAAATTTTTTTTCTTAAAGCAACAACAGTTTTTAACCGTTGTCTTTTGAGGTTCCTATCTTTCTCAACGCGTCGATTTACAACAGATTATTAGGGATCTTTTACAACGGTTTTTCACCATTGTCTTTTTGCAGTTTTGTTGTAGTGTCAACCAGGTTAAGTTGGGTCCTATGTAGTAGATGCCTTATGTCTGAGTGTACAAGGACATAGGAACACAAGAAGTCGAGCGAAAAACCCAGCAGACGAAAAGGATGGTACAGAAGCAAGTTGACGGACTCGATGCATCTGAGGGATGAGAATCAATGGAAGAGTATACTAGTGGAGCGAGAAGGATGCATGTTGCGATTTGAGGGACGAGAAACCGGGGAGGAAGCCTACTCCAGGAGAAGGCCGGAGTTAGGTTCAGGTGAGCTCAACTCTGGATGGCCAGAGAATCACCCAAGTAACCGGAGAAACAGTAGGACAAAGTCGACTCTATATTGACTTGTTTAGGCGCCTATACTAGGTCTTGGTGCTCAAACTAGCTTGGTACCGAACAGGCGCCTCTGGGCGAAATTAGCAGTGGGGAGAGACTTTGGGTCCACACCAGCAACAATCCAAGTACCCGAACTGATCTAGGTGCCCCGGTACCGATAAAGGCTTATCATCGTGTCGTTAAAGAGCCATTGCGAACAGATAAAGTGCACCGCTGGAGGTGCCCAAAACCACTCTAGGCGCCCGGAGATGCCACGTCATGCTACGAACGAATTCGACTAGTATAATATAAATAGAGTCTTAGCTCTCTTCATTTAGGACAATACTTTCTGTACTTCATTTTCAACTTTATTTTTCGTTTTTACAATGTGTGCTTTCAAACGTAGATCGTCCTAACCGTATTCAAGTCAGAGGTTTGCATCGAGCTCAAATCCTATAAGTGCAGGATACGAAGCAAATCTAAGGATCTATAATATGTGAACTAGCAAATCAAGCTACCCATCCTATTAGTAATTCCATTGATTATTAATTACCAAGTAGTTAACTTGATATTTAATAACCTATAAATTTGATTACTCATTCAATGAATCCTTAATCAAATTATCTAATTATAACCAATTAATTATCTTTAGAGTTAAATAAATTAAATCAGTAAACCTTTGTATTTCACAAATGCATCAATCAAGAAGGTCATTAATTAGCTAATTAATCAATTGATTAACTGTTAATTAATCAAATTCACTGACTTGTAAATTACTCATTAGTTAAATAGATTACCAATAATTGCATCTACTCAAGTCCTGTTCAAAATTCAATTCAATCAACTAATCTATTATTAACCCTTTATTATGCATCCAAGTAATCAATTAGTTATTAATCCTCTTAATTAATTAACGCATTACTACAACCTTAATTTACATTATCATTAATCCAAACCCAAACCTAATTTACATTACCTATACAATTTAGGTTTTGATTAAATAAACCTAGCTTTTATATTCAATCATCTTGTAACTTAAATGGAGTATTCTAAATAGTCTTTATCAAAGCCTAACCCATTTATTCCAATAAAATATTTTAAAAAATCCGTTTTAAATTCTAATAAATTATATATATTCATATAATTACATTTCCTAGTTACACATTAATTATATATATATATATATAAAGGGTGATCCCGTCCGAAGGCTGAGTCGGACGAAGGCTGGTCGCGACGGCCTGGTTGCTGACGGAAAGTCATGGGTGATTCGGCTCCCATGGGCGGCTGACGACGCTGCAGGTCCCTGCACACACTCAGAAGATCCCCCTCCTCACGTTAGAGACCAGAACCCAGGGAAAAAATCCCCGGATCAGGCCCTCCGACGCTCAAGTCAGATACTTTTTCCCCAGAAAATGCAAAGAGAAGGAAAAAACTGACTGAAAGTGAAAAGTTGTGGAAAAAAGTGACGAGAGAGCGCATGTGCGTACCCGCGTACGAAGAAGCCTCCCCTTTTTATCCCCTCCTCGCTTCTAGATCCTGCCCCCTTGTCAGAAAGCGTTAGACGCTAGGCTTTGTCATGTAGTCCCGGACACCTGTCGTGCTGCTATTGATCGTGAAAGCATCTTCTTGTTTTCGAAACCTCCGCCTTTACACCTGGGTTTTTGTCTTGTAATGGAGGCCATCTGTCAGGCCGCTATTGGTTGTGAAAGCATCTTCTCATTTAGAAACCTCCGCCTTCGCACATATCGCTGGTATGTAGAGATTACCCCTTAACGGACAATTGTGATTCCCTGACTCCCGCACGGCTTAGCTCATCCGATCTATTGAGGCCTGCATCTGCCTCGCATCCTCTGATCAGATCCAACCTCTAAGCATCACCTGCCAGTCGGGCTAACTCTGAACAGCTCTGCCAATCCCGGTCTGTACCCTGCACTTTGTACTTCCTGTCCCTCGACCGCAGGCCTGTAGATCGAGCCATCTCTGAACAGATATGCCGATCCGATCTGTACTCGTGACTAGCACTTCCGGATCTTCGAATCGCAGTCCTGCAGACCACTCGTGACTTGCACTTCCGGACCTTCGAATCGGAGACCTGCAGACCACTCGTGTCTTGCACTTCCGGACCCTCGAATCGCAGACCTGCAGACCAAGCCGTCCCTACACAGCTCTACCGCGTCCGATCTGTGATTTGTGACTTGCACTTCCGGACCTTCGAATCGCAGACCTGCAGACCAAGCCGTCCCTACACAGCTCTGCCGCGTCTGACCTGTGACCGGTGCTCTGCCTGTCGTCTCCCCTTGTCTTTCAACTACCTTGCCCCCTTGATCGACAAGTCTGCCTAACCTCTGACTACTCCTCATGCTTGCCTCTGCCTGCCTAGTCAGCTCGACCATTGACTGCCGAGTCACCTTGATTATTGACTGCCACGTCCCCTTGACTTTTGACCGCTATATGGCCTTGACCTTCCTCACCCTTTCCTCTTGGGCCCCTCCATTACCAACCGTATCACAATCCTCCCTCGCAAGTCTAGTTGAAGGAGGACGACAGTCTGACTGACTAGACCTCAACACATCTCTAAGATCTCAGCATATCTCTGTGACCTCAGCCTATCTCTATGTCTCTACCTCAGCATATCTCTGCGCGCTCTGATTCCCGCCTCACGCATCAACCTTTGTGTCGCGTCGCCTGGGATACCATGCCTCCTTAATTGCTTCGCCAGTCGCTTGGGGTACCGTGCCCACATAGTTGCTGTGACTTGGCCACCCATCCTCTTTATAAAGAGCCTCACGGTCACTTCTTTACTCTATCCTTCCTCTTTCATGCCTTCCTACCTTCTTTTGCTAACCCGTGTTCTACCAGCTTCTTTCCCACGCCATGCATTCTCCTTCTTCTAAGGAGGTTGATCAACCACCCTCCCAAGTGATGATAAATCAACTAGCCTCACTACTTGCCGCGAGAGAATGCGAACTGGAGCGCGTATCCAGGGATCGAGCTCGTTAGCTAGCTGCCCTGCACTCTATGGAGGCCCAGTATCGTGTCGCGGAGCATTGCGTGCATGCGGAGAAGGCGAGGAAAGAGGAATGCCAGGCTAGCTTGCAGCGCCAACTTAGTCTTCAGGAACGCTTGCAGCAAGAGCATGATCGCTCAGCAGCAAACAGTCATCGACTCCTTACACGCGCAGCTGGCTCGAGCCTTGAACGCCCCAGAGGCTCCTGAGTCCCCAGACATTTCTTCACACGGCAGTGCTCATTCTCCATGACCAATCCCTTCCCCGAGTTAAAGTTGGTCTGGGTGATAATTGTCTCAGTGGCTCCTTCCCCGCAAGACGTTCCCGCTTGTAGCCTTAGCTGTATCACCTACTTATTGCACTGTGTCGCTGTACTTGTCTGTCTGTCCTTTTCCGGCATAGTCTTTCCTGCTCAATTTTCATCTAGCAAGCATTCTTAGAAACTGGCCCATATGTAAGAGACAAGAGTTGCCTCATGACTCATTTTTATGTACGAATTTTGGATAATAAAACCAACATAATGCTTGAAAATTAAGACTGTAATGAACGTGCAAAACCTGATTTCGCGGTTAATATTGATGCTTTATGGGTGTGATGGATGACTTCCGGTATTCAGTACCTCGCATACTTGCTGCATATTCGCAATTTGCATGAAGGAGCTAAAATAAAGCAAGATATAGTTAACCTAATTAACGGCAGACGTTCTGACGGTCGTTAGGCGTGGATGCCGGGTTCGCTTATGATCCTCGCAGGGGAGGTGGTTTTGGATTCCCCATGGGAGCGGACCTAAAGGTCGCGCGAGTACAACTCTTAAGGTCGTGACCGAGGCGAGAGTTCGGGACAACCGACCTAAAGGTCGAGCACAGGCTCACTTTTGATTCGCGCATGAGAGGTCGTTGGGCGTGAGAGCATAGCTCACTTATAGTTCGACCGAGGCGAGAGTTCGGGACAACCGACCTAAGCAGCTCACTTTGATTCTCGCGATGGGAGCCGACCTAAAGGTCGTTGGGCGTGAGAGCAGAGCTCACTTATAACTCGGGCTCACTTTTGATTCTCGCATGGGAGCCGACCTGAAATGTCAGCGTGAGAGCAGAGCTCACTTATTCAACCGAGGCGAGAGTCCGAGATACCAACCTGTGTCGTTGGCGTGAGCACAAGGCTCACTTTGATTCTCACATGGGAGCCGACCTGAAATGTCGTTGGGCGTGAGAGCCGAGCTCACTTATAACTCGCACTAAGGCGAGAGTGACCTAAAGGTCGTTGGGAGTGAGCACAAGGCTCACTTTTGATTCTCATGGAGCCGACCAGAATGTCGTTGGGAGTGAGAGCGAGCTCACTTATAACTCGACCGAGGCGAGAGTGGGACAACCGACCTAAAGGTCGTTGGGTGTGAGCACAGCTCACTTTGATTCTCGATGGGAGTCACGAAGGTCGGTGGGCGTGAGAGCAGAGCTCACTTATAACTCGTGACCGAGGCGAGAGTTCGGAGCCAAAGGTCGTTGGGCGTGAGCACAGGCTCACTTTGATTCTCGCATGGGAGCCGACGTTGGGCGTGAGAGCAGAGCTCACTTATAACTCGTGTTTGGGCGAGACCGGTGGCGATGGCGCTGGTCCGAGACAAGTAATGATACTCCGGTCCGAGACCGGTGGCGATGGTGCTGGTCCGAGACCAGTAATGATACTCCGTGTAACGCCCGCCCTCCCTACTAACCCTAAGGGACGGGGCTACGATACTCTACGTACGTATTACAGCGGAAGACTTAAAAATTATTTTTCTTAACTTATTTCAAACCGAACTACATCAAACTGAACTACACTAACATGGTTTCATAACATGATAACAAAATCAATAAAAACTTAACATCAAGTCACCAATAGTGTATTACATTTCATAAAACCAAAGCATAGTTCTTAAAGGTTTTAAAGCAGGTTCTTAATTAGTTGCCTAGCCACCGCCACACACATCTTCGTTGCCCCTCCTGCTGCTCCTTTAGCTCATCCAGCTTTTTCCTTTATCTGTGGTACAAGGAAAGTAAGCTGTGAGCACTCATGGCTCAGTAAGTTCCTTTCCTACTCACTAAAGCCAAAAATCAACATATAATCAAAGAATGTATCAACAAGTCATAATCTCAACTAATCATGGCATAACCTAGCATTCTATTCAAGCATATCATGCATCATAATATAATCACCACTAGTCATGGCATATCAAACATCATCATGGCCGAAATATATACCTAGTGCATTGCATAAAACATAGCTAGACATGGCATAACAACCAAATATCATGGTATATCAAAGCATGGCCGAAACATGTATATCAAAGCATCATAACTATGGCCAAACATGTACATCAAGGCATCATCATATCCATGGCCGAAATCTATATATCAAGCATCAACATATCCATGGCCGAAACATGTCTATAAGGTATAGCATGAACATAACATTATCATACCTTATCATGGCATATCATAATCAAGAGCATAGCATGAAACATAGCATAATCATAAGGTGTATGCAATATGATTTTGGAAAACATGTATCCGAAAAACATGTGTATGTCTCATGATCTTTAAAACCATTTTCTTTTACATATATATACTTGAAAGTAATCTCAACATAAGGGGGATCCCGGCTATGTACCACTTACATATTGCACGCAACCTTGTAGGTCCAAGGTAGCAAGTCTTGAACCCTACGAGGCAAACATACTAGGCCCTTAGTCCTAGGGGCACTTAGGAGCCCATCCCTAACGAGGTCCTTAGTCCCCGGGGCGCTTATGGAGCCCACCCTTGGTACAAGCCACTCACACATAAAGTAAAGTACATGTCATACATATCATGTATCATAAAAGCATGCATCACTTAGGCACACATCATATCATAAAGGTATGCATCACTTAGGCATACATCATGTCATAAAAGTATGCATCACTTAGGCATACATCATATCATAAGGTATGCATCACTTAGGCATACATCATGTCATAAAGGTATGCATCACTTAGGCATACATCACATCATAAAGGCATGCATCACTTAGGCATACATCATGTCATAACAATATGCATCACTTAGGCATAGATCATAAAAACATGCATATCTTAAGCATAAAGCATATCATCAAGCATGCATGATTTAACCACATAGCATATCATGAAAGCATGCATATTTTAAGCACTAAACATAGCATTAAAGCATGCATAATTTAACCACATATCATAACATAAGCATGCATATTTTTAGCACAAAGCATATCATATCATAAAAGCATGCATATCATATCATAAGTCATAAATCACAAGCATACATATTAAGCATAAGGGTGTATCTTGTGATTATCCTATCATAGGAAACATGGTATCATATTCATCTTGGTTCTAAGCTTCCTAAACCCTTGTGGCCGAAACCCCTTTAGAGCTTAATTTAGGTTAAACACAACATCCAAGCATGTGGCACCTAAATTATCATCATAACATTTTCATAGGAAGCATTATAAACATGATTAACTTAGTTTCTAAGTTCTTCAAGTCCCTAATTTCATGTGGCCGAAACCTTAAGGTGTGAAACAAGGTTCCATATGACATAAAAGCATGGACAACTTTAAATCATATTTATAACATTTTTACCAAGTAACAAGGTAAACACATTTGACACATTTGAATTAGTTCCTAAGTTCTTTAAGCCCTTAACATATGTCATGGCCGAAATTTAACAAGTTCTCATTAGGGCTACAAACAAGAATACAAGCATGTGAACTTGGACTAACCTTATGTATAAATTCATACAAGGCATCATACAATAGTTATGGCCGAAACATACCCTAGCATCATTTTAGGTCATAAAACAACATATAGCAATTGAACCTTGGCTTTCTACTTATCATATTTCATGTAGAGTGACATGAGCATATTTAATTTAAGTCCTAGGGTCCCTAGGGCATCTAAACCTTCATGGCCGAGACTTACCATGGTCCATTTAGGTCATGGAAAAATTATACAAGCATGTGACACAAGCAATAGGTTATCATATTTTCATAAGAAGCATTTTAACACCTTTGGTTTAAATTCTAAGGCCTCTAGGTCATTTAAACCCTACTTCGAATAATCATGAAACTTAAGCTTCAAATAACATAAAAACATATGAAGTCATACGAGTTTCATAGCATATGTAAAGACAAGCATAATGAGTATACATATGAATTGTGTCTTAGGCTTTCTAGGTTTCTTTTTCTCTTTTTCTTTTATTTTTTTTCTCATGGCCGAAACCTACCATTCTTTAGCTAGGTTCTTAAGTGGCCTAAAGCATGAAAAACCTAAGTAAGTTTCATGGCAAAAGTTACTAAGAAACATATATACAATTTGGTTCATGAATAAGCTAGGACCCCTTGTAGTCATACATGTTATATGTCATGCAACTAATTTTTCTACACCCTAATTAAGCATGAGGGCATTGAACAACTTTCATATCTAAACAGCACAGAGGTCTTGAGCATATTAAAATTTTGTTTAACCTTTTCTAAGCTATCCATCTCATCATGGCCGAAAAACCCTAAGAAGGAGTTCATGAAATTCTAGCAATATTCAAGCATACAAATCCTTTAAGATCTTTGTATTCTATCACATGAGCATGGTTATTTAAATTTAAAGGTCTTCCTAACCCTAAACCCTTTCTTGACCGAATCATATGAGTGGGTTTTCTTTTAGTTTCAATATCTTCTAAGGAAGGAAAACTAATACATGATCCTTAATATTTCATAGGGAGAACCTTGTACTAGTTGGGTAAAACAATAAATTTCCCTAGCCTCTTAAGAATATTTTTGGCCAAAATTCTAGGGTTCAATACTCCTCTGATCAAGCATCATATAGGTATAAAAGCATGAAGAAGAACCCTTCTACATAGTATAGAAAAATCTATCATGTAGTGAAGACTAGTTTAAACATCATTAGATTTTTGAAAGTTCTTCTTGGCCGAATTTTCTCAAACTTGTTTCTAGGTTTTAAAATCTTCATAAAATCCGAAAAACACTTAAAATTCCTTGTACCACAGGTGAGGGGAATCTTACATCCTTTTCGCTTGTGGATCTAAGGTATGGTGAAGAAGAAGTAGTCTCTTCTTCTAGTTCCTTTCCCTTGATTCCTTTGCTAAGTCCTCCTTGTATCTTAGGCTTTCTTAGGGAAAACCTTGGCTTGGGGCTGAAGATGGAGGAGAGGGGGAACTGAGGTTTCGGTGAGGGAGAGGAGAGAATGAGAAAAATGAGAGAAAATAGAATTTTCCCTTTACATATTCTCTTTTATGTTAAGGGGGAAGAGGTAGCAAACTTAGTTTTTTGCTTTCCTTCTCCCTTAGCCTTTTTTTTCTATTTTATTTTTATTTTTATTTATTTATTTATCCTCATCATTCATGGTGAAATAAGGGGGAATGAATCCCCTTAATCCCTCTTTAAGTTTTCGGCAAAACCAAAGAGGAAGAAAGAGAGAAAGGGAGGAAGACAAGTTGCCTTTCTCTTGCTCCTTTCTTGTTTTCTTTTGGCTAGCTTTTACTCTTACCTTTATCATGAGTTTCCCTCCTTTGTTATCAACATATCATTCCTATCCCAACTGGTTATTACCCATTAATTCTATGAAGTATAATATAAGAGGTTCAAGGTTCAATCCTTGACCTCTCCCTATTTTTATTTCATTTTATTTATTTTTGCTTCAACTCACTTCCTATTATTTTTCTAAGGAAAAATCCCACATTCATATATTTATCTTACAAGCTTAGTGGGTATTACAGTACCCCGTACCTCATAAAAAGTTCGTTCTCGAACTTTAAAATAGCTCCGGGTACTTTTGTTTCATATCGTCCTCGCGTTCCCAGGTGGCTTCTTCGAATCGTTGGTTCCGCCACAAAACCTTTACTAAGGGTATTTCTTTGTTCCTTAACCTCTTTATTTCTCGGTCCAGAATCTGGATGGGTTTACTTTTGTAACTTAGGTCTTCCTGTACCTGTACCGACTGAGGCTCAATCACTTGATCTGTGCTGGGAGTACATTTCTTGAGCATCGATACATGGAACACATTGTGAATGACTGCCATGTCTGGAGGTAGTTCTAGTCTGTATGCGACTTGGCCCACTCTTTCTAAAATCCAAGTTGTCCTAGAATCGTGGGCTTAACTTGCCTTTCCCATCTTTCATGAGATACTTTAAGGAATACCAAGTCTCCGATGTTGAATTCTAGCGGTCTGCGCCGTTTATCGGCATAATTCTTCTGCCGACTCTGAGCAGTTTCTATTCGTTGACGGATCTTTTGTATAACTCGGGTGGTGTCATCAATAAGTTCCGTTCGGAACCCCATTTCCTTCTTTTCACCACTTTCATACCAGCATATAGGAGATCTACACTTCCTCCCATATAGAGCTTCGTAAGGTGCCATTCCAATAGTAGCTTGGTAGCTATTATTGTAGGCGAATTCTGCCAGGTATAAATATCGGCACCAGCTCCCCTTGAAGTCCAGGGCACAAGCTCTTAACATATCCTCCAATATTTGATTTACTCTTTCAGTCTGCCCATCAATCTGTGGGTGGAAGGTTGTGCTAAACAACAACTTTGTGCCGAGGGCCTTCTGAACGCACTCCCAAAAGTGCGAGACAAAACGTCCGTCTCTATCAGAAATAATGGTCTTAGGGATACCATGTAATCTGACAATTTCCTTAACATATAGTTGAGCTAGTTGTTCCGTTGAATAAGTCATCTTGATCGCCAAAAAGTGTGCAGACTTTGTCAATCTGTCCACAATTACCCATATAGCATCATACCCGTTTGTTGTCTTGGGTAGACCTGAAATGAAATCAAATAGAGATTTCTTCCCATTTCCATTCTGGAATTTGGACAGGTTGTAACAATCCGCCGGGTCTCTGGTGTTCAACTTTTACCCTTTGGCATGTCAGACAAGTACTGACGTACTGAGCCACTTCTCTTTTCATACCGGACCACCAAAATTTCTTTTTCAGGTCCTGGTACATCTTAGTGGAACCCGGGTGCATTGCATAAGGCGTTGTATGGGCTTCTTCCAGTATCTTCTTTCGCAACTCTGGATCCTCTGGAATACATAATCGATCCCTGAGGTATAATGTTCCATCGTCTGCGATACGGAACCCGTCATTCTTTCCTTCTGCGGTCTCTTGTTTAATTCTTTGAAGGCTCGGGTCCCTGGTTTGCTTCTCTAACATGTTCTCGAATAACGTCGGTGTTATGGTGAGGGTAGAGAGTCGTCCGGACATGGTTTCAACTAATGGATACAAAACATGTTTCAGTTTCTTGATGGATTCCCTCATCAGTTTGCTTTCAGCATTGAATAAAAATTCTAGCATACTGACTGAAATTAAATAACTGACCTGTGACAACCGTAGAGGCGTTCGCCAAGTCATCCTGAGCGAGAGAGTAGACCCTGGCATTGGTCATAGTGGGAGGAGCCTCCAATCTTCCTTGGCTGATTGAAGTCCCTTCTATGGCAGCTTGCATCTGGTGAAGCTGTGCGGGGGAACTCCTGTTCTGGAAGTTCTGCGAAGGTAGTGTCTGAGGCTGAGTAGGGCAATCTCTTATCAAATGACCTTCCTTTCCGCAGTTATAGCACTTTCTGGTGCTCAGACGACATACTCCAGAATGCATCTTCCCACATGTGGCACACTGAGGGTACTTGGTCTGCTTATTGGCTGGACCACCTTTTGTTTTATTCCACTGTTTCCTCTTTCCACTTGAGTTTCCTTTCCAGTCAATTCTGGTATTGTGCAATTTTTGTGCTCCGGTCGGTGCTTGGTTCTTGCCCTTGTTCATTGCTTCCTGATAGTGCTCGGTAATCAGAGCACTGCTGACTAGCTCCTCTGCAGTCTGCGGTCTATTAACTCCGCCGGCTACATTCAGAGCTATCTCGGGTCGGAGCATCTTTAACATCAACCGGACCCTTTCTTTTTCAGTACGGACCAGTTCTGGGCACAATCGAGCTAAGCGGTTGAACCTCTTGACGGCTTCATTGACTGACAGATCACCTTGCCGGAACTCAGTGAACTCGTCATAGTGCTTGTTGGTCACTTGCATATGGAAAAATTCCTCTAAGAACTCTGTCTCAAAATCTGTCCACTGCATTTGGTTTATTTGCCTTTTCGCCTTTACTCTGTCCCACCACATCCGGGCATCTCCGGTAAGACAGAACGACGCGCATTTGACCTTCTCGTGTTCAGGCCAATCCAGTAGTTCCATTATGTTCTCTACGGTTTTGAGCCAGGCTTGCGCATCCCATGGTTCGCAGTTTCCCGAGAATGCTTCCGGCTTAAGCCTTTGCCACTGAATCAGATAGGCCTCTTGTCGGACCATCGGAGTAGGGGTGCAATGGGTAACAGACGGTAGTGGATTCACCGTTGGGAATGGCGGGTTGCCTTGCTGACCCATTAAGGTAGTGATCAGCTGTTGTTGTTCTGCGATCTGATGCTGGAGGTCTGCGACTACCTGCGTCAGATCTGGTGGAGTCACTGTCCCTCCGGTTCGGGCATTGCGTGTCCTAACCATGTTTATCTAAAAGAAATAGACTAGTGTAAGTGGTTATCGATTTTTTTTAGCCAATCTAACGTACTGGTTTGTTTCTATTTATTTGTTATGGTATTATTCCTAACCTACCCATATGTAATCCTAATCTAATTTATAACTAAAAGCATAGAATAAAGTATCAAACATAAGCAAGTAAAACATGAACTAAAGCATAAACAACATAAGGAAAAAAATAAGGAATATAATGACAAACAATGTAACATAAGGAAATAAAGCATAAGCAATGTAGTAAAGAAAATAAAGCATAAGCATATGACAAGAAAATCAAACATAAACATATAACAAATAAATTTAACATAAACATTCTTACTTGGAGCGGCAGGTAGGAGACTTGATGTGTGTGTAGTGAGCTGGCAATAACTTTGGCTCTGATACCAACCTGTAACGCCCGCCCTACCTGCTAACCCTAAGAGACGGGGCTACGATACTCTACGTACGTATTACAGCGGAAGACTTAAAAATTATTTTTCTTAACTTATTTCAAACCGAACTACACTAACATGATTTCATAACATGATAACAAAATCAATAAAAACTTAACATCAAGTCACCAATAGTGTATTACATTTCATAAAACCAAAGCATAGTTCTTAAAGGTTTTAAAGCAGGTTCTTAATTAGTTGCCTAGCCACCGCCACACACATCTTCGTTGCCCCTCATCTGCTTTAGCTCATCGCTCCTTTGTGGTAATGGAAAGTAAAGCAATTGAAGATGAAGTTTTTCCTTCCTCACTAAAGCCAAAAATCAACATATAATCAAAGAATGTATCAACAAGTCATAATCTCAACTAATCATGGCATAACCTAGCATTCTATTCAAGCATATCATGCATCATAATATAATCACCACTAGTCATGGCATATCAAACATCATCATGGCCGAAACATATACCTAGTGCATTGCATAAAACATAGCTAGACATGGCATAACAACCAAATATCATGGTATATCAAAGCATGGCCGAAACATGTATATCAAAGCATCATAACTATGGCCGAACATGTACATCAAGGCATCATCATATCCATGGCCGAAATCTATATATCAAGCATCAACATATCCATGGCCGAAACATGTCTATAAGGTATAGCATGAACATAACATTATCATACCTTATCATGGCATATCATAATCAAGAGCATAGCATGAAACATAGCATAATCATAAGGTGTATGCAATATGATTTTGGAAAACATGTATCCAATATGTGTTTCTCATGATCTTTAAAACCATTTTCTTTACATATATATACTTGAAAGTAATCCAACATAAGGGGATCCCTGTACCACTTACTTACAACGCAACTTGTGGGTCCAAGGTAGCAAGTCTTGAACCCTACGAAATAGTAGGCCCTTAGTCCTAGAGGCATGAGCCCATCCCTAACGAGGTCCTTAGTCCCGGGCGCTTATGGAGCCAATCCACATAAAGTAAAGTACATGTCATACATATATACATGCATCATACTTAGGCACACAACATATCATATGCACTTAGGCATACATCAATACATCATGTCATAAAGTATGCATCACTTAGGCATACATCATATCATATCAGGTGCATCACTTAGGCATACATCATGTCATAAAGGTATGCATCACTAGGCATACATTAAGGCATGCATCACTTAGGCATACATCATGTCATAACAATATGCATCACTTAGGCATAGATCATAAAAACATGCATATCTTAAGCATAAAGCATATCATCAAGCATGCATGATTTAACCACATAGCATATCATGAAAGCATGCATATTTTAAGCACTAAACATAGCATTAAAGCATGCATAATTTAACCACATATCATAACATAAGCATGCATATTTTTAGCACAAAGCATATCATATCATAAAAGCATGCATATCATATCATAAGTCATAAATCACAAGCATACATATTAAGCATAAGGGTGTATCTTGTGATTATCCTATCATAGGAAACATGGTATCATATTCATCTTGGTTCTAAGCTTCCTAAACCCTTGTGGCCGAAACCCCTTTAGAGCTTAATTTAGGTTAAACACAACATCCAAGCATATGACACCTAAATTATCATCATAACATTTTCATAGGAAGCATTATAAACATGATTAACTTAGTTTCTAAGTTCCTCAAGTCCCTAATTTCATATGGCCGAAACCTTAAGGTGTGAAACAAGGTTCCATATGACATAAAAGCATGGACAACTTTAAATCATATTTATAACATTTTTACCAAGGAACAAGGTAAACACATTTGACACATTTGAATTAGTTCCTAAGTTCTTTAAGCCCTTAACATATGTCATGGCCGAAATTTAACAAGTTCTCATTAGGGCTACAAACAAGTATACAAGCATGTGAACTTGGACTAACCTTATGTATAAATTCATACAAGGCATCATACAATAGTTATGGCCGAAACATACCCTAGCATCATTTTAGGTCATAAAACAACATATAGCAATTGAACCTTGGCTTTCTACTTATCATATTTCATGTAGAGTGACATGAGCATATTTAATTTAATTCCTAGGGTCCCTAGGGCATCTAAACCTTCATGGCCAAGACTTACGATGGTCCATTTAGGTCATGGAAAAATTATACAAGCAATTTATCATATTATTCATAAGAAGCATTTTAACATTTATTTTTGCAAAATTCCCTCTTCAAAATTTTACTTTCATAAAACATTTTAAATCTTTTACCTTTTTGGAGTAGCCAAGATCTTACCTTAGATTTACATGATCCTATAAATTTAGCAGCCAACATATCACAAAGACAGTAGAATACCTTGTTTGTGTATTATGAAACTTAGCACAATGTGAGATTCTTACTTCTCTTTTTCTTTATTTTTTTTCTCATGGCGAAACCTACCATTCTTTAGCTAGGTTCTTAAGTGGCCTAAAGCATGAAAACCTAAGTAAGTTTCATGGCAAAAGTTACTAAGAAACATATATACAATTTGGTTCATGAATAAGCTAGGACCCCTTGTAGTCATACATGTTATATGTCATGCAACTAATTTTTCTACACCCTAATTAAGCATGAGGGCATTGAACAACTTTCATATCTAAACAGCACAGAGGTCTTGAGCATATTAAAATTTTGTTTAAGCTTTTCTAAGCTATCCATCTCATCATGGAAAACCCCTAAGAAGGAGTTCATGAAATTCTAGCAATATTCAAGCATACAAATCCTTTAAGATCTTTGTATTCTATCACATGAGCATGGTTATTTAAATTTAAAGGTCTTCCTAACCCTAAACCATTTCTTGACCGAATCATATGAGTGGGTTTTCTTTTAGTTTCAATATCTTCTAAGGAAGGAAAACTAATACATGATCCTTAATATTTCATAGGGAGAACCTTGTACTAGTTGGGTAAAACAATAAATTTTCCTAGCCTCTTAAGAATATTTTTGGCCGAAATTCTAGGGTTCAGTACTCCTCTGATCAAGCATCATATAGGTATAAAAGCATGAAGAAGAACCCTTCTACATAGTATAGAAAAATCTATCATGTAGTGAAGACTAGTTTAAACATCATTAGATTTTTGAAAGTTCTTCTTGGCCGAATCTTCTCAAACTTGTTTCTAGGTTTTAAAATCTTCATAAAATCCGAAAAACACATAAAACGCCTTGTACCACAGGTGAGGGGAAGCTTACATCCTTTTCGCTTGTGGATCTAAGGTATGGTGAAGAAGAAGTAGTCTCTTCTTCTAGTTCCTTTCCCTTGATTCCTTTGCTAAGTCCTCCTTGTATCTTAGGCTTTCTTAGGGAAAACCTTGGCTTGGGGCCGAAGATGGAGGAGAGGGGGAACTGAGGTTTCGGTGAGGGAGAGGAGAGGATGATAAAAATGAGAGAAAATAGAATTTTCCCTTTACATATTCTCTTTTATGTTAAGGGGGAAGAGGTAGCAAACTTAGTTTTTTGCTTTCCTTCTCCCTTAGCCTTTTTTTTCTATTTTATTTTTATTTTTATTTATTTTTTTATCCTCATCATTCATGGTGAAATAAGGGGGAATGAATCCCCTTAATCCCTCTTTAAGTTTTCGGCAAACCCAAAGAGGAAGAAAGAGAGAAAGGGAGGAAGACAAGTTGCCTTTCTCTTGCTCCATTCTTGTTTTCTTTTGGCTAGCTTTTACTCTTACCTTTATCATGAGTTTCCCTCCTTTGTTATCAACATATCATTCCTATCCCAACTGGTTATTACCCATTAATTCTATGAAGTATAATATAAGAGGTTCAAGGTTCAATCCTTGACCTCTCCCTATTTTTATTTCATTTTATTTCTTTTTGCTTCAACTCACTTCCTATTATTTTTCTAAGGAAAAATCCCACATTCATATATTTATCTTACAAGCTTAGTGGGTATTACACTCCGGTCCGAGACCGGTGGCGATGGTGCTGGTCCGAGACCAACTGGACCCTAAACCGCGAAGGCATAGATGCATTGCTCTTCTCCGCCTTCATCCGTCTCGCCTATGCCGACCTCATTGCTTTGGTTGATCTGGTCGTTATTGCTAGCTTTAGGCTTACTCATTCGCGCCGCATTCTCCCTGCAATTGCATTATGTATGGTATAGAATTAAGAATAGAGAAGGTAGCGTAAAAACCTCACTCAACCCTTGGGACACAATGCTCTTGCAGCTTATGGTGACCCCGCAGTTCGCGATGCGCTTGGTTAGCTGACCGGCTCAGGGGCTGCCTACGCAGAGCTACTTGCTCGGATGATCCGAGCAAGCAACACCCCCACAGGCCCGCTTGATACTTTTCTGATCTGACATTCACTTCTGCTGACTTGCCTTGTCTTATTCGCGACCCTTTTGAATTGCTTGGCTTCTGTAGCTTTATGAGACTTTCCGCCTAGCCTCGGGCCTTTCATGGAGAATGCCCCTTTCTTGGGGCCATGCCCCTCATGATTACCTCACCATGTCAATCTTTAATGCACTTTCTCGGTCCGATGACACCGTCAAGCCTTTGTGCCTCACGCCTCGATGCTGACTTTGACCCTTTTTGTTACAGCCAACTCATTCCCATCCCATCGGCCAGTATGACCAAAAGATATTTGGCTCGACTCTCGATGTTTCCTAGGAATGAATGGGCTTTATAAACCCTAAAGGCAAGTCGTCTTCACTTTTAACTATCCTCTTTCTCTGTTATTGCATTACGGTAGTGCAACTTCTTGCTGGCGCCCGACACTGACCCTCGTGTCTTGACCTCCTCCTTTGCTTTACTCCTCATGATCACGGAATAAGAGAAACCACAGTATTCATGCTATATACGATCTGGACCATCACGACTTGTCTTTACGCAATCCCGAAGTTAGATTCTCATGAGTCCTCGTCCCCTTTCCCTTTGAACACCCCTCTTCTCCTCCCGGCTTTGTCACCGTCTTTGGGATCAAGTCTTAGGCGTCGCCTTTCCTTTACTTTCTTCTCCTACGGCATGTGATCGATGCGACCTTTCGGATTGCCCCTAATGTATTCAGTCGAACCATCATCTCTGCCGCATTTATCACATTCCTTGACCTTCGATTATTCCATCATTTTCTATTCCTTGTGGCGGGCGAGGTGGGGTATTCAACGTTCCCGCCGGACTATAAGTTTTTGATGACTTACCTTCTTCCAATAAAATTTGAGAATCTCGCTTTTCTTCCTCAAGCCTCGTAATGGGCCTTCCTCTTCATGGCGGCCTTCCAATGGACGCCCCACCGCCATCAGCAGCTCAGACACGCCATGAATCCCTTGCTTTTTCCATGGTGGCGAGTGGTTGTTGTTCACTTATGTCTCTGTATTGATCACTTTTCTTTGTCTCCGGGCTCATAGAGAGGTCTGGAGTTACTTTTATATAACCTACTGCTCCCAGAACGGAGTAATGCCGCTAATCAGGTGCTTTTTCCATTCTCGTAGAGTGGGCTGCCTCTTATTGGTAGCTGCTTTCCGCCGGAGACACCCCTGCGCCGTTCGCACGCAAGAAACTCGCGACACACACAAGCCTACACACTTTTCTGCACTTCTTTCGTGCTCAGGTCAACCTCCCTGAGCACCTGTCGGTACTTTGGCCGGGAGACTCGACACCTTCAAGCAGATTCCCCACAGACCTGCTGCCTGCACTGACGCTACCAGCATCTCACAATTTCTTACTCGATCTCCGATCTAGGCATGGCAGGACCCGGCTTCTTCCTCCCACTAGCTTACCACAAGACATACGGACCCCGGCCTCGATACCCCTTCCACCCACACCGACGTGGTGGGGTTTCTCTTCTTTTCCGGGTCCTCTTGGTCCGGGCTACCGGAGGCTTCTCTTAGCAGCCCTATCCAAGTTTGGACCATCTCATCTTGGAAGATAGCTCATGTAGCCCTCTTGCGAACTCGCTCTTCTGCGAGCCCTCTGCCTCGTGACCTGACTGCTGAGCTCAGCGCGATCACGTAGCTTCGCCTTCTGCCTTCCAGGACTTACCGCCTCTCGAGACCCGACATAGTCCGAGATCAGGGCGGACACCCACCGACGATCGCGTGAACCGAGTTCCGCACTTTGACCCTCGCTTTTCCTCCTTGCATCAGTAAGGGACATAGCTCCTTTTCGGGACTATACGGGACTCTCACGGCCTCGACAATGGCCAAATGTTGTGCTACAGGCAGAGAAGGAGCGCCTGGAGGTTGCATGTTAGTCTTAGGTTGGAGTCCTTTTTCTTCTTCTTCGAGTTCTTTTGCTTGCTTTATAACTTTTCTTCTTCATTTGCAGGCTCCACATTTGCCGGAGCGCCGCTCAGCACAGTTCCCACAGCTCGTGCTCGAGGCCCGAGAACTATGAGATGAGAGCCCGTGGAGAGAACGAGCCCGCCGAGACTTGAAGCTGTCCCTGAATGTTAGTCGCAGGTCCACCACAGCCCAGCCATGCTCATGCCACGCTTGGATGTACGTTAAGGAGAGGAAGGCTCTGCCGCCATTTCCATGCCACCTCCTCGCTTCTAAAGTTGGGTGAGGGCCAGTGAAGACAAGCTAAAGTAGTCTTCCTTGAGTGGAGTGTCAATCGCCATCGCAAGAAAGGATCAAAGCCACGATCTGAGTTGTTGAGATTACAGGACAAACTGGTCGAACTTCTGCCAATTTACGACGACGCCAAATGTGCGGCCTGCAGCTTGCGGCCATGGTGGAGGCGACCACGCGGACAGAAGCGCAAGCCACCTTGCCTGTAAGCAAGCGGATCTGAAGGCTCTGAAAGCACAGCCGTGCCTGCGATTTATCCGTGTCTGTCTGCTGTGCTAGAGGACATTGAAGTGTACCGGTTGGAAGTGTACTGAGGTGCAAGATCGCGCATCACTCCTTTACTCCAAAGCCGGGAGAATATGGATGGTCTTGTGGTCTGTGTGCATGAGCTTAATACTGGTCGTGTGATGGGAGGCCTTCGAGACGCAAGTGTTCTTTACGCTCGGCACTCAGCTTTTAAGGACGCTCGCCGTGGAGCTTGGCGAAGGCCTGTGGAGGAAACTTCTTCTTCTTTGATCGGATGATGGACTTTTTCGAGGTTCTCTGCTATGACGATCCCAGGATGGATTGCGGGCTCTTCTGCCGGCGCCTGTCAGGCTGCTGCCATCGATCTGTCCCATAGTCATAGTCGGCTTTGTGAGTGCTGCGTTCAGCCCTTCACACGCCCTTTCTTCTTGGATGTAGATGTTGTGTAGTCGAATCATGTTGTAATGTTTGTCTTTTATGCATTGATGCTGAACCTTCCTTTTCTTGTACTTATTCGCAGTGGTCGATGGAACTTTAGATGATCGCATTTATCTTCCCTTATATCCTGATAATCGTGATCAGCTTCCCTTCATGTATCCTTAACTTGCTCCTCTTTAGTAGGTCGTCAGGCTTTCGGGCCGATCTCTCGCTTAATCACCGCCTCGCTTACTTTGGGTCATTGCCGCCTTTCCTTCTACGGTTACTTTTAGACCGGCCCCATTTAGGAGGATTTTTACTTTTTGTCTTGACGCATGTCCAGAAGCCCACCGATCTGCCTCCGCTTTCTTTCCTGATGGCCTCTTCCAGACACCTTGTCCTTACGAGGTAATCACTTATTCTACGACAAGTCATTGGAATCGGAGTGTGCCCTTCCCTCCTCTTTTCTTTCTCTCTTTCAGACTCCATGCAGGCACCTCGTGATCTCGAGCTCTTGCCTCTTATAATGCCCTCCGGGTTATATTCTCGAGGATCACCAGCCTCCCTGCCTTTCTCCCGCCTGTGTCAACCATCCATTGTTAACTTACTTAAAATATCCTTCCTCCCGCCATACCTATAAGTATCTTCCTCCTCCCTCCATTCTATTATGCTCGCAGTCCCCACGGAGCACTCAAACGCCGCCAGCCACCGACTTTCTCCCAGATCACATTCCTTCCTTTTTCAAGCCTCCTTTCGCTTGTTCTCTCTTGCAATGGCCTCTCCTTCTGGATCTCCTTGTTCATGAGCACTCTCAAAGCGCTCACTTTCGCCGAGTTGGATTAGATGACCCACGGTATACTTATGAAACTTTACTAGCTACTTCATCATCCTCATCATCGGGTGGTGTGAACTCGTATTTCGATCTCCACTGTTCTTGTACTCTCTTCACCTAACACCAGATTCGACCTTCGCCTACCCTTTCAACATCATTTTTATCCGGAGGTATTATTTTAAGATTCCCTAGGTCAACTGACTCCATCTCCATAAGATTTTATGTAGCCGTAATACTCGCGGGGAAGTTTGCGAGTTTCGGTCCGCTCCCCTCTTCAACGCTTTGCTCTTGTGTTTCTACACGCCGAAGCGGTCTTTACTCTGTGCAGTCGCATTGACCGCTTTCTTCGCTTCCTTCCTCCTGGGCCGATCGGAGGAAAAATTCTTTCTCCGATTCCCAGAGGAAGTGGATCGGCTCACATGGCAATCACACGCCTTCTGACTCCGCCAAGACTTCATTAACTTTGAGACTGTGGGTTGCACCGATGGAGGATTGGTGTTCTAATTTGACAAGGCTGTCCTGACTCACTTTCTTATTTCAGCCGAGCCCCTCTTCCTCAAACATCGACTTAGGGGTAAGTTCATGCCGAGCTCCCCTCGATCATTTTCTCTCGTCAATGACCTTCGTGGTTGCGCCCACCAGGTTTTGTATCGCATCGTAGGTCCCGCTACTGCTGATCCTAAATACTACCATGGTTTGGCATCTGGTGAGAAGGCTACTCCCATCTTGGATCCACTTTCATTTGGGGTAACGACTACCCTACTCCAAACCCCGCTCACACAACGCTCTCCTCACTGCTACCCGAGCCGAGGTCGGGTCCGATTGCCGCCCCGCCAGATCGCTGCTTTTTCGAGATTCTGCCTCCAAACGTGCCTCTCAAGATCCCTCCATCAAGCAGGTCGAGGCTCATCCGGCCGGGCCCCACAGACGGGGTACTGCAGCCTCGCAGGGTCACCGCCTGATAATTCTCGACTTGATAATCAACCCCTACTACGACGACGCTTGAGACTGTGTCCGACTTCACAAAATGCTCGATCCTCACCTTTACCGCTATATTGCCCTTGTCGCCATCGTGGCCGACTCTAACCCCACTCCTTCTTCATTTTTGTTTCTTATCTGCACTTTCTCCCAACCTTTTTTGCTGTGGGAAAAACCAGCCATTCCGGGCCTCGGGCCCCACTCGTTGAGGAAGACGATACTGTGATCGCCATGACTCGTGCCAATCGAGCCCGCTCCGAGCCACCTCCTGTTCTCCTCTGCCCCGCCTGGCCGCCCTTCTCGACCTTCCTCCGCCTGGCCATCATTACAAGACCACTATCCTCCGAAAGCGTTTCCAGCTCGTCGACACGACGTCCCTCACGAGCTCATGATTTAAAGGTCAGTTCTGGCGTACCAGGGCGTAGAGCATGAGCCAGAGGATAGCGCACGCCTCAAATTCAGATATGGATAGGTTCTCGGTCCTGGCCAAAGTAATTCTATACCTTTCACTTGTTATTAGTTTGCTCAACTAAAGGTTATATCTTCCATCCGCATCATGCGTAATCTTTAGTTCTCAACCACCCTTCCACAACCTCCATCATGAAAGCAAAGAACCCAGAGAGAGTCTCCGAAGAGTCAGAAGAATGATCCCGCCCAATGCCAAAAGGCGCGATGACAGCAAAGATCCAAGCCTTAACTAATCAGGACCTACGTAAAATTCCTAACGCAGTCAAAGATGAACTCCAGCCACAGGGAGGAAAGAGCCTCCGGGGTATCAAGAATAACTAGCAGTGCCATCGTGCTCAGATAGACAAGGATACCCAAGGAAATTGAAATTTGAGCTCCTGAAACCTCAAGCAAGAACTATATTCAAGGCGGAACTATCCAGTCCCGGAAAGGCTTTTGATTTGAGTATCCACCGCCTTAGCTGTATCAAGAAGGAGAGGAGGATCATTGCCCGCGAAGTCGAATGTCTTATCTCGACCTCCGAATTTTTATCCTCAGTACGCCTCCGCTATACACCATACACCGGCGGGGTTATCCGACAGCCCACGCACAAAGCTTCTGAACTCCATTCCTCCCGCACTTCGATCAGAGAAAATCATCCAAGGCTTCCCGGATGAGATTTTTGCTCATTTTAAATGATCTGTACAATCAACCTGCTAAACCCATGAAATTTTACATGTACATGATCTTTGAGTTTTGGCTTGACTACCATACTTCTAACCCTCCCGACCTTAGCTTACAGGCACCCTCACACTGAGTAGTCAGAGAAGTTAGCACCCCAAGGTCTAGCTTCTTCCTCTTGAGCAACTTGCAGCTACAGCCCCGATGCCAACTTCTGACAACTTTGTAAGGTCCGTCCTATCGAGGCGCTAATCTTGTCACTTCCCCAAGGTTTCACCTGCTTGGACTAGGTCTCTTCCTCAAGACCGAGGATCACCCTTCTATTATAGTTCTGCCTCTCGCTCTGCTATAGGTTTCCCGCCCGCCGCTTGCTCACCGCGATTTGCCGATGAAATCTAGCTCGCCGCCCGGCCGTGTTCCTTCTTCGTCGACATCATTCTTTCCGACGGATGGTATCCCGACCGCCTGAGGCACCACTCGCCCAGCCTACCATACACCAAATGGAAAGGTGTCGACCTGTTTTCTCACGATAAGTCCACAAGTAATGCTCGCCCAATCACCCAATCGGCCCCTGTAGGATCCCAATACCTTGAGCCTCGCACTATTTCTCGATTGACCACCTCGCTCGACCATTCCGAGGATGCGCCAATCAAGTAAGGCTCGAGTTATGCCAACCCTCGCACCAATTTTGTATATTGAAATTGTCTCGCCATTGTCCACACTAACTTTATAAGGTGTTTCAATCAACAATTCTTCCACAAGAACCGATCACCGCATCTTCAAGTGATTCGAGCTTCACTCACCCACGGAGAGAAGTATTCGCCCTTTGAAAAACGCCTGCCTGTGAGCCCGGAAAGGCCCCACGATATCCATACCTATCGATCAAATGGGCAAGACGCTAGAAGTTCTCAGCCTCCTCAAGGGTTTCCTAGGACAAACAAGTATTCACCACTTGACATCCTTCCGGCATGACAATACTGTGCCAATAGTTTTTGTGCAACCTTTTGTGCCAGATTGCCAGCAAAAGACCCCAAATGTATCAAAGACCCAAATGTATCTCAGCCGCCATTGAGCACTGAAAGATCTGAGAAAGATTTTTGTACAATTGATCTCCATAACATAAGAATGGGTTCGCTTCTGCTAAGCATACGCTCTTTAAGTTGTTGGTACACCGAGGAAATTTATGGGCGCCTTCCAACTCAATTATCTCCAGTTATTTTGTAGATCTATCTCAGAAAGCTATAAGGAAGGTCCGCATTAGATCCGCCAAGTGCCCAAGTGGTCGTGGGAATATTTAGCTCATCCGCTTCTTAGCTAAACATCATTTAACCTAGGAATCTTAGTGACTGTGACCTCTTAAAAATCCTTCCTCATCTTCTCATAGGCTTCCTTATAAACTTGCATCTTTCGTTGTTTGCCTCAAAAGTCCTCCGGTTACTAAGCAACTGTGAATCGAAAGATATTACCCCGTCCCCATTAGCACGGCAGTCCTGAGTTTAATGGGCTTCATTCCGCCTATCAGTGTTGTAGCTTAGAAACCAAACAGACACCACCGCATTATGTCTCCTCGAGATATTAGAAGTGCACCTACTCCACTTCCACGATGGTCAATACCAACTTTCCAAACCTCCAAACCTCCGAATCAACTTGATATAAACTTCACAAGAAATCCGCCAACTGTGCCTTGATCACTTCGGGTCTTCGCATCGTATATCATATTCTCTGCCTTGCTGCTGCCCATTTGATAAGGTACACCACCGCCACCTCCACCTTGGTGAGAGCTCAACCCAATGTTTGTCGGACACGGGATGGGATAATACCGAGGCGCCGAGCCATGAGAACAAGTCCAGAAACCAACTTGTGGGTCGGACTGGCGTTAGACCTCTTGATAGAAAAAATACACCGTACTGTACATTATCCCGCCTCATCTAGGCGCCCGGAGATGCCACATCATGCTACGGACGAATTCGACTAGTATAATATAAATAGAGCCATAGCTCTCTTCATTTAGGACAATACTTTCTGTACTTCATTTTCAACTTTATTTTTCGTATTTACAATATGTGCTTTCAAACGTAGATCGTCCTAACCGTATTCAAGTCAGAGGTTTGCATCGAGCTCAAATCCTATAAGTGCAGGATACGAAGCAAATCTAAGGATCTATAATATGTGAACTAGTAAATCAAGCTACCCATCCTATTAGTAATTCCATTGATTATTAATTACCAAGTAGTTAACTTGATATTTAATAACCTATAAATTTGATTACTCATTCAATGAATCCTTAATCAAATTATCTAATTATAACCAATTAATTATCTTTAGAGTTAAATAAATTAAATCAGTAAACCTTTGTATTTCACAAATGCATCAATCAAGAAGGTTATTAATTGGCTAATTAATCAATTGATTAACTGTTAATTAATCAAATTCACTGACTTGTAAATTACTCATTAGCTAAATAGATTACCAATAATTGCATCTACTCAAGTCCTGTTCAATTCAATTCAATCAACTAATCTATTATTAACCATTTATTATGCATCCAATTAATCAATTAGTTATTAATCCTCTTAATTAATTAACGCATTACTGCAACCTTAATTTACATTATCATTAATCCAAACCCAAACCTAATTTACATTACCTACACAATTTAGGTTTTGATTAAATAAACCTAGCTTTTATATTCAATCATCTTGTAACTTAAATGGAGTATTCTAAATAGTCTTTATCAAAGCCTAACCCATTTATTCCAATAAAATATTTTAAAAAATCCTTTTTAAATTCTAATAAATTATATATATTCATATAATTACATTTCCTAGTTACACATTAATTATATATATATATATATATATATATATATATAAAGGGAATTAAAATTTTGCAAGAGAGACTCAAGGCTTCCACTCTATATATATTAACGTACGTACTTATTTGAACTCCATGGACCGACCTCAAACGATCGATATATACTGAGTCATCAATAGCGTAACATATATAGGCCATGCATGCTCAACCCTTATATATTAATTAACTTGATAATTTCAAACAAATTAAATGTCATAATCAATTCTAACAAATCAAATCAATCGGGCATGACCAAAGCCTAGTTAGGCCAAGTTGCTCATGCCAAGTCCGATAAGATGAGTGAGTCAAGCCTAATCAATTACGATCTACAGAATAATAATATTAATTAAGTAAAGTACTGTTTAGTAATGAAGTTACCTTCCTTAATTATATTAGCACGATTTGTTCTATATGAGATAAGCACAAATAAATTGAATATATATATTTACAAGGAATGGAGATAATGTAAATATGACAATTAAATCAAATAAAATATCAATATATATTTTTTTTTATTGATTTACACTTATCCAATCAAATAATTATATATTGATCATGTTATTAATGAAATTGACCGATAAGCACAAATAAATTATACAAGGAATGAGATCGTCGAAATATAAATATATATGACAATTAATATAAATTTTGTAATGATTTACACTTATCCAATTTCATAATATATTGATCACAAACGAATTGAACCTGAACCTGAACCTGAACCTTATATAAACGAAGAGCATGCATGCAGCCGTACGTTTAATTACTTATTCTTCAATTCATCAAGAAAGTTTCTGCGAATTCTGCATCCATGGCGAATTTTTTGTTAGCTTTCCTCCTCCTGCTGCTGCTGCTACGGCTAGAACACTGCTACGGCGAGCCGATGGTGTCATATTGTTCCCGCACCCCCTACCCTGACGTGTGCAGCTCCATGGTCAATCGGTCCGACTCGGTCTTTGAGCAGTCGTCGTCGCTGACTTGGAATGAATTCCGTGATCTCCTCCACCGGGCCACCCTCGAGAGGGCCGTCCTCGCCCACCAGCGGGCCGGGGAGAGGAACCCGAACCAGTTCGACGAGCCGAGGAGACGGGCCTGGACAGACTGCGTCGAGCTGCTGGCTGATACGGTCGGCCTCGTGAACCGGTCGCTGGTTCGCCCGGGTCATGACGCACAGACGTGGCTCAGCGCCGCCATGACGAACCACCGCACGTGCCGCGATGGCTTCCTCGAGCTCGGTTTGACGGCGCCGGTGATAGACGACGGCGAGCTAACAGAGTCGATCAGTAACTTGCTCGCCGTTAACAACGCGATGCTGATTGCCGCCGGCGGGCAGCATAAACGGCGCCGCCGTTTGGGGTTATTGTTCCCGGAGTGGGTGGCGGCGGCCGACCAGAAGCTACTGGCGGCGTCGGACGTGAAATCGAATCTCGTGGTCGCGAAGGATGGCTCCGGCGACTACAAATCCATTGTCGAAGCCGTGGCGGCTGCGGCCAAGGCGAGGGGAGGAAGCACGGCGAGGTTCGTCATTCACGTGAAGGCCGGCGTCTACGAAGAGTACGTGGAGATTCCTAACTCGATGGAGAATTTAATGATGACCGGCGACGGGATAGATGCTACTGTGGTGACGGGGAACAGGAGCGTTAAAGACGGCTACCGCACCTTCCGGTCGGCCACCTTCGGTTAGTTTTAAATAAATAATCAATTGATTTAATTTACTTGGTAAGAAATTAATTAATATGAGAATATATGTATATATATATATATATATATATATATATATATATATATATATATATATATATATATATATTGATCCGGTAGTAAGAGCAGGGGGCCCCGCCATGGGAAGTCAACGCCACGTGGAAAACATAGTGGTAGTCGTCCGTCCGGAAAGGGATGGGTCCGATCGGACGTCCGACCGGCTGATGGAATCGAACGCCCGGAGAGGGATGGGTCCGATCGGCTTGCCGACCGGACGATATACAGCTGATGGTTAAAGGCACCCTGTCGAAAGCAGAGTTCCGGCGCTTAGGGGAAAAGGTCGTGGGCCGAGCGGACACCACGCTCGGCCAAAGCCATAAGGTAACACTGCTAATAGTCCCCATAAAGCATGTGATGGAGAATCTCCCCAAGTAAACCACCGCATATGTCCGGCCGGATGTTGAGGGAGTTGTCCGCCCGGACGCTGGATCTGGAGCAAAGGGGAAAAGGACAAGGGAGGTCTTTTTCTGACAGCAGGTATGTTTTACGTGTAGGCCATGCTCCAAATCTTGTGACAGGGGATTCTGCTGTCCCATCGAGGACATGCTTTGACTGTAGCGGTATGGGTCAGGTGAGCTTTCTGACAACTGCATACCGAGGAAAGGACAGAGGACACATATTCACCTCGGTATGCGTGCCCTAACCCTTCACAACTCTATATAAAGAGCCTCAGACTTCACCGGAGGCACGCATTCTGAGACTTTGGGAGCCACCTTTTTCATCGTTGCTTACCTGACTTAAGCGTCGGAGGGTCGCCGCCGGGAACCCCCTTCCCGGCTCGACTTCTGTGCAGGTTCGCCGGAGCTTCGTTCTAGCAGTTGAAGAGCCACGTCAATAGTCGAAGAGCGCTCCGTGCCCAGCGTTCATTGATTCAGCCTTCGGACAGGATCAAATTGGCGCCGTCTGTGGGAACGCTCCTGCATCCAACCAGAAACAATGGATGAGGCTGGACGACAACACACGGTGACGCTTTCGACGGAAGAACTCGACGCTCTGGTCGAGATAAGGGCCGCCAAACTTGTGGAGCAAAAACAGAAAGCATCTGCCGAGCGGCCGGAGCAACAAGCAACATCTGCGTCGGGTGGCCGAGCGGAAGCACCTCAAGCCACTCCTGCATTCCATCGGGCCTTATTTCGCACCCCTGAAGCCGTACCAGCTCGAAGAGATAGAGGATCTTCTTCAGATGAAATGCCTAAGCGAGATGACAGAAAGGGGAAAGCCCCCCGAGCGGATCAATCGCCAATTTTCGGAGGCTATTCTACGAGACCCTGCGCCTAAGCACTCGTGCCTCCACGATCGGCTACAATGGAACAATGGACCGGATGATCATCCGGTAAGTTTGATAACACGATCGCTCCATCAATACACGATGGAGTAAAGTCGAGTCTTTCTTACCACTCTCTCGGGATCGGCTCAGCGGTGGTTTCGGAGGCGGACGGATCCATCACAAGCTTGAAGACTTCGGCCTTCCTCCACCACTTCGCTAGCGGTCGGCGTTATCGGAAGACAAGTGTCGACTATTGCCATCAAGCAGAAGGAGAGAATCGTGCTTACATCCCGGTTCAACAAGGTGGCAATGGACATTCCACGGCCACCTCGGAAGCGATGATGAATGCCTTCACGCAAGGCACGGTGGATGGCGGTTTTCCGATCACTCATTCGAAAACCGCCTTGAGATTATGATCACATGCTACATCGAGCCAATGAATACATCAGCGTGGAGGAAGAGCAAGCGCGGCGGAAAAAAAGAAACACCAACGAAGCGGGCTCCACTGCGGCTGAAACCTTCGCCACACATCAACCGCGAAAGGACCAAGGGCGGCAATCCGTTCCCCTCTGCAAGGTCCCAAGTGCAGAAGTGCATTGGCTAGCCAAAGAAGAAATGGACCCTATGTTCGCTCCTTCCACCGGATGGACACGCACAACACGAGGGATTGTCAAGTCTTCCCTCGTGGCTAATCCCGTTCGAGGAGTGCCGAAGCGGTCTCCTTCCATCGCAGGAGACAAAGGATCCATGAAGTCGATCGGACCCGCACCGAGAGGCGACATCAGCAGGCCTTGATCGACACCGATCTCCAAGGCAGGAGAATCGCCCGGCGTCCAGAGATCGGTCCCGACCATCCACTCGGGAAGAGGAAAATAGGAGCAATACTTCTCGGGGTGAAATCAGCGTCATTCTTGGTGGGGCCCGAGGTGACTCCACCGAGAAGGAAGGCGTCCGGCGCTCCAACATCCACGCCGGTTGCGGCCGGTGGCGGGCAAGTGGATCGAAATCACTTTCGGGCAGGGGACTTAGAAGGAGTTGAAGTGCCCCACGGCGATGCTCTGCTCATTAAAGCGGTAATAGCAAATTACACTATTCACCACATATTTGTTGACACAGGAGTTCGGTCAACATCATATTCAAGCGTTTGATCTGCAAATTGACCGAAGCCGCTTCCCATGAGCGACCCCGCTCTACGGGTTTACGGTGAGTTCTGGGTCGGACAGATTATGGCTACCTCATTGGAGAAGAGCCGCTCGGAGGACCAGGACAATAAACTGTGGTGGTCGACTCTCCCTCGTCCTACAACATCATTTTAGCGGCCGGCGCTCGGTAATTCGGCGGTCGTCTCAACCTTCCACCAGAGATGAAGTTCCCCATTGAAGACAAGGTGGGAGAAATGCAGGGAGATCGGTTAGCGGCTCGGCGATGCTACATCGAGATGATCCGAGCAGAATCAAGGCTCGCGCCTCGAATCGAGTGCGCCATCACCGAAAAGCCACCCACTTTAATTTATGAGGAAAAGGAAGTGCGATTCATCCAATCGATCGGAGGCCACCACCTTTATTGCGTCCGGAGGATCAGAAAGAAGAGGTGATCCAATGCCTCGGGAGAAATCATGATGTCTTCGCCGGTGACATATCGAATTTCGCCAAGCGGCCGAAGTTATGTCCGACCGGATGCTCGGCGATAAGCGGAAGAAAGAGATTTCAGCGCGGAATGCCATCATCAAGCAAGAGGTAGAAAAGCTCGGAGGCCTACATACGCAGTCGCAGGTGCGAGGCCGGTGGCTAACGTAGTACTAGTCTCCAAGCCGGCGGCAAGTGGAGAGTTTGCATCGACTTCGGGACTTAAACAAAGCATGCCCCAAAGATTTTTATCCCTGGATAGATCAGTTGGTGGACTCTACGGTAGACTGCGAATGCTTGACGCCTACCAAGGATATCATCAAGTCTGCTACTTGGGAAGATCAAGAAAAGTAAGCTTTGTAACGGCCGAGGCACATATTGCTATAATGTGATGCCGTTGGATTGAAGAACAGGGGCCACCTATCGCTTGATGAACAAAGTGTTCAGGGAGCGGATCGGGCGAAATCGGAAGTCTGTGGACGACATTCTTATCAAATCCGTCCGAGGGCCGATCTCTTCAAGGACATGGAAGAAACCTTCCGAACGCTACGCAAATATGGAGTCAAGCTAAATCCCAGAAGTGCTGTTCGAGCAAAAGGAGGCGTTTCTTGGGGTACATAGTGACCGAGCGGGGAATCAAGTAAATCCCAGAAGGTGAAAGCTCTACAAGACATGCCGCCTCAAATACGAGGGAAGTGCGGTTGACCGGTCGGATAACCGCATTGTCCGGATTCATCTCCAAGACCGTAAGCCTTCCCTTCTTCAAAATTTTGCGCAATGCCACTAAATTTCACTAGGACGAGGAATGGACCGAGCATTCGAAGAATTGAAGACATATCTTAATTCCCTGCTGTCTTAGCCAAGGCGATCGGGGTGAGTCACTTTATATTTATCATCTTCAATCGGCATCTTGAGGCTCGGCCTTGTGAGGGAGCCGGGTGTATTTTCGAGCCACATTTTAAAGATGTTGAATCTCGGTACACCGGCTCGAGAAGTTGGCCTTTGCTTTGGTCCTAGCCGCTCGGCGCCTGACCGTATTTCTTGGCTCACACCATCATTGTCGGGACGAGCAGTCCACTAGAAAATCTTGTTGAATCGGCGTCCAGGACTCATCAAGTGGACGACAGAATTAAGTGAATTTGACATCCAATACCAGCCCTCGGCGATCAAAGCGCAATCCTTGGCGATTTTGTGGCCGAAGTGCAAAGGCCGGAGCCGAAGCTACGTGGAGAATATGTGGATGGGTCTTCCACTCGACTCGAAAGTGGGATTGGAATATTCTGCTCTCACCTCAAGAAGAAAAGATGCACCTATCCGTCCGGCTAGATTACAAAGCTACCAACATGATGAAGCAGTGTATGAGGCCCTCATGGCCGGATTGCGAGCAACACGGCATGTGGGGCGGTCGGGTGACACTTTATTGGATTCACAATTGCGTCGCTCGGCAACTTTCGGCACCTTGAAATCAACAGCTTCGCAAACTCTGGCCGAGGCCTTTGAAAAACTCAAAGCTACTTTCAAGAGGTGCTTATTGAAGATTCCCGATCGGAGAACCAGGCGATGAGTTAGCCAACTACTCGAAGCTCAATAACGCACGCCGCCTTTCGGCAACCAATTGAAAAATCACTGGTGGCGCACGTCGACGGATGCAAGACCTCACGTTTCCAAGCGTTGGAGGACACCCATCATAGAGTTCCTCAGCTCGAGACCCACACCCGATCGGGATGAAGCCAACTGCCGAAGGAGGGCCACGGTCGGTTCACACTCATTGGCGATCAGTTCTACAAGAAGGCTTTCTCTCGCCCGTTGTTGAAATGCATGAGCTCGGAGGACTCGGCTTACATCCAAGAGGTACATCAAGGATCGTGCGGAGGACATCCGGGCGGATGATCACTAGCTAAGAAGATCCCGCTGGTGGATACTTTTGGGACCTTACAAATAAGCTTGACAAGGCTACTACGTGCCTTCGTGCGGTATCACAACTTCTCCCACCGACCGGCGGAGGAGATGAAGGCATCAACCGTCTCATGTCCGTTCGATCAATGGGGAATGGATATTGTGGGTCCATTTCCAATGGCGACCGGCAGAGGAAAATTCTTGTGGTGGCGGTCGATTATTTTCCAAGTGGGTAGAGGCGAACCACTAGCCAAGATCACCGAATAGATGGTCAAAAAATTCATCCGCAACACATCATCAGGTTCGGTATCCCTCGATTGGTTGGCAATGGGCGGCAATTCCTGAGGAAGGTGCTAGAAGATTGGTGCAAAAGCTACGGCATCGAGCAACACTTCATGTCCGTGGCTTACCCCAAACAGCGGTGCCGAGGTGGCCATCGGGAAATTCTCCGTGATCTCGCGCTCCGACCACTTGGGAGGAGTTGGCGGATGAAGTGCGGGCGTTTATGGGCCATCGAGACGACTCCTAAGGAAGGAAGGCGTCACACCTTTTCATCTGGTGTACTGAGGCGGTCATTCCGGTTGAAGTCGGCGTCGAGTCGGTCCGGGTCGATGTTACGATGAAGGCAGCGAGCGAAGGAACATGGGCTGGATTTGGTTGACGATGAGCGAGCCAAGGCATCCGTTCGGTGATGGCATACCGTCAGCGGATGAGGCAAAACTACAACCGACGCATCATTCCCGGATCATTCGGTGGGCGACACGGTGCGGAAGAAATCAAGCTCGCGGCGGCGTTGGCAAGCTTGATGCTCGTGGCGGTCCTTCAAAATCATTGAGAAGCTCCGCTCGTATTATTTGGAGGATGAGGAAGGTCGTGCGTTGGATCGACCGTGGAATGCAAATCATCTCCTTATCGAAATTTGGGATGAAAGGTGCGAATGTAATCCGTTTTTGTGTATATGCTAGTATCGCCTATCCTTGTAATGCAGCGGAAAGATGAAAACACATTGAGCATTATCCGTCGAATGGCTTACTAAGTGAAGGCCCCAGCCGATCGGTAGGGAGGTTTATATATTTAAAGGCTGTGAGCAAATAGCTGTTCGGCTGGCATAAATATTGTTCAAGCCCGAGATATGACACGAGGCCAAGGCCGCTCGGCACAGTAAGGAGTTAGCCTTGAAGGCCGACGGCCCCGTCGTTAAGATCGAGGAGCCGATATATAAATATCCGCCCGTCGAGCTCCAGACGTTAAAGATCGAGAGAGCAGGCTCTAAAGCGTCCGAGCTGGCCGAAGCCCCGTCGTTAAGATCGACGACCGGCTATAAATATCCGGCGTCGAGCTCCGGCGTTAAAGATCGAGGCGAGCGGCGTCTATAAGCGTCCGGCGAAGGCCGACGAGCCTCGTTAGAAAGATCGGCGCCGACCCTATAAATATCCGCCCGGCCGAGCTCGAGCGTTAAAGATCGAGGACGAGGCAGGCGTCTATAGCCCGGCGGTGAGAGGCCCCATCATCGTTAAAGATCGAGCTGACCGCTATAAATATCCGCTCGAGCTCCGCGTTAAAGATCGAGGCGAGGCGTCTGGCGTCCGGCGAAGGCAGCGAGCCCCATCGTTAAGATCGAGCCGTAGGCTATAAATATCCGCACCGCCGAGCTCAGCGTTAAAGATCGAGGCGGGGCGTCTATAAGACGTCAAGCGGGCAGCCCGTCGTTAAAATCGAGGCCGCGACCGGTTATAAATATCCGGCCGCCGAGCTCAGCGTAAAGATCGACGAGGCAGGCGCGTCTATAATGTCGCAAAGGCCGAGAGCCCGAAGATCGAGAGTCCGCCGACTAATATCAGACGCGTTAAAGATCGAGAGACGCCGGCCATAAAGCGCCGGCGAGGGCGCCCCGTCGTTAAAGATCGAGAGCCGCCGGCCGGCTATAAATATCCGGCCGTCGAGCTCGGGGCGTTAAGATCGAGAGGCAGGCGCTCTATAAGCGTCAGGCGAAGGCCGGGAGCCCCGTCGTTAAAGATCGAGAGCCCGACCGGCTATAAATATTCGGCCGTCGAGCGCACGTTAAAGATCGAGAGCGAGCCGGGCGTCTATAAGCGTCTGGCGAAAACGAGCCCCGTCGTTAAAATCGAGCCGCGAGCGCTATAAATATCGCGCGGCTATAAATCCGACGTCGAGCGAAGGCGCGGCGTCTATAAAGGCCGCGTTAAAATCGGCCGCGTAAACACCGACCTCAAATATCCGCGAGCTCGAGCCAAATATCGAGAGGCAAACTATAAACCCTCGGCGGAAGATGAGTAGCTCGCTAAATATCGAGAGAGGAGCGGCGTCTAGCGCCGTTTGAATTGGATTCGTGTGGGTGAGGCCAATAAGAAGGATGCAATTCCTAAACTCGCCTTCAATATCGATAAACAGACCCCCTTCCGGCTCGGGCCTGCAGGCAGGTACTTATTGTAGTGAGCGATCTCTCTACCTAAGCGGAAGGTTACCCACAAATAAATAGCAAAGGCGGAAGGTAACTCAAGTACTTCGCTACACCCTTTCGAATGCCGGAAGAGTGATAATAGGCGGTGGGACACACATGCTAACTAAAAGGACAGGCAAAGGAAAACACTGCATTCAAATTAAAACTTTAGGTAGGGCGGCCTAAGTACAAAGGATCATATCTAGCCGAGTGGCGAATTACAAAAGTTACTCTAAGTAATCGTAAAGGGTCTTGGGAATGCTTTCCGGGAGCGCCACTTGTTCGCCGAGCCGGAATGGTAGTGGACTTTGGAAGAAGACCCTTGGACTTGGGATAGTTGGTGGTCGCCAGTCAAGCTCGAAGGTTGTGTACATCCGCGCAGATTTTCTCAGAATTGAGGGAGCGGATGTAGCCCTATCTTAAGGCGACAGACTCGACTCGCCGCATCTTGATATTCTTTAAAGGCCGCCTGGAGCGGTGAGGCCTCATCCGGACTGAATCTTTGCCGTCGTGCCGAGCCCACCTTCTCTCTGTCGGTGCCCACGCCCTCTTTTACCTTAAGCTCAGGGCCCGAGCCTCCGCTTCTTTTTCTCAATCGGAGATGGTCGTATTCTTTGGTGGTGGCTGTGGTTAATTTTGTGTCGGCGACTTGACTTGTCGCTCCGGACTCGGCGGCAGTGGGCTCGATCGGCCGTTTTTTTGCTCGACCGCCGATCTTGAGCTTTCTTCATTTGCGCTGCTCGAGTAACGGGCCCCACGAGGGAGCGGACGCCTGCTCGCCTTGATTGCCTCGGCTCCTCGTCCACCATAGCCGGTTGGAGGCTATCTCTTCCACCCATCGCTGAGGAAAAAAGGCGAAATTGTCAAAGGCCGAGCGGAAAAATGCAAGTGAAGATTAATAAAAGAAAACTTACCCCCGTGGACTCCTGCATATGACTATTGGCCAAGTTCCGGAGGGGGATCATTGCAATGCGCGCCCGAGCGTCGGCCCACATCTCGGCCAGGGGCCCTTTCAAGGTGATGGTATGCTCGGGCGCGGTTGGCCGGTCGGCTTCTGGAAGCAATTCTTCAGTCGGGAGATGAAGGGTGACCCGTACTGTGCGGCCGTGACCAGGGATTGTCCGACCGGGATTAGAAGCCGGCGCGGAAAACTGCAAATGGATAGTTGAGCTCTTGACCGAATGCCGAGCGGGTGGGCGGGTGTTGACCGGAATAGCCTCAATGGGGGCTTCCGGCTCGTCCCATTCAGAAGGAGTCCGGGTGGACGAAATGGCTTCGACCTCTGGCGCCTTGCCTCGGCGGCGGTTGCTCGTTCGGACGGTTGGACCGCTGACGTGGCCGGGAGGGGAGTCTCCACTCGGCGCCTCTTTTGTAGGTTGTTCTCCTCCAGCGGAACCTTCCTCGGGTGCAGTTCATTCTTGGGGAGGGTGGCTCACGCACATTTTGTTGAGAGGCTCGAGCTAGGCTCTCTGAGTCCCGCTCTCACCTTCGTGGGAGCCGGCGGATGGATACCCAAAGCTTCCATTTCTCCGCGGCTTCCAGAGGAGCGTCTTTCTTCAACGCGCCATCACCGATCCATGAAGATGTCCGCAAAAGAAAGAAAGGAAATCGGTTAGCGATCAAAGCAAATGTCAAGTAAAGTTCTTCGAGTCGGCGAAGAGGTCCGATAGGACTTAGACCAAGATATACATCACTCCTTCATGAAGGAGCTTATTAATGTCGAGTCGCGCAGACGCTAGTATGTTTCTGCTGGAGGTAGTCGGTCGGGTCTTGAACTTCTTGGAGTAGGGGCAAGTGACTTGCCACTTTGTCGGGAAGGTGGCCTGATCGGGCATGCGGATGTAGAAAAAATAATCCTTCCAATGTTTATTGGAAGAAGGGAGTTTGTCAAGCCGGGTCGAGCTTGGAACATGAAGGTGCCTGACTCGGCTTGCTTGGGATAATAGAAATAAAAGAAGACCTCGGAGGGGGATGTTGTGAATCTTAAACAAAGCGACAACACCGCAAAGGAGACGGAAGGTATTGGGTACTAGATTGCCGAGCGGCACACCGAAAAAATTGCAGACATCTATGATGAAAGGATGCACAGGGAAGCGAAGACCTTCGGTAAACTGGTCTCGGAAGACACAGAAAGCTCCGCGCGGTGGCCAGTATGTGCAGGGGCAAAGAGTTTACTTAGAATTCGAATTTATCAAACATAAAAGTCATGTTTTTTGTGAAGTTGGTGCAAATGCATGCTAACAGAATCCTGTCTCTTTGAAGAAATTGGCGTTATCTAAGGTAAATAAAAGACAAAAGATTCGTTCCTCTCAGAATCAAGCAGAAAAAGAATTGGAATTTGAGGACAATGCAGTCGTTGATGGAAGAGAAAGGAAAAGAGAGAAGAAGAAAAATGACTAAGGAATGACATTTAGCTACTTGAAAGGAAATGAAGGGACGGAAGCAAATGAGGAGAGAAAGCTTTATCGAAGGTGATCTTATAGCACCGAATCAGGCAAGAAACGGAAGTTGGTCAGCAAACATCTCGCCGTTCATTTCGAATCGCTTCGATCGCATCAAAACACCATGCCGCCGCCGCCGTAGGCTGATGGCATTGCGCCACGTGGCATTCTACCATTCGGAGCATTTAATGAAAGCATGCTCAACCTTAATGTCGAAGATTGGCACAAAACCCGAGGAGATCCGGCGAATGCCATTGTTGATTTGTTCAAGGCCATCTCTGCGGTAGGCCGATCGGAGGATACTAGCACGGAGGAGCTGCCCGGCTAGATTCGCAGTCCAGTCAATCGGACAATTCGCCTCCTTCGACTAGACTTGAAGGAGAGGCAAGTGATCCGGTAGTAAGAGCAGGGGGCCCCGCCATGGGAAGTCAACGCCACATGGAAAACATAGTGGTAGTCGTCCGTCCGGAAAGGGATGGGTCCGATCGGACGTCCGACCGGCCGATGGAATAGAAGCCCGAGGGATGGGTCGATCGACGCGGCCGACGGACGATATCTGATGGTTAAAGGCGTACATCGACGGCGAGTTCCGCTAGGGAAAGGTGGCGTGGGTGGCGGACACCTGCACAGCTCAAGGTAACACGCTAATAGTCCCATAAAGCATGTGATGGAGAATCTCCCAAGTAAACCACCGCATATGTCCGGATGTTGAGGGAGTTGTCCGCCGGATGCCGGATCCGGAGCAAAGGGGAAAAGGACAAGGGAGGTCTTTTCGGACGGTATGTTTTACGTGTAGGCCATGCTCCAAATCTTGTGCAGGGATTCTCACTGTCCCATCGAGGACATGCTTTGTCTGTATGGGTCGGTGAGCTTCGACAGCGCACACCGGGAAAGGAGAGGACACATATGCACCTCGGTATGCATGCCTAACCCTTCACAACTCTATAAAGAGACTTCGCTCACGGAGGCACGCATTTCGAGACTTTGGGCACCTTTTTCATCGTTGCTTACGACCGACTTGCGTCGGAGGGTCGCGCAGAACCCCTTCCGCTCGACCAGCTCAGCTTGAGCCTCGTTCTAGCGGATGAAGAGCCGCGATAGTCGAGCGCAATGCCCAAAGTCATCTGATTGATTTGATGGATAATATATATATATATAATGTTTACATCAACTAACTATTATTGTTTAGTTTAGTTGATAAAGTACTAGTTTAATTAATTGCAAAATTAAACAATCATACAAGAAATAGATTTTCCCTTTGCTAGCTTCTAATTAATCAATAATTTCTAAAACTATTTGATTTCATTTTACTCGATGTATCAATAATTTCTAGGACCTACGTATTATTGATCTATTTAATTAATATTTCTTCAAATTGGTTAGGATCCGTTTAATGTTTGTAATTCAATGTACATTGATCAGACGTATCAGGCAACGAATTCATCGCCCGCGACATGACGTTCGAAAACACGGCCGGGCCAGAAAAGGGGCAGGCGGTGGCGCTCCTATCCAAGTCTGACCACTCCGTCTTCTACAAATGCAGCTTCAAGGGTTACCAGGACACCCTGTACGTCCACTCCCAAAGACAGTTCTACCGAAACTGCGACGTCTACGGAACCATCGACTTCATCTTCGGCAACGCCGCTGTTGTCTTCCAGAACTGCTACCTCTACGTGAGGCGGCCTATGAACGGCCAAGCGAACGTTGTGACGGCTCAGGGCAGGAGCAGCTCGAACGAGGCCACCGGCATATCGATCCACAACTCCATCGTGGTTGCAGCATCCGACCTCGCGCCGGTGCAGGGGTCGTTCAGGACGTACCTCGGCCGACCATGGAGGGAGTATTCGAGGACGGTGGTGATGAAGACGAAGCTGGAGGACTTGATTGACCCGGCGGGGTGGTTGGAGTGGAACGACAGCTCCCCGCTGAGCACGTTGTACTACGGGGAGTTCATGAACACTGGCACCGGCGCCGACACGAGTAGGAGGGTGAATTGGAGTGGTTATCACGTGATCAATAACTCGTCTGAAGCTGAAAAATTCACCGTCGGAAGCTTCTTGTCCGGCGACTCGTGGATACCATCCACCGGCGTTCCTTACACGTCAGGCCTATAAATTAATTATACATTGTGCTATATAAATAAAGGGGTGAACTGGAATAAATTGTGTTTCTAGGTAAAAAATTAAAATTTTTTACTTTGTTCTATCTTCGAGTCATGAGTCATCGTATGTTTATCATTGCGCAATTCATTATTGCAAACCCTCCCTCTAATCACGTGGGTCCTATTTAAGTGAGTCGGTGAGTTAACTTAATTAAAAAAATGTCCTTACAAAAAACACTTATTAAAATTGATTAATTTTAAAATTTTAATATCGCTTTTAATGGCACATTTTATAATTATAACGACACTTATTAGCACTTTAAATTTTATAATTTTTTATTCTAAATGATAGATGAATTATGATGATATATAAATATTAAATTCAGGTTATATATATATTTTAAATGAATTTAGCGGCATTATTTTTATAAATTATTATAATGGCATTTATTAATATCATTATATATCTTAAGTTAAGATGACATTTTAAAATAATCGCCATTGACCCCTTGTGTCACGTTGGGCACTGCTTGCACAGGAATCGTGTCCTGGGCAAAGATAGAGCAGCAACTATATACGTTAGGTCCTGGGCAAAGATCGTGTCTTGCAATGCGAGGAGAGGAATATTGCCCACTCATTGGATTAAGTGTAATACGAATTGGACTCATTGAGTTAGACTCAAATAAATCCAATTGTTGGATTGAGTCGAATTGCATGGGAATCAATGGGTTAGACTCATTGGGTGAACTTGAGTTCACCAAGGAAGTTGAATGGTCAAAATTCAACCATTAGATTGAATGGTTGATTTTGAGCCATTGGATTAGAAGATAAAAGGGTGGAGACTCTTAGTATTCCATGGGATGAGTATAAATATCATTTGGATGATATTTTCATAAGATTTTCATCACTTGAGAAGGTGAAAGGTCTCCTTGATCTTCTTCTTCCTCCTTCCCTCTTCTTGGCCGAAACTCCTAGTTTAGGTTGCTAGCACAACCTTAGGTGTTTTGATCTCCATCTTGCTTTGTTTGTGAGACAATCGAAGACAAGGCTTGTTCATGTGGATACCGTAGAGGCGCGAACAATTGATCGTGCTGTGATCCAAGTTGTCGGGAGATCGTGAGCACGCTTCAAAGGTATAACTCTATCGGGTTTTTAGATCTAACTTAGTATAATATTATGTTCCCTTCGTATGAATCTTCTGGAGGAAATAGGTTTTTCCACTGCGCATTTGCGTGTTTAGCAACCTATTTCCCTACAGTGGTATCAGAGTCACTTGCGAAGGGATATGCTAAGTTGTTAGTAATTTTTATATATGATATAGAAATTACATGATAGGGTTTTCTATGATTGGCAAAATTGTGAGTTTTGACCACACAAGAGTCTTGACTAGATCAAGAGTCTCGGCCAGACTATGAGTTTTGGGCCAGATTCTTAGTATCGACCAAATCCTGAGTCTTGACCCAAGTGGGTGTTTTGTTGGGAACAAAACGAAGTTGGTATGCGACCAACAAGGTCTCGACCATAGAAGTTTTGTTTGGAATGAAACATAGTTGGTATTGTGGGTAGTAGGGTCTCGGATAAGGCAGCAACTCATAAACGAGTATGCAGAATAATTTTTGTTTCAGGGGCGCTGCCCCCTAACCCCCGCAAGGGGCGCTATCAGCAGTTGAGTCCACCATTTGGTCGATCCTAGGAAGCGGATAACAGTCTTTAGGGTTGGCGCGATTGAGATCCAGGAAATCAATGCAAACTCTCCACTTATTATTAGGCTTGGCTACAAGGACTATGTTAGAGAGACAGGACGAGAACTGTACTTCTCTAATGTGACCAGCCTTCCTGAGCTGGTCTACCTCAGTTCGGATGATCTTATTTTGCTCGACCGAGAAATTCCTCTTCTTCTGCTTGATCGGCCGGGAACTAGGTAGGAGGTGTAGTTTATGCTCCGCTACCTCCGGTCTGACCCCCCGGTAACTCCTCAAGGGACCAAGCAAAGATATCTCTATTACGTGTCAAACACTGGATTAGGTCCGCTTTGACTTCCATGGGCAAATCACTTGATTGCGAGTAAGGCTCTCCGGGCATTCAGGATAGAGCTGTACCTACTCCCAAGAGATGGGCTCTTCTGTTGTAGAAAGAGGTTCTTCTTGGATGGCATGGACACCCTCATCCTGGGTCCTTTGCGCTTTGCGGGCCTCCGCCTTAACCATATCTATATAGCACCTACGAGAGACTAGCTGCTCCCCTTTGATTTCCCCTACCTAGTCTCCCACTGGGAATTTGATCTTCTGATGAAAAGTGGAGATTGTCGCCTGAAACTTATGCAGGCCAGCCTGCCCAGGATGACATTGTACGAAGAGGGTGAATCCACCACTATGAAGGTGCTCCTACTTGTTCGCACCAGGGGCTCACTACCCAGGGATATGGCCACCTTGATCTGACCCATATGCTTTACTTCGTTGCCAGTGAAACCATACAAGGAAGTGGCCACTAGCTGAAGCTCACTTGCGTCAATCTGCATACCTTCAAACACAGTCTTAAACATCACGTTGATAGAGCTTCTGGTATCAACAAAAACCTTGACTACGCGACTGTTGTCTATGACGGCTGATCCTGTCCGAATGCTGAACCAACGGACGCTGGGCACGTGGCGCTCCCCTGCTGCTGATGTGGATCTTCGACTAACTGCACGATGCTCCGGCGAACCTGCACAAAGTCGGACGGGAAGGGGTTCCCGGCGACACCTCCGACGCTTCAGTCGGGCTCAAGAGAGAAAGGCTTCAAACTTCAAAACTCGTGTCGGCAGTACCTCGGCCGGTGGGCCTTTATATAGAGTGCAGAAGCGAGTGTACACATACCGAGGTGTACCGTGTCCATGGTCCATACCCGAGCAGGCTTGTCGGAGCTTATCCGACCCATACCGCTCTATCCAAGCATGTCCTCGATGGGACGGGAATCTCCTCCATAAGATTTGGAGTATGGCTTACACGAGCATACTCGCCTATCGAGACAAAGATGTCCCTTGTCCTTTTCCCTACTCCGACCAATCCGGGTCTCTCGAGTCCGTGGGGCGTATCGATGATTTACTTAGGGATTCTCAATCACGTGCGTTGTGGAGACTATTATGATGATGCTACCTTATGACTTTGGCCGAGCGTCTTTGTCTGCTCGGCTTTGCGATCTTTTCCATCGGCCCGAACCGCTCAGGCCTTTAACCATTAGAAGAGGAGCCGGACCTCTCGACGACTCCATCGAAGCCGGCCGTCGCGGACCTCCATGGCCTCCTTCCACTCCGACTTCCACGGCATTGACCTCACCGGATGGGGTCCCCTGTTCTTACCACCGGATCACTTGCCTCCCTTCAAGTCTAGTCGAAGGGAGGCGATGTCCGACTGACTGATCATCTCAGTCTAGTGCTCCTCCGGTTGCTCGGTCATGCCCACAGAGATGGCCTTAAACAAATCGACAATGGCATTCACCGGATCTCCTCGTGTTATGCGCCAATCTTCGACATTAAGGTTGAGCATGCTTTCATTAAATGCCCCGAATGGTCGAATGCCACGTGGCGCACTGCCATCGGCCAACGGTGGCGGTGGCATGGTGTTTTGATGTGATCGAAGCGATTCGAAATGGACGGCGCGATGCACGCTTTTCGCTTTCCCCTATTCCCATCATTTTCCTCCGTGATTCCGACCTTCGTCTCCGGTGTTTTGGGGCTCCGGCGATTTCCTTCTTGCTCTCCGACGCTCCCCGGCGCCTCCTCCCGATCTTTTCTCCTCACAGTAAGGCTCACCTCTTCTTTCTTGTTTCGGTGTTCACTCCGCATCTTTTCCCAGTTCGATCCTTGAAACCTCCTTTCGCTTGCGATTGTTTTCTCTAGCCTTTTCCTTTTTGATTTCTTCCGGTCGGCCCATGGCTAGTTCTTCCAATCCGAAGACCCATCGCTCGCCCATGGTTGGTACCACCATGCAGCGACCGACGATGATTTTGATATTCGACGACAGACAATTTTGAAATCGAGGATTTTGAAATTCATTGCGATCCTCTCCGGCCCGACGCATAGGCGGAGCATGGAGTCAGTGTCGCGACATCACGGCCCGGCTTCTGCTGACATCCTTTCATCATTGATGTTTGTAATTTTTGGGTGTGCCGCCGCGATAACCCATATACATCTCCCTGTTGTTGTTTTGTTCAAGATTCACAACATCCCCTCCGAATGGAGGTCTTTTATTTCTACTACCCCGGGCACCGGCACCTTCATGTTCCAAGCTCGGCCGGTTAGTCTTCTTCAACAACTTCCTTCTTCCAATAAACATTGGAAGGATTATTTTCTACATCCGTATGCCGATCGGCCACCTTCCCAAAGTGGCGGTGTCTGCCTCCACCCCGAAATGAAGAAGTTCAAGACCCGACCGACTATCTCCATGTCATGAATATATTAGCCGGTCTGCGACTTGACATCAATAAGCTTCACGAAGGAGTGATGTACATCTTCGGCCCGAGTCCTATACGACCCCCTTCCGACCGGCCCGGTAAGAACTCTACTTGGGCATTTGCTTTGATTGCTAGCGATTTCTTTTCTTTCCGTAGCGGACATCGTCATGGACTTGGTGGCCGGCGCGTTCAGAGAAAGGCGGCGCGTTAGAGGCGTCAGATGGCCGTAGGGAGATGGAAACGTTGGGTATCCAGGTTGGATCCCACGAAGGAGAGGAGCGGACCTGCAGTCGGCCGCCGAGCTTCTCAACAAAACATGGGCGGAGCCACCCTCCCGGAGAACCAACCACCCAGGAAGGTTCCGCTCGGGAGGAGGCGACCTCAACAAAAGGAGGAGCTCCTGCCGACTCGCCGCTACTTCGGCCGTGCAACCGTCCGAGGAAACGGCTTGCCGCAGTCGGTTATTCGTGGCGAGGCGCTCGCCTCAAAGGCGCGAGATACGACCATCCGTGGCCGAGCAGTACCCTTCCATGGATCGCAGCGCGTCAAGCCGACCATTCACTCGCGCGCTCGACTCGATCCCGACTTGATCACAGGTGGTGAGCTGACAAGACGGGTCCTCTTCATCTCCGATCAAGAGTCGCTGCGTCGTGAACCAACCGCCCGAGCACACCATTACTTTGAAGGGCCCTAGCGAGATGTGGGCGGCGCCGGCGATCGCGATGATTCCCCTCACTGGCCAATAGCCACATGGAGTGTCTGTAAGTTCATTTTGAAATTTTGTGTATTTTTTCGCCTTTTAACATTTTTTTTTCTTCAGAGATGGGTGGAAGAGATAGCGGTCTCCAACCTCGCTATGGTGGACGAGGAGCTAAAAAGATTGCAGCGGCGGGTCCGTCCGGCTCGCATGGACCTTCGTATGCCGAACTGCGGAAGGAGCTTAAGAAGGCTCAAGATATGGCCGGCGAGCAGAAGAAAACAGACTGGGCTCACCTGCTCGCCGGCCAGAGCCAGTCAAGTCACTTGACCAAAAATTACCACAGCTACCACTCGGAAGAACACACGCCATTTCGACTTGGAGAAAGAAGAGGAGGCTAGAGGCTTGGAGTGAAGATCAAGTTGATGGAGCAGTCGACCAAGAGAAAGTGAGCTCGCCGCCGGCGCCATCAAGCATAAGGATGGTGACCACTTTGCAAGAATCTCTTGCTGACTCGCCTTCAAAGAGTACCAAGAGGCCGAGCCGATCGGGTTGCCTCTAAGAAAAGGCTACATCCGCTGCCTTTTCTGGAAAAAATCATGAGGGGATGTACACGCGACTCCTGCCACCATGACTTATCAAGTCAAAGGGTCTTCCGAGTCCACCAATATTTGGCCGGCGATCGAATGGCGCTTGGATAACATCCCCAAGACCTGTATGATTATATTGAGTAGTTTCTGTACTTTGGCCACTCGGCTAAATATCATCCTTTTTGTAATTAGGCCGCCCGGCCTAAGGTTTGAACTTTAATGCAATGTTTTCCTTGTATTCACTGTCTTTTACATAACCAAAATATGTGTTTATCCGCTCGCCCATTATCACCCCTCTGGTATTCGAAAGGGATTTTTACTAAGTATCTGGTGTTGCCTTTCCGCCCGGCTTAACATGTAATACTTCGCCTACTTAATTTTCCGCTTTGATAGCAGAGATCACTCGCTAGATACCCCATGCCTTTGGGTTCTAGGCCGAGAGGAGCGTAGAGATGATTTAACGATATTGAGGGCGATCCCATCCTTTTGGCATCTTCGCTCGGGCGTTTATAAGTAAGCCTGCAGGCTGACCTTCCGGAGGGTTAACGCCCGGTGGCTCGGTCTCTCTGGTTTTGTCCGGCTAAGCGGTCTTCCACTAGGAGGTTTATAGACGCCGTGCCCATGCTTAACGTCTGGGCAGCGGTCTTCCGCTCGATTAGGCAAGAGTCTCGTCTCCGGTTTAACGTCTGGGCTGGAGCGGTCTTAGCCGAGGGTTTATAGGATGGCTCTGCGTCGGTTTAACGTCCGGGCTAGACGGTCTTCCGCTCGGAGGGTTTATAGACGCCGACTGTCTCTAGTTTAACGTGCGGTCTCCCGAGGTAGCACAGCCCCGCCTTCCACTAGGCTCGCGGCTTCCTCGAGGGTTTATAGGCTGGTCGGCGTGTTTAACGCTCAGGCTAGCGGTCTTCCTTCGGGTTTATAGGACTCGTCTCTCGCTTAACGTGCTAGCGGTCTCCGCTCGGAGGGTTTATAGACTGCCTGCCGTCTCTAGGTTTAGACAGGCTAGGCTCGCTTCCACCGGTTTAAGGTGTCTGGGCTAGGCTGGAGCGGTCTTTCGCAGGATTTATAGGTCCGGCTCTTCCTCTAATGGCCTACTGTGGGCCGCAGATTTACTTGGATCCTATAACGCGCGGCCTGTCTCACGGTTTAACGCCCTCTACGGTCTAGGCGCTCCACTGGTTTTAGACGCCCTCGGTTCTACATGCTCTCCAGTTTTCCGATTTACGTAGGCGTACTCGCTCTCGAGTCTCAGATAATTTGACACTGCTCAAATAAGCTATTGCCATCCTTTAATTATTTAGCTTCTGCATTACAAGGACATAGGCGAAACATATATAAAATTACATCAGCTCACCTTTGCTAGAGATGATTGCGTTTCATGGTTGATCCAAGTCCCAATCAATCTTCATCTGCTCGGCGGTGCTCCCCTTGAATCTTGGTTAGATCATTGTCTCGGGGGTCAGGTCATCGGATCACCTCCGCCGGATAATTGCCTGCTCGGCCACACAACGCGTTGTTTGTTGCTTATGACCGATCGATGTTTTTTGCTCCACAAGTTTGCGGCCCTCAACTTGATCGGGCCGAGTTCCTCCGTGGAGGCCACCGGTGTTGTTGTCCACCGCCCATCGCTTGCTCGATGCGGCGTTCCCGCGACGGCGCCAAATTGATCGTCCTGTCGAATCTTGAACATGAGCGTGGCCCTGCCTGCTGATGTTGGGATCTTCGACTAATCGCACGATGCTCGTGGCTGGCATAACGTCGGGCCAAGAAGGGGTTCGGGCGACCTCGGCGCCGCCAAGTCAGCGCTCAAGAGAGAAAAAAGTGGCTTCAAAACTGTGGGCGTACCTCGTGAGGGTGAGGCCTTTATATAGGCGGAGAGAAGCGAGTGTACACATACCGAGGTGTACACGTGTCCATGGCCCATACACCCAGCAAGGGCTTGTTAGTGAGCTTACCTGACCCATACTGCTACAGTCCGAGCATGTCCTCGATGGGACAGCGGAATCTCCTGTCATAAGATTTGGAGTATGGCTTACACGCGGAGCATACTCGCTATCAGACAAAGATGTCCCTTGTCCTTTTCCCTTACTCCCGATCTGGCGTCCGGCCGGCCGGCTTCCTCGGAGTCCGGCCGGATGTATACGGTGATTTACTTGGGGAGATTCTCAATCACGTGCGTTGTGGAGACTATTAACAGTATGCTACCTTATGACTTTGGCCGAGCGTGCTGTCTGCTCGGCTTTGCGATCTTTTCCACTAAGCGCCGGAACTCTGACTTCCTACAGGGCACCTTTAACCATTAGCCAGACACCGGGCGGTCGGACCCAGCCCTCTCTGGACGTTGACTCCATTGAACGGCCGGTCGGCCGTTCGGACCTCCCAACTCCGGACGGGCCTCCTTCCACTCTGACTTCCACGTGGCATTGACCTCACCGGACGGGGTCCCCTGTTCTTACCACCGGATCAACGGCCTTGATGATGAGGGCATCATCATGGGGAAGCTCGAATCCTTCCAGATCTTGCGGTCCAAAGCTGATTATGGGTCCAACAGCTTGCTCCTGGCTGCATCCTATAGTATGAATCTTCAGACGACGCTCATGAGATTTTTGTTCCCGGTCGGAATCTCCATCTGTAGGTCCTCCAGAGATCATGTCTATCTCTCGGATGGCCATATTGCCTATATTTTCCTCCTCCCAGGCTTCCCCTTGCTCCTGGCCATGAACATGTTGCTGAATACCTGGCCCCGCCTGGTCTGGTCTTAGCCTGCCCGCCTGACCTGCTGCAATACGACGGCCGTCTACCAACCTCTACACTTGAGGGGAAAGCTCTGGTGGTGGTAGACCCAATACGGCTGCGCGTTGAGAATCACAGGCGAAGTGGAAACAATCGTTAGTAGCATGCGTGTGGGACTGATGGTAAGTGCAGTAATGTGGATCCTAGAGGACCAGGCCTTGGTGCTTGGACAGTGCCCACACGTTGGGCTGGCCGAGCATCCTGACCGGGCGGGAAGGGAGGTCGGGTTTCCTGGGCGCGGGAAAGAGGTTGGGTTGGTGGTTGGGGTGTCCTTTCTGGCTTGTTGATGGAAGCAGGAGCTCTATCTGCTTTCCATCGCACTGCCTATGCCTCTTCCACGTTGATATAACTGGCAGCCCTTACCAACATTTTGTCGAAGTTCTTCACGGGGTCTCAGATGAGATCTCGAAAGAACTCTCCTTCTATTAATCTGTGGGAGAAGGCACTTATTAATATCTCCGAAGTAGCGGACGGGACGTCCTGAGCCACTTGGTTAAAGCGTTTAATATAGCTCCTCAAAGGTTCGACGAACCCCTGCTTGAGGGCGTAAAGGCAATGGTCTTTCTTTTGATATTTCCTGCTGCTAGCGAAGTGGCGCATAAAAGAGGTCTTGAAGTCCTGGAAGCAGGTGATGGACTCGTGTGGCAATCCATCGAACCATTTTGTGCTGAGCCAGACAAAGTGTTCAGGAACACCCGACACTTGACGGCATCACTGTATTGATGTAATAGTGCAGCATTCCTAAATTTGCAGAGATGATCTTCCGGGTCCTTGCTACCTTCATATCCTCCGATACCAGTGGGCTTGTACCCTTTGGGCAGCTTCTCCTCTAATACCCTTGGGGAGAAGGGCACTTGTTCTTCAGGTTCCACTCGGAGCTCTTCCCTGAGGACTAAAACTTTCCCTTTCTTCGAGTCCCCAGGCCGAGAACTTTCCGCCATAGAAACCCGTGGTTGCTCTTTCTTGTTGTTATAGCAATCGGGATTCCGATGATAATAACCAGACCGGGTTCTCTATAGAAGGCTGGGGGAAACTCCTCAGGCTACTTTCTCTTAGATTCTCGGTCAGAAATATGCGTCGGATCTTTGGAAACTTTGGGCAGCTTGTGCGGTCGGGAAGCAGTGGTTTGTTTTTTTGAAGCCGCACGCCTCTTGACCTCCTTGAATAGCTCATATTCTCCTGCTATCATGGTCACGTTGATTTTTCCGGTATCCTCCATCTTCACGCTCCAGAATAGGTAAATGTGTTCCCACATACGGAACCAAATTGATCCCATCCGAAATCCGAGTCAGACAGAGGCCGGATGCGCTGTCGCTAGCGTTGACGGAGGGTGGATGAAACCTCCTACTCATATGAGACCCCTCATAAGGATTCCCCCGAGTTGCTGACCAAGGGTGATGACTAAGATGGTGGTGCAGGAGCTCTGCGCACATTCAGACAAGCACACGGAACGTTAGAGGCCAAGAACAAGGGAAAAAGTCCCCGGAGCAGGCCCTCCGATGCTCAAGGCAGGTACTTTTCCCCAAAAGAACAATATACGAAAGGAAAAAAAAATAGAAGACACGTGCGAAAAGGTAAATGAGCGTACCTGCGTAAGGGAGAGGACCTCCCTTTTATATGAGAGTGCGTACTTCTGGAATCTGACGAGTGTCAGGGAATGTCGGATGTCAGGACATGTCTAGCGATGAATGACACGTGGCATCCTCTTATAGGTTGGAGGAAGGTTCTATGAGCAGAGAGTCACAGACCATCGGAATATACCCTGACGTGTAGCAGTTATTCCCTGACAGGCGGTTACGATTCCCTATCTCCGTTGTCGTGTAGTGCCCTACCGACCGGGTATGGATGGAGAAGCTCCTGATGACCTGTAGTTGGAGGAACCAGCCTAGGTATAACTGAGCGGTCTGCGAGACCTCGACCGGGTGTATCAAGCTCGTATATATAACCCAGTTTGAGAAAACCCGACTGGTAGAGATAGTTCAAGCTTTTCCTTAATTGTTCCTCATACTACAGATCTGGAATCCTGATCTGGGTATCCCGACCTGGCATTATATGACTAGCGGCCTCCAGAGGTCCCACCCCCTCTTTTGACCGTCTCATCCCCTTGACTTCTGTCTGTCACGCTGGTGTCAGCCTTTTTGCATGTCACGTGGCACCCCAAATTGATATATTTTGGAGCTCATTAAAATAAAAACAAATGTTGTAGTAACAAGTCCCAAGTCATATTTTTCCAAGGATCACTAGTAAGTGCGTATGAGAATTCTTGTATTGGTTCCAATTAATTTCTCATTTCAGACTTGAATACAGGTGTCATCAAAAGTTCACTAGAACAAATCAAAATTAATCTAGAAACTGCATTCTCATCTAAACATGATACAGTCATTTCGATAACTTTGTATCAATTAAATTCAAATTTTAATAATTCATTAAGTTCAATCAATCAGTTTCCATATCTTCAACTAACAATTACAGTAATAAGGAAACTCAAGAATTAAAATAATTTGTATAAATTGAAGTATCATCCAATGAACAATCACAACCTAGTTAAACAATAACAACGTATAAAGATAAACAATCAAATCTCTAGGTTTAGCATTCAACTAGTAAACTCAATCACAGCAGCAAGCAGCAATTAATCTGATCAAAATTGAACAACAACAACATTCAAGAACTCAAGTTAAACATCACCATTCATGCAAGTTCATTATCACAAGATCGGTTGTAGTTAAACTCACTATAATTTTAATTATCCAGAATGTGTAGAAACTGAAATCAGAAATCCATCAAATCATTTCAAGAATCAAATCCATCCTAACAATCTAACCAACCATGAGCTCGAGAATGATCAAATTCTACTTAAAAACCACTTAGCTACTAACCTAACTTCTACAATCCTTACTCCAAAACAAGTTACAACTAGGCTAAGATAACTAACTAAGGCTCTAAATTTACCAACTACATATTCCGGATCAATTTAGAAGCTGCTAAACAAATTATTTCTGTGTCAAAATTACAATATAAGTTTAATCTAATAAATGACTTCAAGTGCAAAGAAATTGAGCATACAAAACTGCAAATCTCAGATCTAAACTAAGAAAAATATATTTTAATCAATTGCATCCGAAAACTGAACAGAGAACTAAAACTGAGTTTGAATCTAAACCAACTTAGAGCTGCAACATATAGAAATGGGTTGTGTTCAATGAAACAAAATAGAAACAATGAAATTCTGCAACTAAATCTAAGATCTAGGTAAAGATAACACTGAAAAACATTCACAACTCTAGATCAAAGACCAAATTCCTTCTCTTCGCTGATCTGCGAAGAAGCCGCAGAGAACGCCCTTCTTGCTCGCAACAACTTCCTCTGAGGTCTTCAGCCATTAAATAAAGACCTCCAAGCCGCAGAGAACGCCCTTCTGGCCGGTGATCCTGTTGCGTGAAGAACGGAGAATGGAAGTGGCACTCGGAACTAGAATCGAATGATCAATCCGATTCTAAAAGCTCTGAGTGAAAATGAAAGCAGAACGATTAAGGGAACTACTGGAGAACTCCAGTAAAGCTCCGTATACGTTTGAAAGCCTCAGATCTAGAGAACGCCCTTGGATCCGAGGATGATGTGGAATGCGGCGGAACGCGATCTAGAGAACGCCCATGGATCGCGATTTGATCTTTATTCGCTGATTGCCGAGAGACCACGAATTCGCTGTTGAAGATGGGATCGAAATCTGGATCTAGAGAGGTGAATGGGAGCTTCAGCCGTCGCGCGAAGAAGATGAAGAAACAGTGTTGTATAGCGAGGAACAGAGCTTGAAGGTCACTATAGCTTCTCAAAGCCTTTATACCCCTTTCAAATTTGATCCAACGGCTGAGAATTCTCGGAGCTTGATCAACGGTGGAAAATAGCCTAAAATCTGATCCAACATTACTGATCTTCATCTACTGTCCAGATCTACTTCTCATTAGGTTGGATGAGCCAGATCTTCAATGGATGGTGTAGATATGCTCCAATCTTCAACGGACGATCCAAAAACACTCCAAGGCTTGATCGCTTCGTTTAGCCCTAGATTTAAGCCCAAGTGTGGCCTGATTTGATTGGGCGGCTGTGATTGATTTGATGCCTACAAAATAAAAAATCAAATATTATCATCAAATACCATAATTATAAGCCAATTTGTAATTAAGTCCAAATTTAAATGCAATTATGAAATATGATGTAAATGTGAGATTAAGCTATAAAAAGACCATTAAAAATATGCATTATGAATCAAGATAATATAGCTAAATAATGGTTATCAAATCCCCCGCACATAGCCTTGGGCGTCCCGTTCAAGTCAAGAAAACTAAAAATCCTACTTAAATGACACCCCCTAAATAAATTCCTAAACATGATTAAAAAATAAAGAAAGTAAACCATCTAAGATTGTCACATTCCAAAATCTCAAACATTCATGGACTTAAAACTTTACTCTTGGTTAACAACATAATAATTTCCATCAATCATGAATAAATTGAAATTGATTTCACACTAAAAACCTCACAAGATAGAATTTTTATGACCCTCATCCTATCTCACATGTAATCACAAAAATGGAGGGCACTCATGCTACTTGTGCTTCTTGAACTACCATATGCTTGCTTATCTTCTACTCTCTACCATGATCATGGATATAAATCACGATATAAAGGTTAATCATGGACAAGAAAATGTAAGAATATGAATTAAGTGCACATCAGAGCATTAGTTGCAAGAAAAGATAAGAAAATGAAGAATTAGCTCAAAGAAAAGATAAGAGAGAAAGTATGAGTTTAAGTTCTAGTGGAAGACATGGATGCCAAGAATGCTTTATAAGTGAATACTTGGCCATACTTCCTTCTTCCACTTCATTTCTGAACTTACTCCCCACTGTGATAACCACTGATTCCTCAATTCAATTTTCGCATTTAGCTCTCCCAAAATAGCTCATTGTATGATTGAACACTCATTGATACTTACTAAACTCGGCTAAAGTAGTTTCAGTACCAATTGTCACTATAATAGCCAAGCTTCACCATTAAAATTCAATACTTAAAGAGTTGTTGAATCTAAATTGATACAACATATCACAATTCCAAAATCTAATTTCTATTTAAACTTACACAACTCCACAACTCAAAAACAGACCCACACTTCATTCCTTCCCCCACACTTAAACCTTTGTCCGTCTCGGACAAACAAAATAAGGTACATCAAGTAGATGGTTCAGCAATTGATGTTTGATTTACAGCTCTCCTAATTTGCAACAGCACATACATAAAATTCAGTTCTGCAGTTTCACTGTAGATTCATTCTGAATCTCTGATACTTCCTAGATTCCATCCAATTCAACTTATGAAGTTATGGAAAGCAATAGAATTCCATATGTTACTGAAAATTCAACAGCTTCAATGTATTTCCTCATTGATTTGAGTGTTGTTACTGATAATGTGCACTACTTCCATTTCCAGAATTTTGTTCACAACATTTTGTAAAGAAATGGAAAGCTAAAACTTTCTATTGATCCGAACCTTACATCACAAATCCACAACTTTAGCAGCAAAATCTGATTTCAAAGATTAAATGAGTAGCACAATCAAATTTACTAATGTCAGAAGCTTCCAATAGCTTGGTCAGATTTCAAAGTTTCTGAAATTCCCATGTTTTAGCTTGTTGTTGCAATGAAATATCCAATTGATATATCTTTGACAGCATGAACAATCACAAACAGAATCTCAACAAAATCATCTCGTTCCATACAATCTCAGCTCATAAAAATTGCTCCATTAAGCATTACATATTCCATTCTGAATTCTACACTTACAAATCCTGCAATTCTGATTTTTGTACCAGATTTCTTCATGTTTGTAATATTAAGAAGCATGTGATTTCAGATCTTCTCTACTTTTCCTCACTGTACATTAAACTTCTTAAACAAAAGAAATTCAAAACTTAACTCATAGTATTAAGATTCAAAATTCTGCCATTCAATTTAAATCTGTATTTAGAATCCAGATTCAAAATTCTGTAAATTTTTTTTAAAAAGTTGATCTTCAGAAGTTGGTTCGTTTGGTAATGAGTCAAAGGGCTTTGAGTTCCATTAGTTTCTAATCAGAAATAGTAAAGAAACTTAACCCAATCTGTCATCTTGAAATCAGAACCAACTTCCTGTGTTGATAAGTTTCAGCTTCTTTTCTGTCATTTTTTTACATCCTCTATTTCTGTAGCTTTCCTTCTACATTTAATCCACAACAAGACCTAACCAAATTCGTCTCAAATTATACTTTCAATGACTGCAAATTCAGAATTTTAACTCAACTGCAGAATGGACAGATACAGATTTTAAGTTTCAACTTTCAATTTCCAGCTTGTGTCAAGGTTCTCTATCAAATTCTCACTCTTAAATTCAGCTAAACTATGGAGATGCAAGATCTTCTTTTATCAACACTCTACAAATAGCTAGCTTCCAGGTTTTTAGTGAACAAATACCTTTAATTCAATGTTATCACAGCAAGGATCAGATTTTCTGAATTTTCAGCACAGTTTCTGAATTTTACCAACTAGTCATTATTTAGTCTCCAAAAATTCTAATTTCTTTACATCTGGCCTCTTAAGATCCCTATCAAATCATCCTCCAAAAATTTCTGAATTTAAGCAACTTAAGCTTGCTACAACTAAATCTCCAAAAATTACACAGAATCTGGTATTCAAAGCAAATTATGGTTCTGTTTCTGTTTTGAATCTCCAGTTGCTGAGATTATCTTCATTTCTTACAATATAATGTTCCAAATTAAAGTATTCTATCAATTGAAGGGTGCTTACCACTTGAATTTTGAAATGTTGATCCATAACAATCAGTTTCCAGTGGTTGCACATGCTCACTGTCACCAGAAGTTTCTTTGCTTTCAATTTCTACCTCTTGTCAGCTCACTTTTTTTCTCTGCTTTTACAACTGGTTTCTTCAGTTGTAGTTAGAACTCATTCCTTGTTGAATTAGAAGTACATTTTATTTGTGATTTAGATCTTACAGAAAGATGGCAGCAGAATGAAACCAATCTGTTTTTAATGGATGGCTTCCATATTCTTCATCACTGTTTAAATATCAATTGACTCTAATTCTTACTTGAATTTCGAATTCTAGCTTTAATGATCAGATTCCAGTGTCTATCAAAGCTCACTGCTTCTTGATTTCAGTTTTGACACAATTTATATCCTGTCGAAATCAACTTAATCTTTTATTATTGCTTTGTGCCATTCGTTTCAAAAATTCATTCCAGGATTCTGAACTTTGCTTCTGTATGAAAAGACTAAATGCAATAAGAAAACTACCAACTGTAAACATAACTAAATGCAATAAGAAAATCAACCTTTACACTCAAAGAATTTATTAAAGAAAAGACTAAACATTAAGAATGAATTAAAATGCCAAAAGAAAATTAAGTTGGAACAAACTCCCCTTTTTCCCGGTGGTTGAAGAAGATTTAAAAGAAGAAGCCACCCCGGTAGTAGAGGACTTGTGATTCCAATCCAATCCTTTTTATTATTCATTTTGCCCTTGAAAATTTTTTCTGGAGGACGGAGGCGGTTCAGTTCAAGCATCCACTCCGGAAGCTTGTATTCTCCTACACAATCAATAAAGGAAAACACCTCCCACACACATGTGGGGTAAAAAGAAGATAGGAGAATATTAGTTTTGATAGAAGATATGTCAAGAATTGAATCACAACTAATAAAATCAACAATTGGTACCTCTATTAAATTTTCTGAAAAATCACAAGAAATACTCACTTTGTCAAGTTGAAAGGTACCTCAAGTGGTGATTGTTACCTCCTCTTCATCATGTAAATGCTCAAGCTCTGGTTCAAGTGATGGTTCAGGTGGCTGTACAACTTTATGTAGTGATTCTTGGGTGCTTGGCTCCATAGCACAAGTCCCTACACTTACATCTTCAATTCTTAGTGATTCTTGAGGTAATGCTTCCAATAAGCATTCCCCTACATTTAAATCATCTTCAAAAACATGTTCAGAACCTGAATCACTATCAACATCTTCAACAACAAAATCATTAGGATCAGAAATTTGCATAATTACATCATTATCACAAAATTTACTAGAAAAATCATGTGAAGTGATAGGAGTAGGGTCAGGCCTGACAGAATCGCTACTTTCCATCTCTCCACTGGAATTTCGTGCTTACAGTTGATTGATGGATGATACAATTTGATCTAACTGAATCTATATGTTCTGTATCCTTGAAAATTATTGCTCTTAATGCTCACTCATTTGTTGCATAATCTCCCTAAGTTCCATGTTGACTCATCCATCTGAGGATTGTTTTGTTGAAAAGAATTTGGCATAAAATATGTTGAAACTTCTTGGAACCCATATGAATTCTGGTAGACTGGATATGACTCAAAAAATTATTCTTGTGCACTTTCATACCTGAAACATGAATTATCCACCCAATTATCATTAAAATCATTTGAAAATGACTCATACCTATTATGTTGATCCATGTATGAGTAATATTGATACTCAGGCTAAAAATATTGATTTTCCATTCCACCTTCAAAATTCTGAAAATACGGATCCATGCTAAAGAAATCTCCTGTTCTTCACTACAACACTAAAACTCAAGATTAGAAGACTCAAGAGCATAAAGTTTCATACACATGAAAATATGAACAGTAAAATTACTTAATAATTCAAGAACAAACCAACATGAAAATACAATAAGAAATAAGCAATCAAATCAATCAACATGCTAACAAATAAAATCAATCAATGCACAATCCAAAATTAAACACATACTACTAATTAACTCCTCGACAACGGCGTCAAAATTTGATGTGCGCAAGTCTGTCACACCCTCAAATCAAATTAACAAATGATATCCACTGAACCCCTTAACTACACAATGATGTTGTAATAACGAGCCCATGATCGATCTCTCGAGGAACTAACGGTAGGATGGTAATCTTAGGATCATATGTTATTCCTATTTTTGGAGTTTTAATATAAAAATGGGGGGGGGGGGGGGGGGGGGGGTTAAGCTTTGAATCTAAATCTAAATAAATGAAAAGCAAGCGGATAAGAAACTAATCTAAAGCAATAGTAAAATCTGTTGGGACCGAAAATGTAGCTAGAGGGGGGGGATGAATAGCTCGTCGCGTGCTAGGTGTTCTTCCTTGCTTGTTTTTTTGATGGTGTGCAGCGGAAATACAAGAAACAAACACATACAACGCTAACACTTAAGGATTTACTTGGTATCCACCTCACAAGAGGTGACTAATCTAAGGATCCACACACGCACGCACCCTCCACTAATAAAACACTCATTTACGGTAACTACGGAAGACGGAGAAGCCCTACAAGACTCTCAATACAAGAAGAAAGAAAAGGGCAGTAAAGAACAAGCAAAAGCTTACAAGAAGTGCAATAAAAGCCCTAACCCTAACTTCTCTTCTTCGCCTCTTGACTTGGACAAAACTTCCAAGAATCTTCAAGATCTGGCGTGGAGAGCTCTGTAGAGAAGCTGTGGAGTCTCCTGTGAAGATCGGAGTTGTATGCGTGAAGTTCTGCTGAAGGAAACGCTCACCTGCAGCTAAATACGACGCCAACGGTCAGATCCCGATCGATTGGATTGCTCCCAATCGATCGGGGAGGCTTTGGATCGATCGACCGATCTATCCAGAGTGCCCGTGTACTCTCGGGAAAACACCCGGATCGATCGACCGATCGATCCAGAGCTTATCGCGCGACATCAGCTCTCTCCAATCGATCCACTGATCGATTGGAGCCTTTGGATCGATCGTCTGATCAATCCAGAGAGGTTCTGTTCGTGCGGCATTCCTCCCCAATCAATCCACTGATCGATTGGGAGGATACCTGTCACAGGGACTCATCCGATCGATCGGCCGATCAATTGGACATGAGCCAATCGATCGGCTGATCGATCCAGCTCTTGGTTTTTACCCTAAAACCAAGTCCAAAGCCCCCTAAACCAACATCCGGTCAACCCTTGACCTATTGGTACATGTGTCTAGCATTCGACCACCCTTGGCCTGCTAGGACTCCCTCACCAAGTGTCCAGTCAATCCCTTTGACCCACTTGGACTTTTCTTCCTCGTACCAAGTATCCGGTCAATCCCTTTGACCTACTTGGACTTTCACCAGATGTCTGGTCAACCTTGACCCATATGTATTTTCTCGTGCCTGACTTCACTCACCAGGACTTCCCTTCTGCCTAGCTTCACTCACTAGGACTTCTCATCTGCCTAGCTTCACTCACCAGGACTTTCACCTAGCTTCACTCACTAGGATTTCTTCACTGCCTAGCTTCACTCACTAGGTCTTTCACCTGGCTTCACTCACCAGGATTTTCTCACTGCCTAGCTTCACTCACCAGGATTTTCCTCACTTCCTAGCTTCACTCACTAGGTCTTTCACCTGGCTTCACTCACCAGGATTTTCCTTCTGCCCGGCTTCACTCACCAGAACTTCCTTTGTCTAACCTCCAAGTTAGGACTTTCACCTGGCTTCACTCACTAGGATTTTCTCACTGCCTAGCTTCACTCACTAGGTCTTTCACCTGGCTTCACTCACCAGGATTTTCCTCCTGCCTGGCTTCACTCACCAGGACTTCCTTTGCCTAACCTCCAAGTTAGGACTTTTACCTGGCTTCACTCACCAGGATTTTCCAGTCAAGTATCCGGTCAACCTTGACCTACTTGACTCTCCATCACAATCTCCACACATGAATAATTACACCTGCAATCTCCATGTGTTGTCTACATGTATTGTCAAACATGTATTGTCAACATGTATTGTCAAACCATCAAAACATAAATATTAAGACTCGAGCTTGACCCAATTCAAGCTCAGTCAAACTAGGTCAACCTTGACCTGGGGAATATTGCACCAACAATCTCCCCCTTTTTGATGTTTGACAATACCTTCTTTAAGTTAGGCTAATCTCATAGCCTAAACCTCCTTCATGCCACTAGGTAATGAAGGCATAAGTTAAACCCTTCATTCTCCTCCTAAGAGGGAAAACTCCCTCTTAGATAATGAAGTCCTAACTTAAACCCTACATTCTCCCCCTCTTGACACACATCAAAACAAACTCTCCCCCTGAAGAGTTACTTAACGTTGTTCACAACTTCACTCGTTGTGATCAACCCGATAATGAAAGTCTCATACATTTCATTTATCCTTAACCCTACATTCTCCCCCAATGTAGACAAATGCTCAACCTTGAGCATTTACAACTTAAACAATAAAGATATCCACTCTCCATTGTAATCCAATGCTCAACCTTGAGCATCTTTCACTAAGGAAGGTTAACCACCTTCCACGGTGTATGAAAATTTTGTTTTCATGTCCTTAAAGAGTAACTCCCCCTAAAGACATGGTCGTGACTTCTGTCATTGCACCAACAATGACTTGGAACCCCTAAACCTTTAGGAAACCCACATTTAGAAGTTTTTGAGGTTCATAAATTCAATATTGAAACCAAACCTCAACCTAAACTTTAATTTAGTCTTCCTCAACCAATCCATCCTTGTTTTCAACATGAAAACACCCTTTTTATGTATACAAATGTATTTTGAGGGGTTAGAAATGATTTCCTAGACTAAACTTGGTTTGGAATGCTGAAATCAGACTTTCCCAGCCAAAATCAGCTTCCTCAATCGATTAAAGTTGGGTCCCAATCGATTGAACCAGCTTGAATCGATCCACTGATCGATTCAGGAGGGTTGGATCGATCGATGGATCAATCCATGAATCTTCTGTTTGCGAGAAGATTACTCTCAATCGATCGCCCGATTGATTGAGACCCTTCAATCGATCGGGTGATCGATTGAATGCCTGATAGTTCTGAAATTCACTTGCGGTGAATTTCAGAAACTCCCCAAAAATTCCCTAAAATTCTAAAAATCATGAAAATTTGTGTAGACACAATTTAGGGCATATATTATCATGGAAAAATAGTTTTATAAGAAAATACTTCATATTTTCCAAGATTGACACAAACTTGAAAACTTGCAAAAATCTTAGTGTTTTCTTCCAAGTTTGTGCTTAACTTTTCAATGGTGATTACTATCAAAAGATAGCCTTCACCAAGGTTTTCCAAAAGCATTTTAAAATGATTTTCAAAACCAATATCCCACCATGTTCCTTGGGCTTAATGCACATGACTTGTACATTAGCTTTCCCAATGATGGGAAAACACATAACTATGTGTTTTGATGAACAAAAAATTCAAAAGAATGCACTAAATCAACATCATGAGTTTTGTTCATCATCCTAACATGTCACTTGTATCTAATGTGTACTAAAATACATACAAGTCACCTTATAGTTCTTTAGTGAGATGTAAACTTTGATTTTGCCCTAATCTAGGGATCATGCATATCCATCTAGGCATTTTGAATTGATGAACATCCACCAAGGATGTTACATGTTAATGAATGTCATTTGTCATTAGTTTGCATAAAATAAATTGATGCATGATAATGTTATGGCATACATCAAAAAGAAATAATTTTTAAAAGAAAATATCCTATAACTACATGATGTATGTATGACATGACATGGTATTTTTGTGGTTTTCATAATAAAATATGAATGCAAAAATAAACATGATGTCATGACATATGATGGGCAAACCAAGCATGACAAGTTTTAGCATAAATAAAATACCTAGGTTGTCTACCTAAGTATCCTTAAACCTTAGCTAAATTAAAATTTAAAACCTAGATTGCCCACTATTTCCCAAGAAAATGCCAATAATCCAATTTTGACATTTCTTTTTCTTTTCCTAATTTGTGCCAATTTAAATTAAACATATTCTTCAAATTTTGGCACAATTTACTCTTTTAAAGAATAACCACTTGAGTTAAGGCATACATTGCCTTTAATTTCCTAAGAACATACCAAAATCTCAACTTGGTAGTTCTTATAATTTTCCCAATTTGTGTCACTTAAAATATCATCTAATTTATCAAAATGTGACACATTTTACTCTTATAAGAGTAAATAAAAATTCTTTTCATTTCAAAGGTTAACAATAACCTTGAAAATGCTCATTGAGTGTCAACTTCATCATGATTAGGTTAACTACCCTTCCACTTAGAGTTGACACTCTCTAACCCATCTATGGGGTAGAGAAGATGCTCCTAGGAACCCAAAACCTATTGGTGCTCCTTGGATGTTCTAGGTACTCACTAGGGATAACTTCCCTAGATACCTTCCTAGTGACCTTGTTTGGCTTCTTAGAAGTCTTGGTCACATTTTCTAGGTCAACCCTAGATATTGCTTCCCTTGTGACCTTCTTTGTGACTTTCTTTGACTTCTTAGAAGTCTTAGTCACATTTGTTGCAAAAATACTCTTAGGAATAACCTCCATAGTATTCTTGACTTGACCACTAAACCTAGGGTTTGTTCCATAACTATATGGAACTCTATGGTAAGAAGGTACATCCTTTTTGATTTTAGGTTTATATCCCAAACCTCTATGGCCCTTGGATGACCCTTGTTATCCTAAACCTAGATTTTACTCATTTTGCCCTTTAAGGATATTTTTCATCCTTTTTAGGGTCTTTTCTAGTTTGTCAAGTCTTGACCTCAAGACTTGATTTTCCATCACTAAGTCCTTAGTTTTTGGTTTTCCATTAAGTCCATGAGCATTTTTGTTTCTAGGCTTGTAGCTAAAATCCTTAGAGTTCTTGCCTAAAATTCCATCTACCTTCCTAACCCTAGGTGTGGTAGTTTTAGCATGGAGAGCCATGTGTTTTTCCTTAATGCTATCATGCTCTCTATTCTTATGGTAAATAACATTAAAATGATAATGACTTGACTTAGCATGCTTTTTACCATTGTTCAAGGGAGTAGGTTCAATAAATGATACCTTTCTTTTTACCTTAGAGACTCCTCCTTGAAGTGTGCTTCCTCCTTGAGCCTTGACCGCCTTCTTCCCCTTGGGACATTGACTCCGGTAATGCCCCTTTTAATTGCACAAAAAGCATACAATGTGCTCCTTGCTCCTTTTTGTTCCGGGAGCGGTCTTTTTGGGATTCTCCTTGCCCTTTTGTGCCACTTGGCCCTTCTTCTTGGCCAATTTAGGGCATTTACTTTTGTAATGCCCTTTTTCCCTACACTCAAAGCAAATGATATGATTTTTGTTATTTTCTATTGAAATTGTTATACCTTTGCTTGTAGGGGTGACATCTTCTCCTTTTGATCCGGAGGTAGAAGCTTCCTCTTGATCCGAACTTGATACTCCTTGAATAAATTTGTCTTGACTTGTGGAGGTGGAAGCTTCTTCATCCTCTTCTTCTTTTGATCCGGATGTGGAGGCTTCTTCTTGCTCTTGATCCGGTGTCAATGAAAATTGCTCCCCCTCAATCCTAGAGGTGGAGGCTTCCTCATCCTCATCTTGTACATGGAACAAGGAGTATGCTCCCTCCTTGCCTTCTTCATTGCATTCCTTTAAAGATGAAGCTTCTTGGACTTCCTCTTCTTCGGAAGTTGAGCATCTCTCAACTTCGGAGTCCTCTTGCTCTTTATTTAGATCCAATGAGTCGCCCTCTTTGGATTTTTCTTGGTCTGGTACAGTGGAGGGGATCTCATGAATTGATGCCAATTTGCTCCAAAGCTCCTTGGCATCCTTGAACTCTCCAATTTTTCTAAGAATGTGGCTAGGCAATAGATTGACCAAAAGCTTGGTCACTTTATCATTGGCCTCACATCTTTGGATTTGTTCTTGGCTTCATTTGCTTTTCTTGAGGACTTTGCCCTTGGAATTTGTTGGAGCCTCGAAACCTTCCATGAGAGCAAACCATTGCTCTATCTCCACCATCAAGAAATTCTTGATCCTTGATCTCCAAAGATCGAAGCTTATCATGGTGAATGGTAGAGGCACCCTTGTGTCGAATCCGAGTCCATCTCGGAATTCCATTTGAAGTTGAGCTTCTTGTGATGAAGTCTTCGACTTGTAGAATTTTGCTCCAACTTCTAAACCCTCTAGCTCTTTGCCCCTTCCGGTGATGATTCCGGTGAAGAGCGGCCTCGCTCTGATACCACTTGTTGGGACCGAAAATGTAGCTAGAGGGGGGGGGGGGGGGGGGAATAGCTCGTCGCGTGCTAGGTGTTCTTCGTTGCTTGTTTCTTTGATGGTGTGCAGCGGAAATACAAGAAACAAACACATACAACGCTAACACTTAAGGATTTACTTGGTATCCACCTCACAAGAGGTGACTAATCCAATGATCCACACACGCACGCACCCTCCACTAATAAAACACTTCTTTACGGAAACTACCAAAGGCGGAAAAGCCCTACAAGACTCTCAATACAAGAAGAAAGAAAAGGGCAGTAAAGAACAAGAAAAAGCTTACAAGAAGTGCAATAAAAGCCCTAACCCTAACTTCTCTTCTTCGCCTCTTGACTTGGACAAAACTTCCAAGAATCTTCAAGATCTGGCATGGAGAGCTCTGTAGAGAAGCTGTGGAGTCGCCTGTGAAGATCGGAGCTGTATGCGTGAAGTTCTGCTGAAGGAAATGCTCGCCTACAGCTAAATACGATGCCAACGGTCAGATCCCGATCGATTGGATTGCTCCCAATCGATCGGGGAGGCTTTGGATTGATCGACCGATCGATCCAGAGTGCTTCTGTACTCTCGGGAAAACGCTCGGATCAATCGCTCGATCGATCCAGAGCTTATCGCGCGACATCAGCTATCTCTAATCGATCCACTGATCGATTGGAGCCTCTGGATCGATCGGCTGATCGATTCAGAGAGGTTCTGTTCGTGCGACATTCCTCCCCAATCGATCCACTAATTGATTGGGAGGATCCCTATAGCGGGGACTCATCCGATCGATCGGCCGATCGATTGGACATGAGCCAATCGATCGGCTGATCGATCCAGCTCTTGGTTTTTAACCTAAAACCAAGTCCAAAGCCCCCTAAACCAACATCCGGTCAACCCTTGGCCTGTTGGTACATGTGTCTAGCATCCGGCCACCCTTGGCCTGCTAGGACTCCCTCACCAAGTGTCTGGTCAATCCCTTTGACCCACTTAGACTTTTCTTCCTCGTACCAAGTATCCGGTCAATCCCTTTGACCTACTTGGACTTTCACCAGATGTCTAGTCAACCTTGACCCATCTGGATTTTCTCGTGCCTAGCTTCACTCACCAGGACTTCCCTTCTGCCTAGCTTCACTCACTAGGACTTCTCATCTGCCTGACTTCACTCACCAGGACTTTCACCTAGCTTCACTCATTAGGATTTCCTCACTGCCTAGCTTCACTCACTAGGTCTTTCACTTGGCTTCACTCACCAGGATTTTCTCACTGTCTAGCTTCACTCACTAGGTCTTTCACCTGGCTTCACTCACCAGGATTTCCCTCACTGCCTAGCTTCACTCACTAGGTCTTTCACCTGGCTTCACTCATCAGGATTTTCCTTCTGCCTTGCTTCACTCACCAGGACTTTCTTTGCCTAACCTCCAAGTTAGAACTTTCACCTGGCTTCACTCACCAGGATTTCCTTTACCTAATCTCCAAGTTAAGACTTTCACCTGGCTTCACTCACCAAGATTTTCCTCCTGCCTGGCTTCACTCACCAGGACTTCCTTTGCCTAACCTCCAAGTTAGGACTTTCACCTAGCTTCACTCACCAGGATTTTCCAGTCAAGTATCCGGTCAACCTTGACCTACTTGACTCTCCATCACAATTTCCACACATGAACAATTGCACCTGCAATCTCCATGTGTTGTCTACATGTATTGTCAAACATGTATTGTCAACATGTATTGTCAAACCATTAAAACATAAACATTAAGACTCTAGCTTGACCCAATTCAAGCTCAGTCAAACTAGGTCAACCTTGACATGGGGAATATTACACCAACAATCTCCCAACAAAATCTAACTAAGTATCTCCGATTAATCCATATGCATCGTCACACTACGTAATGAATTCATCATTAATACCATTAACTCTAAATATGAAATAGCGAGACAGAAATAAATCCAACCTACAGCATACTTTAAACCCTAACTTAATTCTAACCAACTTAACAATTAACCAAGCACAAATTAAACACAAATTAAGCTTCAACAAGGTAATGAAATGCTAAATTACTTGCATAAAAATATAACAAACATAAAAGGAATCTGTTCTAAGCTATAAAACAGTAGCAAAATGAAATAAAATGGTAAACCAATCCATTCCCCCAATCAATCCAATAATCTTCACACTCTTGCCGTCACACACGAAGCCAGAGACGAGAACACCCACTCCGGTCCTCAGCGGAGAATCTCTACGGCGTATCATTTCCAGGATTGCTCAGCATCGCTGACAGAACGCCCCCAACACACTGGAAACTCCCTAAAACCAATAACCGGCCCGAAATTTGAAAATCTGGTCTCAGAATCTGGATGGAAGCTGTGGACTATGGATGGTCATCGAAAGAAGTCAGCAACGCCGGAGGAACGCTGCCAAACGTCTCTAATGGAAGATGGACTCACAGATTGGAGGAACGCCGCCGAATATGAGGTAAACAGGGGATTGCCGAGGTGTAGAATTCACCGGAGGGAACGCCCCCAATGACTCCAGATGATCAAAATCAGCTGCCGTGAAGCTCTCCACCGAGGTCAAAGCTCGAGAGATTGATCGGAAAAAGGGGAAGGGCGCAATCGCCGGAATATAGGAGTTCTTCAACCTTCCGTCGCTGACCACTGGAGTCCACCCACCATCGGGAAGAGTAGGAGGGGTTCTCTTAGCTAGTCCCGATCCATCCTCATCTTCATCCGCAAGCCACAAGCTCCGGGTACCATCTTCACCGTCCAGACACGCACAACAGAGGACACGCACTTCATCTTCTCCATCCGCCTTCCGCCGGTCACCAGAGTCCTTCCACCGCTGGAGTAAGGTAGTGGGGTTCACTGCTCTATTCTGCTTCAATTCCGTCCAAGTTTGGGCCATACTTCAGCCATCTCCGCCATTATCTCTTTCGTCACAGAGCACTACTGATCCAGTCATTATCTTCCTTGTCTGGACATCGTCATTGAATTATCCTCCCTTTGTGTTGATTTTCATGTTTTGGATGAATTATCATTGGTTAAATTTCCCTTGTTTTAGATTTGTTTCAGATTTGAATGCTCAACTTTGATTCATGTTGATTGATTGTAGATTGTTTATGTTCATGTTGAGATATCATTCATTTACCCTTAATTCATTGGTGCTCGTTATGTGTTCACTGGAATGTTTCTTAGACTTTAGTTTGGTAATCCTTAGTTAGTTGTTTGCATTGTTTGTTAATGTTGAATCCATTATGTTTGTGCCTTACTTTGAATGTAATTAGATTAGGTTTTGTTATATGCTTTAGGTTCAGTTTCATTAAATGTTCACTTTATGTTTTCTGTAATTCTAGTGCAATTATAATTTAGATTAGGTTAGTTTTCCTTTACTTGCATTGTCTTTCATTTACTAGGTTAGATTTCATTTAATGTTTTGCTATTTCATTCCTTAGTTTAATTCCGTTAATGGTGAATCGTAGCGTAGAGTGATAATGCACTATGAGATCACTACTAATGGATAGATAGGATGTCTTTTATTAATTAGGATTAAATTTCATACTTGCTTTGCTCTTTTGTTCTTTAGGTTTAATTTCATACTTGTTTTGTTATTTCATATCGTAGTTCAAAATTCAAAACCCAAACCCCCAGTTTCATATCAAAAATTCAAAAGCCATAACTAATCCTGAAATTATCATCCTATCGTTACATTCTTTGTGAGACGACCCGAGTCATCTCTATACTACTTTAGTGTAGAGTGGTTCGGTAACTTTAATTGTAATTTGATAAGCTCCCATAGCACGACACTCGAGCTCACATCAAATTTTGGCGTCATTGCCGGGGATTAAATTGTAAAGGTGTTTGATATTTTTAGGATTGTTTTTTATTTTGGAAAACTTACAAATTTTGTTGTTTTGATTGATTTCATGTCATATATTCATGTGTTTGATTTTATTTGTTCCTGAGTCTTCTAATTTTATTTGCTTATTGTCAGTGTAAGAATAGGAAATTTCTTTACCATGGATCCATATCAGTATTTTGGAGATTGGAGGGAGAGCTATTATTATCAGCCTCAGTCTGGGAACTATCAGCCTGAATATCAGTACTACCCACCTGTGGAGCAGCAGAATAGGTATGAGTCATTTCATAATACCTATAATTCTAATAGGGTGGATTTTTCACATTTCAGTTATGAGGATGTACAAGAACAATTTGCAGAGTCAATTTGGAAATTCAATGAAGTTACGCATCAAATGAGTGAGCATCAAGAGCAACAATTCTCTAGGATACAGAATATACAGAGTCAGTTAGATCAAATTGCATCATCCATCAACTAGTTACAAGCGCAAAACTACAGTGGAGAGATGGAAAGTAGTGATTTTGTCAGGCCTGACCCTACTTCCATTTATTCACCAGATTTATCTAGTTTTATTTGTGATGATGATTAGTTGTTCATATTTCTGATTCTACTAATAGCGTTGCTTTAGATGTTGATACAGATGTAGGAAATGAAGATTTAATTGATGACGATTTAAGTGTAGGGGATTACTTACTGGAAGCAATACCCCATGGATCACTTGAATTTGAGGTTGAAAGTGTAGGGGCTTGTGCTATTGAGGCAAACACCCAAGAATCACTACATGAAGTTGAACATTCACTAGAACCAGAACATGAGCATTCACTTGATAAGAAAGAGGTAACAATCACTACTCTAGGTACCTCTCAAGATGATAAGGTAAGTGTTTTTTGTGATTTTTCAAAAAATTTAATAGAGGTACTATTTATTGATTTTATTAGATGTGATTCATTGTTTTCTACCAAGACTAATATTCTCCTATTTTCTTCTTATCCCACAAGCGAATGGAAGGGATTGTCTTTTATTGATTGTGTAGGAGAATACAAGCTTCCGGAATGGATACTTGAACTGAACCGCCTTCGACCTCCAGAAAAAGCTTTCAAAGGAAAAATGATTAATAAAAAGGAATTGAGTGGAACCAAAAGTACTCCACTACTGGCTTGGATTATTCTTCTCAATCTTCTTCGACCACCGGAATGAAAGGGGAGTTGGTTCTAATTTAGCTTTCTTTTGTATTTTAATTCATGCTTTGTTAATAAATTCTTGTTGAGAGAATTTCTTTAGTTCTATACTTTGCGTTTGCACTTTATTTTTACATTTTGCATTTTGTTTTCACAATTGCTTCCATACTTTGCATTTTGTTTAGTATATAGCATTTCATTTGAATAAAAGTCTTCATGGGAATTTCTTAAGAAATGCTTTTAAGATGGTAAAAGCTTCTTAAATTTGATCATCAATTTAGGTCATTGTACAAGATTGGATGCTTTTCTTACATGGTATTGGTTAATTTGGTGGTGGATTCCAAGTTGATCAATTGAGCTTGATTGCATGAAAACTACCTGGAGAGGACCACTTAAAGCCTATACTCTATTATCTTCTCTTGTGTGACATGCACTCATAGCAATTGAAACTCTAGAACTTACTTAGTTTCTTTTCAAAGTCACAATATCATAAGTATGCATGGAAATGAAGGATTGTTCTCATTTTTGTTTCCTCGTAAATTCCAATTCCTTACTTCATAATTTTCTTAAAACATTTTCCTCTTGCATTTTTGACCTTTGATTACCTTTGCTTGGTCTATTTCATTGAGGGTTTTGGTTGAATATTTTGATGAGTTAGATTGTTTGATGATGGACAAAGTTTTAAGTGTAGGGGAAAATTAGTATATGCTCAAGAATTTTGAAGAAGAGGGATGGTTTTATAAGTATTGAATTGTGATTTTTGAGAGTGATGTGGGAGTCTCAAATATGGACTTTGATTATGGTTACTTGATATAATGTGCAGTAATTGGAGTTCTTATTTAAGTTTCTACTTTTAGCTTGGTTTAGAAGCTACTTTTGGTTTGTATGTGCTGCTCTTAAGAATCCAGGGAGCTGACATTTGATATTGCTGAAAATCTGTTGTACTGTTAGTGCTAGTTTAGTTACTAAACTAGATGCTGTGTGCCAATTTCTCATGCTGTTTTTGAACAGCAACATTTAAAAATGACACTCCAAAAACTTCATTTGGTGCTATCATCAAATATACTAGGCACTCAATTATTATTCCAAAACTTATCAGTAATAACATTCAAATTTCAGTAACCAGCTTAAGAAGTTCAGAATTACAGCGCTATTCAATTATCTTCAGCATTGAAGTTGAATCATTGGCTTCTCCCCGGCAATGACACCAAAATTTGATAACGAGTTTGTCACACCCGTAAATTAAATTAATAATGTATTTTCCACTGAACCCCTTTACTACACAATCATGTTGTAATAATGAGCCCAGGATCGATCCTCGAGGAACTAACGGTAGGATGTAATCTTATAATCATATTTTATTCCTATTTTTGGGATTTTTAACATGAAAATGGGGGTTTAAGCTTGAATCTAAATCTAACAAAATTAAAGCACAGCGAATAAGAAATTAATCTAAAGCAATAGTGAAACCTAACTAGATGCCAATGATCAAATCATAACGCATTGTCACCCTACGTCATAATTAAACCATCAACACACTTAAACTAAATATGAAATTACGAGACGCAATTAAATCTAATCTTAAGCATAGAATAAAAGAACAAGACATAAAATAAATTTGATCTAAAGCATCAAATAAACCCTAGCTTAAAACTTAAACATTAAACAATTAATCAAGCATCAAATAAGCACAAATTAAGCTTCAACTATGAAATGAAATGCTAAATTACTTGCTAAAAACATAACAAAACATAAAAGGAATCTGTGCCAAGTTGTAAAAACAAAAATAAAAGGAAATAAACCCTAACTGATCCAACTCACAACCAATCCATACAAACTACACACTCATGCCAACACACAAGAGTGCCAAAGTCGAGAACACCCAACTCTGGAGCATCTCAGTTGCGTCTCAGTTCAAGGTATGCTCAACTACGCCGGCAGACCACCTCCAACGAGCTAGAACAACCCTAATCCCCGGCAACGGCGCCAGAATTTGGTGTCAGCCTTTTTGCATGTCACTTGGCACCCCAAATTGATAAATTTTGGAACTCATTAAAATAAAAACAAATGTTGTAGTAACAAGTCCCAAGTTGTATTTTTCCAAAGATCACTAGTAAGTGCGTATGAGAATTCTTGTATTGGTTCCAATTAATTTCTCATTTCAGACTTGAATACAGGTGTCATCAAAAGTTCACTAGAACAAATCAAAATTAATCTAGAAATTGCATTCTCATCTAAACATGATACACCCATTTCGACAACTTTGTATCAATTAAATTCAAATTCTAATGATTCATTAAGTTCAATCAATCAGTTTTCATATCTTCAACTAACAATTACAGTAACAAGGAAACTCAAGAATTAAAATAATTTGTATAAATTGAAGTATCATCCAATGAACAATCACAACCTAGTTAAACAATAACAACGTATAAAGATAAACAATCAAATCTCCAGGTTTAGCATTCAACTAGTAAACTCAATCACAGCAGCAAGGAGCAATTAATCTGATCAAAATTGAACAACAACAACATTCAAGAACTCAAGTTAAACATCACCATTCATGCATGTTCATTATCACAAGATCGGTTGTAGTTAAACTCACTGTAATTTTAATTATCCAGAATGTGCAGAAATTGAAATCAGAAATCCATCAAATCATTTCAAGAATCAAATCCATCCTAATAATCTAACCAACCATGAGCTCGAGAATGATCAAATTCTACTTAAAAACCACTTAGCTACTAACCTAACTTCTACAATCCTTACTCCAAAACAAGTTACAACTAGGCTAAGATAGCTAACTAACTAAGGCTCTAAATTTACCAACTACATATTCCGGATCAATTTAGAAGCTGCTGAACAAATTATTTCTATGTCGAAATTGCAATATAAGTTTGATCTAATAAATGACTTCAAGTGCAAAGAAAATTGAACATACAAAACTGCAAATCTCAGATCTAAACTAAGAAAAATACATTTTAATCAATTGCATCCGAAAACTGAACAGAGAACTAAAACAGAGTTTGAACCTAAACCAACTTAGAGCTGCAACATATAGAAATGGGTTGTGTTCAATGAAACAAAATAGAAACAATGAAATTCTGCAACTAAATCTAAGATCTAGGTAAAGATAACACTGAAACACATTCACAACTCCATATCAAAGACCAAATTCCTTCTCTTCGCTGATCTGCGAAGGAGCCGTAGAGAACGCCCTTCTGGCTCGCAACAGCTTCCTCTGAGGTCTTCAGGCAGTAAATAAAGACCTCCAAGCCGCAGAGAACGCCCTTCTAGCTGGTGATCCTGTTGCGTGAAGAACAGAGAATGGAAGTGGCGCTCAGAACTAGAATCGACTGATCAATCCGATTCCAAAAGCTCCGAGTGAAAATGAAAGCAGAACGATTGTGGGAACTACTAGAGAACTCCAGTAAAGCTCCGTATACGTTTGAAAGCCTCAGATATAGAGAACGCCCTTGGATCCGAGGATGATGTGGAACACAGCGGAACGCGATCTAGAGAACGCCCATGGATCGCAATCTGATCTTCATTCGCTGATTGCCGAGAGACCACGAATTCGCTGTTGAAGACGGGATCGAAATCTGGATCTAGAGAGATGCATGGGAGCTTCAGCCGTCACGCGAAGAAGATGAAGAAACAATGTTGTATCGCGAGGAACCGAGCTCGAAGGTCACTGTAGCTTCTCAAAGCCTTTATACCCCTTTCAAATTTGATCCAACGGCTGAGAATTCTCGGAGCTTGATCAACGGTGGAAAATAGCCTAAAATTCGATCCAACATTACTGATCTTCATCTACGGTCCAGATCTACTTCTCATTAGGTTGGATGAGCCAGATCTTCAATGGATGGTGTAGATCTACTCCAATCTTCAACGGACGGTCCAAAACACTCCAAGTCTTGATCGCTTCATTTAGCCCTAGATTTGAGCCCAAGTTTGGCTTGATCTGATCGGGCGACTGTGATTGATTTGATGCCTACAAAATAAAAATCAAATATTAGCATCAAATACCATAATTATAAGTCAATTTGCAATTAAGTCTAAATTCAAATGCAATTATGAAATATAATGTAAATGTGAGATTAAGTTATAAAAAAACCATTAAAAATATGCACTATGAATCAAGATAATATAGCTAAATCATGGTTATCACACGCCCCCTTGGCTTCTGACTGTCACGTCCCCATGACTTTTGACTGCTATGTCTTCTTGACTTCTGACTGTCATGTCCCCTTGACTTCCACCTGATTTGCTTTATCGGACCCACCATCATGCGCCGTATCACAAGCCTCCCCTTCAAGTCTAGTCGAAGGAGGTCGAAGTCCGACTTACTATACCCCAATCCTGGTTTGCTCTACTTCACCCTTCTAACTTTAAATTTTTTTTTCTTAAAGCAACAACAGTTTTTAACCGTTGTCTTTTGAGGTCCCTATCTTTCTCAACGCGTCGATTTACAACAGATTTTTAGGGATCTTTTACAACGGTTTTTCACCATTGTCTTTTAGCAGTTTTGTTGTAGTGTCAACCAAGTTAAGTTGGGTCCTATGTAGTAGATGCCTTATGTCTGAGTGTACAGGGACATAGGAACACAAGAAGTCGAGCGAAAAATCCAGCAGACGAAAAGGATGGTACAGAAGCAAGTTGACGGACTCGATGCATCTGAGGGATGAGAATCAATGGAAGAGTACACTAGTGGAGCGAGAAGGATGCATGTTGCGATTTGAGGGACGAGAAACCGGGGAGGAAGCCTACTCGAGGAGAAGGTCGGAGTTAGGTTCAGGTGAGCTCAACTCTGGATGGCCAGAGAATCACCCAAGTAACCGGAGAAACAGCAGGACAAAGTCGACTCTATACTAGGTCTGGGTGCTCGAACTAGCTTGGTACAGAACAGGCGCCTCTGGGCGAAAGTATCAGTGGGGAGAGACTTTGGGTCCACACTAGCAACAATCCAAGTACCTGAACTGATCTAGGTGCCCCGGTACCGATAAAGGCTTATCATCGTGTCGTTAAAGAGCCATTGCGAACAGATAAAGTGCACCGCTGGAGGTGCCCAAAACCATTCTAGGCGCCCGGAGATGCCACGTCATGCTACGGACGAATTCGACTAGTATAATATAAATAGAGCCTTAGCTCTCTTCATTTAGGACAATACTTTCTGTACTTCATTTTCAACTTTATTTTTTGTATTTACAATGTGTGCTTTCAAACGTAGATCGTCCTAACCGTATTCAAGTCAGAGGTTTGCATCGAGCTCAAATCCTATAAGTGCAGGATACGAAGCAAATCTAAGGATCTATAATATGTGAACTAGCAAATCAAGCTACCCATCCTATTAGTAATTCCATTGATTATTAATTACCAAGTAGTAAACTTGATATTTAATAACCTATAAATTTGATTACTCATTCAATGAATCCTTAATCAAATTATCTAATTATAACCAATTAATTATCTTTAGAGTTAAATAAATTAAATCAGTAAACCTTTGTATTTCACAAATGCATCAATAAGAAGGTCATTAATTGGCTAATTAATCAATTGATTAATTGTTAATTAATCAAATTCACTGACTTATAAATTACTCATTAGCTAAATAGATTACCAATAATTGCATCTACTCAAGTCCTGTTCAATTCAATTCAATCAACTAATCTATTATTAACCATTTATTATGCATCCAATTAATCAATTAGTTATTAATCCTCTTAATTAATTAACGCATTACTGCAACCTTAATTTACATTATCATTAATCCAAACCCAAACCTAATTTACATTACCTACACAATTTAGGTTTTGATTAAATAAAACTAGCTTTTATATTCAATCATCTTGTAACTTAAATGGAGTATTCTAAATAGTCTTTATCAAAGCCTAACCCATTTATTCCAATAAAATATTTTAAAAAATCCTTTTTAAATTCTAATAAATTATATATATTCATATAATTACATTTCCTAGTTACACATTAATTATTTATATATATATATATATATATATATAAAGGGAATTAAAATTTTGCAAGAGAGACTCAAGGCTTCCACTCTATATATATTAATGTACGTACTTATTTGAACTCCATGGACCGACCTCAAACGATCGATATATACTGAGTCATCAATAGCGTAACATATATAGGCCATGCATGCTCAACCCTTATATATTAATTAACTTGATAATTTCAAACAAATTAAATGTCATAATCAATCCTAACCAATCAAATCAATCGGTCATGACCAAAGCCTAGTTAGGCCAAGTTGCTCATGCCAAGTCCGATAAGATGAGTGAGTCAAGCCTAATCAATTACGATCTACAGAATAATAATATTAATTAAGTAAAGTACTGTCTAGTAATGAAGTTACCTTCCTTAATTATATTAGCACGATTTGTTCTATATGAGATAAGCACAAATAAATTGAATATATATATTTACAAGGAATGGAGATAATGTAAATATGACAATTAAATCAAATAAAATATCAATATATATATTTTTTTATTGATTTACACTTATCCAATCAAATAATTATATATTGATCATGTTATTAATGAAATTGACCGATAAGCACAAATAAATTATACAAGGAATGAGATCGTCGAAATATAAATATATATGACAATTAATATAAATTTTGTAATGATTTACACTTATCCAATTTCATAATATATTGATCACAAACGAATTGAACCTGAACCTTATATAAACGAAGAGCATGCATGCAGCCGTACGTTTAATTACTTATTCTTCAATTCATCAAGAAAGTTTCTGCGAATTCTGCATCCATGGCGAATTTTTTGTTAGCTTTCCTCCTCCTCCTGCTGCTGCTACGGCTAGAACACTGCTACGGCGAGCCGATGGTGTCATATTGTTCCCGCACCCCCTACCCTGACGTGTGCAGCTCCATGGTCAATCGGTCCGACTCGGTCTTTGAGCAGTCGTCGTCGCTGACTTGGAATGAATTCCGTGATCTCCTCCACCGGGCCACCCTCGAGAGGGCCGTCCTCGCCCACCAGCGGGCCGGGGAGAGGAACCCGAACCAGTTCGACGAGCCGAGGAGACGGGCCTGGACTGACTGCGTCGAGCTGCTGGCTGATACGGTCGGCCTCGTGAACCGGTCGCTGGTTCGCCCGGGTCATGACGCACAGACGTGGCTCAGCGCCGCCATGACGAACCACCGCACGTGCCGCGATGGCTTCCTCGAGCTCGGTTTGACGGCGCCGGTGATAGACGACGGCGAGCTAACAGAGTCGATCAGTAACTTGCTCGCCGTTAACAACGCGATGCTGATTGCCGCCGGCAGGCAGCATAAACGGCGCCGCCGTTTGGGGTTATTGTTCCCGGAGTGGGTGGCGGCGGCCGACCAGAAGCTACTGGCGGCGTCGGACGTGAAATCGAATCTCGTGGTCGCGAAGGATGGCTCCGGCGACTACAAATCCATTGTCGAAGCCGTGGCGGCTGCGGCCAAGGCGAGGGGAGGAAGCACGGCGAGGTTCGTCATTCACGTGAAGGCCGGCGTCTACGAAGAGTACGTGGAGATTCCTAACTCGATGGAGAATTTAATGATGACCGGCGACGGGATAGATGCTACTGTGGTGACGGGGAACAGGAGCGTTAAAGACGGCTACCGCACCTTCCGGTCGGCCACCTTCGGTTAGTTTTAAATAAATAATCAATTGATTTAATTTACTTGGTAAGAAATTAATTAATATGAGAATATATATATATATATATATATATATATATATATATATATATATATATATATATATATATATATATATAGTGGTAGTCGTCCGTCCGGAAAGGGATGGGTCCGATCGGACGTCCGACCGGCCGATGGAATCGAACGCCCGGAGAGGGATGGGTCCGATCGGCTTGCCGACCGGACGATATACAGCTGATGGTTAAAGGCGCCCTGTCGAAAGCAGAGTTCCGGCGCTTAGGGGAAAAGGTCGTGGGCCGAGCGGACACCACGCTCGGCCAAAGCCATAAGGTAACACTGCTAATAGTCCCCATAAAGCATGTGATGGAGAATCTCCCCAAGTAAACCACCGCATATGTCCGGCCGGATGTTGAGGGAGTTATCCGCCCGGACGCTGGATCTGGAGCAAAAGGGAAAAGGACAAGGGAGGTCTGGATCTGGATCAATTGATTTAATTTACTTGGTAAGAAATTAATTAATATGAGAATATATATATATATATATATATATATATATATATATATATATATATATATATATATATATATATATATATATAATGTTTACATCAACTAACTAACAGTTAGTTGTAGTTTTTTTACAAGCGATATAAAGTACTAGTTTAATTAATTGCAAAATTAAACAATCATACAAGAAATAGATTTTCCCTTTGCTAGCTTCTAATTAATCAATAATTTCTAAAACTATTTGATTTCATTTTACTCGATGTATCAATAATTTCTAGGACCTACGTATTATTGATCTATTTAATTAATATTTCTTCAAATTGGTTAGGATCCGTTTAATGTTTGTAATTCAATGTACATTGATCAGACGTATCAGGCAACGGATTCATCGCCCGCGACATGACGTTCGAAAACACGGCCGGGCCAGAAAAGGGGCAGGCGGTGGCGCTCCTATCCAAGTCCGACCACTCCGTCTTCTACAAATGCAGCTTCAAGGGTTACCAGGACACCCTGTACGTCCACTCCCAAAGACAGTTCTACCGAAACTGCGACGTCTACGGAACCATCGACTTCATCTTTGGCAACGCCGCTGTTGTCTTCCAAAACTGCAACCTCTACGTGAGGCGGCCTATGAACGGCCAAGCGAACGTTGTGACGGCTCAGGGCAGGAGCAGCTCGAACGAGGCCACCGGCATATCGATCCACAACTCCGTCGTGGCTGCAGCATCCGACCTCGCGCCGGTGCAGGGGTCGTTCAAGACGTACCTCGGCCGACCGTGGAGGGAGTATTCGAGGACGGTGGTGATGAAGACGAAGCTGGAGGACTTGATCGACCCGGCGGGGTGGTTGGAGTGGAATGGCAGCTCCCCGCCGAGCACGTTGTACTACGGGGAGTTCATGAACACTGGCACCGGCGCCGACACGAGTAGGAGGGTGAATTGGAGTGGTTATCACGTGATCAATAACTCGTCTGAAGCTGAAAAATTCACCGTCGGAAGCTTCTTATCCGGCGACTCGTGGATACCATCCACCGGCGTTCCTTACACGTCAGGCCTATAAATTAATTATACATTGTGCTATATAAATAAAGGGGTGAACTGGAATATATTGTGTTTCTAGGTAAAAAATTAAAATTTTTTTACTTTGTTCTATCTTCGAGTCATGAGTCATCGTATGTTTATCATTGCGCAATTCATTATTGCAAACCCTCCCTCTAATCACGTGGTTCCTATTTAAGTGAGTCGGTGAGTTAACTTAATTAAACAATGTCCTTACAAAAAACACTTATTAAAATTGATTAATTTTAAAAAATTTATATCTCTTTTAATGACACATTTTATAATTATAACGACACTTATTAGCACTTTAAATTTTATAATTTTTTATTCTAAATGATAGATGAATTATGATGATATATAAATATTAAATTCAGGTTATATATATATTTTAAATGAATTTAGCGACATTATTTTCATAAATTATTATAATGACTGATACTGTCCGAATCGCTGAACCTACGGACGCTGGGCACATATGGCGTAAATGGCGCTCCACGGCAGATCACTTGGCCTCCGGCTGCGGACTCCGATGGTGACCCGCGAAGTGGGAAGGGTCCTGACGACCTCCAAGTCGAGGAGAAAAAGTGGCTCTCTAATTTTAGAACGCATACTCATGGGATGAGGGGCCTTTATATAAGGCAACCAGAAGAGTGTACACATACTGTGCACACGTGTCGCCCATACCCAAGAAGGGCTTGTCTGAGCTTACCATATCCAAGCTCTGATCAAGCATGTCCTCGATGGGACAGCGGAACCCCTAATTATAAGATTTGAAATGTGGCTACACACGTGGAGCATATCATTGTAAAATGTCCACTTGTCCTTTGCCTACTTACTCCCTGGAGAGAGTCCTGCCAGCTCCTGTGATCATGGACGGACGTAGGTGGTTTAGGAGGTTCTCAATCACGTGCTTTGTGGAGACTATTACGTATACCGATGCGTTTCCGAAGGCAATCTCGCTGGCCCGATCTCGGCGCCCTAACTCGAGACACCTTTAACCACTGAAATCAGAGAAAACCGCATCGCCCTTTGGCCGAATCTCCCTCCGCCCGGCCACCGCCACTTTGACTTACATGACCACGGGGACCCTGTTCTACAACCTGATCACTTGCCTCCCTTCAAGTCTCAGTAGGGACGGGTGAAATACCTTAGTGATCGATCAGCTAACTCTGCTCCCGCCTTCGGGCCTAACGGAGGTCACCAATCCACAACCTTCCTTGGATCTCCTCGGAACCGCGCCAATCCTCGCTCATTAAATGCGAATGGCCGAATGCCACGTAATGGTTTGACGCCGAGGCGTATCGAATGACTCGGCATGGCACTTTCCAAGATGTGCGACTGATCCAACCATATGGATCGCCACGGCCTCATATAAAATCTCGCCTTCATCCTCACTTGCTTTCATTTCAACGCCTCAGTCATTGAGCTCCGGCGATACGCTTTCCGACTTCCTCTTTCCTGATCCTTTTTCCCAATAAGGCTTTACACCTTTCTTTCTTGCTTCCTGTTACTCATTTGTCTCCCAACTGGCCTTTGAAACCCTTTCGCCGCCGCCGTGCTTTTTTTGATCGCCCATGGCTAGCTCTTCCCATCCCAAGACCAATCTGGTCCTTGGTACACCACCATGCAATCACGATTTGATCAACGTGACTTTGACATTCTAACCGATAATTTTGAAATCCTCAAGATTTTGAACTTTTTTTGGTCCTTCCGCCTCGGCCGCGCCAGCGCACCGCAGAGGTGTCTTCTCCGCGACCAGCCTCAAGGCGTCTTCCCTGTACATCCGCTCATCATAGACGCTTGTAATTCGATCTTGCAGCCTTTCGCTCTCTCTCGCCTGTTATTATTTTGTTATTATTTTGTTCAATTTTACGATTCTTCTTTTATTTCTATTACCTAGCATTGTACAATTTTCATGTTCCAAGCTCCTAACAACATTGAAGATATTTTTCTAATCACTTCCCGACAAGTGGAGCCTGTTGCCCCCCGAGTCAAGAAATCAAGAATCGACATGACACTTCTATAAAAATATTTTGGCCCATACTGACATCAATAAGCTTCTTCATCAAGGAGCATTTTTCGGCCTGAGTCCAATGCGGAATCCCCTTCCGAGCGGCTTTGGTAAGCATTTTACTTGGTCCTTTATTTTGATTGCAAACTGATTTCTCTCCTTTCCTTTGCAGCGGACATCGTCATGGAGTCAGTAATGGCCGGCATTCTGAAGAGAAAGGCGGCGGCGCTCGAAGCCGCGGCGGCCAAAGAAATGGAAATGCTGGGTATCCAGCCGATCGGATCCCATGAAGGGGAAAGCGGGACTCAGGCTGAGTCGGCCGCTCCAGCTTCTCAACAAAACGTGGCCAGCGGAGCCACCTCCACTGGGGAACCAACTGTCCCCGAGGAAGGTTCCGCTCGGGAGGAGGAGCAACCTCTACCAAAGAGACGTCGAGTGGAGACTCCCCTGCGGTCGGCTACCTCCGCGGTCCAACCATCCGAGCAGGTCACTGCGACTGCTCGGGGCAAGGCGCCAGAGGTCGAAGCCATTTCGTCCGACCGGACGCCTTCCGAATGGGACGAGCCGGATTGTCTCAATTGAGGCTACTGTTAGCACCCTTCCGCCGTCACCTGGGCCTAAATCACCATTACCATCACACGGCCGATCCTCCGACCGCCACGGACGACCGCCATGGTGCAGACGTAGTCTCTTCATCTCCCGACTTAAGAGCCGGCCGCCAGAGGCCGACCGTGCATACCATCACCTCAAGGCCCCCTAGCTGAGATGCTGGGCCGACGACGCTACTGTCACCTGATCCCCTTCTCGAAACTTGGCCAATAGCCACATGCGTGAGGCCACGGGTAAGTCCTTCAAGTTTGTACACATTGCTTCCGATAACCAACCTAATCTAATTTTGCAGAGATGTGGAGGAGATTCCTCCAATCGCTTAGCCCTCGTGGATGAGGAGTTAAGGCAATCGAAGGCGGCGGGTCCGTCGCTCTCAAGGCGCCGTTACTACTCGCGAGCTGCGCTGAGCCAGAAGGCCTCGTGATCCGCTAAGGGCGCCGACAGAGAAGGCGGCTAATCAGCTCATGCTCTGCCCGCCGAGTCCGAGCGACAGTCAAGTCGACAAAATTAACCGGCCACCACTGAAAATACTGCAATCTCCGATCCGAGAAAGAACGTGGAGGCCTGGGCCCCGAGTCGAAGGTAAAGGAGCCATGGAGCACCGGACAGGAGAAGGCGGGTCACGCCGACGCGACAAGCTTCCTAATATGAATGAGGCCCTACTAGCCTCGGCCTTTCAAAGAATATCAAGATGCCGAGCCGAGTCGAATCGCTTTTACGTAGCTACATCCGCTGCCAATTCTGAAAGAAAATCATAACTGCGATGTACCCAGCTCGACCGCTATGACCGCCACCACCACTTATATAGAAGTCTAAGGGTCTGAGTCCATTACTATCATGGGACGGCGATCAAGTGGTGCTCTTGGAAAGTATCCCCAAGACCTTATGACTACATTGAGTAGACTGCTCTATATGTAATTAGGCCGCCAAAATCTTGATCTTAGGCCTCACTTAAAGTTTTAATCTTAATGCAACGCTTTTTTGCCATCGCTTTTGCTAGTGAATATGATGTTTGCCCGCTTGCTCATTGTCACCTCCTGCATTCAAAGGTTACCAAGCATTTATTTTCCGCTTCTCCATTTAATACGTAATATTTCTAAATATTCCGCTTTGACGGCGGTCAAGTACCTCCAGTGTCAATGAGCGGAACGAGAGATGATCTAACACCATTGGAGGTGACTTCTAGGGGCATCTTTAATCGCATATTCCGGCCGGAAGTTTATAGACGCCGGGCCGCCTCGACATTTAACGCGAGCCTCACGGCCTCCGCCGGAGGGTTTATAGATCTCATTGATATTTAACGCCGGAGTTCACACGGTCACTACGTTTTAGATCGCCCAGATTTAGAGCATCGTCTTCGACTTACGTCTTCGGAGTGACGGCTTTTATCACGGCCTCGCTCTCGATATTTAACGCCGAGCTCGACTCTTCCCGCCGGAAGGTTTATAGACGCCTGCCTCTTGATATTTAACGTCGGAGTTCTACGGCCGAGGTTTATGAGACGTTAGCTCGTATCGGAGCTCGACGGCCTTCCACTCGAATTTTTAACGCCGGCTCGCCTCGATTTTTAACGCATCGAGTTCGACATTAACGCCGCTTCCGCCGGGTTTATGTAGACGCCGGCTGCCTCGATATTTAACGTCGAGCTCGACGGTCTTCCGCCGAAGGTTTATAGACGCCGCCTGCCTCGATATTTAACGTCGGAGCTCACGGTCTTCCGCCGGAAGGTTTATAGACGCCGGCTCGCCTCGATATTTAACGCCGGAGCTCGACGATCTTCGCCGGAAGGTTTATGACGCCGGCTCGAGATATTTAACGCCGAGCTCGACGGCCCGCCGAAGGTTTATAGATGCTCATCGGTCTTCCGCTCGAAGGTTTATGACGCATTGCCGCCTCGATATTTAACGCCGGAGCGACGCCGCCGGAAGGTTTATAGACGCCGCCTGCCTCGATATTTAACGCCGAGTTCGATTCCACTGAAGGTTTATAGACCTCGTCTGCCTGCCTCGATATTTAACGCCGGAGCTCGACGGCCTTCCGCCTGAAGGTTTATAGAGCCTCTCGACATTTAACGCTGAGTTTCGACGGTCTTCCGCTCGGAAGGTTTATAGACGCCGGCTCGTCTCTCGATATTTAATGTCGGAGCTCGACGGTCTTCCGCTCGGAAGGTTTATAGACGCCGACTCGTCTCTCGATTTTTAACGTCGGAGCTCGACGATCTTCAAGCCGGGGTTTTTATAGTCGCCGGTTCGACTCTACGATTTAACGTCTGGGCTAGACGGTCTTTCGCTCGGAAAACACACTAGCCATCCTTTTAATTCATTTCTGCTTACTGCATTACTAGGACATGGGCGACTAGAATATACATTAATGAGTTACACCAGTGCACCTTTCATCCGGCACGATAAGGCTGGAGATGATTTGCACTCCATGGCCGATCCAGCTACCGTCCGTCTTCATCCTCCAAATAGTAAGCGCCCGAGCGGAGTTTTTCGATAACCTTGAAGGGGCCCGCCCAGGGAGCTTCCAGCTTGCCAACGTCGCCGACCGGCTTGACTTTCTTCCAGACAAGGTCACCGACCTGGAACGATCTGGGGATTGCGCGCCTGTTGTAGTTTTGCTTCATCCGTTGACGGTATGCCATCAACCGGACGGACGCCTTGACTCTCTCTTTATCAACCAAATCCAGCTCCATGTTCCTCCGCTCGGCGTTGCCTTCATCGTAACTCTGGATCCGGACGGATTCGACACCGACTTCGACGGGAATCACCGCTTCACCGCCATATACCTGATGAAAAGGCGTGACGCCCGTTCCTTCCTTTGGAGTCGTTCGGATGGCCCATAGGACGCCCGACACTTCATCCACCCAACTTCCTCCCAAATGGTCGAGCCGAGCGCGCAGAATACGAAGAATTTCCCGATTGGCTACTTTGGCTTGACCGTTGCTTTGGGGATAGGCTACAGATGTGAAGTGTTGCTCAATGCCGAAGCTTTTGCACCAATCTTCGAGTAATTTTCCTGTGAACTGCCGCCCATTATCGGAAATAAGTCGACGAGGGATGCCGAACCGACAGATGATGTTCTGCCAGATGAACTTCTTGACCATCTGCTCGGTGATCTTGGCTAGCGGCTCGGCCTCCACCCACTTGGAAAAATAATCAACCGCCACCAATAAAAATTTCCGCTGCCCGGTCGCCATAGGGAATGGACCCACAATATCCATTCCCCACTGATCAAACGGACATTAGACCGTTGACGCCTTCATTTCCTCCGCCGGTCGGTGGGAGACATTGTGATACTTCTGGCAGGATAGGCACGTCGACACGGTCCGAGCGGCGTCTGCTTGTAAGGTTGGCCAGAAGTATACGGCCAGCAGGATCTTCTTAGCTAGTGATCGTCCGCCCGGATGCCCACCACACGATCCTTGATGCACTTCTTGGAGGATGTAAGCTGAGTCTTCCGAGCTCACGCATTTCAACAGCGGGCGAGAGAAAGCCTTCTTATAGAGTTGATCACCAATGAGTGTGAACCGACCGGCTCTCCTCCTTAACAGCTCGGCTTCATTCCGGTCGGACGGGGTGGCGCCCAAGCGCAAAAACTCCGTGATAGGTGTCCTCCAGTCGCTCGGCAACGTGAGGCTCTCCATCCGGTCGACGTGCGCCACCAAAGATACTTGTTCAATTGGCTGCTAGATGGCGATCAGCGTTATTGAGCTTGCAAGTTTGGCTAACTCATCAGCCGCTTGGTTCTCCGCTCGGGGTATCTTTTGGATAATAACTTCTCTGAAGTCGGCTCTAAGTTTCTCGAAGGCTTGAGTGTAAAGCTTGAGTCGAGCGTTGTTGATTTCAAAAGTACCTGTGAGCTGCTGAGCGGCCAATTGGGAGTCTGAATGGAGCGTTACCCGTCCGGCCCCTACATGCCGAGCGGCCTGTAAGTCAGCTATAAGGGCTTCATATTCTGCCTCATTATTCGTATCTCTATAATCCAGCCGGACGGATAAGTGCATCTTCTCTTCCGCCCGATCTGCTCTCTGAACACTTTGTTCATCAAGCGTTGATACGTGGCTCCCGCGTTCTTCAATCCGAACGGCATCACCTTATAGCAATAGGTGACGTCGACTGTAACGAAGCTAACTTTTTCTTGATCTTCCCGAGCGAGCGGCACTTGATGATAGCCTTGGTAAGCGTCAAGCATACATATTAATTCGCAGCCGGCCGTAGAGTCCACCAACTGATCTATCCGGGGCAGAGGATAAAAATCTTTCGGGCAAGCTTTGTTGAGATCCCGAAAATCTATGCACACTCTCCACTTGTTGCCTGGCTTGGAGACTAATACTACGTTAGCCAACCAGCTCGGGAACTGCACCTCGCGTATATGGCCGGCCTCCAGAAGCTTCTCAACTTTCGCCCGGATGATGACATTCTGCTCGGCGCTGAAGTCCCTTTTTCTTTGCTTTACGGGCCGAGCGTCCGGTCGGACGTGGAGCTCATGATGTGCTATACTTGGTGAAATTCCGGGCAGTTCATGTGTTGACCAGACGAAGACATCGTGGTTTCTTCGGAGACATTGGATCACCTCCTCTTTCTGATTCGCCTCCAGATCGGACGCGATGAAGGTCATGGCCTCTGATCGGGTCGGGTGTATCTGCACTTCCACTTTTTCTTCATAAACTAAAGAGGGAGGCTTTTCAGTGATGGCGTTTACCTCTATCCCGGGCGTCTTCCGAGCGGAATTGACTTCTGCTCGGACCATCTCGATGTAGCATCGCCGAGCGGCCAGTTGATCTCCCCGTACTTCTCCCACTTTGTCATCCACGGGGAACTTAATCTTCTGGTGGAAGGTGGAGACGACCGCTCAGAATTCGCTGAGAGCTGGTCGCCCCAATATGACGTTGTATGCCGACGGAGAGTCCACCACGTCGAAGTTTGCTGTGCGCGTCCTTCTGAGCGGCTCCTCTCCCAAAGATATGGCCAGACGGATCTGTCCGACCGGCTGAACTTCATTGCTCGTAAACCTATAAAGGGGGGTTGCCATGGGCAGTAGCCCGACTCGATCAATTTACAGTTGATCGAATGCTTTCTTGAATATGATATTGACCGAGCTCCCTGTGTAAATAAAAACGCGGTGAATAGTGTAGTTGGCTATTACCGCTTTGATGAGAAGGGCGTCGTCATGGGGGACTTCAACTCCTTCCAAGTCCCTGGGTCCGAAACAAATTTCGGGTCCGCTCGCCTGTTCCTGGCTGCAGCCGACCGCATGGATCTGGAGCTGTCGGACGCTCGCCTTTCTTGCTCGGTTAGAGTCACCTCCGGTCGGCCCGCCAGCAATGATGTTGATCTCGCCTCGGGAAGTGTTACTTCTATTTTCTTCTTCCCAAGCGGACGGTCGAGACCGTTCTCTAGACATTCGGCGATTCTCACGCCTTGGAGAGCGATGCCGATCGGGAGTCTGTTGTTTTCGCCTGTCAATTTGAGTCCGATCGGCTTCATGAGTTCTCTGTCACCTATCGGATGAGGGAGATCGTCGACCACCATTCCGGGGAACGGGTTGAGCAATCAAGGGAAGACTTCGACAATCTCTTGTGTTGTGTGTATCCGTCCGGTGGAAGGAGCAGAACATCGGGATCCATTTCTTCTTTGGCTTGGGCCGGGCGGCAGCTACCTCTTGCACTTGGGACCTGGCATGGGGGGAGCGGATTGCTTCGGCTCTTGGTCCTCTGGGTGGGTGAGCAGCATGCTGCTTCCGCTCGGCAAGAGGAGCCTGCTCGGTTGGAGTTTCTTTTTTTCGGGCTGCTTGGGCTTCCTCCACGTTGATGTATTCGTTGGCCCGGTGTAGCATGTGGTCGTAGTCTCGGGGCGGCTTCCGAATGAGCGATCAGAAAAAATCCCCATCCACTAGGCCTTGTGTGAAGGCATTCATCATGGTCTCCGAGGTGGCCGTTGGAATATCCATGGCCACTCGGTTGAACCGCTGGATATAAGCTCTGAGCGGCTCTCTTGGCTCTTGCTTGATGACGAACAAGCTGACAATCGTCTTCTGATAACGCCGACTGCTTGCAAAATGATGGAGGAATGCCGTTCGGAAATCCTTGAAGTTTGTGATGGACCCATCCGGCAGCCTCCGAAACCATCGTTGAGCCGATCCAGAGAGGGTGGTTAGAAAAACTCGACACTTCACCCCATCCGTATATTGGTGAAGGGTAGCAGTGTTGTCGAATTTACCTAGATGATCATCTGGATCGGTAGTCCCATTGTATTCGTCGATCATCGGGGGCACGTAGTGCTTTGGCAAAGGATCCTTCAAGATGGCTTCTAAGAACTGGCGATTAATTCGCTCGGGCGATGTATCCGCTCGGGGGGCTTTCCCTTTTCTGTCGTCTCGTCTTGTCCTTTCATCCGAAGAAGATGCCCGATCCCGATTAGTTGCTACGGCTTCAGGAGTGCGGAATAGGGCCTGAGGGAATGCAACGGTCGCCTGAGGTGCTTCCGCTCCCCCCGATCTGCCGATGTTGCCGCTCGCCGCCCACGGGTGGTGCTTCGTCGACGAGCTTAGCGGCCTCAATCGGATCTGGTTCTCGAGTTCCTCCGTGAAAGCGCCAGCCCACCGCTTCCATTGTTTCGTCCGACCTCTTCTTGGTTTGCGTTTCCGCCCTAGCGATGCGCGCAAATTCGATCCATCGTCCGGCCGAACGTCGGGCACGGCCGCGACGCGGCACGTGACGAGATCTCGGCCGGCGACGGTGCCGTGGGATCAAGACAGAGTCGGGCCGAAGGTTCGGTCCCCATGACCCTCCCGACCTCACGGCGCTCAAAGCAAAGGGAAAAGTGGTTCTCCTATTTTAGAGCTGCTCCGTGAAGGATGAGGGCCTTTAGTAGGTGACACATACCGAGTACACGTGTCCGGCCATACCCGAGAAGTCAGTGTACCTTACAAAGCTAGCAACCGATCAAAGCTCGATGAGGCGGGACAGCGGAAACCCCTAACAAAAGATGTTCCCCACGTGGGAACATCCCCGAAAAGTCACGTCCTTGCCCTTTACTCCCGGAGAGAGAGTCCGACACGGCCTGCTATCGACGGCCGGACGATCGCGTGGTTTACTTAGGGAGGTTCTCAATCACGTGCTTTGTGGAGACTATTAGTGATGCGGTATGCTACCCGATCGCTTTTGGCAGGGCAATCCGATCGGCTCGCGATCTCGTCCGGTGAGCGGGAAACCCTCGACTTTGATGGCGCCTTTAACCATCAACAGACACGGACACCGGCCGGCCCGAGCTCTCCTCGCCCCGCCCACCGCCACTTTGACTACTTACGGACTGACGAATTTGAAACTGTTCTTACAACCGGATCCATGACATTTATTAATATCATTATATATCTTAAGTTAAGATGACATTTTAAAATAATCGTCATTGACCCCTTGTGTCACGTTGGCCACTGCTTGCACAGGAATCGTGTCCTGGGCAAAGATAGAGCAGCAACTATATACGTTAGGTCCTGGGCAAAGATCGTGTCTTGCAATGCGAGGAGAGGAATATTGCCCACTCATTGGATTAAGTGTAATACGAATTAGACTCATTGAGTTAGACTCAAATAAATCCAATTGTTGGATTGAGTCGAATTGCATGGGAATCAATGGGTTAGACTCATTGGGTGAACTTGAGTTCACCAAGGAAGTTGAATGGTCAAAATTCAACCATTGGATTGAATGGTTGATTTTGAGCCATTGGATTAGAAGATAAAAGGGTGGAGACTCTTAGTATTCCATGGGATGACTAAAAATATCATTTGGATGATATTTTCATAAGATTTTCATCACTTGAGAAGGTGAAAGGTCTCCTTGATCTTCTTCTTCCTCCTTGCCTCTTCTTGGCCGAAACTCCTAGTTTAGGTTGCTAGCACAACCTTAGGTGTTTTGATCTCCATCTTGCTTTGTTTGTGAGATAATCGAAGACAAGGCTTGTTCGTGTGGATACCGTAGAGGCGCGAACAATTGATCGTGCTGTGATCCAAGTTGTCTGGAGATCGTGAGCACGCTTCAAAGGTATAACTCTATCAGGTTTTTAGATCTAACTTAGTATAATATTATGTTCCCTTCGTATGAATCTTCTGGAGGAAATAGGTTTTTCCACTACGCATTTGCGTGTTTAGCAACCTATTTCCCTACAGTGGTATCAGAGTCACTTGCGAAGGGATATGCTAAGTTGTTAGTAATTTTTATATATGATATAGAAATTACATGATAGGGTTTTCTATGATTGGCAAAATTGTGAGTTTTGACCACACAAGAGTCTCGACTAGATCAAGAGTCTCGGCCAGACTGTGAGTTTTGGGCCAGATTCTGAGTCTCTGCCAAATCCTGAGTCTTGACCCAAGTGGGTGTTTTGTTGGGAACAAGACGAAGTTGGTGTGTGACCAACAAGGTCTCGACCATAGATGTTTTGTTTGGAATGAAACATAGTTGGTATTGTGGCTAGTAGGGTCTCGGATAAGGCAGCAACTCATAAATGAGTATGCAGAATAATTTTTGTTTCGGGGGCGCTGCCCCCTAACCCCCGCAAGGGGCGCTATCAGCAGTTGAGTTCACCATTTGGTCGATCCTAGGAAGCGGATAACAGTCTTTAGGGTTGGCGCGATTGAGATCCCGGAAATCAATGCAAACTCTCCACTTATTGTTAGGCTTGGCTACAAGGACTATGTTAGAGAGCCAGGACGAGAACTGTACTTCTCTAATGTGACCAGCCTTCCTGAGCTGGTCTACCTCAGTTCGGATGATCTTATTTTGCTCGATTGAGAAATTCCTCTTCTTCTGCTTGATCGGCTGGGAACCAGGTAGGAGGTGTAGTTTATGCTCCGCTACCTCCGGTCTAACCCCCGGTAGCTCCTCAAGGGACCAAGCAAAGATATCTCTATTACGCGTCAAACACTGGATTAGGTCCGCTTTGACTTCCATGGGTAAATCACTTGATTGTGAGTAAGCTCTCCGGGCATTCAGGATAGAATTGGACCTCCTCCCAAGAGATGGGCTCTTTTATTGTAGAAAGAGGTTCTTCTTGGATGGCATGGACACCCTCATCCTGGGTCCTTTGCGCTTTGCGGGCCTCTGCCTTAACCATATCTATATAGCACCTGCGAGAGACTAGCTGCTCCCCTTTGACTTCCCCTACCTAGTCTCCCACTGGGAATTTGATCTTCTGATGAAAAGTGGAGATTGCCGCCTGAAACTCATGCAGGCCAGCCTGCCCAGGATGACATTGTGCGAAGAGAGTGAATCCACCACTATGAAGGTGCTCCTCCTTGTTCGCACCAGGGGCTCACTACCCAGGGATATGACCAACTTGATCTGACCCATAGGCTTTACTTTGTTGCCGGTGAAACCATACAAGGAAGTGGCCATTAGCTGAAGCTCACTAGCGTCAATCTGCATACCTTCAAACGCAGTCTTAAACATCACATTGATAGAGCTTCCGGTATCAACAAAAACCCTGACTACGCGACTGTTGGCTATGACGACCTTGATGATGAGGGCATCATCATGGGGAAGCTCTAATCCTTCTAGATCTTGCGGTCCAAAGCTGATTATGGGTCCAACAGCTTGCTCCTGGCTGCATCCTATAGTATGAATCTTCAGACGACGCTCATGAGATTTTCGTTCCCGGCCGGAATCTCCATCTGTAGGTCCTCCAGAGATCATGTCTATCTCTCGGATGGCCATATTGCCTATATTTTCCTCCTCCCTGGCTTCCCCTTGCTCCTGGCCATGAACGTGTTGCTGAATACCTGGCCCCGCCTGGTCTGGTCTTAGTCTGCCTGCCTGACCTGCTGCAATACAGCGGCCGTCTACCAACCTCTACACTTGAGGGGAAAGCTCTGGTGGCGGTAGACCCAATACGGCTGCGCATCGAGAATCGCAGGCGAAGTGGAAACAGTCGTTAGTAGCATGCGTGTGGGACTGATGGTAAGTGCAGTAATGTGGATCCTACGGACCAGGCCTTGGAGCTTGGACAGTGCCCACACGTTGGGCTGGCCGAGCATCCTGACCGGGCGGGAAGGGAGGTCGGGTTTCCTGGGCGCGGGAAAGAGGTTGGGTTGGTTGTTGGGGTGTCCTTTCTGGCTTGTTGATGGAAGCAGGAGCTCTATCTGCTTTCCATCGCACTGCCTATGCCTCTTCCACATTGATATAACTAGCAGCCATTACCAACATTTTGTCGAAGTTCTTCACGAGGTCTCAGATGAGATCTCGAAAGAACTCTCCTTCTACCAATCTGTGGGAGAAGACGCTCATTAATATCTCCGAAGTAGCGGATGGGACGTCCTGAGCCACTTGGTTAAAGCGTTTAATATAGCTCCTCAAAGGTTCGACGAACCCCTGCTTGAGGGCGTAAAGGTAATGGTCTTTCTTTTGATATTTCCTGCTGCTAGCGAAGTGGCGCATAAAAGAGGTCTTGAAGTCCTGGAAGCAGGTGATGGACTCGTGTGGCAATCCATCGAACCATTTTGTGCTGAGCCAGACAAAGTGTTCAGGAACACCCGACACTTGACGACATCACTGTATTGATGTAATAGTACAGCATTCCTAAATTTGCAGAGATGATCTTCCGGGTCCTTGCTACCTTCATATCCTCCGATACCAGTGGGCTTGTACCCTTTGGGCAGCTTCTCCTCTAATACCCTTGGGGAGAAGGGCACTTGTTCTTCAGGTTCCACTCGGAGCTCTTCCCTGAGGACTATAACTTTCCCTTTCTTCGAGTCCCCAGGCCGAGAACTTTCCGCCATAGACACCCATGGTTGCTCTTTCTTGTTGTTATAGAAATCGGGATTCTGATGATAATAACCCAGACCGGGTTCTCTATAGAAGGCTGGGGGAAACTCCTCAGGCTGCTTTCTCTTAGATCCTCGGTCAGAAATATGCATCGGATCTTTGGAAACTTTGGGCAGCTTGTGCGGTCGGGAAGCAGTGGTTTGTTTTTTTGAAGCCGCACGCCTCTTGTCCTCCTTGAATAGCTTATATTCTCCTGCTATCATGGTCATGTTGATTTTTCCGGTATCCTCCATCTTCACGCTCCAGAATAGGTAAATGTGTTCCCACATACGGAACCAAATTGATCCCGTCCGAAATCTGAGTCAGACAAAGGCCGAATGCGCTGTCGCTAGCGTTGACGGAGGTGGATGAAACCTCCTACTCATATGGGACCCCTCAGAAGGATTCCCCCGTGTTGCTGACCAGGGGTGATGACTAAGATGGTGGTACGGGAGCTCTGCGCACATTCAGGCAAGCACACGGAATGTTAGAGGCCAAGAACAAGGGAAAAAGTCTCCGGAGCAGGCCCTCCGATGCTCAAGTCAGGTACTTTTCCTCAGAAGAACAGTATACGAAAGGAAAAAAAATAGAACACACGTGCGAAAAGGTAAATGAGCGTACCTGCGTAAGGGAGAGGACCCCCCTTTATATGAGAGTGTGTACTTCTGGAATCTGACGTGTGTCAGGGAATGTCGGATGTCAGGACATGTCTAGCGATGAATGACACGTGGCATCCTCTTATAGGTTGGAGGAAGGTTCTATGAGTAGAGAGTCACAGACCATCGGAATATACCCTGATGTGTAGCAGTTATTCCCTGACAGGCGGTTACGATTCCCTATCTCCGTTGTCGTGTAGTGCCCTGCGGACCGGGTATGGATGGAGAAGCTCCTAATGACTTGTAGTTGGAGGACCCGGCCTAGGTATAACTGAGCGGTCTGCGAGACCTCGACCGGGTGTATCAAGCTCGTATATATAGCCCAGTTTGAGAAAACCCGACTGGTAGAGATAGTCCAAGCTTTTCCTTAATTGTTCCTCATACTACAGATCTGGAATCCCGATCTGGGTATCCCGACCTGGCATTATATGACTAGCGGCCTCCATAGGTCCCACCCCCTCTGTTGACCGTCTCATCCCCTTTACTTCTGACTGTCACGCTGGTGTCAGTCTTTTTGCATGTCACGTGACACCCGAAATTGATAAATTTTGGAACTCATTAAAATAAAAACAAATGTTGTAGTAACAAGTCCCAAGTCATATTTTTCCAAGGATCACTAGTAAGTGCGTATGAGAATTCTTGTATTGGTTCCAATTAATTTCTCATTTCAGGCTTGAATACAGGTGTCATCAAAAGTTCACTAGAACAAATCAAAATTAATCTAGAAATTGCATTCTCATCTAAACATGATACACCCATTTCGACAACTTTGTATCAATTAAATTCAAATTCTAATGATTCATTAAGTTCAATCAATCAGTTTCCATATCTTCAACTAACAATTACAGTAACAAGGAAACTCAAGAATTAAAATAATTTGTAAAAATTGAAGTATCATCCGATGAACAATCACAACCTAGTTAAACAATAACTGTTGGACCGTTGGGCCGGCTAGAAGGGTTGGTAAATAACCTGTCAATTAAAAACAAACAACCCTTCCTCGAACGATTAAGCTAACACTTGTGAAATGAATTAAGCAGATAAATAAAAGCATAAAAGAAAAGACGAGGCACCAGATGTTTACTTGGTTACAACCGATGTGGTTGTTAATCCAAGGAAGATTAAGCTTAAAAACTCCTTCAGGCGGAGAAGCCTCTTACAGCATTTAGGCACAGAAAATAGAAGCTTAACTACAACTAAAGCATACAAGTGTTTGGAAATAGAATGATCGTGATTGTTGAAAAGCTTCTTGACCAAGGCTATATTTATAGCCTTGGTCGGGGCTCGGATGGCCGGTCAGGGATAAAATTTATCCCCAACTGGATCGAGTCAAAGCTCGATCCTGTGAAAAGTCCTTCCGGCGCCGGATGGTTCCGGCGCCTCCGGGCGCCCGGATAGTTCCGGGCGCCGAGCCAAAAGTCAACCCAGTTGACTTTTGGTCCATGCTCTCTTCTGGTTCAGTTCGCCTGGTCCGGGTCTTTCTGCTCCGGCTCCGCTTGCTTGGGTGATCTCGACATCCGGATAGGGCTCACCGAACCCATCTTCCGGTCTTCTCGAGCGTGCTTCCTCCCGCTTCGTCCCCTAATTACCGCGTGTCCTTCTCTCATCCAAGTACTCAGAATATTTGTCCGTGATAGCTGCCTTAATTTCGTAAGCTTCCGACAATACGAGTTGTGAACCGGAGACCTTCATTGCGGCACTACTGTTGGGCTTATTGGCGTCACCTTGTGCTGAAACGCTTCTTGCCGATCTCACCTCCATGGACTTACTGCTACGACACAACGTAGACAATTACAAACTTTTACTGATCACACAAATAACGCATATAACATTCGTGTGATCAACCCAAGTAACTAGGGTCAACAAGATATGAAATTAAACATTTTATTGCAATAACATGCAACATGATAGAAAAAATTAAATTTCAAACATTCCAAATTTTAATTTTCAATTTTTTCTACCTCCCCCTAGACTTATACTTTCCCTTCTCCCCCTTTGATCACAATAAAAATGGGGTACAAACGAAATCTAAGGGTTGACATTAAAAAAATTTTGAAACTATATTTCAATAATTTTCAGGGAAATATTTCTAAGTCAAGACAAATTTCTAAGTCATTCGACATCAAGATTAAGAAGTTTCTAAACAGAAAGCTTTATGCAAGAAAATTTCAGAGAATTAATAACATAAAGAGAAATTTTCTATGCATTTATTTATTTATATATTTTATGCTTTAATCAGAAGGTTTAAATTTCCATTTTAATTTATCAGAAATTCTTAAGTCACACTTTTTCAGATTTAAAGCAAAAAATATTAAACATGCAACAATTTGTATCATGTTAATTTCTATTATTTTTTGAATTTCAAGTTCACAAAAATATTTCGATAGCATAGATTCTAACTTGATAAAATTTTTCGACGCTATAAAAAATTCTTTCGACAATGTGCAAAATTCGTTTGAAAGAATATTTTGTAATTTGCAAGAATTTTTTAATAAAAATTCTAATTTGCAAGAATTTATTAATAATAGATTTCTTAATCCGAAACACTTTTTCGATGACTCATTTTCTGAATTGCAAAACTCTTTCGAGAAAGTAATTTGTAATTCGAAAAAATATTCGAAGAAAGTTTTTGACATCATTTCTAATTTGCATAATTCTTTTAATAATTTGCAAGGCAAGTTTGACAATTGATTTTCTAATTCGAAAAATTCTTTCGATGATTCAATTTCTGATTCGAAAGACTCTTCAGGCAATTTTTTGATTGAATCATTTAATTGATCAGAGGTTCCAATCCATACCTGACTTACCTTTTCGGTAGTTGATTCTCCCCCTGTCGAGTTGCTTTTATCCGAAGATTCTCCCCCTTCATCACTCTCGGGATGTACTTCGGCTATTGGGGCTGTCTCAGTAATTTCTTCCATCTCAGACTGTTCTGTCGGCAGCTCGGTGTCTATCAAAGAGTCGGATTCGACTTCAGTTGGTTCTTCGTAGAGTTTTAAGAACTTTTCCCAAAGTTCTTTTGCGCTGTTGTATTCGCCAACTCTATCATAATCTTCATTTGGTATTGCGATTAGAATGTGAAACTCTGCCCGACCGTTTGCCATTGACTCGTCACGCTGCTTCTTGTTCCAGAGGCGTAGATCGAGTCTTTCTCCGTTCGTGTTCTTCGGTGCTTCATAACCTGTTTTCATTATTAGAGAAATACCAATATCAGAGTTAAGAAATATCGTCATTTGTTGCTTCCAAGAAGCAAGCTCCCCCTCGAATGCTGGTGGGTAGTCGCTAGCTCCGGCCATTGTTTTGTTGCTTCAGACGGCGGTTAGTCCTTCTGAGGCGTACTCGGCTCTGATACCACTTGTTGGACCGTTGGGCCGGCTAGAAGGGTTGGTAAATAACCTGTCAATTAAAAACAAACAACCCTTCCTCGAACGATTAAGCTAACACTTGTGAAATGAATTAAGCAGATAAATAAAAGAATAAAAGAAAAGACGAGGCACCAGATGTTTACTTGGTTACAACCGATGTGGTTGTTAATCCAAGGAAGATTAAGCTTAAAAACTCCTTCAGGCGGAGAAGCCTCTTACAGCGTTTAGGCACAGAAAATAGAAGCTTAACTACAACTAAAGCATACAAGTGTTTGGAAATAGAATGATCGTGATTGTTGAAAAGCTTTTGGACCAAGGCTATATTTATAGCCTTGGTCGGGGCGCCTGGATGGGTTCCGGGCGCCCTGGGGGGATAAAATTTATCCCCCAACGGTTGGATCGAGTCAAAGCTCGATCTTGTGAAAGTCCTTAGGCGCCGGATGGTTCCGGCGCCGGACAGCCCCGGCGCCCGGATAGTTCCAAGCGCGAGCCAAAAGTCAACCAGTTGACTTTTGTCCGTGCTCTCTCTCTCTGGTTCAGCTCGCCTCGGTCCGGGTCTTTCTGCTCCGGCCCGCTTGCTTGGGTGATCTCGACATCCGAATAGGGCTCACCCGAACTTCGGCCTTCTCCAACATTTCTCTTCCCAGTCTCTCGTCCGATTCGCGCGTCGACCATCACAGGTCCTTCTCCAACCAACGTACTCATCCACGTGCCGACCTTCGTCGCCTCTTGCTCCCCGAGCAATCTTCCGTCCGGCTTCTCGTCCCTCACACTTCCTTCTCGTCCGTCGGTGTACTCTTCCACAACACCTCGCCCCGTACAGTCCTTCTCGCTAGCTGCGTCTTCCGCTCGAGTACCTGTGCTCCTAAGCTCCTACACACTTAGACACAAGGTTAGAAACAACGCAGGACCTAACTTAACTTGTTGATCACACCAAAACAACCTTGGGGTTCCAACAATAACAACGTATAAAGATAAACAATCAAATCTCCAGGTTTAGCATTCAACTAGTAAACTCAATCACAGCAGCAAGCAGCAATTAATCTGATCAAAATTGAACAACAACAACATTCAAGAACTCAAGTTAAACATCACCATTCATGCAAGTTCATTATCACAAGATCGGTTGTAGTTAAATTCACTGTAATTTTAATTATCCAGAATGTGTAGAAACTGAAATCAGAAATCCATCAAATCATTTCAAGAATCAAATCCATCCTAACAATCTAACCAACCATGAGCTCGAGAATGATCAAATTCTACTTAAAAACCACTTAGCTACTAACCTAACTTCTACAATCCTTACTCCAAAACAAGTTACAACTAGGCTAAGATAGCTAACTAACTAAGGCTCTAAATTTACCAACTACATATTCCGGATCAATTTAAAAGCTACTGAACAAATTATTTCTGTGTCGAAATTGCAATATAAGTTTGATCTAATAAATGACTTCAAGTGCAAAGAAAATTGAACATACAAAATTGCAAATCTCAGATCTAAACTAAGAAAAATACATTTTAATCAATTGCATCTGAAAACTGAACAGAGAACTAAAACAGAGTTTGAATCTAAACCAACTTAGAGCTGCAACATATAGAAATGGGTTGTGTTCAATGAAACAAAAGAGAAATAATGAAATTCTGCAACTAAATCTAAGATCTAGGTAAATATAACACTGAAAAACATTCACAACTCTAGATCAAAGACCAAATTCCTTCTCTTCGCTGATCTGCGAAGAAGCCGCAGAGAACGCCCTTCTAGCTCGCAACAGCTTCCTCTGAGGTCTTCAGCCAGTAAATAAAGACCTCCAAGCCGCAGAGAACGCCCTTCTGGCCGGTGATCCTGTTGCGTGAAGAACGGAGAATGGAAGTGGCGCTTGGAACTAGAATCGATTGATCAATCCGATTCCAAAAGCTCCGAGTGAAATTGAAAGCAGAACGATTAAGGGAACTATTGGAGAACTCCAGTAAAGCTCCGTATGCGTCTAAAAGCCTTAGATCTAGAGAACGCCCTTGGATCCGAGAATGATGTGGAACGCGGCAGAATGCGATCTAGAGAACGCCCATGGATCGCGATCTAATCTTCATTCGCTGATTGCCGAGAGACCACGAATTCGCTGTTGAAGATGGGATCGAAATCTGGATCTAAAGAGGTGAATGGGAGCTTCAGCCGTCGCGCGAAGAAGATGAAGAAACAGTGTTGTATCGCGAGGAACAGAGCTCGAAGGTCACTGTAGCTTCTCAAAGCCTTTATACCCTTTTCAAATTTGATCCAACGGCTGAGAATTCTCGGAGCTTGATCAACGGTGGAAAATAGCCTAAAATCCGATCCAACATTACTGATCTTCATCTACGGTCCAGATCTACTTCTCATTAGGTTGGATGAGCCAGATCTTCAATAGATGGTGTAGATCTGCTCCAATCTTCAACGGACGGTCCAAAACACTCCAAGGCTTGATCGCTTCATTTAGCCCCTAGATTTGAGCCCAAGTGTGGCCTGATTTGATCGGGCAGCTGTGATTGATTTGATGCCTACAAAATAAAAATCAAATATTAGCATTAAATACCATAATTATAAGCCAATTTGCAATTAAGTTCAAATTCAAATGCAATTATGAAATATGATGTAAATGTGAGATTAAGCTATAAAAAGACCATTAAAAATATGCATTATGAATCAAGATAATATAGCTAAATCATGGTTATCAAATCCCCCACACTTAGCCTTGGGCGTCCCGTTCAAGTCAAGAAAACTAAAAATCCTACTTAAATGGGACCCCCTAAACAAATTCCTAAACATGATTAGAAAATAAAGAAAGTAAACCATCTAAGATTGTCACTTTCCAAAATCTCAAACATTCATGGACTTAAAACTTTACTCTTGGTTAACAACATAATAATTTCCATCAATCATGAATAAATTGAAATTGATTTCACACTAAAAACCTCACAAGATAGAATTTTTGTGACCCTCATCCTATCTCACATGTAATCACAAAAATGGAGGGCACTCATGCTACTTGTGCTTCTTGAACTACCATATGCTTGCTTATCTTCTACTCTCTACCATGATCATGGATACAAATCACGATATAACGGTTAATCATGGACAAGAAAATGTAAGAATATGAATTAAGTGCACATCAGAGCATTAGTTGCAAGAAAAGATAAGAAAATGAAGAATTAGCTCAAAGAAAAGATAAGAGAGAAAGTATGAGTTTAAGTTCTAGTGGAAGACATGGATACCAAGAATGCTTTATAAGTGAATACTTGGTCATACTTCCTTCTTCCACTTCATTTCTGAACTTACTCCCCACTGTGATAACCACTAATTCCTAAATTCAATTCAATTTTCGCATTTAGCTCTCCCAAAATAGCTCATTGTATGATTGAACACTCATTGATACTTACTAAACCCGGCTAAAGTAGTTTCAGTACCAATTGTCACTAATAGCCAAGCTTCACCATTAAAATTCAATACTTAAAGAGCTACTGAATCTAAATTGATACAACATATCACAATTCCAAAATCTGATTTCTATTTAAACTTACACAACTCCACAACTCAAAAACAGACCCACACTTCATTCCTTCCCCCACACTTAACCTTTGTCCGTCTCGGACAAACAAAATAAGGCACATTAAGTAGAAGGTTCAGCAACTGATGTTTGGTTTACAGCTCTCCTAATTTGCAACAGCACATACATAAAATTCAGTTCTGCAGTTTCACTGTAGATTCATTCTGAATCTCTGATACTTCCTAGATTCCATCCAATTCAACTTATGAAGTTATGGAAAGCAATAGAATTCCATATGTTACTGAAAATTCAACAGCTTCAATGTATTTCCTCATTGATTTGAGTGCTGTTACTGATAATGTGCACTACTTCCATTTCTAGAATTCTGTTCACAACATTTTGTAAAGAAATGGAAAGCTAAAACTTTCTATTGATCTGAACCTTACATCACAAATCCATAACTTTAGCAGCAAAATCTGATTTCAAAGATTAAATGAGCAGCACAATCAAATTTACTAATGTCAGAAGCTTCCAATAGCTGGGTCAGATTTCAAAGTTTCTGAAATTCCCATGTTTTAGCTTGTTGTTGCAATGAAATATCAAATTGATATATCTTTGATAGCATGAACAATCACAAACAGAATCTCAACAAAATCATCTCGTTCCATACAATCTCAGCTCATAAAAATTGCTCCATTAAGCATTACATATTCCATTCTGAATTCTACACTTACAGATCCTGCAATTCTGATTTTTGTACTAGATTTCTTCATGTTTGTAATATTAAGAAGCATGTGGTTTCAATTTAAATCTGTATTTAGAATCCAAATTCAAAATTTTACAATTTTTTTTTCAAAAAGTTGATCTTCAGAAGTTGGTTCGTTTGGTATTGAGTCAAAGGGCTTTGAGTTCCATTAGTTTATAATCAGAAATAGTAAAGAAACTTAACCCAATCTATCATCTTGAAATCAGAACCAACTTCTTGTATTTCTAAGTTTCAACTTCTTTTCTGTCATTTTTTTACATCCTCTATTTCTGTAGCTTTCCTTCTACATTTAATCCACAACAAGACCTAACCAAATTCATCTCAAATTATACTTTCAATGACTGCAAATTCAGAATTTTAACTCAACTACAGAATGGACAGATACAGATTTTAAGTTTCAACTTTCAATTTCCAGCTTGTGTCAAGGTTCTGTATCAAATTCTCACTCTTAAATTCAGCTAAACTATGGAGATGCAAGATCATCTTTTATCAACACTCTACAAATAGCTAGCTTCCAGGTTTTTAGTGAACAAATAGCTTTTAATTCCAGTTATCACAGCAAGGATCAGATTTTCTGAATTTTCAACACAGTTTCTGAATTTTACCAACTAGTCATTATTTAGTCTCCAAAAATTCTAATTTCTTTACATCTGGCCTCTTAAGATGCCTATCAAATCATCCTTCAAAAATTTCTTAATTTAAGCAACTTAAGCTTGCTACAACTAAATCTCTAAAAATTACACAGAATTTGGTATTCAAAGCAAATCATGGTTCTGTTTCTGTTTTGAATCTCCAGTTGCTGAGATTATCTTCATTTCTTACAATATAATGTTCCAAATTGAAGTATTCTATCAATTGAAGGGTGCTTACCACTTGAAGTTTGAAATGTTGATCCATAACAATCAGTTTCCAGTGGTTGCACATGCTTACTGTCACCAGCAGTTTCTTTGCTTTCAATTTCTACCTCTTGTCAGCTCACTTTTTTTCTCTGCTTTTATAACTGGTTTCTTCAGTTGTAGTTAGAACTCATTCCTTGTTGAATTAGAAGTACATTTTATTTGTGATTTAGATCTTACAGAAAGATGGCAGCAGAATGAAACCAATCTGTTTTTAATGGTTGGCTTCCATATTCTTCGTCACTGTTTAAATATCAATTGACTCTAATTCTTACTTGAATTTCGAATTCTAGATTTAATGATCAGATTCCAGTGTCTATCAAAGCTCACTGCTTCTTGATTTAAGTTTTGACACATTTTATATCCTGTCCAAATCAACTTAATCTTTTGTTATTGCTTTGTGCCATTCATTTCAAAAATTCATTCTAGGATTCTGAACTTTGCTTCTGATATCATTTCTAATTGATTCAGAAATCAAACAAGTATGATCTTCAAAATAGCAGCTTCCACTTCATTAAGCACTAAATGCTATGTACCTCAATTGAAGTGCTTTCTAGACAAAAACCTTCATTTCTGAATATCTTCTTTATTTCTGAATCTTCCAGCTTCTACACTCCACTTTGTTGACCAAAATTTTCACCCCAAACAGTCACAAATTCACAGATACAGCCCTATAGATTTTTCAATCTCTGTCCAATGGCATTGTCCAATTCCGGATCAGCAGCCATCCTTGGTTCTATCTCTGTATTTAACAATCCATCACTGATTAAACACTTCACTGATTTCCATTTTCAGTAATTTGATACTATCAAAATTCTGTTCAGCAGGTTTGTGAAGAAATGGAAAACAAATGATAACAAATTGGTTCACACTTGATACATATTTACATCAGACTTTTGTTTTGATCCTTGCATTTATGTTTTCCAGCTTCTACAACACTTCTGCTTTTCTATTTCAGACATGCCACAGCTCATGTGCAGCAGTTCCAACAGAATGCTCAAATTCCAGCATCTCAAAACCTTCTTCAACATATGTCTTCAAATAGATTAAGTACATCACCTTAGTAACCATTTCCAGAATGCAAGCCTCTTTAAGCTTGCTTAATACATGAATAAACTCAAGGAATGATTCTATTTAACATTGCAAAATTAAAAGCTTGGATTAAAACCTTGCTGTTTGAGAACAGAATTATCACTTGACACAAGAAATCTTTCATAAACCATTTTCCAACCCTTTGAGCTTTCTTTCACAAATGGTTCCAGATTAAATCTTCAAGAATTTTCCAGATTTCCAACTGTTGAAACTTGAATATCATTTGTCAATTAGTAAACAAAAGTTTAAACCAAACTCTTCTTCAATTGGATAACTATCCAAAAATCTTGATACAATATGTCAATGAATAAAAGCTGCTGTAATAAAGACTATTGTTGGAGTTAATGAACTTTACTTTAAAATTACAGAAATTATACAACTTTCAGTAGCCAAGAGCTCTAACCAGTAACTCCCTTCAAACTTAGTGCAAAACTGAACATCCATAAAGCAGTTAACAGAAATTACCAAGTTCACCAATTAAAGAATCATTTTCAATTAAACAAGGATCTGCAAATTTCACAAAGCTACAACCATTTCAGCATAGCTAAGTTCTGAAATTCTGTAAACTAAGACCCACAGAATTGTCACTTATAATAACTCTACAACCTTTAACATTTAACTCTAGTACATCCTTCCAAAATTCTATCACTGTCTTGAATTTAAATTTCAGCTATTAACAAATGCATCCAAACATTCAAAACCACTTCACATTTCCCCCACACTTGAACTTAATCCACCTTGGCCAAAATATCCATCATATAACAAACAATGTATCCATATCCAAAAGATTTACAATTGAGAAGGCATAAATTGATATGATGATTATCAAGAAGAATATCAAGAATTTGTGTGGAAGAAAGAAACAAATAGATTTACCATCATAAACATGATTTAATCCATTGGATTGTGGTTTTGAAAGAATCAAAGCAAGTTCTAGAGTGCAATAACACAAAAGCATCACTCACTTAAAGCTCATCCTCACTAGGCATGAAAATGTATCAATTCAATTTACAAATCAAATTTCCATCATTAAGTAGAAACCTTGAGAAAATTAAAAGTCCATTATTGACATTAAGCTCCAAAATAGATTCTCAAATCTAGCTCACATTCCTCACTTCTAACATGTTATAGAAAAATTACTAGGGGTGTCATTTTCTTATTCACACTCAAAATCAAATTCTATATGAAAACTACCAACTGTAAACATAACTAAATGCAATAAGAAAATCAACCTTTACACTCAAAGAATTTATTAAAGAAAAGACTAAACATTAAGAATAAATTAAAATGCCAAAAGAAAATTAAGTTGGAACAAACTCCCCTTTTTCCCGGTGGCGCCGTCTGTGGGAACGCACCTGAATCCGAGCCTAGAAAATGGAAGAAGCTGGACGTCAACTTCTGGTAACACTCTCTCCTGAGGAGCTCGAAGCACTCATCCAAGCGCGAGCAGCAAAAATCGTGGAGCAGCAGCAGAAAGCTTAGGCCGAGCGGGCAGTGCAGCAGGCGACATCAGCATCGGGGGGCTGAGTGGCACCCGAAGAGCGGTCGGAGCAGCTCTCAATATGGGGGCAAGATAAGGGACCGACCAAAACCCAGATGGGGGCGCCGCCCGCCCCGATACCTTTTCATAGGGCTTTGTTCCAGACGCCCTCGGAGGTCGCGCGAGCTAATCAGGACAAAGGATCTTCATCGGACGAAGCACCCGTCCGGGACGTCAGAAAAGGAAAAGCGCCCCGAACGGACGCGTCACCCGAGCGGATTAATCGGTAGTTCTCAGATGTCATCCTGCGTGATCCACTGCCGAAGCATTATGTGCCCCCTGCGATCGGGGAATACAACTGGACAACCGACCCAGACGACCATCTGGGTAAGTTCGATAGCACTGCCACTCTGCATCAATACATAGATGGTGTGAAGTGCCCAGTGTTCCTCACCACCCTTTCAGGATCGGCGCATCGGTGGTTCCGGAGGTTGCCGGACGGATCTATCACTAGTTTCAAAGAATTTCGAATGGCGTTCCTCCATCATTTTGCGAGCAGCAGGTGCCACTAGAAGACCAGCGTCAATCTGTTCGCCATCAAGCAAGGCTCGAGGGAGTCGCTCCGAGCTTACATCCAACGCTTCAACCAGGTGGCCATGGACATTCCAACGGTCACCTCGAAAACAATGATGAACGCGTTCACGCAAGGGCTCGTGGACGGTGATTTCTTCCGCTCGCTCATCTGGAAGCCGCCTCGGGACTACGACTACATGCTGCATAAGACGAACGAGTACATCAATGTGGAGGAAGCCACCAGCCCCTCAGAGGACCGCGAGCCGAAGCCGCCCGTCCTCATCAGCACACTCGGTCGCACGCTGTCCAGCAAGTCGCGGCTGATCGGCCCAAGCCCAAGGGGAAGGTATGGACCCCGATGTTTTGTTCACTCTATCAGTCAGCTACTCACAGCACCCGCGATTGTCAGAGCCTCCCCCCCATCACTCATCCTGCGCTAAGGAGCTACCGCCGCCGATCACCTTCACCAGACCGGCGACTATAAACCCTCCGGCCTGAAGACCATCGAGCAGCGACGTTAAATCTTAGAGTTGAACCGGTGACTATAAACCCTCCGGCCGGAAGACCGTCGAGCAGCGACGTTAAATCTTAGAGTCGAAGTGGCGACTATAAACCCTCCGGCCTGAAGACCGTCGAGCAGCGACGTTAAATCTTAGAGTCGAACCGGTGACTATAAACCCTCTGGCCTGAAGACCGTCGAGCAGCGACGTTAAATCTTAGAGTCGAATTGGCGACGTTAAATCTTAGAGTCGAACCGGCGACTATAAACCCTCCGGCCAGAAGACCGTCGAGCAGCGACGTTAAATCTTAGAGTCGAACCGGCGACTATAAACCCTCCGGCCGGAAGACCGTCGAGCAGCGACGTTAAATCTTAGAGTCGAACCGGCGACTATAAACCCTCCGGCCGGAAGACCGTCAAGCAGCGACGTTAAATCTTAGAGTCAGACCGGCGAGTATAAACGACCTGGACGGGACAAGTCATGCAGGCTTCGGCTCGGTGGTAAACACCAACAATCGACAAGCCTTGTTCTTAGGGGCAAGAAGAAAATAATAACGTACTCCTGTCCGGGAAGATAATAAAAAGGTCGGCCTATGAGTCGAGCGGCCGATTGGCCAAGTTACAAAAGGTACTTCACGAACATCTAACGGGAATTCCATTTAAAGAGGTGGGTGTGTTCAGACGAGCAGCCCAGTTATCGAAAATACTTCGTGAAAAATTCCTTTGGAGAGCGAGGAAGGCAAGACGAGAGACGATTAACAAGAAGGAAACTTGGGGGACGCGAACGACGGTAGTTCGCGCTCCGATCGGAAGACACAGGTATTGGCGATTTAACGAAAAAAGAGTAAGCTAACAAAAGGACGGCATATCTTCATTAAAATTCAGGCCATTAGAACCGGTCGGAATGATTACAAAAAACACTTTATTTAAGGAAATCATAAACGGTCTTCGGGATGGAAGAAAGGAGCGTTGCGTAGTCTTCGGCTGGGATGGTAGTGGAATCGGGAAGCTGACCCTTGGACTTCAGATAGTCTGTCGTGGCGGCAATGGCCAACTCAAAGGCAGTATACATCCGCTTGCAGACCTTCTCAGAAAATTCGTTCGAGCGGATGTGCTGCAGCCTCAGGGCTGCGACTCGGCCTGGCTCGGCCTCTTGATACTCCTTGAAGGCAGCTTGGGAAGCTTCAAGAGCCTCCAGCAAGGTCTTCAGTTCGTCCTTGTGTTTGGTCGCCTCCCCCGAGCGGGCCGCCTTCTCGCGGTCCAACTGCTCCATCAACTCATTAACTCGTTGCTCCAGGGCCCGCGCCTCGACGTTTTTCTTATCCAGATCGGCGATAGCCTTCTTCTTCTGATCGGTGGCTAGGCTTATTTTTCGGTCAAGAGTTTTGACCTATTTTTCGAGTTCGGCCAGAGTATAGACCTGGTCGGTCGTCTTCTTTCGCTCAACCTCCAACAAATCTTTAGTCTTCTTGAGCTCTTTCTGCAGCTCGGCATATGAGGGGCCCTGGGAGGACGGGCAGCCCGAACTCTTCAGCCTCTTCAGCTCTTCGTCCACCATGGCCAGTCGGTTGGCGATAGCGATCTCCTCCACCCATCTCTGACATAAACAGGAGTATTAATAGCCGATCGGAAAGATGGCGTAAAGGACTTCGGAAGAAAACACACTTACCCTAGTGGCCTGTTGCATTTGGCTGTTGGCTAGGTTGCCGAGCGGAATCATCGCAACACGGGCCCGAGCATCGGCCCACATCTCGGCGAGGGGCCCCTTCATGATGATCGTATATGCTCGGGCGCTGTCGGCTGATCAGACTCGGCCAAAAGCTCCTCGGTGGGAAGATGCAAGGTGGCCCTGATGGTGTGGCTCCGACCAGGAGTCGTGTGAGCAGACGCAGAGGGATCAGAGGCCGGGGCGGAGAACTTGGACAAAATAGCCGAGCGCTGGACCCGGCGGGAGGCAGGTGGAAGAGTGCTGACCGGCACAGCCTCGATAGGGTTGGCAGGCGGGTTTAGTTGAGACGGATTCCGATCGGAGGATAATACCTCCACCATTGGGGTTTTCCCTGTTGGGTTTTTCGGGCCGCGAAAATCACTTTTTCGCGTCACCAAAACCCCGAAACCCCCCGCCACCGGATCCGTGCGAAGAAAAAATAAAACAAAATACGAATACGAGTTTCTAAAATCTAGATCTACACTAGATAAGAGCGTTACCCTCGATGCGATGCCCTTCGCTATCCCGCTAGTCCAACGGTTTGCCGGATCTCAAGATTGTCAAAGTAGACAACCCTCTAGAAGTATCCACACGAACAAAATTAGGTGGAGGGGACCAAACAAAGGTGTGCTAGCACCTAGGGTGTTCGGCCAAGATAGGAGAGGGAGAGCTTGAGGAGAGCTTGAGGAAGAAGATGAAGTGAATGCCTCTTGAATGAAAAATGAATTTCATTCACAATGAAAAGTGGTCGGCCACCTTCATGGAGTGTAACTCCTTTTCTCATTAAATGTGGAGGGCCACATTAAATTGAAAGGAAATTTGTAACCCCCATTAGGTGGCACACACATGTGCTCAACATGATGATGTGGCACATCATTATTGGCCACTTAATGCCAAGTCACAAATGATGTGGCATAAAGTCAAGTCAAACTTGACTCTTCCTCTTCCTCTCAAGTCAAGTCAAACTTGACTTAATCTCTCTCATGGTTGATCTAATCCAACCATTTAATTCAAGCCAATTTAATATAATGAATCTAATTCATTTAATTAAATTGATTCAATGAGTCATAATCTAAATTAGACTCATTGAACACATGAATCAACTTGAGTCCAACTCAATTAGCCCAATTAGGATTACTCTTAATCCAATTTTATTCATCAAATGAATCTAATCCTCTCGGTTCATCATATGAACCTAATCTCCATCTAATTGTCCTTTGTGTGTGACCCTATAGGTTCTTGTAACGTTGGCAATGCCCCTAAACCCATTTAGGAGCATAAGTAATGAGCGGTATCTAGCAACACATCATTACTACCCAAGTTACAAGAATGTTGAGATCCAACATCACCTTGTGACTACTAATTGTGACTCCTTACAAAATATGACAAGTGTCCTTCTATCCTAGACATCTAGATTGATCAATGTGAGGCATAGACCATGTCATCCTCTGACCAATCTAAATCTTGATCTCCAAGTAGACTCACTAAATCAAATGAGCTCAATATCTCATATTGACTCATTTGGGTATGGCCATGCACTTCGTGGTCTCACTCTATCAAGAATATCGATGTCGCTCCCGTCATATAGGAGGGATAGATCTCATCTACATCACTAACATCCCTCTGCATAATTCGTTGTATACCCAGTAATCGCCTTTATAGTCCACCCATTTACGGGTGACGTTTGACGAAACCAAAGTACATAACTCCTTATGTAGGGATCCATGGTGACTTCAGATCCAACAACTAGTAGTCATACTAATAGCCACATGAGAAAGTATATGACACTCATATAACGATCCATGATACTTGTAGGACCGTTGGGCCGGCTAGAAGGGTTGGTAAATAACCTATCAATTAAAAACAGACAACCCTTCCTCGAACGATTAAGCTAACACTTGTAAAATGATTTAAGCAGATAAATAGAAGCATAAAAGAAAAGATGAGGCACCAGATGTTTACTTGGTTACAACCGATGTGGTTGTTAATCCAAGGAAGATTAAGCTCAAAAACTCCTTCAGGCGGAGAAGCCTCTTACAGCGTTTAGGCACAGAAAATAGAAGCTTAACTACAACTAAAGCATACAAGTGTTTGGAAATAGAATGATCGTGATCGTTGAAAAGCTTCTGGACCAAGGTTATATTTATAGCCTTGGTGAGTGGGCGCCTGAAGGGTTCCAGAGGGGTAAACCCCATCTGGATCGAGTCAGAGCCTCGATCCCGGAAAAGTCAGCGCTGCGCCTGAGTGCGGCTGATACGTGTCGGCCCGGGCAAGCCTGAGCCCGAGCAAAAGTCAACCAGTTGACTTTTGTTCCGTGATCTCTTCTCCGGTTTAGCTCGCCTCTGTCCGGGTCTTTCTGCTCGGGCCGCTTGCTTGGGTGATCTCGACATCCGGAATAGGGCTCACCCGAACCCATCTTCCGGTCTTCTCGAGCGCGTGCTTCCTCCGGCTCTCCCCTCGAATTGCCGCATGTCCTCTCGTCCACCACCAGACTCATCCGCAGACTTAGTCCTCGGTCGCACCCGTGCCGACCTTGGCCATAGCTTGCGTCTCTTGCTCCCGAGCAATCTTCCGCTCCGGCTTTCGTACCTGAACTCGCACTTCCTTCTTGTCCCACGGTACTCTTCCGCATGACTCATCCCTCGGACGCACCGCGTGCCGTCCTTCTCGCTAGCTGCGTCTTCCGCTCGAGTACCTATGCTCCTAAGCTCCTGCACACTTAGACACAAGGTTAGAAACAACGCAGGACCTAACTTAACTTGTTGATCACACCAAAACAACCTTGGGGTTCCAACATTCTCCCCCCTTTTTGGTGTTATCAACCCAAGTTAAGCTAGGGTCAAAAATAGATATGAAATTAAACAATTTATTGCAATAATGTGCAACAAGATAGAAAAAAAAAAATTAAATTTCGGAAATTTTTAATTTTCAATTTGTACCTCCCCCTAGACTTATACTTTCCTTCTCCCCCTTTGATCACAATAAAATGGGGTTTAAAATTCTAAGGGTTTAAAGACTTAGGAAATTTTGAAAAGTTATCTGTTAAAATATTTCTAAGTCAACAACAGCTTTTTGAAAAGTTTCTAAGTTTAAAAAAAACTTTCTAAGCTCAAAAAAGACTTTTATGCAATAAAATTTAAACATTAAAAAAAATTTCTATGCATTTATTTATTTATTTATTTATTTAGTTCTTAATTCTATTTATCAGAAAGTTTTAAATTTCCATTTTAACTTGTCATAATTTCTTAAATCAATCTTTTTCAGATTTAAAACCGCAAGTATTAAACATGTAAAAATTTGTATCATGTTAATTTCTATTTTTTGAATTTTTACTTCACAAAAATATTTGAATAGCATAAATTTTAACTTGATAAAATATTTGACAATATAAGAAGTTCTTTCGGAAAGGTGCAAAATTCGTTCGAAATGACTATTTTGTGATTTGCAAGAATTTGACGACAAAAATTCTAACTTGCAAAAATCTTTTAACAGTCGATTTCTTAATCCGAAAAATTCTTTCGATAACATATTTGGAAATAAATCTTTTGATAAAGTACTTTATTCGCAAGAATCTAGTTTGCAAGATTTGTTATACAAAAGTTTTTCTGAACCGGAAATCTCTTTTGATGAATCAATTTCTAATTCAAAAAAATCTTTAGGCAGCTTTTCGACTGGTTTAACCAATTGATTAGAAGATGGAGACCATACCTGACTTACCTTTTTCGCCGTAGGTTCTCCCCCTGTTGAATTAATTTCTTCTGAAGATTCTCCCCCTTCATCGATCTCGGGATGTACTTCGGCTGTTGGGGTTGTCTTGGTAATTTCTTCCGTCTCGGATTCTTCTAATGACGGCTCGATGTCTATTGAGGAGACGACTTCAACCGGTTCTTCATAGAGCATTAAGAACTTTTCCCAAAGTTCTTTCGCGCTTTTGTACTCTCCGACTCTGTCGAAATCTTTAGTTGATATTGCGCTTAGAATGTGAAACTCTGCCCGAGCATTTGCCATGGACTCTTCACGTTGCTTCTCGTTCCAGAGGCGTATGCCGATTTTCTCTCTGTTCGTGTCTTTCGGTGCTTCATAACCTGTTTTCATTATTAGAGAAATACCAATATCAGAGTTAAGAAATACCATAATTTGTTGCTTCCAAGAAACAAGCTCCCCCTCGAATGCTGGTGGGTAGTCGCTAGCTCCGGCCATTGTTTTGTTGCTTCAGACGGCGGTTAGTCCCTCTGAGGCGTACTCGGCTCTGATACCACTTGTAGGACCGTTGGGCCGGCTAGAATGACCCTCAATAAAAAAGAACAACCTTCCTCGAACGATTAAGCTAACACTTGTAAAATGAATTAAGCAGATAAATAGAAGCATAAAAGAAAAGACGAGGCACGATGTTTACTTGGTTACAACGATGTGGTTGTTAATCCAAGGAAGATTAAGCTCAAAAACTCCTTCAGGAGAAGCCTCTTACAGCGTTTAGGCACGGAAAAGAAGCTTAACTACAACTAAAGCATATAAGTGTTTGGAAATAGAATGATCGTGATCGTTGAATTCTCGGACCAAGGCTATATTTATAGCTTTGGTGAAGCGCCTGGAAGGGTTCCGGGCCACAGGGATAAAATTTATCCTCAGCGGTTGGATCGAGTCAAGCTCGATCCGGAAAAGTCGCTCGGTGCCGGCGATCGGCCTCCGGCGCCTGACCGGGCGCCCGTGCATAGCATGGGCGCTGCCAAAAAGTCAACCCATTGACTTTTGGTCCGCTCTCTTCTCGTTCAGCCTCGCCTGGGTCCGGATCTTTTCGGCTCCGCTTGCTTGGGTGATCTCTGACATCCGGAATAGGGCTCACCCGAACCCATCTTCCGGTCTTCTCGAGCGTGCTTCCCTCCGGCTTCTCATCCCTCGGAATTGCCGCATGTCCCTTCTCATCCACCAGCGTACTCATCCGCAGACTTCGTCCCTCGGTGGCACCCCGTGCCGACCTTCGCACTAGCTGCGTCTCTTGCTCCCCGAGCAATCTTCCGCTACGGCTTTCGTACCTCGGAACCACCGCGCGCACTTCCTTCTCGTCCGTCGATGTACTCTTCCGCAGCACCTCGTCCCTCGGACGCACCGCGTGTCGTCCTTCTCGCTAGCTGCGTCTTCCGCTCGAGTACTTGTGCTCCTAAGCTCCTACACACTTAGACACAAGGTTAGAAACAACGCAGGACCTAACTTAACTTGTTGATCACACCAAAATAACCTTGGGGTTCCAACAATACTTTCTCATGGCGGGTCATTCAGTATACATTCCCCAATGCATGCCCATGTGTCAACTTGATATCTCTATATCCATGACTTGTGAGATCAAGTCATCGAATTGACCTACATGCTAGTCTTATTGCATTAACATTGTCCCTGAATGTTAATACTCGACTAGGAATGATTAAGAGTAGTGTTCCCTATATCATCTCACTATCGGTTCAACTAACCGATTGATATAGGTGAGAACCTTCTACTCAAGGATGCTATTATACTTAGTTTATTTGGCACCAATACAAGTAAGTATAATAACCAAAACAAATGCCTTTATTTATATAAGAATATGATACAACAAGTCCATAATACAATCATCAAATGATTGGCTCTAGGGCTCTAACTAACAATCTCCCACTAGCACTAGTGTCAATCAGTGTAGGCTCTAAGCCCCAATGACCTAGTGTGACCATCATGATTCCTCTGTGCCAAAGCCTTGGTCAAGGGATCTGTGATGTTAGCCTCTGTAGGTACTCTGTAAATCTTCACATCTCCTCTCTCGATAATCTCTCGAATGAGATGGAAGCGTCGTAGTATGTGTTTGGTCCGCTGGTGTGAGCGAGGTTCCTTCGCTTGTGCTATAGCTCCATTGTTGTCACAATAGAGCTCAATGGGGTCAGCGATGCTAGGAACCACCCCAACTTCAGTGATGAACTTGCGGATCCAAATTGCCTCCTTTGCTGCCTCCGATGCAGCAATGTACTAGTCCTCTGTCGTAGAATCAGCGACTGTGTCCTGCTTCGAACTCTTCCAGCTCACAACACCACTATTAATGCAAAACACGAACCCTGACTGCGATCGATAATCATCCTGATCGGTCTGGAAGCTGGCATCACTGTAACCCTTTACAGCTAGCTCGTCATCGCCTCCATATATCAAGAAATATTCTTTAATCCTTCTTAAGTACTTAAGAATATTCTTGACCGCTATCCAGTGACTTTCACCTGGATCTGAATGGTATCTGCTCGTCATGCTCAAAGCATACGAGACATCAGGTTGAGTACATAGCATGGCGTACATGATAGATCCTATGGCTGAGGCATAAGGGATCTGATCCATGCGGTCTCTCTCCTCTCTAGAAGAGGGACCTTGAGTCTTCGAAAGACTCACGCCATGTGATATCGACAGAAATCCCTTCTTGGAGTTCTGCATGGCAAACCGTAGAAGTACCTTGTTAATATATGTACTCTGACTTAGGCCAAGCAATCTCTTAGATCTATCACTATAGATTTGTATCCCTAGAGTGGGGGATGTCTCACCTAAGTCCTTCATTGAGAAGCAACTCCCTAGCCCAGTCTTGACAGACTGAAGCAAAGGGATGTCTTTCCCAATGAGTAGTATGTCATCCACATACAATATGAGGAAGACAACTATATCCCCTACAACCTTCTTGTAGACACAAGATTCATCTTCATTCTTGATGAAACCAAACTATTTGATTGCATCATCGAATCGAAGATTCCAACTCCGAGAAGCTTGCTTTAGTCCATAAATGGACCTATGCAGCTTGCATACTTTGCTAGTATGCTGTGGATCTACAAAACCCTCAGGTTGTGTCATGTACACATCCTCGAGCAGGTTTCCATTCAGAAACACGGTTTTGACATCCATCTGCCATATCTCATAGTCATGGTATGCTGTAATAGCAAGCATGATTCGAATGGACTTAAACATCGCTACTGGAGAAAAGGTTTCATCATAGTCAATACCATGAATCTGTTTGAAACCTTTAGCTACCAAGCGACCCTTATAGATAAGTCCATCCATGTCAGTCTTTCTTTTAAAGACCCACTTACACCCAATGGGTTTTACCCCTTCAGGTGGATCAACCAAAGTCCATACTTGGTTGGTGTACATGGATTCTATCTTGGATCTCATGACCTCTAGCCATTTCTCGGAATCTGATCTCATCACAGCTTCCTGATAGGTGGTAGGCTCATCCTCTATGAGCACAACGTTATCATGGTCAGACAAGAGAAATGAATATCTCTCAGGCTGATGACGTACCCTATCAGACCTGCAAAGAGGTATGTCTACTTGAACTGGTTGTTGTTCCTCAACTCCTTGTGGAACAACATCATCCACAACACTTTGTGGTTCCAGTTCAACTTCCATCGAGGCTTCAGTGCTATTGTTCGCATCTTAAACGTCTTCAAGATCGAACGTGCTCCCACTAGTCTTTCTAGAAACAAAGTCTCTTTCTAGAAAGACCCCAATCTTTGCCACAACTACCTTGTGCTGACTGGGAATGTAGAAGTAATATCCCTTAGTTTCCTTGGGATATCCAATAAAGTAGCACTTGTCAGATTTGGGTCCTAATTTGTCTGAGACTTGACGTCTAACGTAAGCCTTACAACCCCAAATCCTCATAAAAGACACCTGGGCATCTCTCCCAGTCCATATCCTTATGGTGTCTTTATTACGGCCTTGGATGGAACTCGGTTGAGTATAAAAGCTATCGTATCTAGAGCATAGCCCCAAAGAAATGTCGGAAGATCTGTGTGACTCATCATAGATCGTACCATATCTAATAGGGTACGATTCCTCCTTTCGGATACACCATTCCACTGTGGTGTTCCAGGAGGAGTGAGTTGGGATAGAATCCCACACTCAGCTAGATAGTCACGAAACTCATGGCTAAGGTATTCTCCACCTCGATCTGATCGAAGTATCTTAATACTCTAGCCAAGCTGATTCTGTACTTCATTCTTGAATTCTTTGAACTTTTCAAAGGATTCAGACTTATGTGTCATCAAGTACACATAACCATATCTCCAAGTCATCAAGAAATGTGATGAAGTACCTATAACTTCCCTCTAGCAAGACATTGAAGACATACATCACTATGTATAAGTCCTAACAAATCACCGTGCCCACTAAAGGGAGTCTTGGTCATCTTGCCTAGTAGGCATGACTTCATGTCTCATAAGATTCAAAATCAAATGAGTCAACAAACCATCCTTATGGAGTTGGGATAGCTCGCTATTTGAAAGCCAACGGCAGTGCAGAGATAGGTTTGATTCAAGTCATTTGACTTGAACCTCTTGGTATTTATGTTATAGATAGGGCTTTCAAGGTCTAGAATGTAGAGTCCATTCATCAGAGGTGCACTACAATAGAACATATCTTTTAAATAAACTGAACAACATTTGTCCTTAATTATAAAAGAGAAACCTTTCTTGTCCAAATAAGAAACTGAAATTATGTTCTTAGTTAATGCAGGCACATAACAACAATCATCCAACTCTAATACAAGCCCAGAGGGCAGAGATAGAAAATAAGTCCCTACAGCAACAGCAGCAACCCGTGCTCCATTGCCTACACGTAGGTCCACCTCGCCCTTCGCCAATGCCCTGCTATTTCTCAGCGACTGCACATTAGTACAAATGTGAGATGCACATCCGGTATCTAATACCCATGATGAAGAAATAGATACATTGACTTCTATAACATATATACCTGAAGTAGAAATCTTATTTCTCTTCTTCTTAAGATCTTCCAAGTACACTTTGCAGTTCCTCTTCCAGTGCCCGGTCTGACCGCAGTGGAAGCTGGTAGCATCCTTGGCGACCCCTCCTTTAGGCTTCAGTGCCTTGCCTTTGCCCTTGGCTTGGGACTTTCCTTTGCTTTTGGGCTTGCCCTTGCCCTTGTGTTTCTGAACCATCAGAACAGAGTGGGGCTTAGCCTTCTTAAGGTTCAGCTCAGCAGTTCTTAACATGCTAAGCAACTCGGGCAATGGCTTGTCAATTTCGTTCATATTGTAGTTTAGAACGAATTGACTATAGTTATCCGGCAAGGATTGCAAGATCAGGTCAGTGGCCAGTTCTTGGCCAAGCGGGAATCCCAACCTCTGTAGGTTTTCTATGTACCCAATCATTTTGAGTACATATGGGCCTACGGGAGCTCCATCTGACATCTTGCACTGAAATAGTGCCCTTGAGATCTCAAATCTCTCATGCCGCGCTTGTCATTGATATAGTTGACGAAGATGTTCAACCATATCGTAAGCGCCCATCAACTCATGTTACTTCTGAAGCTCAGAGTTCATGGTCGCGAGCATTAGACAGGACACATCTAATGCGTCATCTTGATGCTTCTTATAAGCATCTTTGTCAGCTCGCGGGGCATTGGCAGGAGGAGACTCCGGAATGGGCTGCTCCAGAACGTACAGTTTACGTTCCTGGGTGAGAACTATTCTCAAGTTCCTGTACCAGTCCAGGAAATTTGCTCCGTTGAGCTTGTCCTTCTCAAGGACATAACACAGGGAGAAAGAGTTCGTATTCGACGTCATGGTTATCTACAACAGAAAAATACAGAAAATAAATATCATATTCTTTTAAATCATTTAATTAGGCCTTTAACTAAATGATGCTTCCACTGAATTCTATAATTCATGTGGGACAAGATCCACATCATACTACGCCTTGAGTTAGCTTTGGCTAAATCATCCAAGACTTAGTATGATCGGTAGGTAATGATTTACCAATTACATCTCTATGCAACTCTTGTTTATAGGATCATTATCCGCAGTTATATTAAAACTTGAGTTAGCTTTGGCTAATACGCCCAAGAATTAATATAAATGTGATTTATGTCCTATCTTTCCAACCATTGGAAGAATGCCTATAGTTGTACTCGATCCAACTGAGTTAACTAGGAATACTCAATCTAATTGAGTTTGTATTCGCCCATGCGTTGATAAGCGGGACCAAGATCATCCCTCCGTACCCTACCAAGATAATATGTGTTGCTCTGCTTTGGAAGATTCAACAACACATGTGATCGAGGTAGTGATAGGTATCACGGCATGGTAGGCATTAGAGTTGACGTGATTTAGATCTAATCTAAACGATGATATGTATCATGTGCACGACTTAGATCTAATCTAATCGTTAGGCACTAATTAATTACTTAATCATGCATCACATATACACAAGCAATTAATTAAATTAATTTGTTATTAGTCATGGCCCTACTACGATCTTCTCAAGACAATGAGAAGATCGGATGGTCAACCTAGGGTCAACAACTTCTCAAGCTCCTCCCTTTGACCACCTTGTGTTTCTCGCGCCCTCCTCGTAACTCCGTCTCGTGTGGACCTTCCACGGCTCCAATTTTGTACATTACAATTTTGAAACTCGAGTTACATTTGAGTCTAAACTAATTTACAACAAGAATAAATAATAGAGAAAGGCACGACGCGCAGGTCGCGAAACAAATGTACAACACGCACAACACAAATGACAGCGTGCAGGCCGTAATATGAATTACAACACATTTCTAATCAGATTGGGTCGTTTTGGGCCATGACCATCACATATTATACATAATTCTAAATTATGTAATTTCCATAATTTTATGTAATTTTAATACTAATTTTTACAAATTTTATGAGTAAAAATTTCCGGTGGTCCCGTTTAGCGGTTTTCGGGCGCAATCGCGAAACGAATCCCCTTGCGGGGTCAGGGCCAGTGCCCCTACTTGCGATCTAACCATCGCGAGTGTCCCTAAGCGATCCTACAGCATCTTAGTCCGCTGTCCCAAAAAGTTTTGGGGCGAAACCTTGCCGTTTCGGAAAAAGCTTCTCGGTAGTCGAAGCCTACAAGTGTCGAAACACTTGTGCTTCGCTTCTATGAGAAAATTACTCATAAAAAATCAATAAAACTTAAATTTACAGAAAATCAAAGAAGCTATATTTTTCATAAAAATCAAACTAAGCTCGTACAAGTCTTCGCACGTGGCTCTGATACCACTGTTGGGTTTTTCGGGCCGTGAAAACCGCTTTTTGGCGTCGCGGAAACCCCGAAACCCCCCGCCACCGGATCCGTGCGAAGAAAACACAAAAAAAAATATGAGTACGAGTTTCTAAAGTCTAGATCTACACTAGATAAGAGCGTTACCCTCGATGCGATGCCCTTCGCTATCCCGCTAGTCCAACGGTTTGCCGGATCTCAAGATTGTCAAAGTAGACAACCCTCTAGAAGTATTCACACGAACAAAATTAGGTGGAGGGGACCAAACAAAGGTGTGCTAGCACCTAGGGTGTTCGGCCAAGAGAGGAGAGGGAGAGCTTGAGGAGAGCTTGAGGAAGAAGATGAAGTGAATGCCTCTTGAATGAAAAATGAATTTCATTCACAATGAAAAGTGGCCGGCCACCTTCATGGAGTGTAACTCCTTTTCTCATTAAATGTGGAGGGCCACATTAAATTGAAAGGGAATTTGTAACCCCCATTAGGTGGCACACACATGTGCTCAACATGATGATGTGGCACATCATTATTGGCCACTTAATGCCAAGTCACAAATGATGTGGCATAAAGTCAAGTCAAACTTGACTCTTCCTCTTCCTCTCAAGTCAATTCAAACTTGACTTAATCTCTCTCATAGTTGATCTAATCCAACCATTTAATTCAAGCCAATTTAATATAATGAATCTAATTCATTTAATTAAATTGATTCAATGAGTCATAATCTAAATTAGACTCATTACTTGAGTCCAACTCAATTAGCCCAATTAGGATTACTCTTAATCCAATTTGATTCATCAAATGAATCTAATCCTCTTGGTTCATCATATGAACCTAATCTCCATCTAATTGTCCTTTGTGTGTGACCCTATAGGTTCTTGTAACATTAGCAATGCCCCTAAACCCATTTAGGAGCATAAGTAATGAACGGTATCTAGCAACACATCATTACTACCCAAGTTACAAGAATGTTGAGATCCAACATCACCTTGTGACTACTAATTATAACTCCTCACAAAATATGACAAGTGTCCTTCTATCCTAGACATCTAGATTGATCAATGTGAGGCATCGATCGTGTCATCCTCTGACCAATCTAAATCTTGATCTCCAAGTAGACTCACTAAATCAAATGATCTCAATATCTCATATTGACTCTTCGTGGTCTCACTCTATCAAGAATATCGATGTCGCTCCCGTCATATAGGAGGGATAGATCACATCATCACATCCTCATATCCTCCGATAATTCGTTATATACCCAGATCGCCTTTATAGTCCACCCGCTATGACATGTAACGTGAAAATCAAAGTACATAACTCCTTATGTAGGGATCCATGGTGACTTCAGGTCCAAGGACTAGTAGTCATACTAATAGCCACATGAGAAAGTATATGACACTCATATAACAATCCATGATACTTTCTCATGGCGGGTCATTCAGTATACATTCTCCAAAGCATACTCATGTGTCAACTTGATATCTCTATATCCATGACTTGTGAGATTAAGCCATCGAGTTGACCTACATGCTAGTCTTATTGCATTAACATTGTCCCTGAATGTTAATACTCGACTAGGAATGATTAAGAGTAGTGTTCCCTATATCATCTCACTATCGGTTCAACTAACCGATTGATATAGGTGAGAACCTTCTACTCAAGGACGCTATTATACTTAGTTTATTTGGCACCAATACAAGTAAGTATAATAACCAAAACAAATGTCTTTATTTATATAAGAATATGATACAACAAGTCCATAATACAATCATCAAATGATTGGCTCTAGGGCTCTAACTAACATTCCAACGAGAATCGGATCCCGTCCGCTCGGATACACGAACAGCAGAAGTAGCCGATCGCAACGGTGTCTCCGTCCGGCGTCTTTTTTGTCTAAGCGGGCGCTCGCCTTCCCGATCGGAGCCTTCCTCTTAGACGGTCGGTTCCCTGTTTGACGTAGCTCCTCCCGTCACCTCCACGGGGGAGGCCTGAGCGACCGACTCCTCCACGTTTGTCTCGCTCTCACCCTCGTGAGAGCCGACCGGGGTGATGCCTAGTTGCTCCATCTCATTGGCGGCTGCCGCCTCAAGCGCCTCAGCTTTCCTCTTCAAAATCCCGAGCATCACGGACTCCATGACGTATTCGCTGCAAAGAAAAAAAGAAGAAAATCAGTTAGCACTCAAAGCACATACACAAGTAAAATTCTTACCGAAGCTGCTCGGAAGCGGGGTTCGGCTCGGACTCAGGCCGAATATATACAGCACGCCTTCAGGCAGAAGCTTGTTGATGTCGAGCTTCAGACCAGCGAGCATGTTCACAGCCTGAAGATAGTCCGGTCGGGTCTTAAATCTTTTTAGCTCGGGAGAAGTAGGCGGTCCGACCTGCCATTTGGTTTGAAAGGGAGCCCGCTCGGGGAGACGAAGATAAAAGTAATACTCCTTCCAGTGTTTATTGGAGGAGGGAAGTTTATCAAAGAAGACTAGGCCGGGCCGAGCCTGGAATAGATAGGTACCCAGCTCGGACTGCTTGGGATAATAAAAATAATAAAAAAAATTCGGGCGGAGAGGAATGCGGTGTATCTTGAACAATACCACCACTTCACACAAAAGGCGAAAAGTGTTAGGAACTAATTGGGCGAGGGGAAGACCAAAGAAATTGCAAACGTCGATGAAGAAGGGGTGGAGAGGAAACCGTAGACCGACTGTGAATTGGTCGCGGAAAAAACAAATAGCTCCGCTCGGCGGTTTGTGAGGTCGAGCGGATGGTGAGGGTAAAACGAGTTCAAAGTCGGACGGAATATCATAACCAGTAAGCAAGGCCTCGGCGTTGCGCCGATCGAAGCGAGACTCCATGGTAGTATACCAGGGGCTTAAAGGGAGGTCTGCAGGTCGGGAAGAACTGGCCATTGTCTGACCAGGCAAGAAAGCAAAAGGCAAGAAAAAGACACACGGTAGAAGGAAGAAGATGATGAAGGGGACAGCGACCAGAAGGCAAGAACTTGACAAAAAACACAAGGGAAACAGAGAAGAAAGGCAGAGGAACCTTATAAAGAAGCTGGGGATCGAAGGAAGGAGGCGGGGAATCATCGGAAAACGGGAAATCGGAGTCGCCGGAACGATGAAGCACCAAAGAAGGCTACGGGACACGCGAAGGCAAAGGTGCGGCGGAGGAAGAAGGTGACGGCTTTATAAGGTCGAGCCCGATCGGCCTCGACCGTCGGATGCATGTCACAAGAAACGAGGCCCACATCGGGCCGTTCATTTCAAACCGCCGATGTCCCATTGGACACACCGCCGAGCAGTACGATGACGTCAGCGGAGGTGCCATGTGGCACCATGCCATAGGGGCGCATTTAATGAGCGCCATTACGGCGCACAGCGCACGTGCTTGGTCTTAATGGAGAGGATTTGCACGCATCCTGAGGAGATCCGAAGGGCGTCAGCGTTGACCGTCGACACGGTAGCAAAACCAGCGGCAGTAAGAGGCCGAGCGGCCGTGAAGAGGAACATTCTAGAAGTGGCAGAGCGGTGTCACTCCAGCCGACCGGTAGTCCAGTCAGTCGGACTTAGCGCCTCCTTCGACTAGACTTGAGGGGGAGACATGTGATCCGGTGGTAAGGACGGGGGATCCTCGTTGGCGGAAGGTCAACCGACCGACTGAAATGAGATGGTCGACCGACCGGGAATCCCCCGAGCCGAATAAAAGACAACCCGACTAGGGGTCGGGTTTCCGATGCTCAATGTAAAAAGGTTTCAGGGCCGAGCAGGCTGTCCGTTCGGCTGGAGCACAAGGCAACAAAGACAGGCAGGAGCAATCTCATCCGAGCATAAGACCGGGAGTCCTCCTAGTCGGACCTATACCTACAACCAGGGCAGAAGTGATATGCCTGTCGAGCGGCCGAACCGCTCGGCTTCGGAACAGACAGGAGGCGCAAGAAACAGAGTTGGCGACCGAGCCGTACACAGGATCATACGGTGGAAGCTTCCACCGTCACATCCGGGATATGCTCGGACGATTGTGGAATGGCGTCAGGGGTACTTTTCTGACATGGGCTCATTAAGGTATGTTTGGGAAGCGTGCACGCATCAAGAAGCGTGCACGCATCAAGAAGCGTGCCCGCACCTCCCCAGGGTCCTATATAAGGACCCTCCCGGCTCGGCTTCTTTGCAGGTTCGTCGGAGATCTACACCACTTGTCGGAGATAGCGGAGAGCGCCACGTCCCCAGCGTCCGTCGACTCAGCGCTCGGACAGGATCAATAAACATGATTTAATCCATTGGATTGTGGTTTTGAAAGAATCAAAGCAAGTTCTAGAGTACAATAACACAAAAGCATCACTCACTTAAAGCTCATCCTCACTAGGCATGAAAATGTATCAATTCAATTTATCAATCAAATTTCCATCATTAAGTAGAAACCTTGAGAAAATTAAAAGTCCATTATTGACATTAGGCTGCAAAATAGATTCTCAAATCTAGCTCACATTCCTCACTTCTAGCATGTTATAGAAAAATTGCTAGGGGTGTCATTTTCTTATTCACACTCAAAATCAAATTCTATATGAAAACTACCAACTGTAAACATAACTAAATGCAATAAGAAAATCAACCTTTACACTCAAAGAATTTATTAAAGAAAAGACTAAACATTAAGAATGAATTAAAATGCCATAAGAAAATTAAGTTGGAACAAACTCCCCTTTTTCCCGGTGGTTGAAGAAGATTTAAAAGAAGAAGCCACCCCGGTAGTGGAGGACTTGTGATTCCAATCCAATCCTTTTTATTCTTCATTTTGCCCTTGAAAATTTTTTCTAGAGGACGGAGGCGGTTCAGTTCAAGCATCCACTCTGGAAGCTTGTATTCTCCTACACAATCAATAAAGGAAAACACCTCCCACACACATGTGGGGTAAAAAGAAGATAGGAGAATATTAGTTTTGATAGAAGATATGTCAAGAATTGAATCACAACTAATAAAATCAACAATTGGTACCTCTATTAAATTTTCTAAAAATCACAAGAAATACTCACTTTGTCAAGTTGAAAGGTACCTGAAGTGGTGATTGTTACCTCCTCTTCATCATGTAAATGCTCAAGCTCTGGTTTAAGTGATGGTTCAGGTGGCTGAACAACTTCATGTAGTGATTCTTGGGTGCTTGGCTCCATAGCACAAGTCCCTACACTTACATCTTCAATTCTTAGTGATTCTTGAGGTAATGCTTCCAATAAGCATTCCCCTACACTTAAATCATCTTCAAAAACATGTTCAGAACCTGAATCACTATCAACATCTTCAACAACAAAATTATTAGGATCAGAAATTTGCATAATTACATCATTATCACAAAATTTACTAGAAAAATCATGTGAAGTGATAGGAGTAGGGCCAGGCCTGACAGAATCGCTACTTTCCATCTCTCCACTAAAATTTCGTGCTTGCAGCTGATTGATGGATGATACAATTTGATTTAACTGAATTTGTATGTTCTGTATCCTTGAATATTGTTGCTCTTGATGCTCACTCATTTGTTGCATAATCTCCCTGAGTTTCCATGTTGACTCATCCATCTGAGGATCGTTTTGTTGAAAAGAATTTGGCATAGAATATGTTGAAACTTCTTGGAACCCATATAAATTCTGGTAGACTGGATATGGCTCAACATATTGTTCTTGTGCACTTTCATACCTGAAACATGAATTATCCACCCAATTATCATTAAAACCATTTGAAAATGACTCATACCTATTATGTTGATCCATGTATGGGTAATATTGATACTCAGGCTGAAAATATTGATTTTCCATTCCACCTCCAAAATTTTGAAAATATGGATCCATGCTAAAGAAATCTCCTGTTCTTCACTACAACACTAAAACTCAAGATTAGAAGACTCAAGAGCATAAAGTTTCATACACATGAAAATATGAACAGTAAAAGCACTTAATAATTCAAGAACAAACCAATATGAAAATACAATAAGAAATAAGCAATCAAATCAATCAACATGCTAACAAATAAAATCAATCAATGCACAATCCAAAATTAAACACAAACTATTAATTAACTCCCCGACAACGGCGCCAAAATTTGATGTGCGCAAGTCTGTCACACCCTCAAATCAAATTAACAAATGATATCCACTGAACCCCTTAACTACACAATGATGTTGTAATAACGAGCCCAGGATCGATCTCTCGAGGAACTAACGGTAGGATGGTAATCTTAGGATCGTATGTTATTCCTATTTTTGGAGTTTTAATATAAAAATTGGGGGTGGGGGGTGGGGGGGGGGGGGTTAAGCTTTAAATCTAAATCTAAATAAATGAAAAGCAAGCGGATAAGAAACTAATCTAAAGCAATAGTAAAATCTAACTAAGTATCTCCGATTAATCCATATGCATCGTCACATTACGTAATGAATTCATCATTAATACCATTAACTCTAAATATGAAATAGCGAGACAGAAATAAATCCAACCTACAGCAGACTTTAAACCCTAACTTAATGTAACGACCCGCCTCCTACTGACTAGGCTACGAGGCCGATCGTTACGTAATGCTGTGCTAAATTACTATTGCGGAAATCTGAATTTATTAAAACTTTGCTAAACTGATTACTGTATAATCTGAACTTAACATTCTAGGTATACCTAGGAGTTGTACACATGCTAGGGAAGATAATCTATGCCTCTCGGATATCCTGCTAACTGTAATTAGGCATTTCAATCGATCCATGAATCGATTGGGCTGTCGGATCGATCCAAGTGAATCGATCGATGGAGAAGGAAAGGACGGATCGATCGGTGGACCGATCCACAAGCTTCATCGCATCGGCGGCTGGATCGGATAGCTGGTGCAAAGTCCAAATCGGTCGATGGGCCGATCGGATAACCACTGATCGGTGACCGATCGGTGAGCTTCGGTACTCTCTGTTCGCAGACGATCCAACTCTCTGTTCGCGACTGGATCGGTCGGTGACCGATCCAGTGGCACAACTCAAACTCTGATCGATCCGTAGATCGATCGGAGTTCTGATATCACACTAGAACTCTGATTTCAGCACTCTGGCGTGCCAAAACCTCACACAACAATTCTAAAATCAATTGGAATATATTCTAGCAACTATTAACCAGCATTCTAACATAATTACTAACAAACTAAATAAATCTCCCATGGTTTAAACATTCTAAGGTCTAAAAATGCATGAAAGAAGAAATACTAAGAATTCAACTATTTAAGCTTGCTAATACCCCTGAGGATCTTTTATTCCAGTTCCTGCCACACACACCATCTTTGCATTGAACTCCAGCTTCCTCTGCTAGTCCATTTTCCCTTTACCTTTATCTGCAGTATAAGGAAAGTAGAATCTGTAAGCTTAAAGCTTAGTAAGAAACCAACTACCTCACTAAAACATGCAACGATGCAAACATGCTTTTAAAGAATGCTATTTGAAAACATGTACTGGCATGGCATACTCTGGTTGCAAGCATAAACTGAAATAACTAAACATATAAGCTGAAGCATGGCATAGCAGGCTAATCACATAGAACAATAATAGAGAACTAAGCTAACTGAAACTAACCTGAAGCTGAAATCAAACTCAACTAACATAACTGATTTTATGAGTTTTGAAAACTAATAGCATAGTAGATCAAAATAATAATCATGTGCTGTTGGGCCCGGCAACTGTACTTACTGTGCGCGCATCCCTAACTAAACCCGGGTTTGTAAGTCTCGAATTTAGTAGGATTTACTAGGTTATCTGAACCTAGGGACGACTGTGGGAGTCCAACCCAATGGATATCTAATCCGGTACAGTGCCAACAGAAAAGTAAAATACTGAATATAGCTAAACTGTTCTAATTTGCTGTTTCTAGGTTATCTGAACCTAGAGCTAGGTTGTCTGAACCCAAAGGCGATTGTGGGAGCCCACCCATTGGACCGTAGTCCCATATAAGCTAGAATAAACTGATTTACTGATGTAGATGCTTCTAATGCATTCAACTGAGCTGTTAAAATGCCTAGTTTGCATTTTTACTTAACTAGTTATTTTATCGAACACTTAGTCTGCCCCAACTCTCCTCTCTATTAGGGAGACCACTTCTAGGCACCCGACAATGTCTAGAAACCCCCACTGAAGAGGGATTACATATCTGGCCCATCTAGAAGTGCTCACTAAATCCCTAAACCTGCGAGGAGGGTCAATTTCACGCTATGCGTAGATAAAAATCTGCATATAGCTAAACTAATGCGTAGAAAACCCAAACGGAGCTACTTATACTGCAAGTGAGGGGTTTCTTACCTCGTACGCTAATTTCCTTACAATTCTATTCGCTAGAATTCCGGTGGAGACGACTTCTCGACGATCTTCTCGCGTCTAAGCGTTCCCCTCGCGAAGGAGAGCGTCCTCGTGCCGGAGTTATCGCCGAAAGATGTCCTTGGGGTCCTAGGGAGAGAACCCTAGGTCTTCCTTGTGGTTGGCGCCGAGAGAAGGAGGAGGAGAAGGGATCGGCGGAATTAGGGTGAGGGAGGAGAAGTTGCCGAACCAAAAATAACCCTTCACCTAATTAATTCCCTATTTATATTAAGTGGGTACTTTGGCCCAACTCTAATATAAATTAAATTGAATCCCTTTCCTTTCAGCACGGCCCTGCTGGGTTCATCTGGTTACTAACATTATCCGTAAACTGTAGGTCTCGGGTTCAATTCCCGCTTAGGCCGTTTTTCGCTTATATTTAATTTTGCTACTTCCGCTACTCTAAAAATTCCGGAAAAATATCTAAAAATTCCAGAAAAATCATACTATATTTCTAAAATAGTTTTAAGAATTTTCGGGCGTTACAATCCCCCATACTTTATAAAAAGTTCATCCTCGAACTTAGAACAACTCTGGGTACTTCTGTCTCATGCTGGCTTCTGTCTCCCAAGTTGCCTCTTCTGCTGTGTGACTTTGCCAAATAACTTTCACTAATGGTACTTCCTTGTTCCGCAATTTCTTAACTGCTCGGTCTATTATCTGAATATGTCAAACTGAGGTCTTCGCGGATCTGTACTAACTGGGGCTCAATCACCGGTGGCATCTGGGGTATGCTTCTTGACATAGAGACATGAAATACATTGTGGACAGTGACATTTCTGAGGTAGCTCTAGCTCATATGATACCTTGCCCACTCTTACTGATAAGGTATGGTCCCACATATCGGGACTTAGCTTGCCCTTCTTCCCAAGCATTACTCCTTCATGGGAGCTACTCGAGAACCATTGAATCCCGGTGAAAACTCTAAGGGTGCAGTATCGACATAGCTCTTACAGCGGCTTTGTTGTCTCTATCCTCTGGCGGATCTGTTTAGCTTTTGTGGTATCTGCTACTAGATCAGTCTGAAGCTCTAGTTCCTTCACCACTCTCATACCAGTGATTGGAGATCTACACCTCCGCACAGAGACTCGTAAGGTGTCATACCGATAGTGTTGTTGTATGCAAACTCTGCTAAGCTCGGATATTTGCACCAACTTCCCTTGAAGTCCGGCACATGCTCGGGCATATCTTGAGTACGATTTACTCGCTCGTCGACCATCCGAGGATGGAAGGCATGCTAAACTTTAACCGTGCCCAGTACTGTACACTGTGTGATGTGAACCCTCTCATGAAATAATGGTTCGTGGGACTCCATGTAATCTCCTTGAGCTAATTGCTCCATGGAATAGGATATTCGGATAGCTAGGAAGTAGGTGATTTAGTCAACCTGTCGATTACCGAGATGGTATCGAAACCATTCGTGGTTACGGAGTCCCACTATAAAATCCATAGAAATGTCTTCCCACTTCTATTACGGAATCTGAATGGGGCAAAACTCCTCTGTCTCGATGTTACGCCTTAACCCTCGGCGGGTTAGGCGGTCTTGTATATCGGCGATGTTCCTCTTCATCCCAGGCCACCAAAAACGTTTCTTCAAGTCCTGATACATTTTGGTGGAGCCAGGATGCATCGCGTAGGGAGTCTTGTGAGCTTCATCTAAAATCTTCCTTCTGAGTTCCTCCTGATCTGGAACGCACAATCTGTCGCCAAAATACAACACCCTGCTATCTGACATTCTGAACTCCCCACCTTCTGATTCTGCTAAACCTTGCTTGATTCTCTGAATTTCAGGATCCTGCTCCTGAGCTGTCTGGATGTCACCGAGCAAGGTAGACTCTAATGTCATAGTAGAGAGCTGTCCGACTATAAGTTCGAGATCAAAATCTGTGATCTCTTTCTGTAGGGGCGGTGACATGGCTGCTGGACTTTCTGCTGAGGGCGTCTGCTACCCTATTTGCTTTTCCTGGATGGTAGAGGATATCTATGTCATAGTCTTTGACCAGTTCTAGCCATCTGCGCTGTCGCATATTCAGAACCTTCTGAGTGAAGAAATACTTCAGACTCTGATGATCTGTATACACCCTGCACTGAGCTCCATACAAATAATGTCTCCAAATCTTGAGAGCGAACACTACTGCTGCAAGCTCAAGGTCATGGGTAGGATAATTCCTCTCATAATCCTTGAGTTGTCTGGAGGCATAGGCGATCACCTTGCCATCTTGCATCAGCACTGCTCCTAGTCCCAACTTCGAGGCATCACTATATATGTCAAAGCTATCTGCGTTCTCTAGCAGAGTCAGAATAGGTGCACTGGTCAATCTCCTTTTCAGCTCGCTGAAGCTGTTCTCGCAGTCCTCTGTCCACTGAAATTTTCTGTTCTTTCTGGTAAGAGCTGTCAGTGGTGAGGCTATCCTGGAGAAGTCCTCTACGAATTTCCTGTAGTAACCTGCTAATCCCAGAAAGCTTCTGATCTCACTGCGTTCTTGGGTCTTTTTCAATTGCTCACAGCTTCTATCTTACAGGGGTCTACCATAATACCATCCTTTGAGATGATGTGACCTAGGAAGGACACCTGATCTAGCCAAAATTCACATTTGGTGAACTTGGCGTACAGCTGATTCTGCTGAAGGGTCTGCAATACTGTCCTCAGGTGCTCTGCATGTTCTTCCTGAGTTCTCGAATAGATAAGGATGTCGTCGATGAACACGATAACAAACTTATCTAAATATTCCCTGAATACCCTGTTCATGAGGCCCATGAAAGTAGCTGGAGCATTTGTCACGCCAAAGGGCATGACTACGAACTCATAATGTCCGTATCTGGTCCTGAATGCTGTCTTGGGTATATCCCCTTCTTAAACCTTCACCTGATGATAACCTAATCTAAGGTCTATTTTAGAGAACACTGCTGCTCCCTTTAGCTGATCGAACAGGTTATCTATTCTGGGAAGAGGATACCTGTTCTTGATTGTGACCTGGTTCAGTGCCCGGTAATCTATACACAGGCGCATGCTTCTGTCCTTCTTCTTCACGAACAATACAGGCGCTCCCCATGGTGAGTGACTAGGGCGTATGAAGCCTTTGTCAAGTAGCTCCCGTAATTGCTCATGAAGTTCCTTCAGTTCAGCTGGAGCCATGCGGTAGGGTGCTTTGGAAATAGGGTTGGTACCGGGAATGAGCTCTATCTTAAATTCAATCTCACATGCGGTGCTAATCCTGGTAACTCTTCAAGGAAGGCTATTGGTAGTCACTTACGACTCGGACCCCTGCTAGCTGTTGTCTGGTACTGACTACGTGTGCTAAAATCCCGTACACCCTGAATCCATTAATCTCTGTGCCTTCATAGCTAAGAGAAACCTCTTGGCCTTTCTTTTGGGTTCTCCGATGACTGCTTCAGGTTGGAATATGACTTTCTGCACTCGATGGAAGCATGTCTCGATCAAGAAGTCCATTCCAAAATGATGTCGTGATCGGTTATATTTACGATCGGATCACGGAAGAGTTCTCATGCGCTATAATGACGTCTTTGCTCCGAGCGGTGCGTAGATGCCATAATTTCTCCCGAAGAAAACTGACTCTGAGTACCTCTGGAGGTATTGCTAACTTGTTTGCGAATGCCCTGCGATATAAGAATGGGTTGCCCGATGTCGAATAAGGCGGTTGCTATTCTTTGAAAATACTAATCGACTGTAACAAGCGTCGAGGCATTCGTCCTCTACGGTGAGTGAGTAGATCCTCGCATTGGTCATGGTGGAGGGCTTCTAATGCCTACGGCGATGTGTGGACCATCTCTGACTGCATCGATCTGTTGTCTTGGTGGCCTCCGTCTTGAATCGGTGTGGTGAGGAAGGGGTCTTGTTTGAGCTAGCCATGTGCCCTTCTTGTCCACATTCAAAGCATCCTCGTGTGCCCATACGAAACTCCACGATGGAATTTCCCACAAGTAGCACACTTTGGATAACTGGGCTGCTTGTTGGCTGATCCTCCTTTTGGGTAACTCCTGGTTTGCGCTTGTGAGTTCCCTTTCCAGTTAGAACCATGAGAGTTGTGGCCCTACTGCTCGGGTACCGAGCCTCCTTGACCCTTAGGTTACGAGGGATTTGCTTTTGCTGCTTGATACTATTCTGGTAATGCTTAGTGGTCAAGGCACTGCTCACTAGTTCTTTGCGGCCTGTGGATGCCGTGACCACGTTCATTGCTATTTCCGACCTCGGCATCTTGAGCATCAACGGACTCGTTCTTTTTACGTAGCGACTAGTTACGGGCATAGGCGAGCCAACTGTTGAATTTCTTCACGGCTTCCTCCATTGAAAGGTTGCCGACAAAACTACGTGAACTCGTCGTAGTGGCGGTTCGTGACCCGCATGTGAAAGAATTCCTCAAGAACTCCTTCTCGAAGTCACCCATAACATCGGTTCCTTGGGCGGCTCGATTCTCTCCACCACATCGTGCATCCCTGTCGAGCGAAGGAGGCACACTTCACCTTCTCGTGTTACGGCCACAGAAGCTCCATCGTACTCTCCGGTGTTTTGAACCAGGCTTGTGCATCCCATGGTTCACTAGTGCCCGAGAAGTTCTCTCTGCCCTTGGATCGGATAAGCCTCTCTCCTTGCCTCTGCTTGCTTTGTGCTAGTCTTGAGGTGGTGGAACCTCTAAGACCACCGGAGTCGTCGGTTGGTTCGGGGGTGTGGGGGTATTGATTAGCCACGAGGTGGCTATCTCTGTTCATTACGCCGCCGTGAGCCACTAACGGGGGAGGTACTAAACTGCCTGCCTCATGCTGGGGCTCAGTAGTTGGTGTCCTTCTAGCTGGGCGTCCTCGTGCCATTTCTAAAGACATAGAGGACAGGACATGTATAACTAATACAATTATAATTGTATAACTATTGCTATCATGTTATCTATTATCACATACTAACATGCATCCGTTATCTATAAACATGAACTATAACAAGAAAGCAAGAAACATAAATAAAGCACAGGTATTCTTACTTGGAAGCTGCAGGTTCAATGCTGATGTGTGTGTAGGAAGTATGGAACACTGCTCTGATACTACTCTGTAACGACCCGCCTTCTACTAACTAGGCTGTAAGGCCGATCGTTACGTAATGCTGTGCTAAATTACTATTGCGGAAATCTGAATTTATTAAAACTTTGCTAAACTGATTACTGTATAATCTGAACTTAACATTCTAGGTGTACCTAGGAGTTGTACACATGCTAGGGAAGATAATCTATGCCTCTCGGATATCCTGCTAACTGTAATTAGGCATTTCAATCGATCTATGAATCGATTGGGCTGTCGGATCGATCCAGCTTGACACTGGCACGGAGAGAAACCCTGGATCGATCGGCTGACCGATCCACAAGCTTCATCGCTACTGTACGCGGCTGGATCGGTCTACCGACCGATCCAGGAGCACACTGATCTGTCGGTAGACCGATCCAGTGGCTCACTGATCGGTCGGCTGACCGATCAGTGAGTTGCTACACTTTCTATTAGCATTTGGATCGGTCAGCTGACCGATCCATAAACTCTCTGTTCGCGACTGGATCGGTCAGCTGACCAATCCAGTGGCACAACTCAACTCTGATCGATCCGTAGATCGATCGGAGTTTCTGATTTCGCACTAGAACTCTGATTTCAGCACTCTAGCGTGCCAAAACCTCACACAACAATTCTAAAATCAATTGGAATATATTCTAGCAACTATTAACCAGCATTCTAACATAATTACTAACAAACTAAATAAATCTCCCATGGTTTAAACATTCTAAGGTCTAAAAATGCATGAAAGAAGAAATACTAAGAATTCAACTATTTAAGCTTGCTAAAACCCCTGAGAATCTTTTATTCCAGTTCCTGCCACACACACCATCTTTGCATTGAACTCCAGCTTCCTCTGCTAGTCCATTTTCCCTTTACCTTTATCTGCAGTATAAGGAAAGTAGAATCTGTAAGCTTAAAGCTTAGTAAGAAATCAACTACCTCACTAAAACATGCAACGATGCAAACATGCTTTTAAAGAATGCTATTTGAAAACATGTACTGGCATGGCATACTCTGGTTGCAAGCATAAACTGAAATAACTGAACATGTAAGCTGAAGCATGGCATAGCAGGCTAATCACATAGAATAATAATAGAGAACTAAGCTAACTGAAACTAACCTGAAGCTGAAATCAAACTCAACTAACATAACTGATTTTATGAGTTTTGAAAACTAATAGCATAGTAGATCAAAATAATAATCATGTGCTGTTGGGCCCGGCAACTGTACTTACTGTGCGCGCATCCCTAACTAAACCCGGGTTTGCAAGTCCCGAATTTAGTAGGGTTTACTAGGTTATCTGAACCTAGGGACCGACTATGGGAGTCCAGCCCAATGGATATCTAAGATCCTGCAAAGTAAAATCCTGAATATAGCTAAACTGTTCTAATTTGCTGTTTCTAGGTTATCTGAACCTAGAGCTAGGTTATCTAAACCTAGAGGCGACTGTGGGAGCCCACCCATTGGACCGTAGTCCCATATAAGCTAGAATAAACTGATTTACTGATTTAGATGCTTCTAATGCATTCAACTGAGCTGTTAAAATGCCTAGTTTGCATTTTTACTTAACTAGCTATTTTATCGAACACTTAGTGTGCCCCAACTCTCCTCTCTATTAGGGAGACCACTTCTAGGCACCCGACAACGTCTAGAAACCCCCACTGAAGAGGGATTACGTGTTCGGCCCATCTAGAAGTGCTCACTAAATCCCTAAACCTGCGAGGAGGGTCAATTTCACGTTATGCGTCTATAAAAATCTGCATATAGCTAAACTAATGCATAGACAACCCAAACGGAGCTACTTATACTGCAGGTGAGGGGTTTCTTACCTCGTACGCTAATTTCCTTACAATTCTATTCGCTAGAATTCCGGTGGAGACGACTTCTCGACGATCTTCTCGCGTCTATGCGTTCCCCTCGCGAAGGAGAGCGTCCTCGTGCCGGAGTTATCGCCGGAAGATGTCCTTGGGGCCCTAGGGAGAGAACCCTAGGTCTTCCTTGTGGTTGGCGCCGAGAGAAGGAGGAGGAGAAGGGATCGGCGGAATTAGGGTGAGGGAGGAGAAGTTGCCGAACCAAAAATAACCCTTCACCTAATTAATTCTCTATTTATATTAAGTGGGTACTTTGGCCCAACTCTAATATAAATTAAATTGAATCCCTTTCCTTTCAGCACGGCCCTGCTGGGTTCATTTGGTTACTAACATTATCCGTAAACTGTAGGTCTCGAGTTCAATTCCCGCTTAGGCCGTTTTTCGCTTATATTTAATTTTGCTACTTCCGCTACTCTAAAAATTCTGGAAAAATATCTAAAAATTCCAGAAAAATCATACTATATTTCTAAAATAGTTTTGAGAATTTTCGGGCATTACACTTAATTCTAATCAACTTAACAATTAACCAAGCATAAATTAAACACAAATTAAGCTTCAACAAGGTAATGAAATGCTAAATTACTTGTATAAAAACATAACAAACATAAAAGGAATCTGTTCTAAGCTATAAAATAGTAGCAAAATGAAATAAAATGGTAAACCAATCCATTCCCCCAATCAATCCAATAATCTTCACACTCTCGCCGTCACACACGAGGCCAGAGACGAGAACACCCACTCCGGTCCTCAGCGGAGAATCTCTACGGCGTATCAGTTCCAGGATTGCTCAGCATCGCCGATGGAATGCCCTCGACACACTGGAAACTCCCCAAAACCAATAACCGGCCCAAAATCTGAAAATCTGGTCTCGGAATCTGGATGGAAACTGTGGACTATGGATGGTCATCGGAAGAAGTCAGCAACGCCGGAGGAACACTGCCAAACGTCTCTAATGGAAGATGGACTCACAGATTGGAGGAACGCCGCCGAATCTGAGGTAAACAGGGGATTGCCGAGGCGCAGAATTCACCGGAGGGAACACCCCCAATGACTCCAGATGATCGGAATCAGCTGCCGTGAAGCTCTCCACCGAGGTCAAAGCTCGAGAGATTGAACGGAGAAAGGGGAAGGACACAATCGCCGGAACAGAGGAGTTCTTCAACCTTCTATCGCCAACCATCGGAGTCCACCCACCATCGGGAAGAGTAGGAGGGGTTCTCTTAGCTAGTCCCGATCCATCCTCATCTTCATCCGCAAGCCACAAGCTCTGGGTACCATCTTCACCGTCCAGACACGCACAGAAGAGGACACGTACTTCATCTTCTCCATCCGCCTTCCACCGGTCACAAGAGTCCTTCCGCCGCTGGAGTAGGGTAGTGGGGTTCACTGCTCTATTCTGCTTCAATTCCATCCAAGTGTGGGCCATAATTCAGCCATCTCCGCCACTATCTCTTTCGTCACAGAGCACTACCAATCCAGTCATTATCTTCCTTGTCTGGGCATCGTCATTGAATTATCCTCCCTTTGTGTTGATTTTCATGTTTTGGATGAATTATCATTGGTTAAATTTCCCTTGTTTTAGATTTGTTTCAGATTTGAATGCTCAACTTTGATTCATGTTGATTGATTGTAGATTGTTTATGTTCATGTTGAGATATCATTCATTTACCCTTAATTCATTGATGCTCGTTATGTGTTCACTGGAATGTTTCTTAGACTTTAGTTTGGTAATTCCTTAGTTAGTTGTTTGTATTGTTTGTTAATGTTGAATCCATTATGTTTGTGCCTTACTTTGAATGTAATTAGATTAGGTTTTGTTATATGCTTTAGGTTCAGTTTCATTAAATGTTCACTTTATGTTTTCTGTAATTCTAGTGCAATTATAATTTAGATTAGGTTAGTTTTCCTTTACTTGCATTGTCTTTCATTTACTAGGTTAGATTTCATTTAATGTTTTGATATTTCATTCCTTAGTTTAATTCCGTTAATGGTGAATCGTAGCGTAGAGTGACAATGCACTATGAAATCACTACTAATGGATAGATAGGATGTCTTTTATTAATTAGGATTAAATTTCATACTTGCTTTGCTCTTTTATTCTTTAGGTTTAATTTCATACTTGCTTTGTTATTTCATATCGTTGTTCAAAATTCAAAACCCAAACCCCCAGTTTCATATCAAAAATCCAAAAGCCATAACTAATCCTGAAGTTATTATCCTATCGTTACATTCTTTGGGAGACGACCCGAGTCATCTCTATACTACTTTAGTGTAGAGGGGTTCGGTAACTTTAATTGTAATTTGATAAGCTCCCGTAGCACGACATTCGAGCTCACATCAAATTTTGGCGCCGTTGCCGGGGATTAAATTGTAAAGGTGTTTGATAATTTTAGGATTGTTCTTTATTTTGGAAAACTTACAAATTTTGTTGTTTTGGTTGCTTTCATGTCATATATTCATGTGTTTGATTTTATTTGTTTCTGAGTCTTCTAATTTTATTTGCTTATTGTCAGTGTAAGAACAGGAAATTTCTTTACCATGGATCCATATCAATATTTTGGAGATTGGAGGGAGAGCTATTATTATCAGCCTCAGTCTGGGAACTATCAGCCTGAATATCAGTACTACCCACCTGTGGAGCAGCAGAATAGGTATGAGTCATTTCCTAATACCTATAATTCTAATAGGGTGGATTTTTCACATTTCAGGTATGAGGATGTACAAGAACAATTTGCAGAGTCAGTTTGGAAATTCAATGAAGTTATGCATCAAATGAGTGAGCATCAAGAGCAACAATTCTCAAGGATATAGAATATACAGAGTCAGTTAGATCAAATTGCATCATCCATCAACTAGTTACAAGCGCAAAACTGTAGTGGAGAGATGGAAAGTAGTGATTTTGTCAGGCCTGACCCTACTTCCATTTATTCACAAGATTTATCTAGTTTTATTTGTAATGATGATTAGTTGTTCATATTTCTGATTCTACTAATAGCGTTGCTTTAGATGTTGATACAGATGTAGGAAATGAAGATTTAATTGATGACGATTTAAGTGTAGGGGATTACTTACTGGAAGCAATACCCCAAGGATCACTTGAATTTGAGGATGAAAGTGTAGGGGCTTGTGCTATTGAGGCAAGCACCCAAGAATCACTACATGAAGTTGAACATTCACTAGAACCAGAACATGAGCATTCACTTGATAAGAAAGAGGTAACAATCGCTACTCTAGGTACCTCTCAAGATGATAAGGTAAGTGTTTTTTTGTGATTTTTCAAAAAATTTTATATAGGTACTATTTATTGATTTTATTAGATGTGATTCATTATTTTCTACCAAGACTAATATTCTCCTATTTTCTTCTTATCCCACACGCGAATGGAAGGGATTGTCTTTTATTGATTGTGTAGGAGAATACAAGCTTCCGGAATGGATGCTTGAACTGAACCGCCTTCGACCTCTAGAAAAAGCTTTCAAAGGAAAAATGATTAATAAAAAGGAATTGAGTGGAACCAAAAGTACTCCACTACCGACATGGATTATTCTTCTCAATCTTCTTCGACCACCGGAATGAAAGGGGAGTTGGTTCTAATTTAGCTTTCTTTTGCATTTTAATTCATGCTTTGTTAATAAATTCTTGTTGAGAGAATTTCTTTAGTTCTATACTTTGCGTTTGCACTTTATTTTTACATTTTGCATTTTGTTTTCACAATTGCTTCCATACTTTGCATTTTGTTTAGTATATAGCATTTCATTTGAATAAAAGTCTTCATGGGAATTTCTTAAGAAATGCTTTTAAGATGGTAAAAGCTTCTTAAATTTGATCATCAATTTTAGGTCATTGTACAAGATTGGATGCTTTTCTTACATGGTATTGATTAATTTGGTGGTGGATTCCAAGTTGATCAATTGAGCTTGATTGCATGAAAACTACCTGGAGAGGACCACTTAAAGCATATACTCTATTATCTTCTCTTGTGTGACATGCACTTATAGCAATTGAAACTCTAGAACTTGCTTAGTTTCTTTTCAAAGTCACAATATCATAAGTATGCATGGAAATGAAGGATTGTTCTCATTTTTGTTTCCTCGTAAATTCCAATTCCTTACTTCATAATTTTCTTAAAACATTTTCCTCTTGCATTTTTGACCTTTGATTACCTTTGCTTGGTCTATTTCATTGAGGGTTTTGGTTGAATATCTTGAAGAGTTAGATTGTTTGATGATGGACAAAGTTTTAAGTGTGGGGGAAAATTAGTATATGCTCAAGAATTTTGAAGAAGAGGGATGGTTTTATAAGTATTGAATTGTGATTTTTGAGAGTGATGTGGGAGTCTCAAATATGGACTTTGATTATGGTTACTTGATATAATGTGCAGTAATTGGAGTTCTTATTTAAGTTTCTACTTTTAGCTTGGTTTAGAAGCTACATTTGGTTTGTATGTGCTGCTCTTAAGAATCCAGGGAGGTGACATTTGATATTGCTGAAAATCTGTTGTACTGTTAGTGCTAGTTTAGTTACTAAACTTGATGCTGTGTGCCAATTTCTCATGCTATTTTTGAACAGCAACATTTAAAAATGACACTCCAAAAACTTCATTTGGTGCTATCATCAAATATACTAGGCACTCAATTATTATTCCAAAACTTATCAGTGATAACATTCAAATTTCAGTAACCAGCTTAAGAAGTTCAAAATTACAGCTCTATTCAATTATCTTCAGCATTGAAGTTGAATCATTGGCTTATCCCCAGCAACGATGCCAAAATTTGATAACGAGTTTGTCACACCCGTAAATTAAATTAACAATGTATTTTCCACTGAACCCCTTTACTACACAATCATGTTGTAATAACGAGCCCAGGATTGATCCTCGAGAAACTAACGGTAGGATGTAATCTTAGAATCGTATTTTATTCCTATTTTTGGGGTTTTAAACATGAAAATGGGGGTTTAAGCTTGAATCTAAATCTAACAAAATTAAAGCACAGCGAATAAGAAATTAATCTAAAGCAATAGTGAAACCTAACTAGATGCCAATGATCAAATCATAACGCATTGTCACCCTACGTCATAATTAAATCATCAACACACTTAAACTAAATATGAAATTACGAGACACAATTAAATCTAATCTTAAGCATAGAATAAAAGAACAAGACATAAAATAAATCTGATCTAAAGCATCAAATAAACCCTAGCTTAAAACTTAAACATTAAACAATTAACCAAGCATCAAATAAGCACAAATTAAGCTTCAACTATGAAATGAAATGCTAAATTACTTGCTAAAAACATAACAAAACATAAAAGTAATATGTGCCAAGCTGTTAAAACAGAAATAAAAGGAAATAAACCCTAACCGATCCAACTCACAACCAATCCATACAAACTACACACTCTTGCCAACACACAAGAGTGCCAAAGTCGAGAACACCCAACTCTGGACCTCAATGGAGCATCTCAGCCGCGTCTCAGTTCAAGGTATGCTCAACTACGCCGGCGGACCACCTCCGACGAGCTAGAACAACCCTAATCCCCGGCAACGGCGCCAAAATTTGGTGTCAGCCTTTTTGCATGTCACGTGACACCCCAAATTGATAAATTTTGGAACTCATTAAAATAAAAACAAATGTTGTAGTAACAAGTCCCAAGTCGTATTTTTCCAAGGATCACTAGTAAGTGCGTATGAGAATTCTTGTATTGGTTCCAATTAATTTCTCATTTCAGACTTGAATACAGGTGTTATCAAAAGTTCACTAGAACAAATCAAAATTAATCTAGAAATTGCATTCTCATCTAAACATGATACACCCATTTCGACAACTTTGTATCAATTAAATTCAAATTCTAATGATTCATTAATTTCAATCAATCAGTTTCCGTATCTTCAACTAACAATTACAGTAACAAGGAAACTCAAGAATTAAAATAATTTGTATAAATTGAAGTATCATCCAATGAACAATCACAACCTAGTTAAACAATAACAACGTATAAAGATAAACAATCAAATCTCCAGGTTTAGCATTAAACTAGTAAACTCAATCACAACAGCAATTAATCTGATCAAAATTGAACAACAACAACATTCAAGAACTCAAGTTAAACATCATCATTCATGCAAGTTCATTATCACAAGATCGGTTGTAGTTAAACTCACTGTAATTTTAATTATCCAGAATGTGCAGAAACTGAAATCAGAAATCCATCAAATCATTTCAAGAATCAAATCCATCCTAACAATCTAACCAACCATGAGCTCGAGAATGATCAAATTCTACTTAAAAACCACTTAGCTACTAACCTAACTTCTACAATCCTTACTCCAAAACAAGTTACAACTAGGCTAAGATAGCTAACTAACTAAGTCTCTAAATTTACCAACTACATATTCCGGATCAATTTAGAAGCCGCTGAACAAATTATTTCTGTGTCGAAATTGCAATATAAGTTTGATCTAATAAATGACTTCAAGTGCAAAGAAAATTGAACATACAAAACTGCAAATCTCATATCTAAACTAAGAAAAATACATTTTAATCAATTGCATCCGAAAACTGAATAGAGAACTAAAACAGAGTTTGAATCTAAACCAACTTAGAGCTGCAACATATAGAAATGGGTTGTGTTCAATGAAACAAAATAGAAACAATGAAATTCTGCAACTAAATCTAAGATCTAGGTAAAGATAACACTTAAAAACATTCACAACTCCAGATCAAAGACCAAATTCCTTCTCTTCGCTGATCTACGAAGGAGCCGTAGAGAATGCCCTTCTGGCTCGCAACAGCTTCCTCTGAGGTCTTCAGCCAGTAAATAAAGACCTCCAAGCCGCAGAGAACGCCCTTCTAGCTGGTGATCCTGTTGTGTGAAGAACAGAGAATGGAAGTGGCTCTCGGAACTAGAATCGACTGATCAATCCGATTCCAAAAGGTTCGAGTGAAAATGAAAGCAGAATGATTGTGGGAACTACTGGAGAACTCCAGTAAAGCTCCGTATACGTTTGAAAGCCTCAGATCTAGAGAACGCCCTTGGATCCGAGGATGATGCGGAACACGGCGGAACGCGATCTAGAGAACGCCCATGGATCGCAATCTGATCTTCGACACCCTCAAGGTCCCTGGGCCCGAAGCTATTACCGCTTTGATGATGAGGGCGTCGTCATGTGGTACTTCGACTCCATCAAGGTCCTTGGGCCCGAAGTTGATTTTGGGCCTGCTCGCCCGTTCTTGACTGCAGCCGACCGCATGGATCTAGAGCTGTCTGACACCCACCTTCCTTGCTCTGTTGGAGTCACATCCGGTCGGTCCGCCAGAGATGATGTTGATTTCGCCCCGAGACGTATTGCTTCTATTTTCTTCCTCCCGTGCGGACGGCCTAGGCCGCTCCTTAGGTACCCGGGGATTGTCCTCGTGCCCTTGAGGATGATAATGCTCGGGAGACTTCCTGGATATACGCCGATCAGCTTCATGGTGTCGCTGTCGCCTGTCGGATGATGGCGATCGATGACAGCCACTCCGGGGAGCGGGGTGGGCGATCAGGGGAAGGCTTCGGCAATCTCGTGTGTTATGCGTGTCGGTCCGATGGAACGAGCAAAACATGGGGGTCCATACCTTCTTCTTTGGTTTGGGCTCCTCCAGCTTGCCCAGAATGACATTGTACGAAGAGGGTGAATCCACCACTATGAAGGTGCTCCTCCTTGTTTGCACCAGGGGCTCACTGCCCAGGGATATGGCCAGCTTGATCTGGCTCATAGGCTTTACTTCATTGCTGGTGAAACCATACAAGGAAGTGGCCACTAGCTGAAGCTCACTAGCGTCAATCTGCATACCTTCAAACGCAGTCTTGAACAACACGTTGACAGAGCTTCCGGTATCAACAAAAACCCTGACTACGCGACTATTGGCTATGCCAGCCTTGATGATGAGGGCATCATCATGGGGAAGCTCTAATCCTTCCAGATCTTACGGTCCAAAGCTGATTATGGGGCCAACAGCTTGCTCCTGGCTGCATCCTATAGTATAAATCTCCAGACGACGCTCATGAGATTTTCATTCCCGACCGGAATCTCCATCTATAGGTTCTCCAGAGATCATGCCTATCTCTTGGATGGCCATATTACATATATTTTCCTCCTCCCGGGCTTCCCCTTGCTCCTGGCCATGACCGTGTTGCTGAATACCTGGCCCCGCTTGGTCTGGTCTTAGTATGCTTACCTGACCTGCTGTGATACGGCGGCCGTCTACTGATAGATCGGATGCGAGCAATAGAGAGGGGGGTGAATATCGCTTCTTTTTAAAACCTTTTCTTTTAATTTTAACTCAAAATCGTGCAGTGGAAATAAGAAAAGAGACAAAGTCATTTACTTCGTTCGGAGCCTAGCTCGACTCCTACTCGAAGACCCGCGGTCCTTGACCGCACCGATGGGCAAAGCACTATAACCCTTCTGTAACAACCCAAATTTCCTCATTTTGAGTCCTAATAGTAATTATAAATATTTATAAATGCTTTAGAAATATTCTAGAGATTTTTAGAAATTTTTAGAGTATTTTTATGCAATTTTCGGAGTTCGTTTGGTATTTTTACCAAGAGAAACAAAGTTGAGGCAAAAAGAGGTTGGGCCGAGGTTCGAACCGGAGACCCCTAGTTAAGCAAAGTCTTAAGTTGTTTCGGATGACCAGGAACCCAGCAAGGTCGTGCTGATCAAATAAAGGGCGAAAGAAATTTAAGCAGTAGTAGATAACGGAAAAACCTAAGTATAAGAGGGATAAGTTAAGAGAGGAGTTGAGGTTTTATTTTCCGTGACCTAAACTTCTCCTTCTCCTGACTGCACGCGCGTCGTTCCCTACTTGGGCGAAAACGAAGAAGGAAGCTAGGGCTTCGTCTCCGGCGGCCGGCCAAGGACCAATCCGAAGGTTTCTTCACATCCTCACGATCCTCTCGACGAGGAGAACGCGTAGACGCGAGGAGCCGTCGGAAATTTCGAGCTATCCGAAACCCTAGAAGCTGATTTTGGTTGTAGGTTCAAGAACAAAGGTAAGTGCTTCTCGTAGGAGTAGCTCTTGGAGTCTTGTTTCTTTTCGAAGCATGCTATAAGGAACGGCGCTTTTGAGCTTGCTGACGTGAATCTCAAAGAAAGAAAATGAATGGTATAGGTTAAGCATGTGGGTTGTTTTTCTTCAGGCCTTGTAATTAGAAATTCAGATTTTGAGTTATATATTTTTGTTTGTGATCTTAATGGGCATGATCGGTTCATGTAGAGCTTTATAGGTTTCAGATTTTTGCTGCTAGGCAATGAACAAGAAATGGTTTAGTTTTCTTGAGCATGTAGGTTTGGTTTCGTGGTTACTGTAATGAATGGCTATGTGTAGCATTTCGGTCTATTTTGTTTTCCTTGCCATGGCACTGAGCATGAAGAACGGTTATGTTTTTTTTTCGGTTCCAGTAGCAATTTCTTTACTAGTTGCATTGTGTATAAACTGCTATATATTTTGTGAGTATGCATGGGTTTTGCCTTGGTTTTGGGTGCATGTATCATGAACAGATAGCTTTAGTTCTTAGTTTTTAAAGTATGAAACTTAGCATTCTGCAGATTTAGTTTCGTGTTGAGTTATTGAGCATGAATAGATTGTATAATTGAGTAGTTATAAGTAAGAAAAGACCAAGGATTTAATTAAATCCCAAATTTCAGAAATTGGGATCAAACGTACACCAAGTGTTTGAAGAAATGTCGAGGCATTCCATTGTGGGAGTATTTAAAGATAATATGTATTTTATTTGAAAAGGCTAGTACCCGACTTCCGAGGTTGTCGTTAAATAAATCCAGGTGACCAATTCCGAGGTCTTGGCCCTGGTAAGACCAAGGTCTTTACCCTCGTAGGACTGGTGGCTCGCTACCTCAGTTTCTATTAGGGAGCGCGCAATGGTACTAAGCCTGGGCCCAAGAGATTATTACTATTTTGAAGTATAAGAGTATAAGTTTTGGGAACAAATGGAATAAGCTTCACATAGGTTTAAAAATCAGCAAGTTTAGCTCTTTTATTCTAGCATGGTGTTTAGATTCTTCTTACTGTTATTTGCAAGCATAAGTAGCCTTACATGTTTAGCATTTCAGTCTGTTTTGATTCCTTTGCTATTAGATAAGCATGAGTAGTTTCTTTTAAAGCATTCATTTCCTAGATTCCTTCTTGTACACATGCATATCCGAGTTTTGTGAGTTAGATAGCGCTTACTAAGCATTCGCTTATAGTTGCATTTCCTCTTACTACAGATAAAGGAAAAGGAAAACTACAATGAAGGAAGGCGACAAGGAGGTGTGGGATGGATGTGTGATGTCTGGACTATGGAAGCCTTGGGACTTTGCTAAAGAATTTATTAAGATTTTGTATTTAGATTGGTTGTGAAATTTAGGTGGATTAAGTCCTTCTTGCATTGTTGGAATCATTCTTTCATGTTGATGGTTTATTCATAGAATGTTTTTATGTATTTAGAATTTTTCCATTTAAATTGCTATGCACATTAGTTCCATTATTTGAGTTGTATCACTGTCGCATGCATGTGCAGATTGATATATTTTAGTTGTGAACAAATGCTTGAGTAGGGTGTTGAGATGAGTCATTTATGTCTTCAACTTCTAGTTAATTGTATGTTTCGAGTTTTCAAAGAGTTCTAAGTATTACTATCAATATGTGGACGACATTAGTTAAGTAAAGTTAATAGTTAAGTAACGTCCCACCCTCACAGACTAGTAGAGAGGAGGGTGGGGTCGTTACACCTTCTTTGTGAAATCCTTCGAAAAGAAGTAGATCGTACAAATGAGTAAGATAGTAACACCCTACTATCTTGCTTAAATAAATTAAGTACAATGCAAGCTTATTCTAAAATAAAGTATACTGACAATGATTTGAAAACGAAGCTTTGGTCGGCACTTCCGGACGGTGTGGCTTGCTGAACTGATGAAGATTTGTAGTGTGTGTTGCTTGCAGAAAAGAATTTGAGTCAATTAGAAAGTTCTATTGGCCTCAGACTTCGAGCCTCATTTTATAGGTGTAATGGAGGTTCGGTCGACCTATCCCTCTGTTCGGTCGACCATACCAGCTCTCATCCTTTCCTGGCTGGAGTCTGACGCTGGCTCGATCTCAGACATTAACTAATCTTTAATGGTTCGGTCGACCGATCCCATTTTTTGGTCTACCGAACAAGCTTTTTCCTTGTTCGTTGAAATCTGTCGAGATCTTCAATTAATGCAGATTTAATGTTGATTGGATCGATCGACCAGTCCTCCTGTTCGATCGATCGATCAGGCCTTTTTCCTTTTCCTGCTGATCGATGCTGGTGAACTGGTCAGTGCTGAGTCATCACGGTTCGGTCGACCGATCTTACTGTTCGGTCGACCGATCATTGTTTGATCAGACTTCGGCTCTGATCTTGTCTGAACTGAATACTGTTTTGATTCTGTCTTGTTCGGTAGACCGATCCAGCCGGACCTGTAAAATAGTATTAGACAAGAATCTCCTGCAACACAGATGTCAGAACAACAATATTATAATGCAAGAGTAATATAAAAAGATAGTAGAACTGTCTTGATCTCAATTTGGAAACCTTCCCGATTTCTTCAATTGGATCAGCGACCTAAGGTTGTTCCCTTTGGGAACCCGACCTCAATATCGCTCCTCCAGTTTGTTTACCTCAACCTACCTGCCAAACTTTGATCCTCCAGATCTAGTTTGGACTTTTCACTCAGCCTTGATCGGCTCCCCAGGACTTTTCTCTTGATCTTCGGTCCTCCAAACCTCTCGATCACTCTGCCAAGCTTCGGCTCCCCTCGACCTTCTTGGACTTGCACCTGGGTTCCACGATCTGCTAAGGTTTCTCCTTCCTAGCCTCCAACTAGGTCTTTTCCGGTTGAGTAAACATCCTGCACACTTAGTCAACTTATTAGATCATAACAAGACTTAACTTGAACCTTTGACAACATCAAAACTTAGGTTTGATTATGGTGTAACTTGCACCAACAATCTCCCCTTTTTTTATGTTTGGCAACCAGGGTTCAAAGTTAAGTTAAAAATATGCAACAATTAAATAAACAAGCAATTTAACTGTTAATACTCCCCCAGAATTAAACAGCTTCTCCTGAATTCACTATCTCTCCCCCTTTGACATACATCAAAAAATAGAGGAAGACTAACTAATGTAAGATTGAACTATAAAGTTTGAAAATTTAACATCTTAAAAAAGATTAGCTATCAATCCAGTATAATTAAGATTCTCAAAGTATAGTAATTTTGAAATATTTACAAATTTTTTTAAAAAATAAAATCTTACTAAGTTTTCAGTAATTTACTTGAATTTTGCAAAGACAATAAATTTAAACACCTTTAAAAAGTATAAAAATAAGAGTATTTTAAAAAAGTTTTTGTAAAATAATATGAAAAATAAAAATTTTGTAAAAAGTTTCTTGAAATTTATAAAAAGATTTTTCAAAAATAATTTTGAACACTTTTAAAAGTCGAAAAATATGAAAGGATTTTACTAAGTATATAAATATTTTGAAAAATAAAAATTAGGATTTTTTTAAAAAAAATTGAAATTAGGATAAAAATGTGAAAAAGGTTTTTAAAACATAGTTGAAGGCTCCTCTTAAAATTGATGACAACCTAAAAGTCCAAGAATGGGCAAAAAAGACTAAGAAAAAATGTCCTTATGATAAAATGTCCAACCTTTGTACAAAGCTAACTGCCATAAGATAGTAGCAATAGACTTAGGGTGGTCAATTTGAGTATTCAATACTAACTAGGTTTTTACTAGCTAGTTAGCTCAAACTGATTCATGTATGTTGTAACGACCACCCTTCTTACTACTACTCTCTAAGGGTGACCGTTACTTAACTACTACCTCTACTTAACCGGTATAATCGAAACCACGAGGAGTCTCTACCGAAAAATTTTGGCAGCATCTCCCCTGTACTGGTGGTCATAAACTGAGATACATATATAGTATACATCAGCCACAGGTGGCTGGAACATATATCAAACACCCACGTAATTAAATAAGTGTCAAACACCAACATATCTACTTATTAAACAGAACTCATCTCAGCATATAATCTAAAACCAGAATAATCTTCAATGGCATGAAATGTAAGATACAATCTCAAATATTTATTAACCACTAAAACACGGAAACTCAATAACATCCCAAGTCTCTCCCATAGTCCTGGCATCACACACCATCTGCACCACATTGTCGCCTTCCTTTGCTATATCTTTTCCTTTCCTTTATCTGCAGTAAGAGGAAATGCAAACTATAAGCAAAATTACTTAGTAAGCGCTATCTAACTCACAAAAACTCGAATATGCATGTATACAAGAAGAAACTAGAAACTGAATGCTTTAAAAGAACACATATATAGCTGCTCATGTTAAAAGTGCTAAAATTAGGAAATAAATCTGCTCATGCATAATCCATAGCAAAGCACTAAAATCTGCATACACATGATGTACAAGGATAAAACTGCATGTTGGAAGATAAGTCTAATCATGCTCAATAAACTAATCAAGAAACAAATAAAACTAATACTGCATGCTTCGAATTAAAAGAAACTAAACTTGCTAACTCTAAACATAAGTGAAGCTTGTTTCATTTTTTTCAAAACTTATACTTTAATACTTCAAAATAATAATAAACTCTCTCTTGGGCCCAGGCTTAGTACCAAAGAGTGCTCCCTAATAGAGACTGTGGTAGCTAGTCACCAGTCGTACGAGGGTAAAGACCTTGGTCTTACCAGGGCCAAGACCTTGGAATTGGTCACCTGGATTTGTTTAACGACAACCTTAGAAGTCGAGTACCAGCCTCTTAAAAAGTAAAATACTTGTTATCTCTTTAATATTCTTACAATAAAATGCCTTGGCATTTCTTTGAGCACTTGGCGTGCTACTGATCCCAATTCTTAAACATAGGGATCCTATTAAGACCTTGGTCTCTCTTTCTTATAACTACTTATAAACCTCTAAGGATTTAATAGAACTCTTTTTTTTTTCACTTACATGCAAATCCTAGAGTTTTTATAGAGCAACAGGATTCTTTAAGCATATATCAACAGAATAAATCAAAGGAAAGCAAACCTAACTTCTTTAAGCATGCTACAACAGATATAAATCAAAGGAAAACTGAATCTGACTTCTTTAAGTATGCTACAACAGAATTAAATAAAGGAAACCACATCTGAATTCCTTAAGCATGCTATGTCAGAATTAAAACAAAGGGAAGCAAATCTAAATTCTTTAAGCATGCTTCAAAATAAGAAACAAAGAATCTACACTACTAAAGGAGATAAACTGCAATGCTACAAAATGCAAAAAATCTGCACTACTACAAAAGGTAAAATTCTGCACTGCTTCAAAATGCAAAAATCTGCACTTAATGGGTCTACACTTCTAAGCTATTTCCAACAAGGCAAAGCATGAGGAAAAGATAATTACTGCTATCAAAAGTTAACCCATGATATACTAAAGCATGCATTCAGTAGATCTACAGATTCTGAATCATTTCCAGCAAAGCAAGGCATAAGGAAAGAAATCGTGAGATCTAAAATCGATACTGCTCATGCTTGAATCTATAGCAAGGAAATAGCAACATAGTTCAATACTGCCCATGCTCAAACCCATATGCCTTATCTATGCACTATATTTATTTTCTTTTCTTTTCCTTTGAGGTTCACAGCAGCAATCATCTAAAACAAGGAAGCTCACGGCAGATTAGTATACTCTGCCTAATATCAATTCCCCTCTTGTATCCTTAATGAAGCTCACGGCAGAAACCTTTTAAAAACCATTCATCTTCACGACATACTCAAAAATACAAGGAAAACACCAAATCAAATTCGGAACAACTCTTACCGCAGGTGAGTAGCAACTTTCCCTAGGTTTTCTTGGACTTACAACCGAAGGGGAAGGCTCTAGGGTTTCGGGTGAGCTCCAAATCTCGGCGATTTTGGCCCCCTCTTCGTGCTCCCGGCTTCTCCTCGACGCAAGGATCACGACGGTGAAGAAACCTTCGGAGAAGGCCCTCGCCGGCCGCCGGAAACGCCCCTTGCTTGCTGATGCGGTTTCGCCCGACGAGAAGCGCCGACGCAAAGAGGGAAGAGAGGTTTCGGGAGAAATAATTAGGTTTTCGGGATAATACTTAAGTTCTCTTTTTTTATAATTAGGTATTCTATTAACTATTACCATATAAATATATTTCTCTCCTTCCTAGATTAGCATAGCCCGCTTGCACACTTGGTTAGTCGGATCCGCTTAAAACTTGGTTTGGCCGGAGGTTACGGGTTCGAATCTCGGCTTGGACATTTTTTTATCAAAACTTCCTTCGTTTAGTAAAAATACCAAACGACCTCCAAAAATTACATAAAAATACTCTAAAATTTCTAAAAATCTCTAGAATATTTCTAAGGCATTTTTAAATATTTTTAAATTACTTTTAGGACTCGAAATGAGAAAATTTGGATTGTTACAATTCCCCATACCTTATAAAAAGTTCGTCCTCGAACTTAGAATAACTCTTGATATTTCTGTCTCATACTGTCCTCACGCTCCCAAGTAACTTCCTCGTGCTTTTGATTCTGCCAGATGACCTTCACTACTGGCACCTCTTTGTTTCTTAATCTCTTGACTGCTCTGTCCACTATCCGTGTAGGTCTGCTCTCATAGCTAAGATCTTCCTGGATTTGCACTGACTGAGGCTGAATCACTTGGCTAGGGTCGTGGAGATACTTCTTTAGCATAGAGACATGAAATACATTGTGTATTGCTGACATGTCTTGTGGTAAGTCCAGCTTGTAAGCTATTTTCCCAATCCTTTCTGTGATCAGGTAAGGTCCTACATAGCGAGGACTTAATTTGCCCTTCTTGCCAAATCTCATCACTCCCTTCATAGGAGCGACTTTGAGAAAAATTGAATCCCCTACTTGGAACTCAAGTGGTCTACGGCGTGTGTCGGCATAACTTTTCTGTCTACTCTGGGCAGTCTCAATTCTCTGTCTGATCTTCTGAATAGCCTGAGTGGTCTCATCTATCATCTCAGTCTGAATGCCCAGCTCTACTTCCATTTCTTTTCTTTCACCTACTTCTTGCCAGCAAATGGGTTATCTGCACTTCCTGCCATACAACGCCTCATATGGTGCCATCTAGATAGTGGCCTGATAGCTATTGTTGTAGGCAAACTCAGCTAAGCACAGATACTTGCACCAACTTCCCTTGAAATCTAGAGCACAAGCTCTGAGCATATCTTCTAAAATCTGATTTACTCGCTCTGTCTGTCCATCAGTCTGGGGATGGAAAGCTGTGCTGAACTTAAGTTTGGTGCCTAGTGCATTCTGAACACACTCCCAAAAGTGAGAGGTGAAGCGCCCATCTCTATCAGACACAATAGATTTTGGAACTCCATGAAGTCTGATCACTTCCTTAACATATAGCTGTGTCAACTGCTCTATAGAGTGGGACACCTTAATGGCTAGAAAATGAGCAGACTTGGTCAATCGGTCCACTATTACCCATATCGTATCATATCCATTCGTGGTTCTTGGAAGACCTATTATAAAGTCCATGGATATGTCTTCCCACTTCCACTCTGGTATTGGGAGAGGCTGTAGAACTCCTCCTGGTCTCTGGTGCTCTGCTTTGACTCTCTGGCATGTCAGGCAGGTACTGACATATTTTGCAACATCTCTTTTGAGTCCAGACCACCAGAACCTCTGTTTCACGTCTTGGTACATCTTGGTGGAACCAGGATGCATGGAGTACGGTGTACTATGAGCTTCTTCTAGAATTTTCTTTCTTAATTCCTCATCATTGGGGACACAAAAGCGGTTCCCCTGATAAAGAACTCCACTGTCTGATACCCGAAACTCTGTATTTTATTCTTTTTGTATCCCTTACTTGATCTTCTGGATGTCTGGATCTTCACTTTGCTTTCTCTGTATATCCTCAAGCAAGGTAGACTCTAAGGTCAATGCAGAGAGTTGCCCATAAATAATTTCCATTCCAAAATCTGATAACTCCTTCTGCAGTGGCAGGGCTAATGATGACAAAGACATCAGGGATGCGCTGGATTTTTTGCTTAGTGCATCTGCCACTTTGTTAGCTTTGCCTGGGTGGTAGAGGATTTCACAGTCATAGTCTTTGACCAACTCTAGCCACCTGCGCTGTCTCATGTTTAAGTCTTACTGGGTGAAGAAATACTTTAAACTCTGATGGTCTATGAAGATCCTGCACTGGACTCCATACAAGTAGTGTCGCCAGAGTTTCAGTGCAAAGACCACAGCTGCCAGCTCAAGATCATGAGTGAGGTAGTTCTTCTCATAGTCTTTGAGTTGTCTGAAAGCATAAGCTATAACTTTTCCTTCTTGCATGAGTACAGCTCCTAGGCCCATCTTGGAAGCATCACTGTAGATGTCAAAACTCTTGTCGCTCTCTGGAACAGTCAGGATAGGAGCACTGGTCAATCTCTTCTTCAATGCTTGGAAACTTTGCTCACATTTGTCTGACCATTCAAACTTCTTGTTCTTCCTAATGAGGGTTGTTAGTGGAGAGGCTATCCTGGAAAAGTCCTCCATGAATTTCCTGTAGTACCCAACTAAACCAAGGAAGCTTCTGATCTCCCTGGCGTTCTTGGGTCTACCCCAGTTGCTGACCGCTTCTATTTTGGCTGGATCCACTTGGATGTCTTCTTTAGAAATGATGTGACCTAGAAACGCCACCTAATTTAACCAGAACTCGCACTTCGAGAATTTGGCATAAAGCTGTTTCTGCTGTAAGGTCTGCAGGACTATTCTCAAGTGCGTGTCATGCTCCTCTGGGGTTCTGGAATAAACTAGAATGTCGTCGATGAACACGATGACAAATTTGTCAAGCTATTCTCTGAATACTCTGTTCATCAAGTCCATGAAAACTGCAGGTGCATTAGTCACACCAAAAGGCATGACTACGAACTCATAGTGTCCGTATCTGGTCCTGAAAGTTGTTCTGGGTATATCACTTTCCTTCACTTTCAACTGATGGTACCCAGAGCGCAGGTCTATCTTGGAGAACACTGTTACCCCTTTCAATTGATCAAATAAGTCATCGATTCTGGGCAGTGGGTACTTGTTCTTGATTGTCACTTGCTCAGCGCTCTAAAATCTATGCACATCCGCATAGATCCGTCTTTCTTCTTAACGAACAACACTGGAGCTCCCCAAGGTGAATGACTAGGGCGGATGAAACCCTTGTCAAGTAGCTCATGAAGTTGTTCTTTTAACTCTTTTAGCTCTGCTGGAGACATTCGGTATGGAGCTTTTGAAATTGGACCAGTATCAGGAACCAATTCAATTTCAAACTCCACTTCTCTGTTGGGAGGTAGTCCAGGTAGCTCTTCTGGGAATACCTCTAGATACTCGCAGACTACCCAAACATCTTCCTGCTTGGGTCTTTCTTGATCTTCTGCATTCACAATATACGCAAGAAAAATAGTACATCCTTTAGCTAACATCTGGTGAGCTGTGAGGGAAGAGAGGAATTTCTGAGTCTTCCTCTTGCTATCTTTGCCCTTCCAGTGCTGCTTACTTGCCTGGGGTTTCTGACTCCCTGCTGTCTTGTCCTCTATCTTGACTGGCTTAAATTGCATTTGTTGTGCCTCGATGCTATTCAGATAGTGCTCAACGACTAATGCCCTACTGACCAACTCTTCACCAGTCTGTGGTCGGTGAGTTCCACAACTCACATTAAGTGTCATTTCTGGCCTTTCATTCGGAGCATCAGTCTAACTCGTTCTTTCTCTGTACTTACTAGCTCGGGACAGAGGCGAGCTAGTCTATTGAATCTCTTTACTGCTTCTTCTACTGGCAGGTCACCTTGTCTGAACTCGATAAATTCTTCATAGTGTTTATTTGTGACTCGAAGATGAAAGAATTCTTCGTAGAACTCTGCCTCAAAGTCAGCCCAGCTCATCTGGTTGGCTGCTCTCTTGCTCTTAATTATCTCCTACCACATGCGAGCATCTCCAGATAGGCATAAAGAGGCACACTGACCTTCTCGACTTCTGGCCAGTCAAGAAGCTCCATGGTGCTCTCTAGTGTATTGAACCAAGCCTGAGCATCCCAGGGCTCAGTCGTGCCTGAGAAACTTTCTGGCTTCAGCTTCAGCCAATGGATGAGGTATGCTTCTTGCCTTTGAGGTGTTGTGGTGACTTCCTGAGTAACTGGTGGGTCCTCAGTCACCAATGGAGTCCCCACATTTATGGTTGGAGGAGTGGGAGGAACTGGCTGCTAATTAGCCATCAGATTGACAATCACTTATTGCTGCTCTGCTCCTTGTCTCTGGAGTTGAGCAACAACTTCAGAGAGATTAGGTTCAGTTGTTCTGGGCTCTTCGTTTTCCTGTGCTCGATTCTCAGTACGAGTGGTACGGGGATGCCCTCTTCTTGACATCTCGTCATGCAGAGGGAAAACTTGAAATCATCACTATACTTTCTAAATATATCTTACTTAAGCATGATTCTTGACTTTAAACACATAAGAGCAGGTACTTCTAAACATTTCTCTATACTCCAAGCACTAAAGGAAAAGCATAAAAGAAAGTATAAATACATTCTTACTTGAAGACGGCAAGGCTGGTGCTGATGTGTGATGCTGGAGAATAGGAATTGCTCTGATACCAACTGTAATGACCACCCTTCTTACTACTACTCTCTAAGGGTGACCGTTACTTAACTACTAACTCTACTTAACCGGTATGATCGAAACCACGAGGAGTCTCTACCGAAAAATTTCGGCAGCATCTCCCCTGTACCGGTGACCATAAACTGAGATACATATATAGTATACATCATCCACAGGTGGCTAGAACATATATCAAACACCCACGCAATTAAATAAGTATCAAACACCAACATATCCACTTATTAAACAGAACACATCTCAGCATACAATCTAAAACCAGAATAATCTTCAATGGCATGAAATGTAAGATACAATCTCAAATATTTATTAACCACTAAAACACGGAAACTCAATAACATCCCAAGTCTCTCCTATAGTCCTGACATCACACACCATCCGCACCACCTTGTCGCCTTCCTTTGTTATATCTTTTCCTTTCCTTTATCTGCAGTAAGAGGAAATGCAAACTATAAGCAAAATTACTTAGTAAGCGCTATCTAACTCACAAAAACACGAATATGCATGTATACAAGAAGAAACTAGAAACTGAATGCTTTAAAAGAAAAAACATATATAGCTGCTCATGTTAAAAGTGCTAAAATTAGGAAATAAATCTGGTCATGCATAATCCATAGCAAAGCACTAAAATCTGCATGCACATGATGTACAAGGATAAAACTGTATGCTGGAAGATAAGGCTAATCATGCTCAATAAACTAATCAGGAAACAAATAAAACTAATACTGCATGCTTCGAATTAAAAGAAACTAAACTTGCTGACTCTAAACATAAGTGAAGTTTGTTTCATTTGTTATAAAACTTATACTTTAATACTTCAAAATAATAATAAACTTTCTCTTGGGCCCAGGCTTAGTACCAAAGTGCGCTCCCTAATAGAGACTGTGGTAGCTAGTCACCAGTCCTACGAGGGTAAAGACCTTGGTCTTACCAGGGCTAAGACCTTGGAATTGGTCACCTGGATTTGTTTAAGGACAACCTTGGAAGTCGGGTACTAGCCTCTTAAAAAGTAAAATACTTGTTATCTCTTTAATATTCTTACAATAAAATGCCTTGGCATTTCTTTGAGCACTTGGCGTGCTACTGATCCCAATTCTTAAACTTAGGGATCCTATTAAGACCTTGGTCTCTCTTTCTTATAACTACTTATAAACCTCTAAGGATTTAATAGAACTCTTATTTTTTTCACTTACAAGCAGATCCTAGAGTTTTTATAGAGCAACAGGATTCTTTAAGCATATATTAACAGAATAAATCAAAGGAAAGCAAACCTAACTTCGAATCTGACTTCTTTAAGTATGCTACAACAGAATTAAATAAAGGAAACCACATCTGAATTCCTTAAGCATGCTATGTCAGAATTAAAACAAAGGGAAGCAAATCTAAATTCTTTAAGCATGCTTCAAAATAAGAAACAAAGAATCTACACTGCTAAAGGTGATAAACTGCAATGCTACAAAATGTAAAAATCTGCACTACTACAAAATGTAAAAATCTGCACTGCTTCAAAATGCAAAAATCTGCACTTAATGGGTCTACACTTCTAAGTTGTTTCCAACAAGGCAAAGCATGAGGAAAAGATAATTACTGCTGCTATCAAAAGTTAACCCATGATATACTAAAGCATGCATTCAGTAGATCTACAGATTCTTAATCGTTTCCAGCAAAGCAAGGCATAAGGAAAGAAATCTAGAGATCTAAAATCGATACTGCTCATGCTTGAATCTATAGCAAGGAAATAGCAACATAGTTCAATACTGCCCATGCTCAAACCCATATGCCTTATCTATGCACTATATTTATTTTCTTTTCTTTTCCTTTGAGGTTCACAGCAACAATCATCTAAAACAAGGAAGCTCACGGCAGATTAGTATACTCTGCCTAATATCAATTCCCCTCTTGTATCCTTAATGAAGCTCATGGCAGAAACCTTTTAAAAACCATTCATCTTCACGACATACTCAAAAATACAAGGAAAACACCAAATCAAATTCGGAACAACTCTTACCGCAGGTGAGTAGCAACTTTCCCTAGGTTTTCTTGGACATACAGCCGAAGGGGAAGGCTCTAGGGTTTCGGGTGAGCTCCAAATCTCGGCGATTTTGGCCCCCTCTTCGTGCTCCCGGCTTCTCCTCGACGCAAGGATCACGACGGTGAAGAAACCTTCGGAGAAGGCCCTCGCCGGCCGCCAGAAACGCCCCTTGCTTGCTGCTGCAGTTTCGCCCGACGAGAAGCGCCGACGCGAGAGGGAAGAGAGGTTTCGGGAGAAATAATTAGGTTTTCGGGATAATACTTAAGTTCTCTTTTTTTATAACTAGGTATTCTATTAACTATTACCATATAAATATATTTCTCTCCTTCCTAGATTAGCATAGCCCGCTTGCACACTTGGTTAGCCGGATCCACTTAAAACTTGGTTCGGCCGGAGGTCACGGGTTCGAATCTCGGCTTGGACATTTTTTTTGTCAAAACTTCCTTCGTTTAGTGAAAATACCAAACGACCTCCAAAATTTGCATAAAAATACTCTAAAAATTTCTAAAAATCTCTAGAATATTTCTATGGCATTTCTAAGTATTAATAAGGACTATTAGGACTCCAAATGAGGAAATTTGGGTTGTTACTTATGTTGTATAAAGCCCAGATTTATAGTGATGCACTGACATAAGCATCTGAAATCTAGGGCTTGGTCCTAAGCATCTCACCTATTCTAAGTTATCAAACAAGGGATCATACTGTGCTTGTGAGATGCTGGCTCCTAGAACTATAGGAACATGCTGTTCTACGGTAGAACCTAGGCTATTCCATAAAATTAAAATATTCTGAAAGAGTTTTTGAAAACCAAAATTTTGAAGGAGGGATTTTTATAAAAATAATTTTGAAAAATAAACTAAATAATTTTCAAAATAAAAGAAAAACTATTCTATAAAGCACATCCCTAATTGTCGTCTTAAGTTGCTAAATTCTGCTTCAGGTAATGACCTAGTGAAAATATCTGCTAAGTTAGATTTAGATTCAATATATTGAAGTTCGATGTCCCCTTTTGAAACATGATCCCTAATAAAATGATGTTTTACTTCTATATGTTCGATTCTAGAACGATGAACTGGATTTTTAGTTAGATTTATTGAACTAATATTATCAATGTAGGTTTTTTCATGTTTATAATTTAAATTAAAATCTTTTAAAGTATGCGACATCTATAGCAATTGGGCTACACATTCGCCCATTGCAATGTATTCGACTTCGGTGGTTGATAAGGCAACACATTGTTGATTACGACTAAACCAACTAATTAAAGATGATCCTAGCAATTGACATCCTCCACTAGTACTTTTTCTATCTAACTTACACCCAGCATAATCAGAATCAGAATATCCTACTAAATCAAATTGAAAAGTTCTAGGGTACCATATTCCCACATTAATAGTTCCTTTTAAATATTTAATAATACGTTTAACCAATGATAAATGAGATTTTTTCGCACAAGTTTGAAATCGGGCGCACATACTGACGGCAAATAAAATGTCGGGTTGGCTTGCCGTTAGATAAAGTAAACTTCCTATCATGCTTCGATATAATTTTAAGTCAACAGATTTTTCCTTTTTCATCACTATCAAGATTAATGTTACTTGCCATAGGTGTTTTAATCTCTTTGGAGTTTTCCATGCCAAATTTTTTAATGAGGTCTTTTGTATATTTGGTTTGATGTACATAGTTACCATCTTTAGTTTGTATAATTTGAAGACCTAAGAAGTAGTTTAATTCACCAACCAAACTCATTTCTTATTTTCTTAATTTTAATTTCTTTTTCATTTTCTACTTGTTTACAGAAATTCTTAAATATTTCAAATGTTTCATTTTTATTAGATAAGAATTTTACCCAAGTATATTTAGAGTAGTCATCAATGATTATTAAGCAATAGAGATTTCCATTCAAAGATTTTATTCCATGAGAATCAAATAAATCTAAATGTAGTAGGTCAAGTATTTTATTTGTTCTATTTTGATTTGTAAGTTTATTAGTTGATTTAATTTGTTTTCCTTGTTGACAAGAATTATAAAATTTATTTATAGGATTCCCTAACTTTGGCAAACCTTTTACTAAACCATTTTTGCTTAACTTTAGTAAATTTCTAAAGTGAGTGTGATCTAATATCCTATGCCATAACTAAGTTTCATCATCATTTGCTGGACAACATTTGGGTATTGTTTTAGGTAGATGAATGGAGTAAATATTTTTTATCTCTAAAGCCTTTTAGTAATATATTAGTTGAATCATTGTAACTTATCAAGCATTCAAAAGATAAAAATAACCTTAAATTCAGAATCACATAGTTGACTTATATTAAGCAAATTATAATTGAAATGTTCAACAAGTAACACTTTTTTAATTGAAATGTTGGACTTTAATTATATTTCACCTGTACCAATTACCTTTAGCTTGCCATTATTTCCAAAGGCAATTGATCCTAAGTTTTTGAATTCAATGTTGGTAAATTTGTATGATCCCCAGTCAAGTGTTTGGAGCAGCCGCTGTCCAAGATCCATTTATCCAAAGCTTTGGATTCCTACAAAATGTAGGATTTAAACCAAAGTTTGGTTAAAGGATAAAATTGAGTGAGTAATATATATATTTTATTTTTGTAATTACGTTTTAATTAATTTTGTTTAAAATAATTTTTACTTTAAAAGATTTTTAATTAATTTATAATTAAGTTTTAAAAGATTTTTAAGTTTTAAAATAATTTTTTATAATAACTTTTAAAATAAGTTTTAAAATAATTTTTAATAAGTTTTAAAAAAAAATTTAATAAGTTTTAAAATTATTTTAAATAAGTTTTAAAATGATTTTTAATAAGTTTTAAAATAATTTTATAATAAGTTTTAAAATGATTTTTAATAAGTTTTAAAATGATTTTTAATAAGTTTTCAAATGATTTTTAATAAGTTTTAAATTGATTTTTAATAAGTTTTAAAATGATTTTTAATAAGTTTTAAAATAATTTTTAATAAGTTTTAAAACAATTTTTAATAAGTTTTAAAATAATTTTTAATATGTTTTAAAACAATTTTTAATAAGTTTTAAAACAATTTTTAATAATTTTTAAAATAATTTTTAATAAGTTTTAAAATAATTTTTAATAAGTTTTAAAATAATTTTAATAAGTTTAAAAATAATTTTTTATAAGTTTTAAAATAATTTTTAATAAGTTTTAAAATAATTTTTAATAAGTTTTAAAATAATTTTTAATAAGTTTTAAAACAATTTTTAAAAAATTTTAAAATAATTTTTAATAAGTTTTAAAATAAGTTTTAATAAGTTTTATATTTAATTAGGTTTGGAATTTAATTAGTTTTGATATTTAATTAGGTTTTGAATTTAATTAAGTTTGATATTTAATTCGGTTTGGAATTTAATTAGGTTTGATATTTAATTAGGTTTTATATTTAATTAGGTTTGGAATTAGGTTTTATATTTAATTAGGTTTGGAATTAGAATTTAATTAAGTTTGATATTTAATTAGGTTTGAAAAAGGTTATTGAATCCATGATAGATTCAAACTTAGCTTTAGGTTAATCAAGCAGGCTTCATAAGGATAAGCTTTCAGTTCAGTGGCGAGACTTATGGCCTTCTTGTGTATCAACGGTGGACCACTTGCTGAAGACTTTCTAAACTGTTCCCGCCCAAAAAACTTAATACTAAATTTTGGTCTAACTAGCCCATGTTTAACTGGGGTAGCTTCGGTCAGATCCACTAGGTCTAGTGCACCAGGTAGAATTCCATTGTAACGCCCGAAAATTCTCAAAACTATATTAGAAATATTCTGTAATTATTCTGGAATTTTTAGGATATTTTTCCGGAATTTTTAAAGTAGCGGAAGTAGCAAAAATAAGTAGAAAAGCAAAATAGCTTAAGCGGGAATCGAACCCGGGACCTCTCGGGATCGCTAAACCTTTAGACCACTTAAGTAACCAGTTGAACCCAGCAGGGTCGTGCTGAAAGGAAAGGGAATCAATTAAATTTATATTGAAGTTGGGCGAATTAATTCCTAAATATAAATAGGAAAATTATTAAGTGAGGAGATTATTTTGATCGTGACTTTTCCTCCTCAAACCCTCACCCGCCGACCCTCTCCCTTCCTCATGTAACACTCCAAATTTCATGATTTGGAGTCCCAAAAGACCTTATTAAAATCTAGAAATGTCATAGAAAAATTCTAGAGATTTTTAGGAATTTTTAAAGTATTTTTATGCAATTTTTGGAGTTCGTTTGGTACTTTTACCAAGAAGAAGAAGTTTAAAAAAAAGAGAGAAAAGGAATATGTTGAAGCCAGGTTTTGAACCTGCAATCTGGGACTTCGAGCAAAACGAGCCTAACCAGCTGAGCTACACGATTTTTGTTAACATTTTATGGAGCGAAATGTATATATGTAGTAGATGGAACGTTTAAAATAAATTGGAGAAAAAAAGGAGGCGGACGGGAATCGAAGCCCAGACCTGCGGCTTCGAGCAAAGCCCAACGGACCAACTGGGCTAGCAGTTGTTATTTAATCAAATAAGGGTCGAATTATACTTAAGCCGTAGTTCGGAAATCAAAATTAATTAAAACGAGAAAGGGCGCTGCGGGGGAATCGAACCAGCAACGGTTTGATTTAATCAAACGCTGCTGACCAGGTGATCCAACGGGAATTTCGTAATAAAAAGGAAGCGAAATATTCTTAAGCTGTAACAGAAGTATTAGGTTATAAAAGAGGTTAAGTTAAGAGAGGAAATTTACTCTCTCGATCCCTCTCCCCTTCTCTCGAGCTCGACGGCGCGACTTTTCTCGGCGAAAACGCAGCCGAGCTTTAGGGCATCTCCGGTGGCCGGCCAAAGGCTCATTCAAAGGCTTCTTCATCTCCTTGCGTTCCTCTCGTCGAGGAGGAGCCGTGAGCACAAGGAGGGACCGAAAGCTCGAGTTCTCCGAAGCCCTAGAATTGTTCTCGCCGGCTGTAAGTCCAAGAAAAGCCTAAGGTAAGTTGCTACTCACCTGCAGTAGGATAGCTCCGAGGTTTAATCTTTGATTCCCTCCTTGTTTACGAAGCTTTGCATGAGTTCCTTTGCTTCCTCTGTTTTCGGATTGTGCTGCACAGATTTGCTTATTTGATGTTTCTTTTTATTTCTGCGGAAGCATGCCTAAGGATCCTGTACAAAGTTAACATGCTAGGGATTTAGTTTTCTAGTTTTGATTGTTCCTTCTTTGCATTCGGTACATACTGTACAGAATTGAGGAATTGATAGAGCTTTAGTTTCCTTTCATGTTTTGGATCATGCTATATAGGATTGTTGCTAGGGATTTAGTCTTCCTTTCATGACTTCGGAACAGTTTTGGATTGCTTTCCAGATTGCTTTTATTTCCTAATGATGCTTTCGAGTTTTAGATGAAGTTGTGTAGGTTGGTTGCAGTATTCCTGATACCAATCTGTCCATATGGAATAGAGTTTGAAAGGGAAGACTTACTATCTTTTGAAACTAGTTTTGAAGTCGCTGCCATAGAGTTTCTAATCAGAATTTGCTAGATCTAGAAATGAAAATAAGTTTCATATGGGTCTTGTTCAAACCTTTAGCAAGTTTAGCGAGTTCTAGTTCAATAGAAGCATCCTTTCCTTATGCTTGTTTTGCTGGAAATGTTTTAGAATGTGTAGGTTCCTGTCTACGTAGTTTTTATTCTAGTGTATCATGTTTCAATTTGTGATAGCAGCAGTAACACGTTCTTATGCTTTGCCTTGATTGGAAGCAGCTTAGAAATGTAGACCATTAAGTGCAGACTTTTCTTTAAGTATTTAGTTCTTTAGCAGTGCAGATTTTAGATAAGCTTAGTATGCAGAGTCTTGATAAGCTTAGTATGCAGATTTTGTTAAGCTTAGTATGCAGATTTTTGATAAGCTTAGTATGCAGACTTCTGTTAAGTTAGTATGCAGATTTTTAAGCTAGCATGCAGATTTCTGTTAAGCAAGTGCAGATTTTGTCAAGCTAGTATGCATATTTCTGTTAAGCTATTATGCAGATTTTTATTGAGCTAGTATGCAGATTTCTGTTGAGTATTAGTGCAGATTTTTGATAACTATTGTATGTGCAGATTTCTTTTGTATGCTATGCATGATTATGTGTTACATAGTTAGTTTCATTCATAGATGCATACGAAAGATACCCTAACAGTATTTTGGGTTTAAGAAAAGCATAAGAAAGATAAAGAAAAGTATAAGAAAGATAAAGATAAGTATAAGAAAGATAAACAAAAGAAAGAAAAGGCCGAGGCCTTAAGTAGATCCCAAAGTCGAGACTTTAGGGATTTTTGGCACACAAGGTGTCTATTAAAATGCCGAGGCATTTAAAGAAGAAGTAATTAAGATTAAAAGTATTTTAATTTTAAGAAAAGGCTAGTACCCGACATCCAAGAGCTTGTCGTTAAACAAATCCAGGTGTCCAATTCCGAGGTCTTGGCCCTGGTAGACCGAGGTCTGCTCTTTTAGGATTGGTGGCTCGCTACCCCAACCTATTAGGGAACGCGCATAAGATGGTACTACGCCTGGGCCCAAGAAGAAGTTGATTATTATTTTGAAGTATTATAAGTATAAGTTTTTGAACAAGTAAAGCAAGTTTTACATAAGTATAAAGTATTAAAGAATAAGTCTTTAAGCAAGTGAAATAAGATTCAGAAGGTGTTTAGAATTCAATAAGTTTAGTCCTTTATGCTAGCATGATTGTATAGATTTACTTTACATGTTTAGCCTTTCAGTATGTTTCTTTCACTAGTAGATGAGCATGAGTAGATTTCCTTTTGAGTATTCAGTTTTTAGCATGTTTTTACTTATATACATGCATATCGAGATTTTGTGAGTTAGATAGCGCTTACTAAGCAAATTTTGCTTATAGACTACACTTCCTCTTACTGCAGATACAGGAAAGGAAAAGATATAGAAAGGAAGGCGACAAGGAGGTGCGGATGGATGTGTGATGCGAAGCCTTGGGATTAGGAAAGAAGTTTTAATTTTAGTTTCCGCATTTTAGTTATTGTAAACATTTGAGTTGTATTTTAAGTTCATGTCATTTGAGATTTATTCTGTTTAGATTGCATGTAGGATGAGTTCAGTTTAGTAAGTAGATAATTGTGTGTTTGACACTTATTTAACTGCGTGGTTGATTGATATGTGTTCCAGCTGCTTGTGATGTTATGTATTAATGATTATGGTCACCGGTACAGGGGAGACTCTGCCGGAATTTTTCGGTAGGGTTTCCATGTGATTTTAATCACACCGGTTAAGTAGAGTTAGTAGTTAAGTAACGGTCATCCTTAGAGAGTAGTAGTAGTGTAGAAGGGTGGTCGTTACAGTTGGTATCAGAGCAGTTCCCATTCTCCAGCATCACACATCGGCACCAGCCTTGCCGTCTTCAATTAAGAAAGTATTTAAGTTTCCTTTTATACTTTTTTTATTATTTGCAGTATGGAATAATTGCTTATATGTGCTTTAGTAAGATAGAAATTTTGTTCTCTTATATTCATATATATAAGTATGTTTAGAAAGGATAGAGAAGATATCAAGTCTTCCAAAGATCACTAATGGGTACGATGCGAGATGAATACTAGAGGACCGAGAAGTTAAAAGATTAAGACACAAAAAGGTACCACTAGTAAAGGATAGTATAAGAAAGAAATATCCAGAATCAGTCTAAGTTCGAGGACGAACTTTTTATAAGGTAGGGAGAATTGTAACACCCCAAATTTCATGATTTGGAGTCCCAAAAGACCTTATTAAAATCTAGAAATGTCATAGAAAAATTCTAGAGATTTTTAGGAATTTTTAGAGTATTTTTATGTAATTTTTGAAGTTCGTTTGGTACTTTTACCAAGAAGAAGAAGTTTAAAAAAAAGAGAGAAAAGGAATATGTTGAAGCCAGGTTTTGAACCTGCAATCTGGGACTTCGAGCAAGACCAGCCTACCCAGCTGAGCTACACGATTTTTGTTAACCTTATATGGAGCGAAATGTATATATGCAGTAGATGGAACGTTTAAAATAAATTGGAGAAAAAAGGGCGCGGACGGGAATTGAAGCCCAGACCTGCGGCTTCGAGCAAAGCCCAACGGACCAACTGGGCTAGCAGTTGTTATTTAATCAAATAAGGGTCGAATTATACTTAAGCCGTAGTTCGGAAATCAAAATTAATTAAAACGATAAAGGGCGCTGCGGGGGAATCGAACCAGAACGGTTTGATTTAATCAAACGCTGCTGACCAGGTGATCCAACGGGAATTTCGTAATACAAAAGAAGCGAAATATTCTTAAGCTATAACAGAAGTATTAGGTTATAAAAGAGGTTAAGTTAAGAGAGGAAATTTACTCTCTCGATCCCTCTCCCCTTCTCTCGAGTTCGACGGCGCGACTTTTCTCGGCGAAAACGCAGCCGAGCTTTAGGGCATCTCCGGTGGCCGGCCAAAGGCTCATTCAAAGGCTTCTTCATCTCCTTGCGTTCCTCTCGTCGAGGAGGAGCCGTGAGCACAAGGAGGGACCGAAAGCTCGAGTTCTCCGAAGCCCTAGAATTGTTCTCGCCGGCTGTAAGTCCAAGAAAAGCCTAAGGTAAGTTGCTACTCACCTGCAGTAGGATAGCTCCGAGGTTTAATCTTTGATTCCCTCCTTGTTTACGAAGCTTTGCATGAGTTCCTTTGCTTCCTCTGTTTTCGGATTGTGCTACACAGATTTGCTTATTTGATGTTTCTTTTTATTTCTGCGGAAGCATGCCTAAGGATCCTGTACAAAGTTAACATGCTAGGGATTTAGTTTTCTAGTTTTGATTGTTCCTTCTTTGCATTCGGTACATACTGTACAGAATTGAGGAATTGATAGAGCTTTAGTTTCCTTTCATGTTTTGGATCATGCTATATAGGATTGTTGCTAGGGATTTAGTCTTCCTTTCATGACTTCGGAACAGTTTTGGATTGCTTTCCAGATTGCTTTTATTTCCTAATGATGCTTTCGAGTTTTAGATGAAGTTGTGTAGGTTGGTTGCAGTATTCCTGATACCAATCTGTCCATATGGAATAGAGTTTGAAAGGGAAGACTTACTATCTTTTGAAACTAGTTTTGAAGTCGCTGCCATAGAGTTTCTAATCAGAATTTGCTAGATCTAGAAATGAAAATAAGTTTCATATGGGTCTTGTTCAAACCTTTAGCAAGTTTAGCGAGTTCTAGTTCAATAGAAGCATCCTTTCCTTATGCTTGTTTTGCTGGAAATGTTTTAGAATGTGTAGGTTCCTGTCTACGTAGTTTTTATTCTAGTGTATCATGTTTCAATTTGTGATAGCAGCAGTAACACGTTCTTATGCTTTGCCTTGATTGGAAGCAGCTTAGAAATGTAGACCATTAAGTGCAGACTTTTCTTTAAGTATTTAGTTCTTTAGCAGTGCAGATTTTAGATAAGCTTAGTATGCAGAGTCTTGATAAGCTTAGTATGCAGATTTTGTTAAGCTTAGTATGCAGATTTTTGATAAGCTTAGTATGCAGACTTCTGTTAAGTTAGTATGCAGATTTTTAAGCTAGCATGCAGATTTCTGTTAAGCAAGTGCAGATTTTGTCAAGCTAGTATGCATATTTCTGTTAAGCTATTATGCAGATTTTTATTGAGCTAGTATGCAGATTTCTGTTGAGTATTAGTGCAGATTTTTGATAACTATTGTATGTGCAGATTTCTTTTGTATGCTATGCATGATTATGTGTTACATAGTTAGTTTCATTCATAGATGCATACGAAAGATACCCTAACAGTATTTTGGGTTTAAGAAAAGCATAAGAAAGATAAAGAAAAGTATAAGAAAGATAAAGATAAGTATAAGAAAGATAAACAAAAGAAAGAAAAGGCCGAGGCCTTAAGTAGATCCCAAAGTCGAGACTTTAGGGATTTTTGGCACACAAGGTGTCTATTAAAATGCCGAGGCATTTAAAGAAGAAGTAATTAAGATTAAAAGTATTTTAATTTTAAGAAAAGGCTAGTACCCGACATCCAAGAGCTTGTCGTTAAACAAATCCAGGTGTCCAATTCCGAGGTCTTGGCCCTGGTAGACCGAGGTCTGCTCTTTTAGGATTGGTGGCTCGCTACCCCAACCTATTAGGGAACGCGCATAAGATGGTACTACGCCTGGGCCCAAGAAGTTGATTATTATTTTGAAGTATTATAAGTATAAGTTTTTGAACAAGTAAAGCAAGTTTTACATAAGTATAAAGTATTAAAGAATAAGTCTTTAAGCAAGTGAAATAAGATTCAGAAGGTGTTTAGAATTCAATAAGTTTAATCCTTTATGCTAGCATGATTGTATAGATTTACTTTACATGTTTAGCCTTTCAGTATGTTTCTTTCACTAGTAGATGAGCATGAGTAGATTTCCTTTTGAGTATTCAGTTTTTAGCATGTTTTTACTTATATACATGCATATCGAGATTTTGTGAGTTAGATAGCGCTTACTAAGCAAATTTTGCTTATAGACTACACTTCCTCTTACTGCAGATACAGGAAAGGAAAAGATATAGAAAGGAAAAGATATAGAAAGGAAGGCGACAAGGAGGTGCGGATGGATGTGTGATGCCAGGACTATGGAAGCCTTGGGATTAGGAAAGAAGTTTTAATTTTAGTTTCCGCATTTTAGTTATTGTAAACATTTGAGTTGTATTTTAAGTTCATGTCATTTGAGATTTATTCTGTTTAGATTGCATGTAGGATGAGTTCAGTTTAGTAAGTAGATAATTGTGTGTTTGACACTTATTTAACTGCGTGGTTGATTGATATGTGTTCCAGCCGCTTGTGGCTGTGTATATTATGTCATGTATTAATGATTATGGTCACCGGTACAGGGGAGACTCTGCCGGAATTTTTCGGTAGGGTTTCCATGTGATTTTAATCACACCGGTTAAGTAGAGTTAGTAGTTAAGTAGCAGTTCCCATTCTCCAGCATCACACATCGGCACCAGCCTTGCCGTCTTCAATTAAGAAAGTATTTAAGTTTCCTTTTATACTTTTTTTATTATTTGCAGTATGGAATAATTGCTTATATGTGCTTTAGTAAGATAGAAATTTTGTTCTCTTATATTCATATATATAAGTATGTTTAGAAAGGATAGAGAAGATATCAAGTCTTCCAAAGATCACTAATGGGTACGATGCGAGATGAATACTAGAGGACCGAGAAGTTAAAAGATTAAGACACAAAAAGGTACCACTACTAAAGGATAGTATAAGAAAGAAATATCCAGAATCAGTCTAAGTTCGAGGACGAACTTTTTATAAGGTAGGGAGAATTGTAACACCCCAAATTTCATGATTTGGAGTCCCAAAAGACCTTATTAAAATCTAGAAATGTCATAGAAAAATTCTAGAGATTTTTAGGAATTTTTAGAGTATTTTTATGTAATTTTTGGAGTTCGTTTGGTACTTTTACCAAGAAGAAGAAGTTTAAAAAAAAAAGAGAAAAGGAATATGTTGAAGCCAGGTTTTGAACCTGCAATCTGGGACTTCGAGCAAAACCAGCCTAACCAGCTGAGCTACACGATTTTTGTTAACCTTATATGGAGCGAAATGTATATATGCAGTAGATGGAACGTTTAAAATAAATTGGAGAAAAAAGGGCGCGGACGGGAATTGAAGCCCAGACCTGCGGCTTCGAGCAAAGCCCAACGGACCAACTGGGCTAGCAGTTGTTATTTAATCAAATAAGGGTCGAATTATACTTAAGCCGTAGTTCGGAAATCAAAATTAATTAAAACGAGAAAGGGCGCTGCGGGGGAATCGAACCAGAACGGTTTGATTTAATCAAACGCTGCTGACCAGGTGATACAAAGGGAATTTCATAATACAAAAGAAGCGAAATATTCTTAAGCTGTAACAGAAGTATTAGGTTATAAAAGAGGTTAAGTTAAGAGAGGAAATTTACTCTCTCGATCCCTCTCCCCTTCTCTCGAGTTCGACGGCGCGACTTTTCTCGGCGAAAACGCAGCCGAGCTTTAGGGCATCTCCGGTGGCCGGCCAAAGGCTCATTCAAAGGCTTCTTCATCTCCTTGCGTTCCTCTCGTCGAGGAGGAGCCGTGAGCACAAGGAGGGACCGAAAGCTCGAGTTCTCCGAAGCCCTAGAATTGTTCTCGCCGGCTGTAAGTCCAAGAAAAGCCTAAGGTAAGTTGCTACTCACCTGCAGTAGGATAGCTCCGAGGTTTAATCTTTGATTCCCTCCTTGTTTACGAAGCTTTGCATGAGTTCCTTTGCTTCCTCTGTTTTCGGATTGTGCTACACAGATTTGCTTATTTGATGTTTCTTTTTATTTCTGCGGAAGCATGCCTAAGGATCCTGTACAAAGTTAACATGCTAGGGATTTAGTTTTCTAGTTTTGATTGTTCCTTCTTTGCATTCGGTACATACTGTACAGAATTGAGGAATTGATAGAGCTTTAGTTTCCTTTCATGTTTTGGATCATGCTATATAGGATTGTTGCTAGGGATTTAGTCTTCCTTTCATGACTTCGGAACAGTTTTGGATTGCTTTCCAGATTGCTTTTATTTCCTAATGATGCTTTCGAGTTTTAGATGAAGTTGTGTAGGTTGGTTGCAGTATTCCTGATACCAATCTGTCCATATGGAATAGAGTTTGAAAGGGAAGACTTACTATCTTTTGAAACTAGTTTTGAAGTCGCTGCCATAGAGTTTCTAATCAGAATTTGCTAGATCTAGAAATGAAAATAAGTTTCATATGGGTCTTGTTCAAACCTTTAGCAAGTTTAGCGAGTTCTAGTTCAATAGAAGCATCCTTTCCTTATGCTTGTTTTGCTGGAAATGTTTTAGAATGTGTAGGTTCCTGTCTACGTAGTTTTTATTCTAGTGTATCATGTTTCAATTTGTGATAGCAGCAGTAACACGTTCTTATGCTTTGCCTTGATTGGAAGCAGCTTAGAAATGTAGACCATTAAGTGCAGACTTTTCTTTAAGTATTTAGTTCTTTAGCAGTGCAGATTTTAGATAAGCTTAGTATGCAGAGTCTTGATAAGCTTAGTATGCAGATTTTGTTAAGCTTAGTATGCAGATTTTTGATAAGCTTAGTATGCAGACTTCTGTTAAGTTAGTATGCAGATTTTTAAGCTAGCATGCAGATTTCTGTTAAGCAAGTGCAGATTTTGTCAAGCTAGTATGCATATTTCTGTTAAGCTATTATGCAGATTTTTATTGAGCTAGTATGCAGATTTCTGTTGAGTATTAGTGCAGATTTTTGATAACTATTGTATGTGCAGATTTCTTTTGTATGCTATGCATGATTATGTGTTACATAGTTAGTTTCATTCATAGATGCATACGAAAGATACCCTAACAGTATTTTGGGTTTAAGAAAAGCATAAGAAAGATAAAGAAAAGTATAAGAAAGATAAAGATAAGTATAAGAAAGATAAACAAAAGAAAGAAAAGGCCGAGGCCTTAAGTAGATCCCAAAGTCGAGACTTTAGGGATTTTTGGCACACAAGGTGTCTATTAAAATGCCGAGGCATTTAAAGAAGAAGTAATTAAGATTAAAAGTATTTTAATTTTAAGAAAAGGCTAGTACCCGACATCCAAGAGCTTGTCGTTAAACAAATCCAGGTGTCCAATTCCGAGGTCTTGGCCCTGGTAGACCGAGGTCTGCTCTTTTAGGATTGGTGGCTCGCTACCCCAACCTATTAGGGGTCGGGCCCAAGAAGAAGTTGATTATTATTTTGAAGTATTATAAGTATAAGTTTTTGAACAAGTAAAGCAAGTTTTACATAAGTATAAAGTATTAAAGAATAAGTCTTTAAGCAAGTGAAATAAGATTCAGAAGGTGTTTAGAATTCAATAAGTTTAGTCCTTTATGCTAGCATGATTGTATAGATTTACTTTACATGTTTAGCCTTTCAGTATGTTTCTTTCACTAGTAGATGAGCATGAGTAGATTTCCTTTTGAGTATTCAGTTTTTAGCATGTTTTTACTTATATACATGCATATCGAGATTTTGTGAGTTAGATAGCTTACTAAGCAAATTTTGCTTATAGACTACACTTCCTCTTACAGATATAAGAAAGGAAAAGATATAGAAAGGAAGCGGAGGTGCGGATGGATGTGTGATGTATGGGATTAGGAAAGAAGTTTTAATTTTAGTTTCCATTTTAGTTATTGTAAACATTTGAGTTGTATTTTAAGTTCATGTCATTTGAGATGTAGGATGAGTTCAGTTTAGTAAGTAGATAATTGTGTGTTTGACACTTATTTAACTGCGTGGTTGATTGATATGTGTTCCACGCTTGTGGCGGTATATATGTCATTAATGATTATGGTCAGCATGGGAGACTGTCGGAATTTTTCTAGGGTTTCCATGTGATTTTAATCACACCGGTTAAGTAGAGTTAGTAGTTAAGCAACATTAGAGAGTAGTAGTAGTGTAGAAGATGGGTCGTTACACCGTCAGCACCAGCCTTGCCGTCTTCAAGTAAGAAAGTATTTAAGTTTCCTTTTATACTTTCTTTATTATTTGCAGTATGGAATAATTGCTTATATGTGCTTTAGTAAGATAGAAATTTTGTTCTCTTATATTCATATATATAAGTATGTTTAGAAAGGATAGAGAAGATATCAAGTCTTCCAAAGATCACTAATGGGTACGATGCGAGATGAATACTAGAGGACCGAGAAGTTAAAAGATTAAGACACAAAAAGGTACCACTAGTAAAGGATAGTATAAGAAAGAAATATCCAGAATCAGTCTAAGTTCGAGGACGAACTTTTTATAAGGTAGGGAGAATTGTAACACCCCAAATTTCATGATTTGCAGTCCCAAAAGACCTTATTAAAATCTAGAAATGTCATAGAAAAATTCTAGAGATTTTTAGGAATTTTTAGAGTATTTTTATGTAATTTTTGGAGTTCGTTTGGTACTTTTACCAAGAAGAAGAAGTTTAAAAAAAAGAGAGAAAAGGAATATGTTGAAGCCAGGTTTTGAACCTGCAATCTGGGACTTCGAGCAAGACCAGCCTACCCAGCTGAGCTACACGATTTTTGTTAACCTTATATGGAGCGAAATGTATATATGCAGTAGATGGAACGTTTAAAATAAATTGGAGAAAAAAGGGCGCGGTGAGAATCGAAGCCCAGACCTGCGGCTTCGAGCAAAACCAACCAAACTGGGCTAGCAGTTGTTATTTAATCAAATAAGGGTCGAATTATACTTAAGCCGTAGTTCGAAATCAAAATTAAACGATAAAGGGCAATCGGTTTGATTTGATTTAATCACGACGACAGTGATCCAACGGGAATTTATACAGGAATGAATTCTTAAGCTAACGTAGTATTAGGTTATAAAAGAGGTTAAGGTTAAGAGAGAAATTTACTCGATCCCTCTCCCTCTCGAGTTCGACGGCGCGACTTTTCTGCGAAAACGCAGCGAGCTTTAGGGCATCTCCGGGCGGCCAAAGGCTCATTCAAAGGCTTCTTCATCTCCTTGCGTTCCTTCCGTCCGAGGAGGAGGGCGAGCTCGCAAGTTCTCCGAAGCCCTAGAATTGTTCTCGCCGGCTGTAAGTCCAAGAAAAGCCTAAGGTAAGTTGCTACTCACCTGCAGTAGGATAGCTCCGAGGTTTAATCTTTGATTCCCTCCTTGTTTACGAAGCTTTGCATGAGTTCCTTTGCTTCCTCTGTTTTCGGATTGTGCTGCACAGATTTGCTTATTTGATGTTTCTTTTTATTTCTGCGGAAGCATGCCTAAGGATCCTGTACAAAGTTAACATGCTAGGGATTTAGTTTTCTAGTTTTGATTGTTCCTTCTTTGCATTCGGTACATACTGTACAGAATTGAGGAATTGATAGAGCTTTAGTTTCCTTTCATGTTTTGGATCATGCTATATAGGATTGTTGCTAGGGATTTAGTCTTCCTTTCATGACTTCGGAACAGTTTTGGATTGCTTTCCAGATTGCTTTTATTTCCTAATGATGCTTTCGAGTTTTAGATGAAGTTGTGTAGGTTGGTTGCAGTATTCCTGATACCAATCTGTCCATATGGAATAGAGTTTGAAAGGGAAGACTTACTATCTTTTGAAACTAGTTTTGAAGTCGCTGCCATAGAGTTTCTAATCAGAATTTGCTAGATCTAGAAATGAAAATAAGTTTCATATGGGTCTTGTTCAAACCTTTAGCAAGTTTAGCGAGTTCTAGTTCAATAGAAGCATCCTTTCCTTATGCTTGTTTTGCTGGAAATGTTTTAGAATGTGTAGGTTCCTGTCTACGTAGTTTTTATTCTAGTGTATCATGTTTCAATTTGTGATAGCAGCAGTAACACGTTCTTATGCTTTGCCTTGATTGGAAGCAGCTTAGAAATGTAGACCATTAAGTGCAGACTTTTCTTTAAGTATTTAGTTCTTTAGCAGTGCAGATTTTAGATAAGCTTAGTATGCAGAGTCTTGATAAGCTTAGTATGCAAATTTTGTTAAGCTTAGTATGCAGATTTTTGATAAGCTTAGTATGCAGACTTCTGTTAAGTTAGTATGCAGATTTTTAAGCTAGCATGCAGATTTCTGTTAAGCAAGTGCAGATTTTGTCAAGCTAGTATGCATATTTCTGTTAAGCTATTATGCAGATTTTTATTGAGCTAGTATGCAGATTTCTGTTGAGTATTAGTGTAGATTTTTGATAACTATTGTATGTGCAGATTTCTTTTGTATGCTATGCATGATTATGTGTTACATAGTTAGTTTCATTCATAGATGCATACGAAAGATACCCTAACAGTATTTTGGGTTTAAGAAAAGCATAAGAAAGATAAAGAAAAGTATAAGAAAGATAAAGAAAAGTATAAGAAAGATAAAGATAAGTATAAGTATAAGAAAGATAAAGAAAAGAAAGAAAAGGCCGAGGCCTTAAGTAGATCCCAAAGTCGAGACTTTAGGGATTTTTGGCACACAAGGTGTCTATTAAAATGCCGCGGCATTTAAAGAAGAAGTAATTAAGATTAAAAGTATTTTACTTTTAAGAAAAGGCTAGTACCCGACATCCAAGAGCTTGTCGTTAAACAAATCCAGGTGTCCAATTCCGAGGTCTTGGCCCTGGTAGACCGAGGTCTGCTCTTTTAGGATTGGTGGCTCGCTGGTACTACGCCTGGGCCCAAGAAGAAGTTGATTATTATTTTGAAGTATTATAAGTATAAGTTTTTGAACAAGTAAAGCAAGTTTTACATAAGTATAAAGTATTAAAGAATAAGTCTTTAAGCAAGTGAAATAAGATTCAGAAGGTGTTTAGAATTCAATAAGTTTAGTCCTTTATGCTAGCATGATTGTATAGATTTACTTTACATGTTTAGCCTTTCAGTATGTTTCTTTCACTAGTAGATGAGCATGAGTAGATTTCCTTTTGAGTATTCAGTTTTTAGCATGTTTTTACTTATATACATGCATATCGAGATTTTGTGAGTTAGATAGCGCTTACTAAGCAAATTTTGCTTATAGACTACACTTCCTCTTCCCGCAGATACAGGAAAGGAAAAGATATAGAAAGGAAGGCGACAAGGAGGTGCGGATGGATGTGTGATGCCGGGACTATGGAAGCCTTGGGACTAGGAAAGAAGTTTTAATTTTAGTTTCCGCATTTTAGTTATTGTAAACATTTGAGTTGTATTTTAAGTTCATGTCATTTGAGATTTATTCTGTTTAGATTGCATGTAGGATGAGTTCAGTTTAGTAAGTAGATAATTGTGTGTTTGACACTTATTTAACTGCGTGGTTGATTGATATGTGTTCCAACCGCTTGTGGCTGATGTATATTTGTTTTTCGGTAGGGTTTCCATGTGATTTTAATCACACCGTTAAGTAGAGTTAGTAGTTAAAACCGTCATCCTTAGAGTAGTAGTAGTGTAGAAGGTGGTCGATTACTTATCAAAGTACCATTCTCCAAAGACACAGACCTGTCAAGTAAGAAAGTATTTAAGTTTTTTATTTTATTTGCAGTATGGAATAATTGCTTATATGTGCTTTAGTAAGATAGAAATTTTGTTCTCTTATATTCATATATATAAGTATGTTTAGAAAGGATAGAGAAGATATCAAGTTTTCCAAAGATCACTAATGGGTACGATGCGAGATGAATACTAGAGGACCGAGAAGTTAAAAGATTAAGACACAAAAAGGTACCACTAGTAAAGGATAGTATAAGAAAGAAATATCCAGAATCAGTCTAAGTTCGAGGACGAACTTTTTTTAAGGTAGGGAGAATTGTAACACCCCAAATTTCATGATTTGAAGTCCCAAAAGACCTTATTAAAATCTAGAAATGTCATAGAAAAATTCTAGAGATTTTTAGGAATTTTTAGAGTATTTTTATGTAATTTTTGGAGTTCGTTTGGTACTTTTACCAAGAAGAAGAAGTTTAAAAAAAAGAGAGAAAAGGAATATGTTGAAACCAGGTTTTGAACCTGCAATCTGGGACTTCGAGCAAAACCAGCCTAACCAGCTGAGCTACACAATTTTTGCTAACCTTATATGGAGCGAAATGTATATATGCAGTAGATGGAACGTTTAAAATAAATTGGAGAAAAAAGGGCGCGGACGGGAATCGAAGCCCAGACCTGCGGCTTCGAGCAAAGCCCAACGGACCAACTGGGCTAGCAGTTGTTATTTAATCAAATAAGGGTCGAATTATACTTAAGCCGTAGTTCGGAAATCAAAATTAATTAAAACGAGAAAGGGCGCTGCGGGGGAATCGAACCAGCAACGGTTTGATTTAATCAAACGCTGCTGACCAGGTGATCCAACGGGAATTTCGTAATAAAAAGGAAGCGAAATATTCTTAAGCTGTAACAGAAGTATTAGGTTATAAAAGAGGTTAAGTTAAGAGAGGAAATTTACTCTCTCGATCCCTCTCCCCTTCTCTCGAGCTCGACGGCGCGACTTTTCTCGGCGAAAACGCAGCCGAGCTTTAGGGCATCTCCGGTGGCCGGCCAAAGGCTCATTCAAAGGCTTCTTCATCTCCTTGCGTTCCTCTCGTCGAGGAGGAGCCGTGAGCACAAGGAGGGACCGAAAGCTCGAGTTCTCCGAAGCCCTAGAATTGTTCTCGCCGGCTGTAAGTCCAAGAAAAGCCTAAGGTAAGTTGCTACTCACCTGCAGTAGGATAGCTCCGAGGTTTAATCTTTGATTCCCTCCTTGTTTACGAAGCTTTGCATGAGTTCCTTTGCTTCCTCTGTTTTCGGATTGTGCTACACAGATTTGCTTATTTGATGTTTCTTTTTATTTCTGCGGAAGCATGCCTAAGGATCCTGTACAAAGTTAACATGCTAGGGATTTAGTTTTCTAGTTTTGATTGTTCCTTCTTTGCATTCGGTACATACTGTACAGAATTGAGGAATTGATAGAGCTTTAGTTTCCTTTCATGTTTTGGATCATGCTATATAGGATTGTTGCTAGGGATTTAGTCTTCCTTTCATGACTTCGGAACAGTTTTGGATTGCTTTCCAGATTGCTTTTATTTCCTAATGATGCTTTCGAGTTTTAGATGAAGTTGTGTAGGTTGGTTGCAGTATTCCTGATACCAATCTGTCCATATGGAATAGAGTTTGAAAGGGAAGACTTACTATCTTTTGAAACTAGTTTTGAAGTCGCTGCCATAGAGTTTCTAATCAGAATTTGCTAGATCTAGAAATGAAAATAAGTTTCATATGGGTCTTGTTCAAACCTTTAGCAAGTTTAGCGAGTTCTAGTTCAATAGAAGCATCCTTTCCTTATGCTTGTTTTGCTGGAAATGTTTTAGAATGTGTAGGTTCCTGTCTACGTAGTTTTTATTCTAGTGTATCATGTTTCAATTTGTGATAGCAGCAGTAACACGTTCTTATGCTTTGCCTTGATTGGAAGCAGCTTAGAAATGTAGACCATTAAGTGCAGACTTTTCTTTAAGTATTTAGTTCTTTAGCAGTGCAGATTTTAGATAAGCTTAGTATGCAGAGTCTTGATAAGCTTAGTATGCAGATTTTGTTAAGCTTAGTATGCAGACTTCTGTTAAGTTAGTATGCAGATTTTTAAGCTAGCATGCATATTTCTGTTAAGCAAGTGCAGATTTTGTTAAGCTAGTATGCATATTTCTGTTAAGCTATTATGCAGATTTTTATTGAGCTAGTATGCAGATTTCTGTTGAGTATTAGTGTAGATTTTTGATAACTATTGTATGTGCAGATTTCTTTTGTATGCTATGCATGATTATGTGTTACATAGTTAGTTTCATTCATAGATGCATACGAAAGATACCCTAACAGTATTTTGGGTTTAAGAAAAGCATAAGAAAGATAAAGAAAAGTATAAGAAAGATAAAGATAAGTATAAGAAAGATAAAGAAAAGAAAGAAAAGGCCGAGGCCTTAAGTAGATCCCAAAGTCGAGACTTTAGGGATTTTTAGGAGTTCATTAGACATGCCGCTAAGCCATAAGGGTATTTTAAGAAGAAGTAAGATTAAATTTTACTTTAAGAAAAGGTTAACACCGACATCCAAGAGCTTCGTTTAAACAAATCCAGTGTCTGAATTTGGTGTCTCGCCCCGGGAGATCGAGGTCCTTTCCTTTAGGATCGTGGTCACATCTCAAACTCTATTAGGAACGCGATAAGACGGGTACTACCGGCCCAAGAAGAAGTCGATTATTACCAAGTATTGTATATAAGTTTTCACCGCAAAGCAAGTTTATAAGTATAAAGCTATTCCTCAGCATCAAGTCTTTAAGCAAGGAAATAAGATTCGTATATATTTAGAATTAACAAGTTTAGTCCTTGCTAGTATCATTTATCAGATAGATTTACTACATGTTTAATTTTCAAGATGTTTCTTTCACTAAAGAGATTTAAGTAATGAGATTTTAGTATTCATTTTATGTTTTTACTTATATATATATCGATAGGAGTTGGGATAATGTTTTAATACAAATTTCACATAGATCATACTCTCTATATACAGAAAGGAAAAGATATGTATAAGCATAAGATAAGTTAATGGATATGATTGTGACTACGGTAGTTTGGGACTAGGAAATAAGTTTTAATTTTATTTCAGATTTTAGTTATCAGAAGACTGACAGATTTTATTATTCAGATTATCTTCCGCTTAGATCGCATGACGAAGTTCAATAGTAAGTAGATAATCAAAGGTTGACACTTATTTAATCGCTTTTTACTGATTGATATGTTCCACCGTCGCGGTATTTACGCTACGACAACGACAGGTCACTTGACAGTACTACCAATTTTCTAGGGTTTCCATGTGATTTTTGAATCACACCTACAGAAGGTGAGTTAAGCAACGTCATCCAGAGTAGCAGAGACAGAAGGGTGGTCACACCTCACCTCCTACGCCTGCCGCCTAAGCAAGCAAGCCTAGGGTTCCATCCCCATGGCCATGTGGAGCATCTTCCAAAGAACATCAAGGATACGAGGACGCCCCTCCGCGAAGAACGCTGTAGACGCCGAAGATCATCAAGAGATCTCTCTCCCGGAAACCTAGCTAGATCTCAAGAAAATCCAACAGATGTAAGAAACCCTCACCGCAGATAAGTAGCTTCCGCTTGTTTTCATTAGTTTAGTTTAGTTATACGTATTTTTCGCATACATAGGGTGTTTAAACCTCTCCTCGCAGATTAGGGATCTAGTCGAGCACCCTGGGGCTTTACACGCTGTTCGCTCTCCGAGGTCTGTGCGACTGTGCCCAGAGGTGTCTCCTATTAGGGAGGAAGAACACCAAGTGTTCGCTAAATGATTAGTGTAGCTAAATACTACCCCGTATATTTTTAATACTCATTAAATGCATTAGTAGCATTTAAATCAAAATATCTCAAGTTTTACCATTTGGACGGTTCACGGTGGAGCCTCTAGGTTTAGATAATAATCTAGCTCGTAGATAACCTAGAAATAGCAAAATAAGCAATTCCTAACTATATTCAAGATATTTTATTTTCAAGCTGGCACCGCATCGATTAGATCATGGTCCCTGGCCACGCACTCGTACGCTTAGCTAAAGTAAACCCTACTAGATTCGTAATTTACAACCCCCTAGTTAGAAGCACAAGCAGCCGGCGAGCCAATAGCATGATTACTATTTTCACTTATTACGATAATAGCTTTCAGTAATCTAGTTAGTGAATATAGTTTTAGCTTAGTTTTAGTTTGCCAGCTTTAGTTCTCCTAGTTGATACCAGAGATACTCCATGCTTAGATTTTATTACGGCCATGTTTGCCAAGTATTTATGCCATGAACTTCGAGCTAACAATTAGTGCATGTTTTAAATAGCATTTATTTAAAAACATGTTTGCATCAATGTTTTAGTGAGGTAGTTGTTTTTTTACTGCTTAAAGCTTACGGATACTATTTTCCTTATACACGGAGATAATAAAGGTAAGATGGACTAGCGAGAGGAAACGAGGTCAACAATAGAGACGGTGTGTGTGGTGCGAAACCGAATGAAGATCCTTAGAAGTTTAGCAAATTAAGAACTTAGTTTCTTTCTTAAGACACTTTTATGCATTTCTAGTGGTTTAAATGCTATGAACCTTGCACTATGTCATGTTAGAATGCTAGTTAGTGGACATTGGAATGTTTTTCATGCATCAGATAATTGTTGTATGAGGTTTTGCAACTACTAGTGTTTCAAATCGAGTTTCGAAACCCATCGAAAATCTGATCGATCCGGATCGATCAATCGGACTGTGGCATCCGCCGACGATCGCCGAACGTAACAGAGTTGGCGTCGGCATGGATCGACACCGACCGATCCAGATCATCGAAGCTCACCGATCGGTCGATCGATCGGTAGATCCGATCACCGATCGGCTTCCGATCATCTCGATCGGGCAGACCGATCCACATGACATGAGACGTATAGCCGGATCGGTGCTGGACCGATCCGAGCTTTTTCTCCTGCGACAAGTTGGATCGATCATCGGATCGATCTGATAGCCCAATCGATTCATGGATCGATTGAAATGCCTGATTACAGCTAGCAGGACATCCGAGAGGCATAGATTATCTTCCCTAGCATGTGTACAACTCCTAGGTACACCTAGAATATTAAGTTAAAATTTTACAGTAATCAGTTTAGTAAAATTTTAATCAATCCAGATTTTCCGCAATAGTAATTTAGCACAGCATAATGTAGCGATCTGCCTCACAGCTTAGTCAGTAGAAGGCGAGTCGTTACAGAGTGGTATCAGAGCAGTTTTCATACTTCCTACACACACATCAGCATTGTACCTGCAGCTTCCAAGTAAGAATACCTCTACTTTATTTATGTTTCTTGCTTTCTTGTTATAGCTCATGTTTATAGATAACTGATGCATGTTAGTATGTGATAGTATATAACATGATAGCAATAGTTATACAATTATGATTGTATTAGTTATGCATGTCCTATCCTCTATGTCTTTAGAAATGGCACGAGGACGCCCGACCAAGGGCACCAGCTCAGCCTCGAGCCAAAGGACAGATTGCGCAGCCTGCCCCTGACTAGTGGCTCATGAAGAATTACTGGAACAGAAATAGCCACCTTAAAGGCTAGTCAGAACACCCCACGTCACCGGAGCCTAACCGACACCACAAGGTCTTAGAGGTTCCACCATCTACTACCAACCAAGTCTCACAAGCAAGGAATGCGAGAGAAGCTATATCCGATGGCAAGAGTCAGCCAGAGAATTTCTCGAGCGGCAATGAACCATGGGATGCTGGGCATGGTTCAAACACGAAAGTACGATGGAGCTTGGACTAGCTGCAACATGAGAAGGTGAAGTGCGCCTCCTTCCGTCTCAGTGAGATGCACGTATGTGGTGGGAGAGAATCGAGCGGCGCCCAAGGAACCAGATGACATGGGCTAACCGAGAAGGAATTCTTTGAGAGTTCTTTCACATGCGAGTCACCAACCACCAGAGTTCATCGAGTTTCGTCAGGGCAACCTATCAGTTGAGGAAGCCGTGAAGAAATTCAAGGTTGGCTCGTATGCCCCAATTAGTCGACCTACAGAAAGGAACGAATCCCGTTGATGCTCAAGATGCCTTGGTAGGAATAGCAATGAGCGTGGTGGTGGCGTATGGGCCACAAACCACGGAAGAATTAATGAGCAGTGCTCTAATCACCGAGCATTACCAGAATAGCATCAGCAGAGCAAGTCCTCTCGGAAGCTAAAGGTCAAGGAGGCTCGGGCTCGAAATGCAGGCCACAGGCTCCCATGGCTCAATCGGAAAGGAACTCCAGCACAAGCGAAACCAAGGAGTTACCCAAAGAGGAGGACATGGCGGCCCGATTATCCAAAGTGTGCTACTTGGGGGAAATTCCATCCCGGAGTTTGTCGTAAGGGTACACGAGGATGCTTTGAATGCGACAGAAGGGCATATGGCCAAGAAGTGTCCAAACAAGACCACCTTCCTCGACCACCGATTCGATGAGAGGCCACCAGCTCGCTATTGGGATGCAGGACGCTTTAGATGGTCCATACATCAGCGGCCGATTAGAAGCCCCTCCAGCTACGACCAATGCGAGGATCTACTCACTCACCGGAGAGGACGTAGCAAATGCCTCGGCAATTATTAGTCGATTAGTATTTTACAAAGAAATATAAGCTCTTATTCGACACGGGCAATCCATTCATTTATATCCGGGCATTTGCAAAGTAGCAATACCTCGGTACTCGGTCCGACAACGCTACCTTCAGGAGAAATTATGGCATCCACGCTGTTGGTTGCGACCGGATTATAGCAGATAGAGAACTCTTTTGTGATCCGATAGTGCTAAATATGACGGACTACGATGTCATCTTCGAATGGACTTCTTGATCAAATACGGTGCCTCCATCGAGTGCCGTTAATAGAAAGTCATATTCTAACCTCGCGGAATCACGGCTCGATTAGTGGAGAACCTGTGGAGAAAGGCCAAGAAGTTTCTCTCAGCCATGAAGGCACAGATTGATGGATTCGTGATGTACGGGGTTCTTAGCACACGTAGTCGACACCGAGACAAGGACCAAAGCTAGCAGAGAGTCAGTATGTGACTACCAAAGTGGTCTTCAAGAGTTACCGCTTAGCACCGCACGGGAGATAGAATTTGAGATAGAGCTCATTCGGACAAACCCTATTTCCAAAGCGCCTTATCGCATGGCTCCAGTTTCAGGAGCAACTACAGGAGCTGCTTGACAAGGGCTTCATACGTCCTAGTCACTCACCATGGGTGTGTTGTTCGTGAAGAAGAAGGAGGGAAGCATGCGACTGTGCATATGAACCAAGTCACAATCAAGAACAGGTATCCTCTTCCCGAATAGATGACTTGTTCGATAAAGGGAGCAGCGTGTTCTCTAAAATAGACCTCCGATCGTTATCATGAGGTGAAGGTTAAAGAAGGGGACATACCCAAGACATTCAGGACTAGATACGGACATTACGAGTTCGTAGTCATGCCCTTTCATGTGACAAATGCTCCAGCTACTTTCATGGACCTCATGAACAGGTATTCAGAGAATACTTAGATAAGTTCATTATCGTGTTCATCGATGACATTCTTATCTATTCAAGAACTCGGGAAGAACACGTAGAGCACACGAAAATAGTATTGCACAGACCCTTGATGAGAATCGTCGCCAAAGTTCACCAAATGTGAATTTTGGCTAGATCAGTGTCCTTCCCGGGTCACATCATCTCAAAGGATGGTATCATGGTAGACCCAAAGGGTCGAGCAACGGAAAAGACTCAAGAACGCCAGGTGAGGTCGAAGCTCGGGATTAGCGGTGTTATTACGTAAAGTTCAGAGGACTTCTCCGGATAGCCTCCCCAATGCGGCTCTTACCGTAAAGAAGCAGAAAATTTCAAAGGGTAGGAGGACTATGAGAACGTTTCAAGTGAAGAAGAGGAGATTGACCGTGCACCTATTCGACTCTACCAGAGAAATGCAGATAGCTTTGACATATATAGTGATGCCTCGAACTTGGGACTAGGAGCAGTGCTGATGCAAGATGGCAAGGTGATCGCCTATGCCTCCAGACAACTAAGGATTATGAGAAGAACTATCCTACTCATGACCTTGAGCTTGCAGCAGTGGTGTGTTCGCTCTCAAGATTTGGAGACATTACTTGTATGGAGCTCGGTCAGAGTGTATACATCATCAGAGTCTAAAGTACTTCTTCACTCAAAGGATATGAATATGCGACAGCGTAGAAGGCTCAAAGACTATGACATAGATATCCTCTACCACCAGAAGCGAATAGAGGTGGCGCCCTCAGAAGTCAGCATACCCTATTATCTCTAGCACCATGTCACCACCCCTACAAGGAGATCTCGATTTCGGTCTCGAGCTCATATTCGGACAACTCTCTACTATGACATTAGAGTCTACCTTGCTCGGTGACATCCAGACAGCTCAGGAGCAGGATTCGAAATTCAGAGAATCAAGCAAGGTTTAGCGGAATCGGAAAGGTGGAGAGTTCGAATATCAAATAGTGTTGTATTTTGGTGACGCTATGTGTTCGGATCGAGGAGGAAATACTGAGGAAAATCCTAGACGAGGCTCATAAGACTCTCTACGATGCATCCGCTCCACCAAATGTACAGGACATGAAGAAATGTTTTGGTGGCACAGGATGAAGAGACATCGCCGATATCAAATAACCCTGAGGGTTAAGGCGAACATCGAGAGGGGAGTTTTCAGTTCAGAGATACCAGAATGGAAGTGGGAAGACATTTCTATGGATTTTATAGTGGGATTACCCGAACCACGAATGGTTTTGATACCATCCGGGTAATAGTCGACATATTGACTAAATCAGCCCACTTCTTAGCTATCGGGATATCCTACTCCATGGAACAGCTAGCTCGGTTGTATCTCAAGGAGATCGTTAGATTACATGGAGTCCCACGAACCATTATTTCGTATGAGACAGTTCACGCCACACTTCCGAGTGTGTACAAAGACTTTGGGCACAGTTAAAATTTAACGCGACTTTCCATCCTCGCATGAATGGATGAGCGGGCGTGAACTGTCGGTACTCGAAGATACGCTCCGAGAGTGTGCCCTATATTTCAAAGGAAGTTGGTGCAAATATCGAGTTTAGTAGAATTTGCATACAACAACAACCTATCGAGCCACTATCGGTATGACACCTTATGAGGCTCTCTATGGGTGGAGGTGTAGATCTCTAATCACTGGTATGAGAGTGGTGAACAAAAGAGCTAGAACTTCAGACAGATCTAGTGGCGGATACCACAGCAGACTAGTCAGATCCGAGAGGATAGAGACATCTCGAGCCAAAAGCTATCTTTGATATCTACAGAGACCTTTGGAGTTTATTGGGATTCGATGCTCCTCGAGTAGCTCCTATGAAGGGAGTAATGCGTTTTGGGAAGAAGGGCAAACTAAGTCTCGATATGTGGGACCATACCTTATCGAAGAGTGGGCAAGGTAGCATATGAGTTAGAGCTACCCCGAAATGTCATCCTGACGTATTTCATGTCTCTATTAAGAAGCGCACCCCGGATGCCACCCGGTGATTGAGCCCCGGTTAGTGCACGATCATGAAGACCTCATCTATTTGGTACGGCCTATTCAGATAATAGACCGAGCAGTTAAGAAATTACGGAACAAGGAAGTACCATTAGTGAAAGTTATTTGGCAAAGTCACACAGCAGAAGAGGCAACTTGGGAGACAGAAGTCAGCATGAGACAGAAGTACCCAGAGTTGTTCTAAGTTTGAGGACGAACTTTTTATAAGGTATGGGGGATTGTAACGCCCGAAAATTCTCAAAACTATATTAGAAATATTCTGTAATTATTCTGGAATTTTTAGGATATTTTTCCAGAATTTTTAAAGTAGCGGAAGTAGCAAAAATAAGTAGAAAAGTAAAATAGCTTAAGCGGGAATCAAACCCGGGACCTCTCGGGACCGCTAAACCTTTAGATCGCTTAAGTAACCAGTTGAACCCAGCAGAGCCGTGCTGAAAGGAAAGGGAATCAATTAAATTTATATTGAAGTTGGGCGAATTAATTCCTAAATATAAATAGGAAAATTATTAAGTGAGGAGATTATTTTGATCGTGACTTTTCCTCCTCAAACCCTCACCCGTCGACCCTCTCCCTTCCTCACCTCTCAGCGCCCAAGCCAAGCAAGCCTAGGGTTCCATCCCTAGGGCCATAGGAGCATCTTCCAGCAACATCAAGGATACGAGGACGCTCCTCTCCGCGAGAAGAACGCGTAGACGCGAGAAGATCATCGAGAAGTCTCTCCTCGGAAACCTAGCGCTTAGATCTGTAAGAAAATCCTAACAGGAGGTAAGAAACCCCTCACCTGCAGTATAAGTAGCTTCCGTTTGGTTTTCTATGCATTAGTTTAGTTATATGCAGATTTTTCTGACACATAGGGTGTGTTTAAACCCTCCTCGCAGATTATGGATCTAGTTGAGCACCTCTAGATGGGCCAGACACGTTGTTCTCCTTCAGTTGGAGGCTCTAGACGTTGTCGGGTGCCTAGAGGTGGTCTCCCTATTAGAGGGGAGAGTTGGAGCACACCAAGTGTTCGACAAAATGATTAGTGTAGCTAAATACTACCCCAGATATTTTTAACAGCTCAGTTAAATGCATTAGTAGCATTTAAATCAGAATATCAGTCTAGTTTCAGCTTACATGGGACTACGGTCTAATGGATGGGCTCCCACAGTCGCCTCTAGGTTTAGATAACCTAGCTCTAGGTTCAGATAACCTAGAAACAGCAAAATAAGCAATTCCTAGCTATATTCAGTATTTTATTTTCAGTGGCACTGTACTGGATTAGATATCCATTGGGTTGGGCTCCCACAGTCGTCCCTAGGTTTAGCTAACCTAGTAAACCCTACTAGATTCAAAATTTGCAACCCCGGGTCTAGTTAGGGGTGCGCGCACAGCAAGTACAGTTGTCGGGCCCAAACAGCAGCATGATTACTATTTTCACTTATTATGATAATAGCTTTCAAACTCGTAATCTAGTTATGTGAATATAGTTTTAGCTCAGTTTTAGTTTAGTTCTCCTAGTTGATACCATGAGATAGCATGCTTAGATTTTATTATGCATATTTTGATTTATGAAATGTTAGCATTTAAAAATGCCAAAATTTTACAAATTTGATGTTTTAAATAGCATTTCTTTAAAAACTTAAATTATGTATTATAGTTTTTAAATTATTAAATCATATATACTATTTACAGATAAAGGTAAAGGGAAGATGGACTAGCAGAGGAAGCTGGAGGTCAATGCAGAGATGGTGTGTGTGGCAGGAACCTGGAATGAAGATCCTTAGGAAGTTTAGCAAATTAAGAACTTAGTTTCTTTTCTTAAGACACTTTTATGCATTTCTAGTGGTTTAAATGCTATGAATTAATAAACCTTGCACTATGTCATGTTAGAATGCTAGTTAGTGGACATTGGAATGTTTTTCATGCATTGTATAATTGTTGTATGAGGTTTTGGCACGAACTAGTGCTGAAATCAGAGTTTCAGTGCGAAATCAGAAACCCAGATCGATCTACGGATCGATCAGAACTGGGTTGTGCCACAGGATCGGTCAGCTGACCGATCCAGTCGCGCACTCCTGGATCGGTCGGTAGACCGATCCAGCCGCATACAGAAGCAGATGGCTTTGGATCGGTCAACCGACCGATCCAGAGCTTTTCTCCGTGCCGGTATCAAGCTGGATCGATCCGACAGCCCAATCGATTCATGGATCGATTGAAATGCCTGATTACAGCTAGCAGGACATCCGAGAGGCATAGATTATCTTCCCTAGCATGTGTACAACTCCTAGGTACACATAGAATATTAAGTTAAAATTTTACAGTAATCAGTTTAGTAAAATTTTAATCAATCCAGATTTTCCGCAATAGTAATTTAGCACAGCATAATGTAGCGATCGGCCTCACAGCTTAGTCAGTAGAAGGCGGGTCGTTACATCCATATTCAGCCTAGACATGACTTCGACAAAGTTTCCTTAATGTACTATCATCCCAATCCATTCCGATGCTATGTTGTAGGGTTTGGTAAACCTTTTTCATCTAACCATTCTAAGCAGAAAATAAACCTAATCCTAAGTGTTGAGTTTGGTTAATCAAGTTGGTTGTATTATTTTTCTACTTGCTCCCCCTGAGTCATAGCTTAGATAAGGTCTATCTAAGTAATGAATATGACTCTTAGAGATTAAGTATAGGTTTGGTTCAATTGGTTTGATTAAAAGTTTAGTTTGAACCCATGCTTGGACTTGACTTCTAATATTTTGGCTGATTAAAGATAAATATGATTTGTTCGTTTGTTTAGGATTGTAACCAAGTCCTGATTTATTGTACACGGCTCGTTGTGACCCATGTACCATATTTATAGACACTTGGATCCCAATTCGAACCTTTCCAACATTTTCTTGAGTCGCTCGACTTGACCTTTTAAGTTGGAATTCTCTTCCTCAAGTTTTTCAACTTGAGTTGAGGTTCCGACTTGAACTTGGTTAGTCGAATAAATCAAGTTAACTTGTTGCTTAAGGTGGTCTATTTCCTTAAGTAACAAGTTATTTTGTTTTTCTGATTTTGCTAATTTTTTAAATAAACACTTAACTACTTTAAGCAAATTAGACTTAGAATAAATCGTTACCATATTTGGATCTTCCAATCCGTGGCTTTTGTTAGAATTGAGGTCGATCTCGGACTCGTACTCTTCGTCGGACTCGGATTCGAAATCTTCATTTCTTGCCATAAATGCAAGATGGCTTTAGTGCTTCGTTTGCTCCGCATCGGATTCGTCGGAAGAAGTCTCGTCCCAAGTTGCTTGAAGAGCCTTCTTTCGTCTTGTTGATTTGGGCTTTTCTTCCTTCTGATCTGGGCATTCATTTTTGAAATGCCCCGTCTTGTTGCATCTGTAACAAATCATTTATGATTTGTTCTGGTTTTGGTTGAGCGGTGTCTTCTCGGTGCTTCTTCTAAATTTGTTCCTAGTCAACAATCTTCAGACCATTTTGACTAATTCTTCTTCGTTCGTTGAGTCAGAGTCTGACTCGCTTTTAGACTCGATCTTGGTTCTTGTTTTAGTCTCCTTGCTTGGACCTGCATACAATGCTACACCTTTCTCGACATGGCTTATGTTAGACTGTTCGTGTAATTCTAATTCGCAAAATAACTCGTCTAACTTAAGAATTGAGAGATCTTTGGAAACTTTGTATGCATCTACAATTGATGCCCACAAAGCATTCCTCAGAAAAGCGTTCAGAGTGTACCTTATTGTGTCGTGGTTTTTCAGGTTGTGTCCGATCAGGTGGAGGCCGTTAAGTATGTCCTTCAGTTGAGCGTGTAGTTGCGAGGCCGTCTCTCCGGGAAATATTTTTATATTAAATAAATTATTTAAAAGTAGGTCCCGTTTATTTACCTTCGAGTCGTCGGTTCCTTCATGTAGTTTGACTAGAGAATCCCACAATTCTTTGGCGTTGTCATAGGGACCGACTCGATTCAATTCCTCCATTGTAAGCCCGCACTGAATGGTGTTGATCGCCTTATAGTTCAGTCACGCCCTCTTGATCATTGGGGGAGTCCAATCTTCTGGTTCAAGAGGCGTTCCATCTTTCGTCGGGAGAGTGTAGCCTTTCAAGATTGTGAACCAGAGCTCGAAGTTGGAGTTCAAATAGCACTCCATTCTATTCATTCAATAACTGAAATTTTCTCCTTTGAATAGTGGAGGTCGGACAGTACTATATCCTTCTTGATACGAGTTCAACATCCTTGCAAGACAAAAATTAAAAGAAAAAATATTTCCAATTGACTTTCGTCTTGGGATTAGTAGTGCTTGAAAGGATAAGAAAAACAAAAAAAATATTCTAAATTAAAGAAAAGAAATTTTTTTAAAAAAATGCATTGAAAAATAGTTAAGTTATTTCAGAGCTAACGAGGCTCTGATACCAATTAATAGATCGGATGCGAGCGATAGAGGGGGGGGGGTGAATATCGCTTCTTTTTAAAACCTTTTCTTTTAATTTTAACTCAGTATCGTGCAGCGGAAATAAGAAAAGAGACAAAGTCGTTTACTTCGTTCAGAGCCTAGCTCGACTCCTACTCGAAGACCCGCGGTCCTTGACCGCACCGATGGGCAAAGCACTATAACCCTTCTTTCCGAAATCCTTCAGAAAGAAGCAGATTGTACAAATGAGCAAGATAGTAACACCCTACTATCTTGCTTAAATAAATTAAGTACAATGCAAGCTTATTCTAAAATAAAGTATACCGACAATGATTTGAAGACGAAGCTTTGGTCGGCACTTTCGGACGGTGTGGCTTGCTGAACTGATGAAGATTTGTAGTGTGTGTTGCTTGCAGAAAAGAATTTGAGTCGATCAGAAAGTTCTATTGGCCTCAGACTTCGAGCCTCATTTTATAGGTGTAATGGGGGTTCGGTCGACCAATCCCTCTGTTCGGTCGACCGAACCGGCTCCCATCCTTTCCTGGCTGGAGTCTGACGCTGGCTCGATCTCTGACATTAACTGATCTTTAATGGTTCGGTCGACCGATCCCATTTTTCGATCAACCGAACACGCTTTTTCCTTGTTCGTTGAAATCTGCCGAGATCTCAATTAATGCAGCTTTAATGTTGATTGGATCGGTCGACCGGTCCTCCTGTTCGATCGACCGATCATGCCTTTTTCCTTTTCCTGCTGATCGATTCTGGTGAGCTGGTCAGTACTGAGTCATCACGGTTCAGTCGACCGATCTTACTGTTTGGTCGACCGATCATTGTTTGATCGGACTTCGGCTCTGATCTGGTCTGAACTGAATACTATTTTGATTCTGCCTTGTTCGGTCGACCGATCCTACTGTTCGGTCGACCGATCCTACTGTTCGGTCGATCGATCCAGCCGGACCTGTAAAACAGTATTAGACAAGAATCTCCTGCAACACAGATGTCAGAACAACAATATTATAATGCAAGAGTAATATAAAAAGACAGTAGAACTGTCTTGATCTCAACTTGGAAACCTTCCCGGTTTATTCAGTTGGATCAGCGACCTAAGGTTGTTCCCTTCGGGAACCTGACCTCACTGTCGCTCCTCCAATTTGTTTACCTCAACCTACCTGCCAAACTTTGATCCTCCAGATCTAGTTTGGACTTTTCACTCAGCCTTGATCGGCTCCCCAGGACTTTTCTCTTGATCTTCGGTCCTCCAGACCTCTCGATCACTCTGCCAAGCTTCGGGCCCCCTTGACCTTCTTGGACTTGCACCTGGGTTCCACGATCTGCTAAGATTTCTCCTGCCTAGCCTCCAACTAGGTATTTTCTGGTTGAATAAACATCCTGCACACTCAGTCAACTTATTAGATCATAACAACACTTAACTTGAACCTTTGATAACATCAAAACTTAGGTTTGATTCTGGTGCAACTTGCACCAACATCTACCAACCTCTACACTTGAGGGGAAAGCTCTGGTGGCGGTAGACCCAATTCGACTGCGCGTCGAGAATCGTGGGCGAAGTGGAAATAGTTGTTAGTAGCATGCGTGTGGGACTGATGGTAAGTGCAGTAACGTGGACCCTACGGATCGGACCAGGCCTTGGAGCTTGGACAGTGGCCACACGTTGGGCTGGCCGAGCATCCTGGCCGGGCGGGAAGGGAGGTTGGGTTTCCTGGGCGCGGGAAAGAGGTTGGGTTGGCGGTTGGGGTGTCCTTTCTGGCTTGTTGATGGAAGAAGGAGCTCTATCTGCTTTCCTCAAGTCAGGTACTTTTCGCCAGAAGAACAGTATACGAAAGGAAAAAAAATAGAAGGCACATGCGAAAAGGTAAATGGGCGTACCTCCGTAAGAGAGAGGACCCACCTTTTATATGAGAGTACGTACTTCTGGAATCTGACGAGTGTCAGGGAATGTCGAATGTCAGGACCTGTCTAGCGATGAATGACACATGGCATCCTCTTATAGGTCGGAGGAAGGTTCTATGAGCAGAGAGTCACAGACCATCAGAATATACCCTGACACGCAGCAGTTATTCCCTGACTAGCGGTTACGATTCCCTAGCTCCGTTGTCGTGTAGTGCCCTGCCGACCTAGGTATAACTGAGCGGTCTGCGAGACCTCGACCGGGTGTATCAAGCTCGTATATATAGCCCAGTTTGAGAAAACCTGACTGGTAGAGATAGTTCAAGCTTTTCCATAATTATTCCTCATACTGCAGATCTGGAATCCCGATCTGGGTATCCTAACCTAGCATTATATGACTAGCGGCCTCCAGAGGTCCCACCCTCTCTGTTGACCGTCTCATCCCCTTGACTAGCATGACGTGGCATCCCGAACAGATCTAGGTGCCCCGGTACCGATAAAGGCTTATCATCGTGTCGTTAAAGAGCCATTGCGAACAGATAAAGTGCACCACTGGAGGTGCCCAAAACCACTCTAGGCGCCCGGAGATGCCACGTCATGCTATGGACGAATTCGACTAGTATAATATAAATAGAGCCTTAGCTCTCTTCATTTAGGACAATACTTTCTGTACTTCATTTTCAACTTTATTTTTTGTATTTACAATGTGTGCTTTCAAACGTAGATCGTCCTAACCGTATTCAAGTCAGAGGTTTGCATCGAGCTCAAATCCTATAAGTGCAGGATACGAAGCAAATCTAAGGATCTATAATATGTGAACTAGCAAATCAAGCTACCCATCCTATTAGTAATTCCATTGATTATTAATTACCAAGTAGTTAACTTGAAATTTAATAACCTATAAATTTGATTACTCATTCAATGAATCCTTAATCAAATTATCTAATTATAACCAATTAATTATCTTTAGAGTTAAATAAATTAAATCAGTAAACCTTTGTATTTCACAAATGCATCAATCAAGAAGGTCATTAATTGGCTAATTAATCAATTGATTAACTGTTAATTAATCAAATTCACTGACTTGTAAATTACTCATTAGCTAAATAGATTACCAATAATTGCATCTACTCAAGTCCTGTTCAATTCAATTCAATCAACTAATCTATTATTAACCATTTATTATGCATCCAATTAATCAATTAGTTATTAATCCTCTTAATTAATTAACGCATTACTGCAACCTTAATTTACATTATCATTAATCCAAACCCAAACCTAATTTACATTACCTACACAATTTAGGTTTTGATTAAATAAACCTAGCTTTTATATTCAATCATCTTGTAACTTAAATGGAGTATTCTAAATAGTCTTTATCAAAGCCTAACCCATTTATTCCAATAAAATATTTTAAAAAATCCTTTTTAAATTCTAATAAATTATATATATTCATATAATTACATTTCCTAGTTACACATTAATTATTTATATATATATATATATATATATATATATATATAAAGGGAATTAAAATTTTGCAAGAGAGACTCAAGGCTTCCACTCTATATATATTAATGTACGTACTTATTTGAACTCCATGGACCGACCTCAAACGATCGATATATACTGAGTCATCAATAGCGTAACATATATAGGCCATGCATGCTCAACCCTTATATATTAATTAACTTGATAATTTCAAACAAATTAAATGTCATAATCAATTCTAACAAATCAAATCAATCGGGCATGACCAAAGCCTAGTTAGGCCAAGTTGCTCATGCCAAGTCCGATAAGATGAGTGAGTCAAGCCTAATCAATTACGATCTACAGAATAATAATATTAATTAAGTAAAGTACTGTTTAGTAATGAAGTTACCTTCCTTAATTATATTAGCACGATTTGTTCTATATGAGATAAGCACAAATAAATTGAATATATATATTTACAAGGAATGGAGATAATGTAAATATGACAATTAAATCAAATAAAATATCAATATATATTTTTTTTTATTGATTTACACTTATCCAATCAAATAATTATATATTGATCATGTTATTAATGAAATTGACCGATAAGCACAAATAAATTATACAAGGAATGAGATCGTCGAAATATAAATATATATGACAATTAATATAAATTTTGTAATGATTTACACTTATCCAATTTCATAATATATTGATCACAAACGAATTGAACCTGAACCTGAACCTGAACCTTATATAAACGAAGAGCATGCATGCAGCCGTACGTTTAATTACTTATTCTTCAATTCATCAAGAAAGTTTCTGCGAATTCTGCATCCATGGCGAATTTTTTGTTAGCTTTCCTCCTCCTCCTGCTGCTGCTACGGCTAGAACACTGCTACGGCGAGCCGATGGTGTCATATTGTTCCCGCACCCCCTACCCTGACGTGTGCAGCTCCATGGTCAATCGGTCCGACTCGGTCTTTGAGCAGTCGTCGTCGCTGACTTGGAATGAATTCCGTGATCTCCTCCACCGGGCCACCCTCGAGAGGGCCGTCCTCGCCCACCAGCGGGCCGGGGAGAGGAACCCGAACCAGTTCGACGAGCCGAGGAGACGGGCCTGGACTGACTGCGTCGAGCTGCTGGCTGATACGGTCGGCCTCGTGAACCGGTCGCTGGTTCGCCCGGGTCATGACGCACAGACGTGGCTCAGCGCCGCCATGACGAACCACCGCACGTGCCGCGATGGCTTCCTCGAGCTCGGTTTGACGGCGCCGGTGATAGACGACGGCGAGCTAACAGAGTCGATCAGTAACTTGCTCGCCGTTAACAACGCGATGCTGATTGCCGCCGGCGGGCAGCATAAACGGCGCCGCCGTTTGGGGTTATTGTTCCCGGAGTGGGTGGCGGCGGCCGACCAGAAGCTACTGGCGGCGTCGGACGTGAAATCGAATCTCGTGGTCGCGAAGGATGGCTCCGGCGACTACAAATCCATTGTCGAAGCCGTGGCGGCTGCGGCCAAGGCGAGGGGAGGAAGCACGGCGAGGTTCGTCATTCACGTGAAGGCCGGCGTCTACGAAGAGTACGTGGAGATTCCTAACTCGATGGAGAATTTAATGATGACCGGCGACGGGATAGATGCTACTGTGGTGACGGGGAACAGGAGCGTTAAAGACGGCTACCGCACCTTCCGATCGGCCACCTTCGGTTAGTTTTAAATAAATAATCAATTGATTTAATTTACTTGGTAAGAAATTAATTAATATGAGAATATATGTATATATATATAATGTTTACATCAACTAACTAACAGTTAGTTGTAGTTTTTTTACAAGCGATATAAAGTACTAGTTTAATTAATTGCAAAATTAAACAATCATACAAGAAATAGATTTTCCCTTTGTAAGCTTCTAATTAATCAATAATTTCTAAAACTATTTGATTTCATTTTACTCGATGTATCAATAATTTCTAGGACCTACGTATTATTGATCTATTTAATTAATATTTCTTCAAATTGGTTAGGATCCGTTTAATGTTTGTAATTCAATGTATATTGATCAGACGTATCAGGCAACGGATTCATCGCCCGCGACATGACGTTCGAAAACACGGCCGGGCCAGAAAAGGGGCAGGCGGTGGCGCTCCTATCCAAGTCCGACCACTCCGTCTTCTACAAATGCAGCTTCAAGGGTTACCAGGACACCCTGTACGTCCACTCCCAAAGACAGTTCTACCGAAACTGCGACGTCTACGGAACCATCGACTTCATCTTCGGCAACGCCGCTGTTGTCTTCCAGAACTGCAACCTCTACGTGAGGCGGCCTATGAACGGCCAAGCGAACGTTGTGACGGCTCAGAGCAGGAGCAGCTCGAACGAGGCCACCGGCATATCGATCCACAACTCCGTCGTGGCTGCAGCATCCGACCTCGCGCCGGTGCAGGGGTCGTTCAAGACGTACCTCGGCCGACCGTGGAGGGAGTATTCGAGGACGGTGGTGATGAAGACGAAGCTGGAGGACTTGATTGACCCGGCGGGGTGGTTGGAGTGGAACGGCAGCTCCCCGCCGAGCACGTTGTACTACGGGGAGTTCATGAACACTGGCACCGGCGCCGACACGAGTAGGAGGGTGAATTGGAGTGGTTATCACGTGATCAATAACTCGTCTGAAGCTGAAAAATTCACCGTCGGAAGCTTCTTGTCCGGCGACTCGTGGATACCATCCACCGACGTTCCTTACACGTCAGGCCTATAAATTAATTATACATTGTGCTATATAAATAAAGGGGTGAACTGGAATAAATTGTGTTTCTAGGTAAAAAATTAAAATTTTTTACTTTGTTCTATCTTCGAGTCATGAGTCATCGTATGTTTATCATTGCGCAATTCATTATTGCAAACCCTCCCTCTAATCACGTGGGTCCTATTTAAGTGAGTCGGTGAGTTAACTTAATTAAAAAATGTCCTTACAAAAAACACTTATTAAAATTGATTAATTTTAAAAATTTAATATCGCTTTTAATGGCACATTTTATAATTATAACTACACTTATTAGCACTTTAAATTTTATAATTTTTTATTCTAAATGATAGATGAATTATGATGATATATAAATATTAAATTCAGGTTATATATATATTTTAAATGAATTTAGCGGCATTATTTTTATAAATTATTATAATGGCATTTATTAATATCATTATATATCTTAAGTTAAGATGACATTTTAAAATAATCGCCATTGACCCCTTGTGTCACGCTGGGCACTGCTTGCATAGGAATCGTGTCCTGGGCAAAGATAGAGCAGCAGCTATATACGTTAGGTCCTGGGCAAAGATCGTATCTTGCAATGCGAGGAGAGGAATATTAGTCCATCCACCGTATGATCTTTCCTTGGGCCTACAATAGAACCTTAGGTTGATTAATTAATGGAGATCAGAAATAGAACAGTGAGTAGTTCATAGCTAATAAACGATTGTGTTGTTGCTCTTGGAATGAAAAGTACTTTGTGTAAGAGGGAACATTAATCTAAGAACTTAAACTTGTTTTGAAACCTTTATTTTACTTGAAATGTTGGCTAGGTTACAAAATGAGATCTAGTGTTGGAAATTAAACTTAATTGTGGATAAAGGTAGAATATGATAAGGTGGCAACTATTGATAAGAATGAGAGTTCGTGACAAGATATAGAATATGTTGAGGTGACAATTCTTAATAAGAATGAGAGTTTGTGACAAGATATAGATAGAATATGATGAGATGACAAATGATAAAGGATCTAGATTCAATGTATTTGAGAGTACTGGTTATCCAATAAGTCTATACATATGTTAACATTTTAACGAAAGTTGAGTTCACGTTTCAGTTTTTTATTCTCCTCTTCCACGTAGAGTGCATTTCTTCTCCCACAATTCTTTGTTTCAACAAAGTGGTATTAGACCTATGGCTAATAGAGATATGGCTCCCTTTAAGTTCTGGCGCTATGGCGAGTAATTATGATAATTGGAGTATCAAGATAAAGGCGCTTCTTAGAGCTCAAGATGTATGGGAGGTTATGGAGAAAGGCTACGTTAAATCGCATAATGACTCGACGCTATATCTTACTGAAAAAAAACATTTTGAGGGATTTAAGAAAGAGAGACAAGAAGACTCTCTTCCTCATTTATCAAGCTATAGATGAGGATGACTTTTAGAAAATCTCAAGTGATACTTCAGCCAAGCAATCATGGGGAAAACTCCAAGTCTCGTATCAAGGAAAAGAAAAATTAAAAAAGGTATGAGTTCAAACATTAAAAAGTCAATTTGATGCTCTTCATATGAAGGAATTGTTAGTAATTAGCCCTAAGAGCCAATCATGAGATGATTATGCTTTTTGGATTAATCATTGAGTTAGACTCGAATGAACCCACTCATTGGATTAAGTGTAATCCGAATTGGACTAATTGAGTTAGACTCAAATAGATCCAATTGTTGGATTGAGTCGAATTGCATGGGAATCAATGGGTTAGACTCATTGGATGAACTTGAGTTCACCAAGGAAGTTGAATGGTCAAAATTCAACCATTGGATTGAATGGTTGATTTTGAGCCATTGGATTAGAAGATGAAAGGGTGGAGACTCTTGGTATTCTATGGGATGACTATAAATATCATTTGGATGATATTTTTCATAAGATTTTCATCACTTGAGAAGGTGAAAGGTCTCCTTGATCTTCTTCTTCCTCCTTCCCTCTTCTTGGCCGAAACTCCTAGTTGAGGTTGCTAGCACAACCTTAGGTGTTTTGATCTCCATCTTGCTTTGTTTGTGAGGCAATCGAAGACAAGGCTTGTTCGTGTGGATACCGAAGAGGCGCGAATAATTGATCGTGCTATGATCCGAGCTGTCGGGAGATCGTGAGCATGCTTCAAAGGTATAACTCTATCATGTCTTTAGATCTAACTTAGTATAATATTATGTTCCCTTCGCATGAATCTTCTGGAGGAAATAGATTTTTCCACTGCGCATTTGCGTGTTTAGCAACCTATTTCCCTACAGTAGTATCAGAGCCACTTGCGAAGGGATATGCTAAGTTGTTAGTAAATTTTATATATGATATAGAAATTGCATGATAGGGTTTTCTATGATTGGAAAAATTGTGAGTTTCGGCCACACAAGACTCTCGGCCAGATCAAGAGTCTCGGCTAGACTGTGAGTTTTGGGCCAGATTCTGAGTCTAGGCCAAATCCTGAGTCTTGACCCAAGTGGGTGTTTTGTTGGGAACAAAACGAAGTTGGTATGTGACCAACAAGGTCTCGACCATAGATGTTTTGTTTGGAACGAAACATAGTTGGTATTGTGGGTAGTAATCGGATAAGGCAGCAACTCATAAACGAGTATGCAAAATAATTTTTGTTTCGGGGGCGCTGCCCCCTAACCCCCGCAAGGGGCACTGCCAACAGTTGAGTCCACCATCTGGTCGATCCTAGGAAACAGTTAACAATCTTTAGGGTTGGCACGATTGAGATCCCGGAAATCAATGCAAACTCTCCACTTATTGTTAGGCTTGGCTACAAGGACCATGTTAGAGAACCAGGATGAGAACAGTACTTCTCTAATGTGACCAGCCTTCCTGAGCTGGTCTACCTCAGTTCGGATGATCTTATTTTGCTCGGCCGAGAAATTCCTCTTCTTCTGCTTGACTGGTCGGGAACCAGGTAGGAGGTGTAGTTTATGTTCCGCTACCTCCGGTCTGACCCCCGGTAGCTCCTGAAGGGACCAAGCAAAGATATCTCTATTACGCGTCAAACACTAGATTAGGTCCGCTTTGACTTCCATGGGCAAATCACTTGATTGTGAGTAAGGCTCTCCGGGCATTCAAGATAGAGTTGGACCTCCTCCCAAGGGATGGACTCTTCTGTTGTAGAAAGAGGTTCTTCTTGGATGGCATGGACACCCCCATCCTGGGTCCTTTGCGCTTTGCGGGCCTCCACCTTTACCATATCTATATAGCACCTGCGAGAGACCAGCTGCTCCCCTTTGACTTCCCCTACCTAGTCTCCCACTGGGAATTTGATCTTCTGATCAAAAGTGGAGATTGCCACCTGAAACTAATGCAGGCCAGCCTGCCCAGGATGAAATTGTACGAAGAGGGTGAATCCACCACTATGAAGGTGCTCCTCCTTGTTCGCACCAGGGGCTCACTGTCCAGGGATATGACCAGCTTGATCTTGCCCATAGGCTTTACTTCGTTGCCGGTGAAACCATACAAGGAAGTGGCCACTAGCTGAAGCTCATTAGCGTCAATCTGCATACCTTCGAACGCAGTCTTGAACAACACGTTGACAGAGCTTCCGGTATCAACAAAAACCTTGACTACACGACTGTTGGCTATGACGGCCTTGATGATGAGGGCATCATCATGGGGAAGCTCTAATCCTTCCCGATCTTGCAGTCCAAAGCTGATTATGGGGCCAACAACTTGCTCCTGGCTGCATCCTATAGTATGAATCTCCAGACGACGCTCATGAGATTTTCGTTCCCGACCGGAATCTCCATATGTAGGTCCTCCAGAGATCATGCCTATCTTTCGGATGGCCATATTGCCTATATTTTCCTCCTCTCGGGCTTCCCCTTGCTCCTGGCCATGACCGTGTTGCTGAATACCTGGCCCCACCTGGTCTGGTCTTAGTCTGCCTGCCTGACCTGCTGTGATACGGTGGCTGTCTACTGATAGATCGGATGCAAGCGATAGAGGGGGGGGGGGTGAATATCGCTTCTTTTAAAAACATTTTCTTTTAATTTTAACTCAGAATCGTGCAGCGAAAATAAGAAAAGAGACAAAGTTGTTACTTCGTTCAGAGCCTAGCTCGACTCCTATTCGAAGACCCGCAGTCCTTGACCGCACCGATGGGCAAAGCACTATAACCCTTCTTTCCGAAATCCTTCGGAAAGAAGCAGATCGTACAAATGAGCAAGATAGTAACACCCTACTATCTAGCTTAAACAAATTAAGTACAATGCAAGCTTATTCTAAAATAAAGTATACCGACAATGATTTGAAGACGAAGCTTTGGTCGGCACTTCCGGACGGTGTGACATGCTGAACTGATGAAGATTTGTAGTGCGTGTTGCTTGCAGAAAAGAATTTGAGTCGATCAGAAAGTTCTATTGGCCTCAGACTTCGAGCCTCATTTTATAGGTGTAATGGAGGTCCGGTCGACCGATCCCTCTGTTCGGTCGACCGAACCAGCTCCCATCCTTTCCTAGCTGGAGTCTGACGCTGGCTCGATCTCTGACATTAACTGATCTTTAATGGTTCAGTCGACCGATCCCATTTTTTGGTCGACCGAACAAGCTTTTTCCTTATTTGTTGAAATCAGCCGAGATCTTCAATTAATGCAGCTTTAATGTTGATTGGATCGGTCGACTGGTCCTCCTGTTCGGTCAACCGATTAGGCCTTTTTCCTTTTCCTGTTGATCGATGCTGGTGAGCTGGTCAGTGCTAAGTCATCACGATTCGGTCGACCAATCTTACTGTTCGGTCGACCGATCATTGTTTGATCGGACTTCGGCTCTGATATGGTCTGAACTAAATACTGTTTTGATTCTGCCTTGTTCGGTCGACCGATCCTACTGTTTGGTCGACCGATCCAGCCGGACCTGTAAAACAGTATTAGACAAGAATCTCCTGCAACACAGATGTCAGAACAATAATATTATAATGCAAGAGTAATATAAAAAGATAGTAGAACTGTCTTGATCTCAATTTGGAAACATTCCCGATTTCTTCAATTGGATCAGCGACCTAAGGTTGTTCCCTTCAGGAACCCGACCTCACTGTCGCTCCTCCAGTTTGTTTACCTCAACCTACCTACCAAACTTTGATCCTCCAGATCTAGTTTGGACTTTTCACTCAGCCTTGATCGGCTCCCCAGGACTTTTCTCTTGATCTTCGGTCCTCCAAACCTCTCGATCACTCTGCCAAGCTTCAGGTCCCCTCGACCTTCTTGGACTTGCACCTGGGTTCCACGATCTGCTAAGATTTCTCCTGCCTAGCCTCCAACTAGGTCTTTTCCGGTTGAGTAAACATCCTGCACACTCAGTCAACTTGTTTGATCATAACAAGACTTAACTTGAACCTTTGACAACATCAAAACTTAGGTTTGATTCTGGTGTAACTTGCACCAACAATCTCCCCCTTTTTGATGTTTGGCAACCAAAGTTCAAAGTTAAGTTAAAAATATACAACAATTAAATAAATAAGCAATTTAACTGTTATACTCCCCCTGAATTAAACAGCTCCCCTTAAATTAAACAGCTCCCCCTGAATTCACTATCTCTCCCCTTTTGACATACATCAAAAAATAGGGGAAGACCAACTAAAGTAAGATTGAACTATAAAGTTTGAAAATTTAACATCTTAAAAAAGATTAGCTATCAATCCAGTATAATTAAGATTCTCAAAGTATAGTAATTTTGAAAGATTTACAAAAAAAAAAAATTAAAAAAATCTTACTAAATTTTCAGTATTTTACTTGAATTTTGCAAAGACAATAAATTTAAACACCTTTAAAAAGTCTAAAAATAAGAGTATTTTAAAAAAGTTTTTGTAAAATAATATGAAAAATAAAAATTTTGTAAAAAGTTTCTTGAAATTTATAAAAAGATTTTTCAAAAATAATTTTGAACACTTTTAAAAGTTGAAAAATATGAAAGGATTTTACTAAGTATATAAATATTTTGAAAAATAAAAATTAGGTTTTTTTTAAAAAAAATTTGAAATTAGGATAAAAATATGAAAAAGGTTTTAAAAATATAGTTGAAGGCTCCCCCTAAAATTGATGACAACCTAAAAGTCCAAGCATGGGCAAAAAAGACTAAGAAAAAATGTCCTTATGATGAAATGTCCAACCTTTGTACAAAGCTAACTACCATAAGATAGTAGCAATAGACTTAGGTTGGTCAATTTGAGTATTCAATACTAACGAGGTTTTTACTAGCTAGTTAACTCAAACTGATTCATGCATATTGTATAAAGCCCAGATTTATAGCGATGCACTGACATAAGCATCTGAAATCTAGGTCTAGGCCCTAAGCATCTCACCCATTCTAAGTTATCAAATAAGGGATCCTACTGTACTTGTGAGATGCTGGCTCCTAGAACTATAGGAACATGCAGTTTTACGGTAGAACCTAGGATATTCCAGAAAATTAAAATATTCAGAAAGAGTTTTTGAAAATCAAAATTTTAAAGGATGAATTTTTACAAAAATAATTTTGAAAAATAAACTAAATAATTTTCAAAAAAAAAAACTATACTATAAAGCACATCCCTAATTATCGTCTTAAGTTGCTAAATTTTGCTTCAGGTAATGGCTTAGTGAAAATATCTGCTAAGTTAGATTTAAATTCAATATATTGAAGTTTGATGTCCCCTTTTGAAACATGATCCCTAATAAAATGATGTTTTTACTTCTATATGTTTAGTTCTAGAACGATGAACTGGATTTTTAGTTAGATATATTGAGCTAATATTATCAATGTAGGTTTTAACATGTTTATAATTTAAATTAAAATCTTTTAAAGTATGTGACATCCATAGCAATTGGGCTACACATTCGCCCATTGCAATGTATTCGGCTTCGGTGGTTGATAAGGCAACACATTGCTGCTTACGACTAAACCAACTAACTAAAGATGATCCTAGCAATTGACATCCTCCACTAGTACTTTTTCTATCTAACTTACACCCGGCATAATCAGAATCAGAATATCCTACTAAATCAAATTGAAAAGTTCTAGGGTATCGTATTCCCACATTAATAGTTCCTTTTAAATATTTAATAATACGTTTAACCAATGATAAATGGGGTTCTTTCGCACAAGTTTGAAATCGGGCGCACATACTGACGACAAATAAAATATCGGGTCGACTTGCCGTTAGATAAAGTAAACTTCCTATCATGCTTCGATATAATTTTAAGTCAACAGATTTTCCTTTTTCATCACTATCAAGATTAATGTTACTTGTCATAGGTGTTTTAATCTCTTTGGAGTTTTCCATGCCAAATTTTTTAATGAGGTCTTTTGTATATTTGGTTTGATGTACATAGTTATCATATTTAGTTTGTATAAATTGAAGACCTAAGAAGTAGTTTAATTCACCAACCAAACTCATTTCTTATTTTCTTAATTTTAATTTCCTTTTCATTTTCTACTTGTTAACAGAAATTCTTAAATATTTCAAATGCTTCATTTTTATTAGATAAGAATTTTACCCAAGTATATTTAGAGTAGTCATCAATGATTACTAAGCAATAGAGATTTCCATTCAAAGATTTTATTCCATGAGAATCAAATAAATCTAAATGTAGTAGGTCAAGTATTTTATTTGTTCTATTTTGATTTGTAAGTTTATGAGTTGATTTAATTTGTTTTCCTTGTTGACAAGAATTACAAAATTTACTTATAGGATTCCCTAACTTTGGAAAACGTTTTACTAAAACATTTTTGCTTAACTTTAGTAAATTTCTAAAGTGAGTGTGAGCTAATCTCCTATGCCATAACCAAGTTTCATCATCATTTGCTAGAAAACATTTGGGTATTATTTTAGGTAGATGAATGGAGTAGATATTTTTATCTCTAAAGCCTTTTAGTAATATATTAGTTGAATCATTGTAACTTATCAAACATTCAGAAGATAAAAATTTAACCTTAAATTCAGAATCACATAGTTGACTTATACTAAGCAAATTATAATTGAAATGTTAAACAAGTAACACTTTTTTAACTGAAATGTTGGACTTTAATTGAATTTCACCTGTACCAATTACTTTTAGCTTGTCATTGTTTCCAAAGGCAACTGATCCTAAGTTTTTGAATTCAATGTTGGTAAATTTGTGTCGATCCCCAGTCATGTGTCTGGAGCAGCCGCTGTCCAAGATCCATTTATCCAGAGCTTTGGATTCCTACAAAATGTAGGATTTAAACCAAAGTTTGGTTAAAGAATAAAATAGAGTGAGTAATATATATATTTTATTTTTATAATTAAGTTTTAATTAATTTTGTTTAAAATAATTTTTAGTTTAAAAGATTTTTAATTAAGTTTTAAAATAATTTTTTTTAATAAGTTTTAAAATAATTTTTAATAAGTATTAAAATGATTTTTAATAAGTTTTAAAATAATTTTTTAATAAGTTTTAAAATGATTTTTAATAAGTTTTAAAATGATTTTTAATAAGTTTTAAAATGATTTTTAATAAGTTTTAAAACAATTTTTAATAAGTTTTAAAATAATTTTTAAAATAATTTTTAATAAGTTTTAAAATAATTTTTAATTAGTTTTAAAATAATTTTAATAAGTTTTAAAATAATTTTTAATAAGTTTTAAAACAATTTTTAATAAGTTTTAAAATAATTTTTAATAATTTTTAATAATTTTTAAAATAATTTTTAATAAGTTTTAAAATAATTTTTAATAAGTTTTAAAATAATTTTCAGTAAGTTTTATATTTAATTAGGTTTGATATTTAATTAGGTTTTGAATTTAATTAAGTTTGATTTTTAATTAGGTTTCGAATTTAATTAGGTTTTATATTTAATTAGGTTTGGAATTAGGTTTTATATTTAATTAGGTTTTGAATTTAATTAAGTTTGATATTTAATTAGGTTTGAAAAAAGTTATTGAACCCATGTTAGATTCAAACTTAGCTTTGGGTTAATCAAGCAGGTTTCATAAGGATAAGCTTTCAGTTCAGTGGCGAGGCTTATGGCCTTCTTGTGTATCAACGGTGGACCACTTGCTGAAGACTTTCTAAACTGTTCCTGCCCAAAAAACTTAATACTAAATTTTGGTCTAACTAGCCCATGTTTGACTGAGGTAGCTTCGGTCAGATCCACTAGGTCTGGTGCACCAAGTAGAATTCCATATTCAACCTAGACATGCCTTCGACAAAGTTTCCTTGACGTACTATCATCTCAATCCATTCCGATGCTATGTTGTAGGGTTTGGTAAACCTTTTTCATCTAACCATTCTAAGCAGAAAATAAACCTAATCCTAAGTGTTGAGTTTGGTTAATCAAGTTGTTATTTTTCTACTTGCTCCCCCTGAGTCATAGCTTAGATAAGGTCTAGCTAAGTAATGGATATGACTCTTAGAGATTAAGTATAGGTTTGGTTCAATTGGTTTGATTAAAAGTTTAGTTTGAACCCATGCTTGGACTTGACTTCTAACATTTTGACTGATTAAAGATAAATATGATTTGTTCGTTTGTTTAGGATTGTAACCAAGTCCTGATTTGTTGTACACGGCTCGTTGTGACCCAAGTACCATATTTAGACACTTGGATCCCAATTCGAACCTTTCCAACATTTTCTTGAGTCGCTCGACTTGACCTTTCAAGTTGGAATTCTCTTCCTCAAGTTTTTCAACTTGAGTTGAGGTTCCGACTTGAACTTGGTTAGTCGAATAACTCAATTTAACTTGTTGCTTAAGGTGGTCTATTTCCTTAAGTAACAAGTTATTTTGTTTTTCTGATTTTGCTAATTTTTTAAATAAACACTTAACTACTTTAAGCAAATTAGACTTAGAATAAATCGTTACCATATTTGGATCTTCCGATCCGTGACTTTTGTTAGAATCGAGGTCGATCTCGGACTCGTACTCTTCGTCGAACTCGGATTCAGAATCTTCATTTCTTGCCATAAATGCAAGATGGCTCGAGTGCTTCATTTGCTCCGCGTCGAAAGTAGTCTCGTCTCAAGTTGCTTGAAGAGTCTTCTTTCGCCTTGCTGATTTGGGCTTTTCTTCCTTCCGGTTTGGGCATTTGTTTTTGAAATGCCCCTTCTTGTTGCATCCGTAACAAATCATTTCTGATTTGTTCTGGTTTTGGTTGAGCGGTGTCTTCTTGGTGCTTCTTATAAATTTCTTCCTAGTCAACAATCTTCGGACTATGTTGACTAATTATTCTTCGTTCGTTGAGTCAGAGTCTGACTCGCTTTCAGACTCGATCTTGGTTCTTGTTTTAGTCTCCTTGCTTTGACCTTCATACAATGCTACACCTTTCTCGGCGTGGCTTATGTTAGACTGTTCGTGTAATTCCAATTCGCAAAATAACTCGTCTAACTTAAGAATTGAAAGAGCTTTGGAAACTTTGTACGCATCTACAATTGATGCCCACAAAGCATTCCTCGGAAAAGCGTTCAGAGCGTACCTTATTGTGTCATGGTTTTCCAGGTTGTGTCCAATCAGGTGGAGGCCGTTAAGTATGTCCTTCAGTCGAGCGTGTAGTTGCGATGTCGTCTCTCCGGGAAACATTTTTATATTAAATAAATTATTTAAAAACCTTCTCTCAGTCGAGCGTACCTTATTGAGATGTCGTCTCTCTGGAGCCATCCTTTGAATAGTGGAGGTCGGACAGTACTATATCCTTCTTGATACGAGTTCGACATCCTTGCAAGACAAAAATTAAAAGAAAAAATATTTCCAAGACTTTCGTCTTGGGGTTAGCTGTGCTTGAAAGGATAAGAAAAACAAAAAAAAATTCTAAATTAAAGAAAAGAGAAAGTTTTAAAAAAATGCTTTGAAAAACGGTTAAGTTATTTCAGAGCTAACGAGACTCTGATACCAATTGATAGATCAGATGCGAGCAATAGAGGGGGGTGAATATCGCTTTTTTTTAAAACCTTTTCTTTTAATTTTAACTCAGAAACGTGCAGTGGAAATAAGAAAAGAGACAAAGTCGTTTACTTCGTTCAGAGCCTAGCTCGACTCTTACTCGAAGACCCATAGTCCTTGACCACACCGATGGGCAAAGCACTATAACTCTTCTTTCCGAAATCCTTCGAAAAGAAGCAGATCATACAAATAAGCAAGATAGTAACACCCTACTATCTTGCTTAAATAAATTAAGTACAATGCAATCTTATTCTAAAATAAAGTATACCGACAATGATTTGAAGATGAAGCTTTGGTCGGCACTTCCGGACGGTGTGGCTTGCTGAACTGATGAAGATTTGTAGTGTGTTGCTTGCAGAAAAGAATTTGAGTCGATCAGAAAGTTCTATTGGCCTCAGACTTGGAGCCTCATTTTATAGGTGTAATGGAGGTTCGGTCGACCGATCCCTCTGTTCGGTCGACCGAACCAGCTCCCATCCTTTCCTAGCTGGAGTCTGACGCTGGCTCGATCTCTGACATTAACTGATCTTTAATGGTTCAGTCGACCGATCCCATTTTTTGGTCGACCAAACAAGCTTTTTCCTTATTTGTTGAAATCAGCCGAGATCTTCAATTAATGCAGCTTTAATGTTGATTGGATCGGTCGACCGGTCCTCCTGTTCGGTCAACCGATTAGGCCTTTTTCCTTTTCCTGTTGATCGATGCTGGTGAGCTGGTCAGTGCTAAGTCATCACGATTCGGTCGACCAATCTTACTGTTCGGTCGACCGATCATTGTTTGATCGGACTTCGGCTCTGATATGGTCTGAACTGAATACTGTTTTGATTCTGCCTTGTTCGGTCGACCGATCCTACTGTTTGGTCGACCGATCCAGCCGGACCTGTAAAACAGTATTAGACAAGAATCTCCTGTAACACAGATGTCAGAACAACAATATTATAATGCAAGAGTAATATAAAAAGACAGTAGAACTGTCTTGATCTCAATTTGGAAACCTTCCCGATTTCTTCAATTGGATCAGCGACCTAAGGTTGTTCCCTTCAGGAACCCGACCTCACTGTCGCTCCTCCAGTTTGTTTACCTCAACCTACCTACCAAACTTTGATCCTCCAGATCTAGTTTGAACTTTTCACTCAGCCTTGATCGGCTCCCCAGGACTTTTCTCTTGATCTTCGGTCCTCCAAACCTCTCGATCACTCTGCCAAGCTTCAGGTCCCCTCGACCTTCTTGGACTTGCACCTGGGTTCCACGATCTGCTAAGATTTCTCCTGCCTAGCCTCCAACTAGGTCTTTTCCGGTTGAGTAAACATCCTGCACACTCAGTCAACTTGTTTGATCATAACAAGACTTAACTTGAACCTTTGACAACATCAAAACTTAGGTTTGATTCTGGTGTAACTTGCACCAACAATCTCTCCCTTTTTGATGTTTGGCAACCAAAGTTCAAAGTTAAGTTAAAAATATGCAACAATTAAATAAACAAGCAATTTAACTGTTAATACTCCCCCTGAATTAAACAGCTCCCCTTAAATTAAACAGCTCCCCCTGAATTCACTATCTCTCCCCTTTTGACATACATCAAAAAATAGGGGAAGACCAACTAAAGTAAGATTGAACTATAAAGTTTGAAAATTTAACATCTTAAAAAAGATTAGCTATCAATCCAGTATAATTAAGATTCTCAAAGTATAGTAATTTTGAAAGATTTACAAAAAAAAAATTAAAAAAATCTTACTAAATATTCAGTATTTTACTTGAATTTTGCAAAGACAATAAATTTAAACACCTTTAAAAAGTCTAAAAATAAGAGTATTTTAAAAAAGTTTTTGTAAAATAATATGAAAAATAAAAATTTTGTAAAAAGTTTCTTGAAATTTATAAAAAGATTTTTCAAAAATAATTTTGAACACTTTTAAAAGTCGAAAAATATGAAAGGATTTTACTAAGTATATAAATATTTTGAAAAATAAAAATTAGGATTTTTTTTAAAAAAAATTGAAATTAGGATAAAAATATGAAAAAGGTTTTAAAAATATAGTTGAAGGCTCCCCCTAAAATTGATGACAACCTAAAAGTCCAAGCATGGGCAAAAAAGACTAAGAAAAAATATCCTTATGATGAAATGTCCAACCTTTGTACAAAGCTAACTACCATAAGATAGTAGCAATAGACTTAGGTTGGTCAATTTGAGTATTCAATACTAACGAGGTTTTTACTAGCTAGTTAACTCAAACTGATTCATGCATATTGTATAAAGCCCAGATTTATAGCGATGCACTGACATAAGCATCTGAAATCTAGGTCTAGGCCCTAAGCATCTCACCCATTCTAAGTTATCAAATAAGGGATCCTACTGTGCTTGTGAGATGCTGGCTCCTAGAACTATAGGAACATGCAGTTTTACGGTAGAACCTAGGATATTCCAGAAAATTAAAATATTCAGAAAGAGTTTTTGAAAATCAAAATTTTAAAGGATGAATTTTTACAAAAATAATTTTGAAAAATAAACTAAATAATTTTCAAAAAAAAAAACTATACTATAACGCACATCCCTAATTGTCGTCTTAAGTTGCTAAATTTTGCTTCAGGTAATGGCTTAGTGAAAATATCTGCTAAGTTAGATTTAAATTCAATATATTGAAGTTTGATGTCCCCTTTTGAAACATGATCCCTAATAAAATGATATTTTTACTTCTATATGTTTAGTTCTAGAACGATGAACTGGATTTTTAGTTAGATATATTGAGCTAATATTATCAATGTAGGTTTTTACATGTTTATAATTTAAATTAAAATCTTTTAAAGTATGTGACATCCATAGCAATTGGGCTACACATTCGCCCATTGCAATGTATTCGGCTTCGGTGGTTGATAAGGCAACACATTGCTGCTTACGACTAAACCAACTAACTAAAGATGATCCTAGCAATTGACATCCTCCACTAGTACTTTTTCTATCTAACTTACACCCGGCATAATCAGAATCAGAATATCCTACTAAATCAAATTGAAAAGTTCTAGGGTATCATATTCCCACATTAATAGTTCCTTTTAAATATTTAATAATACGTTTAACCAATGATAAATGGGGTTCTTTCGCACAAGTTTGAAATCGGGCGCACATACTGACGGCAAATAAAATGTCGGGTCGACTTGCCGTTAGATAAAGTAAACTTCCTATCATGCTTCGATATAATTTTAAGTCAACAGATTTTCCTTTTTCATCACTATCAAGATTAATGTTATTTGTCATAGGTGTTTTAATCTCTTTGGAGTTTTCCATGCCAAATTTTTTAATGAGGTCTTTTGTATATTTGGTTTGATGTACATAGTTATCATATTTAGTTTGTATAAATTGAAGACCTAAGAAGTAGTTTAATTCACCAACCAAACTCATTTCTTATTTTCTTAATTTTAATTTCTTTTTCATTTTCTACTTGTTAACAGAAATTCTTAAATATTTCAAATGCTTCATTTTTATTAGATAAGAATTTTACCCAAGTATATTTAGAGTAGTCATCAATGATTACTAAGCAATAGAGATTTCCATTCAAAGATTTTATTCCATGAGAATCAAATAAATCTAAATGTAGTAGGTCAAGTATTTTATTTGTTCTATTTTGATTTGTAAGTTTATGAGTTGATTTAATTTGTTTTCCTTGTTGACAAGAATTACAAAATTTACTTATAGGATTCCCTAACTTTGGAAAACATTTTACTAAAACATTTTTGCTTAACTTTAGTAAATTTCTAAAGTGAGTGTGAGCTAATCTCCTATGCCATAACCAAGTTTCATCATCATTTGCTAGAAAACATTTGGGTATTATTTTAGGTAGATGAATGGAGTAGATATTTTTATCTCTAAAGCCTTTTAGTAATATATTAGTTGAATCATTGTAACTTATCAAACATTCAGAAGATAAAAATTTAACCTTAAAATCAGAATCACATAGTTGACTTATACTAAGCAAATTATAATTGAAATGTTAAACAAGTAACACTTTTTTAACTGAAATGTTGGACTTTAATTGAATTTCACCTGTACCAATTACTTTTAGCTTGTCATTGTTTCCAAAGGCAACTGATCCTAAGTTTTTGAATTCAATGTTGGTAAATTTGTGTCGATCTCCAGTCATGTGTCTGGAGCAGCCGCTGTCCAAGATCCATTTATCCAGAGCTTTGGATTCCTACAAAATGTAGGATTTAAACCAAAGTTTGGTTAAAGAATAAAATAGAGTGAGTAATATATATATTTTATTTTTATAATTAAGTTTTAATTAATTTTGTTTAAAATAATTTTTAGTTTAAAAGATTTCTAATTAAGTTTTAAAATAATTTTTTTTAATAAGTTTTAAAATAATTTTTAATAAGTTTTAAAATGATTTTTAATAAGTTTTAAAATAATTTTTTAATAAGTTTTAAAATGATTTTTAATAAGTTTTAAAATGATTTTTAATAAGTTTTAAAATGATTTTTAATAAGTTTTAAAATGATTTTTAATAAGTTTTAAAATGATTTTTAATAAGTTTTAAAATAATTTTTAATAAGTTTTAAAACAATTTTTATTAAGTTTTAAAATTATTTTTAAAATAATTTTTAATAAGTTTTAAAACAATTTTTAATTAGTTTTAAAATAATTTTAATAAGTTTTAAAATAATTTTTAATAAGTTTTAAAACAATTTTTAATAAGTTTTAAAATAATTTTTAATAATTTTTAAAATAATTTTTAATATGTTTTAAAATAATTTTTAATAAGTTTTAAAATAATTTTCAGTAAGTTTTATATTTAATTAGGTTTGATATTTAATTAGGTTTTGAATTTAATTAAGTTTGATTTTTAATTAGGTTTCGAATTTAATTAGGTTTTATATTTAATTAGGTTTGGAATTAGGTTTTATATTTAATTAGGTTTTGAATTTAATTAAGTTTGATATTTAATTAGGTTTGAAAAAAGTTATTGAACCCATGTTAGATTCAAACTTAGCTTTGGGTTAATCAAGCAGGTTTCATAAGGATAAGCTTTCAGTTCAGTGGCGAGGCTTATGGCCTTCTTGTGTATCAACGGTGGACCACTTGCTGAAGACTTTCTAAACTGTTCCTGCCCAAAAAACTTAATACTAAATTTTGGTCTAACTAGTCCATGTTTGACTGAGGTAGCTTCGGTCAGATCCACTAGGTCTGGTGCACCAAGTAGAATTCCATATTCAACCTAGACATGCCTTCGACAAAGTTTCCTTGACGTACTATCATCTCAATCCATTCCGATGCTATGTTGTAGGGTTTGGTAAACCTTTTTCATCTAACCATTCTAAGCAGAAAATAAACCTAATCCTAAGTGTTGAGTTTGGTTAATCAAGTTGGTTGTATTATTTTTCTACTTGCTCCCCCTGAGTCATAGCTTATATAAGGTCTATCTAAGTAATGAATATGACTCTTAGAGATTAAGTATAGGTTTGGTTAAATTGGTTTGATTAAAAGTTTAGTTTGAACCCATGCTTGGACTTGACTTCTAACATTTTGACTGATTAAAGATAAATATGATTTGTTCGTTTGTTTAGGATTGTAACCAAGTCCTGATTTGTTGTACACGGCTCGTTGTGACCCAAGTACCATATTTAGACACTTGGATCCCAATTCGAACCTTTCCAACATTTTCTTGAGTCGCTCGACTTGACCTTTCAAGTTGGAATTCTCTTCCTCAAGTTTTTCAACTTGAGTTGAGGTTCTGACTTGAACTTGGTTAGTCGAATAACTCAATTTAACTTGTTGCTTAAGGTGGTCTATTTCCTTAAGTAACAAGTTATTTTGTTTTTCTGATTTTGCTAATTTTTTAAATAAACACTTAACTACTTTAAGCAAATTAGACATAGAATAAATCGTTACCATATTTGGATCTTCCGATCCGTGACTTTTGTTAGAATCGAGGTCGATCTCGGACTCGTACTCTTCGTCGAACTCGGATTCAGAATCTTCATTTCTTGCCATAAATGCAAGATGGCTCGAGTGCTTCATTTGCTCCGCGTCGGAAGAAGTCACGTCCCAAGTTGCTTGAAGAGTCTGCTTTCGCCTTGCTGATTTGGGCTTTTCTTCCTTCCGGTTTGGGCATTTGTTTTTGAAATGCCCCTTCTTGTTACATCCGTAACAAATCATTTCTGATTTGTTCTGGTTTTGGTTGAGCGGTGTCTTCTTGGTGCTTCTTGTAAATTTCTTCCTAGTCAACAATCTTCGGACTATGTTGACTAATTATTCTTCGTTCGTTGAGTCAGAGTCTGACTCGCTTTCAGACTCGATCTTGGTTCTTGTTTTAGTCTCCTTGATTTGACCTTCATACAATGCTACACCTTTGTAACAACCCGCCTTCTACTACTAGGCTGTAAGGCGAATCGTCACAATAATGCTAAACTATACTGTGCAGAAAGCTGGGCTAATTAAAATTTTACTCTACTAATGACCGATACAACTGATAAGAAAGGTCCAAAGACCTTCTCTGCTGGTGTACCTATGCTACGGAGGGGAACCTGAACGCCCCAATTGAGCTAGGGGCTAGAACTAACTTCCCAACTACCTGCCGGCCTGCTGATCGATCTACGGATCGATCAAAGCTGGGGAAGCTCCGGCTCCCAACTGGATCGGTCGGCTGACCGATCCAGCATAGGCTGGATCGGTCTGCGGACCGATCCAGAAGAGGCTGGATCGGTCGGCAAGACCGATCCAGGTGGGTCTGGATCGGTCTGCAGACCGATCCAGGCACTTGGAGACGCTGGGATCGCTACTGTATCGCGCTGGATCGGTCGGCTGACCGATCCAGGAGGATACAGTAGCCTACTGTATCTGCCTGGATCGGTCGGCTGACCGATCCAGTGACACAGCCAGGCCCTGATCGGTCGGGAGACCGATCGGAGTCTGATTTCACCCGGGGACTCGGATTTCAGCACCTTGGCGTGCCAAAACCTCACACAACACTTCTAAAATCTATAGAACATATTCTAATGACATAAAGCTAGCATTCTAAACTGAATATAAACATGGTCTACTAATTTGTAGCATTTAATAACTGAAAGTGCATAACACAGAAATACTAAAAATCCAATCGTTTAAACTTGCTAAATCCCCTAAGGATCTTTGATTCCAGTTCCATACACACACTTCCTCATCTGCATTGACCTCCAGCCTCCACTGCTAGCCCATCTTTCCTTTACCTTTATCTGCAGTATAAGGAAAAGTAGAATCTGTAAGCTTAAAGCTTAGTAAGAAACCATCTACCTCACAAAAACATGCATTCGGTGCAATATGGTTTTTAAAGCATGCTATTTGAAAATATGCACTGAACTTGCTAAGTCATGGTATACTGAAATCATGAAGCATAACACATATGCATGGCATGAGCACTGAATCATATCGTAGCAAGCAATAAAACACTGAACTGAACATAAGCTAAACTAACTGAAACTAAATCTGTAACTGGAAACTAACTCAACTAGCATAATTGATTTTGAGTTTTGAAATCTAATACATAATAGGTGAAAATACTAAACATGCTGTTGGGCCCGGCAACTGTACTTGCTGTGCGCGCATCCCTACTAGACCCGGGGTTGCAAGTCCCGAATTTAGCAGGGTTGTCTAGGCTATCTGAACCTAGGGACGACTGTGGGAGTCCAACCCAATGGATATCTAATCCAGTACAGTGCCACTGAAAATAAAATACTGATATCTATAGCTAACTGATATAACATGCTGTTTCTAGGTTATCTGAACCTAGAGCTAGGTTATCTGAACCTAGAGGCGACTGTGGGAGCCCACCCATTGAACCGTAGTCCCATAAAACTGAACTAAACTAATGTGCTGGTTTAAATGCCTCTGATGCATTTAACTGAGCTATTAAACATAACTGAGGTGGTATTTAGCTACACTAACATTTTACCGAACACTTGGTGTGCTCCAACTCTCTCCTCTAATAGGGAGATCACCTCTAGGTACCCGACAACGTCTAGAATCTCCAACTAAAGGAGAACGACGTGTACGTCCTGTCTAGAGGTGTTCAACTAGATCCCTAAATCCTCGAGGAGGGTTTAAACATACCCTATGTGCCGGAAAACCTGCATATAGCTAAAACTAATGCGTATGAAACCAAACGGAGCTATTATACCGCAGGTGAGGGGTTTCTTACCTCTTGATCGTAATTTCTTACTATTCTATTCGCTAGAGTTCCGGTGGAGATGATCCTCTCGACGATCCGATCACGTCTTCGCGTTCCTCTCGCGGAGAAGAACCTCTTTCGTGTTGGAGTCGTCGCCGGAAGGTGAACCGATGGACCTTGGGCTTGGTGTGCCGTGCGTGAGGAAGAGGAGAAGAAGAGGGGCGCCGGCGTGAGGGTTTGAGAGGAGAAGGTGCCGAACCAAAATAAAAATAACCCAACTCCAACTTAAGTTTATTATTTATATTAAGTGGTTTAATGCACCCAACTCTAATATAAATATATTTGGTTCTCCTTTCTTTCAGCACGGCCCTGCTGGGTTCACCGGTTACTAATCTTATCCGTAAACCATAGGTCTCGGGTTCGATTCCCGCCTAAGCTATTTTACGGTTCTAATTATTTTTGCTACTTCCGATACTCGGATTTTTCCAGAAAAATATCTAAAAATTCCATAAAAATCATAGAAAAATTCTAAAATAGTTTTGAGAATTTTCGGGCGTTACAACCTTTCTCGGCGTGGCTTATGTTAGACTGTTCGTGTAATTCCAATTCGCAAAATAACTCGTCTAACTTAAGAATTGAAAGAGCTTTGGAAACTTTGTACGCATCTACAATTGATGCCCACAAAGCATTCCTCGGAAAAGCGTTCAGAGCATACCTTATTGTGTCGTGGTTTTCCAGGTTGTGTCCAATCAGGTGGAGGCCATTAAGTATGTCCTTCAGTCGAGCGTGTAGTTGCGATGTCGTCTCTCCGGGAAACATTTTTATATTAAATAAATTATTTAAAAACCTTCTCTCAGTCGAGCGTACCTTATTGAGATGTCGTCTCTCCGGAGCCATCCTTTGAATAGTGGAGGTCGGACAGTACTATATCCTTCTTGATACGAGTTCGACATCCTTGCAAGACAAAAATTAAAAGAAAAAATATTTCCAAGACTTTCGTCTTGGGGTTAGCTGTGCTTGAAAGGATAAGAAAAACAAAAAAAAATTCTAAATTAAAGAAAAGAGAAAGTTTTAAAAAAATGCTTTGAAAAATGGTTAAGTTATTTCAGAGCTAACGAGACTCTGATACCAATTGATAGATCAGATGCGAGCAATAGAGGGGGGTGAATATCGCTTTTTTTAAAAACCTTTTCTTTTAATTTTAACTCAGAAATGTGCAGTGGAAATAAGAAAAGAGACGAAGTCGTTTACTTCGTTCGGAGCCTAGCTCGACTCCTACTCGAAGACCCATAGTCCTTGACCACACCGATGGGCAAAGCACTATAACTCTTCTTTCCGAAATCCTTCGAAAAGAAGCAGATCATACAAATGAGCAAGATAGTAACACCCTACTATCTTGCTTAAATAAATTAAGTACAATGCAAGCTTATTCTAAAATAAAGTATACCGACAATGATTTGAAGATGAAGCTTTGGTCGGCACTTCCGGACGGTGTGGCTTGCTGAACTGATGAAGATTTGTAGTGTGTGTTGCTTGCAGAAAAGAATTTGAGTCGATCAGAAAGTTCTATTGGCCTCAGACTTCGAGCCTCATTTTATAGGTGTAATGGAGGTTCGGTCGACCGATCCCTCTGTTCAGTCGACCGAACCAGCTCCCATCCTTTCCTAGCTGGAGTCTGACGCTGACTCGTTCTCTGACATTAACTTATCTTTAATGGTTCGGTCGACCGATCCCATTTTTTTGTCGACCAAACAAGCTTTTTCCTTGTTCGTTGAAATCAGCTGAGATCTTCAATTAATGCAGCTTTAATGTTGATTGGATCGGTCAACCAGTCCTCCTATTCGGTCAACCGATTAGGCCTTTTTCCTTTTCCTGCTGATCGATGCTGGTGAGCTGGTCAGTGCTGAGTCATCACGGTTCGGTCGACCAATCTTACTGTTCGGTCGACCGATCATTGTTTGATCAGACTTCGGCTCTGATATGGTCTGAACTGAATACTGTTTTGATTCTGCCTTGTTCGGTCGACCGATCCTACTGTTTGGTCGACCGATCCAGCCGGACCTGTAAAATAGTATTAGACAAGAATCTCCTGCAACACAGATGTCAGAAAAACAATATTATAATGCAAGAGTAATATAAAAAGACAGTAGAACTGTCTTGATCTCAATTTGGAAACCTTCTTGATTTCTTCAATTGGATCAGCGACCTAAGGTTGTTCCCTTCGGGAACCCGACCTCACTGTCGCTCGTCCAGTTTGTTTACCTCAACCTACCTGCCAAACTTTGATCCTCCAGATCTAGTTTGGACTTTTCACTCAGCCTTGATCGGCTCCCCAGGACTTTTCTCTTGATCTTCGGTCCTCCAAACCTCTCGATCACTCTGCCAAGCTTCGGGTCCCCTCGACCTTCTTGGACTTGCACCTGGGTTCCACGATCTGCTAAGATTTCTCCTGCCTAGCCTCCAACTAGGTCTTTTTCGGTTGAGTAAACATCCTGCACACTCAATCAACTTGTTAGATCATAACAAGACTTATCTTGAACCTTTGACAACATCAAAACTTAGGTTTGATTCTGGTGTAACTTGCACCAACATCTACCAACCTCTACACTTGAGGGGAAAGCTCTGGAGGCGGTAGACCCAATTCGGCTGCGCGTCGAGAATCGCGGGCGAAGTGGAAACAATCGTTAGTAGCATGCGTGTGGGACTGATGGTAAGTGCAGTAACATGGACCCTACGGACCCAGCCTTGGATCTTGGACAGTGGCCACACGTTGGGCTGGCCGAGCATCCTGACCGTGCAGGAAGGGAGGTCGGGTTTCCTTGGCACGGGAAAGAGGTTGGGTTGGTGGTTCGGGTGTCCTTTTTGGTTTGTTGATGGAAGCAAGAGCTCTATCTGCTTTCCTTCGCACTGCCTGTGCCTCTTCCACATTGATATAACTGGCAGCCCTTACCAACATTTTGTCGAAGTTCTTCACGGGTCTCAGATGAGATCTTGAAAGAACTCTCCTTCTACCATTCTGTGGGAGAAGGCGTTCATTAATATCTCCGAAGTAGCGGATGGGACGTCCTGAGCCACTTGGTTAAAGCGTTTAATATAGCTTCTCAAAGGTTTGACGGACCCCTGCTTGAGGGTGAAAAGGCAATGGTCTGTTTTTGATATTTCCTGCTGCTAGCGAAGTGGCGCATGAAAGTGGTCTTGAAGTCCTGAAAGCAGGTGATGGACCCGTGTGGCAATCCATCGAACCATTTTTGTGCTGAGCCAGACAAAGTGTTCAGGAAGACCCTACACTTGACAACATCACTGTATTGATGTAATAGTGCAGCATTCCTAAATTTGTAGAGATGATCTTCCGGGTCCTTGCTACCGTCATATCCTCCGATACCAGGGGGCTTGTACCCTTTAGGCAGCTTCTCCTCTAATACCCTTGGGGAGAAGGGCACTTGTTCTTCAGGTTCCACTCGGAGCTCTTCCCTGAGGACTATAGCTTTCCCTTTCTTCGAGTCCCCAGGCCGAGAACTTTCCGCCATAGACACCCGTGGTTGCTCTTTCTTGTTGTTATAGCAATCGGGATTACGGGGATAATAACCCAGACTGGGTTCTCTATAGAAGGCTGGGGGAAACTCCTCAGGCTACTTTCTCTTAAACCCTCGGTCAGAAATATGCGTCGGATCTTTGGAAACTTTGGGCAGCTTGTGCGGTCGGGAAGCAATGGTTTGTTTTTTTTAAGCCGCATGCCTCTTGACCTCCTTGAATAGCTCATATTCTCCTGCTGTCATAGTCACGTTGATTTTTTCGGTATCCTCCATCTTCACGCTCCAGAATAGGTAAATGTGTTTCCACATACAGCACCAAATTCACCCCGTCCGAAATCTAAGTCAGACAGAGGCCGGATGCGCTGTCGCTAGCGTTGACGGAGGGTGGATGAAACCTCCTACTCATATGGGACCCCTTAGAAGGATTCCCCCGGGTTGCTGACCAGGGTTGATGACTAAGATGGTGGTACAGGAGCTCTGCGCACATTCAGACAAGCACACGGAACGTTAGAGGCCAAGAACAAAGGAAAAAGTCCCCGGAGCAAGCCCTCCGATGCTCAAGTTAGGTACTTTTCCCCAGAAGAACAATATACAAAAGGAAAACAAATAGAAGACACGTGTGAAAAGGTAAATGAGCGTACCTACATAAGGGAGAGGACCCCCTTTTATATGAGAGTGCGTACTTCTGGAATCTGACGAGTGTCAGGGAATGTCGGATGTCAGGACCTGTCTAGCGATGAATGACACATGGCATCCTCTTATAGGCCAGAGGAAGGTTCTATGAGCAGAGAGTCACAGACCATCGGAATATACTTTGACGCGCAGCAGTTATTCCCTGACTGGCGGTTACGATTCCCTAGCTCCATTGTCGTGTAGTGCCCTGTCGACTGGGTATGGATGGAGAAGCTCCTGATGACCTGTAGTTGGAGGACCCGACCTAGGTATAACTGAGCGATCTGCGAGACCTCGACCGGGTGTATCAAGCTCGTATATATAGCCCTGTTTGAGAAAACCCGACTGGTAGAGATAGTTCAAGCTTTTCCTTAATTGTTCCTCATACTGCAGATTTGGAATCCCGATCCGGGTATCCCGACCTGGCATTATATGACTAGCGGCTTCCAGAGGTCCCACCCCCTCTGTTAACCGTCTCATCCCCTTGACTTCTGACTGTCACGCCCCTTTGCTTCTGACTGTCACGTCCCCATGACTTTTGACTGCTATGTCTTCTTGACTTCTGACTGCCATGTCCCCTTGACTTCCACCTGATTGGCTTTATCGGACCCACCATCATGTGTCGTATCACAAGCCTCCCCTTCAAGTCTAGTCGAAGGAGGTCGAAGTCTGACTGACTATACCCCAATCCTGGTTTGCTCTACTTCACCCTTCTAACTTTAAATTTTTTTTAATAAAGCAACAACAGTTTTTAACCGTTGTCTTTTGAGGTCCCTATATTTCTCAACGCGTCGATTTACAACAGATTTTTGGGATCTTTTACAACGGGTTTTCACCATTGTCTTTTAGCAATTTTGTTATAGTGTTAACCAGGTTAAGTTGGGTCCTATGTAGTAAATGTCTTATGTCTGAGTGTACAGGGACATAGGAACACAAGAAGTTTAGCGGAAGACCCAACAAACGAGAAGCATGACACAGAAGCAAGTTGACGGACTCGATGTAACACCCATAGGGTACTTAGCAAGATTTTAGATATTTTTTTATCATGAATAAAAATAGGCCTTATGTGTAAATTTGTAAAATAATAAAAACAGAGCCAAAAAAAAAAGATGACCAAGGTTTGAACCTTGGATCTCTTACTAGATACATGCATGTGTTAACCAATAGACCAAGAGAAGTTATTGTTAGAGGGAGAAGTGACAATATAGTTAAGAGTAAGAAAAGAGCTTCTTTCATTTAGAAGGAGAAGTTAGAGTAGCCTTCTTCCTCTCAAGAGAAAAGAGGATTCTTGCTTCCTCTTTTCATTAAGGAGGAGTAAAAGAAAGGAGAAGGAAAAGTGCATTTTCCCTTCCTCCTCTCATGATGAATAAAAGGGGAAATTAAAGAAGAAAATTCATTTTCTCCCCTTCCTCCTCCCTCCTCCTCCTCACCGTGACCAAGAGCATCTCCCCACCCCATTGCCGAAACCCAAACAAAACAAGAAGTTCCTCTCTAGGAAGGCTCCACAAGCAAGATTTCCTCCTTAAGTAAATCAAACAAAGAAGTAAGTATCCCCTCACCTGTGGTACAAGTCGCTTACAATATTTTCGAAAGGTTAGAACCCTTAAAAAATAAAAAAATAAAAAGAGAAGAACCCATGCTCATGGATCTTATTATGTTATGATATGAACTTAGTTAAAAATTTATGTTGGATATTGTTTAAGCTTGATCTTCTTCTTGCTATGTTTCGGCCATGAATATGCTAGGGCTTTAAGAAGCTTAAAACTTAATTTAACATGCTCCTAGACTTCTTGATGATACGTTGTGAACTTGGCTAGGTATTCATGTTTGTATATTGCTTAGAAGTTTATCTCTTGTTTATTGAAGTTTCGGCCATGATGAAATTAGGGTTTCATGAAGCTTAAAACTTAATTAAACATGCTCCTAGACTTCTTGATGATATGTTGTGAACTTGGATAGGTATTCATGTTTGTATATTGCTTAGAAGTTTATCTCTTATTTATTGAAGTTTCGGCCATGATGAAATTAGGGTTTCATGAAGCTTAAAACCTAATTTAACATGCTCATAGACTTCTTGATGATATGTTGTGAACTTGGCTAGGTATTCATGTTTGTATATTGCTTAGAAGTTTATCTCTTGTTTATTGAAGTTTCGGCCATGATGAAATTAGGGTTTCAAGAAGCTTAAAACCTAATTTAACATGCTCATAGACTTCTTGATGATATGTTGTGAACTTGGCTAGGTATTCATGTTTGTATATTGCTTAGAAGTTTATCTCTTGTTTATTGAAGTTTCGGCCATGATGAAATTAGGGTTTCATGAAGCTTAAAACCTAATTTAACATGCTTATAGACTTCTTGATGATATGTTGTGAACTTGGCTAGGTATTCATGTTTGTATGTTGCTTAGAAGTTTATTTCTTGGTTTATGAAGTTTCGGCCATGAGAGATTTTAGGGTTTCATGAAGCTTAAAACCTAATTTAGCATGCTCATAGACTTCTTTATGATATGTTATGAAATTGGCTAGGTATTCATGTTTGTATGTTGCTTAGAAGTTTATCTCTTGTTTTATGAAGTTTCGGCCATGAGAGGTTTTAGGGTTCCATGAAGCTTGAAAACTAATTTAACATGCTCATAGACTTCTTTATGATATGACATGAACTTGGCTAGGTATTCATGTTTATTTGTTGCTTAGAAGTTTATTTCCCTTTCATGAACTTTCGTCCATGACTATATTCTAGGGTTCAAGGAAGTTTAAATTTAAACTTAGCAAGATCATGGATTTCCCTTATGATATGATATGAAGTTAGCTTGGATTCTTATGCTTGTATAAAACTTAGTTTCATGCTCTTAAAGGTTCGGCCACAACCAAGTTAAAAGGCCTAGGAAGCTTAGAACCTACTACCTATGCTCATGATATTCTTTATAGTGTATGACATGAAATTGATTTAAGGTTCACATGCTTATATGTTGTTGTAACCTAAAACTAAGCATGGTGACTTTCGGCCACCATATGAAATTAGGGTTAGAGACCCAATTATGACTTTGCTAGTTGTCTCCCATACTAGGATGTGAATTAGGAGATGCTAGTAAATGTTTTTCATGTATGATTATGTTTTCCCATGATGCTTTATATGTTTATTTAAGGATGCTCATGAACTATGCATGATGATGACTCTTATGATGTGTTTTATGCTTAAATATGCATGCTTTATGATAAGACAAGTAACATGCCTATTTATGTATGTTTATGAACTATGCATGAAATGATTCTTATGATGACTATGTACCCAAGCATGTATGATTTCAAATATGTAGCATGCTCATTTACGTAAGCTTATGAATCAGGCATGATAATGATTTTCTTTTATGATGACTATGTGCCCAAGTATGTATGCCTTATGATATGATAAGTAAATGGCTAAGAGTTGCTTCCCTTAAGTTGGGATTAAGAGCACTCTTCATGTTAAGACAAGAGCATGACATTTATGATGATATGATATGCATGACATGTATTTTACTTTGTATGGCTTGTACCAAGGGTGGGCTCCATAAGCGCCCCTAGGTCGACGGACTATGAACGGGTCTAGTAAAAAGGGATGGGCTCCTTAGTACGCCCCTAGGCCGACGGACTATGAACGGGTCTAGATCCCCAATAGATTCGGGGCTAGCTACCCTGTTCTAGGGATTGCGCGCATTTATGTATGTATGTGGTACGAGCCGGGCCCTCATGATGATGATATTATGTTTAAGTATTAAAAGATATGTTTAAAGACATCTTGCACTTGACATGACATATGTTTTAAAAAGACATTTTGCATAATGCACCCATTCATAATATGATATGTTTTTATGAATTATATGACATGATGTTATGACATACTCTTATGACTTATAGGACATGATGTTATGAGATGTTTTGTTTACGATTCATATGACCTGATGATATGTTATGCTTCTATGATTCACATCACATGATTCCTTTATTTATGATATGTCAGAGTATGATGTTTCTTAATAATATGATATGATAGGAGGCTATGTTCACATGATATAATGTAGATGATTTTGTCTCCATTGATTATATGCTTGTATGACTATGATATGAGATACGATTTTTGTGAGTAGGAAAAGGATCTTACTGAGCCTGTGTGCTCATAGCTTACTTTCCTTATACCACAGATAAAGGCAAGGAATGGATGATCTAAGGGAGCTGCAGGAGAGGCAAGGAGGTGTGTGTGGCAGTGGCTCGGCTAAGACAAATAAAGACCTGCTATGTTATTTTTTTTCTGTTATGTCCGACATGAACCAATTATATTTATGTTACATTCCAGTATAACTTCATGATATTTCCGCTGCTTTATGTTACTCGAAAGAAATTTTAAATATGCATGTATCCTGGAATAATTAAGTAAGTAAGTAGCCCCATCCCTTTAGTAGCTGGGAGGGCGGGCGTTACAGTTTGGTATCAGAGCGAAGTTAGCCTTTCCACTGCACACACATCGAGTCTCTTTCTGCCGCTCTAAGTAAGAATTTTTATGCTTAGTATATTTCTTTTTATGATGCTTATGCTTAGTTTATTTTTCTTTTATTTATAATGCTTTAGTAGTATGCATGCTTACTTTATTCTTTTAGGTCACAATTCTAGTTTAGGTTGCATGATGGTAGGTTAGGGATGATAACACAACAACCTTACAAATAATTAGAAATGATGATACCCTTTCGTTAGCCTGGATAGAAACGATAATAACTTACGCTAGCTCGATTGTCATTAATGAAGATAAGGATGGCTAGAAGACGTAATACCAGAACAGAAGAGACAGCACCTCCACCTGATCTGATGCATGTAGTTACCGAGCTCCAGCGTCAGGTTACGGAACAGCAGCAGATGATCACTGCTCTGCTGAATCAACAGGGGAATCCTGCCACCCCGCCAGGACACCAGAACGTAGTACCAGTAATACCTACAGCTGTACCAGTACCACCGGCACCTGCACCACCAGTAGGCCCTGCTCCAGTGGTTCGTCAGGAGGCATATCTGATTCAGTGGCAGAGACTGAAGCCGGAAGCTTTCTCCGATAATTGTGAACCATGGGACGCACAGGCCTGGTTCAAGACTGTGGAGAGCATAGTGGAGTTACTGGATTGGCCGGAGCACGAAAAAGTCAAATGCGCATCATTCTGCCTTACTGGAGATGCCAGGATGTGGTGGGACAGAGTGAAAGCAAAAAGACAAATAAATCAGATGAGATGGACAGACTTTGAGATGAAATTTTTCGAAGAATTTTTCCATATGCGAGTCACAAATAAACACTATGATGAGTTCACCGAGTTCCGACAAGGTGATCTATCAGTCAATGAAGCTGTTAAGAAATTTAACCGCCTAGCACGTCTGTGCCCAGAGTTGGTCAGCACGGAGAGAGAAAGGGTCAGACTTATGCTGAAGATGCTTAGACCTGAGATAGCCTTGAACGTGGCCGGCGGAGTTAATAGACCGCAGACCGCCGAAGAATTAATCAGCAGTGCTCTAATCATGGAATACTATCAAAAGGCGATGAATGAGGGCAAGAATCAAACTCAGTCAGGAGGACAGAAATCACAAAGTACCCGAACCAGCTGGAAAGGAAATCACAGTGGCAAGAGGAAGCAATGGAATGATTCCAAGAGTGGCCCAGCAAGCAAGCAGCTCACGTTTCCTCAGTGTACCACCTGCGGGAAGAAACACCCGGGAATATGCCGTATAGGTACAAATAGATGCTACAGCTGTGGAATGGAAGGACATATGGCCAGAAACTGTCCTACACAAATCCAGACACCTACCCCTCCGCAAGTTCAGAATAGAGGTGCTCCCCCACAGCTACACCTGATGCAAGCTGTGATAGAAAGCCCGCAGATAAGTCAAGGGAGACTGGAAGCTCCGCCAGTAGCGACGGATGCCAGAATTTTCTCCATCACTAAGGAGGATGTGGCCAATGCTTCTACGGTCGTCACAGGTCAGATAATTGTTTTCAATCAGTATGCTACTGTACTATTTGACACTGGGGCAACACATTCGTTTATTTCTGCACCTTTCACGGAAAAGATAGACATGCCACCCCAAACCTTGGATTGCAAATTTTTAACGACATTACCTTCAGGAGATGTAATGCCATCCACCCATATACTGCGAGCCGCACCCGTCAGAATCGCAGACAGAGAACTCTACTATAATCTGATAGTGCTTGACATGCAGGATTATGATATTATACTGGGCATGGACTTCCTGAGTAAATACGGAGCTTCAATAGAGTACCGAAAAAGAAAAGTAATTTTCCGTCCTGAAGCAGAACCGACCTTCGAATTTATTAGGGAAACCAAGAAAGAAGTTAAAAAGTTTTAATCAGCTCTAAAGGCACAGAAGATGTTAGACAGTGGATGCACTAGGTTTCTAGCTCATGTGGTTGATACAAATCAGGCAGGGGAACTGAAGCCGGAAGATGTCAAAGTCGTATGCAACTACCCAGAGGTATTTCCTGACGAACTACCAGGGTTAGCACCTGACCGAGAAATTGAGTTTGAGATCGAATTGATTCCTGGTACGAAGCCGATCTCTAAAGCACCTTACCGTATGGCGCCGGCTGATTTGGAGGAACTTCAAAAATAGCTACGGGAGTTACTCGACAAGGGACTTATCCACCCTAGTCACTCACCATAGGGAGCTCCGGTACTGTTTGTTAAAAAGAAAGATGGGTCTATGCGAATGTGTATAGATTATCGAGCGCTGAATAAAGTTACAATCAAGAACAAATATCCCTTACCACGGATTAACGATCTGTTCGACCAGTTGAAGGGGGTCACTGTTTTCTCTAAAATTGACTTGAGATCTGGCTATCATCAAGTAAAGGTGAAACAAGATGATATACCGAAGACGGCTCTCCGGACAAGATACGGACATTATGAGATCGTAGTAATGCCCTTCGGAGTGACAAATGCTCCTGCTCTATTCATGGACCTGATGAACCGGGTGTTCTCAATATATCTCAACAAATTTATGATCATTTTTATCGATGATATTCTCATTTATTCGAGAACCCAGGAAGAGCATGCCAAACACGTGGAAATAGTATTACAAATTCTTCGGGAAAAGCAATTGTATGTAAAATTCTCCAAATGCGAATTTTGGCTTGACCAAGTATCGTTTCTGGGTCATGTTATCTCTAGGGATGGAGTAATGGTAGACCCAATCAAGATCGAAGCCGTCAGTAACTGGAATAGACCAAGGAATGCCAGTGAAATCAGGAGTTTCCTCGGACTAGCAGGTTATTACCGGAAGTTTGTAGAGGGTTTCTCCAGAATCGTAGCACCGATGACAGCCCTCACTCGGAAAAATAAGAAGTACGAATGGACAGATGACTGCGAGAAGAGTTTCACAGAACTGAAAAAGAGACTGACCAGTGCTCCAATTCTTACTCTTCCGGAAGGCAACGAAGGATTTGATATGTACAGCGACGCTTCTAAATCAAGACTCGGGGCTGTACTCATGCAGAATGGCAAAGTCATTGCCTATGCCTCCAGGCAACTCAAGGAACACGAGAAAAATTATCCCACACACGATTTAGAACTAGCAGCCGTGGTCTTTGCTCTTAAGATATGGAGACATTATCTATATGGAGCACAGTGTAAGATCTATACAGATCACCAAAGTCTGAAATATTTCTTCACACAGAAGGACCTGAACATGAGATAAAAAAAGATGGCTTGAACTAGTCAAGGACTATGACTGCGAGATCTTTTATCATCCGGGAAAAGCGAACAAAGTGGCTGATGCACTCAGCCGGAAGTCGTAGGCCACCGTAGCACCCGGAATTATTTTAAGTTCGAGGACGAATTTTTATGAGGTATGGGGGACTGTAACACCCATAGGGTACTTAGCAAGATTTTAGATATTTTTTTATCATGAATAAAAATAGGCCTTATGTGTAAATTTGCAAAATAATAAAAATAGAACCAAAAAAAGAGATGACCAAGGTTTGAACCTTGGATCTCTTACTAGATACATGTATGTGTTAACCAATAGACCAAGAGAAGTTATTGTTAGAGAGAGAAGTGACAATATAGTTAAGAGTAAGAAAAGAGCTTCTTTCATTTAGAAGGAGAAGTTAGAGTAGCCTTCTTCCTCTCAAGAGAAAAGAGGATTCTTGCTTCCTCTTTTCATTAAGGATGAGTAAAAGAAAGGAGAAGGAAAAGTGCATTTTCCCTTCCTCCTCTCATGATGAATAAAAGGGTAAATTAAAGAAGAAAATTCATTTTCTCCCCTTCCTCCTCCCTCCTCCTCCTCACCGTGACCAAGAGCATCTCCCCACCCCATTGCCGAAACCCAAACAAAACAAGAAGTTCCTCTCTAGGAAGGCTCCACAAGCAAGATTTCCTCCTTAAGTAAATCAAACAAAGAAGTAAGTATCCCCTCACCTGTGGTACAAGTCGCTTACAATATTTTCGAAAGGTTAGAACCCTTACAAAATAAAAAAATAAAAAAATAAAAAGAGAAGAACCCATGCTCATGGATCTTATTATGTTATGATATGAACTTAGTTAAAAATTTATGTTGAATATTGTTTAAGCTTGATCTTCTTCTTGCTATGTTTCGGCCATGAATATGCTAGGGCTTTAAGAAGCTTAAAACTTAATTTAACATGCTCCTAGACTTCTTGATGATATGTTGTGAACTTGGCTAGGTATTCATGTTTGTATATTGCTTAGAAGTTTATCTCTTGTTTATTGAAGTTTCGGCCATGATGAAATTAGGGTTTCATGAAGCTTAAAACTTAATTTAACATGCTCATAGACTTCTTGATGATATGTTGTGAACTTGGCTAGGTATTCATGTTTGTATATTGCTTAGAAGTTTATCTCTTGTTTATTGAAGTTTCGGCCATGATGAAATTAGGGTTTCATGAAGCTTAAAACCTAATTTAACATGCTCATAGACTTCTTGATGATATGTTGTGAACTTGGCGAGGTATTCATGTTTGTATATTGCTTAGAAGTTTATCTCTTGTTTATTGAAGTTTTGGCCATGATGAAATTAGGGTTTCATGAAGCTTAAAACCTAATTTAACATGCTCATAGACTTCTTTATGATATGTTGTGAACTTGGCTAGGTATTCATGTTTGTATGTTTCTTAGAAGTTTATTTCTTGGTTTATGAAGTTTCGGCCATGAGAGATTTTAGGGTTTAATGAAGCTTAAAACCTAATTTAGCATGCTCATAGACTTCTTTATGATATGTTATGAAATTGGCTAGGTATTCATGTTTGTATGTTGCTTAGAAGTTTATCTCTTGTTTTATGAAGTTTCGGCCATGAGAGGTTTTAGGGTTCCATGAAGCTTGAAACCTAATTTAACATGCTCATAGACTTCTTTATGATATGACATGAACTTGGCTAGGTATTCATGTTTATATGTTGCTTAGAAGTTTATTTCCCTTTCATGAACTTTCGGCCATGACTATATTCTAGGGTTCAAGGAAGTTTAAATTTAAATTTAGCAAGCTCATGGATTTCCCTTATGATATGATATGAAGTTAGCTTGGATTCTTATGCTTGTATAAAACTTAGTTTCATGCTCTTAAAGGTTCGGCCACAACCAAGTTAAAAGGCCTAGGAAGCTTAGAACCTACTACCTATGCTCATGATATTCTTTATAGTGTATGACATGAAATTGATTTAAGGTTCACATGCTTATATGTTGTTGTAACCTAAAACTAAGCATGGTGACTTTCGGCCACCATATGAAATTAGGGTTAGAGGCCCAATTATGACTTTGCTAGTTGTCTCCCATACTAGGATGTGAATTAGGAGATGCTAGTAAATGTTTTTCATGTATGATTATGTTTTCCTATGATGCTTTATATGTTTATTTAAGGATGCTCATGAACTATGCATGATGATGACTCTTATGATGTGTTTTATGCTTAAGTATGCATGCTTTATGATAAGACAAGTAACATGCCTATTTATGTATGTTTATGAACTATGCATAAAATGATTCTTATGATGACTATGTACCTAAGCATGTATGATTTCAAATATGTAGCATGCTCATTTACGTAAGCTTATGAACCAGGCATGATAATGATTTTCTTTTATGATGACTATGTGCCCAAGTATGTATGCCTTATGATATGATAAGTAAATGGCTAAGAGTTGCTTCCCTTAAGTTGGGATTAAGAGCACTCTTCATGTTAAGACAAGAGCATGACATTTATGATGATATGATATGCATGACATGTATTTTACTTTGTATGGCTTGTACCAAGGGTGGGCTCCATAAGCGCCCCTAGGACGACGGACTATGAACGGGTCTAGTAAAAAGGGATGGGCTCCTTAGTACGCCCCTAGGCCGACGGACTATGAACGGGTCTAGATCCCTAGTAGGTTCGGGGCTAGCTACCCTGTTCTAGGGATTGCGTGCATTTTTGTATGTATGTGGTACGAGCCGGGCCCTCATGATGATGATATTATGTTTGAGTATTAAAAGATATGTTTAAAGACATCTTGCACTTGACATGACATATGTTTTAAAAAGACATTTTGCATAATGCACCCATTCATAATATGATATGTTTTTATGAATTATATGACATGATGTTATGACATACTCTTATGACTTATAGGACATGATGTTATGAGATGTTTTGTTTACGATTCATATGACCCGATGATATGTTATGCTTCTATGATTCACATCACATGATTCCTTTATTTATGATATGTTAGAGTATGATGTTTCTTAATAATATGATATGATAGGAGGCTATGTTCACATGATATAATGTAGATGATTTTGTCTCCATTGATTATATGCTTGTATGACTATGATATGAGATACGGTTTTTGTGAGTAGGAAAAGGATCTTACTGAGCCTGTGTGCTCATAGCTTACTTTCCTTGTATCACAGATAAAGGCAAGGAATGGATGATCTAAGGGAGCTGCAGGAGAGGCAAGGAGGTGTGTGTGGCAGTGGCTCGGCTAAGACAAATAAAGACCCGCTATGTTATTTTTTTCTGTTATGTCTGACATGAACCAATTATATTTATGTTACATTCCAGTATAACTTCATGATATTTCCGCTGCTTTATGTTACTCGAAAGAAATTTTAAATATGCATGTATCCTGGAATAGTTAAGTAAGTAAGTAGCCCCGTCCCTTTAGTAGCAGGGAGGGTGGGCGTTACACTCGATCCATCTGAGGGATGAGAATCAATGGAAGAGTACACTAGTGGAGCGAGAAGGATGCATGTTGCGATTTGAGGGACGAGAAACTGGGGATGAAGCCTACTCGAGGATAAGGCCGGAATTAGGTTCAGGTGAGCTCAACTCTGGATAGCCAAAGAATCACCCAAGTAACCGGAGAAACAGCAGCACAAGTTGACTCTATATTGACTTGTTTAGGCGCACATACTAAGTCTAGGTGCTCGAACTAGCTTGGTACCGAACAGGCGCCTCTAGGCGAAAGTAGCAGTGGGGAGAGACTTTGGGTCCACACCAGCAACAATCCAAGTACTCGAACTGATCTAGGTGCCCCGGTACCGATAAAGGCTTATCATCGTGTCGTTAAAGAGCCATTGCGAATAGATAAAGTTCACCGCTGGGGGTGCCCAAAACCACTCTAGATGCCCGGAGATGCCACGTCATGCTACGGATGAATTCGACTAGTATAATATAAATAGAGCCTTAGTTCTCTTCATTTAGGACAACACTTTCTGTACTTCATTTTCAACTTTATTTTTCGTATTTACAATTTGTGCTTTCAAACGTAGATCGTCCTAACCGTGTTCAAGTCAGAGATTTATATCGAGCTCAAATCCTATAAGTGCAGGATATGAAGCAAATCTAAGGATCTATAATATGTGAACTAGCAAATCAAGCTACCCATCCTATTAGTAATTCCATTGATTATTAATTACCAAGTAGTTAACTTGATATTTAATAACCTATAAATTTGATTACTGATTCAATGAATCCTTAATCAAATTATCTAATTATAACCAATTAATTATCTTTAGAGTTAAATAAATTAAATCAGTAAACCTTTGTATTTCACAAATGCATCAATCAAGAAGGTCATTAATTAGCTAATTAATCAATTGATTAACTGTTAATTAATCAAATTCACTGACTTGTAAATTACTCATTAGCTAAATAGATTATCAATAATTGCATCCACTCAAGTCCTGGACAATTCAACTCAATCAACTAATCTATTATTAACCATTTATTATGCATCCAATTAATCAATTAGTTATTAATCCTCTTAATTAATTAACGCATTACTGCAACCTTAATTTACATTATCATTAATCCAAACCCAAACCTAATTTACATTACCTACACAATTTAGATTTTGATTAAATAAACCTAGCTTTTATATTCAATCATCTTGTAACTTAAATGGAGTATTCTAAATAGTCTTTATCAAAGCCTAACCCATTTATTCCAATAAAATATTTTTAAAATTCCTTTTTAAATTCTAATAAATTATATATATTCATATAATTGCATTTCCTAGTTATATATATATATATATATATATATATATATACACACACAGTTGATATCCTGCGCCCGCACAGTGCACGACTGTGCGCGCGCGCAGGATTCAACTGGTTTTAGTTTTTTTTATTTGTTTTTAATTTTTTTAATTAATTTTTTTAATTTAAAATATTAAAATAATTAATTATTTGTTTTTTTAATTATTTGTTTTTAATTTTTGAATTAAAAAAATAATTAAAATATTTTTAAAAAATTTTATTTTTAGGGTTCAGGCTTTGGGTTATAGTATGAAACTATTTTTTTTTTAGATTTTACCTCTAGGGTTTAGGCTTTGGGTTATAGTATCAAAGCTATTTTTTTTTTAGAACCCAAAGCTATTTTTTTTTTAGATTTTACCTCTAGGGTTCAGGCTTTGGGTTATAGTATCAAAGCTATTTTTTTTTTAGATTTTACCTCTAGGGTTCAGGCTTTGGGTTATAGTATCAAAGCTATTTTATTTTTTAGATTTTACCTCTGGGGTTCAGGTTTCCTAATTAAATTATAGTGTTTGGTTTTTAAAATAAAATTAATTTAAGTATTTATTGAGTATTGTAATATGTTGAGGGGATATATTAATGTATTAGAAATTTATATAAAGAAATGTTAATTTTTTTAATTAATTTTTTTAATTAAAAATATTAAAAAATAAAAAAAATTTAAAAAAACAAAGCTTGATCTCCTGCGCGACGCGCACAGTCGCGCACTGTGCGCGTCGCGCAGGAGATCAAGACTCTATATATATATATATATATATATATATATATATATATATATCAAACTCGTCTGCGACCCACAGCAGCCATGTTATATTAATCTATTTTTTTAATATAATATTTTCTCTTTCATATTTTTTTTTCTTCTTCTTCGCCGCTATAACGAAGCCTCACCGCGCCTTGTCGCCGCTGGCCACCCGCCTGTCCGTCGCCGCTGACCAATGCCTCTAATCGTGGCCGGAATCGCGCGGTCGGAATCCAGACGCGATCGCGCGGCCGGAATCCAGACGTGATCGTGCAAGAATCCGGACGCGATGGCGGCGGAATTCTGACGCGATCGCGCCAGAATCCGGACGTGATGGCGCCGGAATCCTGACGCGATGGCGCCGGAATCCTGACGCGATGGCGCCGAAATCCGGACGCGATGGCGCCGGAATACGGTCGCCTGCCCAACACGGCCGCGATAGCGCTGGATCACGGTTGGAATCTAGCTGAGAGAAGGAACCCAATCTAGCGCGATCGCGGCCGGATTTCGGACGCTATCCCCGACGGGTTCACCTTCTGGTCTATAGTGTGGGTGGGTCCAAGCGGCCGGAGGCCTCCAGCGGTGGGCAGATGGCCGGCGGCAGGGGCGGGTGGCGGGCGCGCGAGGAGGCGCGGTGAGCTGCTTCGGTTCGGCGAGAATGATAGGCAGGCGGCAGCAGCCGGAATCCGGACGCGACCGCTTTCCCATAGTTCGGCAGTGGTCAGACGGCCGGCTGCGGGGCGGGTGGCCAGCGATGACGAGGTGCGGCGATAAGGCGCGGCAACGAGGCACGGCGAGGTGACGAGCGAGTCGCGGTAATGCAACGAGAACGAAGAAGCAGGAGAAATAAAAAAAAGAAAGAGAAAATGTTATATTAAAATAATATGACGTGGCAGTGGTCCGTAACAATCCGCAGGATAGAGTCCGTAGCATAACAATACTATATATATATATATATATATATATATATATATATCAATTGATTATTTATTTATAACTAACCGAAGGTGGCCGATTGGAAGGTGTGGTAGCCGTCTTTAACGCTCCTGTTCCCAGTCACCACAGTAGCATCTATCCCGTCACCGGTCATCATTAAATTCTCCATCGAGTTAGGAATCTCCATGTACTCTTCGTAGACACCGGCCTTCACGTGAATCACGAACCTCACCGTGCTTCCTCCCCTCGCCTTGGCAGCAGCGATGCTTGAACTAGATTTCTATTTGATCGATTTACTAATGATAAGTACGATCTAAATCTTTGTTTGGCCTTGTATCCAAGTCCAGTTCGATTGTATACAGTCCTTTGTTTTTCAAGAATCAGATCAAGACTCTTGGAATCCAAGGTGAACCGTTCCAACGTGTCCTTAAGTTATTTAACTTGAGTTTTCAAGTGGGAATTTTCTTCCTCAAGTTGTTGGACTTGGGTTGAACTTCCACTTTGAACTGGCTCAATCAAAGGACTTAGGTTAGTCTCCTCCTTAAGGATTGTTACCTCCTTTTAGAGTGACTTGACTCGGAGGTTGAATTTTGCCAACTTTCTTAACAAATATGAAACTAAATTTTGTAATTCATCTACTTTAGTACCAAAAATTAGGGAGCTTACAATATTATTTGGCCCTTCAGAAACGGATACGGATCTGTGGCTTCTTTCGGACTTGGTTTTTGATTCAGCTCTGATTTCTAATTCGGACTCTGTTTCGGCAGCGTATGCTTATACTGGTAGAGGAAGGAAGCTTGCTTGCTCGTGTTCTTGGTCGAAATCTTTTAAGGATTCTGACCATGTTGCTTTCAAGGTCTTCCTTCTTTGTTACTTCTGGTTTAGATAGTCAGGCTTGTAGTGTCCCTTCTTGTTGTAGTCGTAGCAGGTAACTCCAGACTTGGCCTTCGTGTTCGATTGAGTCACTTTCTTCTTCTTAAGTGCTTTCCGAACTAGTTTTACTAGTTTGGAGGTGATTTCATCATTGTCATCTGAGTATGACTCGTCTTCATATTTGGGTTCAGTTCGACGCTTGACTTTTGGTTCCTTTGTTCTGTTTGTACCTGCAACAAGAGCAATACTTTTCTCGGTCGAGGGTGTATTAGTATGTTCATGTAATTCGAATTCGGAAAATAATTTGTCTAACTTAATTAAGGAAAGATTCTTGGAAACTTTATAAGCATCTACCATGGATGCCCACAATGTGTTCTTCCGAAATGCATTGAGTGCATACCTTATAACATTGCAGTTTTCCACCTTCTGACCAATTGCATGGAGGCTGTTGAGCAGGTCTTGGATGCATGCGTGCAACTGACTCACCGATTCACCATTCTGCATTTTTATGTTATATAATTTATTTAAAATAAGATCTCTTTTACTTACCTTAATATCAGAGGTCCCTTCGTGCAGCTTGATTAGTTTCTCCCACAAGTCTTTGGCGCTTGAGAAGGAGCCTACTTGGTTCAACTCTTCTTTTATTAAGCCACATTGGAGAGTGCATGTCGCTTTGGCGTCGACCTCTATCTTCTTCATGAGATTTGTGTCCCATTTCTCGCATGATACTGGTTTTCCAATGTCGTCGAGAGGGAGCACAAGGCCAGTTTGGATGATTATCCACATCTCAACTTGTGTCTTCAAGTGGTACTTCATTCGGCTCTTCTAGTAGCTGAAGTCTTCGCCGGAGAAGAGGAGAAGACGTGCAATGATATACCCTTCTTGGTGGGTCATTTAAGAAAAGTCTCCTACAAAGAAAAAATAATAAAACTTGTTTCAAGACTCAGTCTTGGATTAGTAGTGCTATAGAAGATAAAATAAGAGTGTTTCACGAATTTCAAGAAAAAATAATAAAATAATAATAAAATAATATTATTAAAAAATATTGTGACAAATTTTGTTAAATGAGATATTTTAGCAATTCTAACTAATGGTGAAAATTTGAGAATGGATTTTTCAAAAAATTTGGAGGGAAAAAATGAAAGGTGCAAGAATTTATTTTTACCAAAAACGAACGAAAAAGCTATGAAAAAAATGCTCGAACGGTAGTTGTACCGATTCAGAACGACCCCACTCTGATACCAATTGTAGGATCGAGATACGCTAGAGGGTGGTGAATAACGCTCGTGACTTTTTCACTCGTTTTAGAAAGCACAGAGTAACACAGCGGAAATAAGAAATAAAGCGGAAGCAAAACAAACACTAACACTTTCCTTTTACTTGGTGCGGAGCCTATGGCGACTTCTACTCCAAGGCCCACACTTGTTGAGTGTTACTTTGGACAATTCACTATCAATCCAGAAATTACATGTACAATAATTAAAGTACAATAATTGAAAGTATACCGACAACTACGAATAAGGAATTTCGAGCTTCCGGTTGTTGGAGTTGTGTTACAGCTTTGTCGGATCATCTTTTGAGCAGCGCGCAATAGAAAGATTGCAAAAAACAAGTTGTGTTTTTGTATCTACTCGAACCAGCCTTATATAGGCTGTTGAAGGCGCCTTCCACCTCCATGGAAGGTGCCTCCAGCTTGGATTCTTATTCTCGAATCCGCGGAGATGATAACTCCCACTTTCTGCGAAATTTATCCCTCTGAAGGCGCCTTCCATCCAACATCTAAGGCACCTTCAAGCTCCTTGGAAGGCATTGTCGCACCTCTCCGTGCAAGCTCTTCGGCCAAGCCTTTCGAGATGCCTCCTGCTCCCCTGGAAGCATCTTGAACACTGTTTATCCGAGCCTTTTAAGTCCTTTTTGCTCCCTGCAAGATACGTTAGACCAAAATACCAAACATACCCTATAAAATAAAGTTAGCACAATAAAATATGAATGAATACAAGTATTTGACATTCACCGGACTGTCCGATTTTGACTTTCAGATTTCCTCCGAAAACCCTAGGTCGAACCGACGCCTACTATTCCCTCAACCTCAATGGGGAACGCATCCTCACCTACTCCTCTCAGGAGAGTTTACCTATTGCCAGATCGATCCTGCAGATCGACTGGACTTTTATTCAGTATCTGAGTCTTCAAAACTTTTCCGCTGGACGTCCGATCCCCGACCCGTCCAGCCTTCCACCTGGTTCACGACCACTAGGATTTTCACCTAGAGTCCCCGACTCTAGGGTTTCACCCAAAGTGCTCGACCCGCCAAGACTTTTCACCTAGGGTTACCACCTCCTAGGACCTAGGGTTACCAACCCCTAGGGCTTTCCACCTGCCTAACCGCGGCTAGGACTTTTCATCACCAAGGGTTACCACCCCTTAGGACCTAGGGTTACCACCCCCTAGGGTTTTTGACCTACCTAGAATCCACTATGACTAAGACAACTTAGGACTTTCCTACAAAATCAATCAACCTTGTTAAATCACAAGACAACTAAACTTTGGACCCTTTGTCATAATCAAAACTTAGGTTCGATTGTCTGGTGCTCCCTGTACCAACAGGTTGGACCATACATAAGACAAATATGGAAATATTTGTCAGAACAGAAGTACGGATGGGTCACATCTCTTATGAAAGAGTTGGACCCTATTTGGATTTGTCATGAACCAATTTGGTTTAGCTATGAACCAACTTGATTTAGTTGTGAATTAAACTAAGGGGTTAATGGACTAATTTTTTGTTAAGGCATAATGGGTTGGATTTGGACTTTCTAATCCAACTCATTAAAGAGGACTATATATTGATACGGTTAAGAGAGAATTAATAAACAAATTATTATTGGCTTGATTAGGTTTTGAAAACTTAAATTCTATACCTCTCTCTCCCTCTCCCTCTCTCTTGTCGTCGGCTACAACAAGAGGTTCTCCTCTTGTTGTCGTGAACCACCCAAAGGAAGAAGATCTTCCTTTTGCTTCTTCTTTCTTTTCTTGATTCTTCTCCATCGCTCATGGCTAGTACCTTTTGAAGGCAAAGCTTATTCTCTTAAAATTATCTAAAAGAGCTCGGCATGGATACTAATACAGGCGAGGTTCAATAATGCCGCAAAAGGTTGATGTCCTTTTCATTACAGGTCATCCGTAAGGTATACCTAGAATAATTATTATTCGATTTTATTGTATTCTATGATCTTATCTACACAATTATATATTGCATGCATATGGTATGTGTGTGATGTTATATATTAGTTTATTTATTATTAAGAATTTCGTTGTACATGCTTACGAAACGTGTTTTTTAGCGCATACACTGCATCGGACATATCCCAACAATATGATCATACACAGGCATACGGATGTAGTTTCCAGACGGACAAGGATGACTCCAAGTCTCAGTCTGGATTCATATTCATATTAAATGAAGTTAGTTGGTAGAGTTCCAAGCAAGACATTGTTCCAGATTCTACTACCTATGAAGCGAAATACATTGCAGTTTCAAAAGTAGCAAAGGAAGCAGTTTGGATTAAGAAGTTCATTACCGAACTTGGTGTGGTTCCATCCACTATTGAAGTATTACCTGTTTATTGTGACAATACTAGAGCCATTACACAAGCAAAGGAACCTGTCTTATCAACGATCCAAACACATGATTCGCTACTATCATCTTATTAGGGAGATTATTAGTAGGAAATAAATACAACTCAAAAAAATTTTCACTAAAAGAAACCTAGCGGATCCTTTGACAAAGGCTCTACCACAAAGCAAGTTTGAGAGTCACCTCCATGCTTATGATTTAGGATACTGTGATGATTGGCATTAAGCCAAGTGGGAGTGTTCAATTTTGAGGAATGTCCTAAGGCAATCACCTTATGATTTTACTATTTATTTGATAAATATAGACCCACTATTTGAGTGCATATTATATGTTTAAATAGTCTTAAACTCATTTACTGAATATCTGTAATAAAATTCATAGCATGAGAGAATTTGTGATTAGATCACAACTTGTGATTATCTCTACATGTACAATTATGAACATATTAGAATTTCCCTAGTCGTCAAATTGGTGCATTCGGATATCATCAATTCTATAAGACTAGCACGGATTATACTCCTCAGTTCATCCAAGCAGCTGTGTCTCACTAGATGAAGACATTGGGATGTTGAGAGTTAAATGTGACTTGCTATAAGACTTCATATGGTTCTCTTCATATATAGATATGTTTGTGAAGTTCTTACTGCAGCTCGAGTGCAAGTTTCCTTCGACTTGAGGTATACAAGTCATCTTGGTCATGGAAACTTATACTTTGATGTCTTAAGCAAACATCACTTGGAGGCATGGCCCCGAGATGATTGGGCATAAGTCGAAGTGCCCGAAGGTGTTTGGATAGCCCACAAAGGATTCACTGGTCCTTGCGAGAAAACGTATACCCTATGGCTACTCATTAGGATTATTACTCAAAATTTTTGGCCAAAGCATTACATGTTAAGAGTATGAGACTCTTGTGCACATGTACGAGTAATTTGAATTCGTAGAACTAGAAAATATTACTTGGACTAGGTGTGATGTAGTCAGCCTAGTGGGGGCAAACACATAGACTATGTCCGAAACTAAGTGGATATAAGATGAGTGAAAGGAACGAGGCACGACTCACTATAGCTACTGAAAGGTTTAGAATTAGTTTTGAGATCAACTGTGATCTTTTTAATTAATTGGGGATCATGGTGTACTACTAGGTATCACTCATGATGGTTCCATAATTAAGTAGTTAATTATCGATGATTAAGATAAATCATAAATATATTGGGTCACACACACTACGAGTCTCTAAAAGACATAAAATAAGTTAAAGAATAGGATTCTTATATCAAGAGATAAATATTTGGTTGAAGCATACATAAGATAAATATGAAAATATTTGTCGAAACGGAAGCATGGATGGGGCACACTCTTATGAAAGAATTGGATCCTATTTGGATTAATCATGAACCAATTTAGTTTAGCCATGAACCAACTTAATTTAGTTGTGAACCAGGGGTTAATGGGCTAATTTTTTGTTAAGGCATAATGGGTTGGATTTGGACTTTCTTATCAATCTCATTAAAGAGGACTATATATTGATATGATTAAGAGAGAATTCATTATTGGGTTGATTAGATTTTGGAAACATAAACCCAATACCTCTCCCTCTCCCTCTCCCTCTCTCTCTCTTGCCGTCGACCACAACAAGAGGGTCTCCTCTTGTTGTCGTGTGCCACCCAAGGAAGAAGATCTTCCTTTTGCTTCTTCTTCCTCTCTTGATCCTTCTCCTTCACTCATGGCTAGTACCTTCCAAAGGCAAAGCTTGTTCTCTTGGACTTGTCTTGAAGAGCTCGACGTGGATACAAATAGAGGCAAGGTTTAATAATGTTGCAAAATTTTGATGCTCTTCTAGTTACAAGTCATCCGTAAAATATACCTAGAATAATTGTTATTCGATTTCGTTTTGTTTTATGATCTTGTCTGTGCGGTTGTATCTTGAATGCGTATAGTGTGTGTGTGTGTGATGTAATAAATTAGTTTATTTATCGTTAAATCTTCCGCTGTACATGTTTACGAAACATGTTTTTAGCACACACCTCATCAAGCATATCCTAGCAGGTGGCTGTGAAGTTAACTGAATAAAGACTTTAGATTGGAGCAGGGATTGCGAATGGAAGCAAAAATCCTTCCTGCGCACACTTGAGAGAGCAGACAAATGTCCTTGCCAAAAACCAAGGAAGCGGTCCCTGGCGAAAGCCCTCCGACGCTTAAGTCAATGTAACGCTCGAGCAGGAAATCGAACAGTAGATGTGTAGTAGAGTGTGTACGTATTCAAAATATGTTCCAAACCGTACCCTGCCATCGGAGAGGACTCCCACTTTATATACCACCTCTAATAACCTCCACAATCATGAAGTGACAGAGAATGTCGGGTGTCAGAAGTTGTCCAGTAAAGGAACATGTATTCTGGGAGGCATATAGTCACCGTTCGAGGAATCTTCCGTTACTCGTGTGTACCCTTTTTGTAATTGACACCATCAATGAGGCAGTTGAAAGAATATGCTCTCATAATGTGTCGGCTAATGGAAAATGTAGAGTCACCTTTGAGGAAGGTTATATTGAATCCCCATGTAATAACAAAAGAATATTTTCTGACAAGCGGTTGTTATTCTCTGACAGGTTGTTGCGATTCTCTAATAATGTGATCCCCGGGAGATATCCCGGTAGGATATTCAGCCAACCAGGTGTACATATAAAAGCAGAGTACTGAGTATGGTAAGACATTCAATTTTTAGGGCTGTCATGATATATGTCATGTGATGTTGGAGGCCTGATTATAAAGTAATGGGAAACCAAGTCTCCTAAGTCCAGACGGTTCTTGTGACCGGTTGGCCATGTGCAAGGATACTTATTTTTGAAAAATGGGGAACTAGGCCCTGAGAGCCCCGACCAATACTTTCAGCCGATCATCCTTGTATTGGGAGGCTTGTCCCTGAAGTGATATCTGACCTCTAGAAATTTGGTTGAGTTTCTTCTGAGATTTGTCTCATATGTTTGCTTAGTGAAGATAAGGATATTGAGCCTTTTAACTCTAGTCAGCTGTATATCCGACTATCCATGTACAAAAGGAGGGAATGAATAGTGAAAGTCCATATGCTTGGCCAGCTGTATATTAGGTTGTACTCTAAGAATGAAAGGCTGGATCACTAAAACTCAGACGAATGTATTCCAAGACGTCCTTGTGGCAAGTTGGTCCTTTATTAAACCCGAGCGGCACGGGCGGGAACAATCAGTTATATGCTAAGTATCCTAGTATAAGAGTGACACACTAAGTCCCTCAAGCTCGGTCAGCACTAGGGTCGGTCATCCTTATAATAGGACCCTTAGCGCTGGACGAGGAATCAGACTATGTTGAAAGTGATTCTTTGACTACCATCTCCCCCGCCAACTCATTTTGATTTTAAGTGTTCCATCATCCCAATTTTAACTATCACGTCATAGTTAGATTCGTTTATAACCGCCTGTATCAGATATTTAAATTATTGCTTTTATCACAATGCGTCCTTAAATAAAAGAACTTTAAAAAATAGTGTACAGGTAGCAGTTTGCAGGCAAAGCTGGGTGTAAGGAAAGGAGATCATAATTTCTCAATATTATTTTTCTTAATTAATGAATCTGGTCGTGTTATTTAATACCACATTGTCACACCAACAAACGAAACACTTAATACAACGGTAGTGAAATAAAAGTAAAAAAAAAAAACACTGCTTCCGCTTCTGTAATCACATATTCATTTTCAAAGAAGACCATTATTTCACACGCTACAATTTGTGTAGTCCATATCGATTAAGGAAAAAAAAAACAGAATTTTGGCTAAAGCTTAGCTCTGTGTTTGTATTGCTGTTCGATGATTCTGCATCCCTTGGACGGCTACCAGGCACCAGTTCTCCAAAGATCGGCATTTGGTGTGTGTTATTGACCCCATGAAAGACTTATCAAGGTTATACTAAAGTAGCACGGCTGCCAGATCTGGTACACTTGCAGATTTCGATCTCAACCATTCTACCAAATCGCCCAGAGAGATGTAAACCAGTAATATTATTGGAAGCTGACTAGTTCTTCGGCAACACTTTCAAATGAAGTAATGATTAGAAAACTGCTTCAGAAGGAGGAAGGAACCTCATCAGGAAACTTGAAAGTGACCAAATTGAAATTATGCCGAGGATTTGGAGAACGGTAAACAGCACTCCTAACGAGTTGCTTATGGTTGTTGTTTGCGATGTTATCTCAGTGCCTCTAACTGACAAAGATAGTGCCGACACTAGCTGAGCTGCTCTATTCAACTGGTGCAGCCTGTATATCTGAAATCATGAAAATCGTTATTTACTATCATAAAATACCATTAGCGGATAAGAAAATTCTAAGAGCAAAACAATCTGCCATTATATACTCACATGAAAAATAATGGGAATAACAGGCAATGCAGGTGATTTTTTACGAGAAGCATACTGCTCGAAAGAAAATTGTACCACCACGCAGACCAAGTATGGTGCAAGAATAGCAGAGGCTGCTGGTCCAGTCCAAGGCCAAACCAAGCCCATTGTCAGGAGAGGTATTATTAGTGGCATAGCAGATGTAACTACAGAAGTTAAAGGAAGACGTTGAATTTTCAACACGTATAATTTCTTAGGTAATTTTGCTTGAATAGGTCTCCACAGAACATCAATTAACATAACAAAGATTGCAACTCCACTGTAGAAAAGAGCTTCTGTGAAGAATAATATGAGGAAATCTGTACATAGAAAACAAAATTAATACGACGACGAAAATTCATAATATGAGTAAGAATGAAGGGAAACTACAATGTGGAAATTTATCCTCCTGTGAAGTAAGTTTGTTGAATCAATTGTACTTCAATATGAAAGCAAAACAAGGCAACAATTATATAAAATTTACCTTGCAACAGCCCAGGATCCAGAGAACTACACTGAACAAATGGATGTTACATAATATAAAACAAGCAATAATGCCCAGACTATTATTGCTTATGTGATTCTTAGTGTTATCGAATATTCACTAATAAGTTGTATAACATAAAATAGTTGATCTTTTTCTTGATACAAGTTTTCTTTAGTCAAAATGCAGAGCGAGCAATCTTGTTTCTTTACAAAAAAAAAAAAAAAAGCCAATGCATAAATACATTTGAGTAAGAAAGAATATGTGCGGTATATACCACAGATCCAAGCTCTAGGATTCACTACAAACTGTTTGGTGTTGCAAGTATGAAAGAAACGATATATGGTTTAGTGCACAGTACAACAATATTCAAGTTTTATCCCACTAGATGAAAATGAAATCGGCTATATGAATTCTTCTATCTCATTCGACTCTATACCTTATTATATCATTATTTATATTTAAATAAATTTTATTTTATTCTTTTGTTGCTAACTTTTTTTTATTTTCCTCTTTCTCGTTTGATATGCACATTTATCATAGTTTCATATCGTCTAACTCTGTTTCATCTTAAACGTGTCTTCCGAAGTTTTCCTCAATAAGTGTAACCCCGATTTTCCCTCTAATATTTTCATTTTTATGATGTGCATCCATACGTCCACCTTAACATCCTTATCTTTGTAAAACTTTCTTTTTTCCTAAAAGTCTTAAAAGTACTTTACAATTACAAAGAACACTAGACGCTCTCCTCCATTTAAATTATCCTGCTTGTATTTTATGTAAGACATCTCTCAATCCCTCCATTCTTTTGCAAAAATGATTCTAAATACTTAAAATTTTAAGTTAACAACTCGACATCTCCTATATTAATAATTGTCTCATTACATCTAATATTGCTAAACTTAAATTCGATATATTATGTCTTTACTCTATTAAGCCTAAAACATTTCGCTTCTAACATTTCTCGCCCAAATTCGAGTTTAGCATTTACTCCTTCATGTGTCTCATCTACCAAAAAATATCATTTGCAAACAATATGCACTACAATACCATATCTGGTTCATATTATCAAGAGGCCAAATAACTTGACTACGTGCCAGCAAAAAAATGTTCATTTTCTGGGCTTGGCAAGCAAAGGTAACAGATTCACCGCTCATCAAGCGCTTGGCCCAGATTTGGCAGGATATCCAAGCAGGCAGCACCGCACAGCAGGGTGCCACGCTGTTGGGCTCCTAGTTCAAGCAGGAGCTGCGGCAGCATACAATTTCTTCAAGCCCCGGAGCAGCAACAAGAGTGGTCATCGGTGGTATGGAAGGCATTCATCATGCCAAAGCATTGTTTTGTGCTTTGGTGGCTTGCGCACAGCAGGGTTCACACGAAGGACAGATTGCCCTATGTAGCTTGCTGCCCACTTTGCCAATGAGCAAATGAGACCTCCGAGCATCTTTTCTTCGGCTGCAACATCATTATACCTCTATAAACTACGGTCAAGTGCTAGCTGCGCATAGATCACCAGTTCGGCTCAGGGTCGCATTGTTGGACATTTGCCGCACCAAGTTCCAAAGGGATAGCATACTCAACAAAGCCCGCACACTAGGCATGTCTTGCACGGTGTACTTGATATGGCAAACCCGCAATAGATGTCAATTTGATGGTGATGTGCCAAATATTGACAAGGTGTTTAGAAAGGTTCAAATGCATGTCTTTTGATTTCTGAGTAGTTTCCACATAAGCTCATGAGCTTCTATTAATACAATTTACCTTCATCAAAAAAAGGAAAATGTGCATTATGCTATAGGCTAGGTAGTATCCTTGATACAATAACAGCCAAATCTTATCCCACTAGGTGGAGTCGGCTATATAGATCCTTCTACACCTATCCCCTACTATGTCATCATTTATATTTAAATAAATTTTATCTTATTTTATTGTTGCTAACTAAATCTTTTTTAGTCTACTTCTTCCTCGTTTGATATGGATATTTGTCATAGTTTTATATTGCCTAACTGGAACATCTTTGATATGTCCACATATGTCCACAAAATTTACATGCATATGCAGTCACAAAAGAGAAATGTATCTGATACCTCCAATGCCAGATTGCAAATAAGAGGGCTGCACTAGGCCCTAAACCCTGGTTTTTATCCAAGTATACCAAAAATGATTGCAAATAAAGTCTAGATTTAACATCACAATTATACAAGAAAGTCTACCTGTAAATAAAGAGTCTTCAAAAAAGGTAGAAAGTATCTTTCGCAAGTAAAACAAGGGGAAAACCAAGAAGGCTACCAATACAGTTGGTGCAGCAAACCAAAGAATTTTATATCTTCCCTCCCTTGAAATAGTTTCAACCTCATTTCTAAGGTAATGGTAGCCATGGAATGATATAAACCCAGGTTTTCCATCAGATCTCCCAGAAAAATCAGACAAACTGCTTTTTGAGGAGTTTTCTTCATAAAACAAGTCAAACTTCTCTAGCCTATATTAGCTTCAACCTCAGTAGAGGATGATGGGGCTTCAAAAGTAGCAAGACAAGTTAGCCACCTGCTCAGAAGCTGATTCTTCAGTTTGAAATACCTATAGGAAGTCTGTGCTGATAGTCCTGATAATTACATACACATGTACACATCAAGAATCAAAAAAGACAGAGCAAAAATATATACTAATATTAGAAGAAAAGACACCTTTCACTCCATGCACGCTATTCTTATAGGTCTTTTGATCAGAACATCTAAATGGAGCTGACTGAAAAAGGATAATAATTATGAAAATATAACTATAGTTAAAGAATATAGAATGTACTCGAAAAGGATCGAGTTGATGAAAAGCTACTATATTACTGTGCAGAAGCAACAATATTCAAACCCAATAATAGTACAAAGATAGTTATGTAGCAGTTAGGAAAAGATTGACTTATACCATCCAGTACCAGTGATTCATTAGGATTGGGTGACCACACTTACTGATCAATCCCAGGCTTGGTTAAACTTAGTTGACATCATTAGCATTTGACTTCAATAGTATTCGAAAGAAAATAAGTTGCAGCAGATAAATGATGACAGTGTGAAATTGTATTTTAAAGGCAAACAATGTAATAGAGAGATATCATGGAAATGTTTAATAATCAGAAAAAATAATATCTTGTGAATTACATAAATAAGCTTCAGATCTATAGTTCTAAATTTTGTTCGTGTCACCCAATATGAGGCAAGATAAATTGTTCAAAACACTGTCAACACCTTGACACAAGCAGATGACAAGTTCCAAGGCTCTGACAATTGAAAATATTAGAGGGGGAGGAGGGCAATGAGAATGAGGTTTCAAATTGTAGCATGTCATAGCTACAAAACTGAGTTTCATATCAATATTTGCCCAAGGGCCCACAGAGGTAGGATCCTCCTAGCAAAAAGTAGAGAGGGTGACTCATTTGGAAGGGAAATGTGCCAACACCTTAGTTGATGTAGATTTCTTTACAGCTTAGCATGTGTGCATGCGGACCTATGGTCAAGTGCTTGTTAAGTAATGGAACAACTATGTGTTGGGATCTTATCAGATGGGTAGGAAGGAAACTTCCTATTCATTATTGCTAAGTATGTATGAGGCACCTCCCTTGATGAAAGGATGGCTCCGCCCTTCAAAGTCAAGGTCCATTTGAAAAAATTAATAACAAATGACATGCTGCCAATATCAGTGCCATGTGTTTAGATTATTTCGATAGCATCATAGTTAAATGAGCAATTTTACATGATTATTTCAAGCACACATTGATTCATAATTTTTTTATATTTCTGGTCTCCAAAAGAATAGCATTTTCTGGTGCTTGCTGCCTAAGAACTAGTTGGTATAATACTTTCATCGAGTCGAATAGTGCCTTTATTGTCTTTCTGAGAATTCTTGCCCTTATTGTTTCTTCTGATTATGGTACTATTAATTTCAAATTAGTTTATCATAACAGGCCTATGTTTACATTGAACTTTTTGTGCACCAATGAAAAGTGACAGAATAGATAAATATATTGGAATAACCAATACAATCTCTTGTTCAAGTGCTTGGTATATTTAATATCATTATTGAGAAGCTCTTGAATGATATGATTCACTTGATACTGCCTTTACATAACATAAACCATAGTCCTTGCTTCACATCATTGATAATAAAATTACCCATCTAAACTTTTTTCAAGAATGTTAGATGACCCCAAATAGTTGGGACTCATGCTCGTTGTCATAATGTTTGACTATCTGATATTGATAATGGACATAACATAGACATGGGATTGTTCATAGTGTTTAATTTTATGGCAACAAGATTCTGGACAATGCAACATCACAACGTAAACTACTGTTTTTCAGTCTTGTGATATCTAGAGCTAGAAAATCATTACTAGAGCAAAACCGCAACTTCCTGCATACGAGGATGCCAACACGGACGATATTAGAAAGAACTAACTTCCTTTTGCTGACAAAACCGACGATATTAGAAAGAACTAACTTCCTTTTGCTGACAAAACCAACCTGCCGATAGAGCCCAACTGAATGTGCAGCATAGCTCATAAACAATTAGGAAAATTTCTAACCTCGGACTCAACTTTCCTTCGACGATAGTTCTTCCGGAGATCAATTATCAATTACAGCGGTACATAATTGTACCCTCATATCCTTCCGTTTATTTTGGGTTTTAGCGAACGGTTAAATAGGCAATTCGATCGTTCATTGTGAATCAAAATCGATTCGGCAAGATATATCCGAATTAATTTGCAGATGAAAGGGACAAGGGCAAGAAACAGAACGAAGGAAGAGCCGAAAAATACAATCACTACTTGCCTTGAGCTTCCACGGGAGGAAGGTGGAAGCAGCAGGTGGGAAAGCGGAGGGCGTAGAGAGAGAAGACCAGCGGAAGGATGAGGACGACGACGGAGCCGACCCAAACGAAAGCGTCATCGTCATCAAACACATTCGTCGAAAACGAAGACTGGTGTTAGAACCCGCACGCCTCTGTGGGTGGTAACATGAATTTTGGCGTCGTCGATACACTATGGTGTTAATGTTTTTCAAATAAGGTGCATTTTTGAAAAGTCATTTTCAGAATCCAATTCATATATCTGTGTGACATAATCATATTATTATGCGAGTATCAAATGATAAGTATCAAATGAACGATCTTATTCGTCCTTATGGCTTTCTAAAAGATAAATACTTGCTCCCGCGGAAAACAGTGTAAGGGTCGAACTCTAGCCCTAATCATAAACCTAAAAATTCCAAGTCAGGTCAGTCACCTCTCATTAAATACTCATATATTACACATAATTATTATTTAATTAAAATGAACAAGCCAAACTAAGTCCAAAAATGAACCAAATATTGAAATGATTATTCAAATATGGTTTGATTTTTTTATGAGTTTGAGTTTGGTTCAATCTTTATTCGAGTTTAGTTCATTTAGATGTTATTTAACTCTCAGTTTAAATTTATTTGATTGTTTGAAAATTTTACTATTTTAAATTTATTTGATTGATTATTAAATTGATAATATAAATTTATTTATTTATTTAAAAGTGTATTTTTTTTATTATCTATATTAATAAAAATTTTATTGATGAATATGATTATTTATAAATAGTGGATAATTCCTATTTATAAATATTAACAAGTTGAATGCATGTATTATATGGTCTGTTCATTTAGTTTAATTCATTATTTAAATTTATTTATTTAATTAATTTTATATGTATTATACTAATATAAATATGTTTTTAGAAGTGGAATACCAACTTGTTCATAGTTCTTTAATACATTAGTCCCCGGGGCCATGGTGCCGCGGTAGGATATCCAGATTGTTTCCCAAGCACTCGTAGTTCGAACCCTAGCTACGACATATTTGCAGAAATTTTTCCTCCAAATGGGGAGCATAATCAAAGGATGCTGGGCTTCTGGATTGGCTGTCGCATGCGCTTCCCGATTTACCCTGGTGGCCGGTGAGAAACTTCCGTGGGACCGGACTGGTCACCCCCAGAAATAGTCAATGAGGCTAACTGGGATTATCATTTTTTTTTAATGCATTAGTCAATATAAAAAGTTGAGTATAGTAAATTTAAACTATTGAGCTAATAAAAATCTTCAGATAAAAAATCTAGTCCACACAATAACAAGATAAACTTGAGTCTGACTCAATAAGATTTAAGTGGAGGTCAAAATAAATTAATTAGAAAGATTGCATCATATGTATTGCAAGTGACTAAGAATTACGCCAAGTGTTTCACAAAGAATAAATACAATCATAGTCATTGGTCAGTACTCCAATCAAATGACTATAGCTATGGCTCAACAATATTGGAAGAGTCGAGTATCTCTTAAAAATTAATACAATCTTGTTCAGCACTCTAATCAGACAATCATAGCTTTGACTTATTGAGATTTAAAGATTAAGGGATACTTTTTTAGTCGAATATCTCTCTAATAGTAATACAATTCTAATATGTACTCCAATCAAACGACTACAGCTATAGCTCGACAAAATTAGAAGATCAAGGGATATATACTTCTTGAATCGAATATCTCTCGAAGAGTAATACAATCATAGTCAACACTCCAATCAGATGACAAGATTCGTGAGCATTTCTCGATTTACCATGATAACCGATAAAAAAATTTTATAAGACCAGATCGATCACCTTAAGATCAGTCAATGAGACTAATTAGATTTATCATTTTTTAAAATAAATTAGTCAATTATCTTTTATGAAAATTTCATGTGTAGGCTTGTAGATTTTTCTCATATAATTATAACAACTAATTTATAATCAAATAAAGAATTAATTGTTTAATAATTAATAGTTGTTAACATGGAAAATAATGATATCTTTGTAATCATGGGGTAAGTTCAGTGGTGTAGTTGAGATTTTCAACTAGCGAAGGTGAATTTAATAAATTAAAAAATATATATATAACACAAAATTAATTGGCACCTCCGCTAGTTGAAAATCTCAACTACACCACTGAAGGGATGAAGGTGGAACGAAGCAAAAGAGATATAACATTGAATATGCAATAAATTTTACAGATGTGATAGCAAAGGACTTATTGTTTGAAATGCATGACCATATTGCTTCACTTACTGAGCTCATTAGTTTTGGTTGCTTGAAGGACTCAAGAAACTCTTCGTCTTCAGGAACCAACTAGAGATTTTTGTTCTTCAATAAGTAGCTTACTGCATCTTCCTCAAAGTCCAACAAGTAACCAAAACTAATGAGATCAGCAAGTGAAGCAATATGATCATGCATTTCAAACAATAAGCCCTTTGCTATCACATCTGCAAAATTTGTTGCATATTCAATATTGTACCTCTTTCATTTTGTTCCACCTTCATCTCTTTGTAAGAATATCTTTAGCTTATGAATAATATGGTAGCTTTTGAATCTAAAATTGTTTCAGAGGATAGTGTTAGCTTATAACTAACTATAATAGACTCATCAATTTCCAAGACTTCTAAATCATCTGAAGCTCCTAGAGCCAGGACCCGTCCTAGTTCTTCTTCTACTGTGGTGCAATAGTTAAGAATTGAAAATCAAGAACTAAGGATCAACTATCTACAATGGATCAGAGGATGACTGATTAGGATGCAAGAAATGATGTTGTCTTGACCAAAATACAAATAGTCATTGCTCAATGGAGCCAAACACTGCATCGTCTTGAATCATAGGAGACTCAAGATTCACATGACTCTGATTAGGTTTGTGCAACTATAACTTACCTTTTTTTATTTATTACTTATAAAACATGTAAAATATATTTATTATATTTTGATATTAATTATAATATACTCACCTCTAATTGTATTACTTTTTCTCAAGAACAATTCGTCAACGCTAGTGGATATCTAAAATATTATCTAGGTATCTTTTTTTTGTTGATATGTAAAATTAGTTAAACATTATACTTTTTTATGCATTGCTCTCAGTTACTTTCTTGCATATTTGATGAGTGTCTTTATAATAGTTTCTAGAGGGAGCTTTTACCAGAGTTTTAGAGGGATCATCCTTTTGTAAGTAGTTCTTCCCACTCAGTTTTAATTATTAATATTCTTCTTTGTTTGTTTGAGTATTTTTGAGAGATCTAATCATGAATAGTCGAGGCATGCAGTATATTGTTTTGAGGTTTCAACATTTCATTGTATCATTACAAAAATATATTTATTCTATTTTGATATTTTAATCTGCACATCTGCACATTTCTAAATATTATATTATTGTATGTTTCAGGAGTTCCTATTGACATATTGATCATCATAGTCATTATCATCTGCTCATTCCTATCCAGATATCAAAATTAGTTATACATGAATCACTACAAAAATTTTATCTTATTCATAAATCTGATCATATTCTATCGCATTTTACATTCTGCAGGATTTTCTATTGTATGTAGATGTATTATTTAGAGTATTTTAAATATCTGATTTTAAATTTGGATTTATATATGGATATTTAGATAGTTAAGTTTGTTTATATTATTGTGACTTGTTTAGATTTTGTTTGTTTTAGATGATTATGATTGTTTCTATTTATATTAGTTTATTTGTATGAATGTTATAGTTTATTTATGTTTGTATGAATTATATGAAATATATGTATAAATTATTAGAATATATGAAATGTGTTTGTAGGTGAGGATGTGATTATTTGTATGTGATGGTATGAATATGATTATTTGTATGTGTTTGTATGTATAAAATGTCATTGTGATTTAATGTATATATGGATTGTAAGCAAGGTACAAAAAGGAATATAAATTATTTCTGGTAATTTTTTTATTTTATCGATGGAATATCGACGGAATCGATATTCCATCGGTAATTATTATAATGGTTTTTCGATTGAAATGTTGTTTCGTCGATGTTTACCAAAGAAAATAACGTTTCTGTCAATATTTATAAAATTATTTACCGACGGAAAATAGAGTTTCCGTCAGTAAACACTGACGGAAACAACATTTTTGTCGGTAATTACTACCATCGAAAATACTATTTTCGGCATGATTTAGCGGCAGAAAAATATTTATGTTGGTAAATTTTACTACAAAATTTTAAATTCTGTCAGTATATACCGATGGAATTGAAATTCTGTTGGAAAATTCGTTTCCAACAAATTACCTCCCAACAACTAATTTTTTGTCGTATTCCCGTCACAAAACGACTATACCGACTTAATTATGATGAAAACTTCTGACGGTAATCTTATTTTTTGTTTGTCGGTAAATTCTGATGGAAAATCCTGTCACTAAACAACTAATTAATTAATCAATTGAATGACTAAAGTGTAAAATAAATTTAAGCCTTCTTAAATAATCAAAATACGAGCAATTTATTTTGTATAAGTAAAAATTATATAAATCATAAATCCAAGAGTACACAATAATCAAGAATTAGAAGTGATTCATATCTAATAAACTTTCAAATCTAAATATACTTCTAGTGTCCTGTATACATAAATCTGCACATTCTTATAAATCCACTCATAGTCTAATTTCACCAAAGAAACTGCTATTACATGCCCTCCATACAAGATGAATAAATAAAAAAGACGAAGCAAGATGTATGGCCTTCGTCAGCAACCGCCCACCGGTCGCCCATAGACCTTGAGGCATCCATCGGTATGTAGACATCTCTTGTCCTATGTGAAGTCAATCTTTGATTCTCCTCTATAAATCTGCAATAGGTGCATGGGCATCTAAAGAATAGATGTTTCTACATCTTCCGCGCCTTCTTATAAAAAATTCACTATCGATCCTCTAGATAGTCTTGCATGTCTCTAGTCGAAAGATGTCTTTGTACCAATAATCAAAACGTAATTGCATGATTGGCCTGAATGTACAACATACAGACCATCCGCACCTAGGGTTTCTAAGGACCAGCCCGCCAAAAAAAAAAAAATAGGCCTTAAAAGTAAGTACCTTGGGTTAGTTTTGAAATAGTCAACTGAGTTAAGTTAGGTCCTGTGTTATTTTGATACCTTGTGTCTAAGTGTACGGGGGTTTAGGAACACAAGCAATCGAGTGGAAGATGCAACGAGTGAGAAGGATGGCACAGGAAGTAAGTCGACGGGCTCGGTGCATCTGAGAGACAAGAAGCTGCGAAAAAGTACACAGGTGGACGAGAAGGAATGCGCACAATGAAACAACCCTATATCATACACTTAACAAAATATTCAATACGTGTTGAACTCATGTGGATGACTCATCGAGTAGCAAACCCAAAGATTTTTTTAAAAAAAACAACAGCAAAGTTGCATGACATATGAGCCTCAACATTTAGCAAAACACAAAAAAAATTGAAGTTGATGAACTTCTACCAAAAGGAAAAGAAACCAACAAATAGACTCCATTCTCAACTAATAACAAATCAGGGGGCAATTTCATATCATGCTCTTAGGATCCTCGAACAATGTGCTATGCCTCCATCTCATCTCCTCAGTTATTCTATTACCACGTCCTTTAGCATATCTTGGTGGCATCACCCTCACTTGCACCATTTGCATCGTGAGTCTATAGACTCAGCAAGTATACTCCACTAGTAGCTATAAGAAATAAAAGGTAAGGCATGGACAGGAATTAAGAATAAGCATGATATGGAGCATGAAAATTTCTTACACATACAAGAAATCTAGTGCATATCCTACCAGGGAATGAACCTACAGCACATGTGGTAACTATCATGAGGGCATGTTCATTTGGTCCACGATCATGAACTTTAAGGGCACAATCTAGGATATCTTTAATCCCATAGTTGAAGCCAAGATACTTTGCAACATTATTCATATTTGGAATAGTCCTCCCCGGAGTTCATTCTAGTGAACCCATTCCGTACTATCATCATACATGCATATAATCATCCAAATATCCATAAATGATGAACATGACCTATTCCCACTAGACTTTGCAAGCATTCATGCATATAACTTGATCAGACCTTATAGAGAAAAGGAAACATGATATTTTCACATGAGAAACATTTACTCTATTCATACCATACTTTACGAAATAAACATGCATAATGCTTAAGCTAACTTTCACAAGAGGAACTACTAAAACTTCAAATGGTACATAAACAATCTAAGTATATTGAGGTACAAATGGAAGAGATCTACTATGAAGTGTCGAATCCCAACCCAACAGATCTGCCCCAGAAAATCTATCCATTAGGAGATAGCAACCATGTTATCAAAGCCAATTCACAAACCACTATATCAGTTCCATAAATTCATTTAACAAGAAGTAATGAAACCAACACTGAAATCATCTTATAGCCCACTGGATCTGTTTAGAGAATTTAGCCAACATGAAGAAACAAACACAACATTGGAATCGAATTGAAAGCACATGAATCTATCCAAAGTATTTAGCCAACACCGAGAAATGACTACACATTGAATTCAAATCAGAAACACACTAATCTGTCCAGAACATTCAGCTAATAGTGGAGAAACGAGTACACATTGAAATCGAATCGGTAACATGCAAATTTGTCTAGAACATTTATCCAATAGTGCAGAAATGAGCACATATTGAAATTGATTCAGAAACACACAAATCTGTCCATAATATTCAGTCAATAGTGGAGAAACAAGCACACATTGAAATCAAGTCACCACTACCAAATTCAGCCCTAGAAATCTAAAACCTCCATGAAAACAAGAACAAACTTGTTTCGAACTACAGCCCACCAAAGTTGTACCGAAAAATTTGACTACAAGCAAAGAAGCAAAGCATCGTTGAAATCCATTCGCTACCTCCTAAATCTGCTCCAAAAATTCAAAACCATCAAGAAGAAGCATGAATAACGTTAAATTCAATTACAACCCATTGAATCTATTCCAAAATTCTGAAATCACCATAAAACAAAGGAATATTGTAATCCATTCATTACCACCTAAATCTGTTCTAGACAACCAAAATCCATCAAGAAGAAGAATATGAAGGATCGAAAGATACGATAGAGGGAGGGGTGAATATCGCTAGTTAAAAACCTTTTTCCATGTAAAACAAATCAGAATAAGCAGCGAAAATCAAAATAAAAACAATACAGATGACACAAGTTGGTTACTTAGTTTGGAGCCTAGGGTCGACTCCTACTCCAATACCCGCGATCCTTGATCGCATCGTTGGGCAATCCACTAGAATTCTTTTTTCTAAAATCTTTGGAAAGAAGTAATGCATACAAAATGATGAATGTAAGATAGTAACACACTACTATCTTTTGGAAATTAAAATAGTACAAGATTAAACAAAAATATACTGACAATATGTAGAAGATTGAGCTTGGTCGATACTTTTGGATGGTGCAGTAGCTTGCTTGAAGATGAGCAACAGAGAGCACGAACACAGATTTAGTACATAGAACTGAAAATTGATAATCTGCCTCAGACCTCGAGCTCCCATTTTATAAGTATGGTTCGGTTGACTGATAAACCCTTCGATCGACTGATCAGTTCGATCGACCGAACCTCCTATCGATCGATTGAACACACTCTCTTTTTCGCCGAGATCCAATCTTTGCGTATTTATGAGCTTTACTGATTCGATCGACCGATCACCTTGTTCGGTCAACTAAACAATGAACGCCCCTGTTCACCAAGATTTACATCTAATATTGCATTAATGAAGAGATCGTTCGGTTGACCAATCCCTAGGTTCGGTCAACCGATCAGCCTGGATTCCTTCTTTGCTTTGGTTCGATCTAATCTATGCCACATCATCAAGGTTCGGTCGACCGATCTTCTAGTTCGGTCGATCGATCAGGTGTTGATCAAACTCTGTTCTGCTCTGATCTGAATTTTGGTTTGAGTCAATCTGGTTTGGTTGACTGATCCCTGGGTTCAGTCGATCGATCAGGTCGATTCCTATAAAACAGAATTAAACACAATATATCCCTGCAAAATAAATGTTAGCACAGTATAGTATGATGCATGAGTAGTAATTGACAGTAACACTGTCTTGATCTCAACTTGAAAACCTTCCCAGTTTTTTCAGTTGGATCAATGACCTAGGGTTTATTCCTTCCCAAAATACGACCTCATTGTCGCTCCTCTTCAGTTTGCTTATCTCAATCTACCTGTCAAACATTTATCCTCTAGACATGTTTGAACTTTGCTGCTTAGCATCAGATCGGCTCACTAGGACTTTCCATCGATCTTTGGTCATCCAAACTTATCGAGCTTCCCTGCTAAGTGTCGGGTCCTCTCGACCACTTGGGTTTCCTGCCTGGCTTCTATAATTTGCTAAGACTTCCCCGGTTAAGTAAACATCCTACACACTTAGTTAACTTGTTAGATCACAATATAACTTAACTTGAACCTTTGACGACATCAAAACTCAGGTTCGATTTTGGTGCACCCTGTAGCAACAATTTCCCCCTTTTGACGTTTGACAACCAATGTTCACAATTAAGTTAATAACATATGCAAAGATAAGTAAACAAGTAATTTTTTACTTAACACTCCCCCTGAATTCACTATCTCTTCCCTTTGGCACACATCAAAAATAGGGGAAATAAGATAGAACCAATGAAGATGTTAAAAACATGTTTTTCAAAATAAGGATTGTTTAAAAAAATTAAGCAAGATTCCAAAAATATATAGATTTAAAAAGTAGACTCTTAAAAACTTATCCAAAGATACATTCTGAAGATAAATTTTGAAAAAGTTTAAAAATTTTGAAGGTCAAATAAAAAATTGAAAGTAAGTTTGAATATTTATTAAAGTTAAATTTTTTTAAAAATAGTCTTGAAAATTTGTTAAGTTTTAATAATTTTGAAATTTTGTTAAGTTTTAATAATTTTGAAAATTTGATAAAGAGAAATTCAAAAATGATTTTGAAGAAATTTTGTAAAGATAAAAGTTGAAAATAATTTTGAAAATATGTTAAAGAAAAAAAAATCTAAAAATATATTTTTTAAAAAAAATAGTAAAGATAAAGATTAGAAATAATTTTGAAAAGATTTGTAAAGATAAAGTTTAGAAATTTTTTTGAAAAATTAAGTTTGAATTTCCTTAGTCTTTAAAAATTTTAAAAATGATATTGAAGCTCCCCCTAAAATTGAAAAGTACCTAAGAGTCCAAGCATGATTTTAAAAACTAGAAAAATGTCCTTATGATGAAATGTCTAACCTTCATACTTAGCTAACTACCATAAGATAACAGTTGTTGATTCAAATTGGTCAATTTAAGCATTTGTTCTAACTAGTTTGTTACTAGCTAGAGTACTCAAATTGGTCAATGTGTTTTGTTTAAAGCTCAGATTTATAGCGATGCACTGACATAAGCATCTGAAATCTGAGGCTAAGTCCTAAGCATCTCATACAATTCTATGTCTCAACATACATAAGCAAGGTACCCTACTATGCTTGTGAGATGTTGACTTCTAAGACTATAGGAATATACAATTCTATGGTAAGTCCTAGGCTACTCCGAAAAGATAAAATATTTTGAACACTATTTTTAAAACAAATCTTGAAAGGGGTAATTTTGAAAAACTAATTAAAAATTTTCAAAAATAAAGAAACATTTTCTATAAAACATATGCATAAATCAATTGAAGAACAGATTAAAAGTCAGATAAATAAAAAGTACCCATAACTAATAAGTATCAAATCCAAATACATGAATATCCATAAGTGTATCAAAATAGATATTTAGTCCCCAAAGTCACTCGTCCTCGTCATCATCTACAACATGAAGATAATCAAACATGCTACGCTACACCCTCTCAAAAGCATCAGCTCGATCAGTCATCTCTTGATGAAAATCTATAATTTATCCTTGGAGAGAGTTATACTGGTCGGTTATCTTGGTTTCTAAGGAGTCGAACCGTCCAAAAATGTCATCTTGAAGATGACTAAAAAAATCATTGGTCGGTGGAGGAGGTGCATAAGAGTTGCCTTGAGCAGCATCGAAAAAAGGTGTCAATGCAAATCCTAGATCAAAGGGCGGCTGATGGTGCTCCTCGACTGCAATTGGCTCATGCTCAGCTTTATCTCCCTCAGCTACAGGTGGAACATATCGTGGATGGATCCGCTTATACATAAGTCCCTCTTCACTAGTCCTAATCCCAACCAAAGACAATTGTCGAATCCCAACGAGATCAAAATCAAATAACTCGATTAATTCACCCTGATAAACTCCTACCCTTAGAGAAGTAATGTAAGTAGTGAGGACGTGACACTGGATCATATGAACTTTATTCGAGATGTTGTATCCCAAATAGTAGATAATAGATCTGAACACCCAATAACCCAAGTCAAAGTCAAGTAAGTGCCTCAGTGCATACATCAGAAAAAGATGCATTGGTTGCAGAACCCCCTAGTCTCTAGAAGACAAAGGATGAATGCAAGACACAATCATCTGTTGGGGAAATTTCCCTAGGTCAAGTTTGACCAGTTTGACTAAGCTTGAGTTGAGTCAAGCTTGAGTTGGGATTTAAATTTTGATGTTTGACAATATAAGGAGATTGCTGGAGCAATCGTCCGATTGTGGATATGGTCAAAGGATTGACCAGGTTGATGAGAATACAAGTCAAGTAGGTCAAGGTTGATAGGAGACTTGACTAGGAAAGTCCTAACTGGAGGTTAGGCATTTGAAAAGTCCTAGTGAGGAGCTGATAGGAGTAAGTCTTAGTGAGGAGTCATGCAACGGGAAAGTCCTAGTGAGGAGCTAGGCAAGGGAAAATCCTGGTGAAGAGCCAGGTAACGGGAAAATCCTAATGAGGAGCTAGGCAAGATAAAGTCCTGGTGAGGAGCCAGATAATTGGAAAGTCTTGGTGAGGAGCAAGGCAAGTGGAAAGTCCTGGTGAGGAGCCAGGTAGTTGGAAAGTCCAAGTGTGATCTTGGTAAAGGAGAAAGTCCTGGTGAGGAGCCAGACAATTGGAAAGTCCAAGTGTGATCTTGGCAAAGGGTGTAAGTCCAAGCATGTGGTCTTGGCAAAGTAAGTCCTGGTATGACTTGGCAAGGAAGACCCAACAACTAGGATGAGGTCGAAGGAAGCTCCTGAAGGCAAGGCGTGAAAGATTGGGAGATATCCGAGGGACGTGAGGCTGATGGATGAGGCTAGAAGGTTAGTTCGAGGTTGGTCGGGTGTGGCCAAATGCTAGGCATGGAGACCCAACAGGTCACGGTTGACTGGGAGTTGGGTTGGAGACTTTGGACTTGAGATTGAGTCAAGTCCAGGATGGTCAATCGATTAGGCAATCGATTGAACCATGCTCCAATCGATCAGTCGATCAATTGGAGTGTGCTGCGAAGGAAGAAATGACCCAATCGATTGGTCGATCGATTGGGAGCATGAGTCACGAGCACAGAGGCCTTCCCAATCGATCGAGCAATCGATTGGGAATCTTTAATCGATCGATCGATTGGATCTGGGAGTTCTCGCGCGATCGCGAGAACACAGAAAGCATCTGAATCGATCTGTGGATCGATTCAGACTGTCCCAATCGATTAGCCGATCGATTGGGATTTGACCGTTGGGCAGGATACAGGTGATGGACGGCTGCGATGGAGCGGTGCTGATGTGGCAATCGATTGGGGTTGATTTCAATCGATTGGAAGCACTGTATATAGCTTGGGCGGAGTGTTTTCTTCACCAGAACTTTACGTTCTTCTCATGCGATCTTCAGCGATTTTCACGCAAGCTTCTTCCGATCTTCGCCACCAGTTTTTGAAGGCGCTTGGGTGCATTCCCAAGGTTCAAGAGGGAACAACAAGTAACAAGTAAGCAAGAAGAAGGGTGTATTTTATTTATATCTTGTATTTTCTTCTTGTGTGAGTTATGTTGTTGTATGTGAGTTTGTACGAGGCTTCTTCGCCTCCGGCTGCGATCGAGAAGGAGGTTTTCATTAGTGGAGATAGTGTGTCGTGTGTGGATCCTTGGATTAGTCACCTCTTCTTGAGGTGGATACCAAGTAAATCCTAGGTATTAGCATTGTGAGTGTTTGTCTTCGAGTATTCCGCTGCACAACAACAAGACGAAGCAAACCGACGCAAGCGCGATGAAACGCTATTCACCCCTCTCTAGCGGACACATCGGCCCCAACATCATCTTGTAAATGTTGATACAGTCTGACCTGGCTGTTGTTTTGATGTTGACACTGATTTAAGTTTGTATCATATATTAATTAAACTCAGACTGATTGATGATCGAGGTTGATGATGAGGAGAGGAAAAGTCCAAGTACGGATACTTGGCACGCAAAGTCAGAGAGGGCTGGGTAGCTCGTTCTCTGGACCGGACGAAGTCGGAGAGGGCTCGACAGCTTGTTCTCCAGACTAGGTCAGAGAGGGCTCGGTAGCTCGTTCTCTGGACCGGACGAAGTCGGAGAGGGCTCGGTAGCTCGTTCTCCGGACTAGGTCAGAGAGGGCTCGGTAACTCGTTCTCTGGACCGGACGAAGTCAGAGAGGGCTCGGCAGCTCGTTCTCCGGACTAGGTCAGAGAGGGCTCGGTAGCTCGTTCTCTAGACCGGACGAAGTCGGAGAGGGCTCGGTAGCTCGTTCTCTGAACCGGACAAAGTCGGAGAGGGCTCAGTAGCTCATTCTCCAGACTAGGTCAGAGAGGGCTTGGTAGCTCGTTCTCTGGACCAGGAAGACGTTAGGGTTTAGGGCTGGGAGGCTCTAAAACTAACCTAAGGACATTGGATCAGTCTGTTGACCGATCCAAAGGATATCTGGTTTGTCCGGATCGGTCGGCCGATCGATCCGGATACATGAGTCACCGATCGGTCTCGTGACCGATCAGAAACCACACGAAAGTTTCGTGGGTTATCGACGGTCTGGACCGATCAAGAACCACACGAAAGTTTCAGGTTATCTGATCGATCGTGGACCGACAAGAACTGCCACGTAAGCATGGGTTATCTGCGATCGGCCTGACCGATCGAAAGAAGCGGGATGCGCCGACTCAGCGCTAGGGGATCGGTTTGTGGACCGATCCACCCATAGGCTGATCGGTCCACAGACCGATCAGACACTTACTAGACCGATCAGGATGAGTCCTGATCGGTCCAGAGAGCTATGGATCGGTCTGTTGACCGATCTACAACATGTCGTTTGTGTCTACTACTTCTCTGATATTTCTGATTCACTTCTGATTCACCTGATCAAATCATCTGCTGTGAGATTTTTAAGTTGCAGGTTGCAGGTATCGTGCCATTGGTTAATTTCAAATGAAGCTCCATCAGAAGAATAAGAACAAGCGCCCTTTATGCTGTATTTCACTGCAAGTGATACAATTCAAGCTTCAACGTTCACTGGCCGCGATCAGTTGGACTCTTGCTCATTGGTTCGAGCTCAGAGACACCAGTGAAGACCATGGATGATATTGGTGTGAGTTCAGAGAACCAGATGAGAAGGAAGAGTGATTGGCGACGCCTGAGTTGGTTGCAGCGATTCGACACAGGTGACAGTGATTCGGGACAATGAGAAAGCAGAATAAGAAGGAGGAAGAAGAGAGGTTTGCTAAGGTTCTGAAAAAACTCTCTGTCGCTCAAGCAAGAGGCTGTGTCGTTGAGCTCTTGGCTGAAGCTTCCTTCTGTCTTTGCGTTTTTCACTTCGTGGCTGTAAGTTTCATTTGTTCATTCCTTCAACCACCAAAACTCTGTAAGTCATTGTGCTTTGTTTTCAAATCAATTCTGTGACTTTTGTAGAGAGGTTACTCCACCGAGAAGGAGAAACACTTAGCCGGATTTTGTCGGGGGTGTGATCTACCGAAAGATCAAGGGATCGTCCACCTTACGGACACGCCGAGGAGTAGGGGCAAGTTATCCCCGAACCTCGTACATCGTTTTGTTAGTGGTGGTTTGTTCTTTTCCTTGCATCAGTTTTTATTTTACTTATTTCCACTGTGCTAACAAACTCTTGTGAGGAAATTGATTGGATTTTTAAAGGAGGCTATTCACACCCCCCCTCTCTAGCCATCCAAAGGTCCTAACAAATGGTATCAGAGCAAGGCGCTCTTCATCCGGATTAACACCCTAAAGAGCAAGAAGATGGCTATGAAGGAAGGTTTTAGTACCAATCGCCCACCCTACTTCGATGGAGCGGATTTCCAATATTGGAAGAGTCGTATGGAGTATTATCTCAAGACCGACATCTCCATGTGGTTCTCGTTCAAGGAAGGGTTCACACCTCTGAAGGATGAAGAAGGTAAGGAACTAGAGTCGTCGAGGTGGTCCGCCGAGCAAACTCGCAAAGGACAAGCCGATGCCAAGGCGGTGGTCACACTACAATGTGGAATAGCCAAAGATCAGCTTGTCAAGGTAGGTCCATTCGTGAGTGCAAAGGATTTGTGGAACAAGCTCATCGAGCTCCAAGAAGGAACTCGAGACTCTCGGATTGCCAAGAGAGACATGTTCCTAAACCAACTACAAAACCTCACCATGAAGGAGAGCGAAACGGTAAGTGAACTACACGGAAGGTTCAAGGAGATCATCAATGGTCTTCATTCCGTGGATGAACGCGTAGAAAATCGTGATCTCGTAAGGTACGCTCTCAAAGCTTTTCCAAGGAATGCCTTGTGGTCATCTATGGTAGATGCCTACAAGGTCTCCAAGGACCTCTCAATTGTTAAGTTAGATGAATTCTTTTGTGAAATGGAACTTCATGAGCTTGCTAACAAGAGTCAAAAAGAGAAAGGTATTGCTTACATCCTCATCCTCCTCCGAGTCCGATGATGAAGGAGGATCATCATCAAGCGAGATGGCCAACTTCGTGAGAAGAATCATGAGAAGGAGCCGAAGATACAAAGGGAAAGGTAAGTCTATTGATCAAAATATTGATAAGACTAACATTACTTGTTATGAGTGTAGCAAGAAAGGACATTATCGGAGCGAGTGTCCGAAACTCAAGAAGAAGGAAGAAAGGGCCAAGAAGAAGAAAGCTCTCAAAGCTTCTTGGGATGAATCCTCCTCAAGCTCATCGGAGGAAGAGAAGGAGAAAAGCACTCGTCATTTAGCACTCATGGCAAGGGAGGAATCGGACTCCGGAAGTGATACATCAACCGCGGCTTCATCATCTTCGGATGATGAAGAGGTAACCTCTCCACATTTAGAAAAATACTATAAGACTATTGCTCATTTATCTACACTGCTTAAGAAATCAAAAACTGAAATCAAATTATTAAAAGAAGAAGTAGAACACTTGAAGACTCTTAGGGAAGATGAGGTTGATGACCTTCATCAAGAGCTTCTTGAGGATGAAAATAATGCCCTAAAGAGTGAAGTTGAGAAACTCAAGAAAATGCTTGAGAAATTCTCAACTAGCTCTAAGACCTTAGATATGATTCTAAATGCCCAAAGGGCGGTCTACAACAAGGCTGGATTAGGATACCAACCTAAGGAGTCTAGTTTCATTTCCTTAGTGTCTAGAACCCAATTTCATAGATCACATGCTTCTAGGGTTCATGAGACTAGGAAGGGTGTGACCAAGGCATGGGTTCCTAGGTCTTTCATTGTAGATGCATTAGGTCCCAAGATTTGGGTACCTAAAACATCTATCTTTCGTGTCTTGTAGGCATTTGTCAAGGGGGAGCATCTATCAACTTGGTTTGTTGATAGTGGATGCTCCAAGCACATGACCGGGGACAAGTCACTCTTTACCACCCTTCAAAACAAAAATAGAGGTAATGTGTCCTTTGGTAATAATGGTAGCCTTAAGGTTATAGGAGTTGGGGATATTCAAATATCCGAATGTCTCCAAATCAAAAATGTCCTTCTAGTCAAGGGGATGACTTTTAATCTCCTAAGTGTCAGCCAATTGTGTGATACGGGTTACATAATTGAGTTTCATTCAAGTCAATGTCTGGTCAAACACATTGACACACTTGACACAGTACTAGTAGGCACAAGGGTAGACAACATTTATCAAGTATCCTTTAAAAGTGTTACTAATGCCTCTGCTAAGTGTTTCATGTCAAAAGAAGAAGAATCATGGCTGTTGCATAGAAGGTTGGCCCACGTAAACATGAAGATCATTCGAAAGCTGGCCAACAAAGGATTAGTGCGAGACTTACCAAGCATCAAGTATCAAAAGACAAAATTATGTGATGCATGTCAAAAGGGTAAGCAAACGAAAGCGGCTCATAAAGGTAAAAGCGCTGTAAGTACATCTACTGCTTTAGATTTATTGCATATGGATTTGTTTGATTGCAGTAATGTTATTTCATTGAATGGGAGTAGATACTGTTTAGTGATCATTGATGATTTTACTAGATATACATGGACCTTCTTTTTGAAAAATAAGGATCAAACCATAGATGTTTTTGTTTCTTTTTGTAGAAGAACTAAAAATGGAAAATCAACAACAATTAAAACAATTAGAAGTGATCATGGTGGAGAATTTCAAAACCATAGATTTTTAAAATTTTGTCAAGAAAAAGGATATAGGCATGAGTTCTCTACTCCAAGGACCCCACAACAAAATGGGATTGTGGAGAGAAAGAATCGAGTCTTGCAAGAGGCTGCACGAAACATGCTCAATGAGTACTCATTACCGAGCTACTTATGGGCTGAAGCGGTAAATACCGCTTGCTATGTGCAAAACCGAGTCTTGATACATAGGTTTTTAGGAAAGACTCCCCATGAACTTTGGTTTGGGAAACCTCCTACAATTAAACATCTTAGGGTGTTTGGTTGTAAGGTGTTTATCTTGAACACCAAGGATCATCTTGGAAAGTTCACGGCTAAGGCTGACGAAGGGGTACTAGTCGGGTACTCTTTCACCAGCAAAGCCTATCGAGTCTACAACAATAGGACTAAATTGATTGAAGAGTCCTCGGATGTAGCATTTGAAGAAATCCCTAAATCAAATGATCAATCAAGGGATGTAGGAGAAATTCAATTTGAACTTAGAAATCTAAGTTTAAATGATCAAAACATAGAGAGAGTCGAAGTTGACTCCGATGACGATGAGCAAAGGCAAGAGAGAGCTCAGTCTGATCCTTTACCTGATACTGAGCCCTTGCATGTGTCTAGTGAAATCACTCATGAGGCACCGTCAACACCAAGGCAATCTAGGATAGCCTCTAGTCATCCCCAAGACCAGATTGTGGGAGATATTCAACAAGAGGTTAGGACTAGGTCATTCTTTAGAAATGAGTCTAATGAGGTCGCCTTGATCTCAGAAATCGAACCAAAATTAGTTGATGAGGCATTGCATGATCCTGATTGGATCATAGCTATGCAAGATGAGTTAGGTCAATTTGAAAGGAGCCAAGTGTGGGACTTAGTTCCTAGACCTAAGAAGACCACCATTATTGGAACCAAATGGGTCTTCAAAAATAAGTTAAACCAAAAGGGAGAAGTAGTGAGAAACAAGGCAAGACTTGTAGCCAAGGGTTATAGTCATGTCGAAGGCCTCGATTATGATGAGACTTATGCTCCCGTGGCTCGATTAGAGTCCATTCGTTTAATGCTAGCTTTTGCTGCACATAGAGGTTTCAAGCTCTATCAAATGGACGTTAAATCGGCCTTCTTAAATGGTTTCATTAAAGAAGATGTCTATGTTGAACAACCACCGGGGTTTGTGAATACCGAAGCTCCAAACCACGTGTACAAGCTCAAGAAATCTCTTTATGGACTTAAACAAGCACCTCGAGCTTGGTACGAAAGGTTGTCAACTTACCTATTAGAAAAGGGTTTTGTGAGAGGTCAAATAGACCCAACACTATTTCTGCGTAGAGATGGTGAAAACATATTTGTAGCCCAGGTGTATGTCAATGACATAATCTGTGGCTCAAATAACAAGGGTTATTTGAATGAATTTATCACTCACATGGAAAGTAAGTTTGAGATGAGTCTGGTGGGAGAATTGACATTCTTTCTTGGACTTGAAATCAAACAAACTCGAGATGATATTTATGTCCATCAAACAAAATATACTCAAGAGATGCTCAAGAAATTCAAAATGAGTGACTCTAAGGAAGTATCCACTCCAATGGCGACGAGCACTCGCCTAGACAATGATGAGAGTGGAAAACCAGTTGATCTAACGCAATATAGAAGCATGATTGGTAGTCTTCTATATCTCACAGCTAGTAGGCCGGGCATACTTTTTGCTGTGGGCATGTGCGCTAGATATCAAGTCTGTGCCAAGGAATCTCATTTAATTGCAGTTAAGAGAATTCTGAGATACCTTAAGGGCACAATTAGAGTAGGTCTATGGTACCCTCGCACGGAGTCTTTTGACTTGATAGGTTATACCGACTCCGATTACGCTGGGTGCAAATTGGATCGGAAAAGCACTAGTGGGGGTTGCCAATTTTTAGGTTCATCATTAGTTAGTTGGTCAAGTCGGAAGCAACATTGTGTTGCTCTCTTCATGACCGAGGCTGAATACATTGCCATGGGAGAGAGTGTATCACAATTATTGTGGATGATCCACACTCTAGAAGATTATGGACTTTCATATAAGGGAGTGCAAGTGTTGTGTGACAACATCAGCACAATAAACCTAACAAAAAACCCAGTCCATCATTCAAGGACCAAACATATTGAAGTGCGTCACCACTTCATTAGAGATCACGTAGCTAGGGGAGACATTGCACTCACCTATGTTGAGTCAAAGTCAAACATAGCCGATATTTTCACCAAACCTCTTCCGGAAAATGAATTTAGTCATTTGAGGAGAGAATTGGGAATGTGTTTGGCTCAATAGGCCATTAGGACTTCATCATGATCAATAAGGACAATTAAAACAACAAGAGAAATAGGGAAATTAATTTGGGCAACTTGGGAACATCTCACACAAACTATAAGGTTTAACAAATGATTTTTGTTTGCTAGAAATGGGGTGAGATGCTAGGATCAGCCGAATTATTCAAAATGTATCATGCATCCCTTGAATAATTAGATTGAAGAGACATATATTGAGTATGGGGAAGGCCATTACATAATTCATGTGTATTTGGTTCCTAGATCTTACTCATATATTCCAACCAAGGAAACTTGGTTGGACCTTTACCTAGAAATTATGAAACTTTGGTTGATGGACTGTTTGATACACTTGAACGATGCTTTTCATGATTTTGATTGATACTAGGACAAGTTCTTGAAAGAATGATAGCAAGTTGGTTATATTTTGACAAACTTGAAACTGAACATAACAAAGGTCAAAAATTTCAGCTTTCAGGCCTTAAGTTGTTTGTTTTCTAAATGTCTGCAACTTTAGGGCTATAAACGAGTTCAGACCATAATTTTTAGGTAATCGTTATGCTTGTAGATCCTCCAGGTTCTAGGTTCTGAACTTGAAAGTTTTCCTAGAGAAACTTCCACGAACTATCAACATCTCTATCTAATTTCAGTTACTGAAATTACTGGAGAGATCTAAGTATCAGACACTGATTGGTCTACGGACCGGTGATTCAGTTACTGAAATTACTGGAGACGATCTAAGTATCGACACTGATCGGTCTACGAGACCGATCAGATCATCCGGCACGCACCACCGATCACTTTCTGATTGGTCTACAGACCGATCAGGGAGTTCCCTGATCGGTCCGGAGACCGATCAGATCAATCCGGTACGCAAGGCCACTGATCATTTTCTGATCGGTCTACCGACCGATCAGTACTCGCTGATCGGTCCGGACAGCTGTCCGATCATTTCATCAACTGTACACCCATCAGAAAACCCTTAAAACTTCCCGATCCTTTCTTTTCCCTCTTCACGCGGAAGCCCTAGCCGACTCTTCCCTACACCTCACCTCTTCTCTTCTCTGTGCACGCCGGAACCCTAGCCAAAGTTCTAGCCAAAACTTCAATGGCACCAAGGTAACTCCTTACTTCTCTAGAACTTGGCATTTCGGTCTCATTTCTCACCATATCTGTGGTTTTTGTTTCGGGTGGCTCCGGTGCTCACTTACTTGCCCCATTATATCACTTTGTTAACTCTTAGAAAGAAACCAGTGGGTGAGGGGACCTCTAAGTCACCTGAGAAGTCGAAGTCTAAGGCTCCTTCCCGATCTCAACCATCTGTTTCCGGGAGATTCCCGAACCACAATTTTGAGGAAGCCTTTAGACAAAGAACCTTTAAATTACTCCCTTGTAGGTCTGTAGATCGTAGATTCATGGACGAATTTTGTCCAACTGTGTCTAAAATCATTGCCTACTACAAACTTGACTCACTTGTCTACTTAGAACGGGATATCAACTATGACTTGGTCTCTGAGTTTTATAACAACCTTCATCAGACTAATAATGATGTAAGTTAAAAAACAAGAGTTGCTAAGCGGACTCTTGATTTCAGTTTCTCATCCTTCTTTGAATATCTCGATTGTCGGAGGTGTTCCGGTAATGTCTTTTCGATATTTCCTGATTTACCAGATCCTTTACCTCCACCCTTTGATATCTCATCTGACGATATTTATGAGTACTTCTTCAGACATCCTAGACCGGGTGGCCTTGATGAGCTAGGTGTTGACTTTCCTACTTTTGCAGCCTTGAGATTATCTCCTCAAGACTACATTCTTTTTAAAATTGTCACAAACTGCCTTCTGCCTATCACATCTAAACCATTGTCTGAGATCCGCCCATATCATTGCCTGATGCTTTATGGATTGCGTCGACGTCTCGACTTTGACATCATATCTAGCATCTACTCTTCGATCATCTCCTATAGTGAGCCGAGCGGCTACACTGTTTATATGCCTTATGGGCATATAATTACAAATTGGCTCGAGACCCTTCAGATTGATGTCTCTAAGGGTAGAGTAGTCAAGATGGTCAGACAGGATTGCAGACTTGGGAAGCGGGCATTTTCCAAGTCTGGAATCATAGGACAAAATGGGGATGTTTTGTGGAAGGATGGGAGAGCTCTAGGTGAGTTACCACGGGGACCTCCACGACAGGTTGCTCCTGTTGCTGCTCCTCCTGCTGCTGACGATGGAGAGGCCGATCCTGATCTGCGCTGGCAGATCGCCGAGCTAGAGAGTCGCTTTGATCGGCACGATGAGCTGTTGGTTACTGAGCTTCACGAGCTGCGCGTCCGGATTGACCAGCGCTACGATGATTTACGCAGTCAGCAGCGGGTGACACATCAGGAGGATTTCCCGGGCTATCCATCCTCGAGCAGCGGCATGCCACCTCAGGGACCCACTCCTCCCGTTGATGATGCTGATGCTCCTCATGATGAGGAGGCTGATTGATATACATTGTTCCATGATGTCATTTTGACTGTCTATGTTTTGGATGTTGGTTGTTGGATATGCATGTCTGTCCTGGATACTTACTGATTTCTTTTATTTATGCTGTTTATTTTCTTTCTTTATGTTTCACTCCTTATTGGTTTTTAATATGCTGTTCATATGTCATGTCTTGTATGTCTCTTATTTCTTTATCACTGCCTTATAATACACTTAGAGGGTACTCTAGGTGAATTAAGAAAAAGACAGTATGAGTTAAGGGGGAGTTTTTTAAAAGTTTTCTTACCTAATTCACACCTTTTCGGTGTTTGACAAAGGGGGAGAGAATAACTAAGTTTAGAGATAAATGAAAGTTTGGCTTTAGGGGGAGGACTTTGATTCCCCTATCCTTACATGGTGTTGTATCTGTCTTAGGGGGAGGATCTTGATTCCCCTAAGAATTAGGAAAATATGGAAATATGAACATTTCTGATCTAAACTTAAATCGTGTTGTCAAACAACAAAAAGGGGGAGATTGTTGATACAGTCTGACCTGACTGTTGTTTTGATGTTGACACTGATTTAAGTTTGTATCAGATATTAATTAAACTCAGACTGATTGATGATCGAGGTTGATCATGAGGAGAGGAAAAGTCCAAGTACGGATACTTGGACGAAGTCGAGAGGGCTCGGTGGCTCGTTCTCTGGACCGTCGGAGAGGGCTCGTAGCTCGTTCTCTGGACCGGACAAAGTCGGAAAGGGCTCGGCACTCGTTCTCCGGACTAGGTCGGAGACATGGGATGTCGGAGAGGGCTCGGCAGCTCGACTGGACCGGAGGGTAGCTCGTTCTCTGGACCGACGAAGTCGGAGAGGGCTCGTAGCTCGTTCTCTGGACCAAGTCCGGAGAGGATCGGCTCGTTCTCCGGACTAGGTCGAGAGGGCTTGGTAGCTCGTTCTGGACCGGAAGACGTTAGGGTTTAGGGGAGGCTCTAAAACTAACCTAAGGACATTGGATCGGTCTGCTGACCGATCTGTAGACTGATCCAGTGATACATGAGTCACCGATCGGTCTCGTGACCGATCAGAACACGTAAAGTTTCGTGGGTTATCTCGATCGTGGACCGATCAGAACCACTGAAAGTTTCGAGTTATCGATCGGTCTATGGACCGATCGGTATCCAGCATTCTATGGGTTATCGATCGGTCTCGATCGAAGCGCCGGATGTGCTTGGACTCAAAGCGCTAGGGGATCCGTGGACCGATCCACCATAGCCGATCGGTCCACGCATCGATCGAGACACTCGATCGGATGAGTCCTGATCGGTCCAGAGAGCTATGGATCGGTCTATTAACCGATCCACAACATGTCGTTTGTGTCTGCTGCTTCTCTGATATTTCTGATTCACTTCTGATTCACCTGATCAAATCATCTGCTGTGAGATTTTTAAGTTGCAGGTAGCAGGTATCGTGCCATTGGTTAATTTCAAATGAAGCTCCATCAGAAGAATAAGAACAAGCGCCCTTTATGCTGTATTTCACTGCAAGTGATACAATTCGAGCTTCAATGTTCACTGGTCGCGATCAGTTGGACTCTTGCTCATTGGTTTGAGCTCAGAGACACCAGTGAAGACCATGGATGATATTGGTGTGAGTTCAGAGAACCAGATGAGAAGGAAGAGTGATTGGCGACGCCTGAGTTGGTTGCAGCGATTCGACACAGGTGATAGTGATTCAGGACAGTGAGAAAGCAGAATAAGAAGGAGGAAGAAGAGAGGTTTGCTAAGGTTCTGAAAAAACTCTCTGTCGCTCAAGCAAGAGGTTGTGTCGTTGAGCTCTTGGCTGAAGCTTCCTTCTGTCTTTGCGTTTTTCACTTCGTGGCTGTAAGTTTCATTTGTTCATTCCTTCAGCCACCAAAACTCTGTAAGTCATTGTGCTTTATTTTCAAATCAATTCTGTGACTTTTGTGGAGAGGTTACTCCACCGAGAAGGAGAAACACTTAGCCGAATTTTGTCCGGGGTGTGATCTACCGAAAGATCAAGGGATCGTCCACCTTACGGGCACGCCGAGGAGTAGGGGCAAGTTATCCCCGAACCTCGTACATCGTTTTGTTAGTGGTGGTTTGTTCTTTTCCTTGCATCAGTTTTCATTTTACTTATTTCCGCTGTGCTAACAAACTCTTGTGAGGAAATTGATTGGATTTTACTTATTTCCGCTGTGCTGTACTTATTTTTAAAGGAGGCTATGATTGGATTTCCTCTCTAGCCATCCGAAGGTCCTAATAGTAAAGAGCATTGTCATGTGGACTTAGTGGCACAGTTGACATCTTTTTAGGACATGATCCCTCAAAGAAGTTAGCATACATGAGATTAAGAGTCAAATGAGAGAAAGGGATGGATAGGATGTCAGGAAGGGAAGCACTAAAAAAGATGCGATTAACATAAGGTCAAATTTGCAAAAATATGAGAAGCATATCAAGGTCAAACAACATCTCCCTAGTTGCGACTCTAGTCCTATAGTGATGAAGAGAAATTTCACATAAGTTATGATAAAACTCAGAACATAGAATAAAATTATATGCATGTCAACAGAAGACAATACTGTCAAGTTGAAAATGTTGCGTAATGTCGATGGTCTCTAGACAATATATTTGATAGAATTGAAGGTCAAGACAATGAGTTCCTATCATTTTAAATTTTATTTGGAAATGATTGACGTAGATCTTCAATTGAAAATATAGGGTCTTGGCTGGGACTTAAGGAGCTAGTCTCCCTTTGTGTAGTTGTATGACTATTTTCACTATAGTTAAAGACATGGAATAAATAAAAGGCCATTTAAAAAATAAAGGAAGTTTGGATAGAGATTACTAAGGCATAATCACGATCCGAAGGATGTTGTAAACGGCGAAATAAGCTTAGAAGGCGGAGAAGGAGAAGAAGGTAAGAAGAGGTTCAGATGAAATTTGGCTTCTACTCGAATATTCATTTTATAGACCTCGATCGGTCGACCGATAAGGGATTCAGTCGACCAATCCCTTAAAACACCGCGTTTCTAACCAATCAAGTGTAGGTGGTTGGTTTTCGATCGACCAATAAATTGATCATGGAAGATTTTTTTGAGCTCTAGATGAGGTTAAATTTAGGTTTTTGGTCGACTGAAACTGGTGTTTGGTCGACCGAACAATTAAAGATAGGTTAAATTCTCAGCGGTGAGCTTATGTTTTCGGTCGACCGAATAAATAATAGCTTGATTTAGTCGACTCGGGGCATGATACAGAGTAAATGGTGGGTTTGGTCGACCGAACCGGGCTTTCAGTCGACTGAACCATTGTTTTTAAGTTAAGTATTAATGTTTTAAGTTCTTGAATTTGTTAAGTTTTGAGTTTTGGTTAAGCGTTAGGTTAGGTCTTAATTTAATTATCAAGTTATCAATGACTATATTTTAAAATAATTTTTTATTTAAGTTTTAAAAAGATTTTTAATTAAGTATTAAAATAATTTTTTAATTAGGTTTTAAAAAGATTTTTTAATTAAATTTTAAAATAAATTTTTATTATTTTAATTAAGTTTTAAAAAGATATTTTAATTAAGTTTTAAAATAATTTTTAATTAAGTTTAAAAATAATTTCGTTTAAAAATAATGTATTAATTAAATTTTAAAAAGATTTTTTTAATTAAGTTTTAAAATAATTATTAATTAAGTTTTAAAATGATTTTTAATTAAGTTTTGAAATAATTTTTTAATTAAGTTTTAAAAATATTTTTAATTAAGTTTTAAAATAATTTTTAGAATTAAGTTTTAAAAAGATTTTTTAAATAAGTTTAAAATATTTTTTAATTAACTTTTAAAAAGATTTTTAATTAAGTTTTAAAATGATTAAGCTTTAAAATATTTTTTGATTAAGTTTTAAAAAAAAATTTAATTAAGTTTTGAAATAATTTTTAATTAAGTTTTAAAATTATTTTTAATTAAGTATTAAAATAATTTTTTAATAATTAAGCTTTAAAAAGAGCTTTAATTAAGTTTTAAAATATTTTTTTATTTTAATTAAGTTTTAAAAATATTTTTTTAATTAAGTTTTAAAATAATTTTTTAATTAAGTTTTCAAATAATTTTTTAATTAAGTTTTAAAATAATTTTTAATTAAGTTTTTAAATAATTTAGTTTTTAAATAATTTAGTTTTTCAATTAAGTTTTAAAATATTTTTTATTTTTCAATTAATTTAAAATATTTTTCAATTAAGTTTTAAAATAATTTTTAATTTAATTTTAAAATGATTTTTAATTAAGTTTTAAAATAATTTTTTAATTAAGTTTTAAAAAGATGTTTAATTAAGTTTTAAAATAATTTTTAATTAAGTTTTAAAAATATTTTAACTAAGTTTTAAAATGATTAAGTTTTAAAATAATTTTTTGATTAAGTTTTAAAAGGATTTTTAATTAAGTTTTAAAATATTTTTTAATTAAGTTTTTAAAATAATTTTTAATTATGTTTTAAAATTAAGTTTTAAAATAATTTTTAATTAAGTTTCAAAAAGTTTTTTTAATTAAGTTTTAAAATAATTTTTTAATTAATTTTTAAAAATGATTTTTAATTAAGTTTTAAAATAATTTATTTTTAAAATAATTTTTAATTAAGTTTTAAAAATATTTTTAATTAAGTTTTTTTTTGTAAAAAAATTAATTAAGTTGTTAAGTTAAAGTGTTAATTGATTTAGATTAAGTATAGAATGAATGTTTTGATTAGGTTTAATTAATTTAATTTAGAAACTTATTAAAAAGGTTGTTTAACCCATGTTAAATTCAAAGCTAACTTTGAGTTAATCTAGCAAGCTTCCTAAGAATAAGTTTTCAGTCAGTCGCTAGATATATGACCTTCTTGTGCATCAATGGTGGACTACTTTGTGAATACTTTCCAAATTAGTCATGTCCAAAAAAATTTAATACTAGGTTTTGGTCTAACTAATTCATATTTGACTGGGGTAGTTTTGACCAGATTCACTAAGTCTAGTGCAACAGATAGAATACACAAGATTTAGCCTAAATATGCCTTCAACAAAGCTTCCTTGACATTGTCATGTCCCAGGTAGTCCCTGCCAGAAGAAATTTCGGCAGCATCTCCCCTATACGGGTAACAATCTGAAATTTTACTACAAGCTCTCCGGATCACACAAACCTTGGCCAACACAGCTGGAACAATAACAATAAAAGTAAACAAACAATCCATGCAGTTTATATTTACTCAGCCTCTGGCTGACACAACCACACAGTTTATATTTAATTAAGCCCTACTCCACTACAACAACAGAAAACTAAACCCACAATAAAAATCCAACGCAGCGGAAAACAACGGCAGTAGACCAAAACTCGATAAAAATCCTCGAGTACAATCCTACATCATAAGTATATAGAAAATACATAACAAGTAAACCAAATATCCAAAACTGAAAACCCGTCGCGACAGGTGGTGGGGGACTAGCGACTAGAACCTCCTGACAACATCAACCTGAAATAGTAATAATCAACGGGGTGAGTCCAACACTCAGCGGATACTGGGCTGACATGCATAGTAAGAAATAGCTACCAGTAATAATCATGGAGTACAGTGTCCTGACTAATAACAGAAAATGTAAAACTGGACAAGGGGAGAAGAACCGTACTCACCGAGGTCTTGTATCATGACATAAGGATGGGAACCACACCAATAGATGCGGGGTCATCAAACCAAATACATCATGTATCCTGTATTTAATCATATGCAACCACCAAAATGCAACATATATAATGCAGCAAGCACAAACAATAAATACAATCCGTGCATATGATGCAAAAATGGCATGGTTACCCCTGACGCCAGTCAACCATCTCACACGCGATGGTGAGACCGAGTGGGTAGGGCTATGACAACTGTGCACTCTTCCATCACTACTCCTGAGTGACCGAGTGGACAGGATGCTGTCAGAGTACACCTATCCTCCTACCCCAAATCATAAGTGGGGGAGCTCAATGCTCTCATCTCCCTGAGATAGTCTAAAGGAGGGATCTCTGTCGTGCTACCATGCTGCATCACGCTACCCATGAGTGGATCAGCGGAGCATTGATAGAGCAAATTGCCACACACCCTGCCTGATATACTACTAACCCATGAGTGGTTGTGTGTGCAGATCCATGTAACTGGCGATGTGCTCAATAATAATGGAGTCGACAATCACTCAGCATGCAATCATGTAAAATGATGCATGGCACTAAGCATGTAAATCCTGAAAATACCAACCTTCCCATAATGTGTACCAAAAAGAAATCAAGTCCATAACAATGATCTAGGTACACATGCCAGAAAATAAACCTAGGTATACATGCAAAAAAAAACCTAGGTATGCATGCCAGGTAATAAAGCTAGGTACATATGTCAAGTAATAAACCTAGATACACATGCCAGGAAATAAAGCTAGGTACACATGTCAAGTAATAAACCTAGGTACACATGTCAGGAAATAAACTAGTAGCTAGACCTGTATCCGGTAATACATTGAATGTCACTACATAAGTACATATGACAAGAAACAAGAGAACATAAGCATAAATGTACAATAGATAATAATAAGGGCAAACTATGAGTATCAAGTAGTGACATACCAAGCAAATATAAATATAACCATTACTACTAGTTATAACTTACTAAGCATATCAGCATGACAATATCTAAAGAGATAAGTCAAAGGTACTCGCCTCGAAAATAGAGATCGTACACGAAATAAACTTCACGTCGTGATCCTCTCCCCAAATCAATGTCCTGCATCACATATGTAACTTATCTAATTACATGTGTTACATATAGCTAAATCACATTCTGAAACCCATTTAGGATAACCATAATCGAATATGATTACTGATTACCCACCTCAACTAGAGTTAAACTGGTTTTATCCTAATAATCCATCATCTTCCTTAATTATCAATCTACTACATAATGAATCAAACAAATCCAAAAACTCACCTCTAGTCCAATTCAAAGTATAAATGAACTAACTTCAAAACTTACCCAAACCCGGATGCTTCGCCGTTGACTCACAGCCGGAAAGTGTTTGTTGTCGGTAATTGTAACAGGGGCCAGGGAAAGTTACTGGAGCTAGGAAAAGTCGATGCCCGTAAATGGTGACTGTATCTACAGTGGTCACCCAACCAATTAAACACAACATCCATATACATAAAACACAACTCCAATCCCTACCAAATCTGATGTCAACCATGTCTTAACTAAATCGGTGGCAATCACTTCCTCTTTGGAAAATCACAAATATGACCAACCGCACTCTACTGTTGGCTCACGATCAGGGCAACCCACTGCCGAAGTTGTGGCTAGAGGGACTCTTACTATCGGAACTGTGGCTGGAGCAGTAAGAAGCAATTAACCTCCAAGCTAGATACTCAATCAACACTTGAAAAGATCAATTGCCCAATTAAATCTTACCCAAAGCTGAAGTGGTTGCTGGTGGTTACAACGAGCGGAGGTAGGGCACGGCAGTGAAGACCAAACTAAGGCACAAGGTGTGAAGAATCAAAGGAGAAGGAACTGGCAGTGGAATGGGAGGACTGGGAAAACAGAGAAGGAGATGGTCGGTCCATCCCTCTCAAAAGATCGACAGCAAACCTATGCCGGCGAAGACAAGGAATCGAGATCTGGTGGAGAGGAAGAAGTGATGAACCTCCTTGACGAAATCGCTGTTGCTCCGCTCAGATTCGATGGCCGGTGGTGGATTTCGGGCACGGCGACAAGATCGGGGAAGGAGATGGAACAAGTGGCGATGACCTAGCATCGGCTTGTGGTGGTCGGAGGAGATGCGGAGAGAAGGGAGAGGAGGTGGCGTCGGTTGGGGAAGGCGAAGAACTCGGGAATAGGTGGCGGCGGCGCGAGCTCGACGAAGAGGAAGAACCGACTTCATGAGAGGGGAGGAGAGGGATCGGGGGATTAAAAAGAGAAAGGTTAATAAACTTAGGTTTATTTTAATTAAATCCTAAGTTGGTTTCTCAATCAACTTTCATCTTCGGGTATTCCAATCAGACTTCCACTTAGCCTAAAATTTCATCCCCTTAAACTCGTCATACAAGCTCCGAAAAATTTCTAGAAAATTCTTAAAAATTTTATTAAGATTATTTACCTATTAAACCTTACTATTTAATTTTTATTTTGATACCGTATTTTACAGACATACTATCATCCCAATCAGGGACAGAGCCAAAGGGGGGGCGATGGTGGCGGTCGCCCCTCCTCGATTTTTAAGTATAAGAAGCGTATGAGGTATATGTATTGGGGGTGAAAGAGAGGCGAATGGGAGGCAACGACATGATCGCCTCCCTTCAACATAAATACATACATTTCGCCCCCTCGATATGAAATTTCTAGCTCAATCCCTGACCCCAATTGATTCTGATGCTATGTTATTAGGGTTTGGTAAACCTTTTTAACTAACCATTCTAAACTAAGCAGAAAAGTAAACCTAATCCTAATCATGCAAAGTTGGTTATTCAAGTTGGTTGAACCATTTTTCTATTTGCTCCCCCTGAGTCATAACTTAGATATGGTCTATATAAGTAGTGAATTTGACTCTTAGGGATTAAATAATAATTTGGTTTGATTGGTTTGGTTAAACATTTTTTAGGAGCTCATGCTTAGACTTGATTTCTAACATTTTGACTAATTAAGGAGAGATATGGTTTGTTGGTTTTCTTTGGTTTATCACCAAGACCTGATTTGTTGTGCAAAACTCGTTACGACCCAAGTACCATATTTACACTTAGATCCCAATTTGAACTTTTCCAATGTTTTCTTGAGTCGCTAGACTTGACTTTTCAAGTTAGAATTTTCTTCCTCAAGTTTTACAACTTAAGTTAAAGTTCCAACTTGAACTTGGTTAGTTGAGTTACTCAAGTTAACTTCCTCCTTAAGGTGGTCAATTTCATTAAGTAGCAAGTTATTTTGTTTTTCAGATTTTGTTAATTTTTTAAACAAATATTTAACTACTTTAAGTAAAATTGACTTTGAATAAAAGGTTACCATATTGGGACCTTTAGAAATGGATACAGATCCGTGGCTTCTTTCAGACTCCGTGTTGGTCTCGGACTCGGTGTTAGTCTCAGACTCGTACTCTTCATCGGACTCAGAATCATTATTTCTTTCCATAAAGGCAAGATGGCTTGAGTGCTTTGGTTCTTCCGCATCGAACTCCTCGGAAGATGACTCGTCCCATGTTGCTTTGAGGGTCTTCTTCATTTTTATTGATTTTGAATTTTCTTCCTTCTGATTAGGGTATTCCTTTTTGAAATGCCTCTTCTTGTTGCATCCATAACAAATCATTTCTGATTTATTTTACGTCTAGTTGGTTGGTGTCTTCTTTTGAACCTCCTTTTTGTTAGTAGTTTTCTGACCATGTTGACCAGCTCCTCTTCATTGGCTGAGTCAGAGTCAGATTCACTTTCTGGTTCATTCTTGGCTCTGGTCTTGGTTTCTTTACTTGATCCTGCATACAAGGCAATACCTTTCTTGACTTGACTCAAGTTAGACTGTTCGTATAATTCTAATTCACAAAAAAGTTCATCTAATTTAAGAATTTAGAGGTCCCTTAAAACTTTGTATGCATCTACTATTGATGCCCACAAAGCATTTCTTGGGAAGGCATTTAATGCGTACCTTATCGTGTTGCGATTCACTAGGTTGTGTCCGATTAGATGTAGGTCATTGAGAATATCCTTTAGTCTCTCCTGCAGTTGCGTGGTTGTCTGTCTAGGAAGTATTTTAATATTAAATAAATTGTTTAATAGTAAATCTATTTTATTTACCTTAGATTGATCGGTTCCTTCGTGCAGCTTTACTAGATGGTTCTGGAGTTCTTTTGCATTTTTGTAGGGCCCATCTTGGTTCAGTTCTTCCATGATCAGGCCACACTGAATTGTGTTGATTGCTTTGTAGTTTAGTTCCACCTTCTTAATCATCGGGGGAATCCAGTTCTGGTTCTATCAGTTTTCTATCTGCCATTGGAGGAGTGTATCCTTTGAGTATGGTGAACCAAAGCTTGATGTCAGACTTGAGGTAACACTCCATTCTATTCTTCTAATAGTTGAAGTTCTCCCCTTTGAACAATGGAGGGAGGACGATGTTGTACCCTTCTTGGTAGGAGTTTGACATCCTTGCGATCAAAAAATAAAGAAGAAGAAAATTTCCAAGACTCTCGTATTGGGATTGACAGTGCGGGATAAATAACAAAAAGTATTACTTAAGTATTAAAGAAAATACTTTTAGAGAAAAAGAAAAGGTTTTAAAATTGCTTGAAAAATGGTTAAGTAATCTCAGAGCTACCAGGCTTTGATACCAATTGAAGGATCGGAAGTTGCGTTAGAAAGGGGGGTGAATATCGCTCATTAAAAACCTTTTCTTTTCCTTGTAAACAAATCATTATAAGCAATGCAAATCAAAAATAAAATAATATAGATGACACAAGTTGGTTACTTGGTTCGGAGCCTAGGTCGACTCCTATTCCAAGACCAGCGATCCTTGATCGCACCGTTGGACAATCCACTAGAATTCTTCTTTCTAAAATCTTCGGAAAGAAGTAATGCGTACAAAATGATGAATGTAAGATAGTAACACACTACTATCTTTTGGAAATTAAAACAATACAAGCTTAAGCAAAAATATATCAACAATATGTAGAAGATTGAGCTTGGTTAGTACTTCTGGATGGTGCAGTAGCTTGCTTGAAGATGAGCAATAGAGTAGTAGCACGAACAGAGATTTAGTACAGAGGTGAACTGAAAACTGATAATCTGCCTTAGACCTTGAGCTCCCCTTTTATAGCATGGTTCGATCGACTGAAAAACCCTTCAGTCACCTTATCAGTTTGGTCGACCAAACCTCCTATCAGTTGACTGAACACGCTCCCTTCTTCATCGAGATCCCATCTTCACGTATTTATGAGCTTTAATGATTCGGTCGACCGATCACCTTGTTCGATCGATCGAATAGTGAACTTCCTTGTTCACCAAGATTTGCACATAATACTGCATTAATGAAGAGATCGTTTGGTTGACCAATCATCGGTTTCAGTCGATCGATCATCCTAGATTTCTTCTTTACTTTGGCTTGATCTGATCTATGCCACATCATCAAAGTTCGGTCGACCGATCAGGTGTTGATCGAACTCTGTTCTACTCTGATTTAAATTCTAGTCTAAGTTGATCTGGTTCAATCAACCGATCTAGCCAGTTCTTGTAAAACAGAGTTAAACACAATATATCCCTGTAAAACAAAGGTTAACACAGTATAGTATAATGCATGAGTAGTAATTGATAGTAACATTGTCTTGATTTCAACTTGAAAACCTTCTTAGTTTCTTCAGTTGGATCAGTGACCTAGGATTTGCTCCTCTCTAGTTTGCTTACCTCAACCTACCTGCCAAATATTTATCCTCCAAATATGTTTAGACTTTGTCGTTCAGCATCAGATCGGCTCACCAGGACTTTCCCTCAATCTTCGGTCCTCTAGACTTATTGAGCTTCCCTGCCAAGTGTCGAGTCCTCACGACCCACTTGGACTTCCTGACTGGCTTCCACGATCTTCTAAAACTTCCCCGATTAAGTAAATATCCTGCACACTTAGTTAACTTGTTAGATCACAACATGACTTAACTTGAACCTTTGACAACATCAAAACTCAGGTACAATTCTAGTGCACCCTGCACCAACAGAATAACCCTCAACCCTCATCGCCATCAAATCCCAACTTACCATCCCTTCCCTTGGTCACCACTAAAAGGGCTTCCCAGCCCCTTATATATCTCTCCCCTTACCTCCTATATCCTTACGTACAGGAAGAAGTCATACTTGCCTTTCTCTTTTTGGTGTCGCTATCGGGCGTGTAGGAAGAAAACAATCGACTGGTTAGATCGGAAGGAAGGGAAAGTTTGACTTGCTGATGATTGGCGGCCGGTAGTGAGCAGTTGTAATGGGAATTGAAAGAGGAGGGATGCGGCTAGCGCACAGGGCAGCTGCGACTAGGGCACGGGCACAAAATGCGGGTCGACGAGAGGGTGTAGAGGAGAATCGGGTGAGGGGTGAGCGGTGGAATGATTGTAGGAAAATAAAAACTTAGGACTTAGTTTTAAACTTAGATTTATATACTCAATCAACTCGCAACATTAATTAGATATTCAAACAGGCTTTCACCTGGCCTAATAGATCTATCCCCTTAAAACATGTCATACAAATTCATTTTAAATCCCGAAAAAATTTTAAAAATTCCTAAAAAAATTTCAAAGTTAACTTATTAATTAATGTCTATTATTTTATTCTAACTTGGCTCGTGAGACCTTACGTGAGGTGCATCCGAGGGACGAGAAATCCGGAGAAAGCCTACTCAAGGAGAAGACCGGAGTTAGATTTTGGTGAGCTCAATTCTAGACGATCGGAGCATCACCCAAGTGAGCACGGGGAAAAGAATGGTTAATATGATAACTGGCCATTGAAATGAACAGTGATCGAGGTGTCTCTAATGGGTTTGGAGGTGACTCAAGCTTTGGTAGCGAAGCTGCCATATTCGAGACCCAAGGCGCCTCAGATGAACATTGTTGAGACACCTCTAATCACATTGAAGGTGCCTCCAACACGGTAGAGTTGGTAAGTGACCGTTGCTGCATGGATAAACCATTATCCACTTGGAAGCACCCTGGATCCCTTTGGAGGTGTCTTCAAGTCACATCATCACAACATTAGCTTTTTCCAAGAGGCTATAACTAGACTCCTGAAGCTAGGAATTATTCATCAATCATTGTATTGCTTTTCCTAGTTATTCCTGAGCTTTTCAAAGTTTGTAAGGGGTCATTCAGCCTTCAAGGAAGGAGTCTTTTCCAGTAGACCTTTTTCATTACCTTGGATTAATAACCATCCTAGTTGTAACCAAGTAAATCTTTTTGTCCTCTTACTTATTTTATGTTATTGTTTTTAATATTAATTATTTGTGCTTAATTAATATTGTGTCCTTGCCAAGTTCAAAGTAAGAGAAATTTCTAACTTCTTTTCAGGGCTATTCACCCCCCTCTCTAACCAGCCTACCTAGACCTACATTAACCACTCCACCATTCTATTCAAACCAATCCACTATCCTCTGTGTAGCATTCGTTGGTGACCTAGCAATCGATAGGATGTGATCTAGGATCTATATTAGTCGCTTGATCATTGGGAAATATGAGTGTACCACCTCCCAAGTCACATTCACTCTCCTCAAGTAGGTGTCATGCACCCATTTGATCCATAGAGCATCATCCTTGTCCTATATTTGTTAGAGTACCTTATTAGCCTAGGTAGACTGGCAAGATGGGGATGAATTGCCTGTTAAGAAATAAAACAAAACTTTTTCCGATCTTTTAACTCAGATTAGAAATGCAGTTAAAAATAGATAAATGAACAACTTAAAAAGAAGAGGCCAAAATAATTACTTGGTTACAACCGGGGAGGTTGTTAATTCAAGGCAAGTAAACGCACAAAAAATCTCCTTCTTTGAAGGCGGAGAAGCCTCTTACACTCATTGGAAGCTCAGAAAGTAGCTAGGAAATGAATACCGGAGTTGTTCTCTATTTCCTAGGTTCAGGTGTAACGACCCAAGATTTTTTTTAAAACATATATATCTACGGCGTCACTTCTCATACTTCCACAATGGTTCCTTACTTCAAATAATATTACATAGACGATTCTAAAGAAAACATAACTACATGCGGAATTAATCTAGAAGACCTTCTGTAACACCCGAAAATTCTCAAATTAATTTTAGAAATATTCTATTATTTTTCTAGAATTTTAGAATATTTTTATGGAATTTTTGGAGTAGCAGAAGTAGCAAAATTAAATAAAAACGTAAAATAGCCTAAGCGAGAATTGAACCCATGACCTATTAGACCCTACAACTTATAGCATGACTTTAGTAACCAAGTGGCCCCAGCAGGGGTGTGCTGAAAGAAGAGGAGAGAAATTATATTTATGATTTAGTTGAGTCATATTAATCACTTAATATAAATAGGGAATTTAAGTGAGGGTTATTATTTTTGGATCGGCAACTCTTCCTCACCCTCACCCTCACCCTCAATCTCTGCCCCTCCCTCTTCCTTACCCTCTCGGCACACCAAGCCCCAAGGAATCCAGGGTTCCATCCCTAGGGTCGTAGGAGCACCTTCCGGCGATGACTCTAGTACGAGGACGCTCATCTCTGCGAGAAGAACGCGTAGACATAAGAAGATCGTCGAGGAGATCTTCTTCTTCTAAAACCTAGCGATCAGAACTGTAAGAAACCTAGCGCAGGAGGTAAGTAACCCCTCACCTGCAGTATAAGTAGTTAAATGTATGTTTTTATGTTTTTAGTTAAGTCATATGCAGATTTTTCGGCACGTAGGGTGTATTTGACCCTCCTCGCAAGTTTAGGGTTTATTTGAGCACCTCTAGATGGGCTAGACATGTTTCCCTCTCCAGTTTTGGGGTTTTAGACGCTGTCGGGTGCCTAGAGGTGGCCCCCTAATAGAGAGGAGAGATAGAACACACCAAGTGTTCGATAAAATGACTAGTACAGTTAAATGCTACAGTAGACATTTTAATAGCTCAGTTAAATGCCATAGAAGCATTTTAAATAACATGCTTAGTCTTGCTTCAGTTTATATGAGACTATGGTCCAATGGGTGGGCTCCCAGAGTTGCCCCTAGGTTCAGATAACCTAGCTCTAGGTTCAGATAACCTAGTAAGAGCAAGATAAGATAAATTAGCTTATGAATCAGTATTTTACTTTTATCAGTGGCACTGTGCTGGACTCTTAGTTGTCCTTGGGTTGGGCCCCCATAGTCATCCCTAGGTTTAGATAACCTAGTAAACCCTATTAGATTCGGGACTAGCTACCTCGGGTCTAGTTAGGGATGCGCGCATAGCAAGTACAATTGTCGGGCCTATCAGCAATATGATTATTATTTTTATCAATTATGAAAAATAGTTTTTCAAAACTTCACAATTCAGTTATGTGAATACAATTCAAATTTAGCATTAGCCTAGCATTAGTTTAGCTTAGTTTATGTATCCGTTCAGTTTTTCTTATATATACAATAAGATAGTTCTATGATCAGTATTTGATTGTCATGACTCATATATCAGTATGCCATGTTTTAGCATTTTCAGTATAACTATCAGCATGCATTTCCAATAGCATCTTTTAAAAGCATGATTTCATCAAATACATGTTTTGTGAGGTAGATGATTCTTACTAAGCTCCCAAGCTTATAGTTTCCTTTTCCTTATACTGCAGATAAAGGTAAAGGGAAGATGGATTAGCGGAGGCTGGAGGGCAATGTGTCAAGATATGTGTGAAAAGGAACTTGGAATAAAGACTCTCGGGGACTAGCAAGTTTAAAGAATTAGAATTTCTCATATTCTTATTACTCCACACATTTAGAATGTTTAAATATCATGAATTTTGAAAGTATGCACCATGTTATGCCTAGACCACTGGTTATCTTGATGTTAGTTAATAAACCACGAATAATGACAGTAATGACATGCCTAGGAATCTTATGATGCTTTTAAGTTGATACATTTACATTGTATATGGATTAGTGGTGGAATCCAACAAAAATCAGAGCTCCAATCGATCAGCCGATCGATTGGAGGGTCCTCAATCGATCAGCCGATCGATTGGGAAGTGATTTTCCACGTACAGAGAGCTGATGAATTGATCAGCTGATCGATTGGCCCAGGCTGGATCGATCAGCCGATAGATTCAGAAAGGATTCCCGTGCACAGAAGCACGTTGGATCGATCAGTGGATCGATTGAAGCCTTTCAATCGATCGAGTCTTAGCTTCAATCGATTGGAAAGTCTGATTTCAGCTGGAGACGTCTGATTTCAGCTCCTTGATCAAATGGGATGTTTGAGTGCTGCTAGCGGTATGTTTAGTTTGTATAAATGGCTTAGAATGGTAGCTTAGAATGGTGTTCTAATGTATGATATAGCATGGAAGGTTTAGATTCCCTTCTTTAGCACATGTACAACAATGAAAGTGTATTCTGAACACAATTTCCAGTTTTAATAGCAATTAGCAGAGTTTTTAATTTAGTTCAGCCTTTCACACATTATACATCAGTGGTAGCCACGGAATAGTTTAGCAACCGTAACCCCTGGCCTTACAGTTTAGTCAGTAGAAGGCGAGTCGTTACAGAGTGGTATCAGAGCAAGTTCCATACTTCCTCCACACACACATCAGCATTGAACCTGCAGCTTCCAAGTAAGAATACCTCAACTTATTTATGTTTCTTACTTCCATGGTTATAGATAACTCCATGTTTATAGATAACTAAAGTATGTTTGCATATGATATCATTTAATATGATAGTAGTAGTTATGTGAACATGATTGTAGTAGTTATGTATGTCCTCTACTTCTCTAGAAAATGGTACGAGGATGCCCAGCTAGAAGGGCACCAGCTACTGAGCTCCAACATGAGGCGGACAACTCAGTGCCTCCCCCAGACCTTACAGCGGTAGTAGCTCAGTTATAGAAGCAACTAGCTGAACAACAACAAGAGATAGCCACCCTAAGGGCTAATCAGCAGAACACTCCCACTGCCACTCCGGAACCTAACATAGCAACTCCAGTAGTTATAGATATTCCACCAGTCCAACCTACAACCCCAGTAGCCCCAGCAGCAGGGGCAAGGAGAGAAGCCTATCTGATTCAGTGGCAAAAAATCAAGCCAGAGAACTTCTCAGGCACCAGTGAACCATGGGATGCCCAAGCCTAGTTCAAAACACTAGAGAGTACGATGGGGCTTCTGGACTAGCTAGAACATGAAAAGGTGAAATGCACCTCTTTCTGCCTAGCAGGAGATACACGTATGTGGTGGGAGAGGATTAAAGTGAAGCGCCCAGTGAACCAGATGACATGGGCCGACTTTGAAAGAGAATTCTTTGAAGAGTTCTTTCACATGCGGGTCACAAACCGCCACTACAACGAGTTCACTGAATTTCATCAGGACAACCTTTCAGTTGAGGAGGCCGTGAAGAAATTCAACAGGTTGGCTCGTCTGTGCCCCGAACTCGCCAGCACCAAAAGAGAACGAGTCTGGTTGATGCTCAGAATGCTAATGCCGGAAATAGCACTGAACGTGGCCAGTGGCGTCCATAGGCTGCAAACCACTAAAGAACTGGTAAGTAGTACTCTGATCACCGAGCATTACCAGAACAGCATCAAGCAGCAGAAGCAAGCCTTCTTAGAGTCCAAAGGCCAAGGAGGCTTAGGTACTCAGAAACACCAGGGAGTTACCCAAAAGGAGGACCAGCTAGTAAACAGCCTAGCTATCCCAAGTGTTCTACTTGTGGGAAATTCCACCCAAGAATTTGTCGTAAGGGCACTCGAGGATGCTTCGAATGTGGCCAGGAAGGACATATGGCTAAACAATGCCCAAACAAGACCAGCCTTCCCCCACCACAGCCGATTTAGTATGGAGGCAAACTAGCACAGTTGCACCAGATGCAGGATGCTTTAGATGGTCCATGCATTAGCCAGGGCAGACTAGAAGCCCCCTCAGCCACAACGAACGCGAGAATCTACTCACTAACCAGAGAGGACGTAGTGAATGCTTCGACAGTTGTTACAGGTTAGATCAGTATTTTACAGCAAAGTGCAATTGTCTTATTCGATACTGGGACAACCCATTCTTATATATCCAGGACATTTGCCGAAAAGTTAGCAATATCTCCAGATGTACTCAGTGGTCAGTTTTTGACAACACTACCTTCCGGAGAAATCATGGCATCCACACACTGGCTCCGAGCAGTGCCAGCCATTATAGCGGACAGAGAACTCTTTGTCATCTTGGGAATGGACTTCCTGATCAAGTACGGTGCCTCCATAGAGTGTCGTAAACAGAAAGTTGTATTTCAACATAAAGCAGGAGTGCAGTTTGGGTACATCGGAGAACCAAAGAGAAAGGCCAAGAAGTTTCTCTCAGCTCTGAAAGCACAGAAACTACTGGATTCAAGATGTACAGGATTCCTAGCACATGTAGTTAGTACCAGTCAGGACAAGAACCAAAAGCTAGAAGAGGTCCGAGTTGTATGTGACTACCCAGCAGTCTTCCCTGAGGAGTTACTGTGCCTAGCACCAGACAGAGAGATTGAATTTGAGATAAAACTCGTCCCCGGTACAAATCTCATCTCCAAAGCACCCTACCGCATGACTCCAGCAGAACTGAAGGAACTTCGGGAGCAACTACAGGAGCTGCTCGACAAGGGTTTCGTACGCCCTAGTCACTCACCATGGGGAGCTCCTGTATTGTTCGTGAAGAAGAAGGACGGGAGCATGCGCCTGTGTATAGATTACTGGGCACCAAACCAAGTCACGATTAAGAACAGGTATCCTCTTCCCAGGATAGATGACCTGTTTGATCAGCTGAAGGGAGTAGCAGTGTTCTCTAAAATAGACCTCAGATCGGGATATCACCAGGTGAGAGTTAAAGAAGGTAATATACCCAAGACAGCTTTCAGGACCAGATACGGACATTATGAGTTTGTAGCCATGCCCTTTGGCGTGACGAATGCTCCAGCTACTTTCATGGACCTCATGAATAGAGCATTCAGAGGATACTTAAATAAGTTTGTTATCGTGTTCATCGATGACATTCTTATCTATTCCATAACTCAGGAAGAACACGCAGAGCACCTGAAGATAGTACTGTAGACCCTTCAGCAGAACCAGCTATACGCCAAGTTCACGAAATGTGAATTCTGGCTCGATCAGGTATCCTTCCTGGGTCACATCATCTCCAAGGATGGTATCATGGTAGACCCAGTAAGATAGAGGCTGTAAGTAACTGGAAAAGACCTAAGAACACCAGTGAAATCAGAAGCTTTCGGGGACTAGCAGGCTATTACAGAAAATTTGTAGAGGATTTCTCCAGGATAGCCTCCCCACTGACAGCTCTCACCAGGAAGAACAGAAAATTTCAATGGACAGAGGACTATAAGAACAGCTTCATTGAGCTAAAAAGAAGATTGACCAGTGCTCCCATTCTGACTTGCCAGAAAATACAGACAGCTTTGATATTTATAGTGATGCCTCTAAATTGGGACTAGGAGCAGTACTGATGCAAAATGACAGGGTGATCGCCTATGCCTCGAGACAACTCAAGGACTATGAGAGGAACTACCCTACTCATGACCTTGAACTTGCAGCAGTTGTCTTCACCTTCAAAATTTGGAGACATTACTTGTATGGAGCTCAGTGTAGAGTGTATACAGATCATCAGAGTCTGAAGTACTTCTTCACCCAGAAGGATCTGAATATGCGACAGCGCAGATGGCTCGAGCTGGTCAAAGACTATGACATAGACATCCTCTACCACCCAGGAAAAGCCAATAAGGTGGCAGACGCACTTAGCAGGAAGTCCAGTGCCACCTTACTATCCCTAACAGCCATGTCACCGCCCCTACAAAAGGAAATTACAGATTTCGATCTTGAACTTATAGTTGGATAGCTCTCTACTATGACATTAGCATCTACCCTGCTTGGTGATATCCAGACAGCTCAGGGTTAGGACCCTGAAATTCAGAAAATCAAGCAAGGGTTAGTGATAACCATGATTTTACTATACTATTCTCATTCATATAATCATGGTTTGATGTAGTTTTCATATATAGAACCCATATTTACATTACATTTTTATACATTGTATCAATTTTGGACTGAATTGCAAATTATGTTATTATGGCTTAATTTGATGCTAATATTTGTTTATTATTTTGTAGGCATCAAAAGGGTCATGAACCCGATCAGATCAGGCCACACTTGGGCTCAAATCTAAGGCTAAACGAAGCGATCAAGCCTTGAAGTGTTTTGGACCGTCCATTGAAGATCAAGCAGATCTGAGACATCCGTTGAAGATCCGGCTCATCCAACCTAATGAGGAGTAGATCTGGACCATAGATGAAGATCAGTACTTTTTGATCCAGATCTGAGATATTTTCCACTGTTGATCAAGCGCCGAGAATCTTCAGCCGTCCGATCAGAACTGAAGGGGTTTAAAAGGCAGTGAGGAACTACAGTGTTCCTGGGCTCGGCGTTTTCGCGACACTGTGCATCTTCTTCTCTTCTTCTCCGCGACGCCGAGTTCCCATTCCCGATTCCAGATCCAGATCTTCCTCTTCTTCAACGACGGCGATCTTGAGCTTCCGGCGTCCATCTTCTGGCGATCAGAGAGTGTTGAGGGAGGTTTCTCGGTGCGTCTCGGCTCTGTTCCACCGCCGCGATCTTGTTTGAGGGAGGTTTCTTGGACAACGATTTTCGCATCCAACTGAGCTCAAAGGGAGGTTTCTTTGAGTCTTAGATCCATTTTCGTTCTCCATTCCGCAGCAAAACTTGGATGAATTGGCCATTTGATCTGGTTTGCACATTCACAGAGTTAAGCTCTATTTCTTCGGCTGTTGGGATTATCAGGCGATAAGGAGTTCGAGGGGAGGTTTCCAAGGACGATGAGCATCTACTGGTAATAGCTGGAAGTTTGGTGATAGCTGTTGGGTGTTGAGGGGAGGTTTCCGATGCACTTTTGTTTACACAGCAGAATGGAAAAGATAAGATCCGGGATTTGGTTGAGGAATGTTTTAGGGTTTCTGTTTATTTTTGAATGTTACTGAATTTGCCATGTCTATGCTCAGATCTACAGATCTGATAATTTCCTTTGCAATTTGAATTTTAATTTGAGAATTTGTACTTTCAATTTCAATTTCTTGCTTACAAACCCCACCCTTAGACTTAATTCTGATTAGTTTTTGCAATTCTGATACTAACAGTTTGTAGAGTTTTGAGATTTAGTTAGCAATTCAACCTTTGTGATCATGATCTTGTTTAAGTGTTGGAATGTTTAATTTGGTGTTTAGAGTGCTACCTCTATTCAATCTTATTGTGACTGAATTCTTGAGCTTGTTTGTTGAAGTGATTGTGAATGAGAATTGAAGGTAGTTTGATTTATGCAAATGTGACTTGAGTTTTGAATTTACTTGGTTTGGAGTTCAGGAATTGAATTATTTGATTTGATGATGCTTTGGGAGCTAAACTTAATGGATGCTAATCTGATGAAATGGAAAAGAATCAAGTTAGATGAGAACAACATTTCTTTGATGCTATTCTTGACTTAGTTGAAGTTAGATTTTGATTCTAGAATCACACATTTTGCTAGTAACCCTTGGAAAAAAATATGACTTGGGACTCCTTACTACACGTATTGTCTTTATTTAGTTGAGTTCCTAATTTGAATTAATTTGATGTGCCACGTGACATGAAAATGGCTAACACCAGTTAGCAGAATCAAAAAGTGGAGAGTTCGGAGTATCTGATAGTGGGGTATTGTATTTTGGTGACAAACTATGTGTTCCGGATCAGGAGGAACTACGGAGGAAGATCCTAAACGAGGCTCACAGGACTCCTTATGCGATGCATCCTGGTTCCACCAAGATGTACCAAGACCTAAAGAGACGTTTTTGATGGTCTAGGATGAAAAAAGACATCGCTAGATATGTCAGTACCTGTCTGACCTGTCAGAGGGTCAAGGCAGAACACCAGAGACCAGGAGGAGTTCTGCAGCCTATTCAGATTCCAGAATGGAAGTGGGAGGATATTTCCATGGATTTTATAGTGGGACTACCCAGAACCACGAATGGTTTTGACACCATCTGGGTAATAGTCGACAGATTGACTAAATCAGCCCACTTCTTAGCTATCAGGATATCCTACTCCATGGAGCAGCTATCTCAGTTGTATCTCAAGGAGATTGTCAGACTGCATGGAGTTCCACGGACCATCATTTCAGACAGAGATAGTAGATTCACGTCACACTTCTGGGAGTGTGTACAGTCAGCATTGGGCACCAGGTTAAAGTTTAGTACAACTTTCCATCCTCAGACAAATGGTCAGACGGATCGAGTAAATCAGGTACTCGAAGATATGCTCCGAGCATGTGCCCTAGACTTCAAGGGAAGTTGGTGCAAATATCTGTGTTTATCAGAATTTGCATATAACAATAGCTATTAGGCCACTATCAGCATGACACCCTACGAGGCTCTCTACGGGTGGAGGTGTAGATCTCCAATCTGCTGGTATGAAAGTGGTGAATAGAAAGAACTAGAACTTCAGACAGATCTAGTAGTAGATACCACATCAGCTATACAATAGATCCGCCAGAGGATAGAGACAGCTCAGAACCGCCAGAAAAGCTATGGTGATACACGGCGTCGACCCTTAGAGTTTTCAGTGGGAGATACAATATTCCTCCGAGTGGCTCCCATGAGGGGAGTAATGCGTTTTGGGAAGAAGGACAAATTAAGTCCCAGATATGTGGGACCATACCTTATCACTAGAAGGGTTAGCAAGGTAGTATATGAGTTAGAGCTACCCCAGGAGATGTCAGCTATCCATAATGTATTTCACGTCTGTATGCTGAAGAAGCATATCCCAGATGCCACCCAGGTGATTGAGCCTCAGTTGGTACAAGTCTGCGAAAACCTCAGCTATGACAGTATGCCTATTCAGATAAAAGACCGAGCAGTTAAGAAATTGCGGAACAAGGAGGTACCATTAGTAAAAGTGATGAGGCAAAATCACACAGCAGAAGAGGCAACTTGGGAGATAGAAGCTAGTATGAGACAGAAGTACCCAGAGTTATTTTAAGTTCGAGGATGAACTTTTTATAAAGTATGGGGGATTGTAACACCCAAAAATTCTCAAATTAATTTTAGAAATATTCTATTATTTTTCTGGAATTTTAGAATATTTTTATGGAATTTTTGGAGTAGCAGAAGTAGCAAAATTAAATAAAAACGTAAAATAGCCTAAGCGGGAATTGAACCCGCGACCTATTAGACCCTACAACTTATAGCATGACTTTAGTAACCAGGTGGCCCTAGCAGGGGTGTGCTAAAAGAAAAGGAGAGAAATTATATTTATGATTTAGTTGGGTCGTATTAATCACTTAATACAAATAGGGAGTTTAAGTGAGGGTTATTATTTTTGGATCGACAACTCTTCCTCACCCTCACCCTCACCCTCAATCGCCGCCCCCTCCCTCTTCCTCACCCTCTCGGCACACAAAGCCCCAAGGAATCCAGGGTTACATCACTAGGGTCGTAGAAGCACCTTCCGACGACGACTCTAGTACGAGGGCGCTCATCTCTGCGAGAAGAACGCATAGACATAAGAAGATCGTCGAGGAGATCTTCTTCTTCGAAAACCTAGCGATCAGAACTGTAAGAAACCTAGCGCAAGAGGTAAGTAACCCCTCACCTGTATTATAAGTAGTTAATCGTATGTTTTTATTTTTTTAGTTCAGTCATATGCAGATTTTTCGGCATGTAGGGTGTATTTGACCCTCCTCGCAAGTTTAGGGTTTATTTTAGCACCTCTAGATGGGCCAGACATGTTCCCCTCTCTAGTTTTGGGGTTTTAGACGCTGTTGGGTGCCTAGAGGTGGTCCCCTAATAGAGAGAAGAGATAGAACACACCAAGTGTTCGATAAAATGACTAGTACAGTTAAATGCTACAGTAGGCATTTTAATAGCTCAGTTAAATGCCATAGAAGCATTTTAAATAGCATGCTTAGTCTTGCTTCAGTTTATATGGGACTACGGTCCAATGGGTGGGCTCCCAGAGTTGCCCCTAGGTTCAGATAACCTAGCTCTAGGTTCAGATAACGTAGTAAGAGCAAGATAAGATAAATTAGCTTATGAATCAATATTTTACTTTTATCAGTGGCACTGTGCTGGACTCTTAGTTGTCCTTGGATTGGGCTCCCATAGTCGTCCCTAGTTTTAGATAACCTAGTAAACCCTACTAGATTCGGGACTAGCTACCTCGGGTCTAGTTAGGGATGCGCGCATAGCAAGTACAGTTGTCGGGCCTATCAGCAACATGATTATTATTTTTATCTATTATGAAAAATAGTTTTTCAAAACTTCACAATTCAGTTATGTGAATACAATTCAAATTTAGCATTAGCCTAGCATTAGTTTAGCTTAGTTTATGTATCCGTTCAATTTTTCTTATTGATACAATAAGATAGTTCTATGATCAGTATTTGATTGCCATGACTCATATATTAGTATGCCATGTTTTAGTATTTTCAGTATAACTATCAGCATGCATTTCCAATAGCATCTTTTAAAAGCATGATTTCATCGAATACATATTTTGTAAGGTAGATAGTTCTTATTAAGTTCCCAATCTTATAGTTTCCTTTTCCTTATACTGCAGATAAAGGTAAAGGGAAGATGGATTAGCGGAGGCTGGAGGCTGGAGGGCAATGTGTCAAGATGTGTGTGAGAAAGAACTTGGAATAAAGACTCTCGGGGACTAGCAAGTTTAAAGAATTAGAATTTCTCATATTCTTATTACTCCACGCATTTAGAATGCTTAAATATCATGAATTGTGAAAGTATGCACCATGCTATGCCTAGACCACTGGTTATCTTGATGTTAGTTAATAAACCACGAATAATGACAGTAATAACATGCCTAGGAATCTTATGATGCTTTTAAGTTGATACATTTGCATTGTATATGGATTAGTGGTGGAATGCAGTAGAAATCAGAGCTCCAATCGATCAGCCGATCGATTGGGAAGTGATTTTCCGCGTACAGAGAGCTGATGAATCGGTCAACTGATCGATTGGCCATGGATCGATCAGCCGATCGATTGAAAAGTAATTTCCACGAATAGAGAGCTGCTGAATTGATCAGCTGATCGATTGGCCCAGGCTGGATCGATCAGTCGATCGATTCAGAAAGGATTCCCGTGCATAGAAGCACGTTGGATCGATCAGTGGATCGATTGAAGCCTTTCAATCGATCGAGTCTCAGCTTCAATCGATTTGAAAGTCTAATTTCAGCTGGAGACGTCTGATTTCAGCTCCTTGATCAAATGGGATGTTTGGGTGCTGCTAGCGGCATGTTTAGTTTGTATAAATGGCTTAGAATGGTAGCTTAGAATGGTGTTCTAATGTATGATATAGCATGGAAGGTTTAGATTCCCTTCTTTAGCACATGTATAACAATGAAAGTGTATTCGGAACACAATTTCCAGTTTTAATAGCAATTAGCAGAGTTTTTAATTTAGTTAAGTCTTTCGCACATTATACATCAGTGGTAGTCATGGAATAGTTTAGCAACCGTAACCCCCGGCCTTACAGTTTAGTCAGTAGAAGGCGGGTCGTTACACTTTCGGGTTGTACTGCCCTTGTTCTGAGCTGGCTCACTAGTCAATGCCTCCTATCCCATTCATCTCATTGTATGAAAAAAAAAAGATATAAACTGTGAGTCGAGAGACTCATCATGTTCAAAACAATGTTATGCATTAGTTAGCGTCTATAATCTAGTGTACCAAGAGAAACCACATCAAAGGTAACTTAGGTCTTACTTACTGGCACATCATGGACATGAGTGTAGATGTCTACTTAGGCATACAAGCATAAACATAAGCCTAAGCTTGTACGTAAGCTAAGTATACAACAGATACAACCAGGAGCATGTAAATAAATATAGGCATAAGCATACTAGATAGCATAAATGTACATACTATGGATGAACAGAAGCATAAGCATAAGCATGTAATTAAACTATGCATGAAATAGATATAATCATGAGCATGTATATAAACATAGACATAAGCATACTAGCTGGCATAAACGTACATACTATGGATGAACAGAAGCATAAACATGTAAATAAGCTAAACATGGAAAAGATCATAATCACATAGAGTTAGTGAGCTCCCAGGCTAAGGGCACCGGTCACACTCAACTACATAGTTTGGTGAGCTCTCGGGCTAAGGACACCGGTCACACTCTACCACATAAGATCGGTGAGCTCCCGGGCTAAGGACACCGGTCACACTTGACCACGTAGATTTAGTGAGCTCCTGGGCTAAGGACACCGGTCACACTCTACCACGTAAGATTGGCGAGCTCCCGGGCTAAGGACACCGGTCACACTCGGCCACGTAGATTGGGTGAGCTCCCCAGGCTTAGGTTCCCAGTTCATAACTTAACCCATAATAAGATTTGACAAGCTCCCCGGGCTTAGGTCCCCGGATCATAATTTGGTAAGTTCCCTGGGCTTAGGTCCTCAGATCATAACTTGGTAAGCTCCCCCGACTTAGGTCCTCGGATCATAACTTGGTAAGCTCCCCGAGCTTAGGTCCCCGGATCATAACTCGGTAAGCTCCCCGGGCTTAGGTCCCCGGATCATAACTTAGTAAGCTCCTCGGGCTTAGGTCCCCGAATCATAACTTGGTAAGCTCCCCGGGCTTAGGTCCCTAGATCATAACTTAATACACTTGAACATGTGCATAAGCATAGCCATGATTACTACTCAAGCATGGAACATAAATATATTTTTGTACATAAACGTAAACAGGTTCATTTCATGAGCACTTAAATTATCATGATGGGAAGAATACATAAGCCTATCCATAAACCTACTAAAGCAAATTCCAAGAAAAGAACATACACTTAAACATTATCATGGGCATAGACATGAAGATAAACTTAAACATGATCTTGAGTATAAACATGAACACGAATCCAAAACACGGTTATCCATATTCATCATCCCTTACTTGAACATCAATTACTTATACTCATACAATTACAACAAAATTCCTAGCATAAGAACCCAATTAAGCAAGGATGAACTTAACCATACATGAGCATAAATTGTCTACCATTAAGTTGTGTTTCTCATTAAATATTTCATAAGCCTCATACATGCCAATAACACTTTGTAATGTAAACCAATCCCCCTCATACAAGGCATAAATAATCATGGTTGTCCAAAAATATATAATCAGTGCGCGCTAGAGTTTATAAACCCTATCTCGCCCCTAACCATTCTATTAACACGTCAACCCCTAATATCTAAACAGTAACTTGGAACCTTAATGTCCATGTCCACACCAACTTTATGAACCGATTTAACCTGATACCTGTAGATAATTTTTCCATAAAAATCCATAACATGTAAAGTCATAAAACACATACATCCATATAATTTGAGTGCTAGAGTTCCATATAATTGGTGCGCTAGAGTTTGTGAGATGTGTATACTTATCTTTATTTATTTATATTTTTTAATCCATTACATGCATAGTTATGAAACATTCCTGTCCGTATAATTGGTGTCATACATAATTGATTTCATAGCAATTTAAACCTTGTAATCCGAAGCCTATTTTGACCATGAAGTTATCTAAGCATATTTCGTTTCATACATCCTAAACCAAAATCAGATTAACGTATACAAAAAAGAAATCCTAAACATGGTTATGGTCCTAGCATCTTAAACCGAACCTAGCATACACCATAGAGCAATTCAAAACATGGTTATGGTTATAACATCTTAAACCCAATCTAGTGCATGGAATCTAATATTATCAAAGAGGAATATAATGGTAACTAACCAAATCCCAGTTCAATACACCTACCTAGGAACCTAACATCTATAGTTTATAGGAACCAATAAATTCATAAGATGGGAAGAACATGCACAACCTTCCTAAATCGAGATCATGATAGGTAACCATTACAATTTAGTGAGGGAACTACCTTCCTCCAGAAATCCGAAATACTACATCTACGCAGACCTTTAAAAACATAAGAAGAGAATTTAAACTAGAGCATCCTACCTCAACCCATGGTACCTGAAGTCACAAACCATAGAAACTAACTATAGCATTACAAGTTAGGGAACATGCCTTTAAGTATTTAGCTCCTAAATCCTTGTCTTCCGTTGAAGCTCTAGCACCGGTGGAGAAACAAAAAGGGGGTAGGAAACCTTCTTAGGGTCGGTGGCAACATCCAAGGTGAGGAAAGGGTAAGGTTTAAATAGAAGTGAGAGCTAAGTCATCAATTGCATTAATTTTATACATATTTATATCCATATACTAATTTCATATTTACATATATCCATATATATATATCACGTATATATGGTAATATATTTAATTCATATTATAGTTTCTTAATACTAAGTCATTAATTTAATTTTTGAATTAAATTATATATTTCCATATACTAATTTCATATATATATAAATATCCATGTATATATCACTGTTGTGCCAAAGGATGTTCACATATCTCCACAATGACATGATATTGTCCACTTTGGGCCTAGACCCTCATGGCTTTGCTCTTGGGCTCTCCCTAAAAGGCCTCATGCCAATGGAGATATCATAATCCTTTTAACCTCATGATCTTATACCAAATCTTTCCATGTGGGACTTTGATTGAACCCCAACAATCCTCCCCTCAAACGAAGGACCACAATTACTCTCATGGTTCGGGCCTCCCCACGAGCATCAGGTCATCCTGACCTGCTCTGGGCCTCCCCGCAAGCATCCGTGCCCGGTCACCTTGACCTACTCCAGGCCTACCTGCGAGCATCCGGCCACCCTGACCTACTCGTCTCACCGCAAGTACCCGGTCACCCTGACTTTCTCCAGGCCTCCCCGCAAGTACCCAGTCACCCTGACCTGCTCCCCCCTGCAAGTATTCGGCCACCTTGACTTGCTTTGGGCCTCCCCACGAGCATCTGGTCACTCATGACTAGCTCCGGGCCTACCCTCAACTTCGTTCAAGGCCACCCCACATGACATATGGTCTGTACCATGGCTCTGATATCATTTGTTGCGCCCAAAGGATATCCACATATCTTCACAATAGCATGATATTGTCCACTTTGGGCCTAGGCCCTCATGACTTTGCTCATGGGCTCTCCCCAAAAGGCCTCATGCCAATGGAGATATCTTGCATCCTTTTAACCCCATGATCTTTACCAAATCTTTCCAATGTGGGACTTTGATTGAACCCCAACAATCCTCCCCTCAAACGAAGGACCATAATTACTCTCATGGTCTGGGACGAAGGACCACAATTACTCTCATGGTCCGGGTCTCCCCGCGAGCATCTGGTCACCCTGACCTACTCTGGGCCAACCTGCGAGCTGATGGATCGAAAGCGCTAGAGGGGGGTGAATAGCGCTAGTGGCTATTTTAGCGATTTAAAACTTAAGAATAGAAACGCAGCGGAAAAGAAAATGCAAACACAAAAGATGCAAGTGTTTTACTTCGTTCGGAGCCTATCTCGACTCCTACTCGAAGGCCCGCGGTCCTTGACCGCTTTCGGTGGGCAACAACTATAAATCCAGAATTATTACAAGCTAGAAGCAATTATAGTTAAGTACAAATAAGAAAGCTTTACCAATGAACAAGAAAATGGAAGAGCTTTGGAGTCTCAGTTTGTTGTAGCTGCAGAGCGTTGTTGAAGCGTACGGACCACACAAGAGCACAGAACTTCTGTTCGGAAATTGATGATTTGAGCTGCACCTCGAGGCCTCTTTTTATAGCTCTGCAAGGTCTGATCCAGATCCCCAAGTCTTGGGATCAGGTTTGACCCGAAGCGGATCGGTCGACCGATCCTCATGTTCGGTCGACCGATCAGATGATCTCCACCGCATCTGATCCGTCGATCCGTCGCTCCGCTTCGATCGGGTCAAACTCTATCCCTGGGTTCGGTCGACCGATCCCAGGGTTCGGTCGACCGATCCCAGGGTCCGGTCGACCGATCAGTCTCCTCTGACCCGGACACTTCGGCTTGATGCAGTCGATACCTATCCTAGGTTCGGTCGACCGATCCCGAGGTCCAGTCGACCGATCCCTGGTCGAGCCTGGTCCAACTTCTAGAGATCTGATCTGGTAGCTTGGAGGTTCGGTCGACCGAATCTAAGGTTCGGTCGACCGATCCTGGTCAGTTCTAACCCTGCACAAAAGTGTTAGTTTCCTGCAAGACAGAGTTAGAACACAAAGGATAATATATAGAAATAAATTTGGCAGTCACCGGACTGTCCGGGTCTGACTTCGGGTTTCCGACTGAAAACCCTAGGTCGACCCGACACCTACTATTCCCTCTACGGGGAACGCGTCATCACCTACTCCTCTCAGGAGATTTACCTGTTGCCAGTACGATCCTCCAGATCGACTGGACTTTTGCTCAGCGTCAGATGCTTCCGGTCTTCATGCTGGATGTCCGGTCCTCGACCCATCCAGACTTCTACCCAGTTCACGACACTAGGATTTTAACCTAGGGTTACTACCCCCTAGGATTTTTGCCCAAAGCGTCGACCCGCCAAGACTTCCCGCATAGGGTTACCACCCCCTATGACCTAGGGTTACCACCCCCTAGGGTTTTTCCTTGCCTAACCGCAGCTAGGACTTTTCTCCACCTAGGGTTACCGCACCCTAAGACCTAGGGTTACCACCCCCTAGGGTTTTCACCTACCTAACCGCAGTTAGGACTTTCCTGAAACACTCAGCCATACACATTAGATAACAATTAAACTTAACTTTGAATACCTTTGTCATTATCAAAACTAATGTTCGATCGTCGGATGCTTCCCGCACTAACACGAGCATCCGATCACCCTGACCTACTTGCCTCCCCGCAAGTACCCGGTCACCTTGACCTACTCCAGGCCTATCTGTGAGCATCCGACCACCTTGACCTACTCGCATCACCGCAAGTACCTGGTCACCCTGACCTGCTCCAGGCCTCCCCGCAAGTACTCGGTCACCCTGACCTGCTTCGAGTCTCCCCGTGAGCATCCGATCACCCTGACCTGCTTCGGATCTCCCCGTGAGCATCCGATCACCCTGACCTACTCCGGGCCCACCCTTAACTTTGTTCAAGGCCACCCCTTCGTACCATGACTCTAATACCATTTGTTGCGCCCAAAGGATGTCCACATATCTCCATAATGGCATGATATTATCTACTTTGGGCCTAGGCCCTCATGGCTTTGCTCTTGGGCTCTCCCCAAAAGGCCTCATGCCAATGAAGATATCTTGCATCCTTTTAACCCCATGATCTTTACCAAATCTTTTCAATGTGGGACTTTGATTGAACCCCAACAATCCACCCCACATGCTATCTGGTTCGTACCATGGCTCTGATACCATTTGTTGTGCCCAAAGGATGTCCACATATCTCCACAATGGTATGATATTGTCCACTTTGGGCCTAAGTCATCATGGCTTTGCTCTTGGGCTCTCTCCAAAAGGCCTCATGCCAATGGAGATATCATAAATCCTTTTAACCCCATGATCTTATACCAAATCTTTCCATGTGGGACTTTGATTGAACCCCAACAATCCTCCCCTCAAACGAAGGACCACAATTACTCTCATTGTCCGGGCTTCCCCGCGAGCATATGGTCACCCTTACATACTCTGGGCCAACCTGCGAGCATCCGGTCACCCTGACCTACTTACCTCCCCGCAAGTACCCAGTCACTTTGACCTACTCCAGGCCTACCTGCGAGCATCCAGTCACCCTGACCTGTTTCGGGTCTCCCCGTGAGCATCCGATCACCCTGACCTTCTTCGGGTCTCCCCGTGAGCATCCGAGCCCACCCTCAACTTCGTTCAAGGCCACCCCACATGATATCTAGTTCGTACCATGGCTCTGATACCATTTGTTGCGCCCAAATGATGTCCACATATCTCCATAATGGTATAATATTATCTACTTTGGGCCTAGGCCCTCATGGCTTTGCTCTTGGGCTCTCCCCAAAAGGCCTCATGCCAATGAAGATATCTTGCATCCTTTTAACCTCATGATTTTTACCAAATCTTTCCAATGTGGGACTTTGATTGAACCCCAACAATCCACCCCACATGGTATCTGGTTCGTACCATGGCTCTGATACCATTTGTTGTGCCCAAAGGATGTCCACATATCTCCACAATGGCATGATATTGTCCACTTTAGGCCTAAGTCCTCATGGCTTTGCTCTTGGGCTCTCCCCAAAAGGCCTCATGCCAATGGAGATATCATACATCCTTTTAACCCCATGATCTTATACCAAACCTTTCCATGTGAGACTTTAATTGAACCCCAACAATCCTCCCCTCAAACGAAGGACCACAATTACTCTCATGGTCCGGGCCTCCCCAAGAGCATCAGGTCATCCTGACCTACTCTGGGCCTCCCCGCAAGCATCCATGCCCGGTCACCTTGACCTACTCCGGGCCTACCTACGAGCATCCGGCCACCCTGACCTACTTGCCTCACCGCAAGTACCCGGTCACCCTGACCTGCTCCAGGCCTCCTCGCAAGTACCCGGTCACCCTGACCTACTTGCCCCTGCAAGTATTCGATCACCTTGATCGGCTCTGGGCCTCCCCACGAGCATCTGGTTACCCTGACTAGCTCCGGACCTACTCTCAACTTCGTTCAAGGACACCCCACATGGCATCTGGTCTGGACCATGGCTCTTATACCATTTGTTGTGCCAAAGGATGTCCACATATCTCCACAATGGCATGATATTGTCCACTTTGGGCCTAGACCCTCACGACTTTGCTCTTGGGCTCTCCCTAAAAGGCCTCATGTCAATGGAGATATCATACATCCTTTTAACCCCATGATCTTATACCAAATCTTTCCATGTGAGACTTTGATTGAATCCCAACAATCACATATACATGGTAATATATTTAATTCATATATAGTTTCTTAATAATCATTAATTTGATATTGAATCAAATTATATATTTCCATATATATATTTCCTATATATATATATAATTTCACGTTGAAGATATATCTATATCTTCAATTAAAATCTCCTATATATATCTTATAATTTTCCTATTTCCATTATTTATACTATATACTTTATATTTCCTATATATATCCATGGTTATATAGACTTTTATATAAAAACTAAGTCATCAATTTAATATAATTTTATATGGAAATCCATATATATAATATAGATATATAATTCATATATTATATGATTAAAATTTCTTAATCATTATTTACACTATATTTGTTACACGTTACCTACATAAGGGCATCTGTAGTCGTAAATCTCTTAAAGAGCTTTATGCCCTGTCACATCATTGTCACATCAAAAATTAAAAACCTTACTTCTTTTAAAAATCACTCTCTATTATCACAAAACCTCTCTTTTAAAAATTTTATTTTTTTTTTAAATTCTTTCTTTATCCTCTCCCCACTATTTTTTTTTTATAAACCTGGTCCCAAGATTTTGATACAGGTTTATAAAAAAAATTATAAACCCCACCTATGTAGTGGGGGAGGGGTTTATATTGAGAGATTTATAGCATAAATTATATGCTATAAACCTCCCACTGCAGATGCCCTAATATATTAATCTTATATATATATATATATATATATATATATATATATATATATATATATATATATATATATATATATATATTCTTATTTAAATTATAGGGTTTATATTATATATATTATTTATACTTTCTTTCTATATACAATACATGCTACATAAAATTTTAGTCTTGTATTTCTTTTTTTTTATTCTTGTTTAATTATATATTCTATTTTATATTTAATATATCCTATTATTTTCTTAATTTGATTAATCCAAATTCCATAATTAAAGGTTAACTTGATTAATCCTAACTAACTCATTTATTTAAATTTATAATTCTTAATAAAATATGAATTCTAATTAAATTTCAATTACTCAAATAAATATCCTTAATTAAATAACTTCAAAATAAAATTAAATTACAATAATTAATCCAATAAATCTCCTTAATTAGATAAATTCAAATTCTAATTAAATTATAATTTAACCCAATAAATCTCATTAATTAATTAAGTGGTTTCGGACACTACATCAGGGGTCTTTTTATAACCCCTGAAAAATCTTATCTAACGCTTGAAGGCACCTTCAAGAGGCTTTGAAGGTGCCTTCAGCGTGGAGAAATTATCCGTGCGAAGATAGAACTCTATCTTCGCTAATGGCTAAATTTGTCTAGTCGAAAACGCCTTCAACATGTTGAAGACGCCTTCCATGGTGGGTTGAAGGTGCCTTCAACTCTGTTAAAGGCGCCTTCCCACTAAAAGGGGTGGAAGCGCCTTTAACTGTATTGAGGGCACCTCTAGCAACTCTGCAGCTCCCTTTTAGCTCTCTTACTGCCCCAATCGCCTGAGTGATTTCGTCCATCTAGAATAGGGCTCGCCCGAATCCAATTTTCAGTCTTCTTCTTGAGCAAACTTCCTCCCCGGCTTCTCGTCCCTCAGACCGCCGCACGCGTCCTTCTCGTCTACCAGTGTACTCTTCCACAGCACCTCGTCCCTCGAATGCACCGAGCCTGTCGACTCCCTTCTCGTGCCATCCTTCTCGCTAGTTGCGTCTTTCGCTAGACTTCTTGTGTTATTAAGCTCCTGCACACTTAGACACAAGGGTTAAAAACTAACAGGACCTAACCTGACTTAGTTGATCATATCAAAACTACCTTGGGGTACCAACAATCTCCCCCCCTTTTGATGTGAGCAATCCAAGTTAAGTTAGGTTAAACAACCATAAAGAAGTATTTCAAAAATATGCAAAAAATTAAATTACTACCCTCCCCCTAGACTTAATTTTCCCCCCCCCCCCCCCCCCCCCCTTTGATCATATTAAAGAGGGTACTTAAAAAAAATTAGTAAGGTTAAAAATTAATGTCTAAGGAATATTGTAAATTTTTTTTTTAAAGTTTAGGCCTGAAAAAAATTTTAAGTTAAGAAAACAAGTTAAATAAAAAATTTTGCCTAAAAAAATTTCTAACTCTTTTAAAAATTTTAAATTTTGCGAGATAAATATTTTCTAAGTGATGAAATTATAAAAAAAAATGATTTGTAGATAATTTCTGATAGTGTTTTTGACAAATATTGAAAGCATTATTTAATCATTATTACATGCTTATCAATTTGTCAATTAAATATTATTTCAATAATTGACTTCTAGGTTATGGCGAGGTACTAGGCTTTCTTGGTTATTCGAGCAACAACCACTTTCTAGACAAAACCTCTTAAAGAAATTAAACATTTAATTTTCTCTTTGAAATCCCTAATTAAAAAAAATCAATCCAAATATGATTTTAGAACCCAATATAGGTTCCTTCCTATTGGGTTAATTAAAAATTTTTTAGGAATGTATTTCTGTGAAATTTTTCTAATTTGTCCCTTATGGTATTTGAGGTACCAATTTAATCCATTGTATTTTCTAATATGTTGAATATTTGAGCATGCACGATTTTTCAAATTTTCTATTTCTTTTTGTAATTTTTCATCCTCAATTTTAATTTTATCAAAGTCCTCTAATGGATAAGTAGTAGGTAAGAATTATTTTAATTCCTTATTTGCTTTTTCTAACATACAACAATTCTTTGTTAATAATTTAACAAACTGAAATACTTTGTCAGGAAGAAGAGATCGTACCTGACTTATCTTGTCGATCCTGCAATCTGAAGCTCCCCTTGAAGTACTGCTTTCTTCTAATGTCTCTCCCCCTTCATCGATGCTCTCAATGCTCATTTCAGATAAGCTTGCTTCGTCTTCATCTTCTTGATGACTTGTCACTAACACAAGTTCGGTGATAGCTTCAATTTCTAATTCAAATGGCGTTTTGTCCCACGTTGCCTTTAGATTCTTGTACTTGTTTATTTGGGTTGATTTCTTGTTCTTGCTCTTGTCCTTGTCTTTTAATTTAAGACAGTTATCTTTCATGTGCTCTTCTTCATCGCAGTGGTGGTATCTTATCCTTCTTCTTCTTCTACCCTGCACTTGATTAAATCTTTTAGTTTTAAATAACTTTTTAAATTTACATACCATCAACGTTGTTTTGTTATCATCGAAAGAAGATTCTGAATCTTGTTCATCTATCTTTGCCTTTAGGGCAATGCTGTGCTTTGGCTCTTTTTTCAGATCTACACATCTTGTTTCATGGACTTCAAAAGTTGAAAATAGTTCTTCTAAAGTACTAGATTTTAGATCCTTAGATATATAATAGACATCTACTAATGATTCCCATTCAGTATTTCTAGGGAATGCATTAAGTGCGTACCTTAGTGAATCTCGGTTGCTTGCTTTTTCTCTGAGATTCGTGAGTCCAATGATGAGCTCCTTGATCATTGAGTGAAGGTGTGCAATGGTTTCGTCTTCCTCTAATCAAAGGTTGCTAATTTGCTTGCGAAGTAGATCCCGTCTTGCGAGTTTTGCCTCCGAGGTTCCTTCGTGTAGTTCCAGGAATTTCTCCGAGAGCTCCTTAGCAGGCTCATAGGCTCTGATTCGGTTGACTTCTTGTGGCGATAAAACACTCAGTAGATAGAACTCTACTTTACCATTTTCCACGAAGTCGGCTTGCTCCTTCATCCATTGGTATTTTTCTTTGCCCTCGGGTGCTATAAAATCAAATTCCATTATTAACAATAAATTGAAATCTATCTTAAAAAATACCTCCATTCTTTTCTTCCAATTCATGAATTCCCCCTCGAATTTTGGTGGATAGATGCTTGGTCCGACCATCTCGTGTGGTTTGTTCGGTGGTCAGTCCTCCTGAAGTTGTTGGGCTCTGATACCACTTATTGGCCAGGTAGACCGACAAGAGGGGGGTGAATTACCTGTTAAAAAATAAAACAAAACCTTTCTCGATCTTTTAACTCAGATTAGTAATGCAGTTAAAAATAGAATAAATGTACAACTTAAAAAGAAGAGGCCAAAACAGTTACTTGGTTACAACCGGGGAGGTTGTTAATCCAAGGCAAGTAAACGTACTAAAAATCTCCTTCTTTGAAGGCGGAGAAGCTTTTTACACTCGTTGGAAGCTCAGAAAGTAGCTAGGAAATGAATACCGGAGTTGTTCTCTATTTCGTAGGTCCAGGGGTCTTTTTATAGCCTCTGGAAAATCTTATCCGACACTTGAAGGCGCCTTCAAGAGGCTTTGAAGGCGCCTACAGAATGGAGAAATTATCCGTGTGAAGATAGAACTCTATCTTCGCTAACGGTTAAATTTTGCCTAGTCAAAGGCACCTTCAACGTGTTGAAGGCGCCTTCCATGGTGGAGGCGCCTTCCCATTGAAAGGTGTGGAGGCGCCTTTAACTCCATTGAGGGTGCCTCCAGCAGCTCTGCAGCTCCCTTTTGACTCTCTTGCTGCTCCGATCGCCTAGGTGATTTCGTCCATCCAGAATATGCCTCATCCGAACCCAATTTCTAGCCTTCTCCTCAAGAAGACTTCCTCCTCGGCTTCTCATCCCTCGGACTGCCGCGCACGCCCTTCTCATCTATTGGTGTACTCTTCCGCAGCACCTCATCTCTCAGATGCACTGAGCCTATTAACTCCCTTCCTGTGTCATCCTTCTCGCTAGCTGCATTTTCCGCTCGACTTCTTATATTCCTAAGCTCCTACACACTTAGACACAAGGGTTAAAAACTAACAGGACCTAATCTGATTTGATTGATCACATCAAAACTACCTTGGGATACCAACACACCTTAGCTAGAAGGGCAAGGTTCCAAGCTTGTAGGTCATGAAAACCCAATCCACCCTCATCTTTAGATTTGCACATATCCTCCAATGACATTGATGGGTGTTTTGACGTCCACATAAAAGACCTTCAAATGTTGTAAAGGCGATCAATGATGCCCATGGGGATAGGAAGAATCGAAAGCCAAAAGCACTCAACCCCTGTAGGATATACATGATTAGTTGTGCCTTGCTAGCATAAGACAAAGTCTTTCATAGCTAGACATTGATCCATCGGCCTAAGGAATCAATCAGAGAGGCAAAGATGTTGCACTGCCAATGGAATCCCCAAATATTTGAAAGGCATGACCCCCTCTTGAAAACTCGTGATGGTAAGTAGTTGTTGACATGTTGAGCTCATAACTTTAGCCAAAAAGATATTTGACTTCAACCTATTAACCTGAAGTTCTATCACTGCACCAAAATCTAATAAAAAATCTATCAAGATACCAACAGAGACTACATCACCTTTGCTTAATATTAGTAGATCATCTGCATAGATAAGATGGGCTAGTCTGAGATGACCACACTCAGGATGATAGTTGAATTTTGCTCTTGTGGTATACCTCTATGGTTGTCTTCCAAAGGTCTCTATGTACACACCAAATAGATAATGTAATAACGGATCTCCTTGTCTTAGTCCTCTAGCCCCTTTAACGCCAAATAGTTTATGTTATCTATTCTTTCTTTTTATTATTTTTAATAATTTTTTGATTGTTTAGATACATACTAAGAAGAGGATAGGCTCGAGACATCAAGATTGAATTATCTTGTATAAGTCAAATTCAATGCTAATCTTATAAAGAAAAAGAGTAAAAGATAAATAGATGGAGATTTACTTTTGTCCTCTCAAGCTAGTGAAGCTTAAGGTTGGCTTATTGATGATGGTGATGAAGATGAAGTTGAGCCGGGTTCGGGACTTACTTGGAGAATGATGGTAGGGGCCTCGGGAGTGGATGAAATGTTACAACCAAGGAGGAGTGCAAGGAGCATCCCCATTAGAGAACTGGATGAGGATTTAGATACATTGGAGGAGGAGAATGAAGGAGATGTTGATTTTGAGTTCGATGATGAGAGGATTATGAATCTAGTTGATGGTGCATGTGTAGATGATTTAGAAGATTAGTTAGGTTTAGTCTAATCCTTGTTGACTTGTTGTTATGTTGAATTGAAACTTTGAATTTTAAACTTAGACTCTTGGTATAAGTAGTGATATTACTTTTTCATTATTAATAAGGTGATGAATTTTTATTAATTATCTTGTTAGTTGCATTTATATATTTATTTGTATCTTATATAAATTGTATTATATTGTAAGAACTTATCTATGCATAAACATCATAAAAAATGACCATGTAGGAAGCTTTTTATATTGTAGGAACATTAAAATAATTCAACCGCCTAGGCGGCCGAGCGGCCAAGGCGGTCGCTAACTGCCCTGCCATCACCTATTGCCTTTTACAACACTGTTATTTTTACACTTTGCTTTCATATTTTTCTTTCATACGTTGTATTTTGTTTGGTCTAAATAACCATTGGTTTTGAATAAAATTGTCCATGTGTGTTTCTTAGTAATACCTTGAAAATTGTAAAAGTTCTTTAAATTTGATCTTTATGTTTAAGGTCATTTGATATGATTGAATGTTCTACTTGCATACTATTGGTTAGTGTGGTGATGGATTCTATTTTGATTAATTGAGTTTGATTGTCAAATCACCTAGTGAGGATTACCACAAGCATATTCTTTATTCTCTTTTGTGTGATATGAATTCACAACAATTGAACTATAGAACTTGCTTTGCTTCTTTTCAAAATTACTATAGCATATACATGCATGGAGATGATGAAGAATATTTCTTTCCCATTCTTTGATTTCTTCTTCTTTCAAATTCTAGTTGAATAACTCATTCAACGAAACTTTATCTTTTGTCACCTTGATTTGCTTTCATTCCATTGAGAGTTTTGGTTGAATTCTTGATGAGTTAGATTACCAAGATGGACAAAGGTTTAAGTGTGGGAGTGAATTACATATGCTTGAGGTACATAGAGGCTTCCTATTTATAATTGTTTGGAAATTATGAAATTGTGGAATTTTGTTGAATGTACAAGTATAATACGAGAGCTTGAAGAGGCAATTGTTACCAACTTGGTTGGTTTTAGTTGGGAATCAATTCAAGTGTTGTTTTTCATCAACAAATCAAAATTGTTGAAAAAAATAAAAGTTTCAAGTGAGCAAGTGTGGAAATTTTAGCTCAAATTGTGGAGGGCGGACTTGATAAGTGGCAATTATCTGATTAGTGAGTATTCTGGGAGCTGATTTTTGAAGCTGAAATATGGAAGTTGGCTTTAATTCAGTAACTCATGCATCTAAGCAACAAGGAAGCAGTTGGTACTAAAATGCTTTTACAAATCAGATTCTGATTTCCTTAGAACTGGATCTCTGAAATTGATTTTTGAATGTGAAAATGCAGAAGCTACTGATTTCTCTTGTCTGTTTAGCTGCTAGATGGATGTACAAATCGTGGTTGTCTTTCCATTCTGTTGGGAGAAGTGAGCTCTTCAACATACAACAATAGCACCAAGCACAAATGAATTCTGAAATGAATTTTTGTGATTGGGAATTTGGAGGACTATTAGAGTTGTTAAATTCTGAGATCTAATGAATAGTTGAATCAATTTCAGTGTTACTCCATTTTTGTATTGTTCATCTAGGGACAGGTTAGCGGGGGCGTTGGGGGCGAGCGAATCGCCTTTTTGCCACACATGAAGATTGAATCTGATGGGCAAGGGGTCGAATCTCGGCAAGGCCGAGAAAAATACTCTCCCTGCAGTTGCCAATTGTAGCTTTCCGATTTACCTCCTCATAGATGGCCGTGGAGCCGACTGTGTGGAGCCGCTGGGTGGCGAATTCCACCTTTTGCTACAATGAAGATTGAATCTGAAAATAATCAATCTGTGAGGGATTGGATGTTGGATTACATATAGGGGTTTAATCAATTGTGATTCTAATCTTTGGCAACAAAAAATCCAAGTAGAGCTCCTACACTTCCTATGTCAAGTGATTCTTTTGTCATTGAAAAGGTTTTGCAATTTTCAACGAGAATTCAAAGAATTGAATGTAGGATGAGAGTTGATACCAAGGCTGTTTTATTTCTGTAGTTATGGAGTTGAAGTTGTTGGAAATTCAACTAATGGAAATTAGAATTGGAACTTCAATTGTTGTATAGTTTAATGACAGTGCAGCTAAGTTCTTTTTACAGATTGAATCAAGAAAAAAAATTCAGTAATGGAATAGCAGATGAAGCAAAGGGAGAAAAGTCACTGCAATTTTTAGGAATGTGACAGTCACTGCAATTTTTAGAAACTTGACCTGAAAATTATGGACAAATAACCCAATTGGTTCCTGAAACTCTGACATAAGAGATGAGGTGAATTCTCGGATACTGGAATTGAAAGAAATAGCAAGAGGTTAACTGGTAAAGAATTTAGAATTCAACCAATGAATGGTGAATCTGTATCAGCAAAAAAAAAAAAACTTTCAGTGCAAGATTCTTATGCTGATTTTGATCAGCATTACTTTGGATTTAAGTTTCAAACATTTGATTGTTAAATGAAACCTTTTCTTAAGCTTAATTCTTCAATGATCTAGACAAGACTCTCGTGGATTATAAATTCTGAACTGAATTCTTGTTATTGTTGAAACTGGAATTCTTGAATCTAGGAATCATAAATGGTGTTAAACTTGACCTCCTGAATTTGGGGCATTAGTTGATTAGGAAAAGGATGAACTCAGCAATAGCAAGGAGGCTAAGTAGCAACAAATTCAGAATTCATCCAGTGAAATTGTGGGTGCCAAATCTTCAGGCTATTTCTGACCAACAACAAATTGAATTTAGGCTCCTATCAATTCAGTGCTAAATGATGCTTTCTTCCTAGCTAAACTCTCTATTGCTGAAACTGGAATTACCTTGAATTCCAAAGAAGGAAACTGAAATCTAGAAATCTAGAATTCAGAAATCAGTCTCATTTTGGAATTTATTCTTGGCATAAGTTCTGAATCTGATTTTGAATTCAAGAATTATAGCTGTTTGGAACTGCACTACAGCCTCAAATAAACCAATTCTGTTTCTGATTAGTTCCCTGAAGGATTGTATTAATCTGGATTGTTGAAAAATCTGTTCAAGTCGTCTAGGAAGAAAAGTGGACAATGGATTCTAGATGTAATGAATTTCCTGGTTTGACTAGAGCAATGGTCGTTGTCACTTGTAAAAAAAAATTCAGGTTGCTGCTACAGAAAATGAAGCTGATTTCTGAATACAATGCTGAATTTGGAAGTTTCTGCCATGTGCTTCTGTAAAGGTTTAGTATTATGTCATAGTTAAGTGCTACAGTTATCATTGACATTTGGAATCAACTTGAAGGAGGGCCTGTTTTAGCTAGTTTAGAAGGTGGACTAGCAATTATGAACTATGGTCCTGAACTAGTTCCTGGTGAACATTGCAAAATATCATACACATATTCCATGAACCTGAAACAGAGCCTCGTCCGGAATTGTAGAGTGTCAAAGTGTTTTGTTGTTTCACAACTAGGAAAGAATTTCAAATGAAGATCTTACTAGCTTAGTGCCAACTGGTTTCCTTCCTCCTCTCCATGAAGCTCGACATTACATAATTCAAAGGTTTGTAGATTCAACAGTGATACACATATTTACAACTTTTCTAAAACTAATCAATTACACTTCAATGTAAGGAAACCAAGTTGAGTCTATTGCATTTTCGATGCAACAATTTCAGAATTCAGGGGTGTTCAGAAGTCTAACAGACCATGAAGAAGGTGGAATTGTAATGACTTAGGCTTGAATTGAGACCTTTTCAGAGAAAGGCAAAAGTTAAAAAGAAAACTTGAAAGCAGGAACTGCCAGACTGCAGAAACTGAATCACAGCAGTGGTTTTTAAAACAGAGACTCATGCATCTTCAAATCTTTTAGGGAGGAAGGTGTAACTGGAATGACTTTGCGATAAGCATGCAGATCAATCAAGTGAAGAAGAAGTGCATTTGAGTTGATATATGCTACTGTTGAAAACTGAATTTCTGACTAGCAGAATTCAGAAATAACTGTCTAAGTCCATATGCCAATTCTTGTTGAAGTTTCTAATCAGAAACAACCTCAAATGGAGCTTTTATCAGTTTATTTCCAATTGGCTTCTTCTTTTCTCCATGAATCTCATCCTTGCATGACTCAAGCCCTGCGGATGCACTTGAGGTTTACCTGCCTCCAATTTTTAGAAATCTGATGTCTGAATCTGATCTTTGAGTCTAACTTCTGAATATGAATTCTAAATTATTACAATTCAGAAATTAAGAAGCCTAATCTAAAAAAGTTGTTGTTGGGTTGCTCCAAGTTTGTTTGGTTCTTTTATCTATACAACATAAATGTATTCTTCTGAAAAGGATTTTCTTCCATGTTGCAATTTTGATGCAGAAAGGCAGAAATTTCTAGTTCAAGAAATTAGGATGGCACAAGGGAAGTGTATCAAGTTGAAGCCATAGCGAGCCATGTTCTTTAGGATACATTCTTTGATGCAAATCATTTGGTTAACTCATCGGGTTTACTCTTCCAATACTTTCACTTCCTCATTGATTTCTTTTCTCTTGTCATTTTGTTTATTTCACTTAGTTTCTTTTTATTTCATTCATATTCTTAATAAATCCTTTTGATTCATACGTGTTTTGTTTTATGGTGGTGGAGAGCTAAAAAATAAACAAGCTTATAGTAGTGAAATGTTATGAGTTGCATTGAGTGAACCTCCACTTATACACAAATTATGAGAGTTAGAGTAGATACATTTATCCAGTGAGGTTGCATCTTGCTTACTTATTTTAAATGGATTGAAATCACCATGCTTATTGATTATGGGAGGGATTGTGTTCATGATTATTTTTTATCTTTAGATGGTTTTAGTTAATTACTTTTTACTATCTTCAAGGTATTGCTAGAAAATTATTAGAGAAATGATTTTTAGTTTGTTACATAGTTTTGTTTGCTTGCTCAGGACGTGCAAGAGTAAGTGTGAGGGAATTGATAGTCATTATTTTGGTTACATTTTTAGGCTACTATATCCATGCTTTTTCATCTTCTCGTGTGTTAAATCCATATTTATATTATATTTCATGAGTTGTATTTATTTTTTGTACTTTAATATAATTTATCTTTAATTTATGATATTTTATGCTAATATTATAATGCGGTCTTGTAGGTGATCAAAAGGGTTATGAACTCGAGCTAGGTCGATTCAAATTAGGCTTAATTATGAGATTAATTGGGAAGATCAAACTCTAAAGTAATCTAGTTCGTCCATCCAAGATTTGAGATAATCTGAGTCATTAGTTAAAGATCCGATTCATCCAAGCCAAGGGAAAGTAGATTATCACCGTTTACAATTTATCTTTAATTTGCGATATTTTATGCTAATATTTTAATATGGTCTTGTAGGTGATCAAAAGGGTTATGAACTCGAGTTAGGTCGATTCAAATTGGGCTTAATTATGAGATTAATTGGGAAGATCAAGTTCTAAAGTAATCTAGGTCGTACATCCAAGATTTAAGACAGTCTGAGTCATTAGTTAAAGATCGGGTTCATCCAAACCAAGAAAAAGTAGATCATCACCGTTCATCTAGATTTAAGCCTTCGGATCATATTAGATTAAATCTCACTGTTGGATTAAATTCGAAAGAATCCCAGCAGTCCGTTCAAATCTGATTAGATTTGAAAGAGAAGCTACACTAATTTCATCTGGATTGTGATTTTGACAAAGGCAGAGCATTGTACGAACAGAGGAGCTTCGTCCCATCCTCCACCACCGGCCATCTTCACCTCTCCATCGACGACCGGAGCTCCAGTCCATCTCCACCTTCATCCTTCACCCTTCATCCTCCATCCTTCATCCCTCATCCTTCATACTCACCTGATTCAGAGAGGGAGCGGAGCAATCTGCATCTGCCCATAGCTTCTTCCTTTGCAAGCCTTCACCAATCAGTGAAGCAAGCATGAAAATCAGTGAAGCATGCAAGAGATGAGACCAAGCATCCAACAGTCACCTCATCGGCTAGATTTGCCCCCGCAACTCCATATTCTTCATCCTCCATAACTCTGCTGATGCCATCCTGCTTCGCCACTGTCACTACCGCCGATCTCCATCATCGCCGATCTACTCCCTTACTATTGATCTAATTTGGCACAAGCTTGGGATGCCCTAGCATGGGTTGTAAGCATAATTCTGATCCAGTGATTCTTCATGTGTTTGAGTGTAGTTTCCTTAGTGTGATTCAATTTGATGGATGTGTTCAATTCCCTCGTACATTTAGTAGGAATTTGAATTGGTTCTTGATTAGTTGATTTAGTTGATTAATTGCTATGCTACTGTTTTAGTTTCATTCAGTTCAGTAGACTAGGTTAGTATAGAATTCTTATTTTCCAATTTTATCAGTTGAATTGAATTCTTAGTATATATTACATAATCTCTCTATTAGTTGCTTTGATCTTCATGAATTGTTTCTTGGTCGTAGTTTAACATGTTCTTATTTCAGTTTCATTAGTCGCATTACCTCATGTTGGCCATCATTTCCTTCATGCTTTTAGTTTAGTGAGTTTGAATTTTGATCAATTGCTTTTATGCTCATTCTTTGTTCTTAGCTTTAGCATTTGAAAACTCAAAACCCCAAACCAATAACACTTCAATCATAAGATTAGTATTTACTATCCACATTTCTTGTGAGAGACGACTCAGGTCATTCCCTGATACGGTGCATTGTTGTGGGGTCTGTGAGATGATATGACTCGGGGTCAAGGCTACAAAAGGATCAGAAGTCATGCCAGCGTGGAGGTCAGAAGTCTAGCTACCGTGGATGGTCAAAAGTCATGCCAGCGTGGAGGTCAGAAGTCTAGCCCCCGTGGCTGGTCAAAAGGCACGCCAGCGTGGAGGTCAGGAGGCAGGTTTACAGGGAGGTCAATATTCAAGCCCACGTGGCTAAGGTCAAAGCCTCGGTTGACGGACTAGCCAAAGGACAATATTTACAAGTTGGGCCAGATCTGATCTCAAGAGGAATCAAGACCGGATCCGACCCACAGGGCCAAATACAACTGAGAACAAGACCCACGGGTCAGAGGCAACCCATGGATCGGGTGCAACTCAGGGGCAAGCCTATTGACCGAATAAATGCGCTGAAGGAAAGGCCATCGGTGAGGCAGATGAGGGTTGGGAATCAGACGCAGCGTGTAGGTCGGGACGTACATGCCTTGGATAACAGTAGGCAAGGCGGGTCAGGAATAAGACCCAGCGTGCAGGTCGGAACGTACATGCCTTGGATAACAGTAGGCAGATGAGGGTCAGGAATCAGACCCAGTGTGCAGGTCGGGACGTACATGCCTTGGATAACAGTAGGCAAGGTGGGTCAGGAATCAGACCCAGCGTGCAGGTCGGGATGTACATGCCTTGGATAACAGTAGGCAGATGAGGGTCAAGAATCAGACCCAGCGTGCAGGTCGGGACATACATGCCTTGGATAAGAGTAGGCAGATGAGGGTCGGGAATCAGACCCAGCGTGCAGGTCGGGACATACATGCCTTGGATAACAGTAGGCAGATGAGGGTCGGGAATCAGGCCCAGCGTGCAGTAGGCAGATGAGGGTCAGGAATCAGACCCAGCGTGCAGTAGGCAGATGAGGGTCAGGAATCAGACCCAGCGTGCAGGTCGAGACATACATGCCTTGGATAACAGTAGGCAGATGCGGGTCGGGAATCAGACCCAGCGTGCGGGTTGGGATGTGCATGCCGTGGAGGACGCGGACAGATGTGGGTCAGTGGACAGACCCGACCCGCCACCCGGGAAACAGGTCAAAGCCCAGGTCTGAAGGTGGAAAGCGGGGATCACCAGGTCAGAGCCCAAGACGAGTCGGAGGTAGGATCAAGATAAGCAGAGCGAGACAGGAGCATACATAGTTTTGGAGTCACCATCAGGTCAGGTAGCTAAATACAGACAGCTTAAGGATTGTGGATCAAAGAGATCAGACACTACAGGGCAAATATACAAGGAATCGTAACCACCTGTCAGAGAATAATCATCACATGTCAGGGAATATTCTAACAGTTGGAGGCTCATACTCCTCTCGATTCCTCCGCCAGCCTATAGGAGGAAGCCACGTGTTGACCACCGCCAGATAAAGCCTGACACCCAACATTCCCTGACATTCGCTTGGCTCTAGAAACATCCATTGCAGTATAAAAAGGGATGCTTTGCCCCTTACGCAGGTACGCTCACTCGTCATTTCTCACTAGTTTATACTTTTCGTCCTTTCTCTGTGATTTCTGGGGAAAAAGTACCTGACTTGAGCGTCGGAGGGCCTGACCCGGGGACTTTTTCCTAGTTTCTGGTCTCTAACGACTGGTGGATTGATCTGAGTGTGTGCAGGGCAACAGCGTCATCGTCCTAGTCATCTCTCGTCATCGACCGCCCGTGAGAACCTTTCCAGGGGGTACCTTGCAGATCCAGCGTTTCAACGGCTCTCCGTCAATTTCCCACACAACAAGGCCCGTCTTCATCCGACTCAGCTTCCGGACGGGATCATTCCCTATACTATATTAGTGTAGTGGAGTTTCAGTGTTTAATTATTTGTAAACGTGTCATGACAACACATTCTATTAGAGACTTAATTTTTTCTTCAAGTGTATTATATAATTGAGAATTTATATTATAGCTACTATTCTAGGAGAAGGACCTAAAATTAAATGGGCAAGATCAAATGATAAAGGATCTTGTAGCGAGACCTCTTCGTGACATAAGAGTCTACTCTGATTACTATGTTAATGCTTCAAATTTCATGTGGCACAACGTAATTCAGACACCCTGACTAATAATTTAGGTGTTTGTGTAGAAGGACCAAGCAACAACACTAATCTGAATTTGATTATTATGATAGACTTGGAGAAATCATTGAGATAAAATATAATGTTTTACACATAAAAAGTTGTATGTTATTCAAATGTTCATAGTATAATCTAACTCTAAGAATAGGTACTAGAGTACATTTGAATTACAATCTAGCTGAATTTAATGCAAACAAAAGATTCAACATATTTTGAACCTTTCATTTTTATAGTACAAGATGGTCAAGTTTTCTATATTGAATACCCGACAAAGAGAAGATCTAGTGAATGATTAGTAATTTGTCGAATGAAGCCTTGCTTGACTATAGAAATGCCAACTCCATTATAGCCCAAAATCATAATGCATTTCAGAATGAGAAAGTAGAGAGACATTGAATTGATTTATAAATTCAATCTACATCCAAATTACTTGTAGATGTAAGTGTTACTTACGAGGAATTAGAGGATAAAAAGATGTCCAGTAGTGAGGAGCTTGATATACTAATAGAGTCTAATGATGAAGATTTAGAAACTATTAATGTTAATGATTTAGATTGTAACTATGATTAAATCATAGGATTGAAAACCCATTGATGAAGTCTATATGTGCCCAGAGTTATCAACTTGAAAGCATTAATAGCAGTGCTTAAAAGATTTTTAAAGTTTCAAACTTTGTGCAAATTGGCATGAACCCAAAACTTATAATAGGGATCTTAGAACTAGGAATAGATACCATAAATACATTCCCTACACTACTCTATTCGATCACATGTAGACTTTACAGAAATTTAAATACCATAGATCCATAAATATGTTTCAGTCAAAATCTATTAATGAACTTAGGATGCTTTGATTGGACCAATTCCAAGTTAGGCAGGTTCATGTAGTGCCCAGGAGTTCTCATGTGCCCTAGCTATCAGTTTGAATGCATTAACAATAGTGTTCAAAAGGTTTTTTAAAGTTTTAGACTTTGTGCCAATTAGCATAGACTCAATCGGCACGGTGGTACTGGTTTTGAAAAACAACACCACCATGCTAATTGGCATGAACCCCATTGATGAAAATCAACACCATGCTAGTGCTGACCAACATGCCAATTGGTACACACCACTGTGCCAAATGACACATATACAAATTTAGTTAAACCAAATTTGATATTATCATCACCCAAATTCGGTTAAAACTCCTAATTTGATTAAACTCAATAAACTGATATTACCAGCACCACTATGGTACTATATATTCCAAAGAAATTTTAGTTGATAACAGTTAGTGACCAAAATCAGAGTGACCAACTAAATTAACCACTAAATTCTTTTAGTAACTGATTAGCGATGGAATTAACCATCGTAAATTGATGATTTTCTTGTAGTGAAGCATTACTTTGCTCAAGATAAGCATAACTATCTTTGTTTTGGATTAGTCATATAAGCTCTACATTCTTTTAGCAAACAAATAATAACTAATTATTGGACTAAGAAATACAAAATCATAAATGAGAATACTGAAATTAAACTACAAATTTAATAATGGTCAAAACTCACTCATAGTTGTAAAGTATCCAAATTATTAAATTTTAAATGGGAGCCCCATAAATACATTGATGTTGTTGAGTGCATATGGTATATCTCGTAGGATCGAAAAAAATTTAGATATCTTTATAATTATATGATATTGTCCACTTTGGGCCTAAGCCCTCATGGTTTTACTTTTGGGCTTTACCCAAAAGACCTCATTCCAATGGAGACATCTTTCCCATGTGTTTTCAATGTGGGACTATGTTTACAACCTTGCAACACTAACAATCCCCCCCTCAAACAAAGGACCACAGGCTTTCCATGTCCGATCCTCGACCCACCAAGTCTTCCTGTCCCTCGGTCCACCCGACCTACTAGGACTTCCTTGCCTAGCCGCAACTAGGACTTCCTGCCTGGTGTCTGGTCCTCTTGATCCAAACATAGGAGCCCCCACTTTCTTTGTTCAAGGTCAATATTGTACCTGTGCAGTTGTAGGATCGAAAAGAATTTAGATATCTCCACAATTACATGATATTGTCCACTTTGGGCCTAAGTCCTCATGATTTTACTCTTGGGCTCTACCCAAAAGGTCTCATTCCAATGAAAATATTTTTCTCTTTATAAACCCATGATCTTTTCTATGTGTTTTCAATGTGAGACTATATTTACAACCTTGCAACACCAACATACCTAAGTCCAACACCAACATACCTAAGTCCAACAGTAAATTTATGTCAAATTTATTTAAAGTTATATAAATTTTTTTAAAAAACTCTAAATAACCTTCTAGGGTGTGAAATAAATATTGGACGCGATGAGACTGAGGAGGCTTGTAAGAGTGCATTGGTTCTAATTTGGATGGGTTCAGATGTGTTTAAGATCACCAATGACCTTTTGACAAAAGCTCACTAATAATCTTAAATTTATCGAATTGAATCCAAATTAAAACCATTATATTCTAAGCTCTTTTGAGCATAACCATACTCTCAAATTTTTGTGAGATTTTAAAAAAAAATTAACTGTTTTTAAGAGAGAAATAATATTTTCAAAATCTTATAAAGTTAGTTCATTTTTCAAGATTTTAAATGTATTTTAGTGCTTGAGTGGTTGATATGCATGTTTATAAAGGGAGAGGTATTTTTAAAAAGAAATGCCTAATTGATAAATATAAAAATATGATGTCTGATTTAAGTATTAGCAAAAGTTAAGCACGCAGTTCACTAAAATATCAATATTGATTTTGACACTCAAAATAAATTTATGTCTATTGAATTTATCAAATATTTTTTAAAAAAAATATATTTTTTAAAAACTTTTATTTGATTTCAAGGGTTTATAAAATTATATTTTGGTCCTCCAAATTCTAAACCTTCTTTTGCAAAACCTAATTCATGATTATCAATAAATAAATTCAGGTTTTTCAAATTAAAGGAAGAAGTTTTGAGGTCTTTTCCAAATTCTCAAGCTTTGACTGTTTGATTTTCCAATTATAATTTTCTAATTCTAGAATTATCATGACTCCTTTGGACTTCGCTAAATCTAGGCATGGTAAATCAATCATACTTACTAGTCATAAATATTGGATCGAGATACACGTGAGATTTTGAAAAACTTTTTCTTTTCATTTTAAAATTAAAGTACGCAGCGGAAAAACATGAAATAAAAAAGCAAGTAAAAGGACATGTTCGATTTTTCTTAGTTCAGAGTCTTCGGCAACTCCTACTCCAAGATCCAGGTCCCACGAATCTATTGATAGGTAATCCACTAATAATCTCTCCTGGAATCGCAGGAAGAGATGATCGAGTATAAAAGAATAAGAACAAGTGTAACGTACTATACTTTTCCTTTTGCAATAATTAGGTACAGAATTTAAACTTCATTATCCAGCACTCTTTTGTAGACAGTTGGCTCGAGCTCGTTATTGGATGACTCCTCAGTTGGGCATAACAAAGTCATAGCAGGGCAGCAGCAGGAACTCAGAGCAATCGAAATCCCAATCGGACACGTAGAAGCTTGTAAAATTGATGATTTAAAAGCCTTGGTCGAGCGTCACTTTTATAGAGTATGGAAGGGGCCTTCCATAGCCCTGATGGTGCCTTCTATAGGTAAAATCTTATCCCACAAAGAGCCGCTCCTTATCGTCAACGAAGTCTAATTTTATCTATTAAAAGGCGCTTTCTAAGCTCCCAAAGGTGCCTTCCATGAACAGTACTAAAGGCGCCTTTCGTCGCTTAGAAGGCGCCTTGGGTACTGTTCACTTGAGGCTTTTTGTGCTCCCTTTATCCTGCAATAAATGTTAGTCCAATGTAAAGATATTTACTTGCAAAATAAGGTTATCACAATAATAATTATGATTAATTTATGACTTAGACCCTGTTCTCCAAACCAGGATTTAGTCAGGATCTCAATTTAGATTTCTGAAATGAACCTAAATTGGATCGACGCCTATTGTCCTCTTAACCGAGACGTGCCCTCATATAGTCACTCTCCTCTAGTGACTTATCTTCATTTACCAAGTGTCAAGTTACCACCTTAACGTCCAATCTGACCCACTAGGTCTTCCTGCCGAAATCGCATATCTGGACTTCACCAATCGAGAATCGAACATCTCAATCTCCTATCGGAATCACACATCCAAACTTCCTCCCATAAAAAATTGAACATTCTGACTTCCTGCTAAAATCCCATATCTAGACTTCCTGCCTGGTGTCAGGTCCTTTTGACCAGTCAAGATAGTCAACCCTACACACTCGGTAATAAGGTTAAATCAACAACACATCCAACTTTAATTCATTTGTCATTCATCAAAACTTAGGTTTGATCATTGGTGTCAAATACATCAACAATCTCCCCCTTTTTGATGCAATGATAACTTGGGTTAAAGTTAGAAAGAAAATATGCAAAACATATATATAAGAAATGGTTTTAAGAGAAAAAATGAAACAATTAAGTTTAATCTCTTTATCATTTTAGGGTTAATTTTTTTGGCCTTCTTATTTAAACTCTAACCCTCCCCTTTTGTCAGTCATCAAACTAAGAAGATAAGTATAACAAATTACAAATACACAAGCAAACATTAATTTGTTTAAAGTAATCACAAAGAAAATTTGTAGGTCTATTGGAGGGAGGAGTTAATAAAATTTCTGCCAGAGTTTTTTTAATTTTTCAAAATATTTTGAAAATTGATTTTACAAAATAAATCATTTGTAAAATAAAGTTTTAAAAAATTATACAAACTATTTTAGAAAATATTTGTGAAAAGTATTGAAAAGACAAGTTATGCTACTTTTGAAAAGTTTTTGCACCTTATCTTTCTAGAATTGTTTTGAAAGTATTTTCAAAATAGTTTTCTTGGTGTTTTTTAAAGGCAAGTTATCTTTCAAAGTGAAAAATAACCTTTGAAGAATTTTAAAAAATTTCAAAGTGTTTTCGAAACAAATTTTAAAAATATTTAAGTATTTTTGAGTAAATTTCAAAAGACTTGCATTTAATGTTTCAAAAAACATGTTTGAAAAAAATAAGAATTTTTGCAAAGTAAGTATTTGAAAGTATTTTGCAAAATATTTTTTACATAGATTGATTAAAGTAATTTTTACAACAAGTAGTAGGAAAGAGAATAAATTATTTTAAAAAATATTTTCAAATATCCTCCCCCTGAACCTGATATATTTTTATTTAAAAAAATATTCATCTAAAAAGTTACTTTAAATCTCTAACCATTAGTTACTAACTATTAGAAGATAGCATTGTTCACTGTTGGTGCAGGAAGCATCCAATGATCAAACTTGAGTTTTGATAATGGCAAAGGGTTCAAAGTTAAGGTTATTTGTGGTCTAACGAGTTTGAATGAGATTGTAGGAAAGTCCTAAGTGTACTTAGGTAAAAGTCCTAGCTACGGTTAGGCAGGTGGAAAACCCTAGGGGGCGGTAACCCAAGGTCCTAGGGGGTGGTAACCCTAGGCGGAAAGTCTTGGTGGATCGAAGGCTTCGAGAAAAAACCCTAGAGTCGAGGACTCTAGGTTGAAATCCTAGTGTCGCGAACCGGGTGGAAGACTGGATGGGTCGTGGAGCAAATGTCCAGCAGAAAGTCTTGGAGATTCAGACGCTGAGCAAAAGTACAGTTGATCTGGAGGATCAATTTGGCAAATAGGTAAACTCTCCTGAGTAGATTAGGTGAGGACGCATTCCCCGGTAACGGAATAGTAGGCGTCAATTCGATTTAGGGTTTTTGGAGATGAAATCCGAAGTCAGAACCGGACAGTCCAGAGACTATCAAAATAAGTTTCTATTTATCATATTTTATTGTACTAACTTTGTTTTGTAGAATATACTTTGTTGTAGACTAACATGCCTTGCAAGACGGAAATGACACAAGAAAAGCTTCGGATGAATAGTCTCGAGGCGACCTCCATAGAGCTTAGAGGCGCCTCGGGTGACTTGGTCGACCGCCTTGCAGCAAGGATCGAGGGTGCCCTCCATGGAGCTTGGAGGCGCCCTGGACGCTGGTATAGAGGGCACCCTCCATGGAGCTTAGAGGCTCCCTCAGGTAGATAAGAAACGAAGATGCAGGAGCTTATCGACGTTGCGATTTCGGTGAGCTTGGAGGCGCCCTCAATGGGCTATTTAAGCCTAGTTCGAGTAGCAGCCACGTAGAACTAAAAACTTGCGATCCTTCTTCCGTGTGTTGCTCAAAGAATGATCCGACAAAGCTGTAACTCGACTCCGACGACCAGAAGTTCCAAGTTTACTGATCTTAGTCATTGGTATATTTTACTGTATTTAATTAACTATGGTTAAAGTTGTAATATTTGAATTGATAGTGATTGTCCAAAGTAAACACTCAATGAGTGTGGGCCTTAGAGTAGGAGTCGTCACAGGCTTCGAACCAAGTAAAAACCTTGGTGTTAGTATTGTTTTTATTTTTACACTACATATTACTCGATTGTTTTAAAACGAACGTGAAAGCCATGAGCGCTATTCACCCCCCCCCCCCTCTCTAGCGCTTTCGATCTTACAATTGGCATCAGAGCGGAGTCACTTCGAATCGGTGAAACTACCATTCAAACATTTCTTTTTTGTGGTAATTTTTAATTTTCAAAGTCGATCGGAATCGGTAAAATTGTCGTCTTCCAATCTGTTTTTATCGCAATCAAAATTTTCTCTCAAAGCTGGTGCAACACCACTCGAGTTCGCGTATTTATTTTAATCCCGCACTACTAATCCAAGACCAAGTCTTGGAACAAAATTTTCTTGTTTTTGTGTGTGCTAGATCCTTAATGGCCCACCAAGAAGGCAACAACATAGCCCGCCTGCCTCTTTTCTCCGATGAGGACTTTGGCTACTGGAAGAGCCGAATGGAATACCACCTCAAGACACAAGTCAAGATATGGATAATTATCCAAACCGATCTTGAGCTTTCACGAGATGGCGCTGGAAAACCAATATCATGCGTGAACTAGGATGTTAGCTTAATGAAGAAAATTAAAGTCAACGCCAAAGCAACCTGCACCCTTCAATGCGGCCTAACCAAAGAAGAGTATAACTAAGTCGGCCCGTTCTCAAGTACGAAAGAGCTATGGGAAAAACTGATCGAGCTACACGAGGGCAGATACTAAGGTAAGTAAGCGTGATTTGATCTTAAATAAACTGCATAACATAAAAATACAGGAAGGTGAGACGGCTAGCCACCTTTATGCGCGGATTCAAGATCTACTAAACGGTCTCCATGGAATCGACCAAAAGGTAGAAAATTGTGACATAATTAGGTATACGCTCAATGCCTTTCTGAGGAATACTTTATGGGGCATCCATGGTAGATGCTTACAAAGTATCCAAGGATCTTTTATCAATTAAGTTAGATGAATTATTTTCCAAATTTGAATTGCACGAATAGATTAATGCACATCTAGCCGAGAAAGGTATTGCTTTGATTGCAGATACGAGCAAAACTCGGGAACCAAAAGCAAAGCGCAAAACCGAACCCGAGTCCGAAGATGAATCGGACTCAGAAGATGACGACGACAAGATCATAGCCGAGATCGTCAACCTAGTATGCAAACTCTACAAAAAAGAAGAAAGGATTCACCAAGAAGGATATCAGAAAGGTGATTCAGTCCAAGAAGGTACAATCAAGTCCAAAAGTGAAGTTCGATGTAACCTGCTACGGTTGCAACCAAAAGGGACACATCAAAGCCAACTGTCCAAACCAAAAGGAAACAAAGAAGCAAAGGAAGAAGAAAGCACTACAAGCAACATGGGATGAGTTTTCTTCAGAAGACTCTAACGAAGAGCTCGAACAGACGAGCTTTCTCGCACTTACGACTCGGGAACAACTTGAAGAATAAAAAATTGAGAGTGAATCAGAAACCAAGTCTGAGCGAAGCCACGGACCCGTATCCGTTTCCGAAGGGCTAACCCCACTGTAAGAAATTCTCAATTAACTAAACTGTATAATTTAGTCAATTATCTTATGTGTAAATTATCCAAATCCAACCTCCAAGTCAAGTCACTCCAAAAGGAATGATCCTTAAAGAGGAGACTAAATTGAGTCCTTTGATTGAACCAGTTCAAATTGGAAGTTCAACTCAAGTCCAACAACTTGAGGAAGAAAATTCTAATTTGAAAACTCAAGTCAAAGAACTTAAAAATACGTTGGAACATTTCACTTTGGGTTCCAAGAACCTAGACCAAATTCTTGGAAAACAAAAAGATGTTTACAACCGATCCGGACTTGGATTTAAGGCTAAACAAAAGTATAGATCTTATGTATCACTTGTAAATAGAGCTAATATAAAAATAGTCCAAGCATGGGTTCCCAAGTCAAACTTGGTTAATCAAGTTGGACTTGGATAATATTGGGTCCCCAAGAATCAAATCCATTATCTTGATAAACCTTATCGAGGATATGATCCAGGGGGAGCCAATAAAAAAATCATTTTTATATATAAATATAATTGTTTGATGATTGTCTTACTACTTTCATTATGCAAGCTTAGATTAGATTAGATAAGGATTTAGGCGTGATTTATATTTGACTAGTTAGACCTAGGGGTTTAGGAGGAGAAGCTTTCTTCTTCCTCTTCACAAGGGTACCTTCTTTTAAGAAAAACCAAGCAAAAGAAAGTAAGTATCCCCTCACCTGTGGTACAAGTAGTTCGTGTGTTTTTCCATGAGGGTTGCCTCTTGGAACTTTCGGCCACCAAAGTATAAAAATCTTAAGGAAGCTTAAGGTCTAAACTAAACATGCTCACTATTTCCTTATGATATGTACCTTATGATAGAAGATTAGTTTAATGTTCTCATGCTTGTATGTTGCTTAGAACTTATATTCATGTTCCTTAAACTTTCGGCCATGATAAGATTAAAGGCCTAAGAAAGCTTAAAAACCAAATCTAATATGCTCATGGTTTTCCTTATGATATGACATGAAGTTAGCTTGATATGCTTATGCTTGTATATAGCTTAGGCTTAGTTTCATGTTCCTTGAACTTTCGGCCATAACAAGACCAAAGACCTAGGAAGCTTAGAACCTAAACTAAACATGCTCATGATGTTCTTTATGGTTTATGATATGAAATTGGTTTAGGGTTCACATGCTTTTATGTTGCTTGTAACCTAGGGTTAGGCTTGGTAACTTTCGTCCATAACAAGACCAAGGACCTAGGAAGCTTGGAACTTAAACTAAACATGCTCATGATGTTCTTTATGGTTTATGATATGAAATTGATTTAGGGTTCACATGCTTTTATGTTGCTTGTAACCTAGGGTTAGGCTTGGTAACTTTCGGCCATAGCAAGACCAAGGACCTAGGAAGCTTGGAACTTAAACTAAACATGCTCATGATGTTCTTTATGGTTTATGATATGAAATTGGTTTAGGGTTCACATGCTTTTATGTTGCTTGTAACCTAGGGTTAGGCTTGGTAACTTTCGGCCATAACAAGACCAAGGACCTAGGAAGTTTAGAACTTAAACTAAACATGCTCATGATGTTCTTTATGGTTTATGATATGAAATTGGTTTAGGGTTCACATGCTGTTATGTTGCTTGTAACCTAGGGTTAGGCTTGGTAACTTTCGGCCATAACAAGACCAAGGACCTAGGAAGCTTGGAACTTAAACTAAACATGCTCATGATGTTCTTTATGGTTTATGATATGAAATTGGTTTAGGGTTCACATGCTTTTATGTTGCTTGTAACCTAGGGTTAGGCTTGGTAACTTTCGGCCATAACAAGACCAAGGACCTAAGAAGCTTGGAACTTAAACTAAACATGCTCATGATGTTCTTTATGGTTTATGATATGAAATTGGTTTAGGGTTCACATGCTTTTATGTTGCTTGTAACCTAGGGCTAGGCTTGGTAACTTTCGGCCATAACAAGACCAAGGACCTAGGAAGCTTGGAATCTAAACTAAACATGCTCATGATGTTCTTTATGGTATATGATATGAAATTGGTTTAGGGTTCACATGCTTTTATGTTACTTGTAACCTAGATTCAATACCTTGTAAGTTTCGGCCACTTTATGGAATTAGGGTTAGAGACCCAATTATTATTTACTATGTGTCTCACATGCTATGATATGAATTAGGAGATGTTAGTTAATGATTTCCATGCATGATTATGTTTTCCCTATGATATGTCATATGCTCCTTTTTGTATGCTTATGAATCATGCATGATAATGACTCTTATGATGGGCTATATGTTCAAGTATGCATGCTTTATGATATGACAAGCAAAGGCCTAAGAGTTGCTTCCTTAGTAGTTGGGACTAAGAGCACTCTTTATGATATGACAAGTAAAGGTCTAAGAGTTGCTTCCCTTCTTGTTGGGACTAAGAGCACTCTTTATGATATGATAAGTAAATAAGACATGCTATTTTACTTTTTATGTGGCTTGTACCAGGACCTTAGTGTCCAAGGGATGGGCTCCTTAGTTCGCCCCTAGGTCGACGGACGTAGTATGAACCTAGTATCCCTAGTAGGTTCGGGATTAGCTACCCCGTCCTAGGGATTGCGCGCATTTATGTTATGTGGTACATAGCCGGGCCCTCATGTTGAGATTATATTTAAGTATTATATGATATTGTTTTAAAGACATCTTGCACATGACATGACACATGTTTTTGAAAGACATCTTGCATATACTTTTATGATATGATATGATATGACATGATGTTCTTTTATGATATGATATGATATGACATGATGCTCATTATGATATGATATGATATAACATGATGCTCTTTTATGATATGATATGATATGACATGATGTTCTTTTATGATATGATATGACATGATATTTTTGGTTTGTAGAATGATATGACATGTTATGATGCTCTTTTATATGATATGATGTTTTAGATGTTTATGACTCCATGCTATATGTTTATGTGATTATGCTATGATACATGGTTTTTGTGAGTAGGAAAGGATCTTACTAAGCTTGTGCGCTTATAGTTATTTTTCTTGTACCGCAGATAAAGGTAAAGGATGGATAAACTAAGGGAGCAGCAGGAGGGGCAAGAGATGTGTGTGTGTGTGGTGGCTCGACTAAGGAAAAAGATCTGCTTATGTTAATTTATGCATGTTATGAACCATGTCTATCTTATGTTTATGTTTTGCATGATTACAAAATACTTATTCATGCTTATGTTGGGAATTGATATCGTGACCTTTTTAAATTTCAAATTAGGCTTAACATGCTCATATGATCATAAATGGTTAGATAATTAGTTATGGGTGTTAAAAAGAAAAATAATTTATAAACTTAAGAGAATATATTAATAAATACTTCCGCTGTTTTAGAATTAGTTTAATATGCATGTATGTTTCCCGTAAGTAACCCCGCCCTAGCAGAGGGGCATGCGTTACAGCTTTATCCACTACTGAAGCTTAGTACATAGCCCTAGGAGAATGTGCATCTCAACTATTATGGATGATGCATACCTTAAAGGACTATCAACTAGAATATGAAAATAAAAAAATTTTAATTGACAACATAAGTTCAATTAACTTAACCAAGAATCTGATTCACCACTCAAGGACTAAACACATAGAAGTAAAATATCACTTTGTAAGGGATCATGTAGCTAAGAGTGATATTGTACTTAACTATGTTGAGTCTAAGTCAAATCTGGCTGACATTTTCATAAAACCCTTACCTGAACTTGAGTTCAATGTACTTAAAAGATAAATAGGGATATGTTTAGTAGAATAGAGTCTACTTTTAAAAGATTTTTTCATTACTATTACTATTTCAAAAATTATAATTTTTTTACCTGGTTTTAACTTCTAGGAAAAATATTTTTAAAATACCAATTTTATTAGTGTTTCTAAATTGGACTTAGCCTAGGTCTCTACCCCTTAGAAAGCATGTACCCCTATGTTTTAGCCAGAGCATCTCATAAACACACTAGGATTACCTTGCTTGTGTATGAAAAACACTTAGAATGGTGTGAGATACATAGGATACTGCCTAGACTTCAGAATGCTTATGTCTGTGCATCAACATAAGTCTGGGCAATAAATACTAAATTCAAATTAATCAAATTAAGTTATCCAAGCTCAGTCAAACTAACTGGAACACTTACTTAATTTGACTAACTAAGTGAAAGCTACTATCTCATGGTAAACTGCTAGTAACTAAAGGTTAGACATTTATCTAAAGGTAAATATTTTGTTACTCATACTTGGACTCTAGGAAATTGGCTGACATTAATCAAGGGGAAGTAAAAGAAGCTAAGTTAGAGTTTTTTTTAAGCATTTACTTTTCAAAGTTTCAATTTTTTAGTTTTTTAACAAATATTATTTTTAAGCTTAGTTTTAAACAAAAATTACTTTTACGCTTAGTGTTTAAAACAATTTTTTTTTAAGCTTAGTGTTTAAAACAACTTTTTTTAAAAAGCTTGGCGTTGACACAAAAATTATTTTTAAGCTTGGCGTTTAAACAAAGTTTCTTTTAAAAATCACTAGTGTTGGAATAAAATTATTTTTAACTAGGTACTGAAACAAAGTTATTTTTTAAACTAAGTGTTTAAACAAAATAATATTTAAAGTTAAAGTATTTTTTTCATTAACTAAGCTTTCTATAAAATTTATTTTAAGTACTTCACTTGGCTTTTATCCACGTCTTTTAAAACTAAAGTACTTAACTAAGTTTTAATTTTATTTCAAATTTTTAGTAAGTCATTTTCAAAGCTAAGTCATTTTACAACCTTCTCTCTGTTTGATTTTTTTGATATATGACAAAGGGGGAGAAAAAAGTGAGAGTTAAGTAATTAAGGGGGAGGAAAAGTGAATAAGTAATTAAGGGGGAGATACAACTTGCAACCTGTTGATGTTACATCTTTTTAACTTGTGCACATTTATGATTTTTATGGTTTACTTAACTTTGAATTTTGTTACCATAATAAAAAAGGGGGAGATTGTTAGTGCAGGAAGCATCCGATGATCGAACTTGAGTTTTGATAATGGAAAAGGGTTCAAAGTTAAGGTTATTTGTGGTTTAATGAGTTTGAATGAGAATGCAGGAAAGCCCTAAGTGTACTTAGGCAAAAGTTCTAGATGCGATTAGGCAGGTGGAACCCCCTAGGGAGTTGTAACCCTAGGTCCTAGGGGGTGGTAACCTTAGGCGGAAAGTCTTGGAAGGTCGAAGGCTTTGGGCAAAAACCCTAGAGTCGGGGACTCTAGGTTGAAATCCTGGTGTCGCGAACCGGGTGGAAGACTGGACGGGTCGTGAAGCGAACGTCCAGCAGAAAGTCCTGGAGATTTAGACACTGAGCAAAAGTCCAATTAGTCTAGAGGATTAATCTGGCAAACAGGTAAACTCTCCTGAGTGAAGTAGGTGAGGGCATGTTCCCCAATGAGAAAATAGTATGTGTCGGTTCAACCTAGTGTTTCCAGAGGTGAAATCTGAAGTCAGAATCGGACAGTACGGAGACTGTTAATATAACTTTCTATTTATCTTATTTTATTATACTAACTTTGTTTTGCAGGATATATTTTGTTGTAGACTAACATGCCTTGCAAGAAGAAAATGGCACAAGAAAAGCTTCAGATGAACAGTCTCGAGGCACCCTCCATAGAGCTTGAGGCACCTCGGGTGACTTGGTCGACTGCCTCATAGCAAGGCGCGAGGGTGCCCTCCATGGAGCTTGGAGGTGCCCTGGATGCTAGTATGGAGGGCACCCTCCATGAAGCTTGGAGGCGCCCTTATGCAGATAAGCAGCGAAGATGTAGGAGCTTATCGATGCTACGATTTCGGCGGGCTTGGAGGCGCCCTCCATGCGGTTGGAGGCACTCTCAACGGGTTATTTAAGCCTAGTTCGAGTAGCAGCTAAGTAGAACTAAAAACTTGTGATCCTTCATCCGTGTGCTTCTTAAAGAACGATTTGACAAAGCTGTAACTCGACTCCGACGACCAGAAGCTCCAAGTTTATTGATCATAATCGTTGGTATATTTTACTACATTTAATTAACTGTACTTAAAGTTGTAATATTTTGAATTGATAGTGCTTGCCCAAAGTAAACACTCAACGAGTATAGGCCTTAGAGTAGGAGTCGCCACAGGCTTCGAACCAAGTAAAAACCTTGGTGTTAGTATTATTTTTATTTTTTCGCTACATATTACTCGATTGTTTTAAAACAGACACGAAAGCCACGAGTGCTATTCACCCTCCCTCTAGCGCTTTCGATCCTACATTCACTTGGTTAGTCAAGTTAAGTAAATATATCCAGTTAGTGTTTGACTAAAATGAATTACTTAACCTAATCACTGTAATTTTAGTATTTTTCTCTTAGACTTATGTTGATGCATTGATATAAGCATCTAAAGTCTAGGCAAGAGGCCTACACATCTCACGTCATTCTAAGTTTTTGAATACACAATTAAGGAAGACCTAATATGTTTGTGAGATGCTCATTACCTAGATCTATAGGATTATGCCTTCTATGAGTGCGATCTAAACTAAGGCCAAAATTAATTTTGAAATACTATGAAAATGGGAATTTTTAGAAAATATAAGTAAAGAATTTTCCTAGAATTTGTAAACTATTTGAAAATTATTTTGAACATAACAGTCCTAGTCCATCGTGCACATTCCTAATTTTCATTGTAAGTTGCTAAATTCAAGTTTTGATAATGGTTTAGTAAATATGTCAGCCAAATTCGATTTTGACTTAACATAGTTAAGTTCAATATCACCTTTGACTACATGATCTCTTATAAAATGGTGTTTAACTTCTATATATTTGGTTCTTAAATGATACACTAAATTTTTTATTAAATTTATTGAACTTATGTTATCAATAAAGATTTTTGTATGTTTATAGTTTAAGTTAAAGTCTTATAGTGTGTGAATCATCCATAATAATTATGCTACACACTCACCCATAGCTATATATTCTACTTCAGTTGTAGATAAAGCAACACAATATTATTTTATAATAGATAGTACAAGTAATTAACATCCACCACTTATACTTTTTCTATCTAATTTACAGCCAACATAGTCTAAGTCAAAATATCCTAAAAGGTCAAAGTTAGTTGTCCTAGGGTGCCACATTCCTATATTTTGTGTAACTTTTAGATATCTAAAAATTCTTGTAATAATTTTTAGATAGGATTCCTTAGCACAGGTTTGATATATGGCACACAGACTAACAATAAATAATATGGCAGGTCAGCTTACAGTTAGGTATAATAGAATACCTATGACACTTCTATAATACTTTAGGTCTACTGGTGTTCCATTAGGATCACTATCTATTTTTCATTTATTGCCATGAGTGTTTTTATTTCTTTAGAATTATTCATTCCAAAATTTTTAAGTAATTCCTTTGTATATTTTTCTTGATAGACATAATTACCTTCATTAGTTTGTTTAATTTATAAGCCTAAAAAGGAAATTAACTTACCTACTATACTCATTTCAAATTTTTATCCCATTAGGTTTATAAATTCTTATAGAAAGTCTGAGTTTGTAGATCCAAAGATTATGCCATCGATGTAAACTTAGGCGATAAAAATATCAGATTTACAAGTTTTACAAACAAGGTTGGATCAATTCGACCTTTTTTGAATTCTTTTAAAATCATATGAGTGGATAATCGTTCATATCAAGCCCTAGATACTTATTTTATACCATATAGGTCCTTTTTAATTTAAAAACATAATTAGGGTATTCTAGGTTTTCAAATCTAGGTAGTTGACCTACATATACTTCTTTTATTAGTCCATTTAAGAAGACTTATTTGACGTCCATTTAGCATAGCTTAAATCTTTTATGACTTGCGTAGCATAAGAGCATTCTAATGGACTCAAGTCTGGCTACTAGGGCATAGATTTCATCATAGTCAAGTCCCTATATTTGACTAAAATCTTTAGCTACTAGTTTAGCTTTATTTATGACAATTTCACTCTTTTCATTTAACTTATTCCTAAATACCCACTTGGTCTCAATGAATTTTTTTATTCTTGGGTAGTGAAACTAAGTCCAAAACTTAGTTTCTTTCAAATTGGGCTAGTTCTTCATGTATGGCAATAACCCAATTTGGATCAAACAGGGATTCTTCTACTGTTTTGGGTTCAACCTTAGAAATTAAGGATATTTGACTTAGATTTCTAAATGATGATCTAGTTTGAACCCTTAGTTCTAGGTCATCTATTATTTGGTCAATTGAGTGATCTGAGCTGACTCTTATTATTCTATGCCCAGTTTGTGTTTGTTTATTTTCTTATGATTGATTTTGTTCATCTTCATATTCGTCTATTAGGTTTTTACTTACTCCCCCTAGATCAGTTCTAGCTCTAACAAAATTAGTTGGTTGATATTAAGGTTGAATTGAGTTAGATTCTTAGTAATTTCTTCAAATTTTACATTAGTTATTTCCTCAATTCTTAGAGTAGTTTTATTGTAAACTATATATCCTCTACTGTTTAAGGAATACCCAACAAAGATTCTATTTTCTACTTTTGAGGTAAATTTTCCTAAGTATTCTCTTGTATTTAATATGTAAATAGGGCATCCAAATATCTTAAAATATTTAACACTTGATAATTTATTATAGTAAATTTTAAATGAGGTTTTATTATATTTCTTATTTATTGTTATTCTATTTTGTACATAGTAAGTTGTATGATGTGCATAGATCTTATACTCTTTTATGCTTGTTTTGACACACAATCACGTACTTTATTCATGATTGATTTATGCATTCTTACACTCCTTATCATATTTATAGCATAATTACTCTTCTATGTTAGATATTTGCTCTTTGTGTGCATTTATGTTGATAGGAATCACTTTTGGAGCGAAAAAGGTGATCGTCGACAAACCGGAGAGCAAGCAAAAGATATAGGCACCTGCCGTGTGATCCTACACGGTCGTGTGGTCGGTCTAGAGGAGGAGCAGCACACGGCCGTGTGATCCCACACGACCATGCCGCACATCCAGATCTGAAGAAGCGCACGACCGTGTGATCCCACATGACAGTGCAATACATCCAGAGTCGAAGAAGAACACGACCATGTGGATCTCCCACGTCCATGTCACTTGACCCAAAGCCAAGGTGACGCTGGCCGTGTGAATCTCACATGACCATGTCACGGGTCGTGCCAGGTCCGTGCCCTAGCCTATAAAATGGGTTTTTAAACCTTTTCTGGAAGGGAGGATGTCACCGGCATTGAGAGAATTATCCTAATGTCGTTCCACGCTATCCTCGACTGGCATTCAATGATACAAGACAGATTCCATTATTCCATCAACTCCAGAAGCGAAGTATTAGACCCAAGGATTACTCAACGTCATTGGATCCACCTTCTTCTCCCTCCTTCTCTTCGTTGGGTTTTGATCACTTTATCTCTCGATGTCTTTGGATTCTCTTCTTTCCTCCATGGAATAGATTCATTGTTCTAGGACAAGGGAGTAGTTGTGGTTGTGTTATAATATAAAAACTCATGGTTACGTCTTTTATCTATCTACATGATATTAACTTGCTTTGTATCTATTCGTTCTAATGTGAATGAGATATTTTTCCATGTTATATCGAATGTTTGTGTAGAAATTGTTGATCTTGTAGAAGAAGTGTCTTAGATCGTGTAACGACCCGCCTCCTACTGACTAGGCTGCGAGGCCGATCATTACGTAACTGCTGTACTGACTGTGCGGAAAACTGAGCTAATTTAAATTTTTACTAAACTGATCAAAACTTAATGCTCTGGGTGTACCTAGGAGTCGTACACATGCTAAGGGAGATATCCTATACATCCCCAATGACCTGTTATCTACAATCAGGCATCTCAATCGATCCATGGATCGATTGGGCTGTCGGATCGATCCCGTGATCGATCCAGCTTGACACTGGCACGGTAGAAGGCTCTGGATCGGTGCGGACCGATCCACAAGCTTTCCTTTTTTTCGCTTCAGACGCACCTAGATCGGTGCAGGCGGATCCAGGACCTCACCGATCGGTCGGACCGACCGATCGATGAGCTCGTGCGCTCGCTTCTTGGCGCAATCCGATCGGTTCATCGATCGTTCAGAGCACCGATCGGTCGAGACCGATCGATGCACTTCCTATGTTTCGTTTCGCCTCTAGATCGGTCGGTGACCGATCCATAACCGCCAACTCTCTGTTCATGCACGGGTCGGTGTGACCGATCCGTGACACTAACTCATTCCCGATCGGTCGGTGACCGATCGTGGTTTCGATTTCGAATCGAAACTCGATTCGACTGGTTCGTGCCAAAACCTCCCACTACAACTAGCTAATGTATAATAAACATTCTAGCAACATGTAGTAACAATTCTAACTTAAGCTAAAGCAAGGTTTACTGGTTCATGCCATTTTAACAACTTGAAGTGCATGAAGATATGAATTTCCAAAGTTCTAATTGCTTAGACTTGCTAAGGTTCAAAAGTGCCTAAGACATGAAAACTGAACTAAGAAACTGTAAAGTGCTAAAGTAAATACTAAATCCCTAGAGGGTCTTTTATTCCAGTTCCTTCCACACACATCCTCATCTGCATTGACCTCCAGCCTCCACTGCTAGTCCATTTTCCTTTTACCTGTATCTGCAGTATAAGGAAAATAGTATCTGTAAGCTTAAAGCTTAGTAAGAAACCATCTACCTCACAAAATCATGCATACGATGCAAATATGATTTTAAATCATGCTGTTTGAAAAATATACTGAATATGCAAGCATGGCATGGCATGGTATCATACAAAGCATGGCATAACATAAAAACTGAATATGCTTTAAACTGAACATGACATACTTATAAACTGAGCATAAAACTGAACTAATCATGCATATATCTAAATCTGTACATGAACTCAAATCATGTAAACTGAACCTGAACTGAACTGAACTGAAAGCTAAACTAGTGTTCTCATCACTGGTTTCAAATTTGAAAACTATACATATAATAGATGAAAATACTAAACATGTTGTTTGGGGCCCGGCAACTGTACTTGCTGTGCGCGCATCCCTAACTAGACCCGGGTTTGCAAGTCCCGAATTTAGTAGGGTCTACTAGGTTATCTGAACCTAGCGACTGACTGGGTTATCTGAACCTTACTAGGTTATCTTAACCTAGGGACGACTGTGGGAGTCCAACCCAATGGATATCTGATCCAGTACAGTGCCAACTGAATAAAAGTAAAATACTGAATACTGTTTTATTTTACTTTGCTGTTCTAGGTTATCTGAACCTAGAGCTAGGTTATCTGAACCTAGAGGCTACTGTGGGAGCCCACCCAATGGATATCTGATCCATATATGTAACGACCCGCCTTCTACTACTAGGCTGTAAGGCGAATCGCTACAGTTATGGCTAAACTATGCTGTGCGGAAGACTGGGCTAATTAAAATTTTTCTACTAAACTGATCAAAACTTAATGCTCTGGGTGTACCTAAGAGTTGTACACTTGCTAGGGGAGGTATTTACCACTGGTAACATCCTCCGGACCGATCCACAGACCGATCCGCTGACGCTGGTACGGTCACAAGACCCTGGATCGGTCGGCTGTCCGATCCCGAAGCTGCATCGCTTCTGTCCCCAGCTGGATCGGTCTACCGACCGATCCAGGAGTGTCCTGATCGGTCGGTACGACCGATCCAGGTATGTCTGGATCGGTCGGCTGACCGATCCAGGAACCTGGAAACCGGGGGCTCGCTACTGTGTTGTACTGGATCGGTCGGCTGACCGATCCAGGAGGATACAGTAGCATACTATATCTGGCTGGATCGGTCGGCCGACCGATCCAGTGACACAGCCAGGCCCTGATCGGTCGGGAGACCGATCAGAGTCTGATTTCACCCGGGGAACTCTGATTTCCAACACTTTGGCGTACCGAAACCCCACATAACATCTAACTAATGCATCATAAACTATTCTAACAACATGTAATAACATTTTAACGACATAAACTAGTAATCTAGCTTAACATAGGGCATAGTTTAGGAATTCGTGGCAACACACAACTAAAAGTGCCTAGAACATGAAAACCCAAACCAATAACTAAACTGCTAAAGTAAATGCTAAAGAGTCCAATGCTCAATTTGCTACGTCCCCTAAGGACCTTTGATTCCAGTTCCATACACACCCACCATCTTTGCATTGCCCTCCAGCTTCCTCTGCTAGTCCATTTTCCTTTTACCTGTATCTGCAGTATAAGGAAAATAGTATCTGTAAGCCAAAAAGTTTAGTAAGAAACCATCTACCTCACAAAAACATGCGGCGATGCAAATATGCTTTGAAATCATGCTGTTTAAAACATATGCTGAATGTACTGAATAAACTAAGCATGGCATGGCATATAAGCATACAATCATGGCACAACATATAAGCATGGCATAAGCACTGCAGCATGGCAAAGCAACCAAATAAACACTGGACTGAATATAGATAAACTAATTGAAACTAGATCTGTACTGGAAACAAACTCAACTAGCATAATTGATTTTGAGTTTTTGAAATCTAATACATAATAGGTGAAAATACTAAACATGCTGTTGGGCCCGGCAACTGTACTTGCTGTGCGCGCATCCCTACTAGACCCGGGGTTGCAAGTCCCGAATTTAGCAGGGTTGTCTAGGCTATCTGAACCTAGGGACGACTGTGGGAGTCCAACCCAATGGATATCTAATCCAGTACAGTGCCACTGAAAATAAAATACTGATATCTATAGCTAACTGATATAACATGCTGTTTCTAGGTTATCTGAACCTAGAGCTAGGTTATCTGAACCTAGAGGCGACTGTGGGAGCCCACCCATTGGACCGTAGTCCCATAAAACTGAACTAAACTAATGTGCTGGTTTAAATGCCTCTAATGCATCTAACTGAGTTATTAAACATAACTAAGGTGGTATTTAGCTACACTAACGTTTTACCGAACACTTGGTGTGCTCCAACTCTCTCCTCTAATAGAGAGATCACCTCTAGGCACCCGACAACGTCTAGAATCTCCAACTAAAGGGGAACAACGTGTCCGGCCCGTCTAGAGGTGTTCAACTAGATCCCTAAATCCTCGAGGAGGGTTAAAACACACCCTATGTGCCGAAAAACCTGCATATAGCTAAATCTAACAGTATGCAATCAAACGAAAGCTATTATACTGCAGGTGAGGGGTTTCTTACCTCCTGGTCGTAATTTCTTACGATTCTATTCGCTAGAGTTCCGGTGGAGGTGATCCTCTCGACGATCCGATCACGTCTTCGCGTTCCTCTCGCGGAGAAGAACCTCTTTTGTGTTGGAGTCGTCGCCGGAAAGTGATCCGAGAGCCCTTGGGATTTGGGCGCCGAGAGAGGAAGAGGAAGAGGTGTGGGCGGCGGTGAGGTTTTTGGAAGAGGGATAGGTCACGGTGAAAATAATGTGCCGAACCAAAACAAAATAACCCAACTCCCACTTAACCTTCCTTTTTATACTAAAGACTTAATTCGCCCAACTCCAATATAAATTTTATTGGTTCCCTTTCCTTTCAGCATGGCCCTGCTGGGTTCAACTGGTTCCCAACATTATCCCTAAGCCATAGGTCTCGGGTTCGATTCCCGCCTAAGATATTTTGCGGTTCTAATTATTTTTGCTACTTCCGTTATTGGAAAATTTCGGAAAAATATCTAAAATTCCAGAAAAACAACAGAATATTTCTAAAATAGTTTTGAGAATTTTTCGGGCGTTATAATATAGCTGTAATAACTGATAATAAACTTAATAAAATGTTTCTAATACATTTTACATACTGTTAGGACGCCTACTGGTGCATCCTTCTGAACTGGGCATTCTACCGAACGCTTGGTATGCACTAAAAGCACACCCTAAAACTGAAAACTGTAAAACTACTGAACTAACGCTAAAATTAACAAGCGAGAGCAATTATACTGCAGGTGAGGGGTTTCTTACCTCAATCGCAAGGTTTTCTTACGATTCTATTCGCTAGGTTTCTCGAAAAACTGATCCTCTCGACGAACCGCTTACGTCCTCGCGTTCCTCTCGCGGAGAAGAATCTTTTTCGTGTTGGAGTCGTCGCCGGAAGATGATCCCTTGACCCTTGGAAGAGAACCCTAAAGGGTTCTTGGTGTGGCGCCGAAAGAAGAAGAGGAGGAAGAGGGAGTCGGCGTGAGGTTAGGGTGAGGAGAAGAAAGTTGCCGAACCAACTTGAAAATAAACCAAACCCCAACTTAAGTTCTTATTTATATTAAGTGGGTAACTAGGCCCAACTCTAATATAAATATATTTGATTCCTCTTTCTTTCAGCACGGCCCTGCTGGGTTCAACTGGTTACTAACATTATCCCTCACACCATAGGTCTCGGGTTCGATTCTCGCCTAAGCTATTTTGCGACCTATTTGTTTTTGCTACTTCCGCTACTCGGAAAATTCCGGAAAAATATCTAATAATTCCAGAAAAATCATAGAATAATTCTAAAATAAATTCGGGAATTTTTTGGGCTTTACAATCCCCCATACCTTATAAAAAGTTCATCCCCGAACTTAAAACAATTCTGGGTACTTCTGTCTCATGCTGGCCTCTGTCTCCCAAGTCGCCTCTGCTGCTGTGTGATTTTGCTAGCTGACTTTGACTAGTGGTACTTCCTTGTTCCGTAATTTCTTTACTGCTCGGTCTATTATCTGAATAGGTCGACTGTCATAGCTGAGATCATCACGGACCTGTACCAACTGGGGCTCAATCACCTGGGTGGCGTCTGGAATATGCTTCTTCAGCATGGAGACATGAAATACGTTGTGGACAGCTGACATCTCCTGAGGTAACTCTAGCTCATATGCTACCTTGCCCACTCTCTTCGTGATAAGGTATGGTCCCACATATCTGGGAGCTAGCTTGCCCTTCTTCCCAAAACGCATGACTCCCTTCATGGGAGCTACTCTGAGGAAAACTGTATCCCCAACCGAAAACTCTAGGGCTCTTCTGACGGCTCTGTGCTGTCTCTATCCTCTGGCGAATCTGCTGTATGGCTGCTGTGGTATCTGCTACTAGATCTATCTGAAGCTCTAGTTCCTTTTGTTCACCACTCTCATACCAGCAGATTGGTGATCTGCACCTCCGCCCATAGAGTGCCTCATAAGGTGCCATGCCGATAGTGGCCTGATAACTGTTGTTGTATGTAAATTATGCTAGACTCAGATATTTGCACCAACTTCCCTTGAAATCTAGGGCACAAGCTCGGAGCATATCTTCGAGTACCTGGTTTACTCGCTCCGTCTGACCATCTGTCTGAGAATGGAAAGCTGTGCTGAATTTTAACTGGGTGCCCATAGCTGACTGTACACACTTCCAGAAGTGTGATGTAAATCTGCTGTCTCTGTCTGATATAATAGTTCGTGGGACTCCATGCAGCCTGACAATCTCCTTGAGATACAACTAAGCTAGCTGCTCCATGGAATAGGATATCCGGATAGCTAAGAAGTGGGCTGATTTAGTCAACCTGTCGACTATTACCCAGATGGCGTCAAAACCATTCGTGGTTCTGGGTAATCCCACTATGAAGTCCATAGAGATATCCTCCCACTTCCATTCTGGAATCAGAATGGACTCCTCGTCGCTGATGTTCCGCCTTAACCCTCCGACAGGTTAGACAGATGCTGACGTGTCTGGCGATATCTCGCTTCATCCCGGCCACCAAGTTTCTTCTGGTCTTGATACATTTTGGTGGAACCAGAATGCATCGCATAGAGTCCTGTGAGCCTCGCCTAGAATCGCCTCCGTAGCTCCTCCCGATCCGGAACACAGCATCACCAAAATACAACACCCGCCATCGACACTCAATTCTCCACTTCGATTCGCTAGCCCTTGCTTGATTTTCGAATTTCGTGGTCCCGCCCAGCCGTCTGGATATCATCAAGCAAGGTAGATGCTAAGGTCATAGTGGAAAGCTGTCCGACTATAAGCTCGAGACTAAAGGCTGTAATCTCCTGCCTTAGGGGTGGTGACATAGCTGCTAAAGATAATAAGGTAGCGTTGGACTTCCTGCTGAGTGCGTCTGCTACCTTATTAGCTTTCCCTGGATGGTAGGGGATATCTATATCATAATCCTTGACCCGCTCTAACCATCTGCGCTGTCGCATATTCAGATCTTTCTGAGTAAAGAAATACTTCAGACTTTGATGATCTGTATACACTCTGCACTGAGCTCCGTACAAATAATGTCTCCAAATCTTGAGAGCGAACACTACTGCTGCAAGCTCAAGGTCGTGAGTAGGATAGTTCCTCTCATAATCCTTGAGTTGTCTGGAGGCATAGGCGATCACCTTGCCCTGTTGCATCAGTACTGCTCCTAATCCCAATTTAGAGGCGTCACTGTAAATGTCGAAGCTGTTTGTGTTTTCTGGTATAGCTAAAATAGGAGCACTGGTCAATCTCCGTTTTAGTTCACTGAAGCTGTTCTCGCAGTCCTCTGTCCACTGAAATTTCTTGTTCTTCCTGGTGAGAGCTGTCAGTGGGGAGGCTATCCTGGAGAAGTCCTCTACGAATTTCCTGTAGTAGCCTGCTAATCCCAGAAAACTTCTGATTTCACTGGCGTTCCTGGGTCTCTTCCAGTTACTTACTGCATCTATTTTGCTGGGATCTACCATAACACCATCTTTGGAGATAATGTGACCGAGAAAGGCTACCTGGTCTAGCCAGAATTCACATTTCGTAAATTTGGCGTACAGCTGGTTCTGCTGAAGGATCTGCAAAACTGTCTTCAGATGCTCTACATGGTCCTCTTGAGTGCCTGAATAGATAAGAATGTCATCGATAAACATGATGACAAACTTGTCTAAGTATTCTCTGAATACTCTGTTCATGAGGTCCATGAAAGTAGCTGGAGCATTTGTCACGCCGAAAGGCATGACTACGAACTCATAATGTCCGTATCTGGTCCTGAAAGCTGTTTTAGGTATATCACCTTCCTTGACTCTAACCTGGTGATATCCTGATCTGAGGTCAATTTTAGAGAACACTGTGGCTCCCTTTAGCTGGTCAAACAGGTCATCTATCCTGGGGAGAGGGTACCTGTTTTTAATTGTGACCTGGTTCAAGGCACGGTAGTCTATGCATAGGCGATGCTTCCATCCTTCTTCTTCACGAACAGCACAAGTGCTCCCCATGGTGAGTGACTAGGGCGTATGAAACCCTTGTCAAGAAGCTCCTGTAATTGCTCCTGAAGTTCCTTCAGTTCTGCTGGAGCCATGCGGTACGGTGCCTTGGAAATTGGATTTGTGCCGGGAATGAGCTCTATCTCAAATTCAATCTCCCTGTCTGGTGCTAAGCCCGGTAGCTCTTCAGGGAAAACTGCTGGGTAGTCACAAACGACTCGAACCTCTGGGTTCTTGTCCTGGCTGGTGTTGACTACATTTGCTAAAAATCCCATGCATCCTGAATCCATTAACTGCTGTGCTTTCAGTGCTGAGAGAAACTTCCTGGCTTTTCTCTTTGGCTTCCCCGTGTACTCAAACTGTACTCCTGCTTCAGGTTGGAATATGACCTTCTGTTTACGGCACTCTATAGAAGCGCCGTATCTGATCAGAAAATCCATTCCAAAGATGACATCGTAGTCAGTCATTTCTAGCACTATCAAATCACCAAAAAGCTCCCTGTCTGCTATAATGACTGGCACTGCTCTGAGCCAGTGCGTAGATGCCATAATGTCTCCTGAGGGTAGTGTCGTCAAAACTAACCACTGAGTACCTCTGGGGGTATTTCTAATTTTTTGGAAAACATCCTGGCTATATATGAATGGGTTGCCCCAGTATCAAATAGGACAGTAGCGCTATACTGTAAAATGCTAATCTGACCTGTGACAACTGTCGAGGCATTGGCTACGTCCTCTCTGGTGAGTGAGTAGATCCTCGCATTCACCATAGCTGGAGGGGCTTCTAATCTGCCCTGGCTGATAAGTGGACCTTCTAGAGCGGCCTGCATCTGATGTAACTGAGCTGGCTGGCCTGCATACTGGATCTGCTGTGGCTGAGGAAGACCGGTCTTGTTCGGGCACTGCTTGGCCATGTGCCCTTCTTGTCCACATTCAAAGCATCCTCGTGTGCCCTTACGAAAAACCCCAAGATGGAATTTCCCACAAGTAGCACACTTTGGATATCTGGGCTGCTTGCTGGCTCGTCCTCCTTTTGGGTAACCTCCTGGTTTGCGCTTGTTGCTGGAGTTCCCTTTCCGGTTAGAGCCATGAGAGCTATGGCCATGTTGTTTCTGAGTGCCTGAGCCTCCTTGACCTTTAGCTTCTGAGAGGACTTGCTCCTGCTGCTGATTAGCCCTGAGGGTGGCTATCTCCTGCTGCTGTTCAGCTAGCTGCTGCTGTAACTGAGCCACTAGTGCTGTAAGGTCTGGGGGAGGCACTGAACTGCCTGCCTCATGCTGGGGCTCAGTAGCTGATGTCCTTCAAGCTGGGCGTCCTCGTGCCATTTCTAATGACATAGCGGACATATGTATAACTAATACTATCACAATTATCTAACTACTGATATCATGTTTCAACTATCCCATACTAACAAACAGTAGGCATATAAACATGAACTGTAATAAGAAAACAAGAACAATAAAGAGAATAGAGGTATTCTTACTTGGAAGCTGTAGGTACAATGCTGATGTGCGTGTAGGAAGTATGGAACACTGCTCTGATACCACTCTGTAACGACCCGCCTCCTACTGACTAGGCTGTGAGGCCGATCGTTACGTAACTGCTGTACTGACTGTGCGGAAAACTGAGCTAATTTAAATTTTTGCTAAAGTGATCAAAACTTAATGCTCTGGGTGTACCTAGGAGTCGTACACATGCTAAGGGAGATATCCTATACATCCCCAATGACCTGTTATCTACAATCAGGCATCTCAATCGATCCATGGATCGATTGGAATCGGATCGATCCGTGATCGATCCGAGACATCGGCACGGTAGAAGGCTCGGATCGGCCGCACCGATCCACAAGCTTCCCTTTTCTTTCACCAGACATGCGACTGGATCGGTCTGCCGGCCGATCGATCCAGATTCACCGATCGGCCGGACCGACCGATCAATGAGCTCCGTACGTCGCTTCGGCGCGCACTGGATCGGTTCATCGATCGCTTCAGGAGCACCTCGATCGGTGACCGATCGCTGCACTTCCTATGTTTCGTTAGCCCGGATCGGTGGTGACCGATCCATAACCCCGCCAACTCTGTTTCATGCCCGGGTGGGTTGGTCGACCGATCCGTGACACTAACTCATTCACGATCGGTCGGTGGCCGATCGATCGTGGTTTGATTTCAATCGAAACTCGATTTCGACCGGTTCGTGCCAAAACCTCCCACTACAACTAGCTAATGTATAATAAACATTCTAGCAACATGTAGTAACAATTCTAACTTAAGCTAAAGCAAGGTTTACTGGTTCATGCCATTTTAACAACTTGAAGTGCATGAAGATATGAATTTCCAAAGTTCTAATTGCTTAGACTTGCTAAGGTTCAAAAGTGCCTAAGACATGAAAACTGAACTAAGAAACTGTAAAGTGCTAAAGTAAATACTAAATCCCCAGAGGGTCTTTTATTCCAGTTCCTTCCACACACATCCTCATCTGCATTGACCTCCAGCCTCCACTGCTAGTCCATTTTCCTTTTACCTGTATCTGCAGTATAAGGAAAATAGTATCTGTAAGCTTAAAGCTTAGTAAGAAACCATCTACCTCACAAAATCATGCATACGATGCAAATATGATTTTAAATCATGCTGTTTGAAAAATATACTGAATATGCAAGCATGGCATGGCATGGTATCATACAAAGCATGGCATAACATAAAAACTGAATATGCTTTAAACTGAACATGACATACTTATAAACTGAGCATAAAACTGAACTAATCATGCATATATCTAAATCTGTACATGAACTCAAATCATGTAAACTGAACCTGAACTGAACTGAAAGCTAAACTAGTGTTCTCATCACTGGTTTCAAATTTGAAAACTATACATATAATAGATGAAAATACTAAACATGCTTCTGGGGCCTTGGCAACTGTACTTACTGTGCGCGCATCCCTACGAGACCCGGGGTTGCAAGTTCCGAATCTAGCAGGGTTACTAGGTTATCTGAACCTAGGGACGACTGTGGGAGTCCAGCCCATGGATATCTGATCCAAATACAGCGCCAACTGAATAAAAGTAAAATACTGAATTCCTGAATAAAAGTAAAATACTGAATACTGTTTTATTTTACTTTGCTGTTCTAGGTTATCTGAACCTAGAGCTAGGTTATTTGAACCTAGAGGCTACTGTGGGAGCCCACCCAATGGATATCTGATCCATATAGCTGTAATAACTGATAATAAACTGAATAAAATATTTCTAATACATTTTACATACTGTTAGGACGCCTACTGGTGCATCCTTCTGAACTGGGCATTCTACCGAACGCTTGGTATGCACTAAAAGCACACCCTAAAACTGAAAACTGTAAAACTACTGAACTAACGCTAAAATTAACAAGCGAGAGCAATTATACTGCAGGTGAGGGGTTTCTTACCTCAATCGCAAGGTTTTCTTACGATTCTATTCGCTAGGTTTCTCGAAAAACTGATCCTCTCGACGAACCGCTTACGTCCTCGCGTTCCTCTCGCGGAGAAGAATCTTTTTTGTGTTGGAGTTGTCGCCGGAAGATGATCCCTTGACCCTTGGAAGAGAACCCTAAAGGGTTCTTGGTGTGGCGCCGAAAGAAGAAGAGGAGGAAGAGGGAGTCGGCGTGAGGTTAGGGTGAGGAGAAGAAAGTTGCCGAACCAACTTGAAAATAAACCAAACCCCAACTTAAGTTCTTATTTATATTAAGTGGGTAACTAGGCCTAACTCTAATATAAAAATATTTGATTCCTCTTTCTTTCAGTACGGCCCTGCTGGGTTCAACTGGTTACTAACATTATCCCTCACACCATAGGTCTCGGGTTCGATTCTCGCCTAAGCTATTTTGCGACCTATTTGTTTTTGCTACTTCCGCTACTCGAAAAATTCCGAAAAAATATCTAATAATTCCAGAAAAATCATAGAATAATTCTAAAATAAATTCAGGAATTTTTCGGGCTTTACAGATCGTATACCCGAGGGGCCCTAGTGATAGGGGTAACCCGTTTATGGAGGTCTAGGACATCCCTTGAAAGGAGAAGCAATTCCTCCATAAGTAGGCAACTGCACCTAATTTCTATCTTTATCTTTACTATTATCTACTAGACATACATTCTTGTGATCTATGACCGAGGTGCCCTAGTGACAGAGGTTAATTGTTTTCTGATTTCATAGGAGTCATCTCTATTAAATACTTAGGGATAATAAATCTAACTTTCTACAAGTGCATGCTAATTGAAGGTAGGAAATTGGTAGACCATGATACATTAGTAAACACCACAATGAAATCAAACTCCTAGAATATTCCCTAAACCGATATATTCAACACTTACTCTAGTTCTCTTTTCCTTCTTCTAAGTTTCTTCTTTCTTTCTAGACAGTAAATTTTCAACAATATATAGTTTAGCTAATTTTATGTGAACTATTGCTAGTGCTTATACCCAGTCCATGTGGTTTGATATCTTTTATTACTGACGATGTATCCATGCACTTGCGGAAACGTAACACTATACTAACAGATTTTGCTCAGAAATATTTTGGTAGTTGGTATTCATTAAGCATTGTCCTAGCAGCTTCTTAGAGAATTCTATTTTTCCTTTCAACTATTCTATTTTGTTGAGGTGTATTACGACACGAGAATTCTTAATAGTACCTATTTTCTAAACATAATTTGGTAAACCTATGATTTTTAAATTTGCCACCATTATCACTCCTAATTCTTTTAATTTTTAAATATTTTTATTTTTAGTTTATTTACAAAAAATTACTAAATATTGTTGGGTTTTTCGGGCCGCAAAAACCATTTTTTGCGTTGCGGAAACCTCGAATCCCATGCCACCGGATCCGTGCGAAGTTATAAAATTTCATAAAAACTTCATGTACATGTTTTCTAGCCTAGATCTACACTAGATCTACAAGGAAGAGACTTATACCTTTGTAGCGAAGCCCTTCGCGTATCCCGCTCGTCCAAGGTTCGCCGGATCTCAAGGTTATCAAGTGTACAACCCTCTATGTGTATCCACACGAACAAAAGATGGAGAAACCAAACAAAAGGTGTGCTAGCACCTTTGAAGGTCTCGGCCAAAGAGGAGGAGAGGGAGAGAAGAGAAGAAAGCAATGAGGAAGAAGATGGGAGTTACACCAAGCACATCAAATGCACACATAAAGTGGCCGGCTACTTCAAGAGGGGATTTTATATCCATGGGATACCAAGAGTCACAACTCTTGGTCTCCCTCATGAGGTGGCACACACATGTGGTAGCCTTGACGATGTGGAACATCATCATTGGCCCACTCAATGCCAACTCACAAATGAGGTGGCAAATGGTCAAGTCAAACTTAACCCTTCATCTTCCTCTCAAGTCAAGTCAAACTTGACCACTTCTCTCCCATGGTTGATCAAATCTAACCATTGGTTCAAGTCAATTTTAATTTAATGAATCTCTATTCATTGAATTAAATTGGCTCAATGAGTCTAAGTCCAAATTAGACTCATTTAACACATGAACCAAATTGAGTCCAACTCAATTAGTTTACTTTGGATTACTCTTAATCCAATTTGGTTCATCACATGAAGCTAATTCTCTTGGTTCATCAAATGAACATAATCTCCATCTAATTGCCCTTTGTATGTGACCCTATAAGTTCTTGTAACGTTGGCAATGCTCCTAAACCCTTTTAGAAGCATAAGTAATGAGCGGTATCTAGCAACACATCATTACTACCCAAGTTACAAGAATGTTGAGATCCAACATCACCTTGTGACTACTAATTGTGACCCCTCACAATATATGACAAGTGTCCTTCTATCCTTGACATCTAGATTGATCAATATGAGGCATAGACCGTGTCATCCTCTAATCAATCTAAATCTTGAATCCCAAGTAGACTTACTCAATCAAATGAGTTCAACATCTCATATTGACTCATTTGGGCATGGCCATGCACTTAGTGGTCTCACTCTACCAAGAATAATGATATCACTCCCGTCATATAGGAGGGATAAATCCCATCTACATCACTCACATCCCTTCGCATAATTCGTTACATACCCAGTAATCTCCTTTATAGTCTACCCAGTTATGGGTGACATTTGACGAAGTCAAAGTATATAACTCCTTATGTAGGGAACCATGGTGACTTCAGGTCCAAGGACTAATAGTCATACTAATAGCCACATGAGAAAGTATATGACACTTATATAACGATCCATGATACTTTCTCATGGCGGGTCATTCAGTATACATTCTCCAATGCATACCCATGTGTCAACTTGATATCTCCATATCGATGACTTGTGAGATCAAGTCATCGAGTTGACCTACATGCTAGTATCGTCATATTAACATTGTCCCTGAATGTTAATACTTGACTAGGAATGATTAAGAGTAGTGTTCCCTATATCATCTCACTATCAATTCAACCAATCGATTGATATAGGTAAGAACCTTTTACTCAAGGACGCTATTATAATTAGTTATTTGGCACCAATACAAGTAAGCATAATAACCATAAACAAGTGCTTTTATATACATAAGAATATGATACAACGAGTCCATACAATAATCATCAAATGATTGGCTCTAGGGCTCTAACTAACAATCTCCCACTAGCACTAGTGCCAATCAGTATAGGCTCTAAGGCCCAATGACCTAGTGTGACCATCTTGCTTTCTCTGTGCCAAAGCCTTGGTCAAGGGATATGCGATGTTAGCCTCAGTGGGTACTCTGTAAATCTTCACATCTCCTCTATCGATGATTTCTCGAATGAGATGGAAGTGCCATAGTATGTGTTTGGTCTGCTGGTGTGAGCGAGGTTCCTTATCCTGTGAAATTGCTCCATTGTTGTCACAATAGAGCTCAATCGGATCAGCTATGCTAGGAACCACCCCAAGCTCAGTAATGAACTTGCGGATCCAATATGCCTTCTTTGCCGCTTCTGATACAGCAATATACTCGACTTCTGTTGTAGAATCAGCAACTGTGTCCTGCTTCGAACTTTTCTAGCTCACAGCACCACCATTTATGCAAAACACGAACCCAGACTGCGATCAATAATCATCCTGGTCAGTTTGGAAACTAGCATCACTGTAACCCTTTACAGCTAGCTCGTCATCACCTCCATAGATTAAGAAATATTCTTTAGTCCTTCTCAAGTACTTTAGAATATTCTTGACCGCTATCCAGTGACTTTCACCTGGATCTGACTAGTATCTGCTCGTCATGCTCAAAGCATACGAGACATCAGGACGAGTACATAGCATGGCGTATATGATATATCTTATGGCTGAAGCATAAGGGATCTGATCCATGCGGTTTCTCTCCTCTCTAGAAGAGAGACCTTGAGTCTTCGAAAGACTTACACCATGTGACATCGGCAGAAATCCCTTCTTGGAGTTCTGCATGGCAAACCGTAGTAGTACCTTGTCAATGTATGTACTATGACTTAGGCCAAGCAATCTCTTAGATCTATCTCTATAGATCTATATGCCTAGCATACGGGATGCTTCACCTAAATCCTTCATTGAGAAACAAGTCCCTAGCCAAGTCTTGACAGACTGCAGGAAAGGGATATCTTTCCCAATGAGTAGTATGTTGTCCACATACAATATAAGGAAGACAACTGTGCTCCCAACAACCTTCTTGTAGACACAAGGTTCATCTTCATTCTTGATGAAACCAAACTATTTGATTGCATCATCGAATCGAAGATTCCAGCTCCGAGAAGCTTGCTTTAGTCCATAAATGGACCTATGCAGCTTGCATACTCTGCCAATATGCTGTGGATCTACAAAACCCTCAGGTTGTGTCATGTACACATCCTCGAGCAGGTTTCCATTCAGAAACGCGGTTTTGACATCCATCTGCCAGATCTCATAATCATGGTACGCTGTAATAGCAAGCATGATCTGAATGGATTTAAACATCGCTACTGGAGAAAAGGTTTCATTATAGTCAATACCATGAATTTGCTTGAAACCTTTAGCTACCAAGCGACCCTTATAAATAAGTCCATCCATGTCAGTCTTTCTCTTAAAAACCCACTTACACCCAATGGGTTTGACCCCTTCAGGTGGATCAACCAAAGTCCATACTTGGTTAGTGTACATGGATTCCATCTCGGATCTCATGGCCTCTAGCCATTTCTCAGAATCTGGTCTCATCACAGCTTCCTGATAGGAGGTAGGCTCATCCTCAATGAGCACAATGTCATCATGGTTAGATAAGAGAAATGAATATCTCTCAGGCTGACGACGTACCCTATCAGACCTGCGAAGATGTAGGTCTACTTGAACTGGTTGTGGTTCCTCAACTCCTTGTGGAACAACATCATCCATAACACTTTGTGGTTCTAATTCAACTTCCATCGAGACTTCAGTGCTATAGTCCATATCTTGAACTTCTTCAAGATTGAACGTACTCACACTAGTTTTTCTAGAAACAAAGTCCTTTTCTAGAAATACCCCAGTCTTAGCCACAACTACCTTGTGTTGATTGGGAATGTAGAAGTAATATCCCTTCGTTTCCTTGGGATATCCAATAAAATAGCACTTATCGGATTTGGGTCATAGTTTGTCTGAGACTTGACGTCGAACGTAAGCCTCACAACCCCAAATCCTCATAAAAGACACCTGGGCATCTCTCCCAGTCCATATCCTATATGGTGTCTTTATTACAGCCTTAGATGGAACTCGGTTGAGAATGAAGGTTGCTGTGTCTAGAGCATAGCCCCAAAGATACATGGGAAGATCTGTGTGACTCATTATAGACCGTACTATATCTAATAAGGTACGATTCCTCCTCTCGGATACACCATTCCACTGTTGTGTTCCAGGAGGAGTGAGCTGGGATAGAATCTCACACTCAGCTAGATAGTCACGAAACTCATGGCTAAGGTATTCTCCACCTCGATCTAATCGAAGTATCTTAATACTCTTGCCAAGCTAGTTTTGTACTTCATTCTTGAATTCTTTGAACTTTTCAAAGGATTCTGACTTATGTGTCATCATATACACATAACCATATCTACTGAAATCATCAGTAAATGTAATGAAGTACCTATAACCACCCCTAGTAGCGACATTGAAAGGTCCACATACATCACTATGTATAAGTCCTAACAAGTCAGTCGCTCTCTCGCTGTGTCCACTAAAGGGAGTCTTGGTCATCTTGCCCAGTAGGCATGACTCGCATGTCTCATATGATTCAAAATCAAATGAGTCCAACAAAGCATCTTTATAGAGCTGGGATAAGCGTTTGTCATTTATATGACCTAAGCGATAGTGCCAGATATAGGTTCGGTTCATGTCATTTGACTTGAACCTCTTGGTACTTATGTTATAGATAGGGTTCTTAAGGTCTAGAATATAGAGTCCGTTCATCAGAGGTGCACTACAATAGAACATATCATTTAAATAAACTGAACAACATTTGTTCTTTATTATAAATGAAAAGCCTTTCTTGTCTAAATAAGAAACTGATATAATGTTCTTAGTCAAAGCAGGCACATAACAACAATCATCCAATTCTAGTACAAGCCCAGAGGACAGAGTAGAGAATAAGTTCCTACAGCAATAACATCCACCCGTGTTCCATTGCCTACGCGTAGGTCCACCTCGCCCTTCGTCAATGCCCTGCTATTTCTCAGCGCCTACACATTAGTACAAATGTGAGAAGCACATCCGCTATCTAATACCCATGATGAAGAAATATATAGATTGACTTCTATAACATATATACCTGAAGTGGAAGTCTCACTTCTCTTCTTCTTAAGATCTTCCAGGTACACTTTGCAGTTCCTCTTCCAGTGACCGGTCTGACCGCAGTGGAAGCAGGTAGCATCCTTGGCAACCCCTCCTTTCGGTTTCAGTGCCTTGCCTTTTCCCTTGGCTTGGAACTTTCCCTTACCTTTGGGCTTGCCCTTGCCCTTGTGTTTCTGAACCATCAGAATAGAGTTGGGCTTAACCTTCTTAAGGTTGAGCTCAGCAGTTCTTAACATGCTAAGTAGCTCGGGCAGTGGCTTGTCAATTTCGTTCATGTTATAATTTAGAACGAATTGACTATAGCTATCTGGCAAGGATTGCAAGATCAGGTAAGTGGCCAGCTTTTGGCCAAGTGGGAATCCTAATCTCTGTAGGTTTTATATGTACCCAATCATTTTGAGTACATATGGGCCTACGGGAGTCCCATCTTGCATCTTGCACTGAAATAGTGCATTACCCAACCATATGTTGACCTATCTACCAACCATTGGAAAATGCCTATAGTAAAACTCGATCCAATTGAGTTAACTAGTTACTCAATCTAATTGAGTTGTACTCACCCATGCATTGATAGGCGGAACCAAGATTATCCCTCCGCACCCTACCAAGATAATATGCGTTGCTCTACTTTGGCAGATTCAACAACAACATGTGATCGAGGTAGTGATGGGTATCAAGGCATGGTAGGCATTTCGAGTTAACGCTATTAAGATCTAATCTAATCGACGATGTGTATTATATACGCGATTTAGATCTAATCTAATCGTGGAGGTGCATCATGTGCGCGATTTAGATCTAATCTAATCGTTAAAGCACTAATTAATTACTAATCTAGCATGTATCACATACATACACACAAGCAATTAATTAAATTTTTTTGTGATTAGTCATGGCCCTATTACGATCTTCTCAAGCCAATGAGAAGATCGGTTGGTCAACCTAGGGTCAATAACTTCCTCAAGCTCTCCTCCCTTTGACCGTCATGTGTTGCTCGCACCATCCTCGTAACTCCGTCTCGAGTGGACCTTCCACCGCTCCAATTTTGTACATTACAAAAGGTGAAACTCAAGTTACATTCGAGTCTAAAACTATTTTACAACAGAAATATAAATAGAAGGGCACGACGCGCAGGTCGCAAATCAAGTACAACACGCACAAACACACAAAATGGCGCGCAGGCCATATTATGAATTACAAGACATATTTCTAATCAAATTGGGTTCTTTGGGCCATGACCATCACAAAATGATACATAATTCTAAATTATATGATTTCCATAAATTTATGTAATTTTTCTAATAATTTAACGATTTTATGAGTCGCAACTTCCCGACGGTCCCGATTAGCGATTTTCGGGTGCAATCGCGGAATGAAGCCCCTTGCGGGGTTAGGGGCAGCATCCCTACTCGCGATATAACCATCGCGAGTGTTCCTAAGTGATCCTACAGTGCCTTACCCCGCTGTCCCAAAATATTTTGGGCGAGACCTTGCCGATTCGGAAGGTGTTTCTCGGTAGTCGAAACCTACAAGTGTTCTAACACTTGTTGCTTCGCTTCTACGAGAAAAATACCCATAAAATACATAAAAATCATAAATTTACAGAAAGTTACAGAACTGATATTTTTCATAAAAATATAAATAAAACACGTACACGCTTCGCACGTGGCTCTGATACCACTGTTGGATTTTTTGGGCCGCAAAAACCATTTTTTGCGTTGTGGAAACCCCGAATCCCATGCCACCGGATCCGTGTGAAGTTATAAAATTTCGTAAAAACTTTGTGTACATGTTTTCTAGCCTAGATCTACACTAGATCTATAAGGAAGAGACTTATACCTTTGTAGTGAAGCCCTTCGCGTATCCCGCTCGTCCAAGGTTCGCCGGATCTCAAGGTTGTCAAGTGTACAACCCTCTATGTGTATCCACACGAACAAAATATGGAGAAACCAAACAAAAGGTGTGCTAGCACCTTTGAAGGTCTCGGCCAAAGAGGATGAGAGGGAGAAAAGAGAATAAATCAATGAGGAAGAAGATGGGAGTTACACCAAGCACATCAAATGCACACATAAAGTGGTCGGCCACTTCAAGAGGGGATTTTATATCCATGGGATACCAAGAGTCACAACTCTTGGTCTCCCTCATGAGGTGGCACACACATGTGCTAGCCTTGATGATGCGGAACATCATCATTGGCCCACTCAATGCCAACTCACAAATGAGGTGGCAAATGGTCAAGTCAAACTTGACCCTTCATCTTCCTCTCAAGTCAAGTCAAACTTAACCACTTCTCTCCCATGGTTGATCAAATCTGATCATTGGTTCAAGTCAATTTTAATTTAATGAATCTCTATTCATTGAATTAAATTGGCTCAATGAGTCTAAGTCCAAATTAGACTCATTTAACACATGAACCAAATTGAGTCCAACTCAATTAGTTTACTTTGGATTACTCTTAATCCAATTTGGTTCATCACATGAACCTAATCCTCTTGGTTCATCAAATGAACCTAATATCCATCTAATTTCCCTTTGTATGTGACCCTATAGGTTATTGTAACGTTGGCAATGCTCCTAAACCATTTTAGAAGCATAAGTAATGAGCGGTATCTAGCAACACATCATTACTACCCAAGTTACAAGAATGTTGAGATCCAACATCACCTTGTGACTACTAATTGTGACCCCTCACAATATATGACAAGTGTCCTTCTATCCTTGACATCTAGATTGATCAATATGAGGCATAGATCGTGTCATCCTCTAATCAATCTAAATCTTGAATCCCAAGTAGACTCACTCAATCAAATGAGCTCAACATCTCATATTGACTCATTTGAGCATGGTCATGCACTTAGTGGTCTCACTCTATCAAGAATAATGATGTCACTCCCGTCATATAGGAGGGATAGATCCCATCTACATCACTCACATCCCTCCGCATAATTCGTTACATACCCAGTAATCGCCTTTATAGTCCACCCAGTTACGGGTGACGTTTGACGAAGCCAAAGTATATAACTCCTTATGTAGGGAACCATGGTGACTTCAGGTCCAAGGACTAATAGTCATACTAATAGCCACATGAGAAAGTATATGACACTCATATAACGATCCATAATACTTTCTCATAGCGGGTCATTCAGTATACATTCACCAATGCATACCCATGTGTCAACTTGATATCTCCATATCCATGACTTGTGAGATCAAGTTATCGAGTTGACCTACATGCTAGTCTCGCCGCATTAACATTGTCCCTGAATGTTAATACTTGGCTAGGAATGATTAAGAGTAGTGTTCCCTATATCATCTCACTATCGATTCAACCAATCGATTGATATAGGTAAGAACCTTCTACTCAAGGACGCTATTATACTTAGTTATTTGGCACCAATACAAGTAAGCATAATAACCATAAACAAATGTCTTTATATACATAAGAATATGATACAACGAGTCCATACAACAATCATCAAATGATTGGCTCTAGGGCTCTAACTAACAAATATTTCAAATGTTTCATCTTTATTCTTTAAAAATTTTACCCAAGTAAATCTTGAGTAATCATCAATTATTACTAGATAGTATAAATTTTTATTAATAGATTTAATCCCATGTGAGTCCAACAAATCTAAGTGTAATAATTCAAGTGTTGAATTGATTTAAGTTTGATTAGTTGGTTTGTGGGTTAATTTGGTCTGTTTTCCTTGTTGACAAACATTACAAATTGTTGAGTCTAAGTTGGATAGTTTTGGTAGTCCTCTAACTAATCCATTTAGTTTGATGAGGTTTCTAAAGTTAGTATGGGACATTCTACTATGCTACAGCCAAGTTTCCTCTTTTTGTGTCAAGTGACACTTAAGTGAAGAGCTGGCTAGATTAATTGTGTAAATGTTATTATTCCTAAGTCCTTTTAATTTTATTATATGGTCTTTCGTATGTTTAATTAAACATTCGATGAATGTAAATCTAACCTTATACTCTGAATCACATAATTGACTAACACTGAATAAGTTAAATTTGAAAATTTTCAATAAATAGTACTTTATGAATAATGAAATTAGATTCTAGTTCAATGTTACTTATTCCAATTATCTTCAGTTTGTCATTATTTCCAAAGGTTGTCGTTGTTTCTAAAGGTAATTGTTCCTAATCTTTTGAAGGTTAATTTTATGAATATTGCTTGATCTCTAGTCATGTGTTGGGAGCAACCACTGTCCAATATCCATTTAGATTCCTACAAAAAGTAGGAATTTTTTTAACTCAAGTGTGAACTTAGTTTAACTTGATTTATTTTGATTTTAATTTAATATAATTTAACTTAATTTAATTTAATTTAACTTAACTTAACTTAACTTAATTTAATTTAACTTAACTTAACTTAACTTAATTTATTTCTTATTCATCTCACCCGATCTATTTTTCAATCAAGGAATCATATAATTTTATGAGATGAGTTAAGTTAAATTTCATGATTTGGTTTAACTTATGTTAGATTCAAGTTTAGCTTTAGGTTCAATAAACAAACATTTTTTGGATAAACGTCTAAGCTGTGGTGAGTCATCTGGACATTATTAGAGTAACTACGCTTTCAAAAATTTTCAAATAGTCCTATCCACTAAAATTTATACAAAACTTTAGTCTAACCAATTAGGATTAGTAAGGGGTAGCTTCAGTTAGTTCCACTAAGCCAAATACACTAGGTCGAAGTCATATCTTCCTAGACATGCATAGATAGAGCTTTCCTAACCTACTATCATCTAAAACTTCTCCAGTACCATTTAACAAGTTAAACTTTTGTCGCTATTTATGTAACACCCACAAAATTATAAGATAAGTATATGGGGGTTAGTTGCTTTAGAACATAGAGGTAAAAAGAATCAAAAGAAGAAATAAAAAAAAAAAAGAAATAAAAAAAAAGAAGAGGTGAAGGTTTGAACCTTGAACCTCTCACAAAGGATAGAAATAAAACTATGTATGATAACCACTAGGATAATGAATAATATGTGAATGGGAAATGATGTGAATTGTAGTTAAAAGTAAAGATAAAAATTTAGTGAGGAAACAAGAGAAAATCAAGTAGCCTTCTTCCTCTTGTTTACCTCTTGGTTAAGAAAAGGAGTAACAAAAGACAAGTTGTCTTTCTCCCTTTTTCTTCTCTATTTTAGTGGGGTTTAAGGGGATAATGAAGAGAAGAGTTAAGGGGAAGGGATGAAGACATATTCTCATTAGAAAAATACATGAATGCATTAAGGAGGAGAGGAAGCAAAGTTCACCTTTGTAACTTCCACCCACTTAGCATAAAAAGGAAAGGAACTAAAGGATTTCATTTTTTTTCCTTCTCCCTCACCCTTGCCGAGACTAGAAGCCTCCTCCCTCATCTCCACAAGCCAAGTTTAGGTTTCTCTCTAAGAGAAAACTAAACTACAAGAAGGAGCCTTCAAGGTGTACCCTTCCAAGCAAGATAAAAATCAAGAGGAGTGCTAGAAGAAGAAGCTCCCTTCTTCCTCTTCACCAAGGGTACCAATTCTTTAAAGATTAACAAGTGAACACTAGGTAAGCTTCCCCTCACCTGTGGTACAATAGTTTATACGGTTTTTCCATGGAGATAGATCGCTTAAAAACCTAGGACTTGCTTTGAGAAAATTCAGCCAAAAACAAGAAGAAGAGTCTAAGAAAGTTGTAATTAGATATGCTTACTATTTTTCTTGTGACATGTCTTTTATGTAAGAGGTTAATCTAAGTTTTCCATGCTAGAATAAATAATGAAAAACTAGATCCATAAGCCTTAGACTCTCGGCCAAGCATGAACAAGAAGACTAGGTAAGTTAAGACTCAAACTAAGCATGTTTCCTTATTCTTTTGTTATGTACCCTATGATAATGATGTTGTTAACCTTTTCTCTTACTTGTATGTTGTTTGAAACTCCATTTCCATGCTCATGAATATTCGGCCATATAAGAAGTAAAGGCCTTGAAGAGTTTTAAAACTAAGACTAAGCATGTTAAGATTTTTCCTAAGACAAGATATGAAGCTAAATGTTATGATATGATTGTATGTTAGTTATGAATCTTATTCCATGCCTATGAAGGTTCGGTTATGATGAGATTTGAATGTCTAGGAAATTTGAAACCAAGGCTAGGAGGCTCATGACTTCTTGATTAAACAATATGAAACTAGTTGATGATTTTATGGTTGCTTGTTACATAGAATTTTGGTTATATAAAACTTTCGGCCACACCAAGTTTTAAGGCTAGGATGTGTAGATTTTTTTTAACTAAGTTTACTCATGTTGTTCCTTGTTATGATGCCATGAAAAATTGTGTAGGGCTTCCATGCTTTTAGGCCATATGAAAAACAAAACCAGGCTCATATGTTTCGGCCACTTTTGGATTAAAGGCCTAGGAAAACTTAGAAACCAACTTATATATGTTCATGATGTTTCTTGTGGTAAGTACTATGAAAGGTAGTTGTGTTTTCCATGCTTTTATGCCACTAGAAATTTAGTTCATACTTGATAGGTTTCGGCCAAGACTAGAGTAAGGCCTAGAGAAATTTTGAAACCAACTTACATATGTTCATGATGTTTCTTGTGATAAGTACTATGAAATGTAGTGTGGTTACCATGCTCTTATGCCATTAAAAACCTAGTTCCATGAGTTATAGGTTTCGGCCACCTTGAGTTAAGGGGTCTAGGAAGTTTGAAATTTTAAACAAGCATGCTTATGTTGTTCCTCATGAAAATGTATAACATGTTGGCTTAAGGTTCAACACTTCCATGCTACTTGTAACCTAGAATGAGACAAGCTAGGGTTCGTCCATGATAAGATTAGGAGCTTAAGAAACTTAGAACCCAAACTAAATATGCTTAAGTAGTTCCCTATGAAATATGATATGATATGAGTTTAGGGTTTATATGTTTGCTTGTTGCTTAGAACTTGATTTCTCTTCATGAAAGGTTTCGGCCATGAAATAATTGGAAACCTAGGAGGGCTTAAAATTTAGGTTAACATGCTTATGACCTTTCTTATGTTAGTATGTGGAGATACCATGAGGTTTTTATGTTTGTATGTGGTCTAGAGATCATGTGGACCTTTCATGACTTTCGGCCATATGGGTTTAGTGACTAGATATACCTCACATGCTATGAAGAGATGATATTAAATGATTCCATGAATGGTTATGTCTTTTTATGATATGTGTTATGTTCTTTCATGTATGCTTATGACCCATGTATGTGCTATGTGCTCAAACATGCTTACTTTATGACATGATAAAATGATACGTTCGTTATGCAAGCCTATGATTCATGCATGTGCTGTGTGCCCAAATATGCATGCTTTATGATAAGTGATATGTTCATGATGTATGTTATGATTCATGCATGTGCTGTGTGCCCAAATATGCATGTTTTATGATATGTTAAGAAATATGATATGCATGAAATGATAAGAACTATGATATGTAAGTCATGCTACTTTACTTTATGTATGGCTTGTACCAAGGGTGGGCTCCATAAGCGTCCCGGGGTCGATGGACTAAAAAACGGGCCTCGTTAGGGATGGGCTCCTAAGTGCCCCTAGGTCGATGGACTAAGAAACGGGCCTAGTATGTATGCCTTGTAGGGTTCAAGACTTGCTACCTTGGACCTACATAGGACGCGTGCATTTATGTATGTGGTACCAGCCGGGGCCCTAATCATGTTGAGATTATGTTTAAGTATATATTGTATAAGTTTTCAAAAGACATGTTGCATATGTTGCATGATATATGTTTAGGGATTTACCATGCTTATACTTTATGATTATGCCATGCTAGTTATGATGATGTTATGCTATGACCGGATACGTTTGATGATCATGTTATGTTATGCCATGATACTTTATGTTATGTTAAGATATGCCATGATATGCTCTTGACATGATACAATTGCCTTTATGCATATGACTTGTAATTTTAATATGCTTGTCGGTTTTTGTGAGTAGGAAAGGAACTTACTGAGCCATGAGTGCTCACAGCTTACTTTCTTGTACCACAGATAAAGGCAAGGAATGGATGTACTAGGGGAGCAGCAGGAGGGGCTAGAAGGATGTGTGTGGTAGTGGACTGGCTAAAAGAAATGACATGCTTTTGTTTAATAAGAAATTTGTCTTGTTGATGTTTTTACTTTATGACTCCATGACCTTAAGTATGTGTTTGGGTATTAAGGCCCAAAATTTATGATAGGTATGATATGTGGATCTTTTATGTCTATTGTGATTTTTAAGTAAGAAAATGTTTTTAAATTCTCTAAGTAAGACTTCCGCTGTGTTAAGTATGTATGTGTGACAAGGTAACCCCCGTCGCCTTAGCAGGAGGGGCGGGACGTTACAATTTATTCTAATCCTAATTACCTAGCTGGGTAAATTGTTATTTTTAGAGAAGCCAACTAATTTGGAGTCTCCCCTAAATTATTGAACTTTGAGCTTAGGTTTTAGGTTTATGTCAATTTACTTTATAGTTATAATAGATGTAAGTACCCCGTGGTGATTTTGATGTGATTAACCAAGTTAAGTTAGGTCCTATTGGTATTTAACCCCTGTGTCTAAATGTGCAGGAACTTAGGAGCATAGGAAATCGAACAAAAGACGCAGCTAGCGAGAAGGATGACATGAAAGAGAGTCGACGGACTTGGTGCGTCCGAGGGACGAGGTGCTGCAGAAGAGTACACGAGCGGGCGACAAGGAGGCGCACAACGATTTTGAGGGACGAGAAGCCAGAGCATAACACTGCTCGAAGGTCGAAAGTTGGGTTCTGGTGAGCCCTATTCCGGATGGGCGAGATCACCCAAGCGAGCTAACCAGAGTGGAAGACCCGGACCAATGTGAGTGAAACCATAACAGAAGACCCAGACCAATACGAGTGGAGTCGGCGTAGAAGACCTGGACCTAAGCGAGCGGAGCTGGAGCAAGAACCCAGACCAAATAGTTAACACAAAGTTAACTTAGGTCTGGGTGCCCGGAATCAAATTTTATCCAGAACGCGACGTGGCACATTCTGTTGCGACGAGGATAAAAGTTCATCCCCCCTAGGCACCTGGAATCCTTCCAGGCACCCTGACCAGGGCTATAAATACATCCCTAGTCCCAAAAGTTAAAAGAGAACACTAATAATCAATTCCTTTCTTGTTTAGCTTTTTAATTGTGTGCTTCAACGTTGTAAGAGACTACTCTGCCCAGAGGAGAATCTTAGTGCACTTTTCAAGGTCTTGGATTAGCAATCCCCTGATTGCAAACCAAGTAAATTCAGTGTCTCTCTTTCTTAATTAGTTTCTTAATTCATTTTATGCAAGTGTTAGTTTTAATTATGCTGTAAATTCCGAGAAAGGTGTCTTTGTATTTGCAGGGCAATTAACTGCCCTCTTGACTAGCCGCTAAGGGACCAACAATTGGTATCAGAGCAAGATTTGCTTTAGAAGGACTAGCCGTTGATCGAAGTGAAATCAATGGCTGGACCAAGCCTTGTCCAACCAAAGTTCGAGGGAGAGTTCACCCACTGAAAACGCCAAATAGAGGTATTTCTAAAAATAAATTTTGAAATTATTTTAATTATTAAATATTGTTTTGTTGTTCCAAAAGATCAACAAGGCATAGAGAAAGATGAGTATCTTTGGATGAAGAAGGAACAAAGTGATTTCGTCACCAACAGCATAGCAGAATATCACTTGCTGAGTGTGTTGCTGCCTCAAGAAGTCAACCACATCAGAAGCTACTCGTCGGCCAAAGAACTCTGGGAGAAATTCCTAGAACTCCACAAAGGCATATCCGAAACAAAGCTCGCACGATGAGACCTTCTTCGAAATCAACTAACAAATGTACGTCTAGAAAAAGGTGAGAAGGTAGCCCAACTACACACGAAGATCAAGGAACTGATCACCGGACTGGTCAACCTTAGTGAAATGGTAACCAATCGGGACTCGGTATGCTACGCGCTCAACACCTTTCCCAGGACTCCAGAATGGACCTTAATAATCAACACTTACTACATCTCGAAGGACTTGGAGGTAAGTATACTAAAAGAATTATTTTCAACTTTAGAATTACATGAATCTAGATGTGCAGGATCAAGTAAAGAGTCAAGCCAGTACCTGACACTGAGAGCCACCAAGAAGGACGAATCCAAGTCAGACTCAGATTTGGAAGGAGACCAAGAAGCTTATATGGGAAGGAAGTTTAGGGAATTTTTTAGATCTAATAAATTTAAAGAAATGTAAAATAGAAAAACTCCAAGAAATAAAAGAAAAGTTCGATACTACCAGTGTCAAAAGGAAGGACACATAAAAGAGAACTGCCCGGAGCTCAGAAAGGAAAAAGACAAGGGGCCCAAGCTAAACAAACACAAGAATCTCAAGGCTACTTGGGACAAAAGCTCATCATCTGAGTTAGAAATAGAAGCATACGTCGGACTAGTACTAATGGCTAGCCACGAAGATCAAAGCATCTTAGAAGCTAGCATTGATGAAGGGGGAGCAACATTAGACGAAAGCAGCAAAGCAGGGGAAGAATCAAGCTTCAGATCTGACATGGTAAGTGAGGTATGTCTCTTATCTCCTGATCAACTCTATTTCGGTATTAAGTCTATGACTAACTTAATGTGCAAATTAAAAAGTAAAAAATGATAATTTAAAAAAAAAAAAGAGAATTTAGAAATAAAAAGAATCTTAGCAAAGTCATGCATAGAGGAGCTTGATAAATTGAAAATGCTAATTTAAAGGAACAAATAGAAAACTTAAAAAGTTCTGCATGTTCAAATTTTTCTGCTTCAAATTTTAGAAACTATAAAGGATTAAACTGGTATTATAGATTTCATAAGGTCAAATTAGAAAAATATTACAGAAATATGTTCCTAAGAAAATTTTTAATTAATCCTATAGGAAGGAACCTATTTTGCGTTCCAAAATCACATTTAGATTAATATTTTTTTAGCTTTTAGATAGAAAGTTAAATATTTAATTTCTTTAAAAGACATTGTCTAGAAAGTGCTTATTGCTCCAATATCCAAGAAGGCCTAGTGCCTCGCCACAGCCTAGAAGCCAATTATTGAAATAAGTATTTAATTAACTTTTAAGCAATTAGTTGTTATAAAAATGCTTTCAAATGTTTGCCAAAAAATTTTGTTAGAAATTATTTAAAAGTTATTTTTTTTAGAACTTCATCACTTAATTATAAGAAAATTTTCATATATTAAATTTGTTTTATTGTCCCTTAGACATTTTATTGCTATTAAGTAGAACTTTTTTTAAAAGTACCCCATTTTTAATGAGATTAAAAGGAGGAGTAGTAAAGATTAAGTATAGAGGGAGGGTAGTATAATTTTTAATTTTTATACTTGCAAAAATCTTATTTTATAACTATTATTTTGTGGTATACCCTAACTTAATTTGGGTTTGCTCACATCAAAAAGGGAGAGATTATAAATATCTTGTGGTAGTTTTGATGTGATCAATCAAGTTAAGTTAGGTCTTGTTGGCATTTAACCCCTGTGTCTAAGTGTGCAGGAACTTAGGAGCACAGGAAGTCAAGTGAATGACGAAGCTAGTGAGAATGATGGTACAGGAGAGAGCGGACGAGCTCAGTGTGTCTGAGGGACGAGGTGCTGCGAAAGATTACGCGAGCAGGTGAGAAGGAGGCGCACGACGTTTCCGATGGACGAGAAGCCGAAGCAAAAGATTGTTCGAAGGTTAGAAGTTGGGTTCAGGTGAGCCCTATTCTAGATGGACGAGATCACCCAAGCGAGAGGAACCGAAGTGGAAGACCCAGACCAATGTGAGAGGAGCCAGAGCGGAAGACCGGGACTAATGTGAGCGGAGCCAGAGCAGAAGACCCAGAGCAGAGCCTGAGCAAGAACCCAAACCAAATAGTTAACACAAAGTTAACTTAGGTCCGGGCGTCCAGACTTGGTCTAGGCACCCAGAATCGAATTTTATCTGAAACATGACGTGGTGTGTTCTGTTGTCAAGGGGATAAAAGTTTATCCTCCCAAGTAACTGGAACCCTTCTAGGTGCCCAGAAGCTAAAAGAGAACACTAGTAATCAATTCCTTTCTTGTTTAGCTTTATAATTGTGTGCTTCAACGTTGTAAGAGACTACTTCGTCCAAAGGAGAATCTTAATGCGCTTTTCAAGGTCTGGGATTAGCAATCCCCTGATTGTAAACCAAGTAAATTCAGTGTCTCTTTTTCGTAATTAGTTTCTTAATTTATTTTATGCAAGTGTTAGTTTTAATTACGTTGTAAAGTCCAAGAAAGGTGTCTTTGTATTTACAAGGTAATTAACCCCCCTCTTGACCAGTCGCGAAGTGACCAATAATAGACTTGTTTATAGTTTGAGTTTAGATTATTATTTTTATTTAATTTAGGTTTAATTTGATTTGACTTTATTTTATTCTTTAGGTTTGAATTTAGTTTTGAAGGTTTAATTTTTGAGATTAAGAGTGAGTTATTTGATTTATTTTTATTTAGATAGTGTATTTTATTTTATGATACATAGTATTGATTAAGTCATACTTGCATGGTTAGGCACGCTTTTGAAACCCAAGCTTTAGTTAGTTTTTTTTTTTTTGAGTTAGAGTTAAAAATAATTTAAAGGTATATTTAGACTTATATCCAAGTCCGGATTTATTATACACAACTCTTTAGGATCTAAGCATAATATTTAGATACTTGGATCCTAAGATAAACTTTTTAACTATTCTTTTAACTCTTTAACTTGACTTTTCAAGATAGAATTTTTTTTCCTCAAGATTTACAACTTGAGTTAACTTTCTATCTTGAACTTGGTCAGTTAAGGAGATCAAGCTCAGTTGTTCCTTAAGGATGTTATTTTCTTTAAGGAGGAGTTTAACATGTTCCTCAGTTTTTTTAAATTTTGTATTTAAGCATGAAATAATTTTAAAAAATTTTATGGTGTAATTAAATGTTACCCCAGTTGGTTCGTTTGAATAAGATACAAATCCATTACTCGACTTGTATTCAGACTCTTCTTCTTAATTCGATTTGCCTCCAATTGCCATCAACACAAAGTACTAGTTTGCTTTGGTTTGTCAGCTTCCGATCCATCTGAGGAAGACTCATTCCAAGTCCCCTTGAGTGCTTTCTTTTACTTTGTCTTCTTAATCTTGTCTTTGTTTGGGCATTCATGTTTGAAGTGCCCCTTCTTGTTGCAGTCATAGCATATGATGTTCACCTTTGAGTTGTTGGGTGCAGACTTGGACATCTTCTTCATGTCGTGTTTGGTGAAGTTTTTTTTACGTTTAGTGAACATCTTCCTTACCATGTTCACTAGCTGCTCTTCTTCATCTGTTTCCGAGTTGGACTTAGTTTCCACTTCGGTTTTAGCTCCCTTTGAAGTAGCTACAAGAAGTGTAATTCCTTTCTTGACCTTTGTGGAGTTAGTTTGTTCGTGCAACACTAATTCACAAAATAGTTCATCTAATTTTAAATTTGAAAGATTCTTCGAAACTTTATAGGCATCTATGATTGATGCTCATAGTGAGGTTCGAGGAAACGAGTACAAAGTGTACCTTACGACATCGCATCTCTCAAGTTGATGTCCGATCATGTGCAGACCATTGAGAATATCATTGATCCTCGTGTGTAGTTGTATTGCTGTTTCTCTGTCTTACATTTTAATATTAAATAAAATATTTAGAAGGAGGTCTCGTTTAGTTACCTTGGCACCATTGGTTCCTTCGTGTAATTCAATGAGCTTGTCCTATAGCTCCTTTGTGTTTTCTTACGGGCTGACTCGGTTGAGTTCTTCTTTTGTGAGTTTGCACTGGATCGTGTTCAATGCCTTTGAGTCAATCCGGGCCTTCTTTTTATCATTTGGGTTCCATCTTTCTGGATTGAGTGGTACTTTAGTTGCTTCGTCTACAGGCGTCCGGTACCCTCGTCGGATGGTAAACCATTTCTCGATGTCCGTCTTCAAGTAGACCTCCATTCTCTTCTTTTAATACAGAAAGTCATTTCCATTGAAGAGAGGAGGATGAGATGTGCTATATCCATCAAGTTGGGCCATTTGAAATATCTTGCAAAAAAAAAAAAAAAAAATATCGCAAGACTAGGTCTTGGATTAGTAGAGTTTGAAGTGAAAATAAATATCTAGAACTTAAGTGGTATTGCACCAACTTCGAGTTAAAACCGAATGAGAAAAATTTATTTGAAAAGGTAAATGTTATCAATTCAAATAAAATACGAAAAACTGAAATCCAAAAAAAAATAATTCCCCTGACTTGATTGTTGGTTGCACCAATTTAGAGCTGACAGGACTCTAATACCACTTGTTGGATCAAGAAGCACGTGAGAGGGGAAGTGAATCATGTGGTTTTGAAAAATATTTTCTTTTTGTTTTAAAATCAAAGTACGTAGTGGAAAAACATGAAATCAAAAAGCAAGTAAAAGGATAATTGTTCGATTTTACTTGGTTCTGTTGTATCTTTAAGAGCATGAAACAAAGAACAAAATTAAACTATAAATAACTCACAGTGATCTCCCGAAGAAATCGAAGAAGTCGCCAGATGTTGTTGCTATCGGAAGCATGATCACGGGTAACCGGAAAGTGCTTCAAGGTTCACGAGCCAAATCCCTAGCCTCTCAGATATTCTCCTTTGCTCGACGCACAAGTGATCACCGTCACCTCTTACTATCCTTATCCTTGTCCCTTCTCATGGCATGGACGCACTTTATATAAGATGACTTAGGAAGACGAAGGGGAAAGGATGCCCCTTCATCTCCTTGGCGTTTGCAGCAATGAGAGAAATGAAGGGGAAATGGTGCCCCTTCGTCTCCTCAACATCCAACATCTCCCACTCATCGAAGTCAATCCATAAGGTTATATGGTCACATATACCATGTCAGTCACACAGACTAAGAGGTGATTATGTCACAATGTCAATGCCAAAGCTAAATATTATTTGGTCACAAAGATCGATTAAGTCATATAGACTATTTGACCATCAGGTCACCAAGACCAGAGAAAAATTAATTAGTCACAAAGACCAAATAAGTCACATAGACTTTATGATGATTAAGTCACAAAGACCAGAGCATAAATTAATTAGTCACAAAGACCATATAAAAGCATCCATTCCATTCATTAGGGGAAATGATTCGTGTGATAGCAAGCATACTGAGTATTTATTGCTAAGAAGATTGTTACACCTTACATAGTTTCTCTTTAGAATGAATCAGAGACATCAATGACTTACCTTTACTCCAGATTAAATTATTTACATCATTATGAACATCTCTAATCCCTCATATTGACTATATGTCAAGAGCATGTTCAACATCTCCAATTAAACAAATTATTCACAATTACATTTTATGTACTGAAATAAAAATGTAAATGCTATCAGTGAATAAATGTTACAAATGTAAATCAATCTTAATCTTCCTTTTTAGCTAGAATCTATTCATTCTAATAAGTCACTTTCCTTGTTATGCTCCATAGACCGAATCATCCATAGTCAATAGGAAACATGCTAAAGTAGTAGACATTGATAAGAACTTCAAGTAGACAGCTAAATAGTTACTTAGGGTAAGATTGAGATTAACTTATAATCTCAAGGGTCTCACATAGTAGAGAAGCAGAGATCCATTCTCCTACTACCCTTCTTGTTGTCATAACACATGTGGTATGAATCACATGCTACAATGTTATTCTGTTTACTAAAATGAGCGCATGTTTTTCTCAAAATTTAACATCGTACAAATTTCAATCTAGATATACCTAATGTCTAATCCTGAATTTAACATATGAATTCCAATCTACCTTTAAGCAGATTCAGTAAATGGTGGGTGCATTTACTCCAATCATTACATAAATGATCTCATCTTGACACAATTGTCAAGGCGACCTTAACTTATGAGTATATCTCTATTCATAGCTACATAAGTTGTCCCATAAGTAACGGTCTTACCTCTATTTATACTTAACAAATAGAGATGATTATCCATGTGAGTGGACCAATCTCAATCTGCCAACATGTTTATCGAGACTTTTTATTCAAATATAACAAAGACATATACACTGAATAGATCATGGTATTTTTCATTTATCAAAATGTCTTTACAATAAGTTACATTCTTTGAAGTCCCAAAGACTTCACATGTCCATGAAATGACTCTTTAGTCAATGACTTAGTAAAAGGATCAGTAAGCATATTTCGTGTAGGGATGTACTCAAGAATTACCTTTTATTATCAACAATATTCTTTACAAAATTATACTTAATTTCTATATGCTTGCCTTTGCTGTGATATTTGAGATCCTTGGAAAAAGCTATTATAGCTTGACTGTCACAGTACACTATAACAGGACTCCCACTGTCCTCAGTAATCTTTATATGCTTCAGGAACCTTTTTAGCCAGACAGCCTCTTGCACAACCACTGTACAAGCCACATACTCAGCTTCCATTATCGATAAGGCTGCACAAGCCTGCTTCTTGTTATTCCATGAGATGACACCATCATTCAGTAAAGAAGACATAGCTAAATGTGGATTTTCTGTCATCAAGGTCCCTTGCCCAATCTGCATCTGTGTAGCCACTTAGGCTCATTCTGATCCTTGGAAACAGAGGCAATAATCGTGTCCTTTGAGATATATGAATATCTTCTTCACCGCTTTCCAGTGTCTTGATCCTGGGTTTGACTGAAAACGACTAACTAAGCCAACAATATAGCTTATATTAGGACGAGTACACAACATAGTGTACATTAAACTACTAATAGCAATGACATATGGTTTTTTCTTCATTTCAGCTATTTCCTCAGGAGTTTTGGGATACATACTTTTTCTCAAAATAGTACCTCTCGCTATAGGCATCTATTCAATGTTGCAATCTGACATATTGAAGTGTTGTATCATCTTAGTGATATAAGCTTCTTGAGACAAATCCAAAAGTCTTTTTGATCGATCTCTAATAATATTCACTCCTAAGATGTACTCTGCTTCTCCCATATCTATTATGTCAAATTGTGATGAAAGCCAAGATTTGACTTCTATCATACACTTTATGTCACTTTTAGCTATTAGCATATCATCAACATATAATGATAAAATGACAAACTTTCCTTTTATTCCTTTCTAAGGTAAACACAATGATCCTCATTGATCATTTCGAAATCATAAGAAAAAATGACTTCATTAAGTCTCATGTTCCATTGTCTTGACGCTTTCTTTAGCTCATATATAGTCTTCCTAAGTCTACATACTCTATTGTCTTGGTCTTCAGCAACATAACCTTCTGGTTGTATCATATAGATTTCTTCGTCAAGATTACCATTAAGGAAAGTTATTTTTACATCCATCTGATGTAATTCCATGTCAAATTATGCTACTATAGCTAGGATGGTACGTATTGACACAAACTTTACAACTGGGGAGAATGTCTCTTCAAAGTCAATACCCTCCATTTGGGTATATCCTTTTGCAACTAATCGAGCTTTGTATCGATTAATCAATCTATCTTCTTTCCTCTTCATTTTGAGAATTCACTTATTCCCAATAGCCCTTCGGCTCAGAGGAAGATCGACTAAATCCCAAATTTGATTCTTTCTCATTGACTTCATTTCCTCATCCATTGCAATTTTCTATTTTTCTCTTACTGAGTTTCTCAAAGCTTCCTCAATTGTTCGAGGTTCCTCATCATTAACTAGGAGAATCATCAATGTCTCATTCTCAATATCAAACCTTCTCCAAGGAATAATTTGATGACTACTTCTTCGTAGGTTAGACTATTGAGAAATAGACTCATTCAGTGGCAAATTACTCCCACTAGATTGACTAGACTCATCATTTATATGTTCTAATCTAATCAACATTGATCAATTATATTACACATATCTTATCGAATGAACGAATCATTATTAAAATGAACTAATCATTTTTTATATGAACTAATCATATGGATATATGAACTAATCATATTCACATGAACTAATCATGAGCAAGTTAGTTAATACATAACATAACTGTTTATTTATCATAACTCTGTTCGTACATAACAACTGAAATTATTACATGACTGAAAAACTAAATGAGCTAACACTGTTGGTACATAACGACAGTAAACAGAACACTAGTAACATAGATAAGCTAGCACCATTCCCACTAGAATAAATGCTAGAGTAGTGGGCAATTGTATCCCGTTTATCCCAGACTCTATGATGGGTGGATCAGCCTCAGATGTATCCATTAGATCTATTTCTAGATCTTCTACACACTCTTGAGGATCCTTCTCTGATTCTTCGAGATCCATCTCTACATCCTCCTCGGGATCCATCTCTAGATCCTCCTCAAAATCTTCAGGATCCATTTCTGGATCCTCTTCAAATTTTTCGAGGTTCATTCCTGGATCATCCTCAGATTCTGTGAGATTTGGATCCTCCTCAAAATCTTAAGGATCTATTTCCGGATCCTCCTTAGATTCTTCGAGGTTCATATCTTCGAGATCTGGATTCTCTTCAAATTCTTCAGGACTCCATTCTAAATGAAGTAACTATCTGCACATCTCTAAATATGAGATGCGCCCTTCAGAATCATCCCAAAGTTAGAATGTTATTTGCCTAAGATGTTCTGACAATGAATAAACTAGAGCCCATCTTCTTTCTTTGTCCTGGACTGGATACCCTTCTTGCTCTAGATTCCAGAATAGCCAATCGAGCCGACCAATAAGCCTACCGACTCCATGATCCGAGTCATATTCCAACTTCTTGATCTCCTCCCATAGCTCATGTTGTCGTTCATAGCGACCATTCATCGTGTATATTGTTCTGGAATTGAGAATCATGATGTCAGTACAAAATTGACAGACCAGCCACAAAAATCGGTCAAATTCAATTCCACATATAGAACAAATATATACAGAATACGCAAGCAATTAAGAAAAATAAATTTTCTTTATTTGGGGAGTCTCATGTGACTGACACATTGTATCGGTTGATCAGGAATCCGGATCTTAAGCTTAGTCTATTGCCCTCATTATAACTAATCTAATTTGACAGGGATTTCTGACCTATATTCTGTTATTGTTTAAGCCCATTTGAGTCAATTTAGACTTATTGATCAAATTCAGGTCCATTTGATCAATCCAATGCACATTGGATTAAGTCCAATCCATTAGAACAAATCTAATATTTTTTATCAAATCTGATATATCAGAACTAATCTGGTCATATTTGATCATCCTAGCTTGTGTAATCAAAACGATCCCAATTAATTAAATAATAAACTGAACTCATTAAACTAACAAATAATTTGAACTAGATCTAGATATCATTGAATCAAATTGGTCTGCTTAAATCAACTAATAATTTAAACCAGACCTGGGTTTGATTGGATAAGTTGGGTTTGTTCAATTTTTAATTGATTGAACCATAAATTAATTAAATATATATTTATTAATTAATAATACATTTCCTTGTGTATTTAATTAATTAATAAATATATTTAATTAGATTTTATACTAGCATTGAGGTTTATGTGTCACACCCCAGAGGATACCTTGACAGATAAAAATCCGGCAGCATCTCCCCTGTACGGGTGACAATCTGAAGCATTACCACATACAAAATATATACAGCCACATACGGCTGGAATATACATACAATAGAAACAACATAACCACGCAATTTAATATACTCAGTCTATCCGGCTGGACAACAATGAAATAAACACACAACCACGTAATATAATAACAACCCACACGACTGGAACAAAATAAACACAGCGGAAAACACAAAATAATACGAACATAAGACCAACAACGGCACTAACAAAAATACTTGCAATAACCAGACTTAACTCCAAAATTCACATCGACTTATTGAAAAGTAAAAATACACAAAATCAACATACCACCCAAATGATAACAAACCCCAAAAAGAAACTATCCTCGAGTGTGACGTAGGACCCAGGACTGGCAGCCGACATCTCTGCAAGCATCCATGACTCATTTACCTGTTACCTAGCGAAAGAAAATCATTTTGTGGGGTGGTGAGTATTGGAACTCAACGGGTAAAGGAAAGATAGTGCATGAACATAAAATACAACTAGGAAGTGGGCCAAGAGTATACAACCTCATAAGAGGAATAACAGATACTACAATAGAACCAAAATAAATGCTCATACCTGAAACCATATTCTAGGCTAGGTATAGTAGGTCAGAACTGGTACTAATCTGCTACAGTACCGCTCATAACGACAGAGGTAATAAGCAAGGTATATACAAATTTCCAATGACTAAACATCTATAATGAGAATATATCTCAACATAAGTAAACATATCAGCATATGTGAACAACAGCAGTAAGTAAGCAATAACAATATATATAAACAGCAGTCAAAGCAAATATAATAACAGCGTATACACGGATGGTCACTCCCGCCCACCTCTCTACACCATTACCCCTGTATGGTCGAGAGGTCAGGTCAGTGACAGACTGTACACCACTCCAGCTACCACTCTCACGAGTGGCTGAGGGGACAGTTGTATAGTAGCTAACTAGCTACATCTGCGACGGGGGCCCCTGCTGCTCGTAACTCTAGCTACCACTCTCCATGAGTGGTCGAGTGTGGCACGACAGGACAAGCGGCATCAACTCCAGCTACCACTCTCTCGAGTGGCCGAGGATGCGACCCGGGTCAACGACTCTCTCGACCGCAAGGGAGAATTGGTCGTTGACATGCATGCCATGACATAATACGCCAATGCAACAATCATCATACAAAGATAAATAAAAATTAGGTATGCTACATGAAGCCAGCATGCTCAATACGGTATATAAACAAACAACAGTTAAATCATACAAACACGGCATCTAGTATCTACTACTTATCATGGACAACAACAAGATACTGTATATATAAGGAACGAGTTTCTCAAAGATCATGTGGAAGTATCAAGTGCAAGAAAATAAGAGGAGTCAAGGTAAAACAGTCCTTATCCAAAATGGTTCATGCACCAAGGTCAAAGTACTAAAAGAAAATAAAGCAAGAAGTACCCGCATTTATACGTAGATCGTGTCAAGTAGTCCACGTCAAGACGCTCGTCCCGTATCAACATCCTGCAAATCACGTGATGTACAATTTAACTAATTTCATAAATAACAACTAGCTAATCTCAACCCAACTTAATTAGGGAAAACCCTAATCCAACTACGAACCTCGATTCACCAGAGATCAAGGCTATCTGCCGAAACCAAAACAATATTGAGGTTGATTCAAAATATACAAATCTGTCCAAAAATCCAAAGTTGTCTTGCTGAACAAAAACTACATCAAAATTAGTTCACCATCTCCAAATCTATCAAAATTCCCAACTACCATGAAGAAACAAGAACCACATCCAAAATGAGTTGCAATCTACTAGGTTCGTCCCAGAATTCTAGTTAAAAGCAATGAACACCGCATCAAAGATCAATTCACCATCCCTCAAATCTATCCAGAAATCTAGCATCATCGCAAGGACCAAGATCGCAATAAGGAGACAATCACCACCTTCCAAACTATTCTAATCAAAACTATCAGGAAGGAGTAGTGCTAGGAATACAAATTAAATTTCAAAACTCTTGAATCTGCTCCATGGAATCAAAATTATTAGATGACAAAGACCCATCGAAAATCAATAGCATTACCTCAAATTCGAAGAAGAAGGTCGGCAATGGCTTGGGGAGAAGAAGTTCGGTGGTGGTTTAGTGCCATGGGAATCGGCCGCGTGAGGGGCTTAGAGAAGGAAGGGTTTCGGCGGTGAAGAGAGGAAGGAGGGTAAGGTTTTATTTATAACTTAGGCCTTGATCAATTCAACTATACCTTAATCAAATTGATCAACTCCCATCTTTGGGTATTCCAAATAGATTTTTTCTTGGGCCCATGAACGCATCCCCTCTAAGTACGCCATACAGGCTCTGATTAAATCCCAAAAAATTTCTAAAAATCCTAATAAGATTATTTTTTCAAATAATCTTATTATTTAATTATTAATTGTTCAGTATTTTACATTATACATGTGAAACAATAAAAAAAAAAATTCACTATGCTTCGTCAAAACTTACTGTTCATCTCATTTTTTTGGTTTCTTTGAATCGATTGAGATTCAATTGAATTGATTGATTAATCGATTAAAACTAATTCAATTGATTGATGAATCGATTAAATACAGGATTCACTGAGCCATGAATTTAATTGATTCAATTTCCTTCTCAATCGATTCAAATGAATGAATCGATTGAGCAATTGATTAAAACAAAAAAAATGTGCATTGTTCATCTTCTTCTCACGATAAATGTGAGGCTTCCCGTAACCGACTTTCACCAGTATTTGAACACGGTTACCGACGCTCCTCTACCACGATTTATGCCACCGAGGACTACACGATTTCCATGTAGCAAGGTGGAAATCGCGACTTTGGGATGTCGATTCTTGCAGAAATCGAGTGAAATCGCAACTTTGTGATTTCTTAGTTCTGCGCATTGAAATTCATGCTTTCAAAAATGCTCTGATACCATTGTTGTATCTTTGAGAGCATGAAACAAAGAACAAAATTAAACTGTAAATAACTCACAGCGATCTCCCGCAGAAATCGAAGAAGTCACCGGACATCGCTGTTGTCGGAAGCACGATCACGGGTAACCAGAAAGTGCTTCAAGGTTCACGAGCCAAATCCCTAGCCTCTCAGATGTTCTCCTTTGCTCGACGCACAAGTGATCACCGCTGCCTCTTACTATCCTTATTCTTTTTGCTTCTCATGGCTTGGACGCAGTTTATATAAGATGACCGAGGAAGACGAAGGGGAAAGGACGCCCCTTCGTCTCCTTGGTGTTTGCAGCAACGAGAGGCGTTTGTAGCAATGAGAGAAATGAAGAGGAAATGGTGCCCTTCGTCACCTCAACATCCAATAGGTTCAGAGCCTTTGGCGACTCCTACTCCAAGACCCAGGTCTCACAGAACTATCGATGGGTAATCCACTAATAACCTCTCCTAAATCTGTCAAAAGAGGAGATCGAGTACAAAAGAATAACAGCAAGTGTAACACACTATAATTTCCCTTTTGCAATAATTAAGTATAGAATTTAAACTTCATTACCCAACACTCTTTTGTAGATAGTTGGCTCGAGCTCGGTGTTGGACGACTCCTCAGTTGGGCTTAACAAATTTATAGCAAGGTAGCAGTAGGAATTCAGAGAAGTCGGAACCCCAATCAAATGCGTAGAAGCTTGTAGAATTGATGATTTGAAACCTTGGTCGAGCATCTCTTTTATAGAGTGGGGAAGGTGCCTTCCATAGCCCTGAAGGTGCCATTTTAGGTAAAATCTTATCTAGCAAAGAGTTACTCCTTATCATCGATGAAGTCTAATTTTATCTGTTGGAGGGCACCTTCCAAGCTCCTGAAGGCACCTTCAAAGCTCCCGAAGGCTCATTCCATTAACAGTACTGAAGACGCCTTTCGTCGCTTAGAAGATACTTCGGGTACTGCTCACCTGAGACTTTTTGTACTCCCTTTGCCCTGTAACAAGTGTTAGTCCAATGCAAAGATATTTAACCTGTAAAACAAGGTTAACACAATAATAATTATAATTAATTTATGACTTAGACCCTGCCCTCCAGACTAGGATCTAGTCAAGGTCTCAATTTAGATTTTTGAAATGGACCTAAATTGGGCCGACGCCTACTGTCCCCTCAACAGGGATGCGTCCTACTTAGTCACTCTCCTCCAGTGACTTACCTTCACTTACCAAGTGTCGAGTTACCTCCTCGACATCCAATCTGACCCACTAGGCCTTCCTGCCAAAATCTCACACTCAGACTTTGCTAACAAGGAATTGAACATCCCGATCTCCTATTGGAATCGCACATCCAGACTTCCTCCCATCAAGAATCAAGGATCCCGACCTCCTGCCAGAATCTCACATTTGGACTTCCTACCTATTGTCATGTTCTCTTGACCCGTCAAATTAGTCAACCTTGCACACTCGGTAACAAGATTAGATCAACAATACATTTAACTTGAATCCATTTGTCATTTATCAAAACTCAGGTTTGATCATTGGTGTCAAATGCATGGTGTCAAATGCACCAACAATAAACATGGGCTCATATGAACCATTCTTGGAAGAAATAAATTCCACTTTTAAACATAGATAGGGTGATGATACCTTCTTCTTTACTATTAGAACTCCCCCTTTTTTCGGTATTTAATTAATTTTTCTTTACTGCCTTTCCATTTGGACACTTAGTGTGATAGTGATCCCTTTCTGTGTATGTGAAACAACTTATGTGATCTTTGTACCATTTTGCTTCATTTCTCCTACAATTTTGATTATGGAAAAATTGTAAATCACTAGGTTTAGAGGCTACCTTATGATTTACCTTTTTTCTACTTGATTTCACATCAATTTTTGCAATGACCTCTATGCCCACATCTGAAGCACACAATATGATCTTTGTTCTTGACGTTAATCGAAGAAATTTATGTTTGATTTTTTTAGATCTCCTTCGTTATTGAAATTTGTTCCTCTTCACATCTTGGAGAAGCAAAAGGTTTTTCACATGACTCATTTATTGAATATGATCTCTCATGGTGCTTCCATTTCTTCTTATTCTTGTGGAACTTCTAGTTCTTCATCTTTCTTTTCATGAAACTTGATAACTTTATGTCATAATTCCTAGGCATATTTATAATCACCTATATGACTCAAAATATTATTAGGTAAAATTGATCAATAGTAAATTATATACCTTTCTTGTTACATTTCCTAATTTCTATTATTGTTTTGTCCATATCTTCTTTTATAGGGTTCTTCCCTTCCCGTCTTTTAAAATTTTCCATCCGTATGCAATTGCTAAAACAACATCAAAATCAGTCTTGAACCACACTTCTATTCTCCTTTTCTATGGCACAAATTTACCTTCAAATTTAGGTGGTTGAATACACAATTTGAACATCTTCTTCAAATACTACTCGGTCCTCTCGAACTAATGCTCAGTCGGTGATTAGTCATTTAGAGAGAACCTATTTTGATACTAATCAATAGTGCAGTGTGTTGGTCCCTTTGGAGGCCGGTAAGAGGGGATGGGTGAATTGCCCTGCAAAAATAAAACAATTCCTTTCTCGGATTTCAACTAAAACACTTGCATAAATAGAGTAAACAAAATAAAACAGAAAAAATGAGGCTCACAGTTTACTTGGTTACAACCGAGGAAGTTGTTAATCAAAGGTAGATGAAAAGCGTACTAAAAGATCTCCTCTGGGCGGAGAAGCCTCTTACAACGTTGGCGCACAAGAAATAGAAGCTTAATTCTAAAATGGAGCGTACAAGTGCTAGAATTGAATTACTTGTGATTGATTAAAAGCTTCTGGACCAAGGCTATATTTATAGCCTTGGTCGGGGCGCCCCGAAGGGGTTCCGAGCGCCCTGGGGGTATAAAACTTTATCCCCAATACAACAGATCGCGCTTGACGCGATCTGGTCAAAAAACCAACTCCGGGTGCCCGGAATGGTTCCAGGCGCCCGGACTGGATCCGGGCGCCCGGACTGGAATGGTTCCGGGTGCCCGGAATGGTTCCGGGTGCCCGGAATGGTTCCGGGCGCCTGGACTGGATCCGGGTGCCCGGACCACTAAGTCAACCAAGTTGATTTTTTGGTCCGGGCCTTCTGATCCGGTGTTGCTCACCTGGGTCTTCCCCTTTTGGCTCCACTTGTTTGGATGATCTCGTCCATCCGGAATAGGGCTCACCTAAACCCAAGTTCCGGTCTTCTCCTCGAGCAGCCTTCCTCCCCGGGTTCTCATCCCTCGAACGTCGCATACGTTCTTCTCGTCCACCGGTGTACTCTTCCGCGGTCACCTCATCCCTCGAACATACCGATCCCATCGGCTCTCTCCCATACCATCCTTCTCGTTAGCCGTGTCTTCCGCTAGATTTCCTGTGCTCCTAAGCTCCTACACACTTAGACACAAGGGTTAAACCAAATAAGACCTAACTTAACTTGTTTGATCACATAAAAATACCTTGGAGTTCCAACAATCTCTTCCTTTTTATGTGAACAACCCAAGTTAAGCTAGGGTAAAACGAACATAATGTAAAAACAAACAATGTTGAAAAATATGTGTAAGTAAGATTTTTCAATGAAAGAAATTAATACACCTCCCCTAGACTTAACATTCTTCTCCCCCTTTGATCACATAAAAAATGGGGTGCTTTTAACAAGTCTAATGTAATTTCTAAAAAATTTCTAAGTTAAGAATTTAGTGCAATGGAATAAGTAACATAAAAATATTTTTCAAGGTTTGAAACATATATTCTAAAACAAATTGAGTAACCCTTTAAAGCATTAATTAATTTTAATTTTAATACTTTTTCAGTTAGTCAATTAACTGTTTATTTCAATACTTGGCTTCCAGGTAGTGGCGAGGCACTAGGGCCTTCTTGGTTATTGGAGCAACAACCACTTTCTTAGACAAAGCCTTATAAAGAAATTCATTATTTAATTTTCTCGCTGAAAGCGCTAAACTTAATTAATAGTTCAAGTTAAACTCGACTTCGGAACCCAATATAGATTCCATCCTACAGGGTTAATCAGGTATTTTCTAGGTACATAAGTTTTTGATATTTTTCTAATCTGACTTTTATGAAACCTATAGTACCAGTTCAATCCCTTATAATTTCTAAAAGCAGAAAAGTTTGAACAGGTAAAGTTTTTCAATTTTTCTATTTTTTCTTTTAATTTTTTATTTTCAATTTTAATTTTATCAAAATCCTCTATCAGACATGATTTTGCTAAAGTTCTTTTTATCTCTAAGTTTTCATTTTTTTAATTTAATATTTTCACTTTTTAATTTATACATACACTTTGCCATATCCTTAATATCGAAATAAAGTTGATCAGGAGGTAAGAGATATACCTCACTTACCATATCAGACTTGAAGCCTGACTCTCCCCCTGCTTCACTGCATTCATCTGAAGTCGCTCCCCCTTCATCGATGCTGGGTTTCGATGTACTTTGTCCTTCATAGCTCACCATCAGTGATAGTCTAGTATATTCTTGTACTTCAGATTCAGATGATGAAGTGTCGTCCCAAGTAGCTTTTAGATTCTTGTGCTTCTTGGGTATCTTCACTTTGTCCTTCTTGAGTTTTGGGCAGTCCTCTTTTAAGTATTCTTCTTTTTAACACTGGTAGCAACGAACCCTTCTTCTATTTCTTAGATTCTTCTTATTCTATATTTCTTTAAATTTATTAGATCGAAAGAATTTTTTAAAATTCCTTACCATATACGCTTCTTGATCTTCTTCCGAGTCTGATTCGGGTTCATCCTTCTTGGTTGCGTTTAGCGTCATTATCTGACTTGATTCCTTTGTTATCCCTGCACATCTGGTTTCATGTAATTCAAGAGTAGAAAATAACTCTTTTAGGGTACTTACCTCTAGATCCTTTGAAATGTAGTAGGCGTCGATGATTGACGTCCATTCTGGAGTTCTGGGAAAAGTGTTGAGTGTGTAGCATATGGTGTCCCGATTGGTTACCGTTTCACCGAGATTCTTGAGTTCGGTAATTAACTCTTTTACCTTTGCATGTAGATCAACTACTTTCTCACCTCTTTCCAGATGGATATTTGTCAGCTTGTTCCGAAGTATATCTCTTCTAGCGAGCTTGTCTTCGGACGTGCCTTCGTGAAGCTCCAGGAATTTTTCCTAGAGTTCTTTGGCTGACGAGTAGCTTCCGATGCGGTTGACTTCTTGAGGCGGCAACACGCTCAGCAAGTAATACTCCGCTCGGTTATTTGCTACGGAGTCATTGTACTCCTTCTTCGTCCAAAGACTATCTTCTTTTTCTTCTCCATTTTGATTTGTCGGGGCTATAAAACCATACTTTATTATTAAATGAATTTTGAAATCAGTTTTTAGAAATTCCTCCATACGACGCTTCTAGTGTGCGAAGTTCCCCTCAAATTTTGGTGGAATGATGATTGGTCCGGCCATTGGTTGCTTGCTTCAGTCGGCAGTTAGTCCTTCTGAAGCATCCTCGCTCTGATACCACTTGTTGGTCCCTTTGGAGGCCGACAAGAGGGGAGGAGTGAATTGCCTTGCAAAAATAAAATAATCCCTTTTTCGAGTTTTCAACTAAAACACTTGCATAAACAGAGTAAACAAAATAGAACAGAAAAAATGAGGCTCACAGTTTACTTGGTTACAACCGGGGAGGTTGTTAGTCCAAGGCAGATGAAAAGCGTACTAAAAGATCTCTGGGCGGAGAAGCCTCCTACAACATTGATGCACAAGAAATAGAAGCTTAATTCTAAAATGGAGCGTATAAGTGCTGGAATTGAATTACTTGCGATTGATTAAAAGATTCTGGACCAAGGCTATATTTATAGCCTTGTTCGGAGAGTCTCGAAGGGGTTCCGGGCGCCCTGGGGGGGATAAAACTTTATCCCCAATACAACGGATCGTGCTAGATGCTATCTGGTCAAAAAGCCAACTCCGGGCGCGGAATGGATCCGGGCGCCCGGACAACTAAGCCAACCAAGTTGACTTTCTGGTCCGGGACTTCTGCTCCGGTGTTGCTCGCTTGGGTCTTCTGCTTTCGGCTCCGCTTGCTTGGGTGATCTCGGCCATCCGGAATAGGGCTCACCCGAACCCAAGTTCCGACCTTCTTCTCGAGCAGCCTTCCTCCCCGATTTCTCATCCCTCGAACGTCGCGTACATTCTTCTCGTCCACCAGTGTACTCTTCCGCGGTCACCTCGTCCCTCGGACGCACCGAGCCCGTCGACTCTCTCCCGTGCCGTCATTCTCACTAGCCATGTCTTCCGCTCGACTTCCTATGCTCCTAAGCTCCTGCACACTTAGATACAAGGGTTAAACCAAATAGAACCTAACTTAACTTGTTTGATCACATCAAAACACCTTAGGGTTCCCAACACAGTGGACACTTTAGATTGATAGAAGGAGAGGGGTGAATAGCAAACCTGCATATAAAATATTCTATCTTTCTCTTACTAATTATTTAGTAAGGATAATACATAAAGCATAAAGAGGAGACACAGTTTTTTATTTGGTTAACAACTCCTGAGGATTTGCTACTCTAAGGCCTATGCATGATGTCATCAACTAACTTTCTCCTCTTTGGTAAAATGTCAAAGGTGGAGAAACTTCTTATACACAATTTGGTACAATAGAATAAAAGAAATAGGCTTATAACAAAAGTATTCAAAGTGTGATATCTATTCTTCGAGCCTTAAGACTTTTATTATAGCCTTTGGTTTCCAATTGTCAACTGGCTGACATGGCACTACTCAGGTGGCCCAGAAGCTCTAGTCACTTGGATCTTATGAGTCAGTTGTCATTCTCTTATTCACGAATAAGCCACCATTTGATCTAGATGACTTGACACCCTTCTGGTCGCTTGAACCATCTTAGGTGGCCCAGATGTGCCTTGGCCTCATCCATGAATAAGTCATCCTTTATTTGATTTAACTAACTTGGCACACTTTTGATCATTGGGATTATCTCCAGTCACCCAGACACTCTGTCAATATAGATCTCTGACTGACCCACCTGGATTTGTACTTCACATGTTCTTCTAGTTGTTTGGAGGTCCCTCCAGTTGCCCAAACCACCCAAACTACTCGAATCTTAGACCTATTCAACATATAAGTACATAGTGCATAGATCAACTGGATTCATTTTTGATTGCTTGGAACTTTGACTTAAGTCAACTACGACTAAGTTCACCTAAGTTGAGCTTCTACTCTCGTCTCGAGTACAATTTAATCAACTCAACTCACTAGTTTACCTAAATATTCTTCCTTTCAACTTCTCATCTCTCAGAAGCACCGAGCATCTTAGTTCACTCTTTGTGCATCCTTGCTGCTCCACCAGAATACTCTTCCACCAAGTCTCTTGTTTCTTGGATGCATTCCCCCGGTATCATCCTCTTATATGCTTACATCTTCTACTTCAAGTTTAGTTGTTTCCAATACTCCTCATCCTTTCTGATCCCTCAGATATCTCATACCATCCTTCATTGTACTCCATCAGATCCTGAGCCATCAGGTATACCTATATATTTTTCTAAGTCTCTAAACACTTATATATATATATATATATATATATATATATAACAAGACCTAACTTAAATCTATTTGATAGCACATCAAAATCATAGTACATACTACTTGAGATTTCAGTGATCTCCCTCTCAACCTTTCAAGGTACTAATATATTTTAGATGGCAAAGTGTCTCACCTCGACACCTTTATGCATTAAAATGATTCGCTCTACTCTATGTCCGAGCTTAGCACATTCAGATCACCCCTCAAAATAATGTGGATCTTTATCTACCTCTACATGATAAGTCTAATCCACTAAGGACTATAGACCCTAGTCCCCTATAAGTATGCCCTTGATAGTAGGTCATAACAAGGCATGCCCCTCCAGGTACATGGTTTGGGCTTGTACAACTCAAAAATGGGTGTATACCCTACCATAACACGTTGTCAGTGTTAGTATATGATAAATTATTATTATATAAGGGTAGACTAGTCTTTTATTATTATTTTTATTATCTATTTATATTTCCTTTTCCTATGTAAATCTAAGTTTTCGCAATACAATTTGTTAGCCTCCTTTTTGCAGCTACCTCTTTCTCTCCTTCGCTTTGTTGTCTTTTACACTCTATATGCATTCTTTGATTGGTTCTCATGGTATTAGAGCCAACCCATCTCCTCTATTAGTGAATCGTGGAATAGTTTTATTTTTAGAATTCTTTGAGGTGGTTGTAGAAGAATTGTATTTTCTTGAGTTTCAATCGTTGGATCACTTTGAAACTTTGAGAGAATGTTCCTCACATCTAGGGTTACATTTTGAATGGTGGGGATCAGATTTTGAGTTCTTTAAGTCTACTTGATGACTAAAAAATATGACTATTGAGTCTTGGCTATGCGGAGATGTCAACGTCTATGAATCCTCGACGCAAGGATGACTTTTGTAAATAGAATTGGTAATCTCTTAAAGAAATCTATAACTTCCAATCCATTATTTCAAACAACAAGGTGGATGTCATCCTCAAAAGTTTTGTTGGAGGACTTTCATATGGCACAGATGATCAAAGTCTAAGAGAAGTATTTATTAGTTTTGGTGAAGTGGTTGAAACTCGAGTTATCATGGACAGGGAAACTGGACGATCCAAGGGGTTTAGATTTGTGACATTTACTTTTAGCGAAGAAGTCTCTACTACCATTAGTGGCATGGATGGAAAGGATGTTTATGGTCGGATGGTTAGAGTTAATTATGCTACTGATCGAACAGGTGAATTTCATGGTGGTGGTGGTGGTTATGATAGAGGCATCTATGGTAGTGGTGGCTATGGTGGTAGGGGTGGTGCTTCTGGAGATGGCTATGGTGATTATGGTGGTGCTGCTCTTACCGAACAGTTTCAGAAGTTCCTTGCATCTCAGCCATATGCCATGTCTGTCTCTTCTCACATAGGTTTGCCCTCTAGTGGTACCTCAGATATACATTCCCCTATCTGGATCCTTGATTCTAAAGCTCCACATCATATGTCATCTAATGCCAATTCTTTTATATCTATAAATTCATCACCCTCGTGTCGGTCATAACCGTTGATAGTTCTCCCATGTTAGTAGCTGGTGTTGGCTCTATTTGTATGTCTAATTTATCTCTATCTAATGTATATCATATTCCTAATCTTACTTTGAATCTTGTCTCGGTCAGTCAATTATGTGACTCTGGTTTCTTAATTTCTTTTACTTCATCTTCTTGTTATGTGCAGGATCTGCCATCCCAGAAGTTAATTGGGATAGGTCGTAGGCAGGGGGGACTATATGTATTAGAAGAGCTGAAAGTTCTAGATGTTGCAGCTTCTAGTGTTGATTTGTCATTCTTTCGATTAAGCTCTACTTCTTCTAATTTTTATTTGTGGCATTCTCATCTTGGACATATTTCTTCTTCTCATTTGAAATACTTAGCTTCTAATGGAAATTTAGGAAAATTACAAACTCATGATATTTCAGATTATTGTGACTATAAATTGGTAAAATTTTCTGCTTTACCTTTCTATAAAAGTATCTCTATTTCTCTTGCACCATTTGAGTTAGTTCATTCTAATGTGTGGGGTTCATCTTCTATTCGTACACCTGGTGGATCTCGTTACTATGTTTCCTTTATTGATGATTGTACTCATTACACTTGGGTTTATCTTATGAAACATCGTTATGATTTCCTTAGTATCTATCAAATATTTTCTACCATGGTAAAAACTCAACATAATGTTGTTATTAAATGCTTTCGATGTGATTTGGGTGGTGAATATATATCCAATCTTTTTTCTGAACTACTTGCCTCAAATTGTACACTTCATCAAAGTTCTTGTACTGACACTCCTAAATAAAACAGTGTTGCTAAAAGAAAACATAGACATATTGTTGAAATTGCATGTTCTCTCCTATTATTTGCATATGTTCCTAGTGAGTTCTGGGGCAAAGCTATTTTTACTACAGTCAATTCTATCAATAGAATTCCATCTTCTATTACATTCGGTTTGTCTCCTTTTAAAAAACTATATGGTTATGTTCCTGATTATTTTGTCTTAAGAGTTTTTGGATCCACATATTTTGTCCTTTGTCCTCATGTTGAACGTAGTAAGCTTAGTTCTCGGTCCACTCTTTATGTTTTTCTTGGTTACAGTGAGAGTCAAAAGGGATATAGATATTATGATCCAGTTAGTCAAAAAAACTCTATGTCTCATGTCATATTATTTTTCTTGAGCACATCCCATTCTATTCCATTACCTCTGAGACTCCTAATCTTCGAAAATCTGATCTTTCTCGTATTGATCCTTTTTGCACTGACTTTGATGATATGTCATCTCATATTTTCCCACAATTAGACCACCCTAGCACCTCTTCTTTTAATGATGTTAATTACAGGACTGACACTTATGCAGATTTTGGTCTTCAGCTCCCTGATAATCCCTCTTCTCCTACTATTTCCCATGATACTCCTGTGATAGTGAATCCTTCTTCTCGTTACCCTTAATGATCTCGTAAGTTAGTCAAAAGGGATATAGATATTATGATCCAGTTAGTCAAAAAACTCTATGTCTCATGTTATATTATTTTTCTTGAGCACATCCCATTCTATTCCATTACCTCTGAGACTCCTAATCTTCGAAAATCTGATCTTTCTCGTATTGATCCTTTTTGTACTGACTTTGATGATATGTTATCTCATATTTTCCTACAATTAGACCACCCTAGCACCTCTTCTTTTAATGATGTTAATTACAGGACTGACACTTATGCAGATTTTGGTCTTCAGCTCCCTGATAATCCCTCTTCTCCTACTGTTTCCCATGATACTCCTGTGATAGTGGATCCTTCTTCTCGTTACCCTTAATGATCTCGTAAGTTTACTCAATTACTTGATTTTGTGTATTCTACTTATTCTGGATTTTTTTTTTCTTCTTTTTTTGGCTTTTATTCACCAATTGTCTGAGCCCTCCTCTTATAGAGAGGTTGTTCTTGATCCTCTCTGGCAGTAGGCTATAGCGGAAGAACTTTTTGCTTTGTATCAAACAGATACTTGGGATCTTGTTTCTTTTCCTTTAGGGAAGTGTGCGATTGATTCTCAATAGGTGTATAAGATCAAAACTAAATCTGATGGGTCAGTTAAGCGGTATAAAGCTCATTTGGTTGCTAAAAGATTTTTCCAGAAGTATAGTATGGATTAATAGGAAACCTTTGCTCTAGTTTCCAAGCTTATTATTATCTGTACTCTCATTGTAGTTGCATCAGTTTGTCAGTGGTGTCTTTTCTAGATGGATGTTAAAAATACTTTTTTAAATAGAAATCTTCAAGAAGAAGTCTATGGTGCCTCCACCAAGTGTTACTCACAACCCTGGTGAAGTTTGTAGACTAAAGAAGGTTCTTTATAGCCTTAAACAAACTCTTTGAGCTTGGTTTGACAAGTTCTCCATTGTGATTGGATCTCTTGGCTTTCTTCCTAGGTAGCATGACTCTGCTCTTTTTGTTCATTGTACTTTGTTAGGTCGCACATTACTCTTTCTTTATATTGATGACATGATTATTACAGGGGATGATTTAAGTGGAATAGAAGAGTTAAAATTACATTTGGCTCGTGAGTTTGATATGAAAGATTTGGGTCCTCTGCATTATTTTTTGGGACTAGAAGTAGCTTATTCTCCTTGTGACTATCTTCTTTCACAATCCAAATATATTGATGATATTCTAGAGAAAGCTCATCTATTCGACACTCGCATTGTTAATACTCCGCTTGAGGTTAATGCTCGGTACTATTCTACTGATGGTGTTCCTTTGCTAGATCTATCTTTATATCGTACTCTAGCTGTTAGTCTAGTATATCCCACCATTACTAGACCTGACATTGCTTATGCTGTATATATTGTCAGTCGGTTTGTTGCTTCTCCCACTTTAGTACATTGGGGAGTTGTGCTTCGCATCCTTCGATATCTTTGAGGTATCTAGTTTTATAGTCTTTTTTATTCTTATACTTCTACCTTATAGTTGTGGGCCTATTCAGATGCAGATTGGGTGGTGATTCTATAGATCGTAAGTCTACCACAGGATATTATGTTTTCTTGGGAGATTCTCTTATTTCTTGGAAGAGTAAAAGTAAGATATTGTCTCTTATTCTTCTACCAAAGCAGAATATCGTGCTATAACCTCTACTACTACTGAAATTATTTGGTTATGTTGGCTACTTGCTGATATAAGTGTTTTTCTCTTGAACCTTACCCCTATGCATTGTGACAACTCCAGTGTCATTCAAATTACTCATAATTCTATCTTTCATAAGCACACCAAGCATATCGAGATTGATTGTCATTTCACTCATCATCACTATCAGAATGACATCATCACTTTACCATTTGTCTCATCTTCCATACAAATTGCAGACTTACTTACCAAGGTGCATTCCATTTCATAGTTTCAATTTTTGGTTAACAAACTCTCAATGCTTTCTGTTGGTGCATCTTGAATTTGAAGGAGGATGTTAGTATATGATAAATTATTATTATATAAGGGTAGACTAATCTTTTATTATTATTTTTATTATCTATTTATATTTTTTTCCTTTGTAAATCTAAATTTTCATAATACAATTTGCTAGCTTTCTTTTTACGGCTACCTCTTTCTCTTCTTTATTTTATTGTCTTTTACCCTCTCCTTCTCAACCAGGAGGCTCTCAGGATGAATGATCCTAACATGATTATGTTGGAGTGTATACTGAAAGCCTAAGTTTTGTAAACATTCATTATGAATAAAGAATCACATTTGGTCAAATTGTCTACATTTAGTTGTAGTTGTTCAATTAATTTATATTGTAGATAACATAGTATGTGGTGTCACATGCAGAAGATAATGTTATCAGTACCTTATAAATTATAAACAGTAGCTCACGACCAAAATGGAAAGGAACAAACCATTAGAATGTCATAGTGTAATTAGGTATTAGTTTATCTTGACTATATAATTACACTAGTACACTCAGAGTGTATTGAGTAGGACCATTTGAGGTCGTTTCTTTTATACTGACTTTATAAAGGAACAAAGACCTCAGTTATTATGGAAGTGTGTGCTCTTAATTCTAATATAATAACAAGCACATATATTTGATATTTATTTCTTTAATTTATCAATGGGTGAGATTTAGTTCGATGAATCAATAAACCCGATAAGTTGGGAAATGATATCACTTATAGTGTGTGTTGTTGATTATAGAAGGAAACTGTGTCCTAGAGATACTAGGTTGATAATGTCCTCAAGAGGAGCTCATAAGGATTGTCATGTTAAACCCTGCAGGTGGACTTAGTCCGACATGATGATAAGGTTGAGTTGTACTACTCTTGGACTAAGATATTAATTAAATGAGTTGTCAGTAACTCACTTAATTAGTGGACATTCGATATCTTAAACACGGGGAGACTAACACACTCATAATAAGAAGGAGCCCAAAAATGTAATTTGAGATTGGTGCGGTAGTTCAATAATAGTTCTCTAATGGAATGAATTATTATTGATAAAATTAAGTTGTGTGTTCGGGGCGAACACGGGATGCTTAATTTTATCGGGAGACCAAAACCAATTCTTCCTCTCGGTCCCTATCGTAGCCTCTTATTTATAGAGTACTATACCCACCTATACCCACCTTCTATACCCACCAATAGGGGGCCAGCCAAGCTAGCTTGGGAACCAAGCTAGGGCCGGCCTAGGTATAAATTTGGGTGGGCCGCCCTAGCTTGAACCCAAGTTAGTGGGGGCCGGCCAAATTAAATTAAAAAAAGAATTTTAATTTTAATTTTTATTATGTGGAAGAAATAATTTATTAAAGAGAATTAAAATTAAAATATCTCTCTTGTAAAAGATCTATAAAAGATTAAAGAAAGAGATTAGATCTCTTTCCTTATTTGTAGATTGGTGAGATATTTTATTTTCTCTTTAAAATTATCCACATGTTGATAAAATTAAAATTATAGAAATTTCTTTTTATCAACCATGAAGAGATTTTTAAAGAGAAATTTTAATTTTAAAATTTCCGGAAACAAATTAGGAAGTTTTAATTGTTGATTAAAACTTGTCTAATTTATCTCTTTTAATGTGGCCGGCCATTAGAGATTAATTGGGGAAATTTTATTTTATTTTTATCAATTAAATCATGTTAAGGGAATTAAGAAAATTTTATTGTAATTAAATTTCCTAATTTGCCTAGGCCAAGGAATATAAAAGAAGGGGTGAGGGTGCCTTCATGAGATACAACCTCTATTATTTCTCTCCCTCTTTTATTCCTTGGAGTGGTCGGCCATCCTCTTCCTCTCTCCCTCTTTGTGGTGGCCAAAACTCTCAAAGGCTTGGAGCTCTTGTGGCGGCCGGATACTACTTGGAGAAGAAGAAGAAGAAGAAGGAGAGAAAGCTAGCATCTCTTGGAGCTTGGTTGGTGTTTTGTTCTTCATCCTTGGTTAAGCTTTTTGTGGCTGAACCTAGCTAGGAGGAGAAGAAGGTGGTTGGTGGTTTCTCATCTCGGAAGATCGTTGCCCACACAACATCCGAGGTTAGAAGAGGAATACGGTAGAAGATCAAGAGGTCTTTCTAAAAGGTATAACTAGTAATTTTTCTTTCCGCATCATACTAGTTATTTTTGGAAATAATACCAAATACAAGAGAATTACGATTCTAGAATTTCGAATATATTTTTCGATGTTGTGTTCTTTTGTTTTTTCTTTTCCTTGTGATTTGATTGTTCTTTTCGGTTAACCTAAAGTTATTTTAGGAAATTAAATATTAGCTTTCTATAAAAGGTTTTGTCTAGTCGGTGGTGGTTGCTCCCATATCCAAGAAGGCCATGTGCCTCGCCACGTCAGTACTGGGAACCGATTATGGAAATTAATATTTAATGGAATTAATAACTTAAGGTGATTTGGGTCGAACGTGTTAAGTTCCGTAGGAGATCCAATTCAAAACTTAAAAGAACAAATAGATTAAGTTTTGGATCAAACGTGTTAAGTTCCGCAGGCGATCCAAAATTTAATTTAAAAGAACACATGGTAGCAAGGAAAAGGTTCAGACCTTTGTACAAAATTTTTATACAGTGGAACCTCTAAGCTTTCCGAATAGCAACCAACAGATTAAACTTTCTTACTATCTTTGAAGAGTCTGCGTTGACATAGCCTAAGCCCCAGTGCCCCTCCCTCTTGAAGCCCAAGTAGGGGGACACAAATTATTCAACATAGTTCCAACACGTCATTAGAGGAAATCTCGTCATCGGTGTCTCACAAAGTGGCAAAATTTAGATGCATCTGTTGGGTTTTTCGGGCCGCGAAAACCGCTTTTCGCGTCGCGGAAACCCCGAATCACCCAAAGCCGTAGATCCGTGCAAAGAAAACCGAACGAAAATTACGAGTACGAGTTTTTAAATATCTAGATCTACTCCTAGATCTATGTGTTAAGAAGTATACATTGAAGCGTGCCCTTTCGCGTTCCCGCTCGTCCAAAGAATTGCCGGATCTCTAGACCGTCAAGCGTCGGTCCTCTAGAAGTATCCACACGGACACGTAGGTGGAGAAAACCTCACACAAAGGTGTGCTAGCACCTTGGTAAGATTCGGCCAAGCAAGGAGGAGAGGGAGAGGGAGAGCTTGAGAGGAAGAAGATGCAATAATGATCACTTGAATGAAAATGAATCCATTTTCATTCAAATTATGGCCGGCCACATTTCCCAAATGTAACCCCTCCATTAATGCATTAAGTTGTCATCAAAGAGGGAATGTAACCTCCATGAGGTGGCACTCACTAGTAACTCCCATGAGGTGGCAACCATGATGATGTGGTGCATCATCATTGGTCCACATCAATGCCAACTCACCAATGAGGTGGCATAAAGTCAAGTCAAACTTGACTTTTAATCTTCCTCTCAAGTCAAGTCAAACTTTACCAAATCTCTTCCATGGTTGATCTAATCTAACCATTTGATTCAAGCCAACTTAATATAATGAATCTAATTCATTAAATTAAGTTGATTTAATGAGTCATAATCTAAATTAGACTAATTGAATACATGAATCAACTTGAGTCCAACTCAAGTTAGCTCAATTAGGATTACTCTTAATCCAATTTGATTCATCAAATGAATATAATCCTTTTGGTTCATCATATGAACCTAATCTCCATCTAATTGTCCTTAGTGTGTGACCCTATAGGTTCTTGTAACGTTGGCAATGCCCTAAACCCATTTAGGAGCATAAGTAATGAGCGGTATCTAGCAACACATCATTACTACCCAAGTTACAAGAATGTCGAGATCCGACATCACCTTGTGACTACTAACTGTGACTCCTCACAAAATATGACAAGTGTCCTTCTATCCTAGACATCTAGATTGATCAATGTGAGGCATAGACCGTGTCATCCTCTGACCAATCTAAATCTTGAACTCCAAGTAGACTCACTAAATCAAATGAGCTCAATATCCCATATTGACTCATTTGGGCATGGCCATGCACTTCGTGGTCTCACTCTATCAAGAATACCGATGTCTCTCCCGTCATATAGGAGAGATAGATCCCATCTACATCACTCACATCCCTCTGCATAATTTGTTATATACCCAGTAATCGCCTTTATAGTCCACCCAGTTACGGGTGACGTTTGACGAAACCAAAGTACATAACTCCTTATGTAGGGATCTATGGTGACTTCAGGTCTAAGGACTAGTAGTCATACTAATAGCCACATGAGAAAGTATATGACACTCATATAACGATCCATGATACTTTCTCATGGAGGGTCATTCAGTATACATTCTCTAATGTATACCCATGTGTCAACTTGATATCTCTATATCCATGACTTGTGAGATCAAGTCATCGAGTTGACCTACATGCTAGTCTTATTGCATTAACATTGTCCCTGAATGTTAATACTCGACTAGGAATGATTAAGAGTAGTGTTCTCTATATTATCTCACTATCGGTTCAACTAACCGATTGATATAGGTGAGAACCATCTACTCAAGGACATTATTATACTTAGTTTATTTAGCACCAATACAAGTAAGTATAATAACCAAAATCCAAATGTCTTTATTAATATACAAGAATATGATACAATGAGTCCATCTAATCATCAAATGATTGGCTCTAGGGCTCTAACTAACAATCTCCCACTAGCACTAGTGTCAATCAGTATATGCTCTAAGGCCTAATGACCTAGTGTGACCATCATGCTTTCTCTGTGCCAAAGCCTTGGTCAAGGGATCTGCGATGTTAGCCTCTGTAGGTACTCTGCAAATCTTCACATCTCCTCTATCGATAATCTCTCGAATGAGATGGTAGCGCCGTAGTATGTGCTTGGTCCACTGGTGTGAGCGAGGTTCCTTCGCCTGTGCTATAGCTCCATTGTTGTCACAATAGAGCTCAACTGGGTCAGCGATGCTAGGAACCACCCCAAGTTCAGTGATGAACTTGTGGATCCAAACTGCCTCCTTTGCTGCCTCTGATGCAGCAATATACTCGGCTTCTGTTGTAGAATCAGCTACTGTATCTTGCTTCGAACTCTTCCAGCTGACAGCACCACCATTAATGCAAAATACGAACCCCGACTACGATCTATAGTCATCCTGGTTGGTCTGGAAGCTAGCATCACTGTAACCCTTTACAGCTAGCTCATCATTGCCTTCATATATTAAGAAATATTATTTAGTCCTTCTTAAGTACTTAAGAATATTCTTGACCGCTATCCAGTGACTTTCACCTGGATCTGACTGTTATCTGCTCGTCATGCTCAAAGCATACGGACATCAGGTCGAGTACATAGCATGGCGTACATGATCGATCCTATGGCTGAGGCATAAGGGATCTGATCCATGCGGTCTCTCTCCTCTCTAGAAGAGGGACCTTGAGTCTTCGAAAGACTCATGCCATGTGACATCGGCAGAAATCCCTTCTTGGAGTTCTGCATGGAAAACCGAAGGAGTACCTTGTCAATATATGTACTCTGACTTAGGCCAAGCAATCTCTTAGATCTATCTCTATATATCTGTATCCCTAGAATGCGGGATGCCTCACCTAAGTCCTTCATTGAGAAGCAACTCCCTAGCCAGGTCTTGACAGACTGAAGCATAGGGATGTCCTTCCCAATGAGTAGTATGTCATCCATATACAATATGAGGAAGACAACTATATCCCCTACAACCTTCTTGTAGACACAAGGCTCATCTTCGTTCTTGATAAAACCAAACTGTTTGATTGCATCATCGAATCGAAGATTCCAGCTCTGAGAAGCTTGCTTTAGTCCATAAATGGACCTATGCAGCTTGCTAGTATGTTGTGGATCTACAAAATCCTCGGGTTGTGTCATGTACACATCCTCGAGCGGGTTTCCTTCGAAACGCGGTTTGACATCCATCCGCCATATCTCATAGTCATGGTAGGTTGCAATATCAAGCATGATCCGAATGGACTTAAACATCGCCATTGAGAAAAGGTTTCATCATAGTCGATACCATGAATCCTGTTTGAAACCTTTAGCTACCAAGCGACCCTTATAGATAAGTCCATCCATGTCTTTCTCTTAAAGACCCACTTACACCCAATGGTTTTACCCTTGGTGGATCAACCAAAGTCCATACTTGGTTGGTGTACATGGATTCCATTTCGGATCTCATGGCCTCTAGCCATTTCTTGGAAATTAGTCTTATCACAGCTTCCTGATAAGTGGTAGGCTCATCCTCTATGAGCACAACGTCATCATGGTCAAACAACAGAAATGAGTATCTCCTGCGACGACGTACCCTATCAGACCTGTGAAGAGGTATGTCTACTTGAACCGGTTGTTGTTCCTCAACTCCTTGTGGAACAACATCATCCACAACACTTTATGGTTCCAGTTCAATTTCCATCGAGGCATCTGTGCTATTGTTCGCATCTTGAACTTCTTCAAGATCGAACGCGCTCCCACTAGTCTTTCTAGAAACAAAGTCCCTTTCTAGAAAGACCCCAGTCTTTGCCACAACTACCTTGTGCTGACTGGGAATGTAGAGGTAATATCCCTTAGTTTCCTTAGGATATCCGATGAAATAGCACTTCTCGGATTTGGGTCCTAATTTGTCTGAGACTTGACGTCATACGTAAGCCTCACAGCCCCAAATCCTCATGAAAGACACCTGGGCATCTCTCCCAGTCCATATCCTATATGGTGTCTTTATCACGGCCTTGGATGGAACTCGGTTGAGAATGAAAGCTGTCGTGTCTAGAGCATATCCCCATAGATATGTCGGAAGATCTGTGTGACTCATCATAGATCGTACCATATCTAATAAAGTACGATTCCTCCATTCGGATACACCATTCCACTGTAGTGTTCCAGGAGGAGTGAGTTGAGATAAAATCCCACACTCAGCTAAGTAGTCACGAAACTCATGGCTTAAGTATTCACCACCTCGATCTGATCGAAGTACCTTAATACTCTTACCAAACTGGTTCTGTACTTCATTCTTGAATTCTTTGAACTTTTCAAAGGATTCAGATTTATGTGTCATCAAATACACATAACCATATCTACTGAAGTCATTAGTAAATGTGATGAAGTACCTATAACCGCCTCTAGCAGCGACATTGAAAGGGCCACATACATCACTATGTATGAGTCCTAACAAATCAGTCGCTCTCTCGCTGTGCCCACTAAAGGGAGTCTTGGTCATCTTGCCTCGTAGACATGACTCGCATATCTTATATGATTCAAAATCAAATGAGTCCAGCAAACCATCCTTATGAAGCTGGGATAAGCGCTTGTCATTTATATGACCTAAGCGACAGTGCCAGAGATAGGTGTGGTTCATATCGTTCGATTTGAACCTCTTGGTACTAACATTATAGATATAGCTCTCAAGCTCTAGAATATAGAGTCCGTTCATCAGAGGTGCACTACAATAGAACATATCGTTTAAATAGACAGAACAACATTTGTTCTTTATTATAACGAGAATCCTTTCTTGTCCAAACAAGAAACCGATATAATGTTCTTAGTTAATGCGGGCACATAACAACAATCGTCTAACTCTAGTATAAGCCCGGAGGGCAGAGATAGAAAATAAGTCCCCTACAGCGCAACAACCCGTGCTCCATTGTCTACTCGTAGGTCTATCTCGCCTTTGTCAATGCTCTGCTATTTCGGTGCTTGTACATTAGTACAAATGTGCGAAGCACATCCAGATCTAATACCCACGACGAAGAAATAGAGGTTGACTTCTATAACATTTATACCAGAAGTATCTTATTTCTCTTCTTGTTAAGATCTTCCTGGTATCCTGTGAATCTCTTCCAATGCCACCCTTGTCCTTGATATAATTGACGAAGATGTTCAACCATATCGTAAGCACACATCAACTCATGTTGCTTCTGAAGCTCAGAGTTCATGGTTGCGAGCATTAGACAGGACACATCTAATGCGCCATCTTGATGCTTCTTGTAAGCATCCCGGTCAGCTCGCGTGGCAGTGGCAGGAGGAGCCTCCGGAATGGGCTGCTCCAGAACGTACAGTTTACGTTCCTGAGTGAGAACTATTCTCAGGTTCCTGTACCAGTCCAGGAAATTTGCTCCGTTGAGCTTGTCCTTCTTAAGGACAGAACGCAGGGAGAAAGAGTTCGTATTCGACGTCATGGTTATCTACAACAGAAAATTTGCAGAAATAAATATCATATTCTTTTAAAATCATTTAATTAGGCCTTTAATTAAATGATTCTCCCACTGAATTCTATAATTCTTGTGGGACAAGATCCACATCATACTAACCCTTGAGTTAGCTTTGGCTAATATGCCCAAGACTTAGTATGATCGGTAGGTAACGATTACCAATTACATCTTTATGCAACTCTTGTTTATAAAATCAATATCCGCATTTATATTAAAACTCGAGTTAGCTTTGGCTAATACGCCCGAGAGTTAATATAGATGTGATTTTGACCTATCTTTTCCAACCGTTGAAAGAATGTCTATAGTTGACTCGATCTAACCGAGCAACTAGGAATACTCAATCTAATTGATTTTGTATTCCCCCATGCGTTGATAGGCGGGACCAAGATTGTCCCTCCGTACCCTACCAAGATAATATGTATTGCTCTACTTTGGCAGATTCAACAATACATGTGATCGAGGTAGTGATAGGTATCACGGCACGGTTAGGCATTTAGAGTTGGTTCGATCGAGATCTAATCTAATCGAAAAGGATGCATCTTGTGCACGACTTAGATCTAATCTAATCGCAAGGGTGCATCATGTGCATGACTTAGATCTAATCTAATCGTAAGGCACTAATTAATTAATTACTTATTAAACATGCATCATATACATAAGCAATTAACTAATTAATCTATTTGTGATTTAGTCATGGCCCCACTATGATCTTCTCAAGCCAATGAAAAGATTGAATGGCCAACCTAGGGTCAACAGCTTCTCCAAGCTCCTCCCTTTGACCACCTTGTGTTGCTCGTGCCCGCCTCGGAACTCCGTCTCGTGTGGATCCTCCACCGCTCCAATTTGTACATTACAATTTGAAACTCGAGTTACATTCGAGTCTAAATCTAATTTACAACCAGAATATATGAGAAAGGCACGACGCGCAGGTCGCGAAAAAATAAAAAACATACAACACGCACAAACACATAACGGCACGCAGGTCGTATTATGAATTACAACACAATCCAATCATATTGGGTTTTTGGGCCATGACTATCACAAAATTAATATATAATTCAAAATTATATATTTTTCATAATTTTCTATAATTTTAAAATTAATTTTTTACAATTTTTACGAGTAAAATTTCCCGGCGGTCCCGTTTAGCGGTTTCGGGCGCAATCGCGGAACGGATCCCCTTGCGGGGCCAGGGGCAGCGCCCCTACCCGCGATCTAACCATCGCGAGGGTTCCTTTGTGATCCAACAGTGCCCAAACTCGCTGTCCCAAAACGATTTGGGTCGAGACATTGCCGTTTCGGAAAAATCTTCCCGGCAAGTTCGTTTTTAGCGATTTCGGGTGCAATCGCGGAGCAAATCCCCTTGCGGGGTTAGGGGCAATACCCCTACCCACGATCTAACCATCGTGAGTTGCTCCTTTGCGATCTAATGGCACCCAAGCCCGCTGTCCCAAACGGATTTGGGGCAAAACGAAGCCGTTTAAGGAAAAACTTCCCGGTAGCCGAAGCCTACAAGTGCCGAGATACTTGTGCTTCGCTTCTACGGAAAAATTACCCATAAAAACATAAAAAACTAAATTTTTACAGAAAATCACAGAAGGTTTATTTTTCATAAAACCAAAAATTAAACTCGTACAAGCCTTGCACGTGGCTCTGATACCACTGTTGGGTTTTTCGGGCCGCAAAAACCGCTTTTCGTGTTGCGGAAACCCCGAATCACCCAAAGCCGTAGATCCGTGCAAAGAAAACCGAACGAAAATTACGAGTACGAGTTTTTAAATGTCTAGATCTACTCCTAGATCTATGTGTTAAGAAGTATACCTTGAAGTGTGCCATTTCGCGTTCCCGCTCGTCCAAGGAATTGCCGGATCTCTAGACCGTCAAGCGTCGGTCCTCTAGAAGTATCCACACGGACACGTAGGTGGAGAAAACCTCACACAAAGGTGTGCTAGCACCTTGGTAAGATTCGGCCAAGCAAGGAGGAGAGGGAGAGGGAGAGCTTGAGAGGAAGAAGATGCAATAATGATCACTTGAATGAAAATGAATCCATTTTCATTCAAATTGTGGCCGGCCACATTTCCCAAATGTAACCCCTCCATTAATGCATTAAGTTGTCATCAAAGAGGGAATGTAACCTCCATGAGGTGGCACTCACTAGTAACTCCCATGAGGTGGCAACCATGATGATGTGGTGCATCATCATTGGTCCACATCAATGCCAACTCACCAATGAGGTGGCATAAAGTCAAGTCAAACTTGACTTTTAATCTTCCTCTCAAGTCAAGTCAAACTTTACCAAATCTCTTCCATGGTTGATCTAATCTAACCATTTGATTCAAGCCAACTTAATATAATGAATCTAATTCATTAAATTAAGTTGATTTAATGAGTCATAATCTAAATTAGACTCATTGAATACATGAATCAACTTGAGTCCAACTCAAGTTAGCCCAATTAGGATTACTCTTAATCCAATTTGATTCATCAAATGAATATAATCCTTTTGTTTCATCATATGAACCTAATCTCCATCTAATTGTCCTTAGTGTGTGACCCTATAGGTTCTTGTAACGTTGGCAATGCCCTAAACCCATTTAGGAGCATAAGTAATGAGCGGTATCTAACAACACATCATTACTACCCAAGTTACAAGAATGTCGAGATCCGACATCACCTTGTGACTACTAATTGTGACTCCTCACAAAATATGACAAGTGTCCTTCTATCCTAGACATCTAGATTGATCAATGTGAGGCATAGACCGTGTCATCCTCTGACCAATCTAAATCTTGAACTCCAAGTAGACTCACTAAATCAAATGAGCTCAATATCCCATATTGACTCATTTGGGCATGGCCATGCACTTCGTGGTCTCACTCTATCAAGAATACCGATGTCTCTCCCGTCATATAGGAGAGATAGATCCCATCTACATCACTCACATCCCTCTGCATAATTTGTTATATACCCAGTAATCGCCTTTATAGTCCACCCAGTTACGGGTGACGTTTGACGAAACCAAAGTACATAACTCCTTATGTAGGGATCTATGGTGACTTCAGGTCTAAGGACTAGTAGTCATACTAATAGCCACATGAGAAAGTATATGACACTCATATAACGATCCATGATACTTTCTCATGGAGGGTCATTCAGTATACATTCTCTAATGTATACCCATGTGTCAACTTGATATCTCTATATCCATGACATGTGAGATCAAGTCATCGAGTTGACCTACATGCTAGTCTTATTGCATTAACATTGTCCCTGAATGTTAATACTCGACTAGGAATGATTAAGAGTAGTGTTCCCTATATCATCTCACTATCGGTTCAACTAACCGATTGATATAGGTGAGAACCATCTACTCAAGGACATTATTATACTTAGTTTATTTGGCACCAATACAAGTAAGTATAATAACCAAAATCCAAATGACTTTATTAATATATAAGAATATGATACAATGAGTCCATCTAATCATCAAATGATTGGCTCTAGGGCTCTAACTAACAGCATCAACTTTAGGAACCAACTAATTGAATTGAGCTCTTAAAATATCTTTTAAGGCCTCAAGGATTATAACAAAACTATTTTTAAAACTCAACTAGTTTAGATTCATCAAGTAATTTTTACTTAAAAGTGTTAAATGATCTCTGAGAACTCGAACAATAATAAAATAAAAAATAAAAAGCAGTTTAGAAATATATAAATAATTTGTTCAATTTTTAAAAAATGGTCTTCTAAAGGTCAAACAATTAAAGTGTGAGTATAGAATTGTTGGGGGTCACTAAAAGGGAGTGAATAATAAATCATGATTCGTTACTTGTTGATTGTATGATCAATATGTAGAGATGGAAAATAACATAAGCAAACATAAAAAAACAATAATAAACGTAAGTATAAGCACACATATAACTTGATTTTACATGATTTGAAATCCTCGATTCCTATTCCACAGTCTTAGTCTTAATGTTACCATCACTAAGCCTTGCTCATTCTCGAAAATCTTTTGGAAGTGAAAAAAATCTCTTACTACACTTGTTCTTACAAACAATACAAGACAAATACAAATATAAAAATGGTATCAAGAGGAATAGAAATAAACATGTTTACACAGAGAAGCTTGACCTTGATCGTTGTTTATCGCTTTTGGATTGTCTCATGAGGCCTGAAAATATAGTAACACTATCCTCTAAAATCTCTAAGAATTAGTATACAAAATCCTCCCAAAATCCTCTCTTATAGGCTTCAAGTCTTGGTCGCTTTTTGTCTATGTCAATTGCTCTACTTGAATTGAATGTTGTACCTACGGAACAACTTTTTCTAACTCTTCATTATCACAACAGTTAATTTTTATTCACCATTAGTTGACTCTTGCCACATTAGTCAAGTGTTGTTATTGAGTTCAAAATATTATATTTGTTGTAATAGTATCGACTAATAACAATTAGTCAAGTTCCCGAATCAATCTAAAAATTTTGTGTTTGCTTAAATAGTGATCAATTGCTCATACTTAATAGTCATCTAATATATAACAAACCCACTAAAATCCCGTCAAATCTCAAACTCATGATTTAGTAGTTCATCAATTAATTATTACTACCTAATAATTGATTGATACCTTTATTTTAGTCTTTAAAAAAGCCGAATTCTCATCTTGCTAATATTTGATTGATTTTAACTTATTAAGACTTTCTTTATCTAACATTGAATCAACTTTAAGCTGTCAGGATTTTATCATTTTCTATCATCCGATCAACTTGAACCTATTTAGATTTTTTTCATTGTCAAGTGTTCGATTAATTTTGACCTATTTGAACTTTACGTCTTATGCCAAGTGTTTGATCTTTCATGTTTCACTTACACTTCACCTCTTATTTTAACTCTCTATTGAATTTTCAATCGTTAAGTATCCGGTTAATTATGATCTACTTAAACTTTTACCTTACTAGCTTCCTATTGAATTCTTAAATATGAAATGTCTAATTAATTATGATTTACTTAGATTTTTTTCAATATTAAATATTCAATTAATTTTGATGTATCTGACTTTTCACTCAATCAACAAATATATTAATTAAATATTAAAATTCAATTTAAAATCAATTCTTACTTAACTAACAGAGTTCAGTCAACCTTAATAAAAGGTTGATTGAACGAACAAGGATAACTCTATAAAAAAACCTAACAAGCTCTATCTGAAATTTGATTATTTTATATTCACTTAACCGCTTTAACTATAGTAAAACCACCATGGATCAAATTTCAAAAACAAAATTTTTTATTATTATTTTTTGAAAATCTATGAAGTAATTATTTTATAATATTATTTTAGATTTTTAAAGGGACACTTTAGAAATTTTGCCGGAAATATAAATGGATGGCTTCGTGGCTCCTACAGCAAAACGAGTGAAATCCTTAATAAAGTAGAGAGAAAAGTGGGGATGCGGGCCCACCCGCAGCGCACCACGGACGGTTGCGAGCCGCTGCCGACGTGGTATCTCATGCCCCGTCGTGACGTGTCGAGGCGGCGCCCCACGCCCTACCGCCTCATCGCCTGCTCCCCTTTCATTTTTTCGCTCGGTCGCCTCTCACTTCTCACCTTCGTTAATCAAATAGCCAATTGATTCCCCTTTATATTAATTTTCTTTTAATCCTCGTTTCCGCTCGCTTATAAATATCTCCTATTCATTTCTTGTTTTATTCCTCTTTATCGCTCTGGTTCCTCTCACGCTTCCCGGTTCGCTCATCGCCGGAAGCCGGCAGCCGGCACCGAAGCCGAATCTCCGGCGGTCCAGGCGAGTGCTCCTACTTTTCCTCTTTATCGCTCTGCTTCCTCTCACGCTTCCCACTTCGCTCATCGCCGGAAGTCGTAACCGAAGCCGAATCCCCGGCGGAACAGGCGAGTGCTCTTACCTTTCGTCTTTGGGTTTATTGCTTCAATCTATTTCGTCAGTTTCTCCCTCCGAGGTATGGGTTTTTGGATTTGCTACCTTTGGATGCTATTGGCGCTACAAAATTTTATGCTGTAGCCGATGTGGTGAATCATTCTTCGGAGTTCCTTCAATCGGAGATCTGTAATTTGACTAATGATGAATGGTCGCAAAAGGAGGAAAGTTTTTCCAATGAGAATTAGATTAATCCTTATTGGTGCTTCCGTAGAGTGTTTTGGTTCCTTTCTCGTGGTTTGTCTTTCTTTACAATGGTTCCGCATTTTCAGTATCACTGTATTCTCCAGTATTCTAACTATTTCAATATTTAGTGCCTTCGATAGCATATCCGAATCTTCCGGCTTCTATTAAAAAATATATATATAGAAGCGAAGTGATCGAACAGTCAAGTCTACGTTACATACATTATATATATCTGCAACCTGCGTACATTATATTTATCTGCAATCTTCTATTTTTTTTCACTAGTTATGGTTTGTAAGTAACTAATATCTTGATGTTCATATCATCTCATTTTTCCTCAAAGAAAAAAAAAGGTCTTATTGTCTCCCAGCTTCAATGTTCTGTTTTGTTGCAGGAGATGTATGATAGTTATTCTCATATTATCAATCCTTTCTATTGGAAAGATGGTTTTGAAACGGTGAATAAGGAAACTGTTAGCAGCACTTGGAGACTAGAATTCATAAAAATGAAAATTCTGACCCCCTAATTCTTCATTAAAATGTCTTTATGATGAGTTTTAGACTTAATCCCATTTGTTGCACAATAACAATTTCCTGCTATTTTTATTGTTTTCTACTCAACGATAAATTTGATCTCATTGACTTAGTTTTTTATACAATCTTATCAAGAGGTAAAAGAATTATCTATATATTTTTCTTTAAGTTATTGTTGGTGCAATCGTGCCCCAAATGTTCCAGTGTGACTTTTTTTTTTGATCTATATACCTAAATTTCATTAAGGGAATATGTACATCAAAACCTTGACACAAAGTGTCCCTACTAAGACATGGGCTATGTGTGCGACCACCATAAAAAAACTTCCTTATCCACTTCCCTCACCTATTACCCATTATTCATACAACACCTAAACCTCTAGGTATAGTACAAATAAAATCTTGTATACTTGTACCTTAATTTTGTGTATGTTGCACTCTTTCAAGCACACCACTCCCTTAAACACGTTTATTTCTGCTAGCTATATTAGTTACATTGTGGATGCAAAAGCGATTTTCTTGGCCTAGTTTCACTAGTCAGTGCCTCAAGCTTCTTATGGAAACATTTCATGGCACTTTGTGGTGGTCATTTGTCTCTTGATTCTCATTCAACACCATATATGATCCTATATAGACTTGTTGCACTTATAGTCAAAGAATAGGTACTCCTTAGTTTATAGCTTGGTGTTGCAGAATTCACATGATCCTGAGAGCTCTTGTAAGGTAATTCAGTTAGCAAACGTCCCTTTTCTCCCAATTACAGGATGAAGGCTTCTTTCGGTAGTATACAAGAGCTTCAAATCAATTCTATAGCTGGCTGCACTCTACTTTTTGGCTTGAAGAACTCATAGACTTGAGCGGTGCATAGCTGATTATCCTTACTTCTGCTTTATCTGAGGTTGATGGCTGAGTTTACCGAGCTTGTATCTTGCACTGCCAGTTGCTTGAAGATTGGTGAATCTCTTTTCTTTGGTTGTCATTCTCACACTGATTGTAAATGGAGGTATACGTTGTTGATCCACTTGACATAAAGTGTGTCGTCCTTGGCATGGATGTTCCAAAGTACCTTGATGAGAATAGCATGGTTGTACTCCTTGTATCCCTGAAATGAAGTCTCCTTCTTCTTTGGCACAACACAAGTTCTTCCACACCACCAAAGACCACTTCGACCCCCATAGAAACATTCTGCAAGTTGGTATCAAGAAGGCAGATAGCTAAAGACATTCCATTCCTTATAACATTGATTGAATTAGCTTGGCTCTAGCAGTATAGAATAAGGTTTTACTGGTCCAACGGTTGATTAGAGAAGCTATCCTGTCCATAAGAGGTGTATAATGCACAATCTTGGGTTTTGTAGCTGCAAGTGGCATACCCTAATATATGAACCTCAGTGTACCCTTTGGGATCTGAGTAAAGGTTCTACATTTACTCTATCTCTGAGCTTATGATGTTTGAAGTGTATATGATTGGCTTCATGGAATTTACCTACAATCCTAATACTGATCTGAATTCCTCTAGGCCTTGTAAAAGGATGTCAACTGAAGTGTTGTCCCTTCTAGCCATGAGGATTAGATCATCTGCGAAAGCCAAGTGTGATATCTTCAAGTTGGCACACTTTAGGTGATAGTTGAAATCCAGGTTTGCTGTCCTCCATTATAACAACTGGATAGGTATTCTATGTAAAGAAGAAAGAGGTTCAATGACAAAGGATCCCCTGGTGGAGCCCCCTTCTTCCCTGAAAGTGTTTATATAATGTATTATTGACCTTCACTGATTAGGACATTTAGTAAACTGGCCAGGGAATCCCATAACAGTCATGACCATCTCTAAGAACTCCTAGCTAATCAAGTCATATGCTTTTCTTAGGTCAACCTTTATCATGCAATGTGGTGAGATACACTTTCTGCTATATTACCTCAATAGCTTCTGAGTTAAGTGTATGTTCTCAACCATGCTCCTTCCTTTAATGAAGGTTGCTTGTGCTAGATCTATGGCTGAGTTCATAACCATGCATCTTAGTAATTACTTTGTATGTCACATTACAACATCAATGGGCTGGTAGTCTTCCACTCTTGGAGCATGATTCGCCTTGGGAATCAACACAATTTCAATGTGGTTGATTTTCTTCAATAAAGAGCTTGATGAGAAGAAATTCTAGAACTACTACCATGAAGTATTGACCAACTATCTCCCAAGCTTTCTTGTAGAAGCATGAGGAAAAAACCATCTGGTCCTATTGATTTGTCATCCCTAATTGCGGACAAGGTTGATTTAACTTTGTCCTCCGTGGAAGGTTTGGTCAAAGCTTCTCCTTGTCAAGTAATAAGAGTACCTGTTGCCATCATCCATTGCTCAAACCCCATACTTGGACTTGCCAAACCTAGCAAAAATGTGTAAAAATCCACAAACTCAGCAGCCAACTCCTGTTGTGATTATGTCCTTAAGCCATCTGCCTTATAAGCCACAGCTATGTAGTTCCTCTTGGCATTCTGTTTGACCATATCATGGAAGAATTTTGTGCACTTGTTGTTGTGCTTTACGTGTTCGCACTTGGCTTTCTGCTGATAAAACATGCGTTCATCATCACAAAGCATTATCGTCTTTCGTCGCAAAATTGCTGCTCATTCCTGAAGTTGCAGATTTCTGGTTTCAGCATGGTACTATAATTGGAAAGTCTCTAGCTGTCACTTGGCTTTCTTTACCTGAGTTGAGTTATGCCTGTAATGCTTCTCATTCAGTTGTTTCAGCGGTTGTCCAGTGTTTTTAGCTGCATACATAGGGAATATCTCTGAGTTCCTCTCCGAAACCAATTCCATTTAGCTTAAACCAGTAGCATGAACTCTAGATGATCCATCCGCATATTGAAAAAACAAAATGCCACTCTTCCCTTCTCCTCCAATCAAAACAAGGTCACCACACTAGGGAGTGAGATGAAAGACAACTTGCAAGTAGATAGGAAGTTTGCTTGCCCATAAGTCCTCTTTTGCATCCATAAGGTGTTAACCATTACCCAATCTAACTTCTCCAAATAGAACTGTTAGTTCAAGTGTAGAAACAACCCTTGGGAGACATATCACTTAATATCAAAGAAAGGAAACAATCCGATATCATTTCAGTCTCTTTGGCTGTATTTGACCTTCTAAAATTTACATAGTTGTAATATTGCATCTTGACCTCATCTCAACCTGATAATTTGAAAAATAGACAATAAGACAGCAGCCCCCACATCTTCTTCTACTTTATCAAAGAGCACTTCATCCTCTCTTTGAATCACCTTCAGCCCAAAGCCTTCCTCCGAATCCCTGTTATCGAAGAGATTCAGCTAGGGACTCTTTCCAGGCAGTACATTCTTCCCACTGAACATTTTTATGGAAATCTTCTTCTACTTATAGTTGTTACTGTCTTCTCCATACCCATCCTCTTCACCCTTAGAGTTGGGAACTTTTGTGTAAGAGCCTTCTTCCACGAAGGCCAATGCCACACTGGAGTTCTCCCTTCCTCCTAACGTAAGATCAACATTGTGTGTAGCCTCTTGCAAGGTTGGGAAGGCCTTAATAGAGCATGTGGTGGCTATTACTGCTTGGGTTGTTAAAAACTCCTTGTTCATGGCCTTCTTCTTCTTACCCATTTGCAGGCCCCTCCTAATTGTATGAGGTTGTGTGGTGGAAGATGCTGGCCTCCATTAAAAGATATCTAATCATTTCAGGCTAACGTTCCCTCACCACTTGCACCGACCCTTGGTTTCAACCAACATTAATGAGGAGTTTGCACTGCCTTTTGTACATTGCACTCTCGACTCCTACTTGAAACAACCAGAGAAGAGGCTATGTGGGGTTCGAGGCTCTTAGGGTAACACCAGTTCCTTCACTTGCTGATTGGAGCCAATGAGGGGAAGTTGAGGAGTTTGCACTTAGGGTAACAACATTAATGCTTCTTCCTCACTTCATAAAGATGTGGATGGTTCCCTGTCCGATCCATCCAACGAACAAGGTCTAGAGTCCTCATTGACTTCCTTAACTCTTGGACTTCTAATCTCTTCCACTTCTTCCAATTATGGAGTTTCAATTTTTTCTTCACTTTCCTCATCTTTGACTTTTTTTTTCCTTTTCTAAGAATCCTCATGAACACACACAATTGGACTCCAAAGTGTTGTGTGTATCCTTACATTCTTCATCTATCTCATCCAAGATTCTTTTAGGCACCACCAATATTAGAGGATTCTAAATTTTCGTGTTCCCTTTATATAGCTCAAATTGGTGCTTCATCTAATCTTTTGTTCGAACTTTCTTTCCTTCTTCATCTCTAAGTTGTGTACCTCCACCGAAGCATTAAAAGCTTTATGAAGTGAGGAAGAAGCATTAAAAACTCAAGTTTTGAGTACCTCCACCGAAGTCAAAGAGCACATTATATGCTTTAAGTGCAATAAAAAAGGACACGGTAAAAATAGATGCCTAATTGCCATGGAGAAGGCAAGAAATGTAAAGAGGTAAATCTTTCTAAACTTGTTAAAATGAATAATATTTTATCTAACCAATGTTGTAGGAACTTGGATGCCATGAAGAACCACATCATTTGTTTCACGTGTGGAGAGAGGTCATTATTATACTAAGAGCCCAAAGAAGGGGAGGTCAAGAAGAAGCAAATGAGGAAATGGGCAAATGGATGCTTATGTTGAGGGGGAACTCCAAAGGTAAAAAGAAGGTAAACTCTCCTAATTTGAATTTCAACTCAAATTTATAATTTGAATTTCAACTCAAATTTGAATTCTTCCATGTATAGGAGTAATAATTTTATCCATTAACCCATACATAACTATGGCAAGCTTCAAAATTTCATTCCGTGCCTGGTGGAACGGGCGAAACTTATCGTTCCGCCCGCGCACCGAAACCGGCACCAACCTAGGGAAGATTTCGTCGGCGTCATGCGTCGCTCGTCGTCGCGCGGCAGCATGGACAGCGTCGCCAAACTCTTCCCGTGCCTCCGGAAGCGTCGCGGGGCGCCAAAAAGGTCGAGGGCTACGGAGGCGTCGGGACACGACGTTTTTGGCGGCGCCAAAAGTGTCATGGGACGCTTCCAGCGCCGCCGGAAGCATCGCCGGACGCCTCCGGTGCCGCCGGAGGTGTCGCCGGACGCCTCCGACGCCGTCGGAGGCGCCAGATGGGTCGCGGCGTCGTGGTTGAGTCGCGGCGTCGCAGGTGAGTTGTGGCTTCGACGAAGCCACTGGTTACTGTGCAAAATTTAATTTTGCAACTTAAATAAATAAAACAATTCCCATTCCCACTTAATTGTGATATGTTAAAGAGGCTTACACAAATCCTAATTAAATTATCCTAATAAAATATAAAAAAATATATTTAAATTTTTTTTAAAAATAATAAATTTCATTAAATAATATTCTAAAATTATTTTTACTATTTTAAAAATTCTAAAAAAAACTTTAAAATTCTAAAATAAATTTTAAAATTTTTATAAAAATTCTAATAAATCAAATTTTTATTCTTATATATTTTTTAATTATTTTATATTTTTTACTGTTTTGATATTTAATTGATATTCTAATTTTTTTTACTATTTTAAATATATATTATTTAAACTATTAATTAATTAAATAAACAAATAGTTAATTTATATGATTATTATATATAAAATAGAATTTTATATTAATTTATATAATTATGATTATTTAATCCGAACATTGAAGAACTATAAAGATTATCTAAGTAAAATATTACAAGAATCATTGCTTCCATTTAACATATTATATTATGATGTACCACTTTTAATTAGAGTTATTTATGCATCAATTGTTTTTTTAAAAAAAAAACTATATTTAATTATTTTTTATAACAATATTAAGTTGTTTAATAATGAAGAACTTATATAAAATCAATATATAACTTATTTTTAAATTATACACAATAAATATATTTATCTAATAATTACTATATATATAAATAAAAAATGCCGAAACTGTATCGGCGCGGCACGATACGATACCGAAACCGTATCGTTCCAGTCTGGGACCGAAACCTCGGCACGGGTCGAAATTTTAAACCTTGAACTATGGTTTTAAATATCATGATAAATCTAGGATTATAATTCATGATAATTTTAGGACATAATTTCATGATAGGACTACTTTTCTTAGGAAGACGCAATTAAAATGGAACATAGGCAAGCAAAAAAGGAAGGATAAACACATTCCTAGGAATAGGTCTAGGAATGTCTATGAAAGACAAGATAAATCTAGAATTTGCAAACTAGAATTAGAGACCAAGCTTTGATGGTAAAGCTTGTGGACCTAGAGAAGATCTTGAAAAAGATTTATCATTGGATCTAAAAACTTAAATGCAATGTTGGGAAGCTAAAAGCTCATACATGATAGATTGGGTTTGGGATACCAATTTTCATCATATAAAATTGAGGTACCATAATATACCAAGGTGGCATTCAATTATGGTACCAAGAAGTCTTCTAGGATAAACTATGACATGGTGGAATTTTGGCCATGGAAGGTGGCTAAGGATGGAAGCTCTAGGAAGAGCTTCATGAGCCAAGTTGGAACTCATGGTCTTGCGATCCAAAGATAGGGATTCTAGAAAGGGTCCATATGATATGTCAATGATTTGGAGATGAATGAAAATCTTACCTTGAAGATTGGGATGAATAAAAATCTCAATCCTTGGAGGTTGGAACATTGGTATGGAGTTTCATGTAACGAATATATGAGAAATGTTCATGAGGTATGAAATGGATATTCAATTATATGAGATGTTAAATTAACTAGTGCAATGGGTGCATTTCATTTTGGATTGGGCAAATACAATAAACAGAAAGCTAAAAGTAGGACTTTAAGTCAAGGTTCACTTAAACTATTTAGTTAGTTTTGAATTTTGTGTCAAACATGGGGTTGGTAAATATTTTTAGTAAAATCCATCTTTCCCATGTAGCCATGGGTTAGACAAATATTTCCACAAAATTTAGAAATAACTAGAGATTGTAAAATTATTTGTGAATTTAGAAACCAAATGGATTGTTAATATTGGCAGTTGAATATCATGGGTTTCAATTGATTAGCAGAATGCTAAAAATGTTGAATATGGGGTTTCAGTTTTGTGATTGACCATGAGAACTTGGCATTCATATATGGAATCCATTTGGAGAATTTGTATATAAGTTAAGGGCCATGCTCGATTTGAAAAAAAAGCATCCTAGTGCACGGAGCTCCTGCTATGCAGGGTCCGACCCGGGGAAGGATCGATTATATGCAGTCTTACCTTGCTTTTTACAAGAGGTTGTTTCAAGGATTCGAACACCTTTTGGTCACAAAGCAATAACTTTACTGTTGCGCCAAGGCTCTCCCTTAAGGGCCATGGTTGATGCATAAGAACAATTGTTAGGAGATATTTGGTTCAAAAGTCAAGCCCCTTTTTTACCGAATCATCAAAGGGGCGCCCTATGTTGATTTTTTATCAAAAGAGCACCTTACTCTCATACGAGCTATGATTTTGCAGCTATTACAACATGATTTTTTTTTAAACTAAAATTGTTTAGAGTCTCTAAAAAGGATTTAAATGATGTTTTGAGCCTTGAATTAGGCCCTTATGGGTTCCACCCCATAATTAATTGTAGATTTCTAAACGAGGTTCGATTTGATATATTGTGTATCCCATAGTTCAACCCGAGTCAAAAGTTATGACCTCTTAAAGTTTAGGGTTTAACGGCTTGGTTTCTGGCTAAAAAAAATATCATTTAAATCTTTTTCGGAGACTTCGAACAATTTTTGTCTTAATTTTTTTTTAAAATGTTGTAATGGCTATGAAATTGTATTTGCTATAACTTGTAGTGGCTATAGGTTTGTACCTGCTACAACGCATCGATTTAGGCGGGAAAAAATAGGAAAGAGATAATAATGGAAATAAACCGCCATTGTGTAGTATAGGGTAGTTGGGTAATTATACATGGGGGTAGGCATCCTTTTGATAAAAAATCAAAATAGGGTGTCATCTTGATAATTCCAAAAAAAAGGGCATCCTTTTGACTTTTATCCTTTTTTTGGTGTGGCAAAGGGGGAGAAAAGAAAAAGTTTTAGTGAAAATCTTATTCTCCTCTCAAGGTTCTTGGATTACCAACAATCAAAGTTTTTATCCTACTAAGTGAGATAGGTTATAAGGATCTTCCTACGATATTAGGCTTGATCTTGTCTATATCCTTATTTATATTTAAACGAATTTCATTCTATTTTATCATTATTAACCAAGTCTTTTTTTAGTCTTTCTTTCTCTATCGATGAGTGTATTCATTATAGTCTTACATCGCTTAACTGAGACATTTATTTGATACCTAAGTACTTGTCTATACTATCTTAAATGGGTTTTTCGGAGTTTTTCCTCATAGGTGCAACCCCAATTTTCCCTTGAATGTTCTTGTTTCTTATCTATCCATCCTCCTATATTCGCACATCCACGTTCATCTTAACATCCTTATTTTGCAACTCATCTTTTGCTTGTGTGCTCACTTTATAACCCAATATTCAACATCATATAACATAACAAGTTTAAATTGTTGAACTTTCTTTTAGCATTTAGAGGTACTTTATGACCACAATAAACATTTGACGCACTCCTTCATTTCAACCATCATACTTGTGTTATATGGAAAACATCTCTATCAACTACTTCAATGTTTATGTTTTGATTAAGAGGACCCTAATTTAAAATTAAAGGGAGAAAAGCGAAAAAATTTATGGGTGTTGGTGCAATTGTGCCTCAAGTGATGTATGGGCAAAGGATTTAAGTTAGGTCTTGCATTGTATTTAGTATGTGTGTTTGAGTGTACAGAGACTTGTAGGAACACATATGAAACTTAGAGAGCTTGTTTGGTTGTTAACTTAGCGTGACTAAGATAACATGCTTAGTGGCTTGGAGGTTCAGAGAGATCAAAAAGGAATGATTTGACACATCTGAGGAATCGTAGGACAAGGAGCACTAAGGTGGTGCTAAGCAATTTTGGAGCAATGACCTAGCACGTTTAGGTGGTAGCTCGATGACTTGAGGTTTGTAAGAGATCTGAGAAGATTGCATGTGGCAGACCAAGGGACCATAGGACGAGGAGCATTAAGGCAATGAGGATAACAACCATTGGAGGCAAACAATATATAGGCATGAGACTTGAAGGATTGTAAGTGGAGGAGTTGAGGGCTCAGGTGAATCCAAGGGACATATAACCTACGGTAGATGACTGAGAGCGAAGTCAAGCTGTAAAAGTAAGACTCTTGTAAGTTGATTGTTTTGTGACCTGTAGCCACGGGATGAGGATGTCACTCAATATAGATGAGCTTGACTATAGAACCAATCGTAGTCCGTGTCTATAGTCGATTGTTAATGGACCACAATTGACTAGCGATTGGGAACTAGTACTATAAATGGATAAAGGTTGACTAGTCAATTAGTATGGAATCCAATCAGTTGGTGTTGAAGTCAATTAATGAAAGAGGCAGTCGACTCGTAAACTAAAATCCCGAAGTTGTGGTAAACTAGTGTTTATGATTTGGAGCAATTGACTACTGTTGATTTCAATCAACTAGAGGAATAGTCAATTGGGGTAGGTTCGATGAGCCAATGAATAGAATGATTCTTCGCGGCTTACTTGACTAGATAATGAACTTATAGTAAGTAACCAGACAATTGTTTGCCGACATGGAAAGCATAAAGAAATCGTTGTTGCATGATAACTATTAAATCATGTGGACTTGATGATGATGGAGAGTCAATTGTTAGGCAATAGGCAGACTTATAACAAGGATTCGAAGGGTATAGGAGGGGTCGTGGAGACTTCTAAGGTTGACGAAATAGAATTAGTTAAACTCTATTAAAAGCCTTATATTTATGTGCTTTTCCTTTTTAGAATTCCTTTGTAATCTCGAGCTTGAGCTTTTAAGATGTTCTCCACCTCTAGTAGTTGATCGAGAAGGAGAAAGTTAGTGGTGTTTTTTAGAAGTGATCCACCTATAAATCATAGCTGTGGAGTAGGGACCTGGTGTTGCTGAGCCATGTCAAACAAACATGTTGGCTATTGGTTCGATTGGTTTTTTGTTTTCATTTCCACTACTAGTGGTTTGTTTGTAACCTTGCTATCGAGAGCAAGAGCATATTAGAATCATGCTTGTAGGTTAACGATTGATAAGATTGATTGTTATTCATCTGTTCTCCCTCTAGCTTGGTCATTTGATCCTATCAATAGGAACCTTGTTCTCCTCTATAATGAATTTAGGAAAGTTTAGGTCAGTGGGAGCCTATATGTAGGTCCCGGTGCATGATATTGCATTTTGTGCATGTGCATGGGCGTTTTATTATTGTTTTGGTTTTCTTAACATAAACGAATTGCTAAACATCAGAAAAGGGAATATTATTGGTTGGTGTAATCGTGCCCTAAGTGGTCTAGTGTGATCTTGAATTTTGTTGTCTAGGGAAAAGGTTTAAGTTAGATTTTTCTGGTGTATTTTATGTGTGTTTGAATATGTCGAGACTTGTAGGAACACACATAGAGCTTAAAAAGTTCATGGCTTGGTGTGGCTAAGTTGTCGCGTCGCCAAGGTGGCATGCTTAATGGTTCGGATGTCTGGGGAGATCAGAGAAGGATGAGATGGGACATTCGAGGGACTATAGGACGAGGAGCATTGAGATGGTATTGGAGTATCTCTGAGCAATGACTTGGCAGGTTGGTAATTTATTGGCTCGTGGTCCATGAATGATCAATGAAGGTTGCATGTGGCAGACCAAGGGAAGCCCAATGTGACAAAAAACTACTGCAAGTCATTGCAGAAAATGCCATTGTAGAAAATATTACAATGGAAAAACTTTGTGTAAGTTTGTGACAATTTACACTGTTCCAAATCTATTGTAATTAAACAATCATATATGACAATTCTTGTGATGGAAAACACCAATCATGAATAACCAATCTGACACTAACTATTGTGTGTTGTGTAAGGAATTGAATTGCCATCAACAGTGTAAACTTGTCATAATAAAGTTTCACATTTTTATCCATCATAGAAAGGTTTTACATTAAAAACATTTTTTAAAATAGAAAATCCTTTTTACATAAGATAATGTTAAGGATACACAAGTCTTGTATACAAATTACACATTTATAACATTCCAAACATCAAAATGTCGTAGTTACATGATAAATAAACACACAAATATAAACCAGATAAGAAAATGTTGCTATTGATTTTAAGATTGGTCACTCTTTTCAATTTCAGAAAAGATAGACTTTTGAATATCTCTCAATAGGATAAATCTTCTATTTTAAAAGTTGTAATGGCATTTAAAAAGGCTGTCAAACAATGACAAGTCAAATAAATAAACATTGAAACCATTTTTCACACCATTAAGAGATGGTGTTGTGAATATAAATGTATTTGGAGAGGAATGAATGGGGTGCAAATGCGTTTGGTGAAGGATTATAGGATTTCTTGGGCTAATAATGCATAATCAATATGATGTTCTTTTCATCTACTAGACATATCAATAACAATTTTATAGTTATCATTAACATGTTCTTTTTAGTACCGTAGATGTGTCTTATGCACACGATAGATATCTTTGTCTAAAAGATAGAAGTATAAAAATGAAATAAATAAATAAGTCTTTGAGCTTTGAACTCCAAAAGTGCCTATAAAATAGACATGTTTGTAAATATTGTGATAGAATTATCACAAATTAGAAACTTGCTTTCCTAATTTTTTTTCTTTCTTTTATTCAATTTTTTTTGTCCTCTTAGGGTAGTGTGGCAATTGTGAATTTAATGTTGGATGTTCTCTAGAGGTGGTGAATTGTCAAGAGCTCTTTTGAAGGCTCACTTCAAGATCGTCTGCCACAGGACATAAGTTACATGTGATAGAATTTTAGTGGTCATATGATTAATGTCATTTTGAATGTTCTTAAAGTAGGTAGGCCATTAAGATGCTCTATGGGGGTAAGATTAGGGCATAATGAAAAGCGCTTTAATCTCTAGAGAGAAATTGAGGTAGGAATTATGTCTTGTAGTGCTATGATTTTCTTCATCACTATCTCTCTATTTTTCTCTTGAAATGTAGAATGAGTCTTGAGGTTACTTTTTAAAAATCACCTCCTTGGGACTCATTTTCATGAGATAGTTGATTTGATGACGGTGGGGCTTTTGCTTTTTTTCATATAGGATAGGATTAACTTTACTCTCGAACCTTTTGTTTCCTATTTATGTTTAATAAGAAAGAAGATTTATAAATTTTCATTCTTATTTACAACTCTAGTTTAGAGAGCACGGTGTCTAATGTTCTTCCTATTGTATTTTACGGTGTATATATTTTCACTTTCTTGGTGTGAGATCATATGGTTCCTATCTATCTGAGATGACATGGGCAGTGTTCATAGGGAGAACATCACACTATTGTATAAGTTTACTAGTTCATCTGATAAAAACCAAAAGGTTTAAAATTTTGAGTTGGTACTGGATTTAAGTTTCGGTTTATAACCGGAAAGATGCACTGTATAGTGTGGTGCTAATATGGCTTTGGTACTTTTTTAAATGTAAAACATATTATAAGATTAAGAATTATTTCATATTATATTATAAAATTAAGAATAATTTGGTTCAATATTTAATCAAAATTGTAGTATATTTTATAAAATTAGGAATTATATTATATTTAATTTTTTTTCATATCTCTTGAAAAAATTCTTAGTTGAAAAAGGAAAAGAAAAGATTTTGTGAATTAGGGGAACAAAGAGAAATATTAGAAGGTAAAAAAAAATCAATGAATGAAAGAGGAAAGTAACTAATCAGCAAGAAAAGAAGTAAAAAAAGAAAGGGAAAAGAGGAAAAGAATTAGTAGGAATGGCTATTGTGAGGCCGCCACGAGCTTGTGGAAGGCCTTCTTTGTTACACAAGTTTTGGTGAGAAGAATCACCTGTTGCCCAATCCTAATTGGCTCGCCTTATCATCCGTGACCGGTATACTTTCTACTTTCTTCTCTTCATTCTCTTATCTTTGATTTTTGTTGGCTCTATGTTGAATCTGGTGTTGTGCCTATCGGTAAACAAAATGCAAATTTCACCTGTGTCGACTAGCACGACATGAAACTTTAAACCTTGAACCAAACATTTTTATGATTGCTAATGATGTTTGATCTACCCGCACAACTATAATATTTTTTAATTGTATATAATTGATTGCCTTTTGGAAACTACATTCATAAACTTCTATCAATAATAATCTTATATCTTGTATCCTTATTTTGCAAATGTATACAAAAATATTTGTGTACTTTTTTCATGTTTCATCTAGTATGTGTTACATTGGGAATTTGACTATGTTATTTTTTTTTTAATTTCATCTTTATCGTTGTTTAATGGTTCATCTAAAGAGAATCTTCACTTTGATCCTTTTTTATTAATTTAAAATTATCTTAGTGTTTGATTGATGTCTAAACATGTTTGTACAACATCCTTTAACATGTTTGTGCAACATCCTTTCCTTTTATCAACAAACTTGATTAGATTATCTAGGCTGCTTAAATTACCCTATCTAGGTTCATCTTGCATTTTGATTGTAGTATCTTTGCAAGTAGCAAGGATACCTTTCATATCTCTTACAATAGTTGTGGTGGCGTTTTCTCTTATCTAACCCGCTATCACCTATGGATAAACAAGAAGGGTTGCTAGTTACGACCTACAACACATCAGATTTTCTATAGGTTGTAATGGAACATCTCCACTCCCTTAGATGCAAGTATACCCGGACTAATGGGCATATATGTTGTAAATTGGGCTGTGCCTTAGATAACAAACTCTAGCTAGAATAGGAAAGAAAAAGTATGGATGCTTTCCGACCACTAGGACACCTCTTGGATCACATTATTTGTGTTGGACATTATTTAAAGGAGGAAGCCTTTCAAGTTCTACAACATGTGGACTACGCATGAGGATTTCACTCGGTTGGTGGTCGGAGGCTGGAAGCAAGTGGGTGAGCAAATACCAAATGACACAATACGATACAGACTCAAGGCCAAATTAAATTAGTTGAAGGAGGACTTGAAACAACTCAATAAACAAACATTTCTAACACATAATTGATAGAGTTGCTCGGGTTAGAAGGACAATAGGAGAGTATAACGTGCGACAGAAGGTAGCTAGGAAGCTAGCTGAGATTGAGTCCCTTTTTTTACCAGTAGCATGCAAAACATAAATATTTTAAGAGATTTGACAAAAATACCACATTTTTTCACTCCATAGTAAAAAGAAACAACAAAAAAAAGGAAATTGTAGTTGTTGAGAAGAGTAATGGAGATATCACTATAGATTTTTGTGAGGTTGTGGGGAAAATCACAGAGTATGTAAATAATGCACCAAAAGAGAATGAAGGAGGAAGACTACAATCTACTTTTATTCATACATAATTAAAATCTCAATATATAGTTAAATAGAAGAAAGAGTACAAGGTAATATTCTAAAATAAGGAAATATAATAAAGAAATATTCTAATCCTAATAATTACCAATAATTGCCTTCCTAAATTTATTTCGATCAAATAAAATCATGACATATTTAATTTAATCAAATCATGCCTAATTTATTGAAATTCCCCCTAAGTTGGTGCAAAAATGTTCATCATGTACAACTTGCTAACTTGTGTTTCAAAGAGTTGTCTTGAAAGACTTTTGGTCAAAACATTTGGAACTTATAGCATGGTTGGAACAAATGGAGTGCAAATTGTCCCGTCTTCCAACTTCTCATTTATAAAGTGTTTATCAGTTTCCATATGTTTTGTTCTATCATGTAGAACTGGATTATGAACAATACTGATTGCTGCTTTATTATCACATTATAGTTTCATGACAAGGTTTATTGGTCTCTTTAATTCATCCAAAACTCTCTTTAGTCAAAGAATCTCACATACTTCGTGAGCCATTACTCTAAGCTCAATTTTTGCACTGCTTTTGACTACAACACTTTGCTTCTTACTTCTCTAAGCTACCACGTTCCCCACACAAATATGTAATATCATGAAGTTGACCTTCGATAAGTAACAGAGCCTGCCTAGTTGCATTGTATATACTTTAATGTCTCTTTTCTCATCATTTCTGAAGAAAAGTCCCTTTTCAGGTGTTCCTTTTAAATACTTTAGGATTCGGTACACTGCATCTAAATGTTTTTCACATGGAGAATGCATGAATTGACTGACCATGCTCAGTACGAAAGTAATGTCTGGGCGAGTATGAGACAAGTGCATTAGTCTCCCAACAAGTCTTTGAGTCTACTGGAGTGCCATTTTTTATATCTCCCAACTTTGTATTCATTTCAATTGGAGTATCTGCACCCACTCATCCCAGTTTCTTTCAAGAGATCGAGAATATTCTTTCTCTGAGACACCAGAATACTTTTCCTTGATCTCGCTGTCTCCATTCTAAGAAAGTATCTTAGCTGACTCAAGTCTTTAATCTTGAATTCTTGGGCTATATTTGCTTTCAATTTGCTCATCTCTTTTATATCATCTCTAGTCAAGATTATGTCATTGATATACATGATTAGCACAAAGATCTTGTCTTTCTTAGATGTCTTTGTGAATAAAGTATGATCAAATTGTCCTTGGGTGTAGCCTTGACTTTTTACAAACTTTGTGAACATCTTGAACCATCTTCTGGGCGATTGCTTCAGCCTATAGAGAAATTTTTTCAGCTTACATACTTTTGATCCAAACTGATTAAAAGATCCTAGGGGTGCCTCCATGTAAACCTCTTCTTCTAAATCACCATTTAGAAACACATTCTTCACATCTAATTGATGTAGTAGCCAATTGAGATTTGTAACAACTGATAATAAGACTCAAATAATGTTCAATTTAGCTTTTGGAGAGAATGTTTTAAAATAGTCTACTCTATAAGTTTGCGTAAAGCCTTTAGCAACCAAATGAGTCTTATATCATTCTAGGGAACCACCTTAGTTGTACTTTATGGTGAATACCCACTTACATCCAACAATCGATTTACCGTGAGGTAGATTAACCTTCTCCCAAGTAGAATTCTTCTATAGGGCTCTCATTTCCTCAAAAATTATTTCTTTTTTACTCAGGTATCTTTAGTGCTTCCTGAATATTATTTGGAATACTAACATTGTCGAGTTATCAAATAAAAGTACAATAGGAAGAAGACAAATATTTATAAGATACAAAATTCGAAAGTGGGTGTTGTGTGCATGACCGAACTCCTTTCCTTAGGGCAATAGGAAGATCAACTTGACTTGAAGAATTTAACTCAAACATAGCTTGGGTTCTATTGTCAGAGATTTTTGAGTAATCATTGATAGTCTCATGATTTTGCCTCTAATCAGATTCTTGGCTTTGTAGATGGACAATGTTTTCTTTTTTTTGAGCCTAACCTTCCCTTCTGTAAACATGACCTTTGAACCGATTGTTACTCTTTTTTGTTATGTCATTATTTTGAAATAGCACAAGTTTAGGTTAAGTCCGACTGATTTAAACATTCATTTTCCCTATTATGCTCCCTTGAAGATGAGAATCGTAGTAAGATTGTCCTAAAAAAAATGTGACATCCATGAATACCAATTTTGTTTTTGAAATTGGATCAAAACATTTGTATCCTCATTGATTTATAGGGTATCCAACAAAGACGTATTTATAAGATTTTGAATCAAATTTAGAATGTCTTGGGTCATGATTATGAACGAAGACAATGCTACTAAAAAATTTTAGGGAAATATTTGTGAAGAGGCGAGAGTTAGGGAAACAATTTTGAAAGGTTTTTATCGGAGTTGAAAGTTCAGTATCATTGTTGATAATCTATTTATTAAATAGGTAGGGGTTAGAATCACATCACTCTAAAGAAACTTTGGAACTTTAGTATGAAAACTTAGAGTTCCCTTGCAAATTCATGGAGATGCTTATTTTTTCTTTCAGCCACTTCATTTTATTGAGTGTGAATACAAGAACTTTGATAAATAATTCCCTTCTCAGCGGAAAAAAAATTCCCTAGTAATTGATTAAAATATTATTTCCCATTTTCACTATGAAAAATTTTAAACTATGTTTGAAATTGTGTTTGAATCATATTATAAAAATTTATGAACACATTTTCAACATTAGATTTATTTTTCAAAATAAATACCCAAGTCATTCTAGTATGCTCATCTATAAATGTGATATACCATTGTTTTTCAAATAATGTTACTATCCTAGAGGAACCCAAACATCACTATGTATCAAAGTAAATGGTGTTGATTTTTTATAGGGTTGTAATGGAAAGCGATGATGCTTGGCTAATTCAAAAAATTCATATCTAAAAGATGAAGGACTTTTATTTAAAAATAACTTAGGTAATAATTGTCTTAAATAGTGAAAGTTTGGATGTCCTAAACGATAATGCCATAACATAATCTCACTGTCATTAGAAGCAGAAATCGAGTTGAAACAGGTCTTGAGGTCTTGTTTGATGAAGGTTGATCCAGCATTGAAGATGAAGAGGCCATTGTCCTGTCTAGCATTGCTAATATTTTTAAGGTAAGTTTGCTGACGGATAATAGATTATATGATAAATGAGGCATATGCAAAATATTTCTAAGGACAAGGAAAGGAGAAACCACAACAGTTCCTTTCACTGTGATTAGCAAATGATCCATCCACAATTTTAACATTTTTATTCTTGCGCATGGTGTATATGAAGAGAAACCTCCAGAAACTCTCTAGGATTTCCTTTAAGTTGTGTTTTGAGGACTGCAATTCCCATAAATCCTCGTCTCATGGATCAGGTAATGCATTGCCACAACAACCTTTTTCCTCGGCAATAAATGGAGGTATATACAACCACTTAGGGCGGCCCCCCCCCCCCCCCCCCCCCATTTGGCATTTCCATGATGTACTTGGTGTGCCTACTGGAACAACATGCCATGAGGTCAATTTCCACTTCCATCTAAAGTGTAACAACTCAGAATTGCACATCTTGCATATGTTGATGACCCTTTGCTATTCGTTAGAGGGGATCTGTTGGACCCCGTGATTGTTTTGATGTGATCAACTAATTTAGGTTAGGTTCTGTTTATTTTTTATCCCTATGTCTAAGTGTGTAGGAGCTTAGGAGCACAGGAAGTCGAGCAGAAGACGCAGCTAGCGAGAAGGACGACACGGGAAGGGAGCCGATGGGCTTGGTGCGTCCGAAGGACGAAAGAGCTGCAGAAGAGTATACTGGTGGATGAGAAGAATGTGCGCGACATTCGAGGGATGAGAAGCCGAGACGGAAGCCTGCTCGAGGAGAAGGTCGGAAATTGGGTTCGGGTGAGCCCTATTTCGGTTGGCCGCAATCACCTAATCAAATGAAACTTCGGAAGCTGAAAAGGAAAGGAAGAAGTGCTGGAAAAACAGCTGGAGGCGCCTCTGACTTCAGCACGCTGAAGGCGCCCTCAACAGCCTTGGAGGCGCCCTCAATGCCTTTGAGGGCGCCCTCGACCTGGCCAACTTGGCTGTTGACGAACGGATAAAATTTTATTCGCTCATCCCCTTGGAGGCGCCCTCAAAACTCGAGATAGGATTTCTAGGAACTATATAAAGGCTCCTGGAGCTAGGAATTAATCATCCAACTTAGTATTCAATTTCCTAGCAACTCTTGAGCTCTTTAAGTGTGTAAAAGACTCCTCTGCCTTCAGAGAAGGAGATTCTTAGTGCGCTATTCAACCGCCTTAGATTAACAACCATCTAGGTTGTAACCAAGTCAAATTGCTGAGTCTCTTATTTTCTATTTCTTTTATTTTATTTGTTATTATTTTATTATTGCTATTTTAGAGTTGAAAGATCGAGGAGGGTATTTTCTTATTGTAGGCAATTCACCCCTCTCTTGCCGGCCCCGCTGCACCAACAATTGGTATCAGAGCCAAACCGCCTCAGAAAGACTGACTGCCGATTGAAACATCAAGATCAAGATGATGGCCGGTGCAAATATTCATCCCCCGAAATTCGACGGAGACTTCGCTACATGGAAACACCGAATGAAGGTATTCTTCAAAACAAAATTTGATATTCTTTTAGTTATGAAATATGGTTTTGCAGTCCCTAAAGACAAGGAAGAATACAACGGGACGAAAAAGGAACAAGCTAATTCCGTGGCCAACGGAAAGGCAGAGTTCCATCTGCTCAACGTTCTGCCACCCTAGGAGGTAAGTCGGATCGGAAGCTACGACTCCGCCAAAGACCTTTGGGAAAAATTCCTGGAGCTCCACGAAGGCATCTCAAAAGCGAAGTTAGCAAGGCGCGACATTCTCCGGACTCAGCTTACAAATCTTCGGATAAACAATGGCGAGAAGGTAGCATAACTCCAAGTAAGAATCAAGGAACTAATAACTCAACTGAATAACCTCGGAGGATTGGTAACAAACCGAGACTCGATCCGGTATGCGCTCAACGCCTTCCCAAGAACTCCAGAATGGGCGTCCTTAGTACATACATACTACATCTCTAAGGACTTTTGAGGTAAGTACGTTAGAAAATTTATTCTCTATCTTCGAACTTCACGAATCTCGAATTGCAGAACCTAAACAAATAGAGAAGTGAAATCTCAATGTTGCCCTACAAGCCGAGATGGACAATCCCGACTCTGAAGCGTCAATCGACGAAACTGAAGCGGCGCTATTGGTAAGAAAGTTAAATAAGTTTATTAAGACTAATAAATTTAGAACGCAGTCGAGAAAGCATCAACACAACAGAAGGACAGTCCGATGCTACAACTGTAACGAGGAAGGGCACATCAAGAATGACTGCCCAAGATTAAAGAAACGGGACAAGGAGAAGTCTCAAAGACCGACGTCCTCTAAACGCAAGAGTCTGAAGGCTACATGGGATAAATCATCATCCTCCGAATCAGAAGTCGAATCCTTCTCAAGAGTAACACTAATGGCCAACCATCAAATTGAAGAAGAAACCAGCTCAAAGATGAGCATAGATAAAGGGGGAGAATCATCAGAAGAAAGCTACGATGAAGGGGGAGCATCAGAAATAGAGGTAAGTAAGGTACGTACTCTAACCCCTAAACAGTCTTTTCATTTCATCAAAATTCTTACAAGACTTAATAAAATCAGAAAAAGAAATTGTTGACTTAAAATTAATGTTAGATAATTTAAGATTAGAAAACGATAATATGAAAATGCAAATTGAAAATTTGAAAACTGATACATGCTTTAAACCAAAAAAATTTAAAAAATCAAAGCTTAGAATTTATGGAAAGTTGAATTGGTATATTAGAAAACATCGGGACAACTTAGAAAAGTTCCCAAAAGTTATGTACCTCCTAAATACTTGATTAATCCAGTAGGAAGGAACCTATACTGGTTCCAAAATCTTTTCAAGATTAAATTTTTGTAAGTTAGCGCTTTCAGCAAGAAAAATTAAACAGTTAATTTCTTTATAAGACTTTGTCTAAGAAAATGGTTGTTGCTCCAATAATCAAGAAGGCCTAGTGCCTCGCACTGCCTGGAAGTCAAAATATTGAAATAAAATGTTTAATTAACTTACTGATAAAGCATGAAAATAGAAATTAGATAATGCTTTAATAAGTTTTTTTAATATTTTTTTGAAAATTTCTTAAAAATATTTTGTTTAAATTGCCTAAAGGTTAAAGTTCTTTGTTAACTTAAAATTTATTTTAAAAAATTCCTACCTCGTTTTTGCTATGATCAAAGGGAGAGAGATAGGAACAAGTTTAGGGAGAGTTACAAGTTTAGGGGGAGTTAATATTTTTAAAAAATTGGTACTTAAAAATTTTTTAGATAGGAACTAGTTAATAGTTTTTTTAGAAAATTGCAAATTCTATTGCAATCTTTATGCTTAAAATGTTAGTTTAGTAATTTTTTAAAATTACTTCTTGTCTGTTTTTTCCCTAACTTGAACTTGGGTTGATGCACATCAAAAAGGAGAGATTGTTGGACCCCGTGCTTGTTTTGATGTGATCAACCAAGTTAGGTTAGGTCCTGTTTGTTTTTTATCCCTGTGTCTAAGTGTGCAGGAGCTCAGGAGCGCAGGAAGTCGAGTGGAAGACGCAGCTAGCGAGAAGGACGACACGGGAAAGGAGCCGACGGACTCGGTGCGTCTGAAGGACGAAAGAGCTGCGGAAGAGTACACCGGTGGATGAGAAGAATGTGCGCGACATTCGAGGGACGAGAAGTCGAGGCGGAAGCCTGCTCGAGGAGAAGGCCGGAAGTTGGGTTCGGGTGAGTCCTATTTCGGTTGGCCGTAATCACCCAATCAAACGAAACTTCGGAAGCTGAAAAGGAGAGGTAGAAGTGCTGGAAAAACAGCTGGAGGTGCCCTCAACCGTCGTTGGAGGTGCCTCCGACTTCAGCACGCTGAAGGCGCCCTCAATGGCATTGAGGGCGCCCTCAACAACCTTGGAGGTGCCCTCAATGCCTTTGAGGACGCCCTCGACCCGGCCAACTTGGCCGTTGACGAGCAGGTAAAGTTTTATCTGCTCATCCCCTTGGAGGCGCCCTCAACCCCCTTGGAGGCGCCCTCAAAACCCGAGATAGGATTTCCAAGAGCTATATAAATGCCCCTGGAGTTAGGAATTAATCATTCAACTCAGTATTCAATTTCCTAGCAACTCTTGAGCTCTCTAAGTGTGTAAAAGGCTTCTCCGCCTTCAGAGAAGGAGATTCTTAGTGCGTTGTTCAATCGCCTTGGATTAACAACCATCTAGGTTGTAACCAAGTCAAATTGCTGAGTCTCTTATTTTCTGTTTCTTTTATTTTATTTGTTATTATTTTATTGTTGCTATTTTAGAATTGAAAGATCGAGGAGGGTATTTTCTTATTGCAGGCAATTCACCCCTCTCCTCTTACCGGCCCCGTTGCACCAACCTTTTTCCTTAGCGATAAATGGAGGTATATACAACCACTTAGGGCGACCCCCCCATTTGGCATTTCCATGGTGTACTTGGTGTGCCTACTGGAACAACATGCCATGAGGTCAATTTCCACTTCCATCTAAAGTGTAACAACTCAGAATTGCACGTCTTGCATATGTTGATGACCCGTTGCTATTCCTTAGAGGGGATCTACCATCTATCAACACGCTCACCTCATTCTTGGCACAATTTGGTGTTATGGCTTGTCTCCAAACAAACTCGGGCAAATCAAATACATACATGGCAGGAGTGGATGAGTAGACTAAAGAAAGAATGTTGTCGATCATTGGGTTTGAGGAAGGCAGCATACCCTTTAGATACCTTGGAATTCCCTTATCCTCGAAGAAGCTTAGCATAGTGAACTACAACCATCTCATGGACTCACTAATCGGGAAAATTAATTTCTAGCCGAAAAATACGATATCCTACATTGGAAAATTGACTCATCATCTTGGTCATGCAAGGGATGGAATGCTACTGAATGTCCATCTTGCCATTGCCTTGTTGTGTCGCTGATCATATCTACAGTTGTGCTTATGTGGACAACTAAGTATCCTTCAATTGCCTAGATGGTGCTATGCAAGCCTAAGGAGGAGGAATGACTTGGACTTCGGGATTTGAAAGTTTGGAACCTTCTACTATTAGCCCAAGTATTGTGGCAAATCTATGAAAAATAGGACATATTATGGATTCGATGGGTTTATCATACATACCTCAGGCATTCGGACATATGGATATAGCAAGCCAAACACATAGACTCCTTACTGTTAAAGACTTGAAAATCAGAGACAACATCTTAGCTTCCGCCAATACGTCGGAAGTTGCAGGATAGTGGCTTACAAAATGGTTTGGTCAAGCAGAGGGTGTAGTTTAAAAAGCCTATGATTACTTCAGAGGAGTGAGTGCTAAGAAGCCATGGGTAAGCACAATGTGGAAAAATTATTTGTAGCTGAGTCACTTTACATTATAGATGTTAGCACATGGGAAACTACCAACTCGAGATTGATGGGAAAAAAATAGGGCCCGTGATAAAAGATTTACACAATCTCATTCTCTAAAAATTAGGGCCATTATTTTTAATATATATATATATATATATATATAAGAGAATGGAAAAGAATAAATCCATGTGATTAAAGATTTGTTTGATCCCATTTTATGATCAAAGCTTCGGATTTCGCATATATCTCATTATGGTTCCAACATATATATAGAGTCATAAGGAGCTCTTTTTTTAATTATGCATGTTATTTTATGAGATCTAATTTATTCTTTTGTAATATCTCTCAATCCTATCCTTCTCTCGTTACGTTTATCTTTCATTGGTCACATTTTATCTCTAATTTTTTAGTTCCCCCTCTTCCCCTTTTTCAACTCCCCCTCTCTGTGCTACTCTTGCTCGTTGAGATTGGGAAAGAGAAACCACACCCAACATTGCTACTATGCTCCTTGCTTGATTAAATTCAAATATTGATGCATTCGTCCGTATTGTGTCTAATCGAAATGAAGGATTTTATTATTTTTTAGCAATAATGAGTTAGGTACATCTATCATTTCGCTTCCTTGATAGACATTAAATTTCTTTTATTTAGATGTATTTACAATCATAAATTGTTCATTTCCCCTTTGTCTACATTCTATTATTTACAACTATTCTGGTTTAGGTGATGAAAAATATGGTTTGTTTTTTCTTTTGCTCTGTGCATAAAAAGGCTCTCATTGAGTTAATGATAAATGATAATGGTTGGTCTGCTCTCATTACAATATTTATTTTCTAAGGATTATATTGAGTTTTGTCATTTTGTATATGTATTTTTTATTTATTTATTTTTTTTGTGCTTCGCGGATGATGATGAGTTGAGCACGGGAGCATTATTTTTTCTATTGTTGTTCTATTACGTTGTTCTTATTTTCTCAATTTTGTTCCTTTTTGTAAGGGTTGTTCTCTCCATTTTTCATTAAGTAATTAGACATACTTCTAACTTTCTTTATTTTTAAGCAATTTTGAATACATTTATTTTCGACTAAGTGAATTGTACACTTATTATCTATTTAAGGTGTATTATTATATTAAATGATAATACACTTTTTAATACCGTAAAGCTTATACTTCTTTGAATTAAGTTATCAAAACTTGAATATGACAATTTAATAAATAATTTTGCATCTCAAATACTGAGAAAATCAAATATTATATGAAATTTTATTTTTTAAAATTAATATTTTAATTTCTTAAAAAAAATTTTAAACTACCGTTTTCGTCCTAAGTCTGAAAGTTTGTTAGTCTCAGGTCTAAATGAAAAAGGGCGAGAGATTTTTTTTTTTTTGCCTAGAGCCTCAAATAGGCTTGAGTCGGCCCTGGATTGGACGACCTGGATATTTAGGCGATGTACCTTTCACTGGCTAGTGGAGGAGAACTAGGAACGTATTTTTTAGATGTCATTCGATCAATAAACTATGGAGGAAGGTCAGATGGTGGCTTTAAATGGAATACGAGATGTCCACGTATCAGTGGATGCTCAGGGTTTTCAAACAACGATTTAGTGGCACTATCAACTTAGTGAAGGCTCGACATTTGGCTATGTCCTCCATGATTCATCTTACTTGAGAGCACGAAACCAAAGTATGTTTGAAAGAGTTAGATTTTATGTGAAGCTGGTGTTTTGGAAGATACAAGTGCATGCATATCGATCATTAGATGTTTACTGAAATTTGCAGTTTTGTTGGACATGAGGAGATATTCTTGGATGACAAGTCCACCTCAAGATAGAACTCTAAGTTGGGCTCGAGCGCCGGGTGCTCAGGTTGGCTCCACTATAGAGGCTGAATGCTGAATGGCACATGGGTACGCTTCAAGTAGGCTCGAACACTGGGTGGCTAGAAGTTCTCATATAGCAAAAGGTTAGAAATACTCGAATGCTGGAGGGGATACCTACTAAGATTGGGAACCACATAGAAGGCTTGGCAGCACTAGGAAGGCGGTCGGGATTTCACTGAGGTCAAATTAGGCAGCGATGGATACTTGGGAGGTGGGCCTGATGACAGTTAAGGTGACTAGAGTGCTCAAATGCTAGAAGGCGCTCAAGATACCGGCAGCACTAGGAAGGCGCTCGGGATATCATTGAGGGCAAATTGGACAATGATGGGTACTTGGAGGTGGGTCTGACCACACTTAGGGTGACTAGGAGTGCTCAAATGCTGGAAGGCGCTCACGATACTGGCTGCAACCCAATCCGGAAGTGGTGGGTATTCAAAAGGTGGGCTCGAACACACTTAAGGTGCTTGAGAGTTCTAGGATGTTGGAGGGTGCCTGGGCACAGGGCCTGTGAATACCTTAATTAAACTTAACTTAGGTATGAACTAGCAGTCGACTAGGTTAAATCTCAAATCCTAAAAATACTTAGAATATTAACCTCTCATCCACCAATCAATTAATTAACAACTGGTTCCTAATATTGGTCAAACCAAAAACTCCTTATAGACTCAAGATGTGATTTCTCAACCATCATTTGTATTGGATCCTAATATCAATCGACTGGTTCCTTATATTAGTCAACTAGTTCCCTTGAATTTGACCACATCTATGGTCGAGTCCACATAAGTTTGTCATTTATCATCATCCCTTATATATAGATCATTCATATCTCTCATGGAGTTCTCTCCAAGCTTGGTCTTCTACCATCACTGCATCCCTCGAATGTTTCAAGCTCTTACCTCCCCCTCAAGCCATCCTTGGTGCCTTTGCTTGCATAGTTCACCTCCTCAGCCTGCCATGCTTTGATTCTCCTTGTCGTGCGATCCCTTGGATGTATCATCCTTCTCTAATCTCATAAACCTTGAGCCATTGAGCCATCACTGACTTTGCCACACCAAGTCAACTTGTATACATGGTAGATCCTGTGCAACTTAATACACAAATCTAACTTGAGTCTTTTGCTTAACTCATCAAAATCCTTAGTTGTCTAAACGCAGAGGGGATGAAAATGCTAACAGGGCATGAGAATTGTGAGAGATTATGAGAGGGACTGTAATCTTGAAGTTTCACTTTTAGGCTGTAAGAGTTAGACTATCTAGTAGTTTCAATGAAACTTTCATGGAGGGGTGATAGGTCTTGGGTTGTATTTTGTGGCTCAGTTTGATCCCATCACTTTGTGTAGGCTTATAGAAGGGTGCATGTCGATAGAAGTGGAATCACTAAGTAGATTCAATTGACTGACGGGTGTGCCTAGACGACTAGGGATGTAATTTTGAACATAAGGGTTCATTGAACAAAATATTTTTATTCAAGCAGTAACTGACTAGATTATATACTCATTTACTACTCAATGGCTATATTTGCCTAACTAGTTAACTGAAGACTCTTTCAGTTAACGAAAGGCAGATAAATAGAGCCTTTGAAGCACCTCTTATTATAAGCCTTGGAGGATTTTAAACAAAAAAAAAAAGTACACAAAAATACTTAATATTTTGTTGTGATTTAGTGCTAAAGATCAACAACACTCAAAGGGTTTAAGATTCAAGTTGAAGGCTTTATTCCTTGTTAATCTCCTCTACTAAAGTTTACTCAATTCATTTATATTTAAGAGGGGAGTACCTTGTAATGATCCCAAAGAATTGAGAGAGCAAGAGGCTTGCTCCATTACCTTGTGTAAAGGAGCGACTATAGTAGATTGATCGAAGTGACTCACCTGACAAGTTACAAGCCATGAAGTAGGAGAGAAGTCTCTGAACCACATAAACCAATAGTGTAGGCATTCTTTCATTGTTTCTATTATTTTTCCTATGAAAAAACTCGACACAATCAAGTGACTCACATATGACCACCTCTCTCAATTTAACGCACGTATTTGGCTTTTCCTTTGCAAGATGTTTATATTTTGTCATGGCTTTTTATCCTTCCTTTGACTCACGTACGAGCACCTCACTCAATTTAACGCTTGTTTATTGTGGTATGTAGTGGATGCATCCATGGGCTCATTGGTAGAGATCTCTAAAAAGAATCTCGAGGGTAGCATTGTGACTAATAAGTTAAGAATTTAAAAAAACAAAAACAAGAGAGAAGTTGGTTCTAGTAGGGCAGAGGCCACTTTTCACATAGGGCATGGTTGTGTCAGCATCCTAGATGTTGCAAATTTTGTGCTTAGAGCAGTCAATGCAAGAGGTAGTACGTTTTCTCCTGTTGGCAAATGTTTTCAGATTTGAATCAATTTTAGAGGCATAGTTATGTAATAGGACAGAAGGGATAAATACATGTGAGGGTGGAAGGCAAATTGGGGTAGCTCACAGGAGGCAGAAGTCTCCTCTAATGACAGTGTCAAGATCACGAGAAATAAGAGACAGATGGTGGAATAGGAATTTGAATCATCAGCATAAGGGTTTGCAAACTGTATAGAATTGCATAAATGTCATATCATGCCTTATAGCAGGGTGTGGAAGTGAGAAAGAGGTACAAAATTTTGAGCAAGAGGCTTCCAAGTTATATAGTTGGAAGCGTAGATGAGCTCCTAGCACTGAAATCATTAGAAGGAAGCAAGAGCTAACTCTTGTAGAAGAGGTGGAACAGGAAACAAATATGTTGCAATGGAATGGATGTCAGGAAGGGTGATGTTGGATGTTGATGGAGATACGAGAAGCAGTTGAAGGGGGAGTACAAATGACTCGAATCAGAAAAATGACTTTGATAGCAGTTAATGCAACACTTTGATAGAACAAAAAATCTACAATGAAGAAAACCAAAACTTATGAAGAGAAATAATAAAAATATGTTAATTGAAAATAGAAAAAAGGTTTGGGATTTCTAAAAGTCCCAGCCATGACAAATTCTCTTTAAAAACATGGTAAAAAAATAGCCAATTCCCAAATAACAAATAAAACTTGAAAATGAATATTTTTTTCTCTCAATGACTAATTCGAAAATATTGACTAGACTATCTAATTTGCTATTACTAAACCAAATTAAAAGTCTACGACTCTTAAAACCCATAAAGTTTTCTAAACTTGAAATCCCTAATTTGAGTTTGCATTAACATGCTTCTGTTGGTTTTTGCTGTTCCAAGTTTTTGCCTCATTTTCAGTAAGGACTATCTCATAGTGTACTCTCCCTATATGCACATGTAATTTGTTATTTTGGTCAGCTATCAGACCCTTCAGATCATGTCTTGATCTCCTAAAGTTCTTTGCAAGGTTTAATAGTTTAAAAATGATTTTCTCATTTTCTTTTTCTTAAATAAACAAGTACATTAAAGGAAAGTCTTGGCGCAACAGTGAAGTTGTTGTCATGTGACCTTGTTGTCATGGGTTCGAACCGCTGAAACAACCTCTCATAATGTAGGGTAAGACTACGTACAATAGACCCAATGCGGTTCAATCCTTCCTTGAGACCCGCATCGGCGGGAGCTTCGTGTGCAGGACTATCCTTTTTAAATAAGCAAGTACATTATTTTGTGTAACATCACTGGAGTTAATATTCTCATTAACCTTAATTTGTGGATCAGGATTTCAATTTGTTGATGACCACCTAATTGTCTCATGTTCATCAGTATAGATGTTTTAGTGGATTTCTTTTACTCATCTTCTCATCTAGTACTCTGACAAACTGGTTGAATATGCTAAATATTGTTTACGTAACTGCATAGAGGTATAAAAATTTGTAACTATTGTTAACCATATCATATATTTTTTATACATTTGTAGACATCATTTGTTAGGTCCCAATAAATGCTTTTTAATACCATTTTAAAAGGAAATGTCAAAGAGAAATATTAGCATCACTGATGATACATGTGCTAAAACAAGTTTGCCAAATTCATAGATCATATTAGTTTCTTTAGTTCATATACCTGTGGTTTTCAGTGACGGTCTTTAAAAAAAACATAGCTGTTTGTAGTAGGTGATGGATATATAACAGTATGTAATCTAAATTGCAAAGTTCTGTCCTAGAAAACATTTCAAAATTTAAATCATGGATGTAAATTTTCATCATCTTTGGATGTTTGTGATAACTGACGACTCAGTTTCTGTCATTAATAGTATCAAGTTTTGTAGTCTATCCTTCCAATATTTAAATTCTTGGTAATTGGTGGTCTTTTTTTGGTTTGTGTTTGATCTTCACTGCAATAAGATACTAACTTCAGTTTCCTCTCTGAATTAAAATCTTGAAATTCAAAAGAAGTTTCATCCAGCAATGTGATATATTGGATCTTTATAATTTTCTCATTTGTGCTTTTTCAGATGCAGTTTTGCCGGTATACTTTTGCTCCATGACATGGTGGACAACTAGCCCTAAGTGCAACAGTTGCTGCTAATATCTATCATCTCTTCCAAGATCTTCAAAATGGACCGATGTGATACATCAGGATTTGTTAGTGGGGGATGCAAGCTCGAATTTCACTAGTTATTAACAATTAACATTAATACTTTAATGTTACTGGAAGTCAAACTGACTGTTTCTTTTCTAATTTGATTTGGTGAATCGAAGAGGTATATCGATAAATAATGGATAATTCTCTTATGAATCTGGGGACTACTGCCAGCCTATTCTCCTCAAGTGCTTGTGATTTTTCAATGAGAGTTCGATCAATAGAAGATAGCTCTAAGGGGATCAATAAAGTGTCTGGTTATGTGAATGATGTAGACTGTCCAGAGAAGTACTTCGCCCTATGTTTAGGTCAATCACTGAATTCTTTAGATGTTATCAAGAAGAGCTCCATGATTGTTCCTGCATCTTCAGTAACAGAAATTGACAAGTCCTGTGATCTGGGATTGAATTTTCAGCTTCTTCATGGGGATGCAAAAACATCAAATCCTAAATCAATTGCTACTCCTGATGATTCTCATATTGGAAATTCACTGGATCTCCAGTTAAGCCTATCAATTGGCTCATCTGGATCAGTCATAAGTGGCATCAAGCACTTCTTGGATCCAATTCAGTATAGTTTGGAGGCTTCAGCAATGGTAAGTTCAGTGCCAACCAATGATGAAGAAGGGACTTCATCCTCTTGTTGGATGTTTGGTGGCTACATGGATACAACTTTTCACAATTCAGATACAAGCGGTAGTTTTTCTTCAGGCAAAATAGGTTGCAAAGAATATGATTCACTTGATGGTGCGGTAGACCACCCATTGACTATGTTCAATACATTGAAAAGTCCAATTGTCTTCACTTCTGAAATTACACATCTACAACATAATAGCACAAAGAATTGCCAGTTCCAGGGGTGTGTGAAAAGAGCAAGAGGTGCCTCTGGTCTATGCATAGCACATGGCGGAGGACGAAGGTGCCAAAAACTTGGATGCCAAAAAGGTGCTGAAGGGAGGACAATTTTTTGCAAAGCACATGGAGGTGGTCATCGATGTGAACACCTTGGCTGCACAAAAAGCGCTGAAGGCCGAACTGATTACTGCATTGCCCATGGTGGTGGCCGACGTTGCATCCATGAAAATTGCAGTCATGCTGCAAGAGGTAAATCTGGTCTATGCATCCGGCACGGAGGTGGCAAGAGGTGCAAGAAGGAGAATTGCACAAAAAGTGCAGAAGGTTATACTGGACTGTGCATCTCTCACGGTGGTGGCAAGCGCTGTCAATTCCCATCATGCACAAAAGGTGCACAAGGGAGTACGATGTTTTGCAAGGCACATGGTGGAGGCAAACGGTGTACTTTTTTGGGATGCACGAAAGGTGCTGAAGGGAGCACTCTATTTTGCAAGGGGCATGGTGGAGGAAAGCGGTGCCTATTTGACGGTGGAGGTGTTTGCCCAAAGAGTGTGCATGGTGGCACCTTATTCTGTGTGGCTCATGGTGGTGGGAAGAGATGTGTGGCTCCTTCATGCACCAAGAGTGCTAGAGGGCGAACTAGTTACTGTGTACGTCATGGTGGAGGCAAACGGTGCAAGTATGAAGGCTGTGGGAAAAGTGCACAAGGGAGTACTGATTTTTGCAAGGCCCATGGAGGTGGCAAACATTGTGCATGGGGTCAGTTGTATTCAAATGTCGGCGTTGGTGATGCACCTTGTGACAGGTTTTCCAGGACCAAAGCGGGTCTCTGTGCTGCACACCATTCATTGCAACAAGATCAATGTATTCACGACGAGAGCACTGCTGCTGTGTTTTCTACTCGCTATCAAACGTTCATCAAGACTGAAGAGGGTGCCATTGCAGGAAAGGGGGTATCGGGCTGGAGTGGATCTGATACAGCAGTCCCTACTACTGATTGCAGGTCGGTTTCACTTCCAGAAGGTCGGGTTCATGGAGGAAATCTCATGGCAATGCTTGCTTCCAGTTCTACTACGATGTGTAACGATGGCTAAATACAACTCAGTTCTGGCGTCCACTGCTGGGCGGTGCTTCAATCCATTTATTGGCAATCGTGTGCATACTTTCTCATTTGCTTTGTCTGCTTTCATGTGTGCAATAATTTGCCGGTTTGTATTGCAAAAACATAATTGTGTGGTCTTGTATTTATGTTTTATTAAATTTGGTCGTCATGTATAATTACCTCCTCGACCATATAAAACAGCATACACTTGGCAGAAATATAATATATTTCCCCCCTTCTTTTCTGTAAAACTGGCTTGCTTTCAGTGAATCGATTGTTATTGAAAGTAACTGTTTCTATGATATACAACATATCACACAATCTCAACTTCAGAACTGTTCTTTATAGCTGGGTATAAAATAATCATTCTTCACTAGTTTCGGGACCATTCGTAGACCTTTTGATTGGTTCAGCTGCTACTAGAACTGCCTTTTTCTGGCCCTGTCCTTTAGATTTAACTCGGTTTAATCTAGCTTATTAGGGCTCAGGTGTTCACGTCTAGTCTGTACTAGGGATGCAAATGAATCAAATTGGCTCGTGAGCTTTTCGAGCCAATTCGAATAATACTTGATTTACATTTGAAATTATCGAATTCAAATTCGAACATGCTCGTAAGTTTTTATTTAATTTATTATATATTTATTTTTTATATATAACTTAGTAATGGTTAATGGTTTATATTCTAATGGGTTATTGGGTTAATGAGTTAAAGGGTTAAGTCATCACCCGTTCATTACTATTTGCACATTTTACTAACCGTATAAGTTTATAACCTAATAGCCCTAACATTTACAAACCCTAGCCTTGCTTCGAGCCTTCAACGTTGTTGTTGCAAACATCAACGAGTGGAAGGAGGTTTAAGGTGACGAGCTGACGATAGAAAACTGAGAGTAGAATCATGTTGAGGACTCGAGGTCGTGTGATCGTCCTTCTAGTGGTCAGGAACTCGGGATCTAAAGAATGGAGATCATATACAAGCTTATTTATTTGCCTCGACGTTTGTCATCAAGGAAAATCTGAGACGCAAGTTCCTTCTTTCTCTTCTCAATCTCTTTTTATTTTTTGAAGTATAGGATTACTTGCATCATTCTTAGTTTTTTTTCCTTCTTTAATGTAGAAAATATTAGTTATTGTTTGTTTTAATATGTATATTCATTTTATTTTTGGATGAAATAGAAGTCACTTGTGCGATCATGCTTCTAGTGGTTGGTAACTCGGGATCTAAAGAGTGTAGACCACACACGAGCTTCTTTACCTAAGCCCTCAACATTCTAATCAAGGAAAATATAAAAAGTAAGTCTCTTTTTCCCCTTTTCAATCTCTTTGTCTTTTTTTTTTTCTTTTTGTTGAAGCATAGAATTTCTTCATGAGTCTTTAGCATCATTCTTAGTTTTTTTTCTTTTTCTTGTAAAAAAAATAATAATAATCTCAATTAGTCTCATTGGCTATCCTTGGGGTGCTCGGCCCCACGAAAATTTTCCATTAGCCACTAGGGTAAATTGGCAAGCGCACACGGCGGCCAACCTAGAAGCCCAGTATCCTTTGGTTGCACCCCTTATTTGGAGGAAAAATTCCTATAAATACACCATAGCAGGAGATCGAACCGCGGATGCCTGGATAATAACCTGAATATCCTACCCTGGCACCATAGCCCTGGGGACTTCTTTTTCTTGTAGAAGAAATTACTTCTTGTTGTTTTAATCTGCATATTCATTTTATTTTGTCACGCCCCGGAGGAGTCCCTGTCTGAAGAAATTTCGGTAGCATCTCCCCTATACGGCGGACAATCTGAAACTGTACTACATCACCATATACCTCAGCCACATGCGGCTGGATTAATAACAATAATAAACAAAACAATAACACAGACATCCACGCAGTTTAATAAGCAATGATAATAAGAATCAAAATCCACCCTACTCAACTACACTCATAAAGCTCAAAACTGATATTTTACTCCACTACTCTCGTAAAACACAAATCACAACGAACTTACCTCTTCTGCCCTCTAGGCAGGCATGCAGTAAAACAAGTCCGAATGAAAGTCATCGACAAATAAAAACAATCCATACAGGATCCAAAGTATCCAAAACATAACAAGTCTAAACATAGTCAATTAAAGAAAACTCAAGGACCAATAGACGTCCTCGTGATTTGCAGGGGACTAGCAACTGGAACTCTCTCCTGACAGCATCAACCTGAAAATAGTAAATATCCACGAGGTGAGTCAACTCCTCAGCAGGTAACAACTGATATACATAGTAGAGAAATAACATCTAGCACTAATCATGCGTACAGTCTCCTGATATAAGAAGGATAAAATGCAACTGTAGTAAACAGGAGAAAACTGTACTAACCAGGACCTGGTACAAGGATAAACGGTCTGAGAGGTATAGAAATCCTGTATGCATGTCAAGCATGACATCCAACCAATATGCAGCAAATAAATACAACAAACACAATCACAATAAATAAATGCATCAATGCGTATGATGCCAATGATGCGTCTTGGTCACCCCTGATGCCAGTCAACCATCTCACACACAATAGTGAGACAGAGTGGGTAGGACTGTGACAACCGTGCACTCTGTCGTCACTGCTCCTGATGAGTGACCGAGTGGACGGGATGCTGTCGAAGTACACATATCCTCCTACCCCAAATCATAAATGGGGGAGCGCAATGCTCTCAACTCCCGGTACACGATGACGGGGAGGAATCTCTACCGGCTACCACGCTGCGTCACACTACCCATGAGCGGACCAACGAAGCCAAACAAAGTCCCTGCTGCAACACACTCTGCCTGAATCGACCACTAACGCATGAGTGGTGGTGTGTGCAGATCCATGTAACTGGCGATGTGCTCAACAATAATGGAGCGGACTATCGCATAGCATGCAATCATGCGAATGGTGCATGGCATTAACCATGGAAATATCCTGAGCTAAACCATATGTATATAGAAGGTGCACCTTAGGTCAATGAATCAAATCAAAGGTACACAAATAAGACAAGGTATAAAACCTAGGTCCTGAACATGGTGAAGCATGGTATATCACTACCCCCTATAAGCATGTATAAGCAGGTAAGAAATAACATGAGATGCAAAACAAGTATCAACCAAGCATGTAACAAGTATCGGGTAGTGACTAAATGAAACAGATAAGAAACATAATTATTGCAATTTGTTAAATTCACTACTATGCATATCAAACGACATAAAGTCAGAAGTACCCGTCTCCAATAGGAATGTCCAAATCCGACATCGAGATACTCGTCTCGCGTCAAAGTTCTGTATCCAATAGATATACGATTATTTAGCTAAATTACTATAAATAGCTAAATAAATTCTTTAACCCTAAATTAGGGCAAAACCCTAATTTCAAAAACACATAAACCTAATCAACATACACATGATCGTCTAACCAAATCCTCCAATTCGGAACATGATCTACAACAAGTATTTAAATACACCTAATCCTTACCCTAATTCACACCACCACTGATGACTCACAGCCGAAAAGTATGATGTCGGTCGTTGCAACCTGGCTAGGTGTGTTGGTGCAACCTTAGGTCAAGGTTGACCTGGTTGACCTGACTCGAGTTGACCTGACTCGAGTTATATTTTGATGTTTGACTTAGGAAGATTGTTGGTGCAACCTTAGGTCAAGGTTGACCTAGTTGAGTTGTATTTTGATGTTTGACACTCGTGGAAGAGTTGTATTCTTGATATGGGACAAGAATAGATGTTTGGGAGAGTATTGGTGCAACCGTAGGTCAAGGTTGACCTGGTTGACCTGATTCGGGAAAAAGTCCAAGTATGGAGACTTGGCACTGGAAAAGTCCAAGCAGTGAGCTTGGCACGCGAAAAGTCCAAGTATGGAGACTTGGTACTGGAAAAGTCCAAGCAGGGAGCTTGGCACGAGGGAAAGTCCTAACTGGGATGTTAGGCGGTTGGAAAGTCCCGTGAGTGAAGCCAGCGAGGAGAAAGTCCTAACTGGGATGTTAGGCGGTGTGGAAAGTCCCGTGAGTGAAACCAGGCGGGGAAAGTCCTAAGCGGGATGTTAGGCGGTTGGAAAGTCCCGTGAGTGAAACCAGCAAGGAAAATCCAGATGGATCGGATGATCGGACTGAGGTTGAAAGTCTAAGTGGGTCAAAGGATTGACCGGACACTTAGCGGGAAGTGCTAGCAGTCAAGGGAGTGACCGGATGCTAGGCATGATGTACCAACAGGTCAAGGTTGATCGGATGTTGGTGTGGAAGCCTTAGGTTTAGGGTTGAAAATTTGGATCGGGCTGCAGATCGATCCAATGACACATGGCTCATCCGACGGTGCGGTGACCGATCGTTGATCGATCAAGATTATCGATGGTTATCGATCGGTCCGGAGACCGATCGGCGAGATCGATGGCGGCGAGAAAGAAGCCTCGATCGGTCCGACCGATCGGAGAGTTCCTCGACGGTCGTGGACCGATCAGGAACGAAGCATAGGCTTCTTCCCCACGATTGGTCCGCACTCGATCAGATGTTACTGATCGGTCCACGGCACGATCGTGGCTTGATCGCGACACCGATCGGTCCGGGGACCGATCGGTGACAAAGTTTACGTTAAGGCGACGGTCCGATCGATCGGGAGTTCTAGCTGCTATGACGCAACGCTAGTTTTCTCGCCGTCTTCTTCGCAGGTATAAAAGGATCGAGGGCATCTTCTGTGCGATAACTCTTCTTCCTCCTTCCTGTTGCTAAGTGCTGCTGTGCTTGAGTTTTGTTGAGCTCGTCCAAAGCTTCGCGTGAGCTTCACCGACTGGAACAGCTGCTGCTGTTAGAGTTTTTGAAGCTGCTGCTTCATCCGGACTCCAGTCGACGAGAAAGCAAGATTGGTAGAGTGCTTGTGTATTCTTATTGTATTTCTTGCTTACTCTTTGTTCTTGTACTCTTTGTTTGCTGTTGCAAACGTTTGTGGCGAGGTTTCTCCACCCACAAGGAGTATATTGTATTAGCCGGTTCTCCGGGGACTCATCCACCGACGGATTGACTGGACTCGTCCACCTTACGGACACGCCGAGGAGTAGGAGCCCTAATCTCCGAACCTCGTTACATCCTCGTGTTAAGGTTTGGTTTTCTTCTCTTTCGTTTCTTTGTATTTTCCGCTGCGCTAACGAATTGTAGGAAGAAACGCGAGAGATTTGGGGTCGGCTATTCACACCCCCCTCTCTAGCCGTACGAAGGATCCTAACAAGTGGTATCAGAGCGAGGCCGCTCTTCATCGGATCAACACCCGTGGGAGCAAAGCTAGAGAATGGATCTCTATGGAGAAGATGTCACCATTCCACCCTTCTACGAATGCGGCGACTTCGCGTATTGGAAGGTAAGGATGAAGTATTTTCTTATGACTAACATAATGAATTGGTTTTGTGTACAAGAAGGATTTACTCCTCCGGTGGATAAGGAAGGAAAACCACTTGAGAAGAAGGAGTGGACAAGAGAACAAATTCACAAATCCGAAATCAACAAAGAGGTAACGAAAATAATTGAATTTTCATTGCCTACTAACTTCTTGTGTAAGATAGGTTACAACAATGCCAAGGAATTATGGGATAACTTGGCCAAGTACCATGAAGAGAGCTCCACTTCAAGCCATGAAGAGGAGCCTAGTGAGCCAAGTAGCTCATATCATGAAGAGAGCAAATTGGAAGTTGAGGGTTACTCAACATCTAAAGAAGAAGAGGAAGTGAGTTCTTCTTCTTCAAGATCGGAGCACGAAGAAGAAGCTTCTACCTCCGGGAGGGATGAAGAAGAGAGCATCCATTCATCCTCAACCCTAGGTAACTCAAACACTTTAAGTTCAAGTAAATTGCATATAATGTGTTTTGAGTGTAGGGAATTTGGGCACTACAAGAGTAAGTGTCCAAAGAGGGTAAGGAAGACTCCACCGGCGCCAAAGGTCAAGGTAGCCAGAGTCCCGACACGCAAGGGCAAGGAGCACGTGGTGTGCTTCCAATGCAAGCGAAGGGGACATTATCGGAGTCATTGTTCGAGGGGGAGGCAACCTCACAAGAGCAAGAGACCGAGCACTTCTATAGGGGGAGCTAAGGCAAACCCTAAGGTATCATTTAAGTCTCATTCGTGCAATACTAGTAAGATGCATGCTAGAAATTTTATTGCACTAGTCAATAATGATAAGCATGATAACATTAGAAATCGATACACATGCTTAGGTGCCAAACATGTGAGCCTAGATAAGGATAACACTAGGAAAGCCAACCCTAGAATTACCTCATCTAAGGTTAAGGAGAACCTAGGTAGGAATCCCAAATCAACTAGACACATGCCTAGGAATGCCTCAAAGAAAAATGACAAATCAAAAATTGAGGTACTAGAGAAGGAGAATCAAGTCTTGAGGTCAAGACTTGATACTTTGGAAAATGCTCTTAAGAACTTGGAGAAGTCATCTCTAGGGTTTAAGGGTCAAAAACCAATGTCCAAGGACAAAAAGGGTTTGGGTCACAAACTTAAGTCCCAAGTGGTCAAGCCCACTTATCATAATGTTCCATTCGATTATGGAACAAAACCTAGGGCTAGGAAGACCACTACCAAGGTCACAAGGGTAGTCGCCCCTATAGTTGACCTTGATGAGACCCAAATGACCAAGGCTTCAAAGCCTAAGAGGGTCATTAGGAGGGTTGCTAGGGAAGTTATCCCTAGTGAATATTTAGTGAACCCAATGAGCTCTAATAGGTATTGGGTTCCTAGGAGCATCTTCTCTACCCCATAGATGGGTTAGAGAGTGTCAACTCCAATTAGAAGGGTAGTTAACCCAACTTTGAGGAAATTGACACTCAAGGAGCATTTTCAAGGTTTTGATAACTTTTGAAAATGAAAAAGAATTATTATTTACTCCTTAAAGAGTAAATTGTGCCATATTTGAAAAATATCGATTTCAATCTTATTTGGCACAATTTAAGAAAACCTAGAGAAATACCATAATTGGGATTTTGGTTTTCTCTTAGGGATATATGGGCAATCTAGGGTTAGATTTTAAGTTAGCAAAGTGGTTAAGGATACTTAGATAGGTAATCTAGGTATATTTATCTATGCTAAATCTTGCCATGATTGTTTGCCCTCACATGTCATGACATCATATTTAGTCTTATTATCATTTGAAATGTCATGATAATACTTAGGCTAGTTTATATGTCATGTGTTAGTTTAGTTTCAAACTTTATGCCATGACATCATGACATTGGCACATGTTCTCATTTATGATACCATTTTATGCCATGTCATCATCTCTTGCATTAATAATCAATTGAATTGATTTAAGGATGAAAAACACATTTTGATATTGAGATCAAATTTGTGTTTAGAAAATGCATGAGACCTTAGCCTAAGATACCTAAACCCATATCTCACATCAAAATTGACATGGATGTGCTTGATACACTCTACATGTGTGTGAGATATTAGGATCATGACTTAGGATCAAGGTGCATAGCTCTTGTACCTAGATGAGCCTAATTCAAGATATGGGGGATCATAGGGAAAGCTTGTGTACAAGTCATGTACATATAGCCCTAAGATTGTGGTCCCAAATTAAAGGGTTTGAAATCATTTCAAAATTGTTTTGAAAAACCTTGATGAAGCCATCTTAGTGATTGCATTCATCATTGAACATTGTGATACAAAGTTGACTTAACTTTGAACTATTTCAAAGTTTTTGAATTTTGTATCAAGATTGAAAAATGGAAACTATTTTCATAGAAAATTATTTTTCTGTGATAGTATATGGTATGAGGAGTGTATCCTCAAAATTTTACGATTTTTGGAATTTTCTGGAATTTATTAGGAGTTTCTGAATTTCCGGGAAGGGAAATCAGAAATCTCTGATTTCAGAGTGTGGATCGGTCACCGGACCGATCCAGGGAAGTTCTGATCGGTCTGGTGACCGATCAGTGACGATCCAGTGCGATCAGTGAAGCGTGGATCGGTCTGGGGACCGATCCAGGGGGATTCTGATCGGTCTGGGGACCGATCAGTGCGTGCCAGTTTCTGATTTTCAGCTGTTGGTCTGAAATTTCAGCTGGAAGTTGGGTTTTGTGGATTTCTAAAGGTTTGGAACTCTCAAAGACATTGTTGGTGCAATGGTCAAGGGGGAGTTGACCTTTAGGGGGAGTTTTACCTAATTGTCAAGAGGAGTTGACTTTTAGGGGGAGTTTGTACTCCTTAAGACTTTTGAGGATTAGTGATATGGGATTATCACTAAGTTGATTGTTGAGTTTAGTATCAAGGGGGAAATTAAGAGTTTCAATGAAAGGTATGAGATTTTCATTAGGAAGAAACTCTTGACCTTGATACCCTCCTTGTTCTTTTTGATGTGTGTCAAAAAGGGGAGAGTGTTCATTGGAGAATTATTGGAGAATCCAAGTTAGGTTATCGGGTTAACCTAAGCTAGGGAAAGAATGTCAAGGAATGTTCAAGGAAGAACATTGGAATTCTTTTTGATGTATGTCAAAAAGGGGGAGAATTATTGGAGAACCCAAGTTAGGTTATCGGGTTAACCTAAGGGGAGAATGTCCAGAGAATGTTCAAGGAAAGAACATTGGACATTGGAAGATGATTGAAAACCTAAGTTAGGTTATCGGGTTAACCTAACTTGATTATGGTTTTGTCAAACATCAAAAAGGGGGAGATTGTTGGTGCAACCTTAGGTCAAGGTTGACCTGGTTGACCTGACTCGAGTTGACCTGACTCGAGTTATATTTTGATGTTTGACTTAGGAAGATTGTTGGTGCAACCTTAGGTCAAGGTTGACCTAGTTGAGTTGTATTTTGATGTTTGACACTCGTGGAAGAGTTGTATTCTTGATATGGGACAAGAATAGATGTTTGGGAGAGTATTGGTGCAACCGTAGGTCAAGGTTGACGTTGACCTGATTCGGAAAAAAGTCCAAGTATGGAGACTTGGCATCGGAAAAGTCCAAGCAGGAGCTTGGCACGCGAAAAGTCCAAGTATGGAGACTTGGTACGGAAAATCAAGCAAGGAGCTTGGCACGAGGGAAAGTCCTAAGCGGGATGTTAGGCGGTTGGAAAGTCCGGTGAGTGAAGCCAGCGGTGAGAAAGTCCTAATCGGGATGTTGGCGTGTGGAAAGTCCCGTGAGTGAAACCAGTGGGAAAGTCCTAACGGGATGTTAGGCGGTTGGGAAAGTCCTGGTGAGTGAAACCAGGCAAGGAAAATCCAGATGGATCGGGGATGATCGGACTTGGTGTTGAAAAGTCTAAGTGGGTCAAAGGATTGGCCGGACACTTAGCGGGGAGTGCTAGCAGGTCAAGGGAGTGACCGGATGCTAGGCATGATGTACCAACAGGTCAAGGTTGACCGGATGTTGGTGTGGAAGCCTTAGGTTTAGGGTTGAAAAATTTGGATCGGGCTGCAGTATCGAAAACTAGACTGTCGGCACCATCCTGGGCCTCCAGCTCGATTGGAGTTGGCATAGCAACCGTGGACCGACAAGCTCATCGGTAAAGAAGAAGCCTGATCGGCGGTCAGAATCGATCGGACCTGAAGGTCGATCGAGCTCAATGTTCCTCGACTCGGTTCTAGGAATGTGTCGAGTGAGCACCGAATTAGGTGTTCTTCCCGATGAGACCGATCAGGATCTTCCCGATCGGTCCACGACCGATCGGGCTATCGCGAGACCGATACATGTCCGGGACTCTGAAAGTTTATGTCACTAACAACAAGCATGTCCAGCCTACAGTCATATTTTAGAATATTCTAGCCTGTCACATAAACTATTTGCATGCTCGCTTAAGGAAAAATCTTCCTGACCCTTCTTCCTCTGTCTTTGCCAAGGATGTTTTGTTGAGCTCGTCCGAAAGCTTCGCGTGAGCTTCACCGATTGAAACAATTGCTGCTGTTAGAGTTTTTGAAGCTGCTGCTTCATCCGGACTCAGTCGACGAGAAAGCAAGATTGGTAGAGTGCTTGTGTATTCTTATTGTATTTCTTGCTTACTCTTTGTTCTTGTACTCTTTGTTTGCTTTTGCAAACGTTTGTGGCGAGGTTTCTCCACCCACAAGGAGTATATTGTATTAGCCGGTTCTCCGGGGACTCATCCACCGACGGATTGACTGGACTCGTCCACCTTACGGACACGCCGAGGAGTAGGAGCCCTAATCTCCGAACCTCGTTACATCCTCGTGTTAAGGTTTGGTTTTCTTCTCTTTCGTTTCTTTGTATTTTCCGCTGCGCTAACGAATTGTAGGAAGAAACGCGAGAGATTTGGGGTCGGCTATTCACACCCCCCTCTCTAGCCGTACGAAGGATCCTAACAAGGTGAAGTTGTTGATTTCCCAAATCCGCACCCTGGATCAAAATCAACACATTAACCTTTGAGCATAAGACTCAAATCCTGATCCATCACCTGAAACTAAACAACAAATCACTCACCACTCAAGCTGCACAGATTAACAGCCTCAATCCTGTAAATGAGTCAATCCCCTGTTCACAATTAACACTTTAAATCTTAGAACCATAATCAATCCAATGCAGCAAACGAAACAATGGATTTAATTTAGTACGAATCCAATTTATACACTTCTCACCTCAATGCAACACTGTAATCGTTCAGTGAAGAAACTAGAGGCTGCTGAATTGAAGAGAAGCTCTCCATCAATTACTCTCACTAGTTTCCAATTACTAGAGTGTAATCTAAATCCTCAATTAATGAACACACTTTGCATCCAAACCTCAACAAACCTATAACCAAAATCGAAATGTCTTACCCAATTCCTTGTGCCGACACTAGGGTTGAGGAGGAGCAACACCGAAAAGGGGCGGGTCGCCGACGCTAGGCGGTGGCTCGGCTTCACAGAGGAGATCAGAGAAGAGATCTGTGGTGGGTCGACGCTACTCCGTGCGGCGGAGACCTAGGGCAGAGGCATCACAAATCCGCAGAGGGAAAAGGCGACAACACGCAAGGCGACAGTGGGTCGGTGGTGGCAGATTTGTCGCCGGCGCTTGAGGGAAGTGGAAGAAGAAGGCGTCGGGTGTGTGGCTCGGAAGGAAAAGGAGAAAATGGCTCTGCGGCGGGAGAGCAGTGGCGTCGGGCAGAAGGACTGAAGAGGAGGAGAACCGCCGAGCGGTTAGGGCACGGGTCGCAACGAGGAAAGAAGAGGGCGCGCGGTTTCGGCTAGGAAAGGAAACAAAGAAAGAAATAAAAAGAAAAAGAAACAGAAAAAGGAATTATAAATATAAACATTTCCTCGCTTAAATGGGTAGCCCAAAATAGGTTTTCCCGGGGCCCACTTTTATCCCCGTAAACTCGTCCATACGAGTTCCGAAAAATTTCTAAAAATTCGGAAAAATTCTCTTATTATTTTTCACCCTTTTTTCCCGGTATTTTACATATTTCTTGAAGAAATAGAAGTTGTTAGATATTATTTTTAGTAGAATAGTATTAATTTTGATAACTTTTCGAGTTTACAGTTTTGCATATTTAAGTACAGTAGTGTTTGTTTCCATGAAATTTATTCCTTGATTTTGAAGATATGTTAATTTCATAGGATAATTTCTCTTTTAATTTTCAAATAATATGGTCGATTCTGCTCTAGCAGCAAATTCAGTTATTCAAGCTTCGTTAGATTCAAATGAAATGGCAATAGATAAGAGATAAAGTGGATAGTGTGAATAATAATGCGACTGAGAATGATAATTTAAGTCCAAAGTTAAAGAAACAAAAGAGATCTCATGTATGATCAGAAATGATTGAGGTTGAGGATCCAAAAGGTGATAAGTATAAGTGCAAACATTGTTAACTATTCCTTGCAAAAATAAAGTCAGGTACACCTTTGTTACATGATAGAAAATTTTGTATGGAATACATGAAAGAAGCACCTGCCTCATGGATTTCAATGCACGAACATCTATTTACATTATTAGAATATGAAAGTTTTAATATGTTTTGTAGATGTGAAATGTCTGAGTGGACTCGTATATCACGAACAATAAGAAAAATGTAGTGTCCGGAACTAATTGTTTTAATTAAGAAGATTTTTATTTAATCAATTCAGATTTAATTCAAATTGATTTAATTTAAATGGATAGCTTTACTTAGGTTTAATTAATTTAGTTATATTACATCCGAATTTCTATAAAATTTCATGACTTAAATATATATAAAATTTGTATGACTTGAATAGGTATAAGATTTATTTCATCTATATACGTATAAATATATATATATATATATATATATAAAATGTATATACCAAAGGGATAATTTTTTATGTAGCATAAAAAAGAGGGAACTTAGACAAAAATTTATTGTTAGGGGATAAAATCCAAAGTTTGGAAACAGCAAGGTGTATACAAATTTATATGCAACCATTCAAAGGATGAGAGGGATTTGGCACAACCTACATATATATCTTAGAAAGAAAAAAACCTTACTCCCATTTGGTTTGTACGGCCACCTCCCCCAAGCTCCTAGCCTCCACCTTCTTCAAAATCCCGCAGGTCCTAAAGCCTCCCACCCTCACCTAAAGGCCATCGATCCTAAGCTCTAAAGGGAGGAGGAGAGGAAGGAGATTGGTAGCAAAGATTCAGAAGGCATGTTCTATACTTTGCTTAATTCTTTAATTAGTTTCTATAACTTGTGGAATTCGGATCCTATAGCTTTTTATGTTCTTTTCTATTTTTAAGAAGATGATATCATGGTTTAGGTTCCTTTCTCATCTTTACTTGAAAGTTAGCAAGTTTTGATGCTCCAACTAGGTTGTATGGTTTATGAATTTCAGATCATGTAGAGATTATGCACCTCACTATTTTAGGGGATTACTTTCATGTTTTATTGTTCCTTTCTTGTTTTCTAAATGGAGTTAGCAATGGTTTGATGCTCAAATTAGTTTATAGGGTTTATGAATTTCGGATCATGTAGAGTTTATGCACCTCACGGTTTTTAGGAGATTTCTTCATGTTTTAATGAACCTTTCTTTATAATAAATGAAAGTAAGCAAGTTTTGATGCTCTAAGTGGTGCTTGGGATTGGTGTAAGTTTCGGATTCTATAGGAGGGAGTTTAAATTCTATTTTTAGAGTTCATTAATTTTAGGGTCGATTGATGCTAGAGAGGGGGGGGGGACTCTCACAACGCTAACACAAGGGATTTACTTGATATCCACCTCAATATGAGGTGACTAATCCAAGGATCCACACATGCAAGCACTCTCCACTAAGAAAGAAATACTCCTTCTTGGGTAACTACCGGAGGTGGAGAAACCTTGTACGATACTCACACAACATACAACACAACGCAAGAAGAAAAATACAAGTACCCAAAGGAAAAAAACCTCTTCTTGCTTGACCTTGTTGTAGTTGATTGCCTCTTGAACCTTGGAAGTGTTGGGTTTTTCGGACCGCGAAAATCGCTTTTTCCCGTCACGGAAACCCCGAAAGCCCCTAGCCATGGATCCGTGCGAAGAAAATTTATGAAAAACTTACGAGTACGAGTTTACTATCTAGATCTATACTTAGATCTACATGTTTAGAAATTTACCCTTGTAGCGAAGCCCTTCGCGTTCCCGCTCGTCCAAACGGTGCCGGATCTCGAGAGTGTCAAAATAGACACTCCTCTAGAAGTATCCACACGAACTAATTAGGTGGAGAGAAACTAAACAAAGGTGTGCTAGCACCCTTGATCAGCCACGGCAAGAAGAGGAGAGGGAGAGAAAAAATTAGAGCAAGGAAGAGGATGGAATCAAATTGCCTTGAATGAAAAATCAATTTCATTCAACCACAATAAGTGGCCGGCCAAATTGGAGTTGTAACCTCCATTCCTCTTTAATGTGGCCATTAAAGAGAATAGGTTTGTAACCCCCATGAAGTGGCACTCTTTGATGATGTGGCACATCATCATTAGTCCACCTAATGCCAAATCACTAATGATGTGGTAAATAGTCAAGTCAAACTTGACTTTTTCCTCTTCCTCTCAAGTCAAGTCAAACTTGACCAAATCTCTCCCATGGTTGATCTAATCCAACTATTTGATTCAAGCCAACTTAATATAATGAATTTAATTCATTTAATTAAATTGATTCAATGAGTAATAATCTAAATTAGACTCATTGAACACATAAATCAACTTGAGTCCAACTCAATTAGCCCAATTAGGATTACTCTTAATCTAATTTGATTCATCAAATGAATCTAATCCTCTTGGTTCATCATATGAACCTAATCTCCATCTAATTGTCCTTAGTGTGTGACCCTATAGGTTCTTGCAACGTTGGCAATGCCCTAAACCCATTTAGGAGCATAAGTAATGAGCGGTATCTAGCAACACATCATTACTACCCAAGTTATAAGAATGTCGAGATCCGACATCACCTTGTGACTATTAGTTGTGACTCCTCACAAGATATGACAAGTGTCCTTCTATCCTAGACATCTAGATTGATCAATGTGAGGCATAGACCGTGTCATCCTCTGATCAATCTAAATCCTGAACTCCAAGTAGACTCACTAAATCAAATGAGCTCAATATCCTATATTGACTCATTTGGGCATGACCATGCACTTCGTGGTCTCACTCTATCAAGAATACCGATGTCTCTCCCGTCATATAGGAGGGATAGATCCCATCTACATCACTCACATCCCTCTGCATAATTTGTTATATACCCAGTAATCGCTTTTATAGTCCACCCAATTACGGGTGACGTTTGACGAAACCAAAGTACATAACTCCTTATGTAGGGATCTATGGTGACTTCAGGTTTAAGGACTAGTAGTCATACTAATAGCCACATGAGAAAGTATATGACACTCATATAACGATTCATGATACTTTCTCATGGCGGGTCATTCAGTATGCATTCTCTAATGTATACCCATGTGTCAACTTGATATCTCTATATCCATGACTTGTGAGATCAAGTCATCGAGTTGACCTACATGCTAGTCTTATTGCATTAACATTGTCCCTGAATGTTAATACTCGACTAGGAATGATTAAGAGTAGTGTTCCCTATATCATCTCACTATCGGTTCAACTAACCGATTGATATAGGTGAGAACCGTCTAGTCAAGGACATTATTATACTTAGTTTATTTGGCACCAATACAAGTAAGTATAATAACCAAAATCAAAATGCCTTTATTTATATAGAATATGATACAATAACTCCAAAATACAATCATCAAATGATTGGCTCTAGGGCTCTAGCTAACAATCTTCCACTAGCACTAGTGCCAATCAGTGTAGGCTCTAAGCCCAAATGACCTAGTGTGACCATCATGCTTCTTCTGTGCCAAAGCCTTGGTAAAGGGATCTGCGATGTTAGCCTCTGTAGGTACTCTGTAAATCTTCACATCTCCTCTCTCGATGATCTCTCGAATGAGATGGAAGCGCCGTAGTATGTGTTTGGTCCGCTGGTGTGAGTGAGGTTCCTTCGCCTGTGCTATAGCTCCATTGTTGTCACAATAGAGCTTAATGTGGTCAGCAATGCTAGGAACCACCCCAAGTTCAGTGATGAACTTGCGGATCCAAACTGCCTCCTTTGCTGCCTCTGATGCAGCAATGTACTCAGCTTCTGTTGTATAATCAGCTACTGTATCCTACTTCGAACTCTTCCAGCTGACAGCACCATCATTAATGCAAAATACGAACCCCGACTGCGATTTATAGTCATCCTGGTCGGTCTAGAAGCTAGCATCACTGTAACCCTTTACAGCTAGCTCATCATTGCCTCCATATATCAAGAAATATTCTTTAGTCCTTCTTAAGTACTTAAGAATATTCTTGACCGCCATCCAGTGACTTTCACCTGGATCTGACTGGTATATGCTCGTCATGCTCAAAGCATACGAGACATCAGGTCGAGTACATAGCATGGCGTACATGATCGATCCTATGGCTGAGGCATAAGGGATTTGATCCATGCGGTCTCTCTCCTCTCTAGAAGAGGGACCTTGAGTCTTCGAAAGACTCACGCCATGTGACATCGGCAGAAATCCCTTCTTGGAGTTCTGCATGGCAAACCGAAGGAGTACCTTGTCAATGTATGTACTCTGACTTAGGCCAAGCAATCTCTTAGATCTATCTCTATAGATCTGTATCCCTAGAATACGAGATGCCTCACCTAAGTCCTTCATTGAGAAGTAACTCCCTAGCCAGGTCTTGACAGACTGAAGCATAGGGATGTCCTTCCCAATGAGTAGTATGTCATCCACATACAATATGAGGAAGACAACTATATCCCCTACAACCTTCTTGTAGACACAAGGTTCATCTTCGTTCTTGATGAAACCAAACTATTTGATTGCATCATCGAATCGAAGATTTCAGCTCTGAGAAGCTTGCTTTAGTCCATGAATGGACCTATGCAGCTTGCATACTCTACTAGTATGCTGTGGATCTACAAAACCCTCAGGTTGTGTCATGTACACATCCTCGAGCAGGTTTCCATTCAGAAACGTGGTTTTGACATCCATCTGCCATATCTCATAGTCATGGTAGGCTGCAATAGCAAGCATGATCCGAATGGAGTTAAACATCACTACTGGAGAAAAGGTCTCATCATAGTAAATACCATGAATCTGCTTGAAACCTTTAGCTACCAAGCGATCCTTATAAATAAGTCCATCCATGTCAGTCTTTCTCTTAAAGACCCACTTGCACCCTATGGGTTTTACCTCTTCAGGTGGATCAACCAAAGTCCAAACTTGGTTTGTGTACATGGATTCCATCTCGGATCTCATGGCCTCTAGCCATTTCTCGGAATCTGGTCTCATCACAGCTTCCTGATAGGTGGTAGGCTCATCCTCTATGAGCACAACGTCATCATGGTCAGGCAAGAGAAATGAGTATCTCTCAGGCTGACGACGTACCCTATCAGACCTGCGAAGAGGAATGTCTACTTGAACTGGTTGTTGTTCCTCAACTCCTTGTGGAACATCATCCACAACACTTTGTGGTTCCAGTTCAATTTCCATCGAGGCATCAGTGCTATTGTTCGCATCTTGAACTTCTTTAAGATCGAACGCGCTCCCACTAGTCTTTCTAGAAACAAAGTCCCTTTCTAGAAAGACCCCAGTCTTTGCAACCTTGTGCTGACTGGGAATGTAGAAGTAATATCCCTTAGTTTCCTTGGGATATCCAATGAAATAGCACTTGTCAGATTTGGGTCCTAATTTGTTTGAGACTTGACGTCGTACGTAAGCCTCACAACCCCAAATCCTCATGAAAGACACCTGGGCATCTCTCCCAGTCCATATCCTATATGGTGTCTTTATCACGACCTTGGATGGAACTCGGTTGAGTATAAAAGCTGCCGTGTCTAGTGCATAGCCCCAAAGGTATGTCGGAAGATCTGTGTGACTCATCATCGATCGTACCATATCTAATAGGGTACGATTCCTCCTTTCGGATACACCATTCTACTATGGTGTTCCAGGAGGAGTGAGTTGGGATAGAATCCCACACTCAGATAGATAGTCACGGAACTCATGGCTAAGGTATTCTCCACCTCGATCGGATCGAAGTATCTTAATACTCTTGCCAAGCTGGTTCTGTACTTCATTCTTGAATTCTTTGAACTTTTCAAAGGATTCAGACTTATGTGTCATCAAGTACACATAACCATATCTACTGAAATCATCAGTAAATGTGATGAAGTACCTGTAACCGCCTCTAGCAACAACATTGAAAGGGCCACATACATCACTATGTATGAGTCCTAACAAATCAGTTGTTCTCTCGCTGTGCCCACTAAAGGGAGTCTTGGTCATCTTGCCTCGTAGGCATGACTCACATACCTCATATGATTCAAAATCAAATGAGTCCAGCATACCATCCTTATGGAGCTGGGATAAGCGCTTGTCATTTATATGAGCTAAGCGACAGTGCCAGAGGTAGGTTTGGTTCATGTCATTTGACTTGAACCTCTTGGTATTTATGTTATAGATAGGGCTCTCAAGGTCTAGAATATAGAGTCCGTTTATCAGAGGTGCACTACAATAGAACATATCGTTTAAATAGACGGAACAACATTTGTTCTTTATTATAAACGAAAATCCTTTCTTGAAACTGAAATTATGTTCTTAGTCAAGGCAGGCACATAACAACAATCATCTAATTCTAGTACAAGCCCAGAGGGAAGAGATAGATGATAAGTTCCTACAGCAATAGCAGCAACTCGTGCTCCATTGCCTACTCGTAGGTCTATCTCACCCTCAGCGCTTGTACATTAGTACAAATGTGCGAAGCACATCCGGTATCTAATATCCACGATGAAGAAATAGAGAGGTTGACATCTATAACATGTATACCTGAAGTAGAAATCTTATTTCTCTTCTTCTTAAGATCTTCCAGGTATTCTTTTGAGTTCCTCTTCCAGTGCCTTGCTTGTCCTTAATATAGGTGACAAAGATGTTTAACCATATCGTAAGCACCCATCAACTCATGTTGCTTCTAAAGCTCAGAGTTCATGGTCGCGAGCATAAGACAGGACACATCTAATGCGTCATCTTGATGCTTCTTGTAAGCATCACGGTCTGCTCACGTGGAAGTGGCAGGAGGAGCCTCCGGAATGGGCTGCTCCAGAACGTACAGTTTACGTTCCTGAGTGAGAACTATTCTCAGATTCCTGTACCAGTCCTAGGAAATTTGCTCCGTTGAGCTTGTCCTTCTTAAGGACAGAACGCAGAGAGAAAGTGTTCGTATTTGACGTCATGGCAATTCTACAACAGAAATAAATGCAGAAATAAGTATCATATTCTTAATTATTTAATTAGGCCTTTAACTAAATGATGCTCCCACTGAATACTATAATTCATGTGGGACAAGATCCACATCATACTAACCCTTGAGTTAGCTTTGGCTAATACACCCAAGACTTAGTATGATCGGTAGGTAACGATTACCAATTACATCTCTATGCAACTCTTGTTTATAGGATGAAATCCGTATTTATATTAAAACTCGAGTTAGCTTTGGCTAATACGGCCGAGAATTAATATAAACGTGATTTTGTCCTACCTTTCCAACCATTGGAAGAATGCCTATAGTTGTACTCGATCCAACCGAGTAAACTAGGAATACTCAATCTAATTGAGTTTGTACTCGCCCATGCGTTGATAGGCGGGACCAAGATTGTCCCTCCGTACCCTACCAAGATAGTATGTGTTGCTCTGCTTTGACAGATTCAACAACATCATGCGATCGAGGTAGTGGTAGGTATCACGGCATGGTAGGCATTTTGTGTTGTCCTGATTTAGATCTAATCTAAATGATGTTGTATCATATACACGAAATAGATCTAATCTAATCGATAGAGTGCATCTTGTACACGATGTAGATCTAATCTAATCGTAAGGGTGCATCTTGTGCACGATTTAGATCTAATCTTAATCGCTAGGCACTAATTAATTACTTAATTAAACATGCATCATATACACAAGTAATTAACTAAGTTTTGTGATTAGTCATGGCCCTGCTACGATCTTCTCAAGCCAATGAGAAGACCGGATGGTCAACCTAAGGTCAACTTCTCAAGCGCCTTCCTTTTGACCACCTTGTGTTGCTCCCGCCTTCCTCGTAACTCCGTCTCGAGTGGACCTTCCACAGCTCCAATTTTTGTACATTACAATTTTGAAACTCGAGTTACATTCGAGTCTAAATCTAATTTACAACCAGAATAAAAGAAAGGCACGATGCGCAGGTCGCGAAAAATAAAATAAAAATAAAATAACGGCACGCAGGCCGTATTATGAATTACAACACAATTGTCCAATCGAATTGGGTCTTTGGGCCATGACTATCAAAAAATTAATATATAATTCAAAATTATATATTTCTGTAATTTTTCATAATTTTACAGATTTTATGAGTAAATTTTTCCCGGCGGTCCCGATTAGCGATTTCGGGCGCAATCGCGGAGCAAATCCCTTTGCGGGGTTAGGGGCAGTACCCCTACCCGCGATCTAACCATCGCGAGTTGCTCCTAAGCGAACCAAGAGCACCTTATCCCGCTGTCCCAAAAAGATTTGGGTCGAAACGATGCCGTTTTGGGAAAAACTTCTCGGTAGTTGAAGCCTACAAGTGTATAAACACTTGTGCTTCGCTTCTACGAGAAATATTACTCTTAAAACTATAAAAATCATAAATTTACAGAAATGTACAGAAGCTTTAATTTTTCATAAAAATCAAACTAAACTCGTACAAGCTTCGCACGTGGCTCTGATACCACTGTTGGATTTTTCGGGCCGCGAAAATCGCTTTTTCACGTCGCGGAAACCCCCAAAGCCCCTAGCCATGGATCCATGCGAAGAAAATTTACGAAAAACTTACGAGTACGAGTTTACTATCTAGATCTACACTTAGATCTACATGTTTATAAATTTACCCTTGTAGCGAAGCCCTTCGCGTTCCCTCTCGTCCAAACGATGCCGGATCTCGAGAGTGTCAAAATAGACACTCCTCTAGAAGTATCCACACGAACTAATTAGGTGGAGAGAAACTAAACAAAGGTGTGCTAGCACCCTTGATCAGCCACGGCAAGAAGAGGAGAGGGAGAGCAAAAATTAGAGCAAGGAAGAGGATGGAATCAAATTGCCTTGAATGAAAAATCAATTTCATTCAACCACAATAAGTGGCCGGCCAAATTGGAGTTGTAACCTCCATTCCTCTTTAATGTGGCCATTAAAGAGAATAGGTTTGTAACCCCCATGAAGTGGCACTCTTTGATGATGTGGCACATCATCATTAGTCCACCTAATGCCAAATCACTAATGATGTGGTAAATAGTCAAGTCAAACTTGACTTTTTCCTCTTCCTCTCAAGTCAAGTCAAACTTGACCAAATCTCTCCCATGGTTGATCTAATCCAACTATTTGATTCAAGCCAACTTAATATAATGAATTTAATTCATTTAATTAAATTGATTCAATGAGTCATAATCTAAATTAGACTCATTGAATACATAAATCAACTTGAGTCCAACTCAATTAGCCCAATTAGGATTACTCTTAATCTAATTTGATTCATCAAATGAATCTAATCCTCTTGGTTCATCATATGAACCTAATCTCCATCTAATTGTCCTTAGTGTGTGACCCTATAGGTTCTTGCAACGTTGGCAATGCCCTAAACCCATTTAGGAGCATAAGTAATGAGCGGTATCTAGCAACACATCATTACTACCCAAGTTACAAGAATGTCGAGATCCGACATCACCTTGTGACTATTAGTTGTGACTCCTCACAAGATATGACAAGTGTCCTTCTATCCTAGATATCTAGATTGATCAATGTGAGGCATAGACCGTGTCATCCTCTGATCAATCTAAATCCTGAACTCCAAGTAGACTCACTAAATCAAATGAGCTCAATATCCTATATTGACTCATTTGGGCATGACCATGCACTTCGTGGTCTCACTCTATCAAGAATACCGATGTCTCTCCCATCATATAGGAGGGATAGATCTCATCTACATCACTCACATCCCTCTGCATAATTTGTTATATACCCAGTAATCTCCTTTATAGTCCACCCAGTTACGGGTGACGTTTGACGAAACCAAAGTACATAACTCCTTATGTAGGGATCTATGCTGACTTCAGGTCTAAGGACTAGTAGTCATACTAATAGCCACATGAGAAAGTATATGACACTCATATAACGATCCATGATACTTTTTCATGGCGGGTCATTCAGTATACATTCTCTAATGTATACCCATGTGTCAACTTGATATCTCTATATCCATGACTTGTGAGATCAAGTCATCGAGTTGACATACATGCTAGTCTTATTACATTAACATTGTCCCTGAATGTTAATACTCGACTAGGAATGATTAAGAGTAGTGTTCCCTATATCATCTCACTATCGGTTCAACTAACCGATTGATATAGGTGAGAATCGTCTAGTCAAGGACATTATTATACTTAGTTTATTTGGCACCAATACAAGTAAGTATAATAACCAAAATCAAAATGTCTTTATTTATATAGAATATGATACAATAACTCCAAAATACAATCATCAAATGATTGGCTCTAGGGCTCTAGCTAATAGGAAGTGTAGCAGCACACTCCCCCAAGAGTTTCCAAGAATTGGCGGTGAGTCTCGAAGAGGATCGCGTGAGCTTCAGAAGAAAAGTTATAGCATTTGAACGCTTCGTTGCCTTTATATCTGCGCTTCTAGAGCTTCTAATCGATTGAGGCTCCTCCCAATCGATTGCCACATCAAATCCTAATGATCTCGGTCGTCCAAAACCTACATCTTGCGCAACGGTCATATCCCAATCAATTGAGGAGGATTGAATCGATCGACTGATCGATTCATAGTGTCTTTGTGCTCTTCACTGGAAAAGCCTAAATCGATCAACTGATCGATTCAGCTTTCTCTTGTCACACGCGATTTTCAACCCCCAATCGATCGATTGATCGATTGGCGTTGCCTAATCGATCGACTGATCGATTGGCGTTGCCCAATCGATCGGCTGATTGATTAGGGATGCTTCTGTTTGCACGATAAACACCCCCAATTGATCACCTGATCAATTGGGCTGTTGTTTATCGCAACATTCTCCCAATCGATCGACTGATCGATTGACCATCCTTGACTTGCTTAACTCAAGCTCAAGGGTCCCCAAATCCAACATCCGGTCAATCGTGAACTGTTGGAACTCCTCATGCCTAGCATCCGGTCAACCTTGACCTGCTGGGACTTCTTCACCAAGTGTTCGATCAATCCTTTGACCCACTTGGACTTTTCTCCTCGTGCCAAGTGTCCGGTCAACCTTGACCCACTTGAACTTGCTAACTCATGCCGAGTGTCCAATCATCCATGATCCACTTAGACTTCCACTAGATATCCGGTCACCCTTGACACAACTAGATTTCTTCGTGCTAAGTATTCGATTAATCCTTTGATTTACTTGGGCTTCCTAACACCAGGTCTCCGATCAACCTTGACCTACCTGGATCTCCACGTGCTTGGTTTCACTCACCAGACCTTTCCATCTACCTAGCTTCAATCACTAGGACTTTTCATCTACCTGGATTCACTCACCAGAACTTTCCATCTGCTTGGCTTCACTCACCAGGACTTTCACCTAGCTTCACTCACTAGGATTTTCTCACTGCTCGGCTTCACTCACCGGGACTTCCATCTGGCTAGCTTCACTCACTAGGTCTTTCACCTTGCTTCACTCACTAGGATTTTTCAACTGCCTACCTTCACTCACTAGGTCTTTCACCTAACTTCACTCACCAAGATTTTCCAACTGCGTAGCTTTATTTACTAGGTCTTTCACCTGGTCTCACTCACCAAGATTTCCAACCGCCTGGCTTCATTCACCAGGACTTCCCCTTGCCTAACCTCCAGTTAGGACTTTCCCAGTCAAGTATCTGGTCAACCCTTTGACCTACTTAACTCTTCTTCATATCAGACTGGTCAAATCTTGACCAGAGGGGAATTGCTCCAACAATCTCCCCAATCGGACGATTGCTCCTGCAATCTCCATATATTATCAAACATCGAAACTCAAACATCAAGACTCAAAATTGAACCAACTCAAACTTAGTCAACTTGATCAACCTGACCCAAGGGATATTGTAACAACAATCTCCCCATTTTTGATATTTGACAATTCCTTTAAGTTAGGCTAATCCCATAGCCTCAACTTTTTCTTCATGCCAATGCATGAATGATGGTTTTCTTCATTCTCTCCCTTTCCCAGAGAGCAAACTCTCCCTTTGGATAATGAAGGTATAATTTAGACTCTACATTCTCCCCCAAACTTTCCTAGAGGGGTAGTGAAAGCCTAACTTAAACCCTACATTCTCCTCCTATTGGCATACATCTAAAACTCTCCCCCCTGAAGAGTTACTCAACATTGTTCATAACCTACCATGTTGATCACAGCACCACAATGAAGGTCTCATACCCTTTATTACATCCAATGCTCATCCTTGAGCATTAAACTTCTCCACAATGCTCATCCTAGAGCATTCATCATTTCAACAATGAAGGTCGCATACCCTTCATTGTAGTCAATGCTCACTCTTGAGCATTAATCCACTTCATAATGCTCATTCTTGAGTATTCACAACTGGACAATGAAGATATCCACTCTCCATTATTTTTCAGTGCTCAACCTTGAGCATTTACTCTAAAGAAGGTTAAACCACCTTCCATGGTGTTTAAAAAAATTAATTTTCATGTTCTTAAAGAGTAACTCCCCTTAAAGACATGCTCCAAACTTCTGTCATTGTACCAACAATGACTTGGAATCCCTAAACCTTTAGGAAGCCCAAAAACTTGAAGTTTTGAGGTTTAACAGATTCAATATTAAAACCAACCTCATCCTAAACTTCAATCTAGTGTTCCTTTCTCCTTATTTTCATCATGAAAACTATCCTTAAATGTATATAAATATATTCCAAGGGGTTAGAAGTGGTTAAAGGGACTAAAAGTGGCTTAACGTGCTGAAATCAGGCTTTCCCAATCAAAATTAACCTTTTCAATCGATTGGGTTGGGACTCAAGCGATTGCCACTTGCTCAATCGATCGCTTGATCGATTCCGCGAGCTTCTGTTCATGAAAAATGCTTTTGAATCGATTGCCCGATCGATCCAAGCATGAGTGAATCGATTGTCTAATCGATTCCATGAACCTCTGCTCGCAAGAAAACCCTATCTCAATCGATCGCCCAATCGATTGAGACACTCCAATCGATCAAGTGATCGATTGAAACTCTGATTTCTTGAAAGTGAATTTCAGCAAAATTCAGAAATGCCCCAAAAATTCTACAAAATTTTAAAAATCATGAAAACTCTTGTAGATATTATTTAGGGTATATACTACCATGGAAAAATAGTTTTCTAAGAAAATACACTTTATTTTCACAGACTTTATTTTCTAAGAAAACTCTTGAAAATTTTAATGTTTTCTTCTAGTTTGTGTCTAACTTTTCAATGATAATTACTATTAAAAGATAGCTTTTACCAAGGTTTTCCAAAGTATATTTAAAATAATTTTCAAGACCAATTTCCAACCATGTTCTTTGGGCTCAATATATATGGCTTGTACATTAGCTTTCCCAATGATTGTAATACACATAACTATGTATTTTGATGAAATCAAAACTCAAATAGATGCACTAAATCAATATCTTGAGTCTTGTTCATCATTCTAGCATCTCACTTGTATCTAATGTGCACTAAAACACATATAAGTCACCTTATAGTTTTTGTGAGATGTAGATCTTAGTTTTGCCCTAAACTAGGAATCATGCATATCTATCTAGGCATTTTAGGAATTATAAGCATCCATCTAGGATGACACTTGTTAGTAAATGTCATTGTCCTTAATCACAAGGAAATTAAAAATAATGTATGATGATTTATGGCATACATCAAAAAGAATAATTTTTTTTTAAAAAATATACTATTACTATATGATGTATGTATAACATGACATGATATTTTTATTTGTTTTTCATAATAAGCATAAATGCAAAATATGATGTCATGGCATATAATGGGCAAACAAGGCATGACAATTTAGTATAATTAAAATATACCTAGATATTCTATCTAAGTATCCTTAATCCTTAGTTGAACCCAAAATTGATCCTAGATTTGCCCTCATTTTCTCAAGAAAATGTCAAAACCCAACTTGACATTTCTTTTACTCTTGATTTGTTGTGCCAATTAATATTAAGTCTAATTCCTCAAATTTTGGTACATTTTACTCTCCAAAGAGTAATTGATTTATCCTTTTCATTTTTAAAGGTTAACAAAAATCTTGAAAATGCCTCCAAGTGTCAACTTTATCAAGGTTGGGTTAACCACCCTTCCCATTTGGAGTTGGCACTCTCTAAACTCATCTAAGGTGTAGAGAATATGCTCCTCGGAACCCAAAACCTATTGGTGCTCCTTGGATGCTCTAAGTACTCACTAGGGATAACTTCCCTAGATACCTTCTTAATGACTTTTCTAGACTTCTTAGAAGCCTTGGTCACTTTCTCTAGATCAACTCTAGGGATAGCTTCCCTTGTGACCTTCTTGGTGACTTTATTTGACTTATTAGAAATCTTAGTCACATTAGTTTTTCCAAAAATACTTCTAGGGATAATTTCCCTTGTATTTTTGACTTGACCACTAGACCTAGGGTTGGTTCCATAATTATATGGAACCCTATGGTATGAAGACACATCCTTCTTAGCCTTAGGTTTGTATCCCAAACCTCTATGGTCATAGGATGACTTTTGTGTTCCTAAACCTAGGTTATGCTCATTTTGACACTTAAAAATATTTTCCATTTTCTTTAGGGGCTTTTCTAATTTATCAAGCCTTAATCTCAAGGCTTGGTTTTCCAACCTTAAATCCTTATATTTTGTTTTTTCTTGATTCCTATGAGCAAATTTTATTTTAGGCCTATATCTAAAATCCTTAAAGTTATTGCCTAATTTGTTATCTATTTTTCTAGCCTAAGATTGAGTAGTTTTAGCATGATAGACTACATAATTTTCTCTAATTCTATCATGCTTCTTATTTTCATGATAAATAGTATTAAAATGATATAAATTATTTCTAACTTGCTTTTTATCATGGGTCAAAGGAATAAGTTCAATGAATGATATCTTGGATTTTACCTTAGAAGCTCCCCCTTGACTTGTGCTTCCTCCTTTGACTTTGGTCGGCTTCTTCCCTTTAGGGCATCAATTCCTATAATGTCCTCTTTGATTGCAAGAGAAGAACACAATGTGCTCCTTGTCCTTGCGTTCCACGGGACCGACTCTCTTGGGCTTCTCCTTGCCCTTGGGTGCCGCTTGGCCCTTCTTCATGGCCAATTTTGGACACTTGCTCTTATAGTGTCCTCTTTCCCTACACTCAAAGCAAATAATGTGATTTTTATTATTTAAACTTGAAATTGTTATACCTTTGTGTGTAGGGGTGACACATGATCCTTCATTTGATTTTTCTTGATTTGTGGAGGTAGCACCATCTTCTTCTTCTTCATTTGACTTGGAAGTGGAAGCCTCTTCTTGCTCCGGTGTCAATACATGATGCTCCCCCTCAATCCTAGAGGTGGAGACTTCTTCATCTTCATCCTCTTGCTCATTGAACAAGGAGTATGCTCCCTCTTTGCCCTTTTTGTTGCATTCTATTGAGGATGAAGCTTCTTGTTCTTCTCCTTTAGAAGTTGAGCATCTCTCAATTTTGGAGTCCTCTTCCTCTTGATCTTGATCCAATGAGTCACCCTGTTTGGATTCTTCTTGGTTTGGTACAATGGAGGGGACCTCATAGAGTTTAGCCAATTTGCTCCATAGCTTTTCAAATTCTCCTATTTGCTTCAAAATGTTGCTCGGCAATATGTTGACCAATACTTTGGTTACTTTGTCATTGGCTTCGCTTCTTTAAATTTTCTCTTGGCTCCACTTGCTCTTCTTGAGAATTTTGCCTTTTGAATTTGTTGGAGCTTGAAAACCTTCCATTAGAGCAAGCCATTGCTCTATGTCCACCATGAAGAAATTTTCGATCCTTGAATTCCAAAGATCAAAACTTATTGATATGTACAGTGGAGGCACCCTCGCGTCGAATCCAAATCCATCTCGAAATTCCATTTGAAGTTGATGCTTGATGAAATCTTTGACTTGTTGAATTTGTTGCTTCAACTTCTTCTCCCTCTAGCTTGTTGCCCTTTCAGGCGGTGATTCTGGTGAAGAGCGACCTCACTCTGATATCACTTTTTAGGGTCAATTGATGCTGGGGGGGGGGGGGAATAGCTCGTTGCACTTTGGTTGCTTGCTTTGATTATGTTATTACAGCGGAAAACACTCAAGCAACTCTCACAACGCTAACACAAGAGATTTACTTGGTATCCACCTCAAGATGAGGTGACTAATCTAAGGATCCACACACGCAAGTACTCCACTAAGAAAGAAATACTCTTTCTCGGTAACTACCGGAGGTGGAGAAACCTCGTACAATACTCACACAACATACAACACAACGCAAGAAGAAAAATACAAGTACCCAAAGGAAAACCCCTCTTCTTGCTTGACCTTGTTGTAGTTGATCGCCTGTTGAACCTTGGAAGTGCAGCAATACTTGTCCCCAAGAGCTTCTAAGAATTGGCTGTGAGTCTCGAAGAGGATTGTGTGAGCTTTAGAAGAAAAGTTACAACATTTAAATGCTTCGTCGCCTTTATATCTGCGCTTCTAGGGCTTTCAATCGATTGGGGCTCCTCCTAATCGATTGTCATGTCAGATCCCAGTGATTTCGATCGTTCAAAACCTATATCCTGTACAACAGTCATATCTCAATCGATTGGGGAGGCTTGAATCGATAGACTGATCGATTCAAAGCGCCTCTATGCTCTTTGCTAGACAATCCTGAATTGATCAGCTGATCGATTCAGCTTTCTCACGTCACACATGATTTCTAGCCCCCAATCGATCGGCTGATCGATTAGGGAGACTTCTGTTTGTGCAATAAACACCCTCAATCGATCATCCGATCGATTGGGCTGCTTTTTATCGCAGCATTCTCCCAATCTATTGGTTGATCGATTGGGCTTTGGTCCAATCAATCAGCTGATTGATTGACCACCTTTAACTTACTTAACTCAAGCTCAAGGGTCCCAAAATCCAACATCTGATCAATCGTGACATTTTGGAACTCCTCGTGCCTAGCATCCGGTCAACCTTGACCTACTGGGACTTCTTCACTAAGTGTCTGGTAAATCCTTTGACCTACTTGGACTTTTCATCTCGTGCCAAGTGTCTGGTCAATCTTGACCCACTTGGACTTGTCATCTCGTGCCGAGTGTCCGATCCTCCATGACCCACTTGGACTTCCACCAAATTTCTAGTCACCCTTGACACATCTGGATTTCGTCGTGACAAGTATCCGGTCAATTCTTTGACCTACTTGGGCTTCCCAACACCAGGTGTCCGGTTAACCTGACCCACTTGGATCTCTACATGCCTAGCTTCACTCACTAGGCCTTTCCATCCGCCTAGCTACAATCACTAGGACTTTTCATCTGCCTAGCTTCACTCACTAGGACTTTCCATCTACCTGGTTTCACTCACCAGGACTTTCACCTAGCTTCACTCACTAGGATTTTCCCACTGTCCGGCTTCACTCACCGAGACTTTCACCTGGTTAGCTTCATTCACTAGGTCTTTCACTTGGCTTCACTCACCAGGATTTTTCAACTGCCTAGTTTTACTCACTAGGTCTTTCACCTAGCTTCACTCACTAGGATTTTCCAATTGTCTAGCTTCACTCACTAGGTCTTTCACCTGACTTCACTCACTAGGATTTCTAACTGCCTAGCTTCACTCACCAGAACTTCCTCTTGCCTAACCTCTAGTTAAGACTTTTCCAGTCAAGTATTTGGTCAACCCTTTGACCTACTTGACTTTTCTTCACATCAGACTGGTCAAACCTTGACCAGAGGATAATTTCTCTAACAATCTCCCCAATCAGACGATTGCTCTTGCAATCTCCATATATTGTCAAACATCAAAACCCAAGCATCAAGACTCAAGATTGAGTCAACTCAAACTTAGTCAACCTAGTCAACCTGACCGAAGGAATATTGCACCAATAATTAATTATGGTGTTGCACTACAACTTGCTTATGCTTTCTATGTGGTTTCCCTTAGAAGTTAGAGAACTTTTGTTTCTCAAATCGATTTGTATAGGTTGTAAAGTTTCGGGTTCCATGGGGGTGAGTTTAAATTCTATTTTTAGGGGTTATTAATCATGTTCTTGCTCTATAATTATGTTCATATTTTCTATTTCTACTTGTTACCTTTAGAAGCTAGTAATGTTCTTATGCCCCAAATGGTTGTAAATTTGTAGATTTGGGGTTATGTAGGGACTTTTTTTTCCTCACTATTTTAAGGTTTTAAAATACCATGAAAATCTCCATGTTATGATAACCTTGTAGGTAATGTTAGTTTCAGATTATAAGGTTTAAGAGGCTATGAATATTCATTTATGTTTTGATAACATTATAATACATATTAGTTATGGATGAGAGTTAAGTTGCCATGAACCCAATTATGGTTTGATAACATATAATATATGTTAGGTCTGAATTAGGAATAAGTGGTTATGAACTCAATCAGGTTATAATACCTTTATAATACCTACTAGTTTCGGATTTAGGGTTTAGTATGCAATGAATTCAACTATGTGTTGGATAATTTTATGGACTCAAATTATGTTTTTGTATGCTATGGATTCCACTATGTTTAAGATAATTTGGTACCTTATGTTAGTTTCAGGTTTCATGCTTTTATAAGCTATAAATTCAATCATGTTTATATTTATGTACATGTTAATATTTATGCCCATGCTTGTATAGTGATCATGTTAATGTTTATGTACATGTTTATGTTCATGCCTATGTAGGGATCATGTTAATATTTATGTACATATTTATGTTCATGCTTATGTAGTGATCATATGTTTAGGTACGTAATCATGTTTGTCTATATGTTTATGTTTATGTTTATGTCCATACTTATGAAGTGATCAAGTTTATGTTAGGTGCATGTTTTTAGTTATGTCCATGCTCATGCAATGATCCTGTTTACATTATATACGTGTTTATATTTATGTTCTATGCTTGAGTAGTGATCATGGTTATACTTATGGATATGTTTAAGTATAATTAGTGTGACCCTGGGGACCCACGCCTGGGCCACTTACCCAGTCATGTTTCGGGGACCTATGCCCGGAAATCTTACTAAGTTATGATCCAGGCAAACCCAGAGAGCTTACCAAATTATGATATGTTCCGGGGACCTATGCCCGGAAACTTACCATTAGAATTAGCTATGTATATATGGATAAGATATATTTTGGCAAGCCAGGAAGCTTGCCATAAAATTAGTTATGTATGTATAGGGAGGATATGTCTTGGCGAGCTGGGAAGCCTCCCAAGTGTTGATTCGGGAGAGTCCTACACCTCGGGGAGCTTACCATGCTGCGATCCTGGTACTGTGTATCACTCCTGTTCCAAGGTTCTAGTGCGGGTACCTTTTGTCCGGGGAGCTTCGAGCATCGATCCAGGGATCCTCTCTCGAGTAGCTCACACTATGGGTAAGATATGTTTCGGGCAAGCCTGGGGAGCTTATACCATAGTAATAGTTTAAGTATGTATGGGTAGGGGTGTCCATTCTAAGACTTAGATCCCTACCAATTATGATAGGAGCAAGGGGATGGGTAAGATATATCCTAGGCAAGCTTAGGAAGCTTACCTAAGAAATCAGTTAACTTCATGTATAGGATGGTGGTATGATCTGGGGACTCACACCCTTGGAGTGTGCCAAACCATGAATACTTATGTTCATGTGTATGTTTATGTAGAATCGAGATGCACTAGGGGGGGGGGGGGGGGTAAATAGTGCTAGTGGCTTTTACGTTCATTTTAAAACAATCGGAGAGAGAGTAAAGGCAGCAAAATAAAGAAAGACACAAAAGAACAATGCTAACTCGACTAAGATTTACTTGGTTCGAAGTCTGTGGTGACTCCTACTCTAAGGCTCGCATGTGAGAGTGCTTTCATTGGGAAAATACTAATAAATTAGAAAGTTACAATAGATGATTACAATTTAAACACAAGTAACTTGAATAAAAAGCGACGAGGAGGCATCGTGAAGTTACAATACCGACGACTTGGAGGATTAGATCTTCAGTGTAGTCATCATCGGAGCAGCTTTTGGATCTCGAGGAGGCATTTTTTGAGCAGTACAAAGAAGTGAAAGTTGTTCAAAATGTTGTTATTGAGCCATTTGTCGAAGCCTTCTTTTATAGCCCATTCTAGGCACCTGGATCCCCTCCCGAGTGTCTGGACCATGTTGACATGGCATGCTCTCGTCGAAAGTTGATCAGTAAAGGTTATTTACCTCTCGATTACCTTTGACCTGATGCCCTAGAACCATTGCAGTCCCTCTACTGGTTCACCGCCACAGTAGCAGTGGAGTTCGTCAGAGAGAAGGCTGCGAATCTGGAGGGGTGAACCTTTCAAGGTATTGGATTAGCAGGATTTGATTTCATGACCTATACTGGAATTGTAAGCTATATGATGGATAATTGATCTATACAGCAGAGTTTGGGAATTTTAGTGTTGGATTTGGAGGTTAGCGGCTCCACCTAGCTCCGGGCATCATTCTGGCAGCAACTTCTCCGGCTGTGATTCAACAGAGGAGGGCAAATTAGGTAAGTTTTAGAGGTGATTTCATTTACACATTGGAGTTGGTTTGTTAATTGAATATGGTGTCATGTTTGGTGGTGTATGAATTTCTAAATATGAATGTGAATTGGAGGAAGCGATTGTGTTGATTGGAGGCGCTAGATTTACTGAGAAACATATTTCGTAGAGGGATAAATCAGATTTAATTGATGATTAATGGGTTATGGAATGCTTAATCCAATGCAATTGTGATTGTTTATAGGAGGAATTTATCCTTGTTGTAGTTACACCTAAAATGGAAATTTGGAATAGTTAGGGTTCCTGGTAAATATGGATTTTGGTTTAGTTATTTTGTTTACAATAAAACTTAAGTATACCGTATGATTTATTGCAGGATTTGGATTTGGGACGAGCACTTTGACGTAGAGGTTGATTAGCTTGATCTACATTGGAGGCGGGTACCTTGACTTATCTATTTTGATATGTCTTGTTGATATGTTTGGTAGATTTTAACAAGTAGTACTAAATATGTTTATATCTGCATCGACATGTCACTATTTGTTTTCCGAGCATGTTTTGTTTGCTACTTGTTTAGCATTCATGCCCTGTTTACTACTTATGTATAGAGGTAGTGACATGCCATGTTTTATGATATATCAGACTGGTTAGATACCATACCTGATCTGTGTACCTAGATCATATTATTTCATCCACATATTTGGTACATGTTTTTATGGAGGTAGATAAGATCAGGATATTTCTATGCTTAGTGTCATGCATCATTACGCATGATTGCATGCTGAGCGATTGGCAGCTACATTATTGTTGAGCACATCGCCAGTTACATGGATCTGCACACACAACCACTCATGGGTTAGTGGTTTTTATTCAGGCAGGGTGTGTTGCAGCAGATTGCTCTGTTTGACTCCGTTGGTCCGCTCATGGGTAGTGTGATGCAGCGTGGTAGCCAGCAAGGATCCCTCCTTTGGATTGTCTCAGGGAGATGAGAGCATTGCGCTCCCCCACTTATGATTTGGGATAAGAGGATAGGTGTACTCCGACAGCATCCCGTTCACTCGGTCACTCATCAGGAGCAGTAACGACAGAGTGTACGGTTGTCACAACCCTACCCACTCGGTCTCACCATCGTGTGTGAGATGGCTGACTGGCATGATTTAGTCATCTCACCCGATCTATGTTTTCAATCAAGGTATCTTATAATTTTGTGAGATGAATTATATTGAATTTTAGGGTTGAGTTTAACTTTGTGTTGGATTCAAGTTTAACTTTGGGTTCAACAAATATGCATTCTTTGGATAAACTTCTGAGTTATAGCGAGTCACTTGGACATTATTAGAGTAACCTTGCCTTCAGAATTTTTTAAATAATCCTATCCACTGAACTTAGTACAAAACTTTGGTCTACTGGTTAGAATTCATAAGGGGTAGCTTCAGTTAGTTTCACTAAGCCAAATGTACCAAGTCGAAGTCATATCTTCCTAGACATGAATAGATAGAGTTTCCCTAACTTACTATCATCTAAAACTTCACCAATACCATTAGTCAAGTTAAACTTTTATCCCTTTTTAAATTACTCCTAATTACCCATCTGGGTAAGTTTATTGATTTTGGAGGTGCCAACTAATTTGGAGCCTCCCCCTGAATTACTGGACTTGAGTTTTAGGTTTTGGGTTTGTGTCAATTTGTTTTATAGTTTTGATGAACTTGGTTATAGTTTTGGTTTGATTTAATTTTAGTTTGATTTAATTTAGGTTTATGTTGATTTGTTCTATAGTTATGATAGATTGAGTTTAGGTTGATTTTATTTAATTTAGGTTTATTAGATTAGATTTTATTCTTTTGGTTTAAAGTTTTAATTTTTGGAATTGAGGGTGAGTTATTTGATTTACTTTGCTTTATGTAGTGAATGTTATTTTTTGGTACATAATATAGGTTGAGTCCTATTTGCATGGTTAAGCACACTTTCGGAACCCAGGCCTTAGTTTGCTTTATATTTTGAGTGATTAAAGATATAAATGTTTTATTAGTTGAGCTAGACTCGTATCCGAGTCTGGATTTGTTGTACATAGCTCTCTGTGATCCAAGTATCATATCAAGATACTTGGATCGAGTTGTGAATTTTTTAGTAGTTGTTTTAGTTCAACTATGTCTCCTTTCAAACTAAAATTCTCCTTTTCAAGTATTGCAACTTGAGTTGGAGTTTTAGCTTGAATCGGCTCGGTCGTTGAGATTGATTTTAATTGTTCGTTAAGTGTTTTATTTTCTAAATTTGGTTCATTTACTTGATTTTCATACAAGATTAATCTCTTATGTAGACATGCAATTATTTTAAAAAAATTCTTGCTTAATGTAAATTATGCCTCATCGGAACCTTCAGAAACGAGTGCGGACTCTTGGCTCGATTCGGGTTTGGACCCGTCTTGTGATTCGCTTTTCGATCCTGGTCCATATGTGATTAGCGCGAGGTAGTTGATGTGTTTTGGTTCACCGCTATCGAATTCATCTGCGGTTGATTCATCCCATGTTGCTTTAAGGGCTTTTCTTTAGATTTGGGCAGTCGTTCTTGTAATGTCCCTTCTTGTTACATCCAAACACATGGCGTTCTTCTTGTTGTTGCTGGAGTTGATCTTCTACAGGTCCCTTTTGTTGGTGTGGGAAGCATCCGACGATCGAACTCGTGTTTTGATAATGGCAAAGGATTCAAAGTTAAGGTGTTTTGTTATCTAACATGTTGAATGAATATTTCAAGAAAGTCCTAGCTGCGGTTAGGCAAAAGGAAAACCCTAGGGGGAGATAACCCTAGGTCATAGGGGGTGGTAACCCTATGCGGAAAGTCTTGGCAGGTCGATGACTTCAGGCAAAAGTCCTAGGGGGTGGTAACCCTAGGTGGAAAGTCCTGGTGTCGCGAACCAGGTGAAAGACTGGACTAGCCGGGAAGCGGATGTCCAGCAGAAAGTCCGGAAGCGTCGAGTGCTGAGCAAAAGTCCAGTCGATCTAGAGGATCGACTGGCAACAGGTAAATCTCCTGAGTGGAGTAGGTGAGGACGCGTTCCCCGTAGAGGGAACAGTAGGCGTCGGGTCGACCTAGGGTTTCCGGTTGGAAATTCGAAGTCAGACCCGGACAGTCCGGAGACTGTCAGAATATTTTTATCATATTCATATTGCTATTTATGTAACTTTGTGTTTGCAGGATATTGTTTGGGACTAACACATCTTGCAGGTACAAAGAAATGAAGTTCTCCTCGGATGAACAGTGTCCGAGGCGCCTCCATGGGACTTGGAGGCGCCTCGGGTGTAAAAGCTGACCTGGCCGCGAAACAGGGTTGAAGGCACCTCAGCTGGCTCTGGAGGCGCCTTGGAAGGCGCCTTAAAGACCCTTGAAGGCGCCCTCAAAGGTGATTAGTGCAAACTGGTCAGCGCTCATCTGCACGGTGGACTCGAAGCTATGAAGGCGCCTTTGGAGGCTTCCAAGGCGCCTTGGATGCCCTTTATAAGGGGACTTCGAGCAGCATTGAAGAATAACAACTTCTAATCTTCCATTCTACTGTGTTCTGCTCAAGTATTGCTTCCGAAGTGTTGTTGCAACATTCCGACGACCCGGAGCTCAAATTTCTTTTCTACTACTGTTGTCGGTATAATCTTAATTGCAGTTACATTTGTAATTAGTTTGTAATATTCATACGAGCTTATAGTTGTTGCACACGGAAAGTGATCAAGGATCGCGGGCCTTCGAGTAGGAGTCGACCTAGGCTCCGAACGAAGTAAACGACCATGTTCTTGTGTTTGTTTCCTTTATTCCGCTGCTTTAATTACTCGACGAACATTTTACGATTCTGATAATCGAACGATTTAGCCACGAGCGCTATTCACCCCCCTCTAGCGCGGTCTCGATCCAACAATTAGTATCAGAGCGGGGTTGTTTTGAATTGGTGCAACCACCATTCAAAACAGTTTTTTTTCGTGGTATTTTGTTTAGTTTTCTTTCGGAGTCAATTAGAAATTAGCTAAATAGCTAAAATTCTAATTCTTTTTAAATCGGTGTTGCTCAAGGTTGGTCAATACCACTTGAGCTCGTTATTTTTTTCTTCTTCTTCCTGCACTACTAATCCAAGACTCAGTCTTGGAATAGATTTTCTTGTTTGTGTTTTTTCATATCTAAATGGTCCAACAAGAAGGATATAGCACTGTTCGTCCCCCACTATTTTCCGGAGAAGACTTCGGATATTGGAAGGGGCGAATGGAGATATATCTGAAGATCCAGTTCGACACCTGGATGATAGTCAAGACAGGACTACAACTACCAACTGATGCAGACGGCAAGCCTACATCCTGTGAGAACTAGGAGCCAGCCTTTATCAAAAAGGTGGAAGTCGACGCCAAAGCCACCTGCACCATCCAGTGCGGTCTTACCAAGGAAGAGCTCAATAGAGTCGGTCCGTTCTCTTCCACAAAGGAGCTGTGGGAAAAACTGATCGAACTTCACGAAGGAACCTCGGAAACCAAGGTAAGTAAGCGTGATTTATTACTTAATAAACTATACAATTTAAAAATGCAGGAAGGTGAGACGGCAAGTTCGTTACACGCTCGAATTCAATATATTCTGAACTCCCTTCATGGAATCGGGCAAAAGGTAGAAAACAGGGACATTATAAGGTATGCTCTTAACTCGTTTCCTAGGAGTACATTGTGGGCATCGATGGTAGATGCCTACAAAGTTTCCAAGGATTTGTCTTCCTTAAAATTAGATGAATTATTTAGTGAATTTGAACTTCATGAACAAACTAATGCACAACCATCCGAGAAAGGTATAGCTTTGCTTGCAGGTACTAGTCGAACACGCGAACCGAGATCCCGACGAAAAATTGAACCGGAATCAGAAGATGAACCTGACTCAGAAGATTCAGAAGACAAACTGACCAGCGAACTAGTGAACCTCGTGAAGAAGCTCTACAAGAAGAAGAAGGGCTTCAACAAGAAAGACCTGAAGAAGGCAGTACAATCCAAGGAGGCCCAACCTAGCTCGAAGGTAAAGTTTGAAGTTACCTGCTACGGGTGTAACCAGAAGGGGCACATCAAAGCCAACTGCCCCAACCAAAAGGAAGCCAAAAAGCAAAGAAGAAAGAAGGCCCTGAAGGCAACCTGAGACGAATCTTCTTCGGAGGACGACGACGACGAACTCGATCAGACGAGTCTACTCGCACTGATGGCCCGGGACCAGATCATCGAGAGCGAGAGCGAGTCAGATGCCGAGTCCGAGAAAAGCCACGGATCCGCATCCGTTTCCGAAGGGTCAGACTCCACTGTAAGTATTCCGAGGCTTAACAACTTAGTCAATTATTTATTACGCAAGTTAGCTAAGTCAAACCTTAGGATTAAATCACTTCTAAAGGAAGTAGCTGTCCTTAAAGAAGTGACTAACACTAAATCCTTACCTGATCAAGTTCAGACTGGAAATTCAACTCAAGTTCAAAAACTTGAGGAAGAAAATTCTAGTTTGAAAAATCAGGTAAAAGATTTAAAAAATACCTTAGAACGGTTTTCTCTGGACTCCAAGAATCTGGACCTAATTCTTGGGACACAAAGAGCCGTCTACAACAGAACTGGGCTAGGATATAAAAGTAAATATAGATCTTATTTATCCTTAATAAACAAACAAAGTAGTAATTCAGTCCAAGCATGAGTCCCCAAGTCAAAATTGATCAATCAAGTTGGACTTGGCCAATACTGGATTCCGAAGGATCAAATACACTACCTCGACAGACCATATCGAGGCCATGATCCAGGGGGAGCAAAAAGAAAAACGATCTTAAAAATTTAAACTTCCAAATTAAAAATTCAAAATTAAATTATAAATTTAAACTTCAAAATTCAAAATTATAAATTTAAACTTCAAAATCAAATTAAAAATTCGAAATTAAATTATAAATTCAAAATTTAAAATCAAATTAAAAATTTGAAATTAAATTAAAAATTTGAAATTAAATTAAAAATTTAAACTTCAAAATTCAAAATCAAATTAAAAATTCGAAATTAAATTATAAATTCAAAATTCAAAAGTCAAAATCAAATTAAAAATTAAAAATTAAATTATAAATTCAAACTTCAAAATCAAATTAAAAATTCGAAATTAAATTATAAATTCAAAAATTCAAAATTCAAAATTCAAAATCAAATTAAAAATTCGAAATTAAATTATAAATTTAAACTTCAAAATTCAAAATCAAATTAAAAATTCAAAATTATAAATTTAAACTTCAAAATAAAAATAAAAATTTGAAATTAAATTATAAATTCAAAGTTCAAAAGTCAAAATCAAATTAAAAATTTGAAATTAAATTATAAATTCAAAAATGAGTCAAAATGGTCTAGTTAGAGGTTTGCCCAAATTAAAATTTATTGAAAATTCAATCTGTGATGCATGTCAAAAAGGAAAACAAACAAAGTTAACCCACAAATCAATCAACCTAGAAAGAACTAACTCCGTACTTGAGCTCCTTCACCTTGACCTATTTGATTCACATGGAGCCAAATCACTAAGCAAGAATCAATATTGCTTAGTAATAATTGATGACTACTCTAGGTACACATGGGTAAAATTCCTAAAAACAAAAGATGAAACCTATGAAACATTTAGTAATTTTTACAAATTAACGGAAAATGAAAAAGATACTAAAATTAAAAGAATAAGAAGTGATCACGGGGGAGAATTTGAAAATCATAAGTTTACTCAATTTTGTAAAATAAATGGATACCAACATGAATTTTCATGTCCCAGAACCCCCCAACAAAATGGCCTAGTGGAACGTAAAAATAGAATACTACAAGAAGCCGCTAGGACTATGTTAAACGAATATAATTTAAATCATCAGTTTTGGGCTGAAGCAATAAATACTACAAATTATATTCAAAACAGAATTTTAATTAACAAACTGCACAATAAAACACCTTATGAACTTTATTACCATAAAATTCCCAACCTAAACTATCTAAAAGTATTTGGTTGTAAAGTTCACATTTTAAATACTAAAGATTACTTAGGAAAATTTACACCCAAATCTAACCAAGGAATATTTGTAGGATACTTCTCAAGCAGTAGGGCCTTTAGAGTATATAATAATAATACCTTGAAAGTTGAAGAAACAACTAATGTAATATTTGATGAAGAAAACAACCTACCTAATGAAAACTTTGACATCAATCCAAGAGCTATAGAAGATGATGAAATCCAACCTAACCTTATTGAATCAGAAGAACCAATTTCTGACTCACAGATAAGACCAACTAGAGTAAGCACTTCTCACCCACCTGACCAAATTTTGGGTGACCCAAACCTAGGAGTCAGAACTAGATCCTCCTATAGAAATCTTAGTCAGATTGCCCTTATTTCTAAAATTGAACCTAAGACTATAGAAGAAGCCCTACCTGACCCAGATTGGATCATTGCAATGCAGGAAGAATTAGCACAATTCGAGAGAAACCAAGTCTGGGACCTTGTACCTAAACCCATAGATAAATCAATAATAGACACCAAATGGGTTTTTAGGAACAAGTTGGATGATCAGGGTGATATAATAAGAAACAAAGCTAGACTAGTAGCCAAAGGGTTTAGTCAAGTTGAAGGCTTAGACTATGATGAAACCTATGCTCCGGTAGCCAGACTCGAATCCATTAGGATGTTATTAGCCTATGCAGCAAATAAAGGGTTTAAGTTGTACCAAATGGACGTTAAGTCAGCCTTTTTAAATGAGTTTATCAAGGAAGAGGTCTACGTAAGCCAACCTCCAGGATTTGAAGACATAGACAACCCAAACCATGTATTCAAGTTAAAAAAGGTGTTATATGGACTAAAACAAGCCCCTAGAGCATGGTACGAAAGATTATCTAATTATTTAATATCCAAAGACTTTAACCAAGGACAAATAGATCCGACCTTGTTCGTGAAAACTATAGAAAAAGACATCTTTATAGCTCAAATCTATGTTGACGACATAATTTTTGGCTCAACTAACTCAAAATTTTTAAAAGAATTTGTTAAATTAATGGAAAGTGAATTTGAAATGAGTATGGTTAGGGAACTCAACTTTTTCTTAGGCTTACAAATAAAACAAACCAAAGATGAAATCTACATTTATCAAACTAAATATGCTAAGGAATTAATTAAAAAATTCTGCATGAAAAATTCAAAAATTATAAATACTCCAATGGCAACCAACATTAACATTGACTCTGATCCGGAAGGAAAACCAGTAGATCCAAAATACTATAGAAGTGCCATAGGTAGTTTACTTTACCTAACTGCAAGTCAACCCGACATATTGTTTGCAGTAGGTATGTGCGCAAGATACCAATCCTGTGCAAAAGAGTCACACCTAACATATGTTAAAAGAATACTTAGGTATATTAAAGGAACTCTAAATGTAGGACTTTGGTACCCAAGAACTTGCACCTTTGACCTTTATGGCTATTCTGATTCGGACTATGCCGGGTGTAAATTAGATAGAAAAAGTACAAGTGGTAGCTGCCAGATTCTAGGTCAGTGCCTAGTAAGTTGGTCAAGCAGAAAGCAACATTGTGTTGCTCTATCCACTACAGAAGCTGAATACATAGCCCTAAGAGAATGTGCATCTCAACTGTTGTGGATGATGCATACATTAAAAGACTATCAACTAGAATATAAAAATACAAAAATCTTTATTGATAATATCAGCTCAATTAATCTAACCAAAAATCCTATTTACCATTCTAGGACTAAACACATAGAGGTAAAACACCACTTTGTAAGGGATCACGTAGCTAAAGGTGAAATTGCACTCAACCATGTTGAGTCCAAATCAAACCTAGCTGACATCTTTACAAAACCCTTACATGAACTTGAGTTCAGTGCACTTAGAAGGCAAATAGGAATGTGTTGGGTAGAGTAGGTATCTCATTTTGTTATCTTGTCTATTTTTCAAAATCTAGGAAAAATAACTTTCAAAATTCCACTTTATTAGATTTTTCAAAAGTTGGACTTAGCCTAAGCTTTTCCCCTAGAAATCATGTTCCCCTAGAATTAAGCCAGAGCATCTCACAAACACCTAGGTATACCTTGATTGTGTTTGAAAGACTTAGAATGGTGTGAGATGCATAGGGTACAGCCTGGACTCAAGAATGCTTATATCTGTGCATCAATATGAGTCTGGGCGTTAAACATACAATATACATCAATCAAGTCAAGTCCTCTAGCTCTAGTCAAAGCTAACTGGACCAAACTGACTTAACTTGACTAACCATGTGAAAACTGTTGCCCTGTAGGCAATCAGCAAGTAGCTAAAGGTTAGACAGTTGATAAAGGATACTCAATTTTCTAGTTAAGCATGTTTGATCTTTAGGGCTCTGATACCTAGTAAGTTAATCTATTGAACATGACTCATACTTGGACTTAAGGACCAACTGACTTTGAATGAATAACCTAAACCAAATTTTTAGCTACATTACTCCCTCCTTGTCCTAAAATTTAAATATTATTTAAACTTAAGCTAAGTTTACTGTTAACCTAAGCTATAGTTTTCAAAATTCAATACATGTTTAGAGCTAAGCTAAGTTCCAATCTTAATGTTCAAACTTTGTTGAACTTAGCTAACTTTGAAATCTAACTTAACTCATCACCTTCAAAGATTAAAAAGCAACTTTTCTCCTAAGCAAGAATTATATTTTTACTAGCTTTTAAAATCTATCAAAAAGATCCACTTCCTAACAGTTTTATAATGTTAACTAAGTTTCCAAAGAGCTAACACCATCTTTTCACTTAGCTAAAAATAAGAAATGACTGTCAAATAGTCTCAAATTCTAGTTATTCAAATAACTATACTTGCTTTTTTTGATATATGACAAAGGGGGAGAGTAGGAAATTCAAAATCATTAATTCAAAATCAAAAGTAAAAATCAAAAGTAAAAAGTGTTTTATTAAGGGGGAGAGTAGGTAATTCAAAAGTAAAACTTTATTCAAAAAGGAAACCCTGTATTAAGGGGGAGCTTCACAAAAGTTTAAGTGTTAGCTTAAGTTAGGCGTTCATTTGAATTTATATACTTAAGCTTGCTCACTTAAAACTTTTTAATATACTTATGCATTTGTTTACTTAACTTTGAATTTGAGTTGCCATAATAAAAAAGGGGGAGATTGTTGGTGCGGGAAGCATCCGACGATCGAACTCGTGTTTTGATAATGGCAAAGGATTCAAAGTTAAGGTTTTTTGTTATCTAACATGTTGAATGAGTATTTCAGGAAAGTCCTATCTGCGGTTAGGCAAAAGAAAAACCCTAGGGGGCGGTAACCCTAGGTCATAGGGGGTGGTAACCCTATGCGGAAAGTCTTGGCAGGTCGATGGCTTCAGAAAAAAGTCCTAGGGGGTGGTAACCCTAGGTGGAAAGTCCTGGTGTCGCGAACCAGGTGAAAGACTGGACTAGCCGGGAAGCGGATGTCCAGCAGAAAGTCCGGAAGCGTCGAGTGCTGAGCAAAAGTCCAGTCGATCTGGAGGATCGACTGGCAGCAGGAGGGAACAGTAGGCGTCGGGTCGACCTAGGGTTTCCTGTTGGAAATCCGAAGTCAGACCCGGACAGTCCGGAGACTGTCAGAATATTTTTATCATATTCATATTGCTGTTTATGTAACTTTGTGTTTGCAGGATATTGTTTGGGACTAACACATCTTGCAGGTACAAAGAAATGAAGTTCTCCTCGGATGAACAGTGTCCAAGGCACCTCCATGAGGCTTGGAGGCACCTCGGGTGCAAAAGCTGACCTGACCGTGAAATAGGGTTGAAGGCGCCTTAGCTGGCTCTGGAGGCGCCTTGGAAGGCGCCTTAAAGACCCTTGAAGGCGCCCTCAAAGGTGATAAGCGCAAACTGGTCAGCGCTCATCTGCACGGTGGACTCGGAGCTATGAAGGCGCCTTCGGAGGCTTCCAAGGCGCCTTGGATGCCCTTTATAAGGGGACTTCGAGCAGCATTGAAGAATAACAACTTCCAAGCTTCCATTCTGCTGTGTTCTGCTCAAGTATTGCTTCCGAAGTGCTGTTGCAACATTCCGACGACCCGGAGCTCAGATTTCTTTTCTACTACTGTTGTCGATATAATCTTAATTGCAGTTACATTTGTAATTAGTTTATAATATTCATACGAGCTTATAGTTGTTGCCCTGAAGATGAATACACTTTGGGTGAATACATTGAAGAATACACTTTGGGTGAAACCCTAGAGTCGGGGACTCTAGATGAAAATCCTAGTGGTCGCGAACCAGGTAGAAGATTGGATGGGTCGGGGATCGGACATCTGGAGAAAAAGTCCGGAAGACTCGGGCGCTGAGCAAAAGTCCAGTCGGTTTGGAGGACCTATCTGGCGAAAAGGTAAACTCTCCTGAGAGGAGTAGGTGAGGATGTGTTTCCCAAAGAGGGAACAGTAGGCGTCAGTTTGACCTAAAGTTTCAGCGAAACTCGAAGTCAGAACCAGACAGTCCGGAGACTGTCAAAATAATTTATTATTTCATATTTATTGTGTTAACTCTATTTTGCAGGGTATGTGTGGTATGTTGGACTAACATATTTTGCAGGGAGCAAAAAGAACTTAAAAAGCTCAGATGAATAGTATCCGAGGTGCCTCTAGGCTGTTGGAGGCGCCTCGGGTGCCTTAGTCAAAGTCTCCGCACAACAAGGCGTGAAGGCACCTTCAAGGCGCTTGAAGGCGCCTTCCATGGAGTTTGAAGGCGCCTTCAGATGGATAAACAGCGCAAGCCGTGAGCACTATTCACCCCCTCTAGCACTTTTCAATCCTATAATCGGTATCAGAGCGGAGCCGCTCTGAATCGGTACAACTACCTTTTGAGCATTTTTTTCGTAGCTTTTTCATTTGTTTTTGATAAAAATAAATCTTACGCCTTTCATTTTTCCCTCCAAATTTTTTGAAAAATCCATTCTCAAAGTTTCAACATTAGTTAGAATTGGTAAAATATTACATTTAATAAAATTTGTCATAATATTTTTTTAATATTATTTTATTATTTTTTTCTCGAAATTCATAAAACACTCTTATTTTATCTTCTCCAACACTACTAATCCAAGACTAAGTCTTGGAACAAGTTTTAGCATTTTTATCTTTACAAGAGACTTTTACTAAATGACCCACTAAGAAGGCTACAGCACAACCCGCCCGTCTCTTTTTTCTGGTGAGGATTTTAGCTACTAGAAGAGCCGAATGGTGTACCACCTCAAGACATAAGTCAAGATGTGGATAATCATCCAAACAAGCCTCGTGCTCCCTCTCGACGACACTGGAAAACTAGTATCATGAGAAAACTGGGACATAAATTTGATGAAGAAGATAGAGGTCGATGCCAAAGAGACATACACTCTCCAATGTGGCTTAACAAAAGAAGAGTTGAACTGAGTAGGCCCCTTCTCAAGCGCTAAAGACTTGTGGGAGAAACTAATCGAGCTGCGTGAAGGGACCTCTTATACTAAGGTAAGTAAAAGAGATCTTATTTTAAATAATTTTTATAACATAAAAAATGTAGGATGGTGAATCAGCGAGTTAACTGCATGCACGCATCCAAGATCTTCTCAACGACCTCCACACAATTGGACAAAAGGTGGAGAATCACGACTTCACCATGTATGCACTCAATGCATTTCTGAGGAACACGTTGTGGGCATCCATGGTAGATGCTTACAAAGTTTCCAAGGATCTGTCCTTAATCAAACTAGATGAATTATTTTTCGAATTCGAATTACATGAACAGACTAATACACCCATGGCCAAGAAAAGTATTGCTCTTGTTGCAGGTACAAATAGAACAAAGGACCAAAAGTCAAGCATCAAACCGAACCTGAACCTAAAGACAAGTCAGACTTAGAGGACGGCGATGAGATTACCGCCGAACTAGTCAACCTTGTACAAAAATTGTACAAGAAAAAGAAGGGCTTCAAAAAATAGGAAATTAAAAAGTGATTCAGTCAAAGATGACGCAACCAAGCCCAAGCTCCAAAATGAAGTTTGAAGTCACCTACTATGGCTGTAACAAGAAGGGACATATCAAGGCGAATTGTTCAAATCAGAAGGAAGCGAAGAAACAATAAAGAAAGAAGGCGCTTCAAACAACATGGGATGAATATCATCAGAACTCCGATGAAGATGTCGAACAAACAAGTTTTCTCTCACTTCCGGCCCGAGAGCAAGTCGTCGAATCTGAGTCCGAGACAGAATCGGAAGTTGAGTCCGGGCGAAGCCACGGATCCATATCCGATTCAGAAGGTTCCTAAACCAATGTAAGTATCTCTTTAATTAGATCGCATAACTTGATTTCTTACCTGTCAAGAAAGTTAGCCAAGTCCAACTTCTGGGTCAAGTCGCTCCAAGAGGAGGTCAAAGCCCTCAAGGAAATGACTATCCCAAGCTTCTTGATAGAATCGATTTAGATTGGAACTTCAACTCAAGTCCAAAAACTTGAGGAAGAAAATTCCAATCTGAAAAGTCAAGTCAAGGAATTGAAAGATACATTGGAACAGTTCACTTTGGGTTTCAAGAATCTTGATCTGATTTTTGAAAAACAAAGAGTCATATATAATCTATCCGAACTTGGATACAAGGCTAAGCGTAAATTGAAATTCTATTTATCACTTGTGAATCGAACAAATAGGAGAATAGTCCAAGCATGGGTCCCCAAGTCTAACTTGATTAATCAAGTTGGACTTGGTCAATATTGGATCCCCAAGGATCAAATCCATTACCTTGATAGGCCCCATGGAGGTTATGATCCAGGGGGAGCCAATAGAAAAACCATATTCATTAAATAAACTTTCTTGATGTATGTTCTTTTTCTGCTTTCTATTATTCATGCTTAGATTAGGGTACATAAGAACTTAGGCTTGATTCACACTTGAGTAGTTAGACCTAGGTTTTTCAGAAAGAAAATTAAATATTTAATTTTTTAAAAGACTTTGTCTATAAGTGTGGATGATCTTATATCCAAGAAGGCCTAGTATCTCGCGACAGCCTGAAATCCAATTATTGAAATGAATATTTAATTAATTAACTGTTAAACCTTAATCTAACTTAAATGTGAATAAATGCTTAGATTTTAATCTAAAGTAAAGATAAAATTAACCATCTCATAAAACAAATAAGATTCCCTAATTGATAATCTAGAAAAAGGGTGAGATGGATCCAGGTTAAATTAGTTGACAACTTAATTAAACTTAATTAAATTAAAATTCAACTTAAACTAAAATTCAATTTATTAAAATTCAACCAAATTAAAATTCAACCAAACTAAAAGTCAACTTAATTAAACTTCAACTTAATTAAACTTAATTAAACTAAAATTCAACCAAATTAAAATTCAACTTAATTAAAACTTAATTAATCTTATGTAATTAAACTAACTTAATTAAACTTAACTAACTTAAAATTAAATTAAACTAACTTAAAATTAAATCAAAATTAAACTAACTTAAACTTAAATTTATATCTAAACTAATTTAAACTTAACTAAAATTAAGTTAAACTTAATTAAATTTAATTTAAACCAAACTCCAATCAAATCAACTTAAAATAAAAAATTAATCATCTCACAATCACCCATAGATATAACATGATTGACAATCTAGACTAGGTGAGATGGAAAATTAAGGAGTTGAATTCAATCAAACTATTTTTTAATCCATCAAAATTGGATCCAAATCAAATACTTTATGTGTAGGAACATAATGATCTAGGCAAATGGATGTTGAATAATGGATGCTCCAGACTGTAAAATACCGAAAAAAAGGCGAATAATCATAAGGAATTTTTTTCGTAATTTTTAGAATTTTTCCGAGCTCGTATGGCTTAGGTTACAAGGACAAATATTGGGTCTCGGGAAAGCCTACTTAGGCTACCCATTTAAGCGAGGAAATGTTTGATTTTCTTTTTATTTCTTTTCTTTTTCTTTTATTCCTTTTCCTTTGTTTTCTTCCCCGCATGCCCGAGCCCTAAGCCCGACGCCGTCCGTTTCTTCTCTTCCCCAACGGACGCGCTGACGCCGCCCAACCGAAGTGTCGTCGCCGCTCGCGTCCGCTCCTCTTCCCCTCCGGTACAAAATCCCTTGACCAAGGGAAGCCCCAGAGCCCTACTGTTGGCCATGTCAGTCACTGGAAAGCTGATTCCGTCTCGTCGGAACTCCAAATAGAGCACTATTATGTTAGTAGACCATGGACAAATTATCTTCCTTATCGGTAGTCTTGATCGTCATTTTTCAAGGTCTAAAAGGGAGCCTAGTAGTCTTGTTTTCTTCTTGTCACAATTCAGAAGGGAATACAATTACGTTAGATGATATGAGATAATTGTGTCTCCGGATGCTCTGCATCAAAACAAAATTAAATTTTAAAATTCAATCGATTTAATTTATTTTTTACTCACCCTTAAACTGAAATATTAAGGATGCAATACATAAGCCGAGCAAGAAAGATACACTAGAGATGCATTACCGGGAATGAAGTTGTCCTCGTAGAAACTGATTTTGAGCAGCGACAAACTGTTGCATCAGCTGGCTGAAGGTGATGTAAGTTGATTGATAAGTCTTGCGTCAACAAGATGGTGTTAAAATTTTGCCACATGGAGGATGCTTTATAAAAGGGTATTCAAGGCCATGAAGACAACAAAAGAAAAAAAAAATAGAGATTATTATACTATTTTCTAGTGTTATTTTTAAGCTTTTCTTTCCAAATTCTAAGAATTTTATTGTAGGTTTCCTAATACTTGACAATTCTTTAAGAGGTTTCTTACCTTCAATATTTTATTGAAGACAAGAAAGATGATTTAATATGTGATCCACCAAAAAAAATATAAACGAATTAGGAATTTGGGGACTACCGAACTCTATGATATCATCTGTCTTTGTGATATGCTTATTTTTTATTTTTCATTATTTCCGTTGCTAACATATTTTCATGTCCTTGATGATATTACAATTTCAGAAAATTTTATTTTGATTCCAATATACTTTTCCTTTGTCATGGAAATTCTTATATGATAAACATTTTTAAAAGGAATCAATTATTTATTTAGTGTTGACCAAAAAAACATGCATTTAATGACAAAATAAATTCATCTTAAATTTATAATAAAATTAACGACAAAATTAGTTTTTATCGCTGATCTATAACAAAATTAGCGATGAAAATTCGTTACAATTTACTGACGAATTCATAAATCTACGATAAATTTTAAATTCCACATAAATGTACAATGAATTTTAAATTTATCATAAAAATTTGATTGGATCAGGATTGCTAAGTTGGCGCCGATCTCCTCCCTTGCCCGGTGCTCTAGGGTTTTTTCCTTTCTTCCTCTTCGTTGTTGGAGCAGTTCTTCTCGGCCGGTGATGCCCTCGTGAGTCCGAAGCCGCAGCATCACCTCATTCCAAGTGACACCGACCGTCGGGCTCTTTCTCGATCATGCAGATGCCGGTGCCGCTTCGCTCAAGCGCCGCGTTGTTCTCCTTTGCCTTGGCTCAGCACCCCAGTAGTCACTGTCGATCCTCCTCCTCTCGATTACCTCTGACCCGATGCCCTAGAACCATTGCAATCCCTCTGCTGGTTCACCACCACAGTAGCAATGGAGTTCGTCAGAGAGAAGGCTGCGAATCTAGATTGGGGGTGAACCTTTCAAGGTATTGGATTAGCAGGATTTGATTTCATGACCTATACTGGAATTGTAAGCTATATGATGGATAATTGATCTATACAGCAGGGTTTGGGAATTTTAGTGTTGGATTTGGAGGTTAGCGGCTCCACCTAGCTCCGGGCATCATTCTGGCAGCAACTTCTCTGGCTGTGATTCAACAGAGGAGGGCAAATTAGGTAAGTTTTAGAGGTGATTTCATTTACACATTGGAGTTGGTTTGTTAATTGAATATGGTATCATGTTTGGTGGTGTATGAATTTCAAAATATGAATGTGAATTGGAGGAAGTGATTGTGTTGATTTGAGGCGCTAGATTTACTGAGAAACAGATTTTGTAGAGGGATAAATTGTTGGGTTTTTCAGGCCACGAAAACGGCGTTTTCACGTCGTGGAAACCTCGAAAGCCCCAAAGCCAACGGATCCGTGCAAAGAAAAATTTCGAAAAATACGAATACGAGTTTCTACCGAGATCTACTCCTAGATCTACATGGAAAAGGGTTATACCTTTGAAGCGAAGCCCTTCGCGTTCCCGCTCGTCCAAACGGTGCCGGATCTCAAGAGTATCAAAATATATACTCCTCTAGAAGTATCCACACGAACTAATTAGGTGGAGAAGACCTAAACGAAGGTGTGCTAGAACCTTGATAGGTCACGGCAAGAGAGGAGAAGAGGGAGAGCTTGAGAGGAAGAAGAGAGAGTGAATGCACACATGAATGAAAAATTCATTCCACACCACACCATAGTGGCCGGCCACATTCAAAAGAATGTAAATCCCATTTTGCATTAAGTGCAATTAATGTGTAGCCATTAAAGTGAAGAATTGTAACCTCCATGAGGTGGCATCTCACTTAATTAATCATGATGATGTGGAGCATCATCATTGGTTCACATCTTACCAACTCACTAATGATGTGGCAAAAAGTCAAGTCAAACTTGACTCTTTCTCTTCCTCTCAAGTCAAGTCAAACTTGACTTAATCTCTCTCATGGTTGATCTAATCCAACCATTTAATTCAAGCCAATTTAATATAATGAATCTAATTCATTTAATTAAATTGATTTAATGAGTTATAATCTAAATTAGACTCATTGAACACATGAATCAACTTGAGTCCAACTCAAGTTAGCCCAATTAGGATTACTCTTAATCTAATTTGATTCATCAAATGAATCTAATCCTCTTGGTTCATCATATGAACCTAATCTCCATCTAATTGTCCTTAGTGTGTGACCCTATAGGTTCTTGTAACGTTGGCAATGCCCCTAAACCTATTTAGGAGCATAAGTAATGAGCGGTATCTAGCAACACATCATTACTATCTAAGTTACAAGAATGTTGAGATCCAATATCACCTTGTGACTACTAATTGTGACTCCTCACAAAATATGACAAGTGTCCTTCTATCCTAGACATCTAGATTGATCAATATGAGGCATAGACCGTGTCATCCTCTAATCAATCTAAATCTTGAACTCCAAGTAGACTGACTAAATCTAATGAGCTCAATATCTTATATTGACTCATTTGGGCATGGCCATGCACTTCGTGGTCTCACTCTATCAAGAATATCGATGTCACTCCCGTCATATAGGAGGGATAGATCCCATCTACATCACTCACATCCCTTTGCATAATTCATTACATACCCAGTAATCGCCTTTATAGTCCACCCAATTACGGGTGACGTTTGACGAAACCAAGGTACATAACTCCTTATGTAGAGATCCATGGTGACTTCAAGTCTAAGGACTAGTAGTCATACTAATAGCCACATGAGAAAGTATATGACACTCATATAACGATCCATGATACTTTCTCATGGCGGGTCATTCAGTATACATTCTCTAATGTATACCCATGTGTCAACTTGATATCTCTATATCCATGACTTGTGAGATCAAGTCATCAAGTTGACCTACATGCTAGTCTTATTGCATTAACATTGTCCCTGAATGTTAATACTCGACTAGGAATGATTAAGAGTAGTGTTCCCTATATCATCTCACTATCGATTCAACCAATCGATTGATATAGGTAAGAACCTTCTACTCAAGGACGTTATTATACTTAGTTTATTTGGCACCAATACAAGTAAGTATAATAACCAAAAACCAAATGCCTTTATTTATATAGAATATGATACAACAAGTCCAAAATATACAATCATCAAATAATTGGCTCTAGGGCTCTAGCTAACAATCTCCCACTAGCACTAGTGACAATCAGTGTAGGCTCTAAGCCCCAATGACCTAGTGTGACCATCATGCTTCCTCTGTGCCAAAGCCTTGGTCAAGGGATCTGCGATGTTAGCCTCTGTAGGTACTCTGCAAATCTTCACATCTCCTCTCTCGATGATCTCTCGAATGAGATGGAAGCGCCGTAGTATGTGTTTGGTCCGCTGGTGTGAGCGAGGTTCCTTCGCCTGTGCTATAACTCCATTGTTGTCACAATAGAGCTCAATGGGGTCAGCAATGCTAGGAACCACCCCAAGTTCAGTGATGAACTTGCGAATCCAAATTGCCTCCTTTGTTGCCTCTGATGCAGCAATGTACTCGGCTTCTGTTGTAGAATCAGCTACTGTATCCTGCTTCGAACTCTTCCAGCTGACAGCACCACCATTAATGCAAAATACAAACCCCGACTGCGATCTATAGTCATCCTGGTCGGTTTGGAAGCTAGCATCACTGTAACCCTTTACAGCTAGCTCATCATCGCCTCCATATATCAAGAAATATTCTTTAGTCCTTCTTAAGTACTTAAGAATATTCTTGACCGCTATCCAGTGACTTTCACCTATCTGCTCGTCATGCTCAAAGCATACGAGACATCAGGTCGAGTACATAGCATGGCGTACATGATCGATCCTATGGCTGAGGCATAAGGGATCTGATCCATACGGTCTCTCTCCTCTCTAGAAGAGGGACCTTGAGTCTTCGAAAGACTCACGCCATGTGACATCGGCAGAAATCCCTTCTTGGAGTTCTGCATGGCAAACCATAGGAGTACCTTGTCAATGTATGTACTCTGACTTAGGCCATGCAATCTCTTAAATCTATCTCTATAGATTTGTATCCCTAGAATGCGGGATGCCTCACCTAAGTCCTTCATTGAGAAGCAACTCCCTAGCCAGGTCTTGACAGACTGAAACATAGGGATGTCCTTCCCAATGAGTAGTATGTCATCCACATACAATACGAGGAAGACAACTATATCCCCTACAACCTTCTTGTAGACACAAGACTCATCTTCGTTCTTGATGAAACCAAACTGTTTGATTGCATCATCGAATCGAAGATTCCAGCTCCGAGAAGCTTGCTTTAGTCCATAAATGGACCTATGCAGCTTGCATACTCTGCTAGTATGCCGTGGATCTACAAAACCCACAGGTTGTGTCATGTACACATCCTCGAGTAGGTTTCCATTCAGAAACGCGGTTTTGACATCCATCTGCCAGATCTCGTAATCATGGTAAGCTGCAATAGCAAGCATGATCCGAATGGACTTAAACATCGCTACTGGAGAAAAAGTTTCATCATAGTCAATACCATGAATCTGCTTGAAACCTTTAGCTACCAAGTGACCCTTATAGATAAGTCCATCCATGTCAGTCTTTCTCTTAAAGACCCACTTACACCCAATGGGTTTTACCCCTTCAGGTGGATTAACCAAAGTCCATACTTGGTTGGTGTACATGGATTCCATCTCAGATCTCATGGCCTCTAGACATTTCTCGGAATCTGGTCTCATCACAGCTTCCTGATAGTTGGTAGGCTCATCATCTATGAGCACAACGTCATCATGGTCAGACAAGAGGTATGTCTACTTCCCTAGACATATCTCTCAGGCTGACGACGCACCCTATCAGACCTGCGAAGAGGTATGTCTACTTGAACTGGTTGTTGTTCCTCAACTCTTTGTGGAACAACATCATCCACAACACTTTGTGGTTCCAGTTCAACTTCCATCGAGGCATCAGTACTATTGTTCGCTTCTTGAACTTCTTCAAGATCGAACGTGCTCCCACTAGTCTTTCTAGAAACAAAGTCCCTTTCTAGAAAGACCCCAGTCTTTGCCACAGCTACCTTGTGCTGACTGGGAATGTAGAAGTAATATCCCTTAGTTTCTTTGGGATATCCAATGAAATAGCACTTGTCGTATTTGGGTCCTAATTTGTCTGAGACTTGACGTCGAACGTAAGCCTCACAACCCCAAATCCTCATGAAAGACACCTGGGCATCTCTCCCAGTCCATATCCTATATGGTGTCTTTATCACGGCCTTAGATGGAACTCGGTTGAGTATAAAAGCTGCCGTGTCTAAAGCATAGCCCCAAAGATATGTCAGAAGATTTGTGTGACTCATCATATATCGTACCATATCTAATAAGGTACGATTCCTCCTTTCAGATACACCATTCCACTGTGGTGTTCCAGGAGGAGTGAGTTGGGATAGAATCCCACACTCAGCTAGGTAGTCACGAAACTCATGGCTAAGGTATTCTCCACCTCGATCTGATCGAAGTATCTTAATACTCTTGCCATGCTGGTTCTGTACTTCATTCTTGAATTCTTTGAACTTTTCAAAGGATTCAGACTTATGTGTCATCAAGTACACATAACCATATCTACTGAAGTCATCAGTAAATGTGATGAAGTACCTATAACCACCTCTAGCAGCGACATTGAAAGGGCCACATACATCACTATGTATAAGTCCTAACAAATCAGTCGCTCTCTCGCTATGCCCACTAAAGGGAGTCTTGGTCATCTTGCCTCGTAGGCATGACTCGCATATCTCATATGATTCAAAATCAAATGAGTCCAGCAAACCATCCTTATGGAGCTGGGATAAGCGCTTGTCATTTATATGACCTAAGCGACAGTGCCAGAGGTAGGTTTGGTTCATGTCATTTGACTTGAACCTCTTGGTATTTATGTTATAGATAGGGCTCTCAAGGTCTAGAATATAGAGTTCGTTTATCAGAGGTGCACTACAATAGAACATATCGTTTAAATAGACGGAACAACATTTGTTCTTTATTGTAAACGAGAAACCTTTCTTGTCCAAACAAGAAACTGATATAATGTTCTTAGTTAATGCAGGCGCATAACAACAATCGACTAACTCTAGTATAAGCCCAGAGGGCAGAGATAGAAAGAAAGTCCCTACAGCAACAGCAACAACCCGTGCTCCATTGCCTACTCGTAGGTCTACCCGCCCTTTGTCAATGCCCTGCTATTTCTCAGCGCCTGCACATCAGTACAAATGTGAGAAGCACATCCAGTATCTAATACCCATGATGTAGAAATAGATAGATTGACTTCTATAACATATATACCTGAAGTGGAAGTCTCACTTCGCTTCTTCTTAAGATCCTCCAAGTATACTTTGCAGTTCCTCTTCCAGTGCCCGGTCTGACCGCAGTGGAAGCAGGTAGCATACTTGGTGACCCCTCCTTTAGGCTTCAGTGCCTTGCCTTTGCCCTTGGCTTGGGACTTTCCCTTGCCTTTGGGCTTGCCCTTGCCCTTATGTTTCTGAACCATCAGAACAGAGTGGGGCTTAGCCTTCTTAAGGTTCAGCTCAACATTTCTTAACATGCTAAGCAGCTCGGGCAGTGGCTTGTCAATTTCGTTCATATTGTAGTTTAGAATGAATTGACTGTAGCTATCCGGAAAGGATTGCAAGATCAGGTCAGTGGCCAGCTCTTGGCCAAGTGGGAACCCCAACCTTTGTAGGTTCTCTATGTACCCAATCATTTTGAGTACATATGGGCTTACAGGAGCCCCGTCTGACATCTTGCACTGAAACAGTGCCCTAGAGATCTCAAATCTCTCATGCCTCGCTTGTCCTTAATACAGCTGACGAAGATGTTCAACCATATCGTAAGCGCCCATTAACTCGTGTTGCTTCTGAAGCTCAGAGTTCATGGTCGCGAGCATTAGACAAGACACATCTAATGCGTCATCTTGATGCTTCTTGAAAGCATCTCGGTCAGCTCGCGGGGTAGTGGCAGGAGGAGCCTCCGGAATGGGCTGCTCCAGAACGTACAGTTTACGTTCTTGGGTGAGAACTATTCTCAGGTTCCTGTACCAGTCTAGGAAGTTTGCTCCGTTGAGCTTGTCCTTCTCGAGGACAGATCGCAGGGAGAAGGTGTTCGTATTCGACGTCATGGTAATCTACAACAGAAATAAATGAAGAAATAAGTATCATATTCTTAATCATTTAATTAGGCCTTTAACTAAATGATGCTCCCACTGAATTCTATAATTCATGTGGGACAAGATCCACATCATACTAACCCTTGAGTTAGCTTTGGCTAATATGCCCAAGACTTAGCATGATCGGTAGGTAACGATTACCAATTACATCTCTATGCAACTCTTGTTTATAGCATCAAAATCCGCATTTATATTAAAACTCGAGTTAGCTTTGGCTAATACGCCCAAGAGTTAATATAAACCTAATTTTGACCTATCTACCATCCATTGGATAATGCCTATAGTTAAACTCGATCCAATTGAGTTAACTAGTTACTCAATCTAATTGAGTTGTACTCACCCATGCGTTGATAGGCGGGACCAAAATTGTCCCTCCGTACCCTACCAAGATAGTATGTGTTACTCTGCTTTGGCAGATTCAACAACAACATGCGATCGAAGTAGTGATAGGTATCACGGCATGGTAGGCATTACGAGTTGACTCGATTTAGATCTAATCTAAACGATGATGCGTATCATATACTCAATAGATCTAATCTAATCGAAGGGTGCATCATGTGCACGACTTAGATCTAATCTAATCGTTAGGCACTAATTAATTACTTAATTAACTAGCATGCATCACATACACACAAAAGCAATTAATTAAATAATTTTGTGATTATGTCATGGCCCTACTACGATCTTCTCAAGCCAATGAGAAGATCGGATAGTCAACCTAAGGTCAACAACTTCTCAAGCTCCTTCCTTTGACCACCTCGTGTTGCTCGCGCCCTCCTCGTAACTCCGTCTCGAGTGGACCTTCCACCGCTTCAAAATTTACATTACATTTTGAAACTCGAGTTACATTCGAGTCTAAATCTAATTTACAACAAGAATAAAAATAAAGGCACGACGCGCAGGTCGCGGAAAAATATAAAATACAACACGCACATCACATCACAGCACGCAGGCCGTATTATGAATTACAACACAAATTATCCAATCAAATTGGGTCTTTGGGCCATGACTATCACAAAAATAATATGTAATTCAAAATTATATATTTCTATAATTTTCTGTAATTTTTCTATAATTTTTACAATTTTTACGAGTACAATTTCCCGGCGGTTCCGTTTAGCGGTTTTCAGGCGCAATCGCGGAACGAATCCCCTTGCGGGGCTAGGGGCAGCGCCCCTACCCGCGATCTAACCATCGCGAGGGTTCCATTGCGATCTAACAGCGCCTTAGCCCGCTGTCCCAAAAGGTTTTGGGGCGAAACTTGGCCGTTTTGGAAAATTCTTCTCGGTAGTCGAAGCCTACAAGTGTCGAAACACTTGTGCTTCGCTTCTACGAGAAAAATACCCATAAACACTATAAAAATCCTAAATTTACAGAATATTAAAGAACTGAAAAGTTTTCATAAAACACAAAATAAACTCGTATTCATCTTGGCACGTGGCTCTGATACCACTGTTGGGTTTTTCGGGCCGCGAAAACCCCGAAAGCCCCAAAGCCAACAGATCCGTGCAAAGAAAAATTTCGAAAAATACGAATACGAGTATCTACCGAGATCTACTCCTAGATCTACATGGAAAAAGGGTTATACCTTTGAAGCGAAGCCCTTCGCATTCCCGCTCGTCCAAACGGTGCCGGATCTCAAGAGTATCAAAATAAATACTCCTCTAGAAGTATCCACACGAACTAATTAGGTGGAGAAGACCTAAACAAAAGTGTGCTAGCACCTTGATAGGTCACGGCAAGAGAGGAGAAGAGGGAGAGGGAGAGATTGAGAGGAAGAAGAGAGAGTGAATGCACACATGAATGAAAAATTCATTCCACACCACACCATAGTGGCCGGCCACATTCAAAAGACTGTAACTCCCATTTTGCATTAAGTGCAATTAATATGTAGCCATTAAAGTGAAGAATTGTAACATCCATGAGTTGGTATCTCACTTAATTAATCATGATGATGTGGAGCATCATCATTGGTTCACATCTTGCCAACTCACTAATGATGTTGCAAAAAGTCAAGTCAAACTTGACTCTTTCTCTTCCTCTCAAGTCAAGTCAAACTTGACTTAATCTCTCTCTTGGTTGATTTAATCCAACCATTTAATTCAAGCCAATTTAATATAATGAATCTAATTCATTTAATTAAATTGATTCAATGAGTTATAATCTAAATTAGACTCATTGAATACATGAATCAACTTGAGTCCAACTCAAGTTAGCCCAATTAGGATTACTCTTAATCCAATTTGATTCATCAAATGAATCTAATCCTCTTGGTTCATCATATGAACCTAATCTCCATCTAATTGTCCTTAGTGTGTGACCCTATAGGTTCTTGTAACATTGGCAATGCCCCTAAACCTATTTAGGAGCATAAGTAATGAGTGGTATCTAGCAACACATCATTACTACCCAAGTTACAAGAATGTTGAGATCCAACATCACCTTGTGACTACTAATTGTGACTCCTCACAAAATATGACAAGTGTCCTTCTATCCTAGACATCTAGATTGATCAATATGAGGCATAGACCGTGTCATACTCTAATCAATCTAAATCTTGAACTCCAAGTAAACTCACTAAATCAAATGAGCTCAATATCCTATATTGACTCATTTGGGCATGGCCATGCACTTCGTTGTCTCACTCTATCAAGAATATCGATGTCACTCCCATCATATAGGAGGGATAGATCTCATCTACATCACTCACATCCCTCTGCATAATTCATTACATATCCAGTAGTCGCCTTTATAGTCCACCCAGTTACGGGTGACGTTTGACGAAACCAAAGTACATGACTCCTTATGTAGGGATCCATGGTGACTTCAGGTCTAAGGACTAGTAGTCATACTAATAGCCACATGAGAAAGTATATGACACTCATATAACGATCCATGATACTTTCTCATGGCGGGTCATTCAGTATACATTCTCTAATGTATACCCATGTGTCAACTTGATATCTCTATATCCATGACTTGTGAGATCAAGTCATCAAGTTGACCTACATACTAGTCTTATTGCATTAACATTGTCCCTGAATGTTAATACTCGACTAGGAATGATTAAGAGTAGTGTTCCCTATATCATCTCACTATCGATTCAACCAATCGATTGATATAGGTAAGAACCTTCTACTCAAGGACGTTATTATACTTAGTTTATTTGGCACCAATACAAGTAAGTATAATAACCAAAAACCAAATGCCTTTATTTATATAGAATATGATACAACAAGTCCAAAATATACAATCATCAAATGATTGGCTTTAGGGCTCTAGCTAACATAAATCAGATTTAATTGATGATTAATGGGTTATGGAATGCTTAATCCAATGCAATTGTATTTATTTATAGGAGGAATTTATCCTTACTGTAGTTACACCTAAAATGAAAATTTGGAATAGTTAGGGGTCCTGGTAAATAAGAATTTTTGTTTAGTTATTTTGTTTACAATAAAACTTAGCTATACCGTACGATTTATTACAGGATTCAGATTCGGGATGAGCACTTTGATGTAGAGGTTGATTAGCTTGATCTACATTGGAGGTGGGTACCTTGACTTATCTATTTTGATATGTCTTGTTGATATATTTAGTAGATTTTAACAAGTAGTACTAAATATGTTTATATCTGCACCAACATGTCACTATTTATTTTCCGAGCATGTTTTGTTTGCTACTTGTTTAGCATTCATGCCCTGTTTACTACTTATGTATAGAGGTAGTGACATGCCATGTTTTATGATATATCAGACTGGTTAGATACCATACCTGATTTGTGTTCCTAGATCATATTATTTCATCCACGTATTTGGTACATGTTTTTATGGAGGTAGATAAGATCAGGATATTTCTATGCTTAGTGTCATGCATCATTACGCATGATTGCATGCTGAGCGATTGACAACTCCATTATTGTTGAGCACATCACCAGTTACATGGATCTGCACACACAATCACTTATGGGTTAGTGGTTTTTATTTAGACAGGGTGTGTTGCAGCAGGTTGCTCTATTTGGCTCTGTTGGTCCGCTCATGCATAGTGTGACGCAGCGTGGTAACCGACAGGAATCCCTCCTCTGGATTGCCTCAGGGTGATGAGAGCATTGCGCTCCCCCACTTATGATTTAGGATAGGAGGATAGGTGTACTCCGACAGCATCCCGTCCACTCAGTCACTCATCAGGAGCAGTGACGACAGAATGCACGGTTGTCACAGTCCTACCCACTCGGTCTCATCATCGTGTGTGAGTGCAGTCATTGGCATCATACGGATTGATGAATTTATTGCTTGTGTTTGCTGCACTTTGTTTGTTGCATATTGGATAGATGCATTTGATTGATATGCATACATGATTATGGTACTCTTCGGTCTGACGACCTTGCTTTTCCTTATATCCAGGTCCTGGTTAGTACAGATACTCCTTTACCTTACAGTTTTTCATATGATATTTATTGAGGAGACTGTACGCATATTTATTACTACTGGTTATTATTTACTATGCATGTCAACTAGGTATCCGCTGAGTGTTGGACTCACCCCCGTTATTACTATTTTTAGGTTGAGGTTGTTCAGGAGGTTCTAGTCGCTAGCTCCCCACCACTTCGCGTTGCGACGAGTTCGCATATTTTGGTTTATGTTATTGTCTATGTTATTTAGACTTGTATCTTTTGGCACTTGGATCTTATACGATCTCTTATTATCGATGGATTTTTGTTTGGATATATGCTGGTTATTTGTGTTTTATGGGTGTAGTTGAGTAGGATATCAGATTTATGTTTTATGGGTGTAGTTGAGTAGGATATTTGAAATGATTATCTTATCGTTGCTTAGGTTAAGGTTTTACTATTAGACTACGTGGGTGTTTGCTTATTTTTATTGTTTCGGCCGTGTTGGTTGAGGTGTATGTGGCCCTGAGGGCATTGTAGAAAGTTTCATATTGTCACCCGTACAGGGGAGATGCTGCCAAAATTTCTCATGGCAGGGACTACCTGGGGTGTGACAATATTTTTGGTATCAGAGCCAAGTTGCGAGTCAAACTGAGTATTTTCAGATTTGTACGGATTTCTGTTATGATTATGTTTCATAATTCTGTTTTGGATTTGTATGGATTTTCTTCGATTTTCTTGTTTCGGTATTCCGAGGTCATAAGGGAGGACTGGACAGCGAAGGAACATCTCCAGACAGCAAATAGGTATAAAGGTAATTTTAAAATTTTTATACTTGTAGTAATATCTGAGTTATAACTTAACAGATATGAGGATATTTACACGAGTAGCTGCGAGACGTGGTGCTGGACGACCACGTAAGAAGACTTTGGAATCTCTGGCAACGGACTCGGCAGAGATGCCTAATGGGGTTGAGCCTGTCGGTCAGGGACAGACTCAGGATACTGCGGGCGCGTCGGGCTCTCAGACCCCGATGGCTCCTTTAGAGGTACCTACCTCGGTTGCACCCGCTGTACCCACCCCTACCATATTTACAGTACCACCAAGGGTACCACCGGCATACCCCGCACCTGCTCCGGTCGAGCCTATAGCGTACCAGGCACCACCACCATTTGGACCTACAGTGTACCCAGCACCCGCACCAGCGGTACCGGTTGCTCCATTTCCAGTACCACCACCTATTGTACCTCTAACCGCGGCCACCCATATCGACCCTACAGTACCATCAGTGGTACATGCTCCAGCTTATGCAACAGCATCGGGAGTACCTCTCCCGGTCTATCCAGCGGCACTACCTATACCACCAGCTCCGGGGATTCCTCCAGTTCCCGCGATGATCCCTACCCACCTCACAGATATTGTCGCAACACAAGCCCGGATCCCAACATTGGCAGAGTCGATGAAGAGTCGATTCATACTCTTCCGAGGAGAGATTGATCCGAGTGTGGCCAGTCCTAGATAGAGACTATGGAGCGGATCTTTTTCTACATGGCTTGCTCCGAGTGGGAGAAAGCAAAGCTGGTTGCTTTCCATTTACGGGATGAGGCCGACACTTGGTGGGTTACGCAGCGTTCCATCATAGGCGAGCCGAATATCACCTGGGCGAGATTCAGGGAGGCTTTCGAGAGCCAGTATTTTTCACGGGCATATCAGACGACTCGTCGACAGGATTTTCTGAACCTTCGACAGAACAATCACATCATGACAGAGTATAATGCTGAGTTTAATCGGTTGGCCAGGTTTTGTCACGAATTAGTTGCCGAGGACAGATCCCGCATGTTTCAGTTTGTCCAGGGATTGGATGGACATCCGCAAGTAATGCTTACCGATTTTGGGAGCTCATCCTATTTAGAGACGTTGGACAGAGCCCTCATGATTGAGTCAACTCAACAGAGAGCGTTTCCGGACAAGAAAAGGAAACAGACGGGTTAGACATCAGGACAGATCTAGCAGGCACAGGCGACCGAACAAGAGCAGAGTGGTTGCAGTCGGCCAGGTTAGGGTACTTATGGGGCTTCTGGGCAGCCTCAGAAGTCAGGGCGATCTTCATCAGGATATTCCTGTAGGTGCAGCGGAGGTCAGCAAGAGGGGAGGGTGAATTGCTTCTGAAAAATAAAAGTAACCCTCCTCAGATCTTTCAACTCAAAAGTGCAATAGCAATAATAAAATAACTGAAATAAAGAAATAGAAATGAAACCGAGACTAAGTAGTTAACCTGGTTACAACCAAGAGGGTTGTTAATCCAGGGTGATTAAATGTGCACTAGAAAAAATCTCCTTTACTGAATGCGGAGAAGCCTTTTACACTCTAAAAACTTAGAACTATTGCTAGGAATGAATACAGAGTTGATTGAACAATTGATGAATAATTCCTAGGTCCAGGGGTCCTTTTATAGCCCCTGGAAATTCTATCTCGGATGTCCAAGGCGCCTCCATCGAGTAGGCGGATAAAACTTTATCCGAAACACAAACGGTCATATTTGACATGTTGAAGGTGTAGGACCGTTGGGCCGGCTAGAAGGGGGGGTTGAATAGCCCTGAATAAAAATACAACCCTTTCTCGAACAATTAAGCTAACACTTGAAAAATAGATTAAGCAGAAAATAAAGCATAAAAACGAGGCACCGGATTTGACTTGGTTACAACCGGGGAGGTTGTTAATCCAAGGAAGATGGTTTCACTAAGAACTCCTTTAGGCGGAGAAGCCTCGTTTACAGCAGTGTAGGCACAAAAAGAAAGAAGCTAATCAAAGCAGTGGAAGCACACAAGTGTTGTTATAATTTCTGAACTGATGAAAATCTTCTGGACCAAGGTTATATTAATCGCCTTGGTCGGGGCGCCTGGAAGGGTTCCGGGCGCCCTGGGGGGATAAAATTTATCCCCCAACGGTTGGATCAAGTCAAAGCTCAATCCTGTGAAAAAGTCACTTCCGGGCGCCCGGAAGGGTTCCGAGCGCCCCGGACAGTTCCGGGCGCCCAGAGCCAAAAGTCAACCCAGTTGACTTTTGGTCCGTGCTCTCTTCTCCGGTTCAGCTCGCCTCTGGTCCGGGTCTTTTTGCTCCGGCTCCGCTTTTCTTGGGTGATCTCTGACATCCGGAATAGGGCTCACCCGAACCCAACTTCCGGTCTTCTCGAGCGGGCTTCCCTCCGGCTTCTCGTCCCTCGGAATCGCCACGTGTTTCCTTCTCGTCCGCCGGCATACTCCTCCGCAGTCTTCGTCCCTCGGACGCACCGCGTGCCGTCCTTCTCGCTAGCTGCGTCTCTTGCTCCCCGAGCAATCTTCCGCTCCGGCTTTCGTCCCTCGGAACCACTGCACGCTTCCTTCTCGTCCACCGATGTACTCTTCCGCAACATCTCGTCCCTCGGGCTGCCGTCCTTCTCGCTAGCTGCGTCTTCCGCTCGACTACCTGTGTTCCTAAGCTCCTGCACACTTAGACACAAGGTTAAAACAAACAGGACCTACCTTAACTTGTTGATCACACCAAAACAACCTTGGGGTTTCAACAATCTCCCCCTTTTTGGTGTGATCAACCCAAGTTAAGCTAGGGTTAAAATAGACATAAAATAGAATTAAGTAAATTAACTTAATTTGTAATTTAAGTGCGAAAAGATAGAAAAAAATTAAATCTATCTACCTCCCCCTAGACTTATACTTCCCCTTCTCCCCCTTTGATCACAAAAAAAATGGGGTTCCAAGAAAAATAATCTAAGGGTTAAAGACTTAGAAAAAAAAATTTCTAAAAAAGTTTTAAGTTTTTTAAAAAAAAAATTTCTAAGTTTCAGAAAAATTTTAACTTAGGAGAAAATGATTTGACAATTCTAACTTAAATTTTTGAGAATTTTTAAGCACAGTCTTTTAAAGCAAATGACTTAGGCAATTAAAAAAAATAAGTAAATTTCAAAATTGAAATAAAATGTTTTGAATAACCTTTTTCAAGCACTAATTAATTCTTGTATTAATGCTTCATTGGTAAGTTAATTAAATATTTATTTCAATATTTTGGCTTCCAGGTCGTGGCGAGGCACTAGGCCTTCTTGGTTATTGGAGCAACAACCACTTCCTTAGACAAAGCCTCATAAAGAAATTCTTTGTTTAATTTTCTCACTTAAAGCTCTAAATTTAAAAAAAAAATCAATTTAAGCATGATTTATGAACCCAATATAGGTTCCAACCTACTGAATTTACTAAGAAGTTTTTAGGGACATATTTTCTTGAAATGTTCCTAATTTGTCCCGGGTGATATTTAAAGTACCAATTTAAATTATTAACTCTTCTAAAATTGGTTTTAGATGAACATGCATAGTTTTTTAAGTTATCTATTTGAATTTTCAAATTTTGATTTTCTAATTCCAATTTCTCATTTTTCAATTTTAATTTATCTAATTCTTCTAAGAGACAAGACTTAGCTAGAATTACTTTTAAATTTTTATTTTCACTTTCTAATTTGCAACAGTCTTTTGTTAAAATTTTAACGAACTTAAACATTTTATCAGGAGGAAGAGATCGTACCTGACTTACCTTGTCGATCTCGTTGTCCGTTTCTCCCCCTGAGCTGCTGCTTTCTTCCGACGTGTTTTCCCCTTCATCGATGCTCTCGATGCTCATTTCGGAAGAGCTTGAATCGCAGTCATCGTCTTGATGGCTCGCCATCAGTGCGAGTCCGGAGAATGCTTCGACTTTCGATTCGGACGACGTATCGTCCCACGTCGCCTTCAGGGCCTTTCTTTTCTAGATAGGCTTCTTACCCTTCTCCTTGTCTTTGTTCTTCAGCTTGGGGCAGTTGTCCATGACGTGCCCTTCTTCGTCGCAGTGGTAGCAGCGGATCGTCCTTTTCTTCTTCCCCTGCGGATGGTTAGTAGATCTAGATTTACAAAGCTTCTTGAATCTTCTTACCATCATTACCATTTCCTCGTCGTCGAGAGAGGATTCCGACTCAGGTTCGTCTCTCGAAGCTTTGAGGGCGACGTTGTTCTTGGGCTCCTTCATTCCTGCACATCTTGACTCATGGACTTCAAATGTTGAAAAAAATTCTTCTAATGAAATTTTTTCTAAGTCCTTAGAAATGTAAAAAGCATCTACTAGTGATGCCCATTTTGAATTTCTCGGAAATGAATTTAATGCGTACCTGAGCGAATCTCGGTTACTTACCTTTTCGCCGTGATTCGTGAGTCCGGTGATGATTTCTTTTATTCTGGAGTGCAGATGTGCGACTTTCTCGTCTTCCCCAAGTCGCAGGCTGGTGAGCTGATTGCAAAGCAGATCTCGTCTAGCGAGCTTGGCTTCGGACGTCCCTTCGTGCAGCTCAAGGAACTTCTCCCAAAGTTCCTTTGCGGAGTTGTATTTACCGATCCTGTTGACTTCTTGAGGCGGAAGAACGCTTAGCAGATGGTACTCTGGTTTGCCGCAGCCTGCTCCTTTTTGTCCATTTATCTATTTCCTTGTCCTCTCGAGCTTCAAAGCCAAATTTCATTGTTAAAAATAATTCAATATCATCAATTGTAAGTTTCTTTTTCCAAAGTCCCTTCATATTTCGGTGGTGGATGCTTGGTCCACCATCGCGTTGCTTCGCTCGACGGTTAGTCCTCTGAAGCCCTGGCTCGATACCACTTGTAGGACCGTTGGGCGGCTAGAAGGGGGTTGAATAGCCCTAAAAAACACAACCCTTTCTCGAACAATTAAGCTAACACTTGAAAAATAGATTAAGCAGAAAATAAAGCATAAAAACGAGGCACCGGATTTGACTTGGTTACAACCGGGGAGGTTGTTAATCCAAGGAAGATGGTTTCACTAAGAACTCCTTCAAGCGGAGAAGCCTCGTTTACAGCAGTGTAGGCACAAAAAGAAAGAAGCTAATCAAAGCGGTGGAAGCACACAAGTGTTGTTACAATTTGAATCGATGAAAGCTTCAACCAAGGCTATATTTATAGCCTTGGTCAGGGCGCCTGGGGGGGGATAAAAATTTATCCCCAACGGTTGGATCGAGTCAAGGCTCGATCCGTGAATCACCCGGCGCCGGAAGGGTTCGGCGCCCGGACTCCGGCGCCCGGACAGCTCGCCGGGCAAAAGTCAACCTAGTTGACTTTTGGTCCGTGCTTCTTCTCGGTTCAGCTCGCCCTGGTCCGGTCTTTTCTCGGCCCGCTTTGATTGGGTGATCTCGACATCCGAATAGGGCTCACCGAACCCAACTTCCGGTCTTCTCGAGCGCTTCCGGCCTCTCGTCCCTCGGAATCGCCACGTGTTTCCTTCTCGTCCGTCATCGTACATCCCTCAGTCGCACCCCGTGCCGCCCTTCTCGCTAGCCGCGTCTCTTGCTCCCTCAATCTTCCGCTCGGCTGGTCCCTAACCACCTGCGCTTCCTTCTCGTCACCGATGTACTCTTCCGCAGCATCTCGTCCCTCGGACTGCCGTCCTTCTCGCTAGCTGCGTCTTCCGCTCGACTACCTGTGTTCCTAAGCTCCTGCACACTTAGACACAAGGTTAAAACAAACAGGACCTACCTTAACTTGTTGATCACACCAAACAACCTTGGGGTTCCAACAGAAGGCGCCTTCATCAAGTCATGAAGGCGCCTTCATGTTGAGGGTGCCTTCATGCTTCATGAAGGCGCCTTCAAGCTAGTTTTCCAACTTTTGCTTCTTTTCCAAATTCTTTGCTTTGGCTTCCGATGCTCCAATAGCTTGGGTGATTCGGCCAACCGAAATAGGGCTCATCCGAACCCAATTGTCGGCATTCTCCTCGAGCAGCCTTCCTCCCCGGCTTAACGCCCCTCGAACGCCGCGCATGTTCTTCTCACCCACCGGTGTACTCTTCCGCAGCTCTCTCGTCCTTCAGACGCACCGAGCCTGTCGGCTCCCTTCCTATGTCATCCTTCTCGCTAGTTGCGTCTTCCGCTCGACTTCCTTCGCTCCTAAGCTCTTGCACACTCAGATACAGGGATCAAACATAATGCAGGACTTAACCAACTTAGTTGATCACATCAAAATAACCACGGGGTCTAACCATCTCCCCCATTTTAATGTGCATCAACCCAAGTTCAAGTTAGGGTAAAAATAGACAAACAGTAATTTTAAAGAAAATTAGTAAACTAACATGTTAAGCATAAATTTGCAATAAATAAAATTGCAACTATTTAATTAAGAGTTAAATAGAATTCTTCAAAAATATTTCTAAAACTCAAAGTAAAAAAAACTCTCTCTCCCCCTACACTTGTACCTATCTCTCCCCCTTTGATCACAGCAAAAACGGGGCAATAATAAGAGAATATGAAAAAAAAAATCCTAAGTAAAATGAGTTTTTATAATTTTCCAGAAAAACATTTCTAAGTAAACTGAATTTTTAGAATTTTAAAAAAAAATCTAAGTAAATGAGTTTTTAGAATTTTCCAGAAAAGAAATTTCTAAGTAAACTGAATTTTTAGAATTTCCAAAAATGTTTGAGAAACTTTTAAAGCATTATTTAATTCTAGTTTTAATACTTTTTCAGAAAGTTAATTAAACATTTTATTTCAATATTTCAACTTCCAGGTCGTGGCGAGGCACTAGGCCTTCTTAGTTATTGGAGCAACAACCATTTCCTTAGACAAAGCCTTATAAAGAAATTTTAACGTTTAATTTTCTTGCTGGAAGCTTTAACAATAAGAGAATTTTAGTCTAATAAAGCTTTTGGAACCCAATAGAGGTTCCTTCCTACTGGATTAATCAGAAACTTAGGGGGTATATAATTCTTGGGAATTTTCCTAAGTTGACCTTAATGATGTTTAACATACCAGTTTAATTTTCCATAAATCCTAAGTTTTGACTTTTGAAAAATATTTGTTTTAAAACATGCATCAGTTTTCATATTTCCAATTTCTAATTTTAAATTATCATTTTCTGATTTTAATTTATCTAAAATTATATTTAAGTCAGCATTCTCTTTTTCTAATTTGAATGAATCTTTAGAAAGAGACTTAATAAATTGAAAGGACTGAGTCGGGGTTAGATTACGTACCTTACTTACCTAACTTGGTGATGCTCCCCCTTCACTGCAGCTTTCTTCCTCTAATGTTCCTCCCCCTTCATCTATTCTCATTTCTGAGCTTGACTCTTCTTCCAGCTGATGGTTAGCTATTAGCGATAATCCCGAGAATTCTTCGATGTCTGACTCGGAGGATGAGTCTGAGAACGTGGCCTTCAGGGTCTTGTATCTGGAGGATTCTGGCTTCTTGTACTTTACCTTTTCCTTCTCTTTCTGCTTGCTCTTCAATTTCAGGCAGTCATTCTTGATGTGCCCTTCTTCGTTGCAATTGTAGCAACGGACTGTCCTTCTCTTTTGATGATGTTTACTCGACTGCGATCTAAATTTGTTAGATTTAAAAAACTTATTAAATTATCTTACCATTAATGCAGCTTCGGATTCGTTAATCGAGGCTTAGGAGTCAGAACCGTTTATTCTTACCTTTAGGGCAATGTTCTGACTAGTCTTCTCTACTCCATTGGGCTTTGCAACTCGAGATTCGTGAAGTTCAAAAGTAGAAAACAAATTTTCTAAAGTACTTACCTCGAAGTCCTTAGAGATGTAGTATGCATCTACTAAGGACGCCCATTCTGGAGTTTTAGGGAAGGCATTGAGCGCGTACCGGATCGAGTCCCGGTTTGTTACTTCTTCTCCAAGGTTGCTTAGTTGAGTTATTATCTCCTTAATCCTTGCTTGGAGTTACGCTACCTTCTCGCCTTGGTTCATCTGGATGTTCGTAAGTTGAGTCTGGAGGATATCACGTCTTGCAAGCTTTGCTTCAGATGTACCTTCATGAAGCTCCACAAATTTTTCCCAAAGGTCTTTCGCAGAGTCGTAGCTTCCGATCCGATTTACCTCTTATGGTGGCAGCACGCTAAGCAGGTGGAACTCTGCCTTTCCGTTGGCGACAAAATCGGCTTGCTCCTTCTTGCTCCACTGATGCTCTTCTTTGTCTTTTGGAACTTCAAAACCATATTTCATAGTTAGTAAAATATCAAAGTCGGTTTTAAAAAATACTTCCATCCGGCGTTTCCATGTCGCAAAGTCTCCGTCAAACTTCGGGGGATGAATGCTTGTTCCGGCCATCATCTTGATCTTCGTGCTTCAATTGGTGGTCAGTCCTTCTAAGGCGGTCGGGCTCTGATACCAATTGTAGGTGCAGCGAAGGCCGGCAAGAGGGGGGGTGAATTGCTTCTGAAAAATAAAAGTAACCCTCCTCGGATCTTTCAACTCAAAAGTGCAATAGCAATAATAAAATAACTGAAATAAAGAAACAGAAATGAAACCGAGACTCAGTAGTTAACCTGGTTACAACCAAGAGGGTTATTAATCCAGGGTGATGAAATGCGCACTAGAAAAAGTCTCCTTTACTGAAGGCGGAGAAGCCTTTTACACTCTAACAGCTCAGAACTATTGCTAGGAACGAATACAGAGTTGATTGAACAATTGATGAATAATTCCTAGGTCCAGGGGTCCTTTTATAGCCCCTGGAAATTCTATCTCGGATGTCCAAGTTGCCTCCAATAGAGGTCCAAGGCGCCTCCATCGAGTAGGCAGATAAAACTTTATCCGAAACGCAAACGGTCACATTTGACCTGTTGAAGGTGCCTTCATCAAGTCATGAAGGCGCCTTCATGTTGAGGGCGCCTTCATGCTTCATGAAGGCACCTTCATGTTGAGGGTGCCTTCATGCTTCATGAAGGCACCTTCAAGCTGGTTTTCTAGCTTTTGCTTCTTTTTCAAATCCTTTGCTTTGGCTTCCGATGCTCCGATAGCTTGGGTGATTTGGCCAATCAAAATAGGACTCACCCGAATCCAATTTTCGTCCTTCTCCTTGAGCAGCCTTCCTCCCCGGCTTAACGTCCCTCGAACGCCGTGCACGTTCTTCTCGCCCAACGGTGTACTCTTCTGCAGCTCTCTCGTCCTTCGGACGCACTAAGCCCTTCGGCTCCCTTCCCATGCCGTCATTCTCGCTAGCTGCGTCTTCCGCTCGACGTCCTGCGCTCCTAAGCTCATGCACACTCAGACACAGGGATCAAACACAAAGTAGGACCTAACCAACTTGGTTTATCACATCAAAATAACCACGAGGTCTCAGAAGCTGTTGTCACATGGCTGTCAGGGATTTATTTTGTTTTTGATTAATATTGACGACAACAGTAGTTCCCAGCTCTCAGATGTTCCGGTGGTCCGAGAGTATCCGAATGTATTTCTAGATGAGCTACTAGGTTTGCCTCCCAGAAGGCAAGTGGAGTTTGTCATTGAGCTGATTTTGGGGACCGCACCAGCATCGAAAGCTCCATATCGTATGGCACCGAAAGAGTTGGACGAACTAAAGATCGAACTCCAGGAGTTATTGGATAGAAGATTTATTCACCCTAGTGTTTCTTTGTGGGGTTCTCCAGTATTGTTCATCAAGAAAAAGGATGGTACTCTGAGGTTGTGGATCGATTACAGACAGCTAAATACAGTGACCTTCAGAAATAAGTACCCCTTGCCACGGATCGAGGATTTGTTTGATCAGCTCAGAGATACATCAGTATATTCTAAGATTGATCTGCGGTCTGGATATCATCAGCTGAAAGCTAAAGAATCTGATATTCAGAAGACAACATTCCGTACCAGATACGGACACTATGAATTCTTGGTAATGTCATTTGGGTTTACCAATGCTCCAGCGGTGTTTATGGATTTGATGAACCGCATCTTTCTGGAGTATTTGGATCATTTCGTTGTCGTTTTCATCGATGACATTTTGATCTACTCGCGTTCCGAGGAGGAGCATGCACAGCATCTTCGCATAGTCTTGGAGACTTTTCGACGACATCGACTATATGCGAAGTTCAGGAAGTGTGCGTTTTGGCTACCCTCAGTTGGTTTTCTGGGGCACATGGTGTCTAGCCGTGGTATTTCAGTAGACCCTCAAGAGATCGAAGTTGTCACCAGTTGGGAGCAGCCGAAATCAGTACAGGAGATCCGCAGTTTCTTGGGACTGGCAGGATATTATAAACGTTTTGTCGAGAGTTTCTCCCGCATAGCTATGCCACTGACACGCCTGACCAGGAAAGGCGTGAAGTTCACGTGGTCCGAGGCTTGTGAGACCAGCTTCTAGGAGCTGAAGCGGAGATTAGTGTCGGCTCCAATTTTGATGTTGCCAGCTGGAGAGGATGGATTCATACTTTACATCAGCGCATCTCTTCAGGGTTTGGGCGTTATTCTGATGCAGCACGCCAGAGTAGTCTCCTATGCTTCTCGTCAGTTGAAGGAGCATGAGAAGAACTACCCTGTACATGATCTGGAGCTAGCCATCATCATCTTTGGTTTGAAGATTTGGCGGCATCATCTGTACAGCATTACCTTTGAGATTCTCACGGATCATAAGAGTCTCAAATATATTTTTACCCAGAAGGAACTTAACCTCCGACAGAGGAGATAGATGGAATTCCTGAAGGATTATGACTGTACCATTAGCTACCACCCGGGAAAAGCTAATGTGGTTGCCGATGTACTCAGCAGGAAGTCCAGAGGGACTTTGACTTGCTACCGAGCTTCAACCACGGACTTGATTCAGGGTTTCTCCGAGTTGGGCCTTCAGGAGCAGGGGCAGACAAAGCAGGGTATGTTGGTTACCATGGTTGCTCAGTCGTCGATTAGGATGAGGATCCAAGAGGCCCAGGCTAGTGATCATCACTTACAGTTCATTGGCAGCCAGATAGCTTCTGGGTAGCAGATCGAGTTAATACGAGATGAGGAGGGTATTATATATTTCTGAGGTAGATTATGCGTACCTCAGTCTCACCCGGTCTTACAGGAGATACTTTAAAAGGCTCATCGCTCTCGATTTGCTATCCACCCAGGCGAGACCTGCATGTATCAAGATTTGAGGCGTTCCTACTGGTGGAACGACATGAAGAAAGACATTGCGGAATTTGTAGCTAGATGTCTAGTTTGTCAGCAGGTGAAGGCTGAGCACCAGAGACCTGCCGGATTACTTCAGTGGATTCCTATTCCTGAGTGGAAATGGGAACACATTACCATGGATTTTGTGGTGGGTTTGCCTAGGACACGACGAGGTCATGACGCGATTTGGGTAATCGTTGATCGATTAACCAAATCCGTGCATTTCTTAGCGATCCAGAAGACTGATTCCCTGGATCGATTGGCGGATCTATATTGCTGAGAGATCATCAAATTACATTGAGTTCCTTTGAGTATTATTTCGAATAGAGACCCTCGGTTCACGTCTCTATTCTGGCAGAGTCTGCAGCATACCTTGGGCACTCAGCTCCATTTCAGTACAGCTTTCCATCCACAGATAAATGGACAGTCAGAGTGGATCATTCAGACTCTAGAGGACTTGCTGAGGTCTTGTGTATTGGATTTCGGAGGAAGTTGGGAGGACCATTTGCTATTGGTAGAGTTCACCTACAACAACAGCTTTCATTCGGCTATCCAGATGGCACCGTTTGAAGTGTTGTATGGTAGGCCTTGTCGGATACCCACCCTCTGGGATGAGGTTGGGGAGGCCCAGCTATTGGGACCTCATAGAGCTCAGCAGGAGGCATAGTTAGTCCGTACTATCAGGCGGAAGATGTCAGAGGCGCAGGACCGCCAGAAGAGTTATGCTGATCGGAGACGGAGACCCCTGGAGTTCTCTACTGGTGACCATGTTTTTTCTGCGTGTTTCACCCACGAAAGGGGTGAAAAGATTTGGCCTCAGAGGTAAGCTACCTCCATGATACATTGGACCTTTCCAGATCTTGGTGAGGATTGGAGCAGTAGTTTATCGCCTAGCGCTACCACCGGCTCTGGCAAGCATGCACGACATATTTCATTTATCTATGCTGAGGAGATGCATAGCCGACCCAGCATATGTGCTATCTGATATACTAGTTCCCCTTCAGCCTGATGCTACCTACGAGGAGGTTCCAATATGGATTCTGGACCGAAAAGAGCGTTGGCTGCGAAACAAGACTATTCGGCTGGTTAAAGTTGAATGACAGCATCATTCCGACGAGGAGGCTACCTGGGAGCTTGAGGATATGATCCAAGCTCGATACCCCCATCTTTTTACTTGAGGTATGTGGGTTATTGTCCGTTTAACAGTTATACTATCTATCTGTTGTTAGTACTTCCTGATGGTAGATAACGAAAATTTGGGGACCAAATTTTTATTAGTGGGGGAGAATGTAAAATACAGAAAAAAAGGGCAATAACTATAAGGGAATTTTCTGAAATTTTTAGAAATTTTCCGAAAATTTTTCGGAGCTCGTATGGCTAGGTTACAAGGACAAATATTGGGCCTCGAGAAAGCCTGTTTAGGCTACCCCATTTAAGCGAGGAAATGTTTAATTTTCTTTTTATTTCTTTTCTTTTTCTTTTATTCCTTTTCCTTCATTTTCTTCCCCGCGAGCCCGAGCCCTAAACCCGACGTCATCCGTTTCTTCTCTTCCCCAACTGACGCGCCGACACCGCCCAACCGAAGCGCCACCGCCGCTCGCGTCCGCTCCTCTTACCCTCTAGTACAAAATCCCTTGACCAAGGGAAGCCCCAAAGCCCTACTGTTGTCTTCCTTCTCACCCAATCTCCGCCGATCTCCTCCCTTGCCTGGTGCTCTAGGGTTTTTCCCCTCTTCCTCTTCGTCGCTGGAGCAGTTCTTCTCGGTCGGTGATGCCCTCGTGAGCTCGAAGCCGCAGCGTCACCTCATTCCAAGTGACACCGACCATCGGGCTCTTTCCCGATCTTCCAGACGCCGGTGTCGCTTCGCTCAAGCGCCGCGTTGTTCTCCTTTGCCTTGGCTCGGCACCCCATTAGTCACTGTCGATCCTCCTCCTCTCGATTCCCTAGAACCATTGCAGTCCCTCTACCGGTTCACCACCACAATAGTAGTGGAGTTCGTTAGAGAGAAGGCTGTGAATATGGATTGGGGGTGAATCTTTCAAGGTATTGGATTAGCAAGATTTGATTTCATGACCTATACTGGAATTGTAAGCTATATAATGGATAATTGATCTATACAGCAGGGTTTGGGAATTTTAGTGTTGGATTTGGAGGTTAGCGGCTCCACCTAGCTCCGGGCATCATTCTGGCAGCAACTTCTCTGGTTGTGATTCAATAGAGGAGGGCAAATTAGGTAAGTTTTAGAGGTGATTTCATTTACACATTGGAGTTGGTTTGTTAATTGAAGATGGTGTCATGCTTGGTGGTGTATGAATTTCTAAATATGAATGTGAATTGGAGGAAGTGATTGTGTTGATTTGAGGCGCTAGATTTATTGAGAAACAGATTTCGTAGAGGGATAAATTAGATTTAATTGATGATTAATGGGTTATGGATTGCTTAATCCAATGCAATTGTGATTATTTATAGGAGGAATTTATCCTTGTTGTAGTTACACCTAAAATGGAAATTTGGAATAGTTAGGGTTTCTGGTAAATAAGGATTTTGGTTTAGTTATTTTGTTTACAATAAAACTTAGCTAAACCGTACGATTTATTACAGGATTTGGATTCGGGACGAGCACTTTGATGTAGAGGTTGATTAGCTTGATCTACATTGGAGGTGGGTACCTTGACTTATCTATTTTGATATGTCTTGTTGATATATTTAGTAGATTTTAACAAGTAGTACTAAATATGTTTATATCTGCACCAACATGTCACTATTTATTTTCCGAGCATGTTTTGTTTGCTACTTGTTTAGCATTCATGCCCTGTTTACTACTTATGTATAGAGGTAGTGACATGCCATGTTTTATGATATATCAGACTGGTTAGATACCATACCTGATCTGTGTACCTAGATCATATTATTTCATCCACGTATTTGGTACATGTTTTTATGGAGGTAGATAAGATCAGGATATTTCTATGCTTAGTGTCATGCATCATTACGCATGATTGCATGCTGAGCGATTGGCAGCTCCATTATTGTTGAGCACATCGCCAGTTACATGGATCTTCACACACAACTACTCATGGATGAGTGGTTTTTATTCAGGCAGGGTGTGTTGCAGCAGATTTCTCTGTTTGGCTCCATTGGTCCGCTCATGGGTAGTGTGATGCAGCGTGGTAGCCAGCAAGGTTCCCTCCTTTGGATTGTCTCAGGGAGATGAGAGCATTGCGCTCCCCCACTTATGATTTGGGATAAGAGGATAGGTGTACTCCGACAACATCCCGTCCACTCGGTCACTCATCTGGAGCAATGACGACAGAGTGCACGGTTGTCACAACCCTGCCCACTTGGCCTCACCATCGTGTGTGAGATGGCTGACTGGCGTCAGGGCTGATCAGGACATGTCATTGGCATCATACAGATTGATACATTTATTGCTTGTGTTTTCTGCACTTTGTTTGCTGCATATTGGATGGATGCATTTGATTGACATGCATACAGGATTATGGTACTCTTCGGTCTGACGACCTTGCTTTTCTTATATCCAGGTCCAGGTTAGTACAGATACTCCTTTACCTTATAATTTTTCATATGATATTTATTGAGGAGACTGCACGCATATTTATTACTGCTGGTTATTATTTATTATGCATGTCAACTAGGTATCCGCTGAGTGTTAGACTCACTCCCGTTATTACTATTTTTCAGGTTGAGGCTGTTCAGGAGGTTCCAGTCGCTAGCCCCCCACCACTTCGCGTTGTGACGAGTTCGCACATTTTGGTTTATGTTATTGTCTATGTTATTTAGACTTGTATCTTTTGGCACTTGGATCTTGTACGATCTCTTATTATCGATGGGTTTTTGTTTGGATATATGCTGGTGATTTGTGTTTTATGGGTGTAGTTGAGTAGGATATCGGATTTATGTTTTATTGGTGTTGTTGAGTAGGATATCGGATTTATGTTTTATGGGTGTAGTTGAGTAGGATATTTGAAATGATTATCTTATTGTTGCTTAGGTTAAGGTTTTACTATTAAACTGCGTGGGTGTTTGCTTATTTTTATTGTTCCGGCCGGTTGGCCGAGGTATATGTGGCCTTAAGGGCATTGTAGAAAGTTTCATATTGTTACCCGTACAGGGGAGATGCTGCCGAAATTTCTCGTAGCAGGGACTACCTGGGGCGTGACACAAACACATGACTGGAGATAGATTGAAATTCACTAAGCTAAAACTCAAGAACTTAGGGTCAATTGCATTTGACAATGTGGCCTTAAGGGCATTGTAGAAAGTTTCATATTGTTACCCGTACAGGGGAGATGCTGCCGAAATTTCTCGTAGCAGGGACTACCTGGGGCGTGACACAAACACATGATTGGAGATAGATTGAAATTCACTAAGCTAAAACTCAAGAACTTAGGGTCAATTGCATTTGACAACGATGAAAAACTTGAGGTAATCGGAACAGGTAATATCGAACTAAGTTCCGATTTTAGTATACCAGAAGACTGACTTGGACCAATGGTTCAGCGTCACCAAAGGATTCAAGGCGCCAGTCGACCACAACACGGAATTCCAATGGACTCGAAAAATTGAAATTCAGAGATAAAGAAGGCCCAGATCGACTTCATGGCCCTCAACTAAACTGCGTCAGCCCACACGAAAATGTAAAAGAGCTATGGGACAAGCTTATAGAACTACACAAGGGAACCAACGACGCAAAGGTAATAAAAAGGGACTTATTCTTAAATAACTTATTTAACATTAGAATACAGGAAGGAGAGTCTGCCAGTCAGCTGCACACAAGGATAAAGGACATCCTTAACGGGCTCCACACAATCAGCCATCAGATGGAAAATCGAGATTTGATAAGATATGCTCTAAATGCATTTCCTTGAAATGTACTATGGCCATCCATCGTGGATGCCTACAAAATTTTGAGGAATTTATCAAAATTAAAATTAGATAAACTCTTCTGTGAATTAGAGCTTCATGAACAAACTAACGCCAAACTCGAGAAAGGTATTACTTTTATTGTAGGACCGCCAAAAGAAAAATCCAGACCTAAACCTGAACCAGAAGATGAGTCTGATCCAGACTCTCATGATGAAGAACACCTTGTGAACCTAGTAAGAAAGATGTTCACTAGGAGAAAGAAAGACTTCACCAAAAGGAATTTGTAGAAGATCAAGACTACTTCCAACAACAACAAGATAAATGTTACATACTTTAGATACAACAAGAAGGGACATTACAAGAACGACTGCTCGAATATCAAGAAGAAGAAAGCCCTTAAGGAAACTTGAGACAAATCGTCTGCAGAGGAATCTGACAGCGATGAATCGAAGCACACCAACTACCTCGCATTAATGGCATATAGACTAAAATCAGAAAGTGAATCGAAAGACGGGTCTGAATCCAAATCAAGCCACGAGTCCACACTCATTTTTGAAGGTTTTGATGAGGTACAATCTATTTTAAACAAAAAATTTTTTAAAAATAATTACATGTTTACATAAGAAATTAACTATGTCTAAAAATCAAATAAACAAACTAAGAATAGAAAATAAAATACTTAACGAACAACTAAAATCAATCTCAATGACCGAGCTGATTCAAGCTGAAATCCCAACTCAGGTTACAAAACTTGAGGAGGACAATTCCATATTGAAAAGTAAAGTAGTTGAACTATAACAACTACTAGAAAAATTTACAACTAGATCTAAGTATCTCGATATGATACTTGGATTACAAAAAGCTGTGTATAATAAATCCAGACTCGGATACAAGTCTAGCTCAACTAACAAAACCTTTATATCTCTAGTTAATCAAAATAAAAAATAAATCAAGGTCTAGGTTCCGAAAGAGTGTCTAACCATGCAAGTAGGAATTAAATAATTTTACATACCTAAAAATAAAATACACAATCTAAAACCAAATAAACCAAATAACTCAACCTTAATCTCAAAAATTAAACCCTCTAGCCTAAATTCAGTAAAGTTGAACAAAGTAATAACTAAACCTAAATTAAATAAAAATAAAATTAATCTAAACTCAAACTATAACCAAGTCTATTATAACTATAAAGAAATTTGACACAAACCTAAAACCTAAAACCTAAGACTCAAGCCTAATAATTAGGGGGAGGCTCCAAACTATTTGGCACCTCCAAAAGCAATAACTTACCCGAGTGGATAATTAGGACTAGCTTAAATAGGAACAAAAGTTTAACTTGATAAATAGTACTGGTGAAGTTTTAGATGATAGTAGATTAGGAAAACTCTACCTATGCATATTTAGGAAGATATGACTTCGACCTAGTGCATTTGGCTTAGTAAAACTAACTGAAGTAACCTCTTACAAATCCTAACTAGTTAAAACAGAGTTTTGTATTAAGTTCAGTGGATAGGAGTATTTGAAAATTTTCAAAGGCATGGTTACTCTAATGATATCTAGGTGACTCACCACAACTTAGAAATTTATTCAAAAAATGCATGTTTGTTGAACTGAAAGCTAAACTTGAATCTAACACAAAGTTAAACCAAACTCTGAAATTCAACTTAACTCATCTCACAAAATTATAGGATTCCTTGATTGAAAATGTAAATTGGGTGAAATGACTAAGGATCTAAAATTAAATTAAAATAAAATAAAATAAAAATTTAAATTAAAATCTAAAATTCAAAAATTAGAATTCAAATTAAAAATTAAAATTCAAAAAATTTAAAATTAAAATTAAATTGAATCAAATTGAATAAAGTCAAATTGAATTAAGTGAAATTAAATTAAAATTAAATTAAAACAAAATTAAATTAACCTCTTAAAATTAATTTATAATTTAACCTAGTCCATTATTAACTTAAATTAATTTTTAACTTAACCTTAACTTAAATTAATTTTAACTCAAATTAACTTTTAAATAACTTAATCAATTTTTAACTTAAATTCTTTACTTAAATGAATCTTTAAGTAGCTTAATTAAAATTATTGTTCTTGAACAACCTAAATAAATAAATAAATTTGCGAAAGCGCTACCGAAGGCGCCTTTGATCTCGAAGGCGCCCTCAAAAGGGCAATAAAAATCCTGTGCTAACCGACTGAAGGTGCCTTCATTCAGTTGAAGGCGCCCTCCATAGCACATAGAAGGCACCTTCCATCAGGCTAAAAGCACCTTCAATCAAACCTTTTCCAGTGAATAGAGCTCAACTCTATTCGTGAATTTACTCGCGGCAAGGAGCCTTCTCGCGATAAATTTCAACGATTTCTCGAGTTTTCTACCTTCAATCCTCAACAATGCCTCCTAGTATAATCTAACTTAATCTATCTAGTTAATCTTTGGCTATTTGTATGTTTTCCTTGTAAAATCTGTGTATGTATATGATACTTGCTACTTTAGGAAATGATGAAATGTTGCTTCTTCCTCGGGCAGCATGTAACACCCCACCCTCCTCACTACTAGTCTGTGAGGGTGGAGCGCTACTGGACTACTAACTATACTTATTTAGAGTTGTTCACATGTAATTATCAATACATAAAACTCTCTAGACATGCAATTAGTGACAGCGGAAACATGAATAGCTTATCTCTACATTCAACTCCAGCATATATACCAACTAAAGCATATCAATCTGTGTATACATGCTAAAAACATATCTAATAATCAAAACATGCATGCAATAATACTAGAACTCAAACAATGGAATTATTGTACATAGCAATTAAAAGAAAGAATTCTAAAATACATAAAGTCACTCTGATAATAAAATCATCAACATGAATAAATTGCTATCTTAATAAATTTTAAAACTAGGTCCCAAGGCTTCTATAGTCCAGGCATCACGCATCCATCCGCACCTCCTTGTCGCCTTCCTTTACTATAGCTTTTCCTTTCGTTTATCTGCAGTACGAGGAAAAATGCAACTATAAGCAAAATTGCTTAGTAAGCGCTATCTAACTCACAAAACTCGAATATGCATGTGAATAAGAATAAATCTAAAACTGAATGCTTTAAAGGAACTACTACACATGCTCATCTGATAATAGAGAAATCAAAACATACTGAAATGCTAAACATGTATAACTGCTCATACTCATCTAACAACATGCTAGCATAAAAGAAAACTAAACTTGCTGATTTTTAAACTTATGTGAAGCTTATTTCACTTGTTTAAAATTTATACTTTTATACTTGAAAATAATAATCTTTTCTTTCTTGGGCCCAGGCGTAGTACCAATGCGCGCTCCCTAATAGAGACTGAGGTAGCGAGCCACCAGTCCTACGAGGGTAAAGACCTTGGTCTTACCAGGGCCAAGACCTCGGAATTGGTCACCTGGATTTGTTTAACGACAACCTCGAAAGTCGGGTACTAGCCTTTTCAAATAAAATAACTTTTATCTTTTAGTACTTCTAGTATATAATGCCTCGGCATTTCTTCAAGCACTAGACGTACTGTTGATCCTCAAATGCTGGAATTTGGGAACAAAATTAAGACCTTGGTCTTCATTTACTTATAATTACTCATAAAGGTATATGTACACAAATCCGGAGCAAGATAAGAAGCTATTCTTACAACAATTGACTCCAGATACAAAAATATAAAACTGAAGTCTACAACTGAGATATCAAACACTGCATGCTTATAAATAAAATCATTCATGCATATTGAGATAACAAGGAACTTAAATCTATATGCTTATTTGAATGGTAGCAAGGAAGCATATCTAAACCTCATGCTAGAATAAAGAAACTCAAATCTGTATCCTTGAATGAATGTAACAAGAAAGCATATCTAAACCTCATGCTAGAATAAAGGAACTCAAATCTGGATCCTAGAATGAGTGGTAACAAGGAAGCATATCTAAACCACATGTTAGAATAAAGAGACTTAAATCTGTACACTTGAATGAATGTAGCAAGGAAGCATAACCAAACCGAACCAAAATACAAATCAATTCATCTTGCTCAATTCTGTACACATGCATATCAATTCTTCATGCTAAAAAAAATACACTAAATCTGTACACATGCATATCATCATATGTATATAGCAGTTATACAAAATGCAACTAGAGGAAAAATTTTCTACTAGGAACTAAAGAGAAAGTATCAATTCTTCATGCTCAATGCTACAAAGATTTACTACTGAAAACTAAAACATCATTTCTTCTTCATGCTATGTGCCACGACAACAAAAGAGAAATCGAAAATCCCTAGCTTCCATACAAACCTAAACCACAAATAATTTCTCCTGTACAGTGCCATGGCAGAAAACTAAAAGAAGCAAAATACTCCACATACTTATCCTTTTCATGTTCTTCCTTTGAAACTCACGGCAGAAATTTCTAAACTAAAAATCTTACAACATGCATCGAAAAAATGAGAAGAAACAACTCCAAAGCTACTCTTACCACAGGTGAGGAGCACTTACCTTGGTGTTCTTGGACTTACAACCGAAGAAAGGCAGCTAGGGCTTCGGGTAACTCGAGTTTCCGGCCTCTTCTTGCCCTACGTGTTCTCCTTGCCGAGAGGATCGTGAGGATGTGAGGAAACCTTCGGATGATCCTTGGCTGGCCGCCGGAGACGATACCCTAACTCCCCCTTGCGTTTTCGCCCGAGCTATCGTCGCGTGCGAGAGGAAGAAAGAAAAGGGTTTTAGGTCACGGGATAATACCTAAGTCCTCTCTTTATAACTCCAATATCCTGTTACCAACTACTACTTAAATAAAATCCGCTCCTTCCTTAATCAGCACGGCCCTGCTGGGTTTCCTGGTCATCACGTTTCGCTTAAGTCTTGGATCGGGTCGGAGGTCGTGAGTTCGAACCTCGGCGAACCTCTTTATTTTTTTAAAACTTCTTCCTTTTGTAAAAATACCAAACGAACTCCAAAAATTACATAAAAATACTCTAAAAATTCTTTAAAATCTCTAGAATATTTCTAAAGCATTTCTAAATATTTTTAAGCACTATTAGGACTCGAAATGAGGAAATTTGGGTCGTTACAATTCTCTATACCTTATAAAAAGTTCATCCTCGAACTTAGAATAATTCTGGATATTTCTGTCTCATGTTGTCCTCACGCTCCCAAGTGACTTCCTCATGCTTCTGATTCTGCCAGATGACCTTCACTAGTGGTACTTCTTTGTTCCTTAGTCTCTTAACTTCTTTGTCCACTATCTGTGTAGGTCTGCTCTCATAGCTAAGATCCTCCTGGATCTGCACTGACTGAGGCTGAATCACTTGGCTAGGGTCGTGGAGACACTTCTTTAGCATGGAGACATGAAACACATTATGTATTGCTGACATATCTTGAGGTAAGTCCAACTTGCAAGCTACTTTCCCAATCCTCTCTATGATTAGGTAGGGTCCTACATAGCGAGGACTTAACTTGCCCTTTTTGCCAAATCTCATCACTCCCTTCATAGGAGCAACTTTGAGAAAGACTGAATCCCCTACTTGGAATTCAAGTGGCCTACAGCGTGTGTCAGCATAACTTTTCTGCCTACTCTGAGCTGTCTCAATTCTCTGTCTGATCTTCTGAATAGCCTGAGTGGTCTCATCTATCATCTCGGTTTGCCTGCCTAGTTCTGATTCCATCTCTTTTCTTTCACCAGCCTCCAACCAGCATATGGGCGATCTACACTTTCGGCCATACAGTGCTTCATACGGTGCCATCTTGATAGTAGCCTAGTAGCTATTGTTGTAGGCGAATTCAGCTAAGTACAGATACTTGCACCAACTACCTTTAAAATCTAATGCACAAGCCCTGAGCATGTCTTCTAAAATCTGATTTACTCGTTCTATCTGTCCATCAGTCTGGGGATGGAAGGTTGTGCTGAACTTGAGTTTGGTGCCTAATGCATTCTGAACACACTCCCAAAAATGAGAGGTGAAGCGCCCATCTCTATCGGAAACAATCGACTTCGGAACGCCATGAAGTCTGATCACTTCCTTAACATATAGCTGTGCCAACTGCTCTATAGAGTGGGACACCTTGATGGATAGAAAATGGGCAGACTTGGTCAATCTGTCCACTATCACCCATATCGCATCATATCCATTAGTAGTTCTTGGAAGACCTGTTATGAAGTCCATGGATATTTCTTCCCACTTCCACTCTGGTATTGGAAGAGGCTGTAGGACTCCTCTGGATCTCTGGTGCTCTGCTTTGACCCTCTGGCATGTCAGGCAGGTACTGACATATTTTGCAACATCTCTTTTGAGTCCGGACCACCAGAATCTCTGCTTTAAATCTTGATACATCTTGGTGGAACCAGGATGCATGGAGTATGGTGTACTATGAGTTTCTTCCAGAATCTTCCTTCTTAATTCCTCATCATTGGGGACACAAAGGCGACTCCCTTGATAAAGGATTCCACTGTCTGATACTCGAAACTCTGAATTTTCTTCTTTTTGTATCCCTTGCTTGATCTTCTGGATATCTGGATCTTCACTTTGCTTTCTCTGTATATACTCAAGCAAGGTTGACTTTAAGGTCAATGCAGAGAGTTGCCCATAAACAATTTCAACTCCAAAATTTAACAGTTCCTTCTGTAGTGGCAGTGCTAATGATGACAAGTGCATCAGAGTTGCACTGGATTTCACAGTCATAATCTTTAACCAACTCTAGCCACCTGCGCTGTCTCATGTTTAAGTCTTTCTCAGTAAAGAAATACTTCAAACTCTGATGGTCGGTGAAAATTCTGCACTGAACTCCATACAAATAATGTCGCCAGAGTTTTAGTACAAAGACCACAACTGCTAGCTCAAGATCATGAGTGGGGTAGTTCTTCTCATAGTCTTTGAGTTGTCTGGAAGCATAAGCTATAACCTTCCCTTCTTGCATGAGGACAGCTCTGAGGCCCATCTTAGAAGCATCACTGTAGATGTCAAAACTCTTGTCACTCTATGGAACAGACAGAATAGGAGCACTGGTCAATCTCTTCTTCAATGCCTGGAAACTTTGCTCATATTTGTCTGACCATTCAAACTTCTTGTTCTTCCTGGTTAAGGTCGTTAGTGGAGAAGCTATCCTGGAAAAGTCCTCCACGAATTTCCTGTAGTACCCAACTAAACCAAGGAAACTTCTGATCTCCCTGGCATTCTTGGGTCTACTCCAGTTGTTGACCGCTTCTATTTTGGCTGGATCCACCTGGATACCTTCTTTAGAAATGATGTGACCTAGAAACGCCACCTGCTCTAACCAGAACTCACACTTTGAGAATTTAGCATAAAGTTGCTTTTGTTGAAGGGTCCTCAGTACTATTCTCAAGTGCATGTCATGCTCCTCTGGGGTTCTTGAATAGATCAGAATGTCGTCGATGAACACGATGACAAACTTGTCAAGGTATTCTCTGAACACTCTGTTCATTAAGTCCATGAAGACCGCAGGTGCATTAGTCACTCCAAAAGGCATGACTACAAACTCGTAGTGTCCATATCTGGTCCTGAAAGCTGTTCTGGGTATATCACTTTCTTTCACTTTCAACTGATGGTATCCAGAGCGCAGATCTATCTTAGAGAACACTGTTGCCCCCTTTAACTGATCAAATAGATCATCTATTCTGGGAAGAGGGTACTTGTTCTTAATTGTCACTTTGTTCAGCGCTCTATAATCTATGCACATCCGCATAGATCCATCTTTCTTCTTAACGAACAACACTGGAGCTCCCCATGGTGAATGACTAGGGCGGATGAACCCTTTGTTAAGCAGCTCCTGGAGTTGTTCTTGTAGCTCTTTCAGCTCTGCTGGAGACATCCGGTATGGAGCTTTTGAAATTGGATCGGTACTAGGAACCAACTCAATTTCAAACTCAACTTCTCTGTTGGGAGGTAGTCCAGGTAGCTCTTCTGGAAATACCTCTGGATACTCACAGACTACCCGAACATCCTCCTGCTTGGGTCTTTCTTATTCTTCTGCATTCATAATGTGCGCAAGAAAACCAGTACATCCTTTAGCTAACATCTGGTGAGCTGTGAGGGAAGAGAGGAACTTCTGGGTCTTCCTCTTTGGCACTCCCGTAAACTCAAAGGATGGTTCACCTTCTGGGCTGAAAATCACTTTCCTTCTGCGGCAGTCTACCGAAGCACTGTACTTGCTGAGGAAATCCATACCCAGAATGACATCGAAATCTTGCATCACAAGGACTACTAGATCAACATATAGCTCTTGGTCTAAAATTCTGACTGGTACAGCCCGAAGCCACTGGTTGATTCCATGACTTCCCCAGATGGTAGGGTCGTTAAAAACTTAGAGTTCATGCTCTCTGTAGGCATCTGAAATTCTTTGGCAAAGAGTGCTGATATAAAAGAATGGGTCGCCCCAGTATCAAATAGTGCAGTGGCTAAATGCTGAAAAATAACTACTTGACCTATTACGACCGTAGAGGCACTAGCAGCCTCCTCTTTGGTGAGGGAGAATACTCTGGCACTGGCTGAAACTGGTGGAGCTTCCAATCTTCCTTGACTGAGCTAAGGTCCGTCCAGAGTCGCAAGCATGTAGTGTAACTGAGGCTTGTTCCCGTATTGTGCTGCTTGCTTGCCTGGGCTTTTGACTCCCTGCTGTCTTGTCCTCTATCTTGACTGGCTTGAATTGCATTTGTTATGCCTTGATGCTGATCAGATAATGTTCAGCGACTAATGCCCTACTGACCAGCTCTTCACTAGTCTGTGGCCGGTGAGTTCCACTACTCACTTTAAGTGCTATTTCTGGCTTTTCAAAGTAAAATATCTTAATTACTTCTTCTTTAAATGCCTTAGCATTTTAACAAACACCTTGTGTGTCAAAATCCCTAAAGTTTTGACTTTGGAATCTACTTATGGTCTTGGCCTTTTTCTTTCTTTTCTTTATCTTTCTTATACTTTTCTTAAACCCAAAATACTGATAGGGTATTTTTTTTTCGATATGCATCTATAAGTGAAACTAACTAGGTAACACATAATCATACATAGAACACAAAAGAAATCTGCACATACAATCAAATACTTCTACAGATTTCTCTTTTCTGCAAATAATAAGGAAAAGCATACTAATGAAAGAATTTTAAATACTTTCTTACTTGAAGACGGCAAGGTTTGTGCTGATGTGTGATGCTGGAGAATAGGAACTGCTCTGATACCAACTTGTAACACCCCACCCTCCTCCCTACTAGTCTGTGCAGATGGGGCGCTACTGGACTACTAACTATACTTATTTAGAGTTGTTCACATGTAATTATCAATACATAAAACTCTCTAGACATGCAATTAGTGACAACGGAAACATGAATAGCTTATCTCTACATTCAACTCTAGCATATATACCAACAAAAGCATATCAATCTGTGTATACATGCTAAAAACATATCTAATAATCAAAACATGCATGCAATAATAATGCAACTCAAACAATGGAATTATTGTACATAGCAATTAAAAGAAAGAATTCTAAAATACATAAAGTCACTCTGATAATAAAATCATCAACATGAATAAATTTCTATCTTAATAAATTTTTAAACTAGGTCCCAAGGCTTCTATAGTCCAGGCATCACACATCCATCCACACCTCATTGTCGTCTTCCTTTCTTATAGCTTTTCCTTTACTTTATCTGCAGTACGAGGAAAAATGCAACTATAAGCAAAATTGCTTAGTAAGCGCTATCTAACTCACAAAACTCGAATATGCATGTGAATAAGAATAAATCTAAAACTGAATGCTTTAAAGGAACTACTACACATGCTCATCTGATAATAGAGAAATCAAAACATACTGAAATGCTAAACATGTATAACTGCTCATACTCATCTAACAACATGCTAGCATAAAAGAAAATTAAACTTGCTGATTTTTAAACTTATGTGAAGCTTATTTCACTTGTTTAAAATTTATACTTTTATACTTGAAAATAATAATCTTTTCTTTCTTGGGCCCAGGCGTAATACCAATGCGCGCTCCCTAATAGAGACTGAGGTAGCGAGCCACCAGTCCTACGAGGGTAAAGACCTTGGTCTTACCAGGGCCAAGACCTCAGAATTGGTCACCTGGATTTATTTAACGACAACCTCGAAAGTCGGGTACTAGCCTTTTCAAATAAAATAACTTTTATCTTTTAGTACTTCTAGTATATAATGCCTCGGCATTTCTTCAAGCACTAGACGTACTGCTGATCCTCAAATGCTGGAATTTGGGAACAAAATTAAGACCTTGGTCTTCATTTACTTATAATTACTCATAAAGGTATATGTACACAAATCCGGAGCAAGATAAGAAGCTATTCTTACAACAATTGACTCCAGATACAAAAATATAAAACTGAAGTCTACAACTGAGATATCAAACACTGCATGCTTATAAATAAAATCATTCATGCATATTGAGATAACAAGGAACTTAAATCTATATGCTTATTTGAATGGTAGCAAGGAAGCATATCTAAACCTCATGCTAGAATAAAGAAACTCAAATCTGTATCCTAGAATGAATGTAACAAGAAAGCATATCTAAACCTCATGCTAGAATAAAGGAACTCAAATCTGGATCCTAGAATGAGTGGTAACAAGGAAGCATATCTAAACCACATGTTAGAATAAAGAGACTTAAATCTGTACACTTGAATGAATGCAGCAAGGAAGCATAACCAAACCGAACCAAAATGCAAATCAATTCCTCATGCTCAATTCTATACACATGCATATCAATTCTTCACGCTAAAAAAAAATACATTAAATCTGTACACATGCATATCATCATATGTATGTAGCAGTTATACAAAATGCAACTAGAGGAAGAATTTGCTACTAGGAACTAAAGAGAAAGTATCAATTCTTCATGCTCAATGCTACAAAGATTTACTACTGAAAACTAAAACATCATTTCTTCTTCATGCTATGTGCCACGGCAACAAAAGAGAAACCGAAAATCCCTAGCTTCCATACAAACCGAAACCACAAATAATTTCTCTTGTTCAGTGCCACGGCAGAAAACTAAAAGAAGCAAAATACTCCACATACTTATCCTTTTCATGTTCTTCCTTTGAAACTCACGGCAGAAATTTCAAAACTAAAAATCTTACAACATGCTTTGAAAAAACGAGAAGAAACAACTCCAAAGCTACTCTTATCGCAGGTGAGGAGCACTTACCTTGGTGTTCTTGGACTTACAACCGAAGAAAGGCAACTAGGGCTTCGGTTAACTCGAGTTTCCGGCCTCTTCTTGCCCTACGTGTTCTCCTTGCCGAGAGGATCGTGAGGATGTGAGGAAACCTTCAGATGATCCTTGGCCGGCCACCAGAGACGATGCCCTAACTCCTCCTTGCGTTTTCGCCCGAGCTGTCGTCGCACGCGAGAGGAAGAAGGAAAAGGGTTTTAGGTCACGAGATAATACCTAAGTCCTCTCTTTATAACTCCAATATCCTGTTACCAACTACTACTTAAATAAAATCTGCTCCTTCCTTAATTAGCACGGCCCTGCTAGGTTTCCTAGTCATCATGTTTCGCTTAAGTCTTGGTTCGGTTCGGAGGTCGTGGGTTCGAACCTCGGCGAACCTCTTTATTTTTTTAAAACTTCTTCCTTTTGTAAAAATACCAAACGAACTCCAAAAATTACATAAAAATACTCTAAAAATTCTTTAAAATCTCTAGAATATTTCTAAAGCATTTCTAAATATTTTTAAGCACTATTAGGACTCGAAATGAGGAAATTTGAGTTGTTACACAATACCCCATCTGCTGATGCTATATTACCCAATCGACGACTTAGGTTAGACTTTCTATAGTATACATATGTCTCCCTTAAATTTAGATTTTGAGTAGATCCTTTTTCACCAGATACTATACACCTATCATTGTGATCCTTGACTATTACTAGTTAGATAGGCTAGTTTACTATAGTCATTCAGTAAACCTAGACCTGTGCACATAATTTTACAATAGCCTAGTTAAGATCGACGATCTGACATACTCTACTAGAGTTGGTGGAAAGGACTTTAGCTTCTCACCCACTCTCTTGTATGATAACCTAGGACTTAGGAGGTTTACCTACTCATTTTTGTGGTACCCTAGTAGGGAGTTGCCATTTGGTGAACCTTACTCCCACATTACATTGGATACTATCCATATGTATTTTTTATGGAGGAGAGATTACCTACTATGACTGACTTTAGGTCACTCTCCCTTAGGGTCTAAGATCATGTCCTGTATCGAGTCCTGACCTCCTGCATTATGTCAATCGCATCTCGTAAAGTTGCGATGATACGACCATCCCACTCGTTTATATATATACTATGCCAGCATTTAGACATCGATATTACATTACACATGTTTCAAAATGTCATCCATGCATCTAGTCTCATCACTAGGAGGCAGGTTCATATGTCCTATTGTTATATTTTGACATATATATTCTCGACCATATGGGTAAATATGGCCCAGGATACGTCCACCTCCCTTAGCGCATATGACAAGATTGGTCAGTGTCAGCTTGAATTAGTCCATACAGACATCACCGCTCAGGAGGGACTAGCTTGGAGAGCGGGACCTAGCCAGATGCTCCAGGAAAGGCCAAGGATGGGTTTCCACCTATTATTCCGGTTGATGAAGAGGAGTTACCGACATTTACGGCTGAGGAAAGGCCAAGGTCCCTTTGGAGGCCGGCAAGAGGGGAGGGGTGAATTGCCCTACAAAATAAAACCAAAAGCCCTTCTCGGATATTCAACTAACTTAAAAGAACTTGTAATTAAAAAGGCAGAGACTAATTAAAACAGAAAGTAGACACAGAGGAGTTACTTGGTTTGCAATCAGAGGATTGCTAATCCAAGGCAAAGAAGGCGCACTAATTGATTCTCCTCTGGGCGGAGTAGCCTCTTACAGCGTTGAAAGCACAGAAAGAAATAACACAAATGAAAGCACTGGATTACAAGTAGTTGTTCTTAAATTACAATTGCTTCTGGACCAAGGCTATATTTATAGTCTTGGTCCGGGCGCCTGGAAGGGTTCCGGGCGCCCTGGGGGGGATAAATTTTATCCCCCAACAGTCGCCCCGGTCGGTTCCGGGCGCCCCGGTCGGTTCCGGGCGCCCGGAGCCCTAAGGTCAACATAAGTTGACTTTTCGACTCCGGTTCAGCTCGTCTCGATCCAGCTCATCTCGGTCCGGGTCTGTTCGCTCAGGCTCCGTTTGCTTGGGTGATCTCGGCCTTCCGGAATAGGGCTCACCCGAACCCATGTTCCGGCCTTCTCCTCGAGCAGCCTTCCTTCCCGGTTTCTCGTCCCTCGAACGTCGCGCGCGTTCTTCTCGTCCGCCGGTGTACTCTTCCGCGGTCACCTCATCCCTCGGACGCACCGAGCCCGTCGGCTCTCTCCTCATGCCGTCCTTCTCGTTAGTCACGTCTTCCGCTCGACTTCCTGTGTTCCTAAGTTCCTGCACACTTAGACACAAGGGTTAAACAAACGCAGGACCTAACTTAGCTTGTTTGATCACATCAAAACACCTTGGGGTTCCAACAATCTCCCCCTTTTTGATGTGAGCAACCCAAGTTAAGTTAGGGTAACCATATGCAATAAAAACGATTTATATTCCAATAAGTCCAAATATTTTTCAATTGAAAAATTATAGTACTTCCCCCTAGACTTAACATTCTTCTCCCCCTTTGATCACATTAAAAATAGGGGTTCTTTAAACAAGTCTAAGGTAAACAAAATTCTAAGTGAATTTTCATAAAAATTCTAGGTCAATATGTAGAAAATTTTTAAGTTATTTTTCATAAAAGATTTCTAAGGCAATTTTCAAAGGAAAATGTATAAGACAATATTCATAGAAAAATTTCTAAGTTAATATCTAAGTCAATAATTTTCAGAAATTTTCTAAGTCTAAAAAAAAATTATTTTCCAAAAAATTGTTTTTTTTTTAATTATAAATTAATTTTAAATATTTTTCTAACACAAATTGAATAACTCTTTTAAAGCATTAGGTAAATTAAATTAATGCTTTTTTAGTTAGTCAATTAAACTTTTCATTTCGATACTTGGCTTCCAGGTCGTGGCGAGGCACTAGGCCTTCTTGGTTATTGGAGCAACAACCACTTCCTTAGACAAAGCCTCATAATGAAATTAGTCGTTTAATTTCCTTGCTGAAAATGCTAAGTCTAAATTTAAATTAAACAGGTTTTTGGAACCCAGTAGAGGTTCCTACCTATAGGGTTAACCAAGTATTTCCTAGGTACATAGATTTTTGATATATTTCTAATTTGACTTTGATGAAATCTATAATACCAATTTAAACCTCTATAATTTCTAAAAGTAGAAATATTTGAACTTTTATATTTTTTCAATCTTTCTATTTCTTCTTTTAGTTTTTCATTTTCAATTTTCAATTTATCAAAATCCTCTATAAGACATGATTTTGCTAAAATTCTTTTTGTTTCCAAAATTTCATTTTTTAATTTGATATTTTCATTTTCTAATTTATACATGGATTTAGTCATTGCCTTAATGCCAGAATAAAGTTGATCAGGGGGTAAGAGGCATACCTCACTTACCATATCGGACTTGAAGCCTGAATCTCCCCCTGCTTCACTGCTTTCATCCGAGGTCGCTCCCCCTTCATCGATGCTAGGTTCTGATATACTTTGTCTATCGTAGCTTGCCATTAATGCTATCCCAGCATATTCTTGAGCTTCTGATTCGGATGAAGAAGTGTCGTCCCAAGTTGCTTTTAGGTTGTGTTTCTTGGGTGTCTTCATTTTGACCTTCTTGAGTTCTGGGCAGTCTTCCCTTAGGTGTCCCTCCTTTTGACACTGGTAGCACCGTACCTTTCTTCTACCTTTTTTATTCTTTTTATTCTGCATTTTAAATTTATTAGATCTAAAAAACTTTTTAAAGTTTCTTACCATGTACGCTTCTTGATCGTCTTCGGAGTCTGACTCGGGTTCATCCTTGTTGGTTGCGTTCAGCGCCATAGTCTGGGTTGTGTCCTTTGATATCTCTGCATATCTAGTTTCGTGTAGTTCAAGGGTAGAAAACAACTCTTCTAAAGTACTTACCTCCAAGTCTTTTGAGATGTAGTAAGCATCGATGATTGATGTCCACTCCGGAGTTCTTGGAAACGCGTTGAGCGCGTAGCGTATAGTGTCCCGGTTTGTTACCGTTTCACCAAGGTTTTCGAGACCAGTAACTAGTTCTTTTACCTTTGCATGTAGACCATCTACTTTCTCACCTTTCTCCAGACGGATGTTCATCAGTTTGTTGCGGAGGATGTCCCTTCTAGCGAGCTTTGCTTCGGACGTGCCTTCGTGGAGTTCCAAGAACTTCTCCCAAAGTTCTTTAGCAGATAAATAGTTTCTGATGAGGTTGACCTCTTGAGGTGGTAACACGCTCAGCAGGTGATGTTCCGCACGGCTGTTTACTACCGACTCATTCTGCTCCTTCTTTGTCCAATCGCTCTCTTCTTTTTCTTTTCCATCTTTATCTATTGGAGATACAAAACCATATTTCAGAATAAACCGAATTTCAAAATCTGTTTTTAGGAATACCTCCAACCGACGCTTCCAGTCTGCGAAGTTCCCCTCGAATTTTGTTAGGACGATGCTTGGTCCGGCCATCTTGTTGCTTCGATCGGCGGTTAGTCCTCCTGAAGCGCCCTTGCTCTGATACCACTTGTAGGTCCCTTTGGAGGCCGGCAAGAGGGGAGGGGTGAATTGCCCTACAAAATAAAACCAAAAGCCCTTCTCGGATATTCAACTAACTTAAAAGAACTTGTAATTAAAAAGGCAGAGACTAATTAAAACAGAAAGTAGACACAGAGGAGTTACTTGGTTTGCAATCAGAGGATTACTAATCCAAGGCAAAGAAGGAGCACTAATTGATTCTCCTCTGGGCGGAGTAGCCTCTTACAGCGTTGAAAGCACAGAAAGAAATAACACAAATGAAAGCACTGGATTACAAGTAGTTGTTCTTAAATTATAATTGCTTCTGGACCAAGGCTATATTTATAGTCTTGGTCCGGGCGCCTGGAAGGGTTCCGGGCGCCCTGGGGGGGATAAATTTTATCCCCTAACGGTCGGATCGAGTCAAAACTCGATCCTGTTGAAAAGTCGATTCCGGGCGCCCCGGTCGGTTCCGGGCGCCCGGAATGGTTCCGGGCGCCCGGAGCCCTAAGGTCAACATAAGTTGACTTTTCGACTCCGGTTCAGCTCGTCTCGATCCAGCTCATCTCGGTCCGGGTCTGTTCGCTCCGGCTCCGTTTGCTTGGGTGATCTCGGCCTTTCGGAATAGGGCTCACCCAAACCCATGTTCCGGCCTTCTCCTCGAGCAACCTTCCTTCCCGGTTTCTCGTCCCTCGAACGCCGCGCACGTTCTTCTCGTCCGCCGGTGTACTCTTCCGCGGTCACCTCGTCCCTCGGACGCACCGAGCCCGTCGGCTCTCTCCCCATGCCGTCCTTCTCGTTAGTCACGTCTTCCGCTCGACTTCCTGTGTTCCTAAGCTCCTGCACACTTAGACACAAGAGTTAAACAAACGCAGGACCTAACTTAGCTTATTTGATTACATCAAAACACCTTGGGGTTCCAACAGTATATACCCCAAGGTAGTTTTGATGTGATGAACCAAGTCAAGTTAGGTCTTATTGGTATTTAACCCCTGTGTCTAAGTGTGTAGAAACTTAGGATTACAGGAAGTCGAGTGAAAGATGTTGGTGCAATTTCCCTAGGTCAAGGTTGACCTGGTTGATTGAGCTTGAATTGGTTCGAGCTCGAGTCTTGATGTTTGAGTTTCGATGTTTGACAATACATTGAGATAATACATGAAGATTGCAAGGGCAATTGTTTCATGTGGGGAGATTGTGAAGGAGAGTCAAGTAGGTCAAGGTTGACTGGATACTTGACTAGAAAATCCTAGTGAGTGAAGCTAGGTGAAAGTCCTGGTGAGTGAAGTCAAGTAGATGGGAAGTCCTAGTGAGTGAAGCTAGGTAGAAAGGAAAGTCCTGGTGAGTGAAGCTAGGCAGTTGGGAAATCCTAGTGAGTGAAGCTAGGTGAAAGTCCTGGTGAGTGAAGCCAAGAAGATAGGAAGTCCTAGTAAGTGAAGCTAGGCAGAAAGGGAAGCCCTGGTGAGTGAAGCCAGACAGATGGAAAGTCCTAGTGAGTGAAGCTAGGTAGAAAGGGAAGTCCTGGTGAGTGAAGCCAGGCATAGGAAAATCCAAGTGGATCAAGTTTGATCGGACACCTGGTAATGGTAAGTCCAAGTGGGTCAAGGTTGACCGAACACTTGGCACGAGGAGAAAGTCCAAGTGGGTCAAAGGGATTGACTGGACACTTGGTGAGGGAGTCCTAGTAGGTCAAGGGTGTCAAGATGCTAGGCATGATGTACCAACAAGTCATGGTTGATCGGATATTTGTTTAGGGGACTTTGGACTTGGTTTTGGGCAAAAACCATGGGCTAGATCGATCAGCCGATCGATTGGCTCATGCCCAATCAATCGGCTGATCGATTGGGTGAGTCCCCGCGATAAGCCTCCTCCCAATCAATCAATTGATCGATTGGGAGAAGAGCGATCACACAAAACAGCTCTGGATCGATCGATCGATCGATCCAGAGCCTCCAATCGATCGACCGATCGATTGAGAGCTATGATTTCGCGCGATAAGCCCTGGATCGATCCAGGCATTTCCCAAGAGCACAGAGACACTCTGGATCGATCGGTCGATCGATCCAAAGCCTCCCCAATTGATTGGGAGCAATCCAATCGATTGGGATTCGACCGTTGGGGTTGTTTTTAACCGTTGGGGAGGGTTTCTCTTGGTAGGGACTTCCACGGCTTCGATCTCTTCTCCACAGCGATTCCACAACTTCTCCACAAAGCTCTCACCGCCAGTTCTTGAAGATTCTTGGAGTCTTGTGCTAGTGCACGTCCAAGTCAAGAGGCAAGGAAGAAGTTAGGGTTAGGGTTTTTTATGCTAACTTGTATGATGTTATTGTATTTTGTTTCCCTTTCCTTTCTTCTTGTACTAAGAGCTTGTAAGGCTTCTCTGCCTTCGGTAGTTACCATAAAGGAGTGTTTTTCATAGTGGAGGGTGTGTGAGTGTGTGGATCCTTGGATTAGTCACCTCTTCTTGAGGTGGATACCAAGTAAATCCCTAGTGTTAGCGTTGTATGTTGTTTCTTGTATTTTCCGCTGCTATCATCTTGAAGAAACAAGCAACGATGACCACAAGATCACGAAGAGCTATTCACCCCCCCCCCCCCTCTAGATACATTTCGGTCCCAACAAGTGGTATCAGAGCAAGGTTGCTCTTCACCAGAATCATCACCGAAAGGGGCAAAAAGCTAGAGGGTGAAGAAGTTGAAGAAAATTCTACAAGTCAAAGACTTTATCATCAAGCTCAACTTAAAATGGAATTCGGAGATGGATTTGGATTCGACACGAGGGTGCCTCCACCATATGTATCCACGAGTTTCGATTCTTGGAAATCAAGAATCAAAAATTTCTTGATGGCAGAGATAGAGCAATGGTTTGCTCTAATGGAAGGCTTCGAATCTCCAAAGAATTCAAAGGGAAAAATTCTCAAGAGGAGCAAGTGGAGCCAAGAACAAATCCAAAGATGTGAGGATAATAACAAAGTGACCAAAATTTTGGTCAATCTATTACCTAGCCACATGTTGGAGCAAATTGGAGAATTCAAGGATGCCAAGGAGCTTTGGAGCAAATTGGCAACGATTCATGAGACCCCCTCCACTGTACCAATCCAAGAAGAATCAAATGAGGGTGATTCATTGAATCAAGATCAAAAGGAAGAAGAAGAGGACTCCGAGGTTGAGAGGTGCTCAACATTGGAAGAAGAAGTCCAAGAAGCTTCATCCTCAAAGGAGTGCAACCAAAAGAGCAAGGAAGGAGCATATTCCTTGTTTCATGTACGAGAGGATGAAGAAGAAGATGAAGCCTCCACCTCTAGGATTGAGGGGGAGTGTAGATCATTGACACTGGAGCAAGAAGAGCCCTCTACATCCGAGTCAAGAGAAGAAGAGGATGAAGAAGCTTCCACCTCCACAAGTCAAGTCAAACATATTGGAGGAGTATCAATGTCAAATCAAGAGGAAGCATCTACCTCCGGATCCAAAGGAGAAGATGTCATCCCTACACATGAAGGTATAAATATTTTATTTAAAAATAAAGATCATATCATATATTTTGAATGTAGGGAACATGGGAACTACAAAAGCAAGTGCCCTAAATTGGCCAAGAAGAAGGGCCAAGTGGCACCAAAGGGCAAGGAGAAGCCCAAAGAGACCTCTCCCGGAACAAAGAAGAGCAAGGAGCACATTGTGTGCTTTTCTTGCAATCAAAAGGGACACTATCGGAGTCAATGTCCCAAGGGGAAGAAAGCAGTCAAGGCTCAAGGAGGAAGCACAACTCAAGGGGGAGCCTCCAAGGTAAAACACAAGGTATCATTTATTGAGTCTATCCCCTTAAATTATAGTAAAAGGCATGCTAGTTCAAATTTATATCATTTTAATGCTATTTACCATAAAAAAAAAATAGGAAGCATGATAGTGTTAAAGAAAAATGTAGCTCTTCATGCTAAAACTACCACACCTAAGTCTAGGAAGGTAGATAAAAATTTAGGCAAGAATTCTAAGGATTTTCATTACAAGCCTAAAAATAAAAATGCTCAAGGATTAAATGAAAAACCAAAAACTAAGGTTTTAATGAGAGAAAATTAAGTCTTGAGGTCAAGACTTGATAAATTAGAAAAGACCCTAAAAAGGATGGAAAATATCCTAAAAGGGCAAAATGAGCAAAATCTAGGTTTATGACAACAGGGGTCATCCAAGGGTCATAGAGGTTTGGGATACAAACCTAAAACCAAAAAGGATGTGCCTTCTTACCATAGAGTTCCATATAGTTATGGAACTAACCCTAGGCCTAGTGGTCAAGTCAAAAATACAAGGGAAGTTATCCCTAGAAGTATTTTTGCAACAACAAATGTTACTAAGACTTCTAAGAAGTCTAAGAAAGTCACTAGGAAGGTCACAAGGGAATAAATCCCTAGAGTTGATCTAGAAAAAGTGACCAAGGCTTCTAAGAAGCCAAACAAGGTCACTAGGAAGGTATCTAGGGAAGTTATCCCTAATGAATACCTAGAGCATCCAAGGAGCACCAATAGGTTTTGGGTTCCTAAGAGCATTTTCTCTACCCCTTAAATGGGCTAGAGAGTATCAACTCCATTTAGAAGGGTAGTTAACCCAACTTTGATGAAGTTGACACTCGGAGAGCATTTTCAAGGTTATTGTTAATCTTTGAAAATGAAAAGGATTATGATTTACTCTTGAAATGAGTAAAATGTGCCATAATTTGATAAAATTGATTTTAAATTAAATTGGCATAAGTGAGAGAATCGTAAAGAAATGTCAAGTTGGGATTTGGGCATTTTGTTGGGAAGTTAAAGGCAAATCTAAGCCTTATTTTAATTTGTTACTCTTTAAAAGAGTAATTTGTGACAAGATTTGAGGAATATGCTTAATTTAAAATTGGCACAATTTAGGAAAAACAAAGGAAATGTCAAAATTGGGTTTTGGCATTTTCTTGAGAAATATTGGGCAATCTAGGTTTAAGCTTCAAGTTAGCTAAGGTTTAAGGATACTTAGATAGGTAATCTAGGTATATTTTATTTATGCTAAAACATACCATGATTGTTTTCCCATCATATGTCATGACATCATATTTATTCTTGCACTCATGCCTTATTATAAAAAACACAAAAATATCATGTCATGTCATACATACATCATGTAGTTATAGGAAATTTTCTTTTGAAAATTATTTCTTTTTGATGTATGCCATAACATATCATGCATTATGTTTAATTCCTTGCAAACTAAGGACAAACGACATTCATTAACAAGTAACATCCTTGGTGGATGTTCCTAGCCTCAAAATGCCTAGATAGATATGCACAATCCCTAGTTTAGGTAAAACCAAACTTTACATCTCACAAAAGAACTATAAAGTGACTTGTATGTGTTTTAGTGTACATTAGATACAAGTGAGATATCATGATGATGAACAAAACTCAATATGTTAATTTAGTGCATTCTTTTGAATTTTAGGTTCATTAAAACACATAGTTATGTGTTTTTCAATCATTGGGAAAGCTAATGTACAAGTCATGTGCATTGACCCAAAGAACATGGTTGGATATTGGTTTTGAAAATATTTTTAAAATGCTTTTATAAAACCTTGATGAAGACTATCTTTTGATAGTAATCATCATTGAAAAGTTAAACACAAACTAGAAGAAAACACTAAAGTTTTTACAAGTTTTCAAGTTTGTGTCAATCTTGGAAAATAGAAAGTATTTTCATAGAAAATTATTTTTCCTTGATAGTATATCCCCTAAGTAGTGTCTACATGAATTTTCATGATTTTTGGAATTTTGTATAATTTTCTAAGGGTTTCTGAAGTTGACTGAAATGAAATTTCAGCAACTTCAGACTTTCAATCGATCACCCAATCGATTGGAGGATCTCAATCGATCGGGAGATCAATTGGGAGTGAGCTTCTCGCGAACAGAAGCTCACTGGATTGATCCACCAATCGATCCACACTGAGTGAATCGATCAGTGGATCGATTGAACTTGGTTCAATCAATTTGGATCCCTTCCCAATCGATTGAGGCTGCTGAGTTTGGCTGGGCAAGCTAGATTTCAGCATTTTTTAGTCTAAGTAATCTTTACTTACCCCTCAAAACACATTTGTATATAATTAGCGGGAGTTTTCTTGATGAAAACAAGGATGGATTGGTTAAGGAAGACTAAGTAGAGGTTTAGATTGAGGTTTGGTTTCAATATTGACTTTTTGAACCTCAAAACTTCTAAATTTGGGTTTCCTATATGTTTAGGAATTCCAAGTCATTGTTGGTACAATGACAAAAGTTACATGCATGTCTTTAGAAGGAGTTACTCTTTAAGGACATGAAAATCTATTTTTCATACACCTTGGAAGGTGGTTAACCTTCTTTCACGTAAATGCTCAAGGTTGGACATTTGAATACAATGGAGAGTGGATATCTTCATTATCCAAGTGGTATATGCTCAAGGATGAGCAAGTGATGAAAATGAAGGGTATGGGACCTTCATTTGCATCGTAAATGAGTATACCAGGTGGTATATGCTCAAGGATGAGCGTTGAGAATATTGAAGGGTATGGGACCTTCATTATTGGGTTGTGAACAATGAGTGAAGATGTACACAACGTTGGGGAACTCTTCAGGGGGAGAGTTTTTGATGTGTGCCAATAGGAGGAGAATGTAGAGTTTAAGTTAAGTCTTCATTAACTAAAGAGGAAGTTTGCCCTTTAGGAAAGGGGGAGAATGAAGGAAACCATCATTTATACATTGGCATGAAGAAAGTTGAGGCTATGAGATTAGCCTAACTTAAAGGTATTGTCAAACATCAAAAAGGGGAAGATTGTTGGTGCAATTTCCCTAGGTCAAGGTTGACCTGGTTGACTGGTTGACTGAGCTTGAATTGGTTCGAGCTTGAGTCTTGATGTTTGGGTTTCGATATTTGACAATACATTGAGACAATACATGAAGATTGCAGGGGCAATTGTTTCATGTGGGGAGATTGTGAAGGAGAGTCAAGTAAGTCAAGGTTGACTGGATACTTGATTGAAAAATCCTAGTGAGTGAAGCTAGGTGAAAGTCCTAGTGAGTGAAGTCAGGCAGATGGGAAGTCCTAGTGAGTGAAGCTAGGCAGAAAGGAAAGTCCTGGTGAGTGAAGCCAGGCAGTTGGGAAATCCTATTGAGTGAAGCTAGGTGAAAGTCCTGGTGAGTGAAGTCAGGCAGATGGAAAGTCCTAGTGAGTGAAGCTAGGTAGAAAGGGAAGTCCTGGTGAGTGAAGCCAGACATAGGAAAATCCAGGTAGATCAAGTTTGATCGGACACCTGGTATTGTTAAGTCCAAGTGGGTCAAGGTTGACCGGACACTTGGCACAAAGAGAAAGTCCAAGTAGGTCAAAGGGATTGACCGGACACTTGGTGAGGGAGTCCTAGCAGGTCAAGGGTGACCAGATGCTAGGCATGATGTACCAACAAGCCATGGTTGACCGGATGTTGGTTTAGGGGACTTTAGACTTGGTTTTGGGCAAAAACCATGGGCTAGATCGATCAGCCGATCAATTGGCTCATGCCCAATCGATCGGATGATCGATTGGGTGAGTCCCAGCGATAAGCATCCTCCCAATCGATCGATTGATCGATTGGGAGAAGCTCGCAATCGCACAGAACAGCTCTGGATCGATCGGTCGATCGATCCAGAGCCTCCAATAGATCGGTCGATCGATTGGGAGCTGCGATTTCGTGCGATAAGCCCTAGATCGATCTAGGCATTTCCCAAGAGCACAGAGGCACTCTGGATCGATCAGTCGATCGATCCAAAGCCTCCCCAATCGATTGAGAGCAATCCAATCGATTGGGATTCGACCGTTGGCGTTGTTTTTAACCGTTGGCGAGCGTTTCTCTCGGTAGGGACTTCCACGGCTTCGATCTCTTCTCCACAGCGATTCCACAGCTTCTCCACAAAGCTCTCACCGCTAGTTCTTGAAGATTCTTGGAGGCTTGTGCTGGTGCACGTCCAAGTCAAGAGGTAAGGAAGAAGTTAGGGTTAGGGTTTTTTGTGCTAACTTGTAAGATCTTATTGTATTTTGTTTCCCTTTCCTTTCTTCTTGTACTGAGAGCTTGTTGTTAGCTAGAGCCCTAGAGCCAATCATTTGATGATTGTATTTTGGACTTGTTGTATCATATTCTATATAAATAAAGGCATTTAGTTTTTAGTTATTATACTTACTTGTATTGGTGCCAAATAAACTAAGTATAATAACGTCCTTGAGTAGACGGTTCTCACCTATATCAATTGGTTAGTTGAACCGATAGTGAGATGATATAGGGAACACTACTCTTAATCATTCCTAGTCGAGTATTAACATTCAGGGACAATGTTAATGCAATAAGACTAGCATGTACGTCAACTCGATGACTTGATCTCACAAGTCATGGATATAGAGATATCAAGTTGACACATGGGTATGCATTGGAGAATGTATACTGAATGACCTGCCATGAGAAAGTATCATGGATCGTTATATGAGTGTCATATACTTTCTCATGTGGCTATTAGTATGACTACTAGTCCTTAGACCTGAAGTCACCATGGATCCCTACATAAGGAGTTATGTACTTTGGTTTCGTCAAACGTCACCCATAACTGGGTGGACTATAAAGGCGATTACTGGGTATGTAACGAATTATGCAGAGGGATGTGAGTGATGTAGATGGGATCTATCCCTCCTATATGACGGGAGCGACATCGATATTCTTAATAGAGTGAGACCACGAAGTGCATGACCATGCCCAAATGAGTCAATATAGGATATTGAGCTCATTTGATTGAGTGAGTCTACTTGGAGTTCAAGATTTAGATTGAATAGAGGATGACAGGGTATATGCCTCACATTGATCAATCTAGATGTCTAGGATAGAAGGACACTTGTCATATTTTGTGAGGAGTCACAATTAGTAGTCACAAGGTGATGTTGGATCTCAACATTCTTGTAACTTGGGTAGTAATGATGTGTTGCTAGATACCACTCATTACTTATGTTCCTAAATGGGTTTAGGGGCATTGCCAACGTTACAAGAAACTATAGGGTCACACACTAAGGGCAATTAGATGGAGATTAGGTTCATTAGATGAACCTAAATGATTACGTTCATATGATGAACCAAATTGGATTAAGAGTAATCCAAAGTAGGCTAATTGAGTTGGACTCAATTTGGTTCATGTGTTAAGTGAGTCTAATTTGGAATTAGACTCATTTAATTAATTTAATTCAATGAATAGAGATTCTTTAAATTAAAATTGACTTGAACCAATAGTTAGATTAGATCAACCAAGGGAGAGAAGTGGTCAAGTTTGACTTGACTTAAGTAGGAAGATGAAGAGTCAAGTTTTGACTTGACTTTGACTTGTCAAATGCCACATCATCAAGGCTTCTTCATTTGGTCAAGTTTGACTTGACCAAATGCCACCTCATGGAGGAGATCAAGAGACTTGACTCTTGATATTCCATGGGGGTTACATGCCTTGAAGTGGCCGGCCACTTTTAGGTGGAATGAAAAATTGATTTTTCATTCAAGTGGTTGTAACTCCATCTTCTTCTTCCTCTTAAGTTTTTCTTCTTGCTCTCCATCTCCTCCCTACTGATCTCTAAGGTTGCTAGCACATCCTTAGAGATTTTTCTCCATCTCTTTCTTGTGTGGATACACATAGAGAAGTGTCTACTTTGACACTTTCGAGATCCGGCGAACCGAGGACAAGCGGGATTGCGAAGGGCTTCGCATCGAAGGTATAAATCTTTCTTCATGTAGGTCTAGAAGTAGATCTAAGTAGAAACTCGTACTCGTATTTAAATTTTGAAATCTATCCTTCGCATGAGATCCAGTGGCATGGGTGATCCGGGGTTTCCGCGACGCGAAAACGCGGTTTTCGCGGCCCGAAAACCCCAACAGTGGTATCAGAGTCACGTGTGAAGCGAGTACGAGTTTAGATTCATATTTTTATGAAAAATATAGATCTGTAAACTTTCTGTAAATTCATGTTTTTATAGTTTTAATGGGTATTTTTCTCGTAGAAGCGAAGCACAAGTGTTTAGACACTTGTAGTCTTCGACTACCGAGAAGAAATTTCTGAAACGGCAATGTTTCGCCCCAAAATTTTTTGGGACAGCGGGCTTAGGCGCTGTTAGATCGCAAAGGAACCCTCGCGATGGTTAGATTGCGGGTAGGGGCGCTTCCCCTGGCCCCGCAAGGGGATTCATTCCGTGATTGCGCTCGAAAACGCTAAACGGGACCGCCGGGAAAAATTTACTCATAAAATTGTAAAAATTATGAAAATTACAGAAAATTATGAAAAAATATATAATTTAGAATTATATATTAATTTTGTGATAGTCATGGCCCAAACGACCCAAATTGGATTTGGAAATGTGTTGTAATTCATAATACGGTCTGCGTGTCGTTATATGATGTGCGTGCTGTATTTATTTTTTTTATTTTATTTTCACGACCTGCCCGTCATGCCTTTCTCTTATATTCTGGTTGTAAATTAGATTTAGACTCGAATGTAACTCGAGTTTCAAAATTGTAATGTAAATTTTGAAGCGGTGGAAGGTCCACACGAGACGGAGTTACGAGGAGGGCGCGAGCAACACAAGGTGGTCAAACGAAGAAGCTTGAGAAGCCGTTGACCTTAGGTTGACCATCCGATCTTCTCATTGGCTTGAGAAGATCGTAGTAGGGCCATGACACAATCACAAAATAATTTAATTAATTGCTTATATGTATGTGATGCATGTTTAATTAAGTAGTTAATTAGTGGCTAGCGATTAGATTAGATCTATATCGTGCACATGATGCACCCCACGATTAGATTAGATCTAAATCAAGTATTTGATACGTATCATCGTTTAGATTAGATCTAAAATGAGTCAACTCGTAATGCCTATCATGCCGTGATACCTACCACTACCTCGATCGCATGTTGTTGTTGAATCTGCCAAAGCAGAGCAACACATACTATCTTGGTAGGGTACGGAGGGACAATCTTGGTCCCGCCTATCAACTCATGGGTGAGTACGACTCAATTAGATTGAGTATTCCTAGTTAATTCGGTTGGATCGAGTATAACTATAGGCATTCTTCCAACGGTTGGAAAGATAGGTCAAAATCACATATATATTAACTCTCGGGCGTATTAGCCAAAGCTAACTCGAGTTTTAATATAAATGCGGATATTGATCCTATAAACAAGAGTTGCATAGAGATGTAATTGGTAATCGTTACCTACCGATCATACTAAATCTTGGGCGTATTAGCCAAAGCTAACTCAAGGGTTAGTATGATGTGGATCTTGTCCCACATGAATTATAGAATTCAGTGAGAGCATCATTTAGTTAAAGGCCTAATTAAATGATTAAGAATATGATATTTATTTCTGCTTTTATTTTTGTTGTAGATTACCATGACGTCGAATACGAACACCTTCTCCCTGCGATCTGTCCTCGAGAAGGACAAGCTCAACGAAGCAAACTTTCCTGTACAGGAACCCGAGAATAGTTCTCACCCAAGAACGAACTGACGTTCTGGAGAAGCCCATTCGAGGCTCCACCCCCTCCTGGTGACCGAGATGCTTTCAAGAATCATCAAGAAGACGCATTAGATGTGTCTTGTCTATGTCATGACCATAAACTCGAGCTTGATAAGCAACACGAGTTAATGGACGCTTACTATATGGTTGAACATCTTCGCCAACTGTATCAAGGTCAAGCGAGGCATGAGAGATTTGAGATCTCAAGGGCACTGTTGTCAGACGGGGCTCCAGTAGGCCCATATGTACTCAAAATGATTGGGTACATAGAGAACCTACAAAGGTTGGGGTTCCCACTTGGCCAAGAGCCGTGACCTGATCTTGCAATCCTTGCCGGATAGCTATTCAATTCGTTCTAAACTACAATATGAACGAGATTGACAAGCCACCGCCCGAGCCGCTTAGCATGTTAAGAACATGAACCTTAAGAAGGCTAAGCCCAACACTGCTCGATGGTTCGAAAACAAGGGCAAGGGCAAGCCAAAGGCAAGGGAAAGTCCCAAGCCAAGGGCAAAGGCAAGGCACCAAAGCCTAAAGGAGGGGTCGCCAGGATGCTACCGCTTCCACTGCGCAGACCGGGCACTGGAAGAGGAACCGCAAGGTATACTTGGAGGATCTTAAGAAGCGCAGTGAGACTTCCACTTCAGGTATATATGTTATAGAAGTCAATCTATCTATTTCTACATCATGGGTATTAGATACTGGATGTGCTTCTCACATTTGTACTGATGTACAGGCGCTGAGAAATAGCAGGGCATTGACAAAGGGCGAGGTGGACCTACGAGTAGGCAATGGAGCACGGGTTGCTACTATTGCTGTAGGGACTTACTTTCTATCTCTGCCCTCTGGGCTTGTATTAGAGTTGGATGATTGTTGTTATGTGCTTGCATTAACTAAGAACAAAATTTCAGTTTCTTGTTTGGACAAGAAAGGTTTCTCTTTTACAATAAAGAATAAATGTTGTTCCATCTTTTTAAACGATATGTTCTATTGTAGTGCACCTCTGATAAACGGACTCTATATTCTAGACCTTGAGAGCCCTATCTATAACATAAATACTAAGAGGTTCAAGTCAAATGACATGAACCAAACCTACCTCTGGCACTGTCGCTTAGGTCATATAAATGACAAGCGCTTATCCCAGCTCCATAAGGATGGTTTGCTGGACTCATTTGATTTTGAATCATATGAGATATGCGAGTCATGCCTACGAGGCAAGATGACCAAGACTCCCTTTAGTGGGCACAGCGAGAGAGCGACTGATTTGTTATGACTCATACATAGTGATGTATGTGGCCCTTTCAATGTCGCTGCTAGAGGCAGTTATAGGTACTTCATCACATTTACTGATGACTTCAGTAGATATGGTTATGTGTACTTGATGACACATAAGTCTAAATCCTTTGAAAAGTTCAAAGAATTCAAGAATGAAGTACAGAACCAGCTTGGCAAGAGTATTAAGATACTTCAATCCGATCGAGGTGGAGAATACCTTAGCCATGAGTTCCGAGACTGTCTAGCTGAGTGTGGGATTCTATCTCAACTCACTCCTCCTGGAACACCACAGTGGAATGGTGTATCCGAAAGGAGGAATCGTACCCTATTAGATATGGTACGATCTATGATGAGTCACACAGATCTTCCGACATACTTTTGGGGCTATGCTTTAGACACGGCAGCTTTTATACTCAACCGAGTTCCATCCAAGGTCGTGATAAAGACACCATATAGGATATGGACTGGGAGAGATGCCCAGGTGTCTTTCATGAGGATTTGGGGTTGTGAGGCTTACGTTCGACGTCAAGTCTCAGACAAATTAGGACCCAAATCCGACAAGTGCTTTTTCATTGGATATCCCAAGGAAACTAAGGGATATCACTTCTACATTCCCAGTCAACACAAGGTAGTTATGGCAAAGACTGGGATCTTTCTAGAAAGGGACTTTGTTTCTAGAAAGACTAGTGGGAGCGCGTTCGATCTTGAAGAAGTTCAAGATGTGAACAATAGCACTGATGCCTCGATGGAAATTGAACTGGGACCACAAAGTGTTGTGGATGATGTTGTTCCAGAAGGAGTTGAGGAACAACGACCAGTTCAAGTAGACATACCTCTTCGCAGGTCTGATAGGGTACGTTGTCAGCCTGAGAGATACTTATTTCTCTTGTCTGACCATGATGACGTTATGCTCATAGAGAATGAGCCTACCACCTATCAGGAAGCTGTGATGAGACCAGATTCCGAGAAATAGCTAGAAGCCATGAGATCTGAAATGGAATCCATATACACCAACCAAGTATGGACTTTGGTTGATCCACCTGAAGGGGTAAACCCCATTGGGTGTAAGTGGGTCTTTAAGAGAAAGACTGACATGGATGGACTTATCTATAAGGGGCGCTTGGTAGCTAAAGGTTTCAAGCAGATTCATGGTATTAACTATGATGAAACATTTTCTCCAGTAGCGATGTTTAAGTCCATTCAGATCATGCTTGCTATTGCAGCCTACCATGACTATGAGATATGGCAGATGGATGTCAAAACCGCGTTTCTGAATGGAAACCTGCTCGAGGATGTGTACATGACACAACCTGAGGGTTTTGTAGATCCACAGCATACTAGCAGAGTATGCAAGCTGCATAGGTCCATTTATGGACTAAAGCAAGCTTCTCGGAGCTGGAATCTTCGATTCGATGATGCAATCAAACAGTTTGGTTTCATCAAGAATGAAGATGAGCCTTGTGTCTACAAGTAGGTTGTAGGGGATATAGTTGTCTTCCTCATATTGTATGTGGATGACATACTACTCATTGGGAAGGACATCCCTATGCTTCAGTCTATCAAGACCTGGCTAGGGAGTTGCTTCTCAATGAAGGACTTAGGTGAGGCATCCCGCATTCTAGGGATACAGATCTATAGAGATAGATCTAAGAGATTGCTTGGCCTAAGTCAGAGTACATACATTGACAAGGTACTCCTACGGTTTGTCATGCAGAACTCCAAAAAAGGATTTCTACCGATGTCACATGATGTGAGTCTTTCGAAGACTCAAGGTCCCTCTTCTAGAGAGGAAAGAGACCGCATGGATCAGATCCCTTATGCCTCAGCCATAGGATCGATCATGTACGCCATGCTATGTACTCGACCTGATGTCTCGTATGCTTTGAGCATGACGAGCAGATACCAGTCAGATCCAGGTGAAAGTCACTGGATAGCGGTCAAGAATATTCTTAAGTACTTAAGAAGAACTAAAGAATATTTCTTGATATATGGAGGCGATGATGAGCTAGCTGTAAAGGGTTAAAGTGATGCTAGCTTCCAGACCGACCAGGATGACTATAGATCGTAGTCGGGGTTCGTATTTTGCATTAATGGTGGTGCTGTTAGCTGGAAGAGTTCGAAGTAGAATACAGTAGCTGATTCTACAACAGAAGCCGAGTACATTACTGCATCAGAGGCAGCAAAGGAGGCAGTTTGGATCCGCAAGTTCATCACTGAACTTGGGGTGGTTCCTAGCATTGCTGACCCCATTGAGCTCTATTGTAACAACAATGGAGCTATAGCACAGGCGAAGGAACCTCGCTCACACCAGCGGACCAAACACATACTACAGCGCTTCCATCTCATTCGAGAGATCATCGAGAGAGGAGATGTGAAGATTTACAGAGTACCTACAGAGGCTAACATCGCAGATCCCTTGACCAAGGCTTTGGCACAGAGGAAGCATGATGGTCACACTAGGTCATTGGGGCTTAGAGCCTACACTGATTGGCACTAGTGCTAGTGGGAGATTGTTAGCTAGAGCCCTAGAGCCAATCATTTGATGATTGTATTTTGGATTTGTTGTATCATATTCTATATAAATAAAGGCATTTGGTTTTTGGTTATTATACTTACTTGTATTGGTGCCAAATAAACTAAGTATAATAACGTCCTTGAGTAGACGGTTCTCACCTATATCAATCGGTTAGTTGAACCGATAGTGAGATGATATAGGGAACACTACTCTTAATCATTCCTAGTCGAGTATTAACATTCAGGGACAATGTTAATGCAATAAGACTAACATGTAGGTCAACTCGATGACTTGATCTCACAAGTCATGGATATAGAGATATCAAGTTGACACATGGGTATGCATTGGAGAATGTATACTGAATGACCCGCCATGAGAAAGTATCATGGATCGTTATATGAGTGTCATATACTTTCTCATGTGGCTATTAGTATGACTACTAGTCCTTAGACCTGAAGTCACCATGGATCCCTACGTAAGGAGTTTTGTACTTTGGTTTCGTCAAACGTCACCCGTAACTGGGTGGACTATAAAGGTGATTACTGGGTATGTAACGAATTATGCAGAGGGATATGAGTGATGTAGATGGGATCTATCCCTCCTATATGACGGGAGCGACATCGATATTCTTGATAGAGTGAGACCACGAAGTGCATGGCCATGACCAAATGAGTCAATATAGGATATTGAGCTCATTTGATTGAGTGAGTCTACTTGGAGTTCAAGATTTAGATTGATTAGAGGATGACACGGTCTATGCCTCACATTGATCAATCTAGATGTCTAGGATAGAAGGACACTTGTCATATTTTGTGAGGAGTCACAATTAGTAGTCACAAGGTGATGTTGGATCTCAACATTCTTGTAACTTGGGTAATAATGATGTGTTGCTAGATACCGCTCATTACTTATGTTCCTAAATGGGTTTAGGGGCATTGCCAACGTTACAAGAACCTATAGGGTCACACACTAAGGGCAATTAGATGGAGATTAGGTTCATTAGATGAACCTAAATGATTACGTTCATATGATGAACCAAATTGGATTAAGAGTAATCCAAAGTAGGCTAATTGAGTTGGACTCAATTTGGTTCATGTGTTAAGTGAGTCTAATTTGGACTTAGACTCATTTAATTAATTTAATTCAATGAATAGAGATTCATTAAATTAAAATTGACTTGAACCAATGGTTAGATTAGATCAACCAAGGGAGAGAAGTGGTCAAGTTTGACTTGACTTAAGTAGGAAGATGAAGAGTCAAGTTTTGACTTGACTTTGACTTGTCAAATGCCACATCATCAAGGCTTCTTCATTTGGTCAAGTTTGACTTGACCAAATGCCACCTCATGGAGGAGATCAAGAGACTTGACTCTTGATATTCCATGGGGGTTACATGCCTTGAAGTGGCCGGCCACTTTTAGGTGGAATGAAAAATTGATTTTTCATTCAAGTGGTTGTAACTCCATCTTCTTCTTCCTCTTGAGTTTTTCTTCTTGCTCTCCCTCTCCTCCCTATTGATCTCTAAGGTTGCTAGCACATCCTTAGAGATTTTTCTCCATCTCTTGCTTGTGTGGATACACATAGAGAAGTGTCTACTTTGACACTTTCGAGATCCGACGGACCGAGGACAAGCGGGATTGCGAAGGGCTTCGCATCGAAGGTATAAATCTTTCTTCATGTAGGTCTAGGAGTAGATCTAAGTAGAAACTCGTACTCATATTTAAATTTTGAAATCTATCCTTCGCACGAGATCCAATGGCATGGGTGATTCGGGGTTTCCACGACGTGAAAACGCGGTTTTCGCGGCCCGAAAAACCCAACACTTGTAAGGCTTCTCCACCTTCGGTAGTTACCGTAAAGGAGTGTTTTTCATAGTGGAGGGTGTGTGAGTGTGTGGATCCTGGGATTAGTCACCTCTTCTTGAGGTGGATACCAAGTAAATCCCTAGTGTTAGCGTTGTATGTTGTTTCTTGTATTTTCCGCTGCTATCATCTTGAAGAAACAAGCAACGACGATCATAAGATCGTGAAGAGCTATTCCCCCCCCCCCCCCCCTCTAGCTACATTTCGGTCCCAACAAAAGGCGTAGTTAACGAGAAGGATAGCATGGGAGAGAGAGACGACGGGCTTGGTGTGTCCGAGGGACAAGGTACTATGGAAGAGTACGCGGGCAAACGAGAAGGAGGCGCGTGACATTTTTGAGGGACGAGAAGTCGTAGTGGAAGATTGATCGATGGCCAGAAGTTGAGTTTGGGTGAGCCCTATTTCAGATGGCCGAGATCACCCAAGTGAGCGGAGCCGGAGCAGAAAACCCAGACTAATGTGAGCGGAAACGGAGCTGAAGACCGAGACCAAAAATCAACAAAAAGTTGATTTTTCAATCCGAGGCACCCCGACCAAGTCTGGGGCGCCCGGACTTGGTCTAGTAGTTTGGACTCTGGGCACCCAGACCGGAAAACTTAGCCAAATGAGACATGGCGCATTGCATTGTGATGGGGATAATGTTTTATCCCCTTAGAGGTGCCTAGAACACTTTCAGGTGCCCCAACCAGGGCTATAAATACAGCCCTAGTCCTAGAATGCCAGAATAACACTTGTGATTGATTTCTTTTCAATTTGGTTCTGTAATTGAGTGATTTAATTGTTGTAAAGAGACTTCTCCACCTGAAGGAGAGTTTAGTGTGCTTTCATCTTCCTTGGATTAACAACCTCCCCGATTGTAACCAAGTAAATTCGTTGTGCCTCTTATTTCTAGTTTCTTGTTTATTTTATGCAAGTGTTGATTCTTATTAAGCTATAAAGTTTGAGGAAGGTTTATTTTTTCTTTACAGGGCTATTCACCTCCTCTAGCCAGTCGACCACCAAGGGTCCTACAATTAGTATTTGAGCGGGTTCACTTCAGGAGAACTAACTGTCGAACGAAGCACACAGGATGGCTAGACCGAGCATCAATCCATCGAAGTTTGAGGGGGAATTTGCGAGCTAGAAGGAAAAGATTAAGGTATTTTTTAAAATAGAATTTGAATTATTAATAATTATGAAATAGGGTTTTGTAGCTTTGAAAGACAAAGAAGAATATCAATGAACGAAGAAAGAGCAAACTGACTTTGTAGCAAGGCAAAGCAGAGTTCCATCTACTGAGCATCTTACCACCATAAGAAGTCAACCGGATTAAAATCTACGAGTTAGCTAAGAAGCTCTAGGAGAAATTCTTAAAACTACACGAAGGAACCTCGGAGGTAAAACTAGCAAGATGGGACCTACTCCAGAACCAGATCAGCAACCTCCGATTAGAAGAAGGCGAAACCATCGCACACCTCCACTCAAGAATCAAGGAGCTCATCACCGGACTCACAAATCTCAAAGAAAAGATAACCAACCGAGATTCACTAAGGTACACACTTAACGCATTTCCTAGGACTCCAGAATGTTCAACCTTAGTAGATGTTTATTGCATCTCTAAGGATTTAGAGTTAAGCACTTTAGAAGATTTTTTTTTTAACTTTTGAAATTCATGAGTCAAGATGTGCAGGTCTAAAGAAGGAATCAAGGCAAAACATTGCCTTAAAAGCTAAAATGGATGAACCAGATTTTAAGACATTAGTTGACGATGACAAAACAGTGTTAATGGTAAGAAAATTTTAAAAATTATTGAAATCTAATAAATTTAATCAAGTGCAGGGTACAAAAGAAAAAGGAAAGTAAGATTCTACCACTGCAATGAAGAAGGGCATGTCAATGATAACTGCCTAAAATTAAAGAGCAAAGACAAGGACAAGGAAAAGAATAAGAAGCCAGCTCAGCCCAAGTATAATATAAAGGCGACGTGGGACAACACGTCATCCGAATCTGAGATAGAAGTCCTCGTCAGACTTGTGCTAGTAGAAAGTCACCAAGAATACGAAGACGAAGAAAGCTCGTCCAAAATGAGCATCAAGAGCATCGATGAAGGGGGAGCGACATCGGAAGAAAGTAGTACTTCAGGGGGAGCTTCAGATTACAGAATCGATAAGGTAAGTCAGGTACGGTCTCTTCCTCCTGACAAGTTATTTCAGTTCATAAAACTATTATCAAAAAATTATTGTAAATTAGAGAAAGAAAATAAGGATTTAAAATCAACCTTAGCTGGTTCTTGTCAATTAGAAGATTTCGATAAAGTAAAAATAGAAAATGAAAAATTGAAAAAGGAAATAGGAAATAAAAAATTGAAAAAGGAAATAGAAAATTTAAAAAGTCATGCAAGCTCAACTTTTGTTCCTTCTAATTTTAGAAACTATTCAGAACTTAACTGGTATTTCAAATATCATAAGGGTCAAATTAAGAGAATATCACAAAAATATATTCCTAAGAAATTATTAATTAATCCTGTAGGAAGGAATCTATTTTGGATTCCAAAAACATATTTAGATTGATTATTTTTAGACTTAGGGCTTTCAGAGAGAAAATTAAATATTCAATTTCTTTAAAAGGCTTTGTCTATAAAGTGGTTGTTACTCAATATCCAAGAATATCTAGTGCCTCGTCATAGCCTGGAAGCCAATTATTGAAATAAGTATTTAAGTGGTCAATTGTTAATCATTTAGTAGTTATAAAAATGTTTTAAATTATTTGTCAAAATTTTTGATCATTTTAAGTTATTTTAGCAAAGTTATGTTTTTGTGCAACTTTATCTAAATAAATATTTTTTCTTAGAAAGCTTTCTATGAATTAATTATCAAAATACAATTTTTTAAATTTCTCCTAAAATTAAAGAAATTTTTTTCTGTTAAACCCTTGTTAATATTTTTTAAGGAGTTTTTTTTTCAAATTTTGGTTTTCCCTTAAACTTTTAATTTAACTTTTCCAAAGTCATTTTAAAAGTACCATATTTTTAATGTGATCAAAAGGGGGAGTAGTGAAAATTAAGTCTAGGGGGAGGGTAGGTACAAATTTTTAGGTTTTGTACTTGCAAATTTTTTGCACGTTACTTGTAAATTCTTTTACTTGCAAAATTATAACTGTTATTTGTTTGTGGATTACCCTAACTTAACTTGGGTTTGCTCACATCAAAAAGGGGGAGATTGTAAGTACCCCAAGATAGTTTTGATGTGATCAACCAAATCAGTTTAGGTCCTATTGGAATTTAACCCTTGTGTCTAGGTGTGTAGGAACTTAGTGTAAGTACCGCAAGGTAGTTTTGATGTGATCAACCAAGTTAGGTTAGGTCGTATTGGTATTTAACTCTGTGTCTAAATGTGCAGGAACTTAGGAGCACAGGAAGTCGAGCAAAAGACGGAGCTAGCGAGAAGGATGGCACGGAAGAGAGTCAACAGACTCAGTGAGTCTAAGGGATGAGGTGCTGCGGAAGAGTACGTGGGAGGACGAGAAGGAGGCGCGCGACATTTCCGAGGGAGGATAATCCGGAGCGAAAGATTGCTCGAAGATCGAAAGTTGGGTTCGGGTGAGCCCTATTCCAGATGGTCGAGATCACCCATGTGAGCGGAGCTAGAACGGAAGATCTGGACCAATGTGAGTAGGACCAGAGTGGAAGACCCAAACCAAAAAGTCAACTAGAAGTTGACTTTTTGGTTCGAGCGCTAGAAATAAAAAATTATCCGGAACACGATATGGCGTGTCTCGTTGCAATGGGGATAAAATCTTATCTCCTTCCAGACACCTGGACCCCTTCCTGGTGCCCCGATCAGGGCTATAAATACAACCTTGGTCCCAGAAGCTAACACAGAACACTTGTAATCATTTCTCTTTCGATTTAGCTTTCTGATCTAGTGCTTTAATTGTTGTAAAGAGGCTTCTCCACCTGAAGGAGAGTTTAGTGAACTTCAACTTCCTTGGATTAACAACCTCTTCGATTGTAAATCATTTGTGCCTCTTCTTTTTAGTTTCTTATTTATTTTATGCAAGTGTTGACTCTTATTAAGCTATAAAGTTCGAAGAAGGTTCATTTTATTTTGCAAGTAAAGTCCAAGGAAGCAACCTCCAGTTAGAAGAAGGTGAAGCCGTCGCACACCTCCATGCAAGAATAAAAGAACTCATCGCCAGACTCACAAATCTCGGGGAAAAGGTAAGCAACTGAGATTTGCTAAGGTATGTGCTTAACGCATTTCCTAGGACTACTGAATGGGCATTATTAGCAGATACTTATTATATATCTAAGGACCTAGAGTCAAGTACTTTAGAAGAAATATTTTCAACTTTTGAAGTCCATGAAACTGTCAGGACCCTTAGGTGGCAGGCTAGAGGGGTGTGAATAGCCCTGCAAAATTAAAACAGCCTTTCTCAGACTTTACAAGCTAAATTAAACTAACACTTGCATATCATAAATAAGAGACTAAAAGAAAGAAGAGGTGAAAACGATTTACTTGGTTACAACTGGGTAGGTTGTTAATTCAAGACAGTTGAAGCTCACTATCAAAGTTTCCTTCAGATTCTTCTGATTCTTCTGATGATGACTTGGTGTCCATCGAGGAGTTGGATTTGGCTTCTTTTGGTTCTTCATGGAGCTTCAAGAACTTTTCCCAAGTTCTTTTGAACTTTAGTAGTCACCGATTTTGTCGAGATCTTCAACCGGTACTACACTTAAGAGATGAAATTCAGCCTTACCATTTGACGTAAAATCGTCAAGCTGCTTGTTGGCCTAGAGGTATTTTTTGATTTCTTCTCCATTCATGTTCTTTAGTGCTTCATTGTCATATTTCATTATTAATAAAATATTGAAATCTATTTTAAGAAATACCTCAATTCGTCGCTTCCAAAACACAAACTCCCCCTAGAACGTTGGTGGGTAGATGCTTGCTCCAGTCATTTCTTGTTTGCTTCAGTCAACGGTTAGTCCTTCTGAGGCGTCCTAGCTCTAATACCACTTGTTAGGACCCTTGGACGACCGGCTAGAGGGGGTGAATAGCCCTGCAAAATTAAAATAGCCTTTCTCAGACTTTACAAGCTAAATTAAACTAACACTTGCATATAATAAATAAGAGACTAAAAGAAAGAAGAGGTGCAAACAATTTACTTGGTTATAACCGAGGAGGTTATTAATCCAAGGCAGTTGAAACTCACTATCAAAGTATCCTTCAGGCGAAGAAACCTCTTACAACATTGATGGCTCACAATAACAAAACTAAAATCAAGTAGAATCAATTACAAGTGTTTCTTAAGTCCTCATCTAGCTTTTAGGACCAGGGTTGTATTTATAGTCCTAGTCGGGATGCCTAGAAGGGTTCCAGGCACCTACAGGGGATAAACTTTATCTCCATCATAACGGATCATGTTTGTCATGATCCGGATAACAATCACGGTTCGGGCGCCTAAAAGGGTTCTGGGTGCCCCTAACTGGTCCAGGTGCCCCAGACCGAAAAGTCAACATTTTGTTGACTTTCGATCTCGGTCTTCCATGTTAGGACCAAAAGTAGCTAGAGGGGGGGTGAATAGCTCGTCGCGTTCGCTCGGTGCTCGGCGTTGCTTGTTTCTTCAAAGATATGGCAGCGGAAAATACACAAACAATCACACAACGCTAACACGGTTGGTTTACTTGGTATCCACCTCACAAGAGGTGACTAATCCAAGGATCCACACCAACACACACACCCTCCACTAATAAAACTCTCCTTTATGGTAACTACCAAGGGCGGAGAAGCCCTACAAGACTCAATACAAGAAGAGAGGGAAAGGATACAAGAAATACAAGCTTACAAGCTTACAATGAGTATAAACCCTAACCCTAGCTTCCCTTCTTGGCTTTGATCCGCCTCTTGACTTGGAGAACTTCCAAGATCCTTCAAGAACTGGCGATCTGAGCTTTGTGAGTGCTGTGGAGGAGCTGGCAAGAGATCTGGAGTGAATCAGAGAAGAGCTGCCGAAGGAATCGTGCGCCTGCGGCCTTTATCGACGCCAACGGTCGGATCCCGATCGATTCGAATGTTCCCAATCGATCGGGGAGGCTTTGGATCGATCCAGAGCGCCTCTGTGCTCTGGAAAAACGCCTGGATCGATCCATGGATCGATCCAGCGCTTATCGCGCGAAGCAGCCGCGTTCCAATCGATCCACTGATCGATTGGGACATCTGGATCGATCCACGGATCGATCCAGAGGCTCTCTGTTCACTTAGGAAAGGCCTGGATCGATCCACTGATCGATCCATCTCCTGGATCGATCCACTGATCGATTCGGCACTTGGTTTTTGCCCAAAACCAAGTCCCAAGCCTCTCAAACCAACATCTGGTCAACCTTGACCCGTTGGTACATCATGCCTAGCATCTGGTCACTCCTTTGACCTGCTAGGACTTCCCACCAAGTGTCTGGTCAATCCCTTTGACCCACTTGGACTTTTCTATTTATGCCAAGTATCTGGTCACTCCCTTGACCTACTTGGACTTCCACCAGATGTCCGGTCAATCCCTTTGACCTATTTGTATTTCCTCGTGCCAAGTATCCAGTCAATCCTTTGACCTACTTGGACTTCCCAACACCAGATGTCTGATCGTCCTTGATCCATCTGGATTTTCCCTTGCCTGGCTTCACTCACCAGGACTTTCACCTAGCTTCACTCACTAGGGTTTTCCATCTGCCTAGCTTCACTCACTAGGGCTTTCACCTGGCTTCACTCACCAGGACTTTCAATCTGCCTAGCTTCACTCACTAGGACTTCCTAGTCAAGTATCCGGTCAACCTTGACCTACTTGACTCTTCTTCAATCAATTTCTTATTGTCAAACATCTAAACTCAAACCAAGACTCAGCTTGGTCAACCAGGTCAACCTTGACCTGAGAGATATTGCACCAACAATCTCCCCCTTTTTGATGTTTGACAATACCACAATAACACTTACAATACCACATGTAAGTTAGGCTAATCCTATAGCCTCAATCTTCATGCCACCAAGTAATGAACACATAAATTAAGCTCTTCATTCTCCCCCTAAGAGGGCACACTCCCTCTAGGTAATGAAAGCCTAACTTACACCCATTCACAGGTCCTTTCATTCTCCCCCTATTGGCACACATCAACCCATCTTTGGGTACACATCAACCCATGCCCCAATTTTGGGTACACATCAACAAATCCATTTGTTGACGACTCTCCCCCTGAAGAGTTGCTCATTGTTGTTCACAACATCACTCGTTGTGATCAACACGATAATGAAGGTCTCATACCCTTCATTTATCCTTAACTTCTCCCTCAATGTAGACAAATACCCAACCTTGAGCATTTTCTAACTACGTGAGTTCCCGCTTGAAATAATGAGGATATCCACTCCCCATTTCAAGTTCAAAAGCTCATACATGAGCATTTTCTTTAAAGAAGGTTAACCACCTTCCAAGGTTCATGAAAAATAATTTTTCATGTCTTTAAAGAGTCCCTCCCCCTAAAGACATGGTGGTAACTTCTATCATTGCACCAACAATGACTTGGAATCCCTAAACCTTTAAGAAACCCAAATTTAGAAGTTTTGAGGTTCAAATACTCAAAATTTGAAACAAACCTCAACCTAAACTTCAATGAAGCCTTCCTTAACCAATCCATCCTTGTTTTCACATGAAAACACCCTTTGTATGTATACAAATGTATTTTGGGGGTTTGGAATGGTTACCTAGACTCAAAGAGGTTCAAAGATGCTGAAATCAGGCCTTCCCAGCCAAAATCAGCAACTTGGATCGATTGGAGTTGGGTTCCAATCGATTGAACCTTTCTGAATCGATCCACTGATTGATTCAGACTACCTGGATCGATCGGCTGATCGATCCAGCGAGCTTCTGCTCGCGGAAGACTTGCCTTCTGAATCGATCCACGGATCGATTCAGGAACTCCAATCGATCCATGGATCGATCGGAGCTCTGATAGTTGCTGAAATTCCATTTCAGTCAACTTCAGAAACCCCTAGAAAATTCTACAAAAATCCAAAAATCATGAAATTTCGTGTAGACATTATTTAGGGCATACTTAATCATGGAAAAATAGTTTTCTATGAAAATACATCATATTTTCAAAGATTGACACAAGCTTGAAAACTTGCTAAAACTTTAGCGTTTTCTTCAAGTTTGTGTCTAACTATTAAATGGTGATTACTATCAAAAGATAGCCTTCACCATGGTTTTCCAAAAGCATCTTTAAAAACATTTTCAAAATCGATATCTCATCATGTTCCTTGGGCATAATGCACATGACTTGTACATTAGCTTTCCCAATGATGGGAAAACACATAACTATGTGTTTTGATGAACTTAAAAACTCAAAAGACTGCACTAAATCAACATCTTGAGCTTTGTTCATCATCCTAACATCTCACTTGTATCTAATGTGCACTAAAGCACATACAAGTCACCTTATAGTCTTTGTGAGATGTAGATTTTGGTTTTGCCCTAATCTAGGGATCATGCATATCTATCTAGGCATTTTAAAGATATTAGACATCCACCTAAGATGTCACTTGTTAATAAGTGTTGTTAAATGTCATTTGTCCTTAATTACAAGGAATTAAACTAATGCATGATAATGTTATGGCATACATCAAAATAAAATAACTTTCAAAAGAAAGATTCCTATAACTACATGATGTATGAATGTCATGACATGGTATTTTTGGATTTTGCATAATAAAACATGAATGCAAAAATAAACATGATGTCATGACATATGATGGGCAAACAATCATGGCAAGATTTAGCATAAATAAAATATACCTAGATCAACTATCTAAGTATCCTTAAAATCTTAGCTAAACTTACAACTTAAACCTAGATTGCCCTAAAGTGCTTCATGAAAATGCCAAAGCCTAAATTGGCATTTCTAATTCCCTTGATTAATTTGTGCCAGTCGAAATTAAGCATAACCTCAAATGTTGGCATATTTCATTTTTCACAAGAGTAGCACTTTTAAATTAAGGCCCGGATTGCCTTAAATTCCCTAAGAACATACCACACTCCCAACTTGGTAGTTCTTATGAATTTCCCAATATGTGCCATTTAAGATTAAAATCAATTCTTCCATCATTAGGCACATTTTACTCTTTCAAGGAGTAAATGATAATTCCATTTCATTTTCAAAGGTTAACAAAACCTTGAAAATGCTCCTTGAGTGTCAATTTCCTCAAAGTTGAGTTAACTACCCTTCTAATCGGAGTTGACACTCTCTAACCCATTTATGGGGTAGAGAAAATGCTCCTAGGAACCCAACACCTATTGGTGCTCCTTGGATGCTCTAGGTACTCACTAGGGATAACTTCCCTAGATACCTTCCTAGTGACCTTGTTGGGCTTCTTAGAAGCCTTGGTCACATTTTCTAGGTCAACTCTAGGGATAGCCTCCCTTGTGACCTTGTTAGTGACTTTCTTAGACTTCTTAGAAGTCTTAGTCACTTTGGTTGCAAAGATACTTCTAGGGATATCTTCCCTTGTATCTTTGACTTGACCTCTAGACTTAGAGTTTGTTCCATAGCTATATGGAACCCTATGATAACTAGGCACATCCCTTTTAGCTTTGGGTTTGTATCCCAAACCTCTATGGCCATTGGATGGCTTTTGTACCCCTAAACCTAGGTTATGCTCATTTTGCCCTTTTAGGATATTTTCCATCCTTTTTAGGGTCTTTTCCATTTTATCAAGTCTTGATCTCAAGACTTGATTTTCTATCATTAAATCCTTATATTTTGATTTTCATTACACCCATGAGCATTTTTGTTTTTGGGCTTGTATCTATTATCCTTAGTGTTCTTGCCCAAGTGTCCATCTACCTTCCTAACCTTAGGTTGGGTAGTTTTGGCATGTAGGGCCACATGCTTTTCCTTAAAGCCCTCATGCTTCCTATTCTTATGGTAAATCGCATTAAAATGATAAAAATTAGAACTATCATGCTTTTTACCATAATGTAAAGGGGTAGGCTCAATAAAAGATACCTTCTTCTTTACCTTGGAGGCTCCCCCTTGACTAGTGCCTCCTTGAGCCTTGACCACCTTCTTCCCCTTGGGGCATTGACTTCGGTAATGCCCCTTTTGATTGCAAGAGAAGCATATAATATGCTCCTTGCTCTTCTTTGTGTTGGGGATGATCTCCTTGGGCGTCACCTTGCCTTTTTGTGCCACTTGGCCCTTCTTCTTGGCCAATTTAGGACACTTGCTCTTGTAGTGCCCATGTTCCCTACACTCAAAGCATATAATATGATTTTTATTATTAATTGAAATATTTATACCTTTGCTTGTAGGGGTGGCATCTTTTCCTTTTGATCTGGAGGTAGAAGCTTCCTCTTGATCGGACCTTGATTCTCCTCCATTTGATTTTTCTTGACTTGTGGAGGTAGAATCTTCTTCCTCCTCTTCGTCTCTTGACCCGGATGTAGAAGCTTCTCCTTCTTCTTGATCCGGTGTCACCAAGGATTGCTCCCCCTCAATCCCAGAAGTGGAGGCTTCATCATCTTGAATATGAAAGAGGGAGTATGCTCCCTCCTTGTTCCCTTCGTTGCATTCCCTTGAGGATGAAGCTTCTTGTATTTCCTCTTCTTCGGAGGTTGAGCATCTCTCAACCTCGGAGTCCTCCTCTTGGTCTTGCTCCAAAGAGTCACCCTCTCTGAATACTTCTTGCTCTTGTACAGTGGAGGGGATCTCTTCATGAAGCTTGGCCAATTTGCTCCATAATTCCTTTGCATCTTCAAATTCTCCAATTTTGCAAAGGATGGTGCTTGGCAATAAATTGACCAAAAGCTTGGTCACTTTGTCATTTGCCTCGCACCTTTGGACTTGCTCCGGACTTCATTTGCTTTTCTTTAGAATTGTGCCCTTTGAATTTCTTGGAGCCTTGAAGCCTTCCATTAGAGCAAACCATTGCTCTATCTCCATCATAAGAAAATTTTCGATTCTTGATTTCCAAGAATCGAAACTTGTGGAAGTGTACGGTGGAGCCACCCTTGTGTCAAATCCAAGTCCATCTTAGAATTGCATCTTGAAGTTGAGCTTGATAAAGTCTTGAACTTGAAGAATTTGCTCCAACTTCTTCACCCTCTAGCTTTTCTTGATATGCTTGACCCTTCCGGCGATGATTCCGGTGAAGAGCGGCCTCGCTCTGATACCACTTGTTAGGACCAAAAGTAGCTAGAGGGGGGTGAATAGCTCGTCGCGATCGCTCGGTGCTCGGTGTTGCTTGTTTCTTCAAAGATATGGCAGCGGAAAATACACAAACAATCACACAACGCTAACACGATTGGTTTACTTGGTATCCACCTCACAAGAGGTGACTAATCTAAGGATCCACACCAACACACACACCCTCCACTAATAAAACTCTCCTTTATGGTAACTACCAAGGGCGGAGAAGCCCTACAAGACTCAATACAAGAAGAGAGGGAAAGGATACAAGAAATACAAGCTTACAAGCTTACAATGAGTATAAACCCTAACCCTAGCTTCTCTTCTTGGCTTTGATCCGCCTCTTGACTTGGAGAACTTCCAAGATCCTTCAAGAACTGGCGATCTGAGCTTTGTAAGTGTTGTGGAGGAGCTGGCGAGAGATCTGGAGTGAATCGGTGAAGAGATGCCGAAGGAATCGTGCGCCTGCGGCCTTTATCGACGCCAACGGTCGGATCCCGATCGATTCGAATGTTCCCAATCGATCGGGGAGGCTTTGGATCGATCCACGGATCGATCCAGAGTGCCTCTGTGCTTTGGGAAAAATGCCTGGATCGATCCATGGATCGATCCAGCGCTTATCGCGCGAAGTAGCCGCGTTCCAATCGATCCACTGATCGATTGGGACATCTGGATCGATCCACGGATCGATCCAGAGGCTCTCTGTTCGCTTAGGAAAGGCCTGGATCGATCCACTGATCGATCCATCTCCTGGATCGATCCACTGATCGATCCGGCACTTGGTTTTTGCCCAAAACCAAGTCCCAAGCCTCTCAAACCAACATCTGGTCAACCTTGACCCGTTGGTACATCATGCCTAGCATCTGGTCACTCCTTTGACCTGCTAGGACTTCCCACCAAGTGTCTGGTCAATCCCTTTGACCCACTTGGACTTTTCTATTTATGCCAAGTATCTGGTCACTCCCTTGACCTACTTGGACTTCCACCAGATGTCCGGTCAATCCCTTTGACCTATCTGTATTTCCTCATGCCAAGTATCCAGTCAATCCTTTGACCTACTTGGACTTCCCAACACCAGATGTCCGATCGTCCTTGATCCATCTGGATTTTCCCTTGCCTAGCTTCACTCACCAGGACTTTCACCTAGCTTCACTCACTAGGGTTTTCCATCTGCCTATCTTCACTCACTAGGGCTTTCACCTGGCTTCACTCACCAGGACTTTCAATCTGCCTAGCTTCACTCACTAGGACTTCCCAGTCAAGTATCCGGTCAACCTTGACCTACTTGACTCTTCTTCAATCAATTTCTTATTGTCAAACATCTAAACTCAAACCAAGACTCAGCTTGGTCAACCAGGTCAACCTTGACCTGAGGGATATTGCACCAACATTCCACTCTGGTTCTGCTCGCCTTGATCCGGGTCTTCCACTCCTTCTCTACTCGCTTGGGTGATCTTGGCTATCGAAATAGGGCTCAGTTGAACCCAACTTCTGGCCTTCTCGACCAACCTTCTGCTCTTGGCTTCTCGTCCCTCGGAATCGCCGCAAGCTTCCTTCTCATCTGCTGGCGTACTCTTCCACAACGCCTCGTCCCTTGGACGCACCGAGCTCGTTGGCTCTCCCCCGTGCCATCTTTCTCACTGGCTGCATCTTTTGCTCATCTCCTTGAGCAATATTCCACTCTAGCTTCTTGTCCCTCGAAAACACTACATGCTCCCTTCTCTTCCGCCCGCATACTCTTCCGCAGCATCTCATCCCTCAAGCGCACCGAGCCCGTCGGCTCTTTACCATGCCATCCTTCTCGCTAGCTGCGTCTTTTGCTTGACTTCTTATGCTCCTAAGTTCATGCACACATAGACACAAGGTTAAAAACCAATAAGACCTAACCTGACTTGATTGATCACAGCAAAACCATCTTAGGGTACCAACAGAAATGAGATATGTAGATCTGAAGAAGGAGTCAAAGAATAACATTGCCTTAAAGGCAATGATGGATGAATGAGATTCTGAATCTTCTCTCGATGACGAAGAAATGACACTCATGGTAAGTAAATTTAGAAAATTATTTAAAACTAAAAAATTTAATCAAGTGTAGGGTACGAAAAGAAAAAGGAAAGTAAGATGCTACCACTACAATGAAGAAGGGCATACCAAAGATAATTGCCCAAAATTGAAGGACAAGGGCAAGGATAAGGAAAAGAACAAGAAACCAGCCCGGCCCAAGTATAATCTAAAGGCAACGTGAGACGGCACATCATCCGAATCGAAAATAGAAGCCCTCGCCGGACATGCACTAGTGGCAAGTCACCAAGAAGATGAAGATGAAGCAAGCTCATCAGAAATGAACATCGAGAGCATTGATGAAGGGGGAGCGACATTGGAAGAAAGTAGCACTTCAGGGGGAGCTTCAAATTATGGGATCGATAATGTAAGTCAAGTACGGCCTCTTCCTCCTGATAAGTCATTTCAGTTTATAAAACTATTATTGAAAAACTATTATAAGTTATAAAAAAATAAAGAGTTAAAATTAACCTTAACTGGTTCTTGTCGATTAGAAGATTTCGACAAAGTAAAAAATAAAAAATTGAAAAAGGAAATAGAAAATTTGAAAAGTTGTGCATGCTCAACTTTTATTTCTTCTAATTTTAGAAATTATTCAAGACTTAATTGGTATCTCAAATATCATAAGGTTCAAATTAGGAAAATATCTTAGAAATATATTCCTAAGAAATTCTTGATTAATTTTGTAGGAAGGAATCTATATTGAGTTCCAAAATCATATTTAGATTGATTATTTCTTTTTACTAAGGGCTTTCAAAAAGAAAATTAAATATTTAATTTCTTTAAAAGGCTTTGACTAGAAAGTTGTTATTGTTCTAATAACTAAGAAGGCCTAGTGCCTCGCCATAGCTTGGAAGCTAATTATTGAAATAAATGTTTAATGAACTTACTGTGAAGCATTTAACTAATGCTTTAAATTACTTGTCAAAATTTCTGTTAGAAAAAGTCTTATCATTAAAATTTATTTAAGTTATTCTTTAATCTAAACATTTTTTTAAATTCTTTTCCATTAGAAAATTTTCTATGAACTAGTTATTAAAATGTAAATTTTTTAATTTTGCCTAAAATTTAACTTTTTGTGAAATTTTTTATATTCAACCCTTGTTAAATTTTTTAACAATTAAAGGAGTTTTTTTTGTAAAACATTTTGTTTATAAAACCAAAGTTTTTTGTTTTCCCTTAGAATTTAAATTTAGCTTTTCCAAAGTTATTTTAAAAGTACCCCATTTTTAATGTGATCAAAAGGGGGAGTAGTAAAGATTAAGTCTAGGGGAGGGTAGTATTTTTTTTTACTTGAAATTTTTTTATAACTATTATTTGTTTGTGGTTTATCCTAACTTAAGTTGGATTTGCTCAAATCAAAAAGGAAGAGATTGTAAGTACCCCAAAGTAGTTTTGATATGATCAACCAAGTCAGGTTAGGTTCTGTTGGTATTTAAGCCTTGTGTCTAAGTGTAAAGAAACTTAGGAGCACAGGAAGTCAAGTGAAAGACACAACTAGCGAGAAGAATGACACAGAAGATAGTCGATAGGCTCGGTACGTCTAAAGGCCAAGGTACTGCTGAAGGGTACGCGGGCGGACGAGAAGGAGGCACACGACGTTTCCGAGGGACAAGAAGTCGCAGCAAAAGATTGCTCAAATGCCAAAAGTTGGGTTCATGTAAGCCCTAATTCGGATGGTCGAGATCACCCAAGAGAGCGGAGCCAGAGTGAAAGATCCGTACCAATGCGAGCAGGACCGGAGCAGAAGACTTGGACCAAAAAGTCAACTGGTAGTTAACTTTTTTGTCTGGGCACACGAAACCAAAAATTATCTAGAACACGAGGTGGCACGTCCCGTTGCGATGAGGATAAATTTTTTTCCCCTTCCAGGTGTCTGGATCCCTTCCAGGCACCTTGACCAGGGCTATAAATACAGCTGTGGTCCCAGAACACTTATAATCATTTCTCTTTCGAATTAGCTTTTTGATCTAGTGCTTTAATTATTGTAAAGAGGCTTCTCCACCTAAAGGAGAGTTTAATGAACTTCAACTTCCTTGGATTAGCAACCTCTCCAGTTGTAACCAAGTAAATCATTCGTGCCTCTTCTTTTTAGTTTCTTATTTATTTTATGCAAGTGTTGACTCTTATTAAGCTGTAAAGTTCAAGGAAGGTTCGTTTTATTTTGCAAGGCTATTCATCGCCCTCTAGCCGGCCGCTAAGGGGTCTACACTTAGGAGCACATGAAGTTGAGTGAAAGACATAATTAGTGAGAAGGACAACACGGGAGAGAGAGCCGACGGGCTCGATGCATCCGAGGGGCGAGGTGCAGTGGAAGAGTGCGCGGGTAAATGAGAAAGAGGCATGCGGTGTTTTCGAGGGACAAGAAGCCAAAGCAGAAGATTGCTCAAAGGCCGGAAGTTGGGTTCAGGTGAGCCCTATTCTGGATTTCCAAGATCACCCATGTGAGCGGAGCTAGAGCGGAAGACCCGGACCAATGCGAGTGGAAACGAAGTGAAAGACAGGCTCCGGGGCACCTGGACCTATCCGAGGCACCGTGACTTGGTCCAAGCGCCCGGACTTCAGGTGCTCGGAACCCTTCTAGGTGCCCAGACTGTAAAATTTAGCCAAACGTGATGTGGCGCGTTGCGTTGTGACGAGAATAAAGTTTTATCCCCCTAGAGGCGCCTGGAACCCTTCCAGGCACCCCGACAAGGTCTATAAATATTGCCCTAGTCCTAGAAGGCCAGAACAACACTTATGATTGATTTCTTTTCAGTCTAGTTCTATAATTGAGTGCTTTAATTACTTTAAAGAGGCTTCTCCACCGAAAGGAGAGTTTAGTGCGCTTTCATCTTCCTTGGAGTAATAACCTCCCCGGTTGTAACTAAATAAATCCATTGTGTCTCTTATTTCTAGTTTCTTATTTATTTTATGCAAGTGTTGATTCTTATTAAGCTATAAAGTTTGAGAAAGGTTCATTTTTCTTTGTAGGGCTATTCACCCCCTCTAGCCGGCCGCCAAGGGTCCTACATGAGTATTTCACAAACACACTATGCCTACCTTGATTGTGTATTCAAAAACCAGGAATGACATGAGATGCATAGGCAAATTACTTGGATTTAAGATACTTATATCAGTGTATCAATACAAGTCTATGCGAGAAATACCAAACTACAATGATCAAGTTAAGTAATCCATCTTAGTCAAATACTAACTGGATATATTAACTTAACTTAACTAACCAAATGAGCACTGCTATCTTCTAATAATCAGTCAGTAACAAATGGTTAGATATTTTAAGGACAATTTCTAGATGAATATTTTTACATCAAGTTCAAGGGGAGGATATATGAAAAACAATTTCAAAAATATCTTTTGAAAAACAATTTTAATTTAAAAATTGTCTTTGGATTTTTTTTTACTTAGTAATTTTTAAAATCTTGTTTAAAGTATTTTGGAAAATATTTCTAAGTTCAATATCTTATTTAAAGTATTTTGAAAAATATTTCTAAGTTCTAATTTTTTTTATAAAATATTTCTAAGTTAAAAAAAAATTTTGAATTTTTTTTAGTACTTTATCAACTACTCTTAAATTATCTTGATAAGTACTTAGCAAACAACTCTTATATTATTTTGAAAAGTTAGTATATTTGAAAATAACTTTGAAAATATCTTGGAATCTACTTTAAATCCTTAAACTTTGAAATAATTTTTACAAAAGTTATCTTTCAACACCTATAATAAGCCAACAAGTCTTTGCCTATTTTGAAAATGTTCTATCTTGACAAAGTCCTTAACTCCTGCAAGATTTTGAAAAATGGTGTGTTTTTGAAAAACCTATTTTCAAAATGTCAAAACCCTTTGAAAGGTTTGAAATCTTCTTTACAAATGTTTATATAACCTCCCTCTAATAAACCTACAAAAAAAAATTTTAATGTTATACTTACAGAAGTTTCATTACAACTTTCATAAGGTGCTACCATTATCTATATTTATTTTGATGAATGCCAAAGGGGATCGGATCAAGAGAATTAAACAACAATTGATCTTACTCAAGCTTCTTTTCTCTTGAATAATGTTATTACTATCTCAATTTTTCATATCTTTTCCTAACATTATTCAAAAACATTATTCAAGAAGAGGGAGATTGTTGGTGCAGTTTATATTAAAGGTCTAACTCAGGTTTTGATGAATGATAAGTGAGTTAAGTTAGGTGTCTTTTTTATCTAATTGTTTTACCAAGTGTGTAGAAGATGATGGGTCTAGAGGACCTGACACCAGGCTAAAATCTAGCTAGGTCTGTGGAACCCGATAGCTGGTGCAAAGCCTAGATAGGTCAAAGAGTTGACTTGATATCTGGCAGTAAGTCTAGTTGGGTCCGCGAGACCTGACAGCTGGAAAAAGTCTAGTTGGGTCTGAGGACCTAACAACTAGCATGGAGACTTGGTGGGTCAAGAGGCTAGTTAGTCAACCGACTGCAAGTTGATAAGTGAAGGTAAGTCAATAGTGGAGAGTGACTCGGTGAGGACGCATCCCGATAGAGGGACAGTAGACATCAGTCTAGTTTGGATCCATTTTGGATCCCTAAATTGAGACCTTGACTAGATCCTGGTCTCGGAGAGACAGGGTCTAATTAGTACTCATTATTATTGTGCTAACACTTATCTTGTAGGTTATTGGACTAATACTTTTTTAGGACAAAAGGAGTACAAAAGGTCTCAGGTGAACAGTGCCCGAGACACCTTCAAGCAGTGGAAGGAACCTTCACACTGTTCATAGAAGGGGCCTTCAAGGCTATGGAAGGTGTCTTCCCCAAGATAAAGTTCTGAACTCATCGACAATAAGGAGCAACAAACTCGGGATCAGATTTCTCAGGTTAGAGGTGCCTTCAAGCTTATGGAAGGCGCCTTCCACACCCTTTATAAGGGCATCTCGACCAAGTTTCAATACACAACTTGCATACAAGTTTCTACTCGTCTGATTGAGGTTCTAACTACTCCAGCTTTCTGCTACAACTCTGCTACGATGCTGCTACACCCATTTACCACTGAGAAGCCATCCAAACACCGAGCTTGAGCCGACTATCTCCGAAAAAGTGTTTGGTAACTTTAATTTTTGTACTTAATGTTGGAGCACGTTGGTCGGCTAGAAGGAGGGTTGAATAACCTGCACAAATAAAAATAAAACTACCCTTCTCGAACTTTCAAAAGAACACTTGCATTAATTAAAGAAAGAACTAAAAAAGGTAGAGGCACAAGTATTTTTACTTGGTTACAACCGGGGAGGTTGTTAATCCAAGGAATGAACCGCACTAGTATCTCCTTCAAGTGGAGAAGCCTCTTACAGCAATGACATACAAAAAAATAGAAGCTAAACTAAGAATGGAAGCGCACAAGTATTGGTTTGCTAATTGCTTAAAATGAATGACAAGTGTTGGAAGCGCACTAGTATCTCCTTCAAGTGGAGAAGCCTCTTCCGCAGCACCTCGTCCCTCGGACGCACCGAGCCCGTCGGCTCTCTCCCGTGCCGTCCTTCTTGCTAGCTACGTCTTTTGCTTGAATCCCTATGCTCCTAAGCTCCTGTACACTTAGACACAAGGTTAAAACACCACAGGACCTAACTTAACTTATTGATCACATCAAAACAACCTTGAGATTCCAACAATCTCCTCTTTTTTGATGTGAGCAATCTAAGTTAAGGTAGGATAAATAGACATAAAAGAAAAACAAATAATATTGCAATAAAGTACAAAAAATAAAAAAATTATAATCTACCTCCCCCTAGACTTAACCTTTTCCTTCTCCCCCTTTGATCATATAAAAAAATAGGGTACCAAGAAATAACTCTAAGGGTAATGACTTTGAAAACTTTTACGTTAAAAAAAATTCTAAGTTTAGACAATTTTGCAAAAATTATTCTAGAAAATAATTTTGCAAGCATAAATATTTTTGAGAACTTAAAAAAATTTTAAAGCAAGAAAAAAAATTCTAAGTTAAAATTTTTAAGTCATTTTTAGAAAAAATGTTTGAAGAAAAAAATTTTTAAAGCATTATTTAATTTCAATTTTAATGCTTTATCAGTAAGTTAATTAAACATTTTATTTCAATATTTTGGCTTCCAAACAGTGGCGAGACACTAGGCCTTCTTGGTTATTAGAGCAACAACTACTTTCTTAGACAAAACCTCATAAAGAAATTTAACGTCTAATTTTTTCGCTGAAAGTGCTAAGTCTAATTCAAAGTTTTAGATTAAGCAAGACTTTGGAACCCAATATAGGTTCTAGCCAACTGGATTAATTAAGAATTTCTTATGGGCATATCTCTTTGGAATATTTCTAATTTGTCCCTTGTGATATCTATAATACCAATTTAAGTTAGTGAATTTTCTATAACTTGTATTTGATGAACATGTATGATTTTTCAAGTTATCTACTTGTATTTTCAAATTTTCATTTTCTAATTTTACTTTGTCTAATACTTCTAATGGCAAGATTTAGCTAGAATTACTTTTAAATTTTTAATCTCTTTTTCTAACTTACAACAATCCTTAGTTAATAATTTAACAAACTTAAATAATTTATCGGGAGGAAAATATCGTACCTGACTTACCTTATTGATCTCATTATCCGTGTCTCCCCCTGAATTGCTGCTTTATTCCAACGGAGCTCCTCCTTTATCGATACTCTTAATGCTCATTTCGGACGAGCTTTAATCATAGTCCTCGTCTTGATGACTTGCCATAAATGCAAGTCCGGAGAAGGCCTCGACTTCCGATTCGGACGACGTATCATCCCTCATCACTTTTAACATCTTGAATTTGTTTGGTTGGACAGATTTCTTTCCTTTGTCCTTGTTTCTCAGCTTGGGGCAGTTGTCTTTGGTGTGCCCTTCTTCGTTGCAGTGGTAGCATCGGATCATCCTTTTCTTTCTACCCTACAGATGGTTAGTTTTTCTAGATTTACATAATTCTTAAAATGCCTTACCATCATTACCAATTCTTCATCGTCGAGAGAGGATTCTGACTCTTGTTCATCTCTCGATGTCTTTAGGGTAATGTTGTGCTTTGGCTCCTTAGTTCCTGCACATCTCGATTCATGCACTTCAAATGTGAAAAATAATTCTTCTAAGGAAATAATTTCTAAGTCCTTAGATATATAGAAAGCATCTACTAGTGATGCCCATTTAGTATTTCTAGGAAAAGAAGTGAGTGCGTACCTTAGTGAATCTCGGTTACTTACCTTTTCTCCGAGATTCGAAAGTTTGGTGATGAGCTCCTTAATTCTCGAGTGTAGATGTGCAATTGTCTCGTCTTCTTCAAGTTGCAGGTTGGTGAGCTAGTTGTGACGTAAGTCCCGTCTTGCGAGTTTGGCTTCGGACGTCCCTTCGTGTAGTTCAAGAAACTTCTCCCAAAGTTCCTTTGCTGAATTGTAGGTGTCGATCCGATTGACTTCTTGTGGCAGAAGGATGCTAAGCAGATGGAACTCTGCTTTGTCATTTGTCACATAGTCGGTCTACTCCTTTTTTGTCCACTGGTATTCTTCCTTACCTTCGGGTGCTACAAAACTGAATTTCATAATTAAAAGTAACTCAAAGTCTGTTTTAAAAAAATACCTATATTCTCTTTTTCTAGCTAGCTAATTCCCCTTCAAACTTCGGCGAGTATATGCTTGGTCCAACCATTGATTCGGTGCTTAGTCCTCCTGAAGCGTCCTGGCTCTGATACCACTTGTTGGAGTGTGTTGGCCGACTAGAAGGGAGGTTGAATAGCCTGCAAAAATAAAAACAAAACTACCATTCTCGAACTTTCAAAAGAACACTTGCATTAATTAAAGAAAGAACTAAAAAAGATAGAGGCACAAGTATTTTTACTTGGTTATAACCGGGGAGGTTGTTAATCCAAGGAATGAACCGCACTAGTATCTCCTTCAGGTGGAGAAGCCTCTTACAGCAATGACGTATAAAAAAATAGAAGCTAAACTAAGAATGGAAGCGCATAAGTCTTGGTTTGCTAATTGCTTGAAATGAATGAAAAACTTATGGACCAAGGTTGTATTTATAGCCTTGGTCAGGGCGCCTGGAAGGTTCCAGGCACCTGGGAAGGGGATAAAACTTTATCCCTTTTGCATAGATCGCATTTGATCGCAATCTGGATGAAATCCCGGTCCGGGTGCCCAAAAGGGTTTCGGGTGCCCCGAACTGGTCCGGGTGCCCCGAACTGGTCCGGGTGCCCGGAAGGGTTCCGAGCGCTCGGACTAAGAAAGTCAACAATGTTGACTTTTTCGGTCGGGGCCCTCTGCTACGGTTCAGCTCGCCTCGGTCCGGGTCTTCCGCTCTGGCTCCGCTTGCTTGGGTGATCTCGGCCATCCGGAATAGGGCTCACCCGAACCCAACTTTCACCCTTCTCGAGCAACCTTCCGCTCCTGCTTCTCGTCCCTTAGAAACGTCGCACGCCTCCTTCTCGTCCGCCCGCGTACTCTTCCGCAATACCTCGTCCCTCGGATGCACCGAGCCCGTCGGCTCTCTCCCGTGTCGCCCTTCTCGCTAGCTGCGTCTTTTGCTCGACTCCTTGTGCCCCTAAGCTTTTGCACACTTAGACACAAGGTTAAAACACCACAGGACCTAACTTAACTTGTTGATCAAATCAAAACAACCTTGGGGTTCCAATAATTGATTATTGCAAAAGGACAAGTATAGGATGTTGCACTTGTTCCAACTTTCTTTGTACTCGTTTCCCTCTTCTGGTGGTTTCAGAAGAAGTATTTTAGAAGATTACCCATTGATAAGTCTGCGAGACCTGAGTCTTGGAGTAGGAGTCGTTAAAGGTTTTGAATCAAGTAAAACCAACTGAGTTTTCCTTTTGTGTTGTTTTTCTTTAATATTTCCTCTGCATAACTCTGTTTAACTCGCGATTTTTTATGAACGTGATTCACCCCCTCCCCCTCCTCATGATCCAACAAAAGCATCATTTCATACTATGGGTGCTTGCTCATGGTAAGTTAAGCATTGTGGATAGAATGGAGTATAAACCAAATAAGGAGTGTATCTTATACCGGCAATTAGAAGAATCAGACCATCATTTATTCTTTGAATGTCTGGTTGCTTATAGCCTTTGGTGCAAGGTAAAACAATGGCTAAAAATCAATCATAGTTTCCATTCCTTTGATGAGTTGCAGTAGATTTTTGGGAGTCATTACAAGGGTGGAAACCATAAGATGAAGGTCCGACACTTAGGTATCTCTAGCCTAATCTATTATGTGTGGGAAGTTAAAAACAAATGTCACTTTCAAGGCACTGCTCTGGATGTTGATTGATCGTTTCGAAAGATTCAAGTCCATGTGTACCTAATGGTGGGCCTCAAGCCGCCATGATGATGCATCTCTATCTGGTGGTTGCAGTCCATGTGAAGCATGTTACTGTCCACTTGATGGTATGCAGCAAGGCATGACGGATTGGATGAGCATGTATCTAGGTGAGCGTATAGTGTAGCTGACTTGGCTGATTTGCCTGCCGGGCTTAATAATCAGTTGGGAAATACAGCTGACACTGGCAATAAAGCAAAACATGTAAGGATAGCGGATGGGTTGAGTGGGTATCTAGGTGGACCAGGCAGTGCAGCTGCATGGGTTGATCAGCTAGATGGGTTGAATGACAAGCCTGGCTGAATGGTTGGTCGGGCTGAATGACCGGTCGATTTGCCTAAATGACCGACCAGGCTGAATGACCGACCGAGACATGAAGGCAATGAAATGGACCAAGAAGAGATGGTGGATTAGCGCTTGACTGGCTAAACGGATTCAATGATCGACTGAGAAATGAGGCTAATTGAGATGGGCAGGTAGTGAACCAGACTGGGCAAGTGTTTTTGCTTGTAATATGATACATCACTGTTAGTTAGAGCCATAGAGCCAATTATATGATGATTGTTGTATGGACTCATTGTATCATATTCCTATGTATATAAAGACATTTGTTTTGGTTATTATACTTACTTGTATTGGTGCCAAATAACTAAGTATAATAGCGACCTTGATTAGAAGGTTCTTATCTATATCAATTGATTGGTTGAATCGATAGTGAAATGATATAGAGAACACTACTCTTAATCATTCCTAGTCAAGTATTAACATTCAGGGACAATGTTAATGCGACTAGACTAGCATGTAGGTCAACTCGATGACTTGATCTCACAAGTCATGGATATAGAGATATCAAGTTGACACATGGGTATGCATTGGAGAATGTATACTGAATGACCTGTCATGAGAAAGTATCATGGATCGTTATATGAGTGTCATATACTTTCTCATGTGGCTATTAGTATGACTATTAGTCCTTGGACCTGAAGTCACCATGGTTCCCTACATAAGGAGTTGCATACTTTGGCTTTGTCAAACGTCACTCGTAACTGGGTGGACTATAAAAGCGATTACTGGGTATATAACAAATTATGCGAAGGGATGTGAGTGATGTAGATGGGATCTATCCCTCCTATATAACGGGAGTGACATCGTTATTCTTGATAGAGTGAGACCACTAAGTGCATGGTCATACCCAAATGAGTCAATATGAGATATTGAGCTCATTTGATTATAGTGAGTCTACTTGGAGTTCAAGATTTAGATTGATCAGAGGATGACACTGTCTATGCCTCAAATTAATCAATCTAGATGTCAAGGATAGAAGGACATTATCATATATTGTGAGGGTCACAATTAGTAGTCACAAGGTGATGTTGGATCTCAACATTCTTGTAACTTGGGTAGTAATGATGTGTTGCTAGATACCACTCATTACTTATGCTTCTAAATGGGTTTAGGAGCATTGTCAACGTTACAAGAACCTATAGGGTCACACACAAAGGGCAATTAGATGGAGAATGGGTTCATATGATGAACCAAGAGGATTAGGCTCATGTGATGAACCAAATTGGATTAAGAGTAATCCAAATTAGACTAATTGAGTTAGACTCAATTTGATTCATGTGTCCAATGAGTCTAATTTAGATTATGACTCATTGAATCAATTTAATTTAATGAATAGAGATTCATTCAAATTGACTTGAATCAATGGTTAGATTTGATCAACCATGGGAGAATTTAAGTCAAGTTTGACTTGACTTGAGAAGAAAGATGAAGAGTCAAGTTTGACTTGACCTTGACTTGACCAAATGTCATGTCATTGTGACTTGGCATAGGGTTGGCCAATGATGATGTGCCACATCATCAAAGGTTACATGAGTGTGTGTCACCTCATAAGGGAGACCAAGAGTTGTGACCCTTGGTATACCATGGAGATAAAAACTCCTCCATTAAGTGGCCGACCACTTAAGTGTGCATTTGGTGTGCTTGTGTAACTCCATCTTCTTCCTCCTCTCTTCTCTTCTCTCCCTCTCCTCCTCCTTGGCCGAACACCTTTAGAGTGCTAGCACACTTTAAGTGTTTTCTCCATCTCTATTGTTCGTGTGGATACGTATAGAGGTGTGTCCACTTGAACACACTTGAGATCCGGCAAATTTTGGATGAGCGGGATTCGCAAAGGGCTTCGCTACAAGGGTAATCTCTTAACCATGTAGATCTAGGATAGAAAATAAGTACATGAAAATTTTTCTTCGCACGGATCCGGTGGCATGGGACTTCGGGGTTTCCGCAACGCAAAAAGGAGTCCAAATATGCTCTCTTAACCATTTCAGGTCCTATGGATTTCTAAAATTACAAGGAGTCCAAATATGCTCTTCATTACTATTTTCAGCTTTCCTAAGGGTGGTGCAGAGGTTTTGAAATAACTAAATCTCTCTTTCTTTCTTTCTTTCTTTCTTTCTTTCTTTTTCCTTTTTCCTTTTTTCTTTTTTCTTTTTTCTGTTAGGCCTAATATGGGGAGATATCAAGCCCAATGTGGATATAATCTCCCATAAGAGGTATGAGAAAAAAATAAAAAAGAAGAAAAAAGTACTTCTTTTTAAAATTTTTGGACTAGCCCTAGGAAAGTCAAAAATAACAATAGAGAGTGTCTGGACCAGTTGGTCTTCCAAGATCAAAGTCTAGTGAACAATAGTGGAGAAGAATCGTGTAAGCATTGTTGCATTTGAACCTCGTCGTCAACTTTATACTTCATGATTTAGGGCTTCCAATCGATTGAGTTTACTCCCCAATCGATTGTCATGTCAGATCCAGCCAATCCTAGCCGTCCAAACTCGCAACCTCCGTAACGGTTATATCTCAATCGATCGATTGATCGATTAGGGCAACTAGATCAATTAACTAATCGATCCGGATGTCTTATGTGCTCTCACAGAAGACCTCAGAATCAATTCTGACCGCCTCACGTCATCACAAGAAAATCAACTCCAATCAATCGGATGATCAATTAAAGTAGTCAAATTGATCAATTAATTGATTGGGGGACCTTATGTGCTCACATGATTTCCTCTCAATCAATCACCTAATTGATTGAGCTCCTTGCATCACAAGCACTGCCTAATCGATCTACTGATCGATTGAGCAACCTAAACTTGCTTTACTTAAGTCTAGGGTTCCCACGCCTAATAGTCGGTCAACCATGACTTGTTGGGACTTCCTCGTGCCTAGCATTTGGTCAACCTTGACCTACTGGAACTTTGTCATAAAGCGTCTAGTCAATTCTTTGGTCCACCTGGACTTTTTTTCCCCGTGCCAAGTGTCCGGTCAACCTTGACATACTTGGGCTTGCCGTTTAGTGCCAAGTGTACGGTCCTACATGACCCACTTGGACTTTCAAACACCAGATATCCGGTCAATTCTTTGACCCACATGGATTTTCACTGCTTGACTTGACTCACCAAGGTTTTTCACCACCTGACTTCACTCACGAGGATTTCTGCCTAATTTTACTCACTAGGACTTTTCACATTGCATAGTTTCACTCACTAGACTTTTCATTTGGCTTCACTCACTAGGATTTCCATCTGTCTAGCTTTACTCATTAGGACTTTTCACCTGACTTCACTCACTAGGATTTTCTCAATTGTCCAGCTTCACTCGCCGAGACTTCCCAATATACATAGCTTCATTCACTAGGAATTTCTCAACTGTCTAGCTTCACTCACTAGGACTTCCATACCAAGTGTCCGGTGAACACTGACCCACTTGAATTTTCATCTTCACCAAACCTTTATGTTGATCTTGCCCTTGCCTTTGTCTAACCTCTAGTTAGGACTTCCCAATCAAGTATTTGGTCAACTGTGACTTACTTGACTCTTTTGGTCAACCTATGACCATTCATCTCCTATATGAATTATTACACCTATAATTTTCATATATTATCAAATATTAAAATTTAAACATCAAGATTTAAACCTGAGTCAACTCAAACTTAATCAACCTGTTCAATTTTGACTCAGGAGAAATTATATATACTCGATCTAAAGGAAGCTGACCTAGTTGATGTCTAACCTAAAATAAGCCGAAATGAAGAAAGCTGACTTGACTGAAGCCCAATCTACCGAAGACAAACCTAATAATTAAAGACCAATCCAACTAATATCAACTAGTCAAAATTACTCGATCGTGATCCCATCTCCTTATCTAGAACTGGATCATTATTCATAGCATTCTTCATTAAGTATCTAAAAGCAGTCTTGCCGGATCACATCTGAAACCTTTTACCATTTCTTCTAGCATGTGCTGGTTGACTGTCTCTTGTCCATATCCACCAACCTCTAGCTCGTCAGCTTCTACCTCATCCAGCTGACTCTGCCCTACTTTCCAGCCACTTTCTCAAAAGGCCCCTTCTTCCTCCTGTGCGTAAAAAAACGTTGTTGGTTATTGTTTTATTCGTAACAAATATATATATATATCGGTCTTTGGTTTGCAATTGCAAACTACTGAGTGATACTGACTGCTCGATTGCCTGCATGCCCATCTAAACTATCTAATGCATTATTCCACTCTTTTAATTTCGATCCAATCACCTCTCTTTGTCATCTATATCTACACGCACATTCCCACCAACCATTACCGAACTGATCTCTTTTCGACGACTAGCTAGCGCAGAGCAAGAAAGGAACAGCTTAACAATGGCAGCAGCAGAGATAACAGCCGCCACCGCCGCCTCTAGCTCGTCGACGGCGGCAGGGTTCAAGATCAAGACGGTGGTGGTGCTCGTCCAGGAGAACCGCTCCTTCGACCACATGCTCGGCTGGATGAAGAGCATCAACCCCTCCATCGACGGCATCGCCTCCAAGGACCAGTTCTCCAACCCGCTCTCCACCGCCGATCCTGCTGCCGGCATCGTCTACTTCGGCGACAACTCCAGGTACGTGGAGCCCGATCCGGGACACTCGATCCAGGCCATCTACGAGCAGATTTACGGCGTCGAGTTCGCCGACGCTACGTCGACCCCGATCACACCGCCGGGCGTGACGACACCGCCCATGAACGGGTTCGCGCAGCAGGCGGAGAAGGAGCAGAAGGGGAGGTCGGAGATAGTCATGAATGGGTTCCGGCCGGCGGCGGTGCCAGTGTACGAGGCGCTGGTGCGGGAGTTCGCGGTGTGCGACAGGTGGTTCGCGCCGGTTCCGGCGTCAACGCAGCCGAACCGGCTGTTCGTGCACTCGGCGACGTCACACGGTTTCACCAGCAACGACACGAAGAAGCTGGTGCAGGGCCTGCCGCAGCGCACCATCTTCGACTCCCTCCACGACGCCGGTTACTCCTTCGGCATCTACTACCAGAACCCGCCGGCCACACTCTTCTACAGGTATTCATTCCAAATTAATATTTAACCCATTTTTACCCAAATTTATCAATTTTTTATATTGAATTATTAGGAATTTTATATGCATTTAATTTATTAAATGCAAGGATTAGATAAACTATAAGGAGACGTGCACTGGCATATGATGCAATTGATGAAATTTGTCATCGGTTCTTACAACTGCCAGGAATAAATCAGAAAATCAAAATTAGCAGAGGATAATTTCATAATTTAATCCTTATTCAATTCTATAAACTTACCATGTGAGTTATACCGGGCGGCATGCATTTGTATACGTTGCTTGGCTCCATGGATCTTGACATCATCATCACAGACATAGAAGGAGATGGGGGAAAGAACATTCATTACTGTCTCTGTCTCCAGCCCCTTAGGTTTTATCAACCTCGCTTTCTTGCCAATATATTATGCATTTGATTACATCGATTATTTCAATTAAGTACTGAATCCGATCCAATCCAATCCCAGCCCATCACTTTTCTTTGACAAATTCTCGAAGCCTCTCTCGGTTTCTTTTGTTTCTTGCAATGTCTAAAACTTGCGTACGAGCACGGACAACAATAGAGAAAAAAGAAATAATTTTATATCATTATTTATAATCTTATTGGAAATAAAAAAACAAAATAAATAATACTTTTTTTAATAATGAACTTAATTTAGAGATGGTTAAGTCTAGGCAATATGATTAATTTTTATTTAACCGCCTAAATAAACCTAATGGGAAATGTCAAATGTTGAACTCAAATGTCTCATGCTAAAACCTTATCTAAATAATGACCAAGTGTTGGTGCAATTGGTCTTCAAGATGTTAATATTTGTTTAATCAATGTTTAATAGGGAGTTGGTCAATATTGACTAAGCATATGTGTTTAGTGAAAAGATTATTGGTACAATCTATTTTCAAGGGTTGATCTAATGAGGTCAAGATTGATCAGATATTTGAAAAAAAATAAGTGAAAAAGTTTAAATAGGTCAAAGATGATCAACTGTTTAACAATTAGTGATAAGTCCTAATAAGTCAATGTTAACTAGATGCTTTGCAAGGGAAAACTCTAAGCAAGTCAAGGATGATCAAATGTCTAACAAACGGAAGTCATAGCAAGTTGAGAGAACTGGATGTTAAATAAGTAAGTGAGAAAATCCAAACAAGTTAAAGGTGGTTGGATGCTTAACAATTGGTGAGAAATCCTAATAAGTCTTGGTTGACCTAGACATGACTGAAAAGTCTAATCACATCAAGATTGGCTGGATGTATGATAAGGAAAATTTTCAAGCAAGTCAAGGGTGATAATGTCTAGCAAATGGAAAGCCTTAGCAGGTTGAGAGAACCAAATGTTAGGCAAGAAAAAATCCAGCCAAGTCAAGATTGACCGGATGTCTAACAAGGAGAAAGTTCAAGCAAGTCAAGGTTCATCGGATGTTTAGAAAGGAAAAAGTTCAAGCAAGTCAAAGGAAACCAGATACTTGGAAATGGAAAATCCTAACCGACTTAGAGTGGTTGATGTAGGACCAACAAGCATGATAGAAGGGAAGGGTGAATATCACCAGTTTAAAAACCTTTTTTATTTTTCAATATTAATCAGAATGCAGTGGAAAAACAATATAAAAGAAATATGTTATTTACTTGATTCATAATTCCTATTACTACTCCAAGGCTTACGATTCGTTGATTTTTCTCGGATATGCAATGTTATATTTTTTCCTTCCGAAAAACTTTCGGAAGTGAAGAAACATCTTACAATTGTAGAGAGAATAGTAACACTTTACTATACCTCTATTACAAATGAAGATACGATATACAAAGTGAAATGTTACCGACAACTTTTAAATGTAGAGCTTTAGTGTTGGTTCTCAGAGAGAATCAACATGTACATAGGCAAAACTTGCTTGAACGAAGAGACGAATGAAATATTTGAAAGTTGACCTATCATATTCTTTCCTTCCACAGTTAGATTGTATCAAGCTCATTCTTATCTCGACTATTGTTCGACTGAACCTCCTTGCTTGGTCACCTGAATAGTTCGATCAACCGGAAGTACCATTCAATTGATCGTACAACTCTATTTCATGCAAAACAAAGTTAGTCCATAGAAATAATAATTCCTACAAAACACAGTTAGTAATAGTTCAATAATCCATGTTGTATTTTGATAGTTAATACTATCTAATCTTGACTTAGAAATTTGGATTAGTTTCTTAGTCTAATCAACGCCTAAGTATTTGTTCCATAATTTAGGACACATCTTCACTGCCTTCTTTTCAGAAAGAGCTCTCAGGATTTCCCTTTCTTATCTAACAAACATTCAGTCCAAACCTGTTTGAACATCCTCAACTTAGTATCTGATCGACCCACTATGGTTTCCCCCTTTACTTAATGTCTGGTCCAACTAATCCATCAAGTGTGTTCTGCTAGATCAACTCACCTAGGCTTTCTCTGCCTGGTGTTTGGTCTTCCTAATCCATTAAGACTTAGTACCTAGTGCTCGATCCTCTTGACCCACTAGAACTTTGTTGCCTAGTATTTAATCTTCCTAACCCACTAGGACTTTATATCAAGTGTCCTACACATTTCAATATTCATATCAGATACATAGTGTCTAATTTAAAACTTCTTGTTGTTGGATCGAGAAATTCGCTAGAGAGAGGGGGGGTGAATAGCGATTTAAAAAACTATCGTATCGAGAGTAAGCAGCGGAAGAAAAAAAATAACGCTAACACAAACCAATTTACTTGGTTCGGAGCCTTGGTCGACTCCTACTCTAAGGCCCGCACTCGTTGAGTGCTTTCGTTGGGCAATCACTAATAGTTTGTAAAATTGAATTACAATTTTGAGTACAGGAATTATTAAGAACAATATCCACAACAAAATAAAGGAAAGAAAAACTCTTTAGCAGTACGTTATCGATGTAGCGTCGTAGCGTCGTAGGAGCACAGCGCAGGAGAGCAGATATCGTTGTTGTTGTTTGAAGCTCTGGACAAGACCTCCTTATATAAGAAGCTCCGAGCGCCCGGATCCCTTCCGGGCGCATGGACTGTTGTTGGAACCCCAAGGTTGTTTTGGTGTGATCAACAAGTTAAGTTAGGTCCTGTGTGTTTCTAACCTTGTGTCTAAGTGTGCAGGAGCTTAGGAACACAGGTAGTCGAGTGGAAGACGCAGACAAAAGCCAGAGCGGAAGATTGCTCAGGGAGCAAGAGACGCAGCTAGCTAGAAGGACGGCACCCGGTGCGTCCGAGGGACGAAGACTGCGGATGAGTACACTAGCGGACGAGAAGGAAACACGCGGCGATTCCGAGGGACGAGAAGCCGGAGGGAAGCCCACTGGAGAAGACCGGAAGTTGGGTCCGGGTGAGCCCTTTTCCGGATGGCAGAGATCACCCAAGCGAGCGGATCCGGAGGAGAAGAACCGGACCGAGGCGGGACTGAACCAGAGAAGAGATCCTGGACGAAAAAGTCAACATCTGTTAACTTTGGGCTCCGGGGCGCCCGGAGCCCTCCGGGGCGCCCGGAACCCTTCCGGGCGCCCGGACCTTGATTTTGACCAGGATCACGATTTACGCGATCTGAACGTTGTGCGATAAAGTTTTATCCCCCAGGGCGCCCGGAACCCTTCCAGGTGCCCCCAACCAAGGCTATAAATATAGCCTTGGTCCAGAAGTTTTTCATCAGTTCAGAAATTGTAAACAACACTTGTGTGCTTCCACTGTTTAGATTAGCTTCTGTCTTTCTGTGCCTACACTGTTGTAAACGAAGCTTCTCCGCCTGAAGGATTTCTTAGTGCGACCATCTTCCTTGGATTAACAACCTTCCCGGTTGTAACCAAGTCAAATCCGATGCCTCGTTTTTATGCTTTATTTTTTGCTTAATTTATTTTTCAAATGTTAGCTTAATCGTGCGAGAAAGGGGTGTGTTTTATTCAGGGCTATTCAACCCCCCCTTCTAGCCGGCCCAACGGTCCTACAACTGTGACATAGCCCGACCAACCAGAGCGCTCCACTTTGCGACGTCGTTTCGGGATAGATTTTGTATTCCGGGAGCTCGGACTTCTATTTTCCAGCTACCTGCAAGAAAACATTAGTCTGAGATAAAATGCAAATTACACTACCCTGCAAAACAAATTATTAGCACAGTTATTGTTGGATTGTGAGTTTCACTAGAGGGGGGGGTGAATAGCGATTAAAAAAAATTGAGAGTACGCAGTGGAAAAGGCGAAATCAAAACAATGCTAACACAAGAACCTTTTACTTGATTCGGAACCTTTGGCGACTCCTACTCCAAGGCCTGCACACAAGGGTGCTTTCGATGGACAATTCCCTAGCAATTCGGAAGTTATTACAAACTAAGTACAGGAATGCCAATGAAAAAATAAAACAATACTGACAAAGGAAGAAATTAAAAGAGCAGCGCATTGTCGGAGCTTCCCAGCGTCACAGGAGCACAGGAGAGCGGTTTCTGAGTTGTACTTCTGACTCCAGCCTTGACCCTCCTTATATAGGAGGTTCGGGGTACCCGCAGCCCTTCGGGGCGCCCTGAAGTGACGTAGCCGAGCCAACCAGCGAACTCCACGTGGCGCAGCGATTTTGGGGATAAAACTTTGCCTCCGGGCGCCCAGGTACCTTCCGGGCGCCCGGACCTTGATTTCCAACAGCTTTCTTCCTATAAGAAAACGTTAGTCTGAGGCACTTATATCTCCTGCAAAACAGATTATTAGCACAGTTCATAGTTTAACAAAAAGAGTATTAATTAGATTCCGTCTCTCCGAAATCGAAATTTAGTCAAGATCTCGATTTAGAGTTCTGAAATGGTTCTAAGTCGGATCGGCGCCTAAGTTCCCTTCCCGGGAACGCGTCCTCACAGTCACTCTCCTCCAGTGACTTACCTTAACTTACCTGCCAGACGTCAGATCAGCCCTTCAACCCGTCTGGACTTCGTGCCAGGTATCCGGTTAGCCCGTCGACCTAGATGGACTTCGTGCCAAATGTTCGGTCAGCCCGTCGACCCGTTTGGACTTCGTGCCAGCTATTCGGCCGGCCCGTCGACCTAGCTGGGCTTCATGCCAGACATCAGGTCAGCCCGTCGACTTGTCTGGACTTCTCCTACACACTCGGTCAGAGTGTTAGATAACAACGAAACTAACTTAACCTATTTTGTCATTCATCAAAACCTGGGTTAGACCGTTAGTGCTAACCGCACCAACAGTTATATAAGGAATGAGTAGTAATTAGATTCCGTCTCATCGAGACCAAAATCTAGTCAAGATCTCAACTTAGAGTTCTGAAATGGTTCTAAGTTAGATTGACGCCTAAGTTCCCTTCCTGGGAACGCGTCGTCACAGTCACTCCCCTCTAGTGACTTACCTTAACTTACCTGCCAGACGTCCGGTCAGCCCTTTGGCCTGTCTGGACTTTGTGTCAGACGCCCGGTCAGCCCTTCGACCCATCTGGACACTGCGTGCCAGCTATCCGATCGGCCCGTCGACCTAGCTTGGCTTCGTGCCAGACATCTGGTCAGCCCGTCGACCTGTCTGGACTTTGAGCCAGCTATCCGGTCGGCCCGTCGACCTAACTGTGCTTCTCCTACACACTTGGTCACAACGTTAGATCACAATGAAACTAACTTAACTTACTTTGTCATTCATCAAAACCTGAGTTAGATCGTTAGCGCTAACCGCGTCAACAATCTCTCCCTTTTTGATGTAATGACAACCTGGTTAAGTTAGTGAAAAAATATCCAATAAATAAGCACTTACAAGCAATGATGTTAAGTTAGTCTTATTTAATTTTTGGTAATTTTTCATTGCTAACTAACTAAAACCACCTAACTCTTCCCCTTTGACACTCATCAAAAAAGAGCGTAGGATAGATAAAAATAAGCGAATAAGAAAAATAATGCAATAGAGAATTCCAACTAAAATCATATTGACTTGGGGGAGTAGAAAATTTTGAAAATTTTTCTTTTAAGTTTTTCAAAATAACTAAATTTTGAAAACTAGCTAACTTGGGTTGAAAATCAACTTAACTTTTAAAATGAGCTTGCAAACGGAAGGCAAATTTTCAAACATAAGTTGTATAGAGGCTAATTTTCAAAAAGTAAGATAAACAAAGACAATCTTATAAAATTTTAAAACTAAGTTTGTAACATCCAAAAAGCTAGTTTTTAAATTTATAGTAATTTTCAAATATTAAGTTCTGAAGAGTTAGTTTTACTAAAATAAGTTTATATAAATTTTTTAAAAAATAAATTTGTATAAAATTCATCTTTGGATTAAAAAGGTAAGTTTACAAACTCTTATTTCCAAAAAAACAAAATCCAATTTCTAATTTTCAAAACTGAGTTTGTAAAATCTAATTTTCAAAAACTTAGTTTATAAAAGTTAATACTTTTCAAAAGTGGATGAAAAAAAAATATTTTTCAAAACTAATTTTATAAAATATTTTTAATAAAGGAAAACTAAATAAAAGAAATTTGAATTAATTCTCCCCCTGAACTTGACATAAAAAATTGTCTAATCAATTAGTTACTTATTGACTATTAAAGGATAGCAGCTTTCACTTAACTAGTCAGGTTAAGTCAATTGTAATCAGTTAGTGTTTGACTAAACTGAGTAACTTAACCTGATTGATATATATTTTGTATTTAACGCCCAGACTTGTGTTGATACACTGAAATAAGCATCTTAAGTCTAGGCAATCTACCTATGCATCTCACCCCTTTCTAAGTTCAGAAATACACAAACAAGTTAACCCTAATGTATTGGTGAGATCTATAGGAGCATGCTTTCTAAGAGATTGATTTATTCTAAGGCTAAATCTGATTTTCAAAAATTCTAAAAATGAGAAATTTTGAAAACATAAACATTTTTATCCTAGAATTTAAAGGCACCATTTTTGAAAATAATTTTGAAATTAAAGAATCCTAGTATATTAAACACATTCATAACTTTCGGCGTAGATTGCTAAACTCACTTTCAGGGAGGAGTTTGGTAAATATGTCAGCTAAATTATACTTGGACTCAATGTATTTGAGTTTAATATCTCTTTTAGTGACATGATCCTTGATAAAGTGGTGCTTAATTTCAATATATTGTGTTCTTGAATGATGCACTGGATTTTTTGTTAAATTAATTGAGTTAATATTATCAATTAATACTTTTACATTTGTGAGATTTAAATTAAAATCTTTTAAGGTGTACATCATCCATAGTAGTTGTGTGACACCTTCTTCTATAGCTATATACTCTGACTCAGTTCTGGATAGGGCAACACAGTATTGCTTTATACTAAATCAGTTGACAAGTGATGGACCTAGTAATTGACATCCACCACTTGTACTTTTGCGGTCTAATTTATATCCAGCGTAATGTGAGTCAGAATAGCCTATTAACTCAAAATTGTTAGTTCTAGGATACCAAATTCCTACATTTGACGTTCCTTTAAGGTATCTAAAGATTCTTTTGACTTGAGTCAAATGAGATTCTTTAGCACAAGTTTAGTATCTAGCACATATACTAATTGCAAATAAAATATCGGGTCGACTTGCAATTAAATACAATAGGCTGCCTATGATACTTCTATAGTATTTTAAGTCAATTGGTTTTCCATTGGGTAGTCATCTATGATTGTATTAACTATCATAGGTGTCTTTATTTCTTTTGTATTTTCTATTCCAAATCTTTTTAGTAACTTTTTAGTGTATTTTTGTTGATAAATATAATTACCCTCATTTGTTTGTTTGATTTGTAGTCCTAAAAAGTAAGTTAATTTTCCTACTAGACTCATTTCAAATTTTTGTTCGATTAGATTTGTAATGGACTCTAATCTAGCAACTGGGGCATAGATTATGTCATCTACATAGATTTGGGCTATAAAAATATCCTCTTTTATTGTTTTAACAAATAGGGTTGGGTCGATTTGACCTTGGTTAAACCCTTTTGATGTTAGGAAAGAGGTTAACCTTTCATACCATGCCCTAGGTGCTTGCTTAAGTCCATATTTGGACTTTTTCTCAACAAATAGGGTTGGGTCGATTTCTCATGAAACACTAGGTCGTATCAACACCTACTGTTCCCTCAACGGGGAGTGCGTCTTCATCTACTCCTCTCAGGAGAGTTTACCTTTTTCAAACACCTATTTGGACTTTTTCTCAACATCTAATCTTGACCTTCGAGACTGCTGCTAGATATCTGATCCACGACCCACATAGATTCCTCTTGGTGTCCACGACTCTAGGACTTTTGCCCGATGTCCTCAATCTACCAAGTTCCCTAGATCAAGAATTCATGCCCAATCCCTTGACCAGGACTTCATTACCAATCTCTTGAGTAGGACTTCATGCTCAATCTCTTGACCAAGACTTCATGGCTAATCCCTTGACTAGGACTTCATACCTAATCCCTTGATCAGGACTTCTTTGCCTAGCCTCAACTAGGACTTGCCTGCACACTTAGGTACAATTATTAGAAAATAACACAGTTTAACTTTAAACTCTTTGTCATTATTAAAACTAGGTTCGATTAGCTGGTACTTCCAGCACCAACAAGTTCAACCCAATGAACTTTTCTAAATTCTCCCCATGGTTGATTGAAACATTTTCAATCGGGACGGAATGAACCTTCACATGTTACGCATGTTGCAACTCAATACTTTATGTGGCTATTTCAACAAAACAAAATCTATTTTAAAATTGTTAGACAAACTTTGCTGGAGATATTTTAAATTGAAATTATAGGAAAACAACTCAGACTTATCTATCAAGATCACTTGAGTTGATAATCTTAAGCTACCAAGCAGGGAAGGAAAAGCAACTTGATTGTCAACGTTTCTGAGTGCTTGTGCTGATCGCATAGTCGTCCATCGAACTACTGAGTGGAATTGCCCGAGTTCGAGTGGGACATTGCTAGCGAGTCCGAGTGGCTCGAGTGCTTTACGAGCCTGTGTGGGAAGTCGATTATTGAATTGGGAAGTCGAGTGCTCCCGAGTGGAATGTTGCGTGATCTCAAGCGGTATGCCAAGTGTTGATTCGAGATTTGGAGTGTTGAGTTGGCTGAGTCGCTCGACTACCAAGTCCAAATGGATTGTTGCTTGAACGCCGAGTTGGGAGACCAAATTTCCTCAACTCCGATTCGTTGAGCTTGAGCTCTCCTAAGTTGTCAAGTGTTGACTTGACCAAGTCAAATCGCCTAGTGCTAAATCGGGATGCCAAGTCGTCAAACTGTCAAATTTGAGTGGGTCACCCAATAGGGAAAGAGAGAAACTTAGGCATGTGTTTCATGCAGTTTCTTTAAAACAGATTTGTTCACTTCGGCTATGCTTTGAAGTCACATTAGACGTATATTTTCCAGGATACAATGGAAATACCACATCTACAGCCAAGCACTTGTTGTTTGTGGTGAACCAAGTGAGTACCCAAACACTATCACGAGTAGACTATCGAGCAAAATGTGCGACAAAGAAAGAAATAAAGGGTATTATGGTGGAATGATCTCTTTGCTATTGCTTCTACTCTTCGATGTGTATTGTCTGTGGTTAGCCTCCTTATATAGGTGTTTAGACCCATAACAACATCATACATGATTTATCTCCTTTTATCTCATTGTGGGATCGACGATGAGGAGCTCAAGGTAAGTGAAATTACCTTTTTTGCTTCATCAGACCCATGGCAGCATTCAATGGTCAATTAATGGTCATTTATTACCTTTACTCGTCGAGCTTGAAATGCATATATTACACACTTAATGAGTTAGCAAAAATGATTCGTGTGACAAAACACAAGTTGATTCGCTTGGGAAAATTTGCTCCGACCGATCCCAATGTGATAGAGCTCACAAGCAGTCATCTCAATTAGTGCAATCCGGACTCTAGATTTATACTTTCTCCTACAAGCATGTGCATGTCCATACTTCCATAGTTGTGACTATATGTCAATCTTAATATCACTCAACTCCCAACGTGGGACTAATGTCTCATTCACAATAGATTTTTTTTTCTATCCACCACTTTTTTATTTATATTTTTCCAACATAAAACCCTCGTTTCTACTCCACAATCTTATAACTTGTTGGTAAATAACTCCTAAAAACTCATTATTTTTTTTTCTTCTCGAAAACCTTTTGAACTTGGAGAAATTTCTTATAGTAATAAACTTTACAAGTGAATGTTTAAAAAGATTAAGCTATAAATAAACTCAAGAGAACAATCTTCAAATGCTCTCTATTGCGTCCTTTTTATATCCTTCAACCTCCTTAGTTTTATTTATTTATTTTTGTCTATTATTCTGTTATCAATCGATTAAATCTACTATCAATCGACTTATTTTTCCAATCACTTGTGTATGCAATCTACCAAAATTGATCTATTTCATTAGTCGATTGATCTCTTTATAGTCCTAAGTCATTTGATGTAGCTGCGTGTTAGATCAATGACTACTTTTTGACTTTCTCCTTAAATCATCATTCAATTGGAATCTATCATTAATCATCACATGATTGACTTCTAATAAAAAAATTTATATTTGAGAGCTATCAAGACTTAGTCGACTTCTTAGTTAAGAAGGAAGTTAAGTTCGACTAAGAATACGCTTCAATTGATTGGACCCTTAATTATGATCATCCTAATAATCCAGTCTTCGTCAATTTAAAATTTATTCTTTTTTAAGGATTAAAGTCTTTCAACACTCACAGAGTTGAGCTCATATAAATTAAACACTTCATATCTAGTTCTACAAAAATACTTTAAAATTGGATATGCAAGGAGCAACTAATGTTGATAAAGTTATTGACGAGCACTTTCTTTGCTTTGAGGGTTACAAGAGATGGTAAGAAAAGAGACTTGGATCTGCAAAGATTAGTTGGGTTACAAGAGAGCTCATGGAAGGCCGTCCATCTCTAAAATTATTTAGAGTCCATAAGACTCTAGATACTTGAATTATAAAACAAATGATAATTTATTGTCATTATCATTACAATTTCCTCTAGTTTCCTTCTTATTCACTCCTCTAGACATGACCGACCTTCATTCCTCCAGCATACTTCTGAGTGACCTTTCTAAGAGAGTATTTGAGCTTCTACTAAGTGTTTTTTAGATTCTACCTATATGGAAGCACTTTTAAGTTTTCTGTCACTCTTACTTTGAAAGTTGGAAACAAGAATTTGATACTTTTTCTCTGTCTAAAATTAGAAGTTGACATTTATGATCTAAATAAATTTATCATTTTACATAATTGTCATCATAACTTTTACCTTAATAAATTTATCATTTTACATAATTATCATCAAACTTTTGTGTTATTTATTTTTTAAATAATATTTTATATTTTTATATAATTTATATTTCTATAATTTTTTATACATATTTTTGTGTATTTATATAAATTTTATCATTTTTTATTTTTATTAATTTTATATATTTTTTTCATTATAAAAAAATAATTTTGATATAATATTTAAAATATAATAATTATTATATAAACAAACAGTATATCAAAATTATATTTAGATAATTAAAAAATAATAATTTCTATATTTAGATAATTAAAATATAATATTATCATCCTTTAACTAAAAATTAAGTTTAGAAGCAATTATTCATCAAATATTCCAATTTTACTGTATTAATTTTTTATTTCTATTTTCAAATACTTTATATTTTAACTTCTCACTAATCTCAAAATAATCTCTGTAAAAGAATCATTTATAAATAAGCAAAAGTTCTCTCAAACCTAATTAATAAGGGCTTAGCAACAACAGTGAAGGTCCCCTTAATTACCAACTGAACTAGTCCAAGTATCTAAGACTTTGTATTGTGTTCTTGATCTTCGTTTCATTAATTAATTCAATGATTGTTTTGTGTTCTTCTTCATTTCATTAATTCAATGATACCAAATGAAGTATTCCAAGTCTCTAAGACATTGTACGTTGCATTTTGTACTTCTTCGTTTCATTAATTCAATGGTCTCACCGGTTGGCATGCAGGAACCTCCGGCAAGTGAAGTACATCGGCAACTTCCACGAGTTCGACTTGAAGTTCAAGAAGCACTGCCGCAAGGGCAAGCTCCCTAACTACGTGGTCATCGAGCAGCGCTGGATCGACCTCAAACTGTTCCCAGGCAACGACGACCACCCCTCGCACGACGTGGCGGAAGGGCAGAAACTGGTGAAGGAGGTCTACGAGGCGCTACGATCCAGCCCCCAGTGGAACGAGATTCTCTTCGTCATCACCTACGACGAGCACGGCGGCTTCTTCGACCACGTCCCCACCCCGGTCGAGGGCGTCCCCAGCCCGGACGGCATCGCCGGACAGAGCCCTTTCTTTTTCAAGTTCGACCGGCTGGGCGTGCGCGTCCCGGCTTTATTCATATCTCCCTGGGTCGAACCAGGCACCGTGATTCACAAGCCGACCGGGCCCCAAGTCACTTCCCAATTCGAGCACTCCTCCATCCCCGCCACCGTCAAGAAGATCTTCAACCTCCCTGACTTCTTGACCAAGCGCGACGCCTGGGCCGGCACCTTCGACTCGGTCCTCACCCGGACCACGCCCCGAACCGACTGCCCGTCGACGTTGCCAGAGGCTACGAAGCTCCGGGAGACCGAGGCGGCGGAGGAGGCGAAGCTGTCGGATTTCCAGAAGGAAATGGTGCAGCTGGGCGCGGTGCTCAACGGCGACCACGCCAAGGATGTCTACCCGTGGAAGCTGGTGGAGGAGATGACGGTGGCGGAGGGCGCGGCGTACGTGAAGAGCGCGTTCGAGGCCTGGCGGAAGGCATGCGAAAAGTGCCGGGAGAGCGGCGCCGACGGGTCGCACGTGGTGGAGCTGAAGGCGGCGAATGGACCGAAGGCCCTGCTGGAGAAGGTGTCGTCTTGCTTCACGTGCGGCAGGTTTTAGAGCCTCCGTGGTTGTTAGGAATAATATAATGGATTGGATAGATTCGATTATATGCATATTGTTGCTTAATTAGTTTGTGTCAAGTGCGTGCTTGTTTGGAAACCGAAACACAATGTTTATTTCACTTTCTTTATTTTAAAGGGTAAATTTTAAAAGGAAATTCTTTTGATTGGTATGATAAAACGGCAGTTTTTTAAAATTATTAAAACAATACTCCATCTTATATTTTATCCAAAAAAAATATCTTTATTCCAACGCTCGTATAATTGCAATCATTTATAACAGTCATTATAAAATTAAAATAGTCAATTTTAGTTAAATTGATTTAATTTAATCAAAATTATTAATCTTAACGTATTTTATATTAACATACTCTTTATCAATTTATTAAAACTATTTAAATTTGATTAAAATTATTCAAACTTAATCAAAATTACTTAAATATTAATGTAACAATTATAATCTATAGTTGCTATAAATTATAGCAACTATGAATCTTATCTTGTCCCCACGGGTTGGCGTAGTTAGTATCTGTATGAGTGTTTATTGTAATAGGTCCTGGAGTCCCGTGATTTATCTATCTATATTTTAACGTGAGGGCGGTAAAATTGGACAGTTTAGGGTGAGCAATATCATATTTTACTCTAACTATGAATCATATCTTCTATAATTACGAATGCAACGACACATAAAATATTTTATTCATTGATTTCTTAGACCCAATTGATTGATGTCCATCGTATTAGTGCAATCATGACCCAAGAGGTTTTGTGTGACCTCGAGTTTTGACATTTTAAAAAAAAATAAAGTTAAGTCTTTTCCTATGTATTTAATATGTGTATTTAAATATACAATGATCAATGATTGTTCGTGTAATCGTGCCCCAAGTGAATTGTGTGTGACATTCAAATTTGATGTTTAGTAAAGGATTTACGTTGTTTTGCATGTGTGTATGTTTGAGTATGCAGAATTGTAGGAACACATATAGAGCTCGGAGAGACTCGAAGATCGTAGTGTTAGATTTTATCTATTATGGTGAGATCACATGCGATTTGTGACATGCAGATCTATGTGGTTAAGAGACAAGCCCGTTATGTGATTTAATTAATGGTCATAGGGTTTATATTATTAAATGTGAGATTTTATATGTGTATAACCTAATAACCTATGTTGTTATTATCTTTGGTCTGATAATGGATACGAGTCCACTATATATAGGGTTTGGTCTCCATTAGATTATGTATTTTGACATATCTCTTTGCTCCCCATTGGTGAAGAGACTACGCCGTCATCAACTTAACTCCTCTGAAAGATCAACCTTTTGCTCATTTTTTTTTCTTCCGTAGGATTTCCAGATTCATGGATGACACATAAAAATGATGGCTATTTCACTGCATTCAAGTCCATTATCTATTTAGAATTTTGTATTTATTTTCTTCTATGTAATTTGATGAAACTAGATCCTTGTGCATGTCTTATTTTCTTTTATCAAGTTTATCTTGCTTAGAATTCATGTGGTTAGGAAACAAGATTTTCACCAAGTGGTATCAGAGCCACGACTGTTTCATCATTTTTTATAGAAATAAAGTTAGGGTTTTCATCTATTTTTGTTGTTTTATGCTAGATTAGGTTTTCTTGGCTTCAAACAATTTTTTGTTCATCGAAAATCAAGAACAAACACCTAGGGTAGGCTAATTTTCAAGTTTTTTTCACATTTTTTGTGAAGAACATGAAGAATGGCGGTAATCGCCATCATTTTCCCTTAGAAAAATACTATTTAGATATGATTAAGGTTTAGGGTTTTAGGTGGGTTGTTGCACGCCATGACCGTGTGGTGTGCTGTTGCATGCTGATGTGTGAAAATCTCAAGTTCATGATTCTATCGTCAAATAATAAAATATTGAATTTACTGGGATTGTTGTTTAACCACTAATTGAGTTTGTAAAGTTAGCTATCTAGACTATCAGAGTTGTGTCTAGTCACAAGAACAAAAGATTGAGAGAGAATGAGATAGAGTTGAGAGAGCAAGAGGAGAAGATTTTGAGAGAGGGCCTAGAGTAGGAGTCAAGAGAAGGCAAATGGTCAAATGGAGAAGTTGGAATTGAGGGAAATAATTCTAGGACTTCGGTTTTACTATAATTCTAGTTGATGTCCTCAAGTATTGTTCATTCTATTTTCATGTTTACATACTTGTAAGGATTCTAACCAAATTACCGATACGATCCCTTGAAGGTAGTATTAGAGTGTTTACCCCAAATTCAATACTATTAAATAAAGAGGTAAAACTAGAACGTTGGCTTAAAAGGTTACCCCTGTCACGTGAGGACTAATCGTCATACAGTATAGATTATTCAATCCACTTCCTAACACTAAATTGAAGAAAACCCATTAATCAATAGTTAGCTATCCCTTGAGAAGAATTAGCCCCTCTTCAAGGTAATGACTCTAAAAAGTCTACTTAAAAATTTACCCCCTGTCACATGAGGACCAACAGGCATACAATCTAGAGCATTTCTCTTTCATATTGACCAAACCCCCACATCCAATTGCACACACATCACACACATTCAATTAATCAGGAACAAGACATAAACATATCGTAGAATAGAGAAATAACCAAATACATAGTCCATACATCAATATTACATCATAGTTACTCCCTACATTGTAGAATTCAGAGGATCACTCTATAGAGAAGGAAATACAACCACAAGACATAGAAAATAACAAGCTACAACTCAAATCAGAAAGAAAAGAGAAGAGAATGCTTATCAATGTATTCTCGATGTCTTCAAATGAATTCCTAGCTTTGGTGGTGGATGGATCATTACGATGGCTCCTCGAATAGTGGCTCTACCCCAAGAGGGGGAAACCCTCTCTTAAGGAGGGGGATGAAGTACCCTACTCCAAGATGAGTCAAGCAAGGGTTTGCTTGATCCTTTTATACCTCCCTCATACTTTTCAAATCTACCCTCATTTATTGGGCTCAACCACAATCAGTTTTTTACCACTTAGACCCAATTTTCTTGGGTTAAACCCTGAAGTAAACTTATAGAGCTTGAAATTATCTACATTTTGATAGGTGTTTAGACTCATGGATCTAATCGAGATAAAAGTTATGGTCTTTTGTGTTAGGATGTATACTAAAAGCCTAGCTTTTGGTATAAACATTTATCTAGAAATAAGAATCACATTGGTCAAATGTCTACATTTATGATAAATGTAGTTGTTCAATTAATTTATATTGTAGATAACATGGTGTGTGGTGTCACACACAGAGGATCATGTTATCAGTACCTTATAAATTATAAACAGTAGCTCACGGCCAAGATGGAAAGGAACAAACCATAGGAAGGTCGTAGTGTAATTAGGTATTAGTTTATCTTAACTATATAATTACACTAGTACACTTAGAGTGTATTGAGTAGGACCATTTGAGGTCGTTTCTTTTATACTGACTTTATAAAGGAACAAAGACCTCAGTTATTATGGAAGTGTGTGCTCTTAATCCTAATATAATAACAAGCACATATATTTGATATTTATTTCTTTAATTTATCAATGGGTGAGATTTAGTTCGATAAATCAATAAGCCCGATAAGTTGGGAAATGATATCACTTATAGTGTGTGTTGTTGATTATAGAAAGAAACTGTGTCCTAGTAATCTAGGTTGAGAATGTCCCCAAGAGGAGCTCATAAGGATTGCCATGTTAAACCCTGCAGGTGGACTTAATCCGACATGACGATGAAGTTGAGTGGTACTACTCTTGGAGATAGATATTAATTAAGTGAGTTGTCAGTAACTTACTTAATTAGTGGACATTTGTTATCTTAAACACAGGGAGACTAATACACTCATAATAAGAAGGAGCCCAAAATGTAATTTGGGATTGGTGCGGTAGTTCAATAATAGTTCTTTAGTGGAATGAATTATTATTGATGAAATTAAGTTGTGTGTTCGAGGCGAACATGGGATGCTTAATTTCATCGGAAGACCAAAACCAATTCCTCCTCTCGGTCCCTATCGTAGCCTCTTGTATATAGAGATTTATACCCACCACATACCCACCTTCTTACCCATCCAATGGGGTCGGCCAAGCTAGCTTGGAACCCAAACTAGGGTCGTCCAAGACCAAATGGTTGAGCCAAGTTGGTGGCCGGCCAAAGCTTGGGTCCCAAGCTTAGGTGGCCAGCCACTAGAATATTAAAAAGGTTTTTTTATTAAAATTATTTCTTATGTGGATATCATGATTTAAAAGAGAGTTTTAAAATTAAAATTTCCTTTTATAGCATTCTACAAAAGATTAAGAGAAGAGATTAATTTCTTTCCTTATTTGTAGATTAAAAGGATAGTTTTAATTTTTAGTAAAAACTTTCCTTATTTGTAAATCATCCACATGTTTAAAAGAGAGTTTAAAAATTTGAAATCTTTCCTTATTTGTTGATTAAAAGGTGGATTTTAAATTTTAAGAAAACTTTCCTTTTTAAACATGTTCATGATTTAAAAGAGAGTTTAAAAATTAAATATTCTCTTTTATAAGTTTCTACAAAAGATTAAGAAAAGATTTGATATCTTTCCTTATTTGTAGATTGAAAGAGATTTTAATTTTTAGAGATAACTTTCTTTTTATCCACATGTTTAAAAGAAAGATTTTAATTTATAAAATTTCCTTTTTATTAACCACCATGAAGGGAAAAATTATTTGAGAAATTTTTATAAATTTCCGGAAGCAAATTAGGAAGTTTTAATTCTTGTGTGAATTAAAATTTCCTTGATTAAGGGATTAAAGGTGGCCGGCCATTATCATGATGAAAAGAAAATTATTTTTAATTAAATAAATTTTCCTTTTCAATGGCAAAAGAATTAAGGAAGTTTTTATTAAATTTTCCTTATTTGCCAAGACCAAGGATTATAAAAGAGGGGGTAGAGGAGGCTTCAAGGGAGATAACTCTATTATTTTTCTCCCTCTTTTCTTCCTTGGTGTGGCCAGCCCTTCCCTTTCTCTTCTCTCCATCTTTGTGGCCGAAACCTTCTTTTCTCTTGGAGATCAAGTGGTGGCCGGATCTTAGCTTGGAGAAGAAGGAGAGAAAGCTTGCATCCCTTGGAGCTTGGTTGGTGGAAAAGGATCTTCTTCCTTTGAAAGTCTTGCTTGGCCGAAACTTGAAGGAAAGAAGAAGAAAGTGGTTTGGTGGTTCTCGTCTCGAAAGATCGTTGCCCACACAACGTCCGGGATTAGAAGAGGAATACGGTAGAAGATCAAGAGGTCTTTCTAAAAGGTATAACTAGTATTTTTCCTTTCCGCGTCATACTAGTTATTTTTGGAAATAATACCAAATACAAGAGGCATGCGATTCTAGTATTTCGAATTTATTTTCGATGTTGTGTTCTTTTTGTTTTTTCTTTTCCTTGTGATTTGATTGTTCTTTTCGGTTGACCTAAAGTTATTTATGGAAATTAAATATTAACTTTCCTTAAAAGGCTTTGTCTAGTCGGTGGTGGTTGTTCCCATATCCAAGAAGGCCATGTGCCTCGCCACATCAGTACTGGGAGCCAATTTTGGAAACTAATATTTAATGAAATTAATAACCTAGGTGATTTGGATCAAATGTGTTAAGTTCCGCAGGAGATCCAAGTCAAAACCTAAAAGAACAAATAGATTAAACTTTGGATCAAACGTGTTAAGTTCCGCAGGCGATCTAAGTTTAATTTAAAAGAACATGTGGTAGCTAGGGAAAGGTTCAGACCTTTGTACAAAATTTTTGTACAGTGGAACCATTAGGTTTTCCGAGTAGCAACCAACAATTGGTATCAGAGCTAGGGTTTTGCCTCTGTGTATTTGGTATTAGTTTAATTATGCACATGTCATACATAATTTAGGCAGGTTAATAGTAGGATGTGCTAACTTTGTGGATGCAGGATCCAACTATTATGGCTTATAGTTATTATGTGTGTGATTGGACCCTTGGACATGTCAAGGGCATTTTATTGTGTGCATGATTGTATTATAAAATACAGCAGGAGCTGTATTTAGTTTTGTTAGGATTTTATTTTTTGATCTAGTTACATGTACATTCCTTTTATGGAATATAGGATCGCTGGATGTAAATTTTATTTTATGTTCGATCTAGTTTACATGTACATTCCTTCGAGGAATATAAGATCGAAAAATGTAAAATTCTATTTATGTCGCGGATCGAATCTTGCAAGGCGTGGAACCTTTTGAGGATCAGAGGCACAGCGGAACAAGGAGCAAGATGGATGCGACAACTAGACCCGGTGGCGGTGGCCAAAGATGGCAGCAGCTAGGGTTGGCGACACACGGAGGACAACAATAGATAAAAGCCATAATAGTTGAAAATTAGTTTTTCTATTTATTTCTTTTTATGCTGTGTTGTGTGTGCGTGTTAGTATGCATGCTAAGTAGGCTGGCATAGTCAAAATTCCTCACTTTAAATAACTAAGTGGGAGAGGGATTTATTTTTAAAATAAATTCCACGGTCTCCATTACTAGTTTATAAGTGATGCAACAAGCTTGCGCGTTGGCTCTGAGTGCCTTCCTCCATATCGGATGAGCTTGTTTGCGGATCACTAGCTTAAACTTCCATTTTGGATGACTATAGGAAGTTAATTAAGAGCGTGTGATCTTCCCCATTGGAAGGGGCACAATCTTATTAATGGACTTAGTGTCAAGTAATGGTATACACTTAGGCACGTCTAATAGTATCCTCCCCATCAGAGTCACTGCTATTATTTGTGTGACCGAAGAAAACCAACTATTAATTTGTCAAATAAATAGGTTGACAAGATAATAAAATTAAAAACTCCTCTTACAAATGTTTGATTTTGTATACGTCCATACTATCGTGGCATACAAAATTCAACGGTGTTTGAGGTAATTTTATTTTGTCATAAAGATTTATTGACAAGATAATTAAAGGGTAAAACCCTCCTCTTACAAATGTTTAAATTTTGTATACGTCCACACTATCGTGGCATGCAAAATTCATGGTGTTTGAGGTGTTGGTGAATTTAAATAATATTGTTTGAGGAATCAATGTTATTTTAAATTCAAAAAGTTTTGACCAAATATTTGATCAAAGATAGATCAACTATTAATTTTATTCGTCATAAAGTAAAGTTGACGAGATAATAAAATTAATGGATAAAATCTCCTCTTTGATTTTGTATACGTCCACACTATCGTGGCATACAAAATTCATGGGGATTTTAAAGAATTGATCTTGACCAAATATTTTTGTGATTCTTAGGATTTAAAATGTTTGTCAATCCCCTAGTTGTTATACTATAGAAAAGACTTAGTAGTCCCAATTGTAATGATTGGAAATAGGACTTGGACATTAAGGTTGACTGTCTTCTTAGAACTAAGAACAATATAGGTGTATTTAATTCATTAGTTGAAACATGTTTAGTGGTGTTATCTACCAGAACCTGAAGTGTAGATACAGATGCCATTAATCATGTCCGCAATTCATTGCAGGGTTCCAGGAAACCCGACAACTAAATGAAAATAAAAACACCGTCCACATGGGCACTGCTGTAAAAGTGGCAGCTGTTGCAGTGGGAGATGTTTATCCTTTAATAGGAATAAAATATGAATTATTAGAAATTATCTTTACGTACTAAGTTTAGAAAGAACCTGATTTCAGTTTCTAAACTATTATAGAATAAATATTGTGTCTATTTTGATAACAAAGCTGTTATCAAGAAAAATAGAGAAGTTATCTATTCTGGTATGTTGGTTGACAATTTATAATCCAATAACTCTCACGATGCAATAAATGAAAATTATAACACATCTTCTAACTTTAAGAGAAAGCAACCTTCGGAAATGAACCAATTATATCTTTGGCATCTAAGGCTAGGTTATATTAACTTGAGTAGGATTCATTGCTAGCTGATGAACTTTTGGGTTCATTGGTAGTGGAAATCTTTCCAACCTGTGAGTCTTACTTGGAAGGAAAAATAACCAAGAAGCTTTTAAGTCTAAGGGGTATGGAGCCAAAGATATGTTGAAATTTGTTCATTCTGATTTGTGTGATCCTATGACTATCCAGGCAAGAGGTAGTATCGAATATTTCATCTATTTTTGTAACACCCCACCCTCCTCACTACTGGTCTGTGAGGGCGGAGGGCTACTGGACTACTAACTTTACTTAACTATCCTTGTTCACATGTTGATAGAAATTCCTAAAACTCTCGGAGAACTCAAAACATACAATTAACTAGCAGCGGAAGACTAAATGACTCATCTAATACATTCTACTCAACTCTTTGTTAATAAATTCTTATGCTAAATCCCAAGGCTTCTATAGTCCAGGCATCACACATCCATCTGCACCTCCTTGTCGCCTTCCTTTACTATAGCTTTTCCTTTCCTTTATCTGCAGTAAGAGGAAATGCATCTATAAGCAAAATTGCTTAGTAAGCGCTATCTAACTCACAAAACTCGAGTATGCATGTAAGTTGAAAGAAATCTAGAAACTGAATGCTCATCTAATAGCAAACGAAACATAGCATACTAAAATACTAAACATGTAAGCAAATCTAAACAACATGTCAGTATATAAGAAAGTTAAACTTGCTGAATTTTAAACTTATGTGAAGCTTATTTCTTTTGTTTGAAAACTTATATTTTAATACTTCAAAATAATAATCAACTTTCTTCTTGGGCCCGACAATGCGCGCATCCCTAACTAGACCCGAGATAGCTGGTCCCGAATCTAGTAGGGTTTACTATTGTAACGACCCGACCCATTTGGCGGCCCATTTGGCGACCCTCTAGTCGTCGACCGTCGACCGTCGGTCGTGCCGTTACTACTAGGTTATCTAAACCTAGGGACGACTATGGGAGCCCAACCCAAGGACAACTAAGAGTCCAGCACAATGCCACTGATAAAAGTAAAATACTTGTTATCTTTTAATACTTCTAATATATAATGCCTCGGCATTTTAACGAGCACCTTGTGTGCCAAAATCCCTAAAGTCTTGACTTTGGAATCTACTTAAGGCCTTGACCTTTTTCTTTCTTTTCTTTATCTTTCTTATACTTGTTAATACTTCTAATAAAAGAATGCTTCTTTAAAAACTGAAATGTTTAAACAAATTGTAACTTTGAAATGCATAAACAAAAATCTGCATACTATGCTAATCAAAATTCTGCATACTATTCTAATCAAGATTCTGCATTCTATGCTACACTATTTCTGCATACTATGCAAATATAAATTCTTCACTATAATACTTAACCAAACTGCACTATAATCTTTTTTTTTAGTGCAGTTTGGAGGTGAGAAGCACTTACCTTGATTCTTGGACTCACAACCGAACAAAAAGGGCTTCTAGGACCTTGGCCGGCCGTCGGAGATGATGCCCTAACTCCCTTTCGTTTTCTGCCCGGGCTTCGCCATCGTACGCAGAAGAGAAGGAGAGAATGGTTTAAGTCACGGGAAAACAGAGCATCAACTTATCCCTTTTTATAACTTAATATTTATGTTAACTCCTTAAATAAATTTGCTATCTTTTCTAAACAGACAAATCCAACATCAACTTATCCCTTTTATAATCCAATATTCTGTTAATTATCTTAAATAAATTCGCTACCTTTTCTAAATAAACAAATCCAACATCAACTTATCCCTTTTATAATATTCTGTTAACTATCTTAAATAAATTCGCTACCTTTTCTAAACAGACAAATCCAAGATCAACTTATCCCTTTTATAATCCAATATTCTGTTAACTATCTTAAATAAATTCGCTTCCTCTTCTAAATAGAAAAATCCGTTTGCCCACTTGGTCAGTTGGCTTTTGACCGAGTCAAAGGTCGTGGGTTCAATTCTTGGCTTGGACATTTTTTTGTCGAAACTTCCTTCGACCTCCAAAAATTACATAAAAATACTCTAAAAATTTCTAAAAATCCCTAGAATATTTATATAGCATTTTTAAATATTTTTAAATTACTTTTAGGACTCTAATTGAGGAAATTTGGGTCGTTACAATTTTATAGATAATTATTCAAGATACATATACATTTACTTAATGTGCCGCAAGACTAAGTACTTTGATTAGTTCAAAGAGTACAAGGCTGATGTGGAGAAATGTCAAAGTAAAAGTATTAAGACACTACGGTGAGATCGTAGTGGCAAGTACCTCTTGGGAGAATTTAGGAGTCACTTATCAGAAGTAGGGATTCAATCCAAACTAACTGCACCTGGTACATCCCTACAGAATGGTGTAGAAAATGGAAGGTATAGGACTCTTATGGAAATAAGTAGATTGATGATGAGTTATTTGAAAAATTACCAAATTCATTTTAAGGATATACTCTGGAAACAGAAGTGAACATAGTACCTTCCAAAGTCAGAACTCTCTACTCATATAGAATTGCTAAATAGGCATAAGCCTATTTTGAAGCATATTCGGGTAGTCCAGCACATATGCTGAAGAGAGACAATGATAAGTTGGACAGGAATTCACTTGTTTGTAAGTTATCCTAGAGAAATGAAAGTAGGTTTATAGTCTTAAAAATCAGAAGGTCATTGTTAGCATCAATGATCGATTTTTAGAAAAGGACTATGTAATAAACCACAAGCTCATAAGTAAATTTGTTCTTAAAGAAATTATAAAGGACATGTCTAATCTAGTACCAACTGTACAAGATGAAATATCACAAGAAACTGCAACACGTATCACAATTGATACACAATTATAGACAGTACATCATCATAGTGGGAGGGTTGTCAAGCAACCAAAAGGATTCATGTTTTGGGAAAGTTTTTGGACTTAATCCCAAATGAACATGAGTCTGATCCCGGAAATATGATGAAGTACTCTAAAATAAAGATGGAGCATCTTGGCAAAGAGCAATGAATACAGAATTAGAATATAAGTATTCTAATCAAATCTGGAAGCTTGTAGAACCACCAGATGGTGTAAAAGTCATTGGGTGAAAATATGTCTACAATAGGAAAAGATGGATAGACAGGAAGGTGGAAACTTTCAAAGCAAGGCTTAATGAAAAAGGAAACTTTTTCACTGGTAGTCATGCTTAAGTCTATCCGGATTCTTTAGCAAGTGGATGTCAAGACAGCATTCCATAATGGAAGTATTGAAGAAAGCATCCATACAAACAACCAGAAGGGTTCATTGCAAAGGGCAAAGAGCATTTTGTGTGCAAGCTCAATCAGTCTATGGACTGAGGCAAAGCTTCAAGGTCTTGGAACATCCAGTTTATCAAAGGAATCCTGACCTATGGATTTATTTAGTAACCGGATAATTCTTGTGCATACAAAAGGTGTGATGGAAACGTGGTGATATTTCTTGTACTATACGTAGATAATATTTTTGGTAGTTGGAAACAATATCAAAATGTTGTCAGAAGTAAGGGTATGGTTGTCCAAACAATTCGATATGAAGGAATTGGGAGAATGAATATATTCTTGGGATCAAAGTAATAAGGGATCGCAAGAAAAGAATATTTTAATTATCCCAAGCTTCATATATCGAAAAAAAAATCCTTGCTCATTTTAAGCATGCAGAACTCCAAAAAAAGGTTTCTTACCTTTTGGGCTTGGAGTAGCTTTATCTAAAGAGATGTCTTCGAAGACATCAAAGGAGATAGAGGAAATGAAGGCAGATCTTTATGCTTCGGCTATCGGAAGCCTAATGTATACTATGCACGAGATCAGAAATCTGTTTTGCCAAGGGCATAGTTAGCAGATATCAAAGTAACCCTTGACAAGGACATTGAACTGCAGTAAAGCATATATTGAAGTACCTTAGAGGCACTAGAAATTATATGCTAGCTTATAAGGCAGTTGATTTGGTCCCTGTGGGTTGCACGGATTTTGACTTCCAATCGGATAGGGACAATAGTAAGTCAACCTCGGGGTTTTTGTATTTACTTTAGGAGGTAAAGTCATAACTATGGAAGAGTGATAAGCATAGGTGTTTTTCTGGACTCCACCATAGAAGCTGAGTATATGGCAAGCCTCTGAGGTAGTCATAAAAGCTGAATGACTTAATAACCTCAAGATAGACTTAGATATGATTTTTGGTTTGTCCAAAGATTATTACAATTTATTGTAATAATAGTGGTGCAGTAGCAAACTCAAAGAAACCATGAGTCTATAAGGCAAGTAAACACAATAGAGCGCAAGTACCACCCAATACGAGAAATCGTATAAACGAGGAGAAGTTGTTGCTGCCTAGATTGCATCAGATGATGACCTATAGATCTTTTCACTAAGGCCCTTAAGGCAAGAGCTTTTGATGGGCATGTTGAAGGGTTGGGAATCAGATGTATGGCAGCACATATAGCAGCTTAGTCTTTTAGTATAAGTGGGAGATTGTTATGATGTATACTAAAAGCCTAGCTTTTGGTATAAACATTTATCTAGAAATAAGAATCACATTGGTCAAATGTCTACATTTATGATAAATGTAGTTGTTCAATTAATTTATATTGTAGATAACATGGTGTGTGGTGTCACACACAGAGGATCATGTTATCGGTTTCCTTATAAATTATAAACAGTAGCTCACGGCCAAGATGGAAAGGAACAAACCATAGGAAGGTCGTAGTGTAATTAGGTATTAGTTTATCTTAACTATATAATTACACTAGTACACTTAGAGTGTATTGAGTAGGACCATTTGAGGTCGTTTCTTTTATACTGACTTTATAAAGGAACAAAGACCTCAGTTATTATGGAAGTGTGTGCTCTTAATCCTAATATAATAACAAGCACATATATTTGATATTTATTTCTTTAATTTATCAATGGGTGAGATTTAGTTCGATAAATCAATAAGCCCGATAAGTTGGGAAATGATATCACTTATAGTGTGTGTTGTTGATTATAGAAAGAAATTGTGTCCTAGTAATCTAGGTTGAGAATGTCCCCAAGAGGAGCTCATAAGGATTGCCATGTTAAACCCTGCAGGTGGACTTAATCCGACATGACGATGAAGTTGAGTGGTACTACTCTTGGAGATAGATATTAATTAAGTGAGTTGTCAGTAACTTACTTAATTAGTGGACATTTGTTATCTTAAACACAGGGAGACTAACACACTCATAATAAGAAGGAGCCCAAAATGTAATTTGGGATTGGTGCGGTAGTTCAATAATAGTTCTTTAGTGGAATGAATTATTATTGATGAAATTAAGTTGTGTGTTCGAGGCGAACACGGGATGCTTAATTTCATCGGGAGACCAAAACCAATTCCTCCTCTCGGTCCCTATCGTAGCCTCTTGTATATAGAGATTTATACCCACCACATACCCACCTTCTTATCCATCCAATGGGGTCGGCCAAGCTAGCTTGAAACCCAAGCTAGGGCCGGCCAAGACCAAGTGGATGAGCCAAGTTGGTGGCCGGCCAAAGCTTGGGTCCCAAGCTTAGGTGGCCGGCCACTAGAATATTAAAAAGGATTTTTTATTAAAATTATTTCTTATGTGGATATCATGATTTAAAAGAGAGTTTTAAAATTAAAATTTCCTTTTATAGCATTCTACAAAAGATTAAGAGAAGAGATTAATTTCTTTCCTTATTTGTAGATTAAAAGGATAGTTTTAATTTTTAGTAAAAACTTTCCTTATTTGTAAATCATCCACATGTTTAAAAGAGAGTTTAAAAATTTGAAATCTTTCCTTATTTGTTGATTAAAAGGTGGATTTTAAATTTTAAGAAAACTTTCCTTTTTAAACATGTTCATGATTTAAAAGAGAGTTTAAAAATTAAATATTCTCTTTTATAAGTTTCTACAAAAGATTAAGAAAAGATTTGATATCTTTCCTTATTTGTAGATTGAAAGAGATTTTAATTTTTAGAGATAAATTTCTTTTTATTCACATGTTTAAAAGAAAGATTTTAATTTATAAAATTTCCTTTTTATTAACCACCATGAAGGGAAAAATTATTTGAGAAATTTTTATAAATTTCCGGAAGCAAATTAGGAAGTTTTAATTCTTGTGTGAATTAAAATTTCCTTGATTAAGGGATTAAAGGTGGCCGGCCATTATCATGATGAAAAGAAAATTATTTTTAATTAAATAAAATTTCCTTTTCAATGGCAAAAGAATTAAGGAAGGTTTTATTAAATTTTCCTTATTTGCCAAGACCAAGGATTATAAAAGAGGGGGTAGAGGAGGCTTCAAGGGAGATAACTCTATTATTTTTCTCCCTCTTTTCTTCCTTGGTGTGGCCGGCCCTTCCCTTTCTCTTCTCTCCATCTTTGTGGCCGAAACCTTCTTTTCTCTTGGAGATCAAGTGGTGGCCGGATCTTAGCTTGGAGAAGAAGGAGAGAAAGCTTGCATCCCTTGGAGCTTGGTTGGTGGAAAAGGATCTTCTTCCTTTGAAAGTCTTGCTTGGCCGAAACTTGAAGGAAAGAAGAAGAAGGTGGTTTAGTGGTTCTCGTCTCGGAAGATCGTTGCCCACACAACGTCCGGGATTAGAAGAGGAATACGGTAGAAGATCAAGAGGTCTTTCTAAAAGGTATAACTAGTATTTTTCCTTTCCGCATCATACTAGTTATTTTTGGAAATAATATCAAATACAAGAGGCATGCGATTCTAGTATTTCGAATTTATTTTCGATGTAGTGTTCTTTTTGTTTTTTCTTTTCTTTGTGATTTGATTGTTCTTTTCGGTTGACCTAAAGTTATTTAAGAAAATTAAATATTAACTTTCCTTAAAAGACTTTGTCTAGTCGGTGGTGGTTGTTCCCATATCTAAGAAGGTCATGTGCCTCGCCACGTCAGTACTGGGAGCCAATTTTGGAAACTAATATTTAATGAAATTAATAACCTAGGTGATTTGGATCAAACGTGTTAAGTTCCGTAAGAGATCCAAGTCAAAACCTAAAAGAACAAATAGATTAAACTTTGGATCAAACGTGTTAAGTTCCGCAGGCGATCCAAGTTTAATTTAAAAGAACATGTGGTAGCTAGGAAAAGGTTCAGACCTTTGTATAAAATTTTTGTACAGTGGAACCATTATGTTTTCCGAGTAGCAACCAACATTTTGAAGTTTAGTCTGTAGTTTGGATCGGGCATGGCAGATCTGCTAGATTTTATAGGGCTCTGCAAAAAATAACTTTTCCGACCATTAGATCTAGTTTTCTCATCTTGGACCATGAATCAAAGTTGTAGGTTCTGAAATTATTTAACTTTTGATATATGGTATGACCTTTAACTCTAACCGAGCTGAAAATTATGGTCATCAAAGTTTAGTCTGCAGTGCAGTCTAAAGGTTGACATGGGTCATACCCGCCAACACGGGCACCCGTGTTTGGCTTTGGAAAATGGCCGAATTCAACACTATCCATGCCCACCAGCATGATGCCCCATGGTGGGATTTGTTGGGAGTTTTTTAGTGTCGTTTACACCCTATTTCTTCCATATGAAGGTCGGAACATATTCCTTGATTAAAATTTCATTTTGATAGTTTTGGGAATCCCTTTTTCTCCCAAATGCTTCGTGTGTTGGCTCAACGATGAGGCGTGGCTAGCCTGTGTTGAGCCTTTTCCATCAAATTCTTCATCTTTCTTGGCCATAGGAGCACGCTCATGTTATGAGACACAACCAGAGATTGCTCCAACTCCATATTCTAAGGAGTTTATACTTTAATTTTACTCCGAAAACACATCCTATCAATGAAAATAAGCAAAGAGCAGTTCTCTGAACTAAAATTAATAAAATAAAGCACACATAAGTAAAAATATGAAATATGTGCATATAAAATAAGACAAGATGTGTGTCAAATTTTGATAAAAATATCCTATATGAAATACGCTCATCAAAATCCCTCAGATTTAAACCTTTGCTTGTCCTTAAGAAAACATCAATATCAAGAATGCATGTGAATTCATATCTTTTAAAATTCAATAAGTTCATATAATCCTATCAAGTAATATCATCTTTAAGCAAAGACATTCAATTAGTTTCACCAAGCCTAACAAATTAGTTTAAGTGCACAGTGCATAGTTTGTTCCTAAGGTTTCAAGTTCCTCTCTAAGTCAAGTTGTCACCCTATTGTGTTCCCATAGTTTCCAACATTAGGAACTTGTTGGTACCCCAAGATTATTTTGATGTGATCAAACAAGTTAAGTTGGGTCATGTTGTGTTTAACCCTATGTCTAAGTGTGCAAGAGCTTAAGAGCACAGGAAGTAGTGCAAAAGATCCAGCTAGCGAGAAAGATGACATTATTGGCGTGGGAAGCATTCGACAGTCGAACCTGTGTTTTGATTATGTCAAAGGGTTCAAAGTTAGGTTGTCTTGTTATCTAACAAGTTTGATGAGATTACAGAAAAGTCCTAAGTGTACTTAGGCAAAAGTCTAAGATGTGGTTAGGCAGGTGGAAAACCCTAGGGGGTGGTAACCCTAGGTGAGGAAAAGTCCTAGCTGTGGTTAAGTAAAGGGAAACCCCTAGGGGTGATAACCCTAGGTCCTAGGGGGTGGTAACCCTAGACGGAAAGTCTTGGTGGGTCGAGGGCTTCAGGCAAAAGTCTTAGAGTCGGGGACTCGAGGTGGAAAGTCCTGGTGTCGCGAACCAAATGGACGACTGGACGGGTCGTGGAGCGGACATTCAGTAGAAAGTCTTGGAGCCTCGGGCGTTGAGAAAAAGTCCAGTCGGTCTGGAGGACCGGTCTGGTAACAAGTAAATTCTCTTGAGTGGAGTAGGTGAGGACGCGTTCCCCGATGAGGGAACAGTAGGCGTCGGTTCGACCTAGAGTTTCCGGACGAAAAATCTGAAGTCAGAATCAGACAGTTCGAAGACTGTCAAATACTTTATTTATCATGTCTATATTGTGCTAACTTTGTTTTGCAGAGTATGGTTAGTTTTTGAGACTAACGTATTTTGCAAGAAGCGAATTGGACACATTTACCTCGGATGAACAGTACCCGATGCACCCTTAATGGAGCTTGGAGGCGCCTTGGGGTCACTTGCAGAGACGACCTCGCAGCAAGGCGCGAGGGAGCCTCAATGGAGCTTGGAGGCACCCTAGACACTGGCGCGAGGGCGCCTCCATGGAGCTTGGAGGCACCCTGGACAACTGGTGCGAGGACGCCCTCCATGCAGGTTGGAGGCGTCCTCAGGCGGATAAGCAGTGACCAGTTCGGAGCTCATCCACGCTGCGATTTTGACGGGATTGAGGGCGCCCTCCATGGTGTTGGAGGCGCCCTCCATGGGCTACTTAAGCCCAGTTCGACCAGCAGCAAGAAGACAACGAAAGTTGACAATCCTTCTTCCGTGTGCTGCTCAAAGATCGATTCTACAAAGTTGTAACTCGACACCGACAACCTGAAGTTTCAAACTCTCTATTTTTCATTGTCAGTATAATTTTCATTTTGCTTTATATTATAAATCAAAATTGTATATTTCCGAGCTTATAGTAATTGCCTAAAGTAAATGCTCAACGAGCGTGGGCCTTGGAGTAGGAGTCACCCCAGGCTCCGAACTAAGTAAAACCCTTGGTGTTCGTGTGTTTGCAATTGTTTTATTTATTTCTGCTGCATATTTTACTCGATAGTTTTTCGAAACGAAAGTGAAAGCCACAAGCGCTATTCACCCCCACCCCCCTCTAGCGCTTTCGATCTTACAATTCATATTAGAGCGGGGTCGCTCTGAATCGGTACGCCTTTCATTTTTTTCCTCCAAAACTATTTTCGAAAAATTCATTTTCATCTTTTCACCATTGGTTGGCATTAGTGAAATATCACATTTTCAAATGTTTGAAATAATATTTTTTTAAATTTTTTAATATTTTAATATTTTTTCTCGAAATTAGTGAATTGTTATTTTTATCTTTCTCCGGACTACTAATGCAAGACCAAGTCTTGGAACATTTGTTTTTATTTTTCTTTGTGTGTGAGATTCCTTTTTAATGGCCTACTAAGACTAGAAAAGCACCGCATGTCTGCCACTCTTATCCAGCGAAAATTTCGGATACTAAAAAGATCAGATGGAGCACCAACTGAAAATCCAAGTGGAGATATGGGCCATAGTCCAGATCAAATTTATTCTCCCCACTGAAGAAGGTGTACCCATCACCTGTGACAAGTGGGATGCACAAACAAGAAGAAAATTCGAGGCAAATGCAAAAGCAACATATACTCTCCTATGCGGACTAACAAATTCAAAGCTTGATCGAGTTGGAAAGTTCAACAATGCTAAGGAGCTTTGGGAGAAAGTGATCAAGCTTCGTGAGATTCCTTTAGAACTAGAAGACCAAGTCGAACTTGAGTTCGAATCAGAGTATGAATCTCTAGAGTTAACCTCCGAACCAGACTCAAAAGAATCGGATCAGACCGATTTCAAAACACTGATGGCCAAAGAAGAGATAGTTGAATCTGAGTCCGAATTCGAGATGGCAACAGTCAAGGGGGAGAATCATATCATGGATCTAAAAGGTAAAATTGTAAATTCAAATTGTAAATTTCACATAACTTGTTTTAAGTATAGGGAGAGAGGACACTATATAAACAAGTGCTCTACTCGTAAGATTCGGCCGGCACAACCGGAGAAGAAGGAGAAATTGATCCGGAAAGAGAAGAAGCACATTGAATGCTCCAAGTGCAAACGAATGGATCACTGTAAAAGTAAATTTCCAGAAAGAAGACCCAAAAATCTAAGGAGAGAAATCAAGGTAAGTAAATTTACATTACATGAAAATCCAATTTTTGCAACGCATGTTTATCCCCTAACTAATTCCGCTTACTCTAGTATAGATTTCTCTAGAAAATTAGATATGCATGCCAATAATACAATGAATAAATTTGATTCAAATCTAAATAAGAATAACTCAAAATTATTTAATAAACATAAGAAATTAACTTTTAGAAAATTAGAGAAACAAAGTTATATTTTAAAAGATAAAATATATAAGTTAGAAAAGATTATTAATAATTTAACTAATCCACAAGATCTAGACTTAAAACTTAAACCCTACAAACCAAGCTATAATCAAGTACCTTTTAATTATAAAACAAACTTAAATAAAATCTAACCTAAACTAAATTAACTCTAACTCAAATCTAAACTTAAATAAAATCTAACCTAAACTAAAATCTAATCTAACTTAAATCTAACTTTAAATTCAATTAACTTAGATCTAAACTAAATCAAATTAAAACTCAAAAGTTAACTTAAACTTGTTAACTTAACTAATAAATTGCTTGACTTAGTTGATCCATGCAAATTACCATGACCATGCATATGCTAAATTGATAAATGGCAATCATGATTATTAATTGTATAATCTAGAATGGTTAGATAAGGACCTAGGCTTGATTCACACTTGACTAGTTAGACCTAGGGGTTTTAGAAAGAAAATTAAATATCCAATTTCTTTGAAAGGTTTTGTCTAGAAGTGGTGGATGATCTCATACCCAAGAAGGCCAAGTGATTCACCATAGTCTGGAAGTCAATCATTGAAATAGTTATTTAATTGACTAAATGTAAAACTTGAGTCTAACTCAAATGTAAATCAATCCTTAGATGATAATTTAAATTGAAAATTAAATTAATCATCTCACAAATCTATTAAGGCTCCCTGACTGAAAATCTAGAAAATGGTGAGATGGACCTAGGTTTAAAGTAGTTAATCATACCCAAATTAATTAATTCAATTAAGTTAACTTAATTAATTTCAAAATATTAATCTTAATTTCAAAATATTAATTATTTTTAAATCATAATTAAATTATAATTATTTTTAAATTATGATTAATTTCAAAATCATTATTTTCAAAATTATAATTTCAAAATCATAATTAATTTTAATAAAATTATTTGATTATTAATCTTTAAATCATAATTAAATTTTAAATTATTAATTCTTAGATTTTCAAAATCTTAATTATTTCTAAATGATAATTAATTTTCAAATCATATTTAATATGTAAGATTATAATTTTAAACTAAATTAACTTTTAATATATTTTCAAAATCTTCATAATTTTAAATGTTTACTCATATTTTAAAACTTGAAATTCAAACTCATTGAAAATTCAAACTTATATTTTAAATCTAAATTTCAATATTTTTTTAAATAAAGTTAACTCCGTCTTACACACACTCATAAGCTGAACATACTTGATAATCCAGAATGGGTGAGATGAAAAATTATAAAAATAAATAATAACTTTTATGTTTTTTTTATTTACATGCTTGGACTCTAGGACCCTAAAAATTTGTTTTGGCATTAATTAAGGCGGAGTGCAAAGAAATTTAAGACATTAATTTTTTAAAACATTGTGTTTCAAAGTTAAACTTTTCAAAAAGTTCAAAATATTTCTAAAAATGAAGTTTAATTTATTTTGTAAAAATGAATTATCTTTGATAGAAACTAAGTATTTGCTAAAATATTTTATAAGTATTTTTACAAGAAAATATTTTTAAAGTTAAGCTTTTTTTAAATTTTTAAAAACTAAGTTTTTATCAAAATCTTTTTTAAAGCTGAGTACTTCTAACTAAGTTTTTTTTCAATACCTTTATTTTTAAAGCTAAGTACTAAATTTATCAAAATCTTTTTAAAAGCTAAGTTTTAAAAACTAACTACTAAATTAATCAAAGTCTTTTTAAAAGCTAAGTTTTGAAAGCTAAGTACTAAATTTATCAAAGTATTTTTTTAATCTAAGTATTTTCAAAACTAAAATTTAGCTAAGTTTTCTTTAGAAAGGCTGTGACAGTTTCAAAACTTACGTTTATCTAAGTTTTTTTTTAAATAGCTAAATATTTTTAAAAAATATCTACTTTAGCTAAGTTTCTTAAAAGAAATTATTTTCAAAGCTAAATTTCGCTGACTGCTACCCTTCAGGGGGAGCTTAAAGTTAAAAAGAATAAATTTTTTACAACCCTCTCTCTACTTAGTATGATTTTTTGATTTATGTCAAATGGGGAGAGAGAAGTCAAAGTTAAGAAAGTTAAGAATTTAAACATAATTTTTATAAAAGGGGGAGAATAAAGAGGAGCACAAAGGTTTTTTATGATACTTATGCTTAAATTCCTTCATTTTATTCTTATGTTTTACTTAACTTTGAACCATGTTGCTATAATAAAAAAGGGAGAGATTGTAGGTGCAGGAAGCATCCGACAGTCGAACTAGTATTTTGATTATGACAAAGGGTTCAAAGTTAGGTTGTCTTGTTATTTAACAAATTTGATGAGATTGCAGGAAAGTTCTAAGTGTACGTAGGCAAAAGTCCTAGTTGCGGTTAGGCAGGTGGAAACCCCTAAGAGGCGGTAACCCTAGGTGAGGAAAAGTCCTAGCTACGGTTAGGCAAAGGGAAAATCCTAGGGGACGGTAACCCTAGGTCCTAGAGGGTGGTAACCCTAAGTCCTAGGGGGTGGTAACCCTAGGCGGAAAGTCTTGGCAGGTCGAGGGCTTCGGGCAAAAGTCCTAGAGTCGGGGACTCTAGGTAGAAAGTCCTGGTGTTGTGAACCAGGTGGAAGACTGGACAGGTCGTGAAGCGGGCGCCCAGTAGAAAGTCTTGGAGCCTCGGGCACTGAGAAAAAGTCCAGCCGGTCTGGAGGACCGGTCTGGCAACAGGTAAATTCTCTTGAGTGGAGTAGGTGAGGGCGCATTCCCCGGTGAGGGAACAGTAGGCGACGGTTTGACTTAGGGTTTCCAGATGAAAAATCTGAAGTCAGAATCGGGCAATCTGGAGACTTGCAGAGATGGTCTCGCAGTCTCAAAATCATATTTCATTATTAATAATAACTCAAAATATATTTTTAAAAATAGCTCCATTTTCTTTTTTCATGTCGCGAACTCTCCCTCGAACTTAGGTAGGTAGATGCTTGGTCTGGTCATTTCTTATGTGCTTCGATCGGCGATTAGTCTTTCTGAAACGTCCTCACTCTGATACCAATTATTGGTCCCGGTGTGACAGGCAAGAGGGGGGTGAATTGCTTGAAATGACAAAAATACCCTTTTTGAGACTTTCAATTTTAGATAAGATAAACACTTAAAAAAACAAAATAGCATAAAAAGAGTACAAAACAAAAAGGGTTTACATGATTTGCAATCAGGGTGGTTGCTAATCTAAGGCTAATGAAGCTTAAGTAGTAGACTCCTTCTTCGACTCAGGTCGAAGGCAGAGAGCCTCATACAGAACGTTGAAAGTATAACACTTGAAAATAGAGTAGAAAATCGAAGTACAGAAAGTGTTGTATTGAATGGCAAACACCAAGCCTCCTATTATAGGCTTACTGGTCAAAGTTACTGTTTGATGGCGTGGCACGATCCAAGCGCTCAGATCCGATCTAGGCACCCCCAGATGGTCGCCTCAATCCGCTTCACAACGGTAAAAGTATAAGCCCGCTTCGGGCGCTTGGACCGCTATTTACGTAGACCCGAAGGTGATCCACTCGACGAGGTACTTGTTCGGCACTAAACTGGTCTGGGTTCCTAGATAAGATCAACTCATTGTTGACTTGTTCGGTCTTGCACTCTGGTTGCTTGTGTGATTTTTCAGCCATCCAGAGTCGAGCTCACCCGAACCCAACTCCGACAGTCTCTCCTCGAGTAGACTTTCACTTCAGCTTCTCATCCCTCGGAAGCGTCATGCGCGTCCTTCTCACTCCACCGGCATACTCTTCCACAGCTTCTTGTCCCTCGGATGCACCGAGTCTATTGACTCGATTCCAATACCATCCTTCTCATCCGCCGTGTCTTCCGCTCGACTTCTTGGTTCCTAAGTCCTTGCATACTCAAACGCAAAACATCAAATACATAGAGTCTAAGTTGACTTTGTTGATCATATCAAAACTAACACAGAGTACTTACAACAGGATTCCCGTCATGTAGAAGGATGGTATTGAATATCTGAAGAACTATAGGAAGAGGAGCCGGGTTGGCAAGTCAATGATTTAAAGTCCGTTGAGATTAGAGAAGGTTATATAAGACAGATCCAGAGATTATAGAATAAGGAGTATTCTTGTAACGACCCAAGTTTTTTTTTTAAACATATATATAATGCATAACCTACGGCATCACTTGTCATACTTCCATAATGTTTCCTTACTTCAAATAAAATTACATAGATGATTCGAAAGAAAACATAACTACATGCGGAATTAATCTAGAAGGCCTTCAGGTTGTACTGCCCTTGTTCTAAGCTAGCTCACTAGTCAATGCCTCCTATCCTATTCATCTCATTGTCTGAAAAAAAAAGATATAAACTATGAGTCGAGAGACTCAGCATGTTCAAAATAATGTTATGCATTAGTTAGCGTCTATAATCTAGTGTACCAAGGGAAACCACATCAAAGGTAACTTAGGTCTTACTTACTGGCACATCATGGACATGAGCGTAGACGTCTACTTAGGCATACAAGCATAAACATAAGCCTAAGCATGTACGTAAGCTAAGTATAAAATAGACACAACCGGAAGCATGTATACAAACATAAGCATAAGCATACTAGCTAGCATAAACGTACATACTATGGATGAACAGAAGCATAAGCATGTAATTAAACTAAGCATGAAATAGATATAATCATGAGCATGTATATAAACATAGGCATAAACATACTAGCTGACATAAACGTACATACTATAGATGAACAGAAACATAAGCATAAGTATTTAAATAACTAAGCATGAGATAGACATACTCATGAGCATGTATATAAACATAGGCATAAGCATACTTGCTGGCATAAACGTACATACTATAGATGAACAGAAACATAAGCATAAGCATTAAAATAACTAAGCATGAGATACACATATTCATGAGCATGTATATAAACATAGGCATAATAATACGTGCATGGCATAAACATATATACTAATGATGGGCATAATCATAAGCATCATCGTGTAGATAAGCTAAGTATGAAGATAAACATAATCACATAGAGTTAGTGAGCTCCCGGGCTAAGGGCACCGGTCACACTCAACTACATAGTTTGGTGAGCTCCCGGGCTAAGGACACCGGTCACACTCCACCTCATGGAATTTTGGTAAGCTCCCGGGCTAAGAACACCGGTCACACTCTACCACATAAGATTGGCAAGCTCCCGGGCTAAAGACATCGGTCACACTCAGCCACATAGATTTGGAGAGCTCCCGGGCTAAGGACACCGGTCACACTCGACCACGTAGATTTGGTGAGCTCCCGGGCTAAGGACACCGGTCACACTCTACCACATAAGATTGGCGAGCTCCCGGGCTAAGGACATCGGTCACACTCGACCACATAGATTTGGTGAACTCCCGGGCTAAGGACACCGGTCACACTCGATTACGTAGATTTGGTGAGCTCCCCGAGCTTAGATCGTCAGTCCATAACTCAACCCATAATAAAATTCATAACATGCACAATTATTTATCATAAAATTCATAACATGCATAATCACTAATTATCATAAAATCCATAACATGTATGTCCCTAAATAACGAACTAATCTAACATACTAAGTTATCAACAACACGATGGACTACCTAGCATTTTAAACCACAAAATGAAATTAAATTAGCATGCTAAGTTATCAAAGTAGTGGCAGATTTTGTAACATATTAAACCATAAAAACTGAAACTAACCTATACTACACAGTTAATAAACCGAGGGATTAATTTCATAGCATCCTAATCCATAAAGATTCAAACCATGATTATTTTTGAGTTCATAACACCCATACTTGCACAAAATCCATGGAGTATATTACACATTAAATTATGACCATGCATGTATTACGGTAGAGCATTATAATCATATTGAAATCCAAATACACTTACATACATTCCCAAGGAGCATAACTAACCCATCAAAGTCTATAACTTGAGTCATCCGTACATATATTTTTTTCCCACCAGCATAATCAAGCAATGAATCCAAAACTACTCATACATATATTTTATCATTATCACAATAAAGCTATGGACTTGAAGCTACGCATGCCTAGGTTTTTCCAATAATATGATAAAGTATAGTAAATCAAAGCACCCAATTTTCTCCTAACCCTAATTAAACATGCAGGAATCAACTCATCCCTATATCATATTAAAATCAAGTGGGTTGTGAGATGCAATTACCTGGATTGATCCCTATGCCTAAACATCAATTTCACATCTTATACGGAATTGTAGAGCAAGGTCACCATCCCTAAATAAATCCAAAACTTATCGTCCATACAACAATTTGGAGCACAAGAAGAGAACCTAAAGCGTGAGTATCATGCTCCCCAAAACAACCAAGAACACCAACCATGCTCCCCGAAATACACAAACTATATAAACCAACTAAAGCATTAACAAAGTAGGTAACATGCCTTTAAGTATTTGGCTCCTAAATCCTTGTCTTCAGTTGAAGCTCTAACACCGGTGGAGAAACAAAAAGGGGGTAGGAAACCTTCTTAGGGTCGGTGGCAACATCCAAGGTGAGGCTTTTGAGGGTAAGGTTTAAATAGAAATGAGAGCTTAGGACCTTGTCTTCCTTCTTATATGCTAAGTCATTAATTGCATTAATTTTATACATATTTATATCCATATACTAATTTCATATTTACATATATCCATATATATATATATATCACATATATATGGCAATATATTTAATTCATATTATAGTTTCTTAATACTAAGTCATTAATTTGATTTTTGAATCAAATTATATATATATATATAACGTATACATAATAATTAAATATTATAGTTTTCTAAATATATATGTTTCATTAAATTTATATTATATATATATATAATTTCACGTTGAAGATATATCCATATCTTCAATTAAAATCTCCTATATATCTCTTATAATTTTCCTATTTCCATTATTTATACTATATACTTTATATTTCCTATATATATCCATGGTTATATAGATTTTTATATAAAAAACTAAGTCGTCAATTTAATATAATTTTATATGGATATCCATATATATAATATAGATATATAATTCATATATTATATGATTAAAATTTCTTAATCATTATTTACACTATATTTGTTACACGTTACCTACATAATATATTAATCTTATATCTATATATATATATTTATTCTTATTTAAATTATAGGGTTTATATTATATATATTATTTATACTTTCTTTCTATATACAATACACGCTACATAAAATTTTAGTCTTGTATTTATTTTTTTATTCTTGTTTAATTATATATTCTATATTATATTTAATATATCCTATTATTTTCTTAATTTGATTAATCTAAATTCCATAATTAAAGGTTAACTTGATTAATCCTTGTTGGTGCAATATTCCCTAGGTCAAGGTTGACCTGGTTGACTGAGCTTGAATTGGTTCAAGCTCGAGTCTTGATGTTTGAGTTTCGATGTTTGCCAATACATGGAGACAAGACATGGAGATTGCAGGTGTAATTGTTCATGTGGTTAGATTGTGAACGAGAGTCAAGTAGGTCAAGGTTGACTGGATACTTGACTGGAAAATCCTAGTGAGTGAAGCTAGGTGAAAGTCCTGGTGAGTGAAGCTAGGCAGAAGGAAAGTCCTGGTGAGTGAAGCCAGGCAGAAGGAAAGTCCTGGTGAGTGAAGTCAGGCAGAAGGAAAGTCCTGGTGAGTGAAGCTAGGCAATATGGAAAGTCCTGGTAAGTAAAGCCAGACAAAAGGAAAATCCTGGTACGTGAAGCCAGTTGAAAGACCTAGTGAGTGAAGCTAGGCAGTATGGAAAGTCCTGGTGAGTGAAGTCAGGCACAGGAAATCCAGATGGATCAAGTTTGATCAGATATCTGGTGTTGGGAAGCCCAAGTAGGTCAATGGGATTGACCAGATACTTGGTACGGGAAATCCAGGTGGATCAAGGTTGATCGAACATATGGTGAAGATAAGTCCAAGTGGGTCAAGGATGACCAGACATTTGGCAAGAGGAGAAATGTCCAAGTGGGTCAAAGGGGTTGACCGAACACTTGGTGAGGGAGTTCTAGCAGGTCAAGGATGACTGGATGCTAGGCGTGATGTACCAACATGTCATGGTTGACCGGATGTTGGTTTAGGGGACTTTAAACTTGTTTTTTGGCAAAAACAAGGGTTGGATCGATCAGTCGATTGATTGGCTCATGCCCAATCGATCGGCCGATTGATTGGGAGAGTACCCGCGACAAGCCTCCTCCCAATCGATCGGTGGATCGATTGTGGAGAAGTGTTGCGCGAACAGAAAGCCTCCCAATCGATCAGCCGATCGATTGGGAGCCTCCGATCGATCAGCCGATTGATTGGGAGGTGCAATTCGCACGATAAGCCCTGGATCGATCAGCCGATCGATCCAGACAATCCCCGAGAGTACAGAGGCGCTCTGGATCGATCGATCAATCGATCCAAAGCCTCCCCGATCGATTGGGAGCAATCCAATCGATCAGGATTTGACCGTTGGCGCAGGATATAGCTGTTGGCGAGCGTCTCTCTCGGCAGAACTCATGGCTTCCATTTCTGATCTTCACCGCATCTCCACAACATCTCTCTCAGGTTCAGATCGCCAGTTCTTGAAGGTTCTTGGAGGCTTGTGCTGGTGCACATCCAAGTCAAGAGGCGAGGAAGAAGTTAGGGTTAGGGTTTCGTGTGCAAACTTGTAAGCTTTTGCTTGTATTTTGTTTTCCCTTTCCTTCTTCTTGTACTAAGAGCTTGTAAGGTTTCTCCGCCTTCGGTAGTTACCGTAAAGGAGGGTTTTTATTAGTGGAGGGTGCGTGAGTGTGTGGATCCTTGGATTAGTCACCTCTTCTTGAGGTGGATACCAAGTAAATCCTTGTGTTAGCGTTGTGTGTGTGTTTCTTCGTATTTTCCGCTGCATATCTTTGAAGAAACAAGCAACGACGAGCACGAAATTGTGGAGAGCTATTCACCCCCCTCTAGCTACATATTTGGTCCCTACAAGTGGTATCAGAGCGAGGTCGCTCTTTACCGGAATCATCGCCGAAAGGGGCAACAAAGCTAGAGGGTGTAGAAGTTGGAGCAAATTCTATCGAGTCAAAGACTACGTCATCAAGCTTAACTTCAAATGGAATTCCAAGATGGTCTTGGATTCGACACAAGGGTGCCTCCACCATTCACAATGATGATCTTCAATCTTTGGAGATCAAAGATCGAGAATTTCTTAATGGTGGAGATAGAGCAATGGTTTGCTCTAATGGAAGGCTTCGAAGCTCCAAAGAATTCAAAGGGCAAAATTCTCAAGAGGAGCAAGTGGAGCCAAGACCAAATCCAAAGATGTGAGGCCAATGACAAAGTGACCAAGCTTTTGGTCAATTTATTGCCGAGCAACATCTTGGAGCAAATTGGAGATTTTGAAGATGCCAAAGAGCTATGGAGCAAATTAGCCAAGATTCATGAGATCCCCTCCTCTGTACCAATCCAAGAAACATCCAAAGAGGACGATTCAATGGAGCAAGATCAAAAGGAAGAGGATTCCGAAGGTGAGAGATACTCATCTTCCGAAGAAGAAGTCCAAGAAGCTTCATCTTCAAAGGAATGCAATGAAGAGGGCAAGGAGAGGGCATACTCCTTGTTCCATATACAAGACGAAGATGAAGAAGCCTCCACCTCTAGGATTGAGGGGGAGTGTAGATCATTGACACCGGAGCAAGAAGAAGCCTCCACCTCCACAAGTCAAGCAAAATCAAATGGAGGATCAAGTGTCATCCCTACACATGGAGGTAAAAATATTTCAATTAAAGATAAAAATCACATTATATGTTTTGAGTATAGGGAACATGGGCAATAAAAGAGCAAGTGCCCCAAATTGGCCAAGAAGAAGGGCCAAGTGGCACTAAAGGACAAGGTGAAGCCCAAAGAGACCGCTCCCGGAACAAAGAAGAGCAAGGAGCACATTGTGTGTTTCTCTTGCAATCAAAAAGGACATTATCGGAGCAAATGTCCTAAGGGGAAGAAAGCGGTCAAGGCTCAAGGAGGAAGCACAACTCAAGGGGGAGCCTCCAAGGTAAAAAGAAAGGTATCATTTATTGAGCCTACTCCCTTGAATAATGGTAAAAAGCATGCTAGTTCTAATTTTTATCATTTTAATGCTATTTATCATAAGAATAGAAAGCATGAGAGCTTTAAAGAAAAACATGTGGCTCTACATGCTAAAACTACCACACCTAGGTTTAGGAAGATAGATAAAAATCTAGACAAGGAAACTAAGAATTTTAGTTATAGGTCTAGAAATAAAAATGCTCATGAATTCATTGAAAAACCTAAAGCTAAGGACTTAAGGATGGAAAATCAAGTCTTGAGGTCAAGACTTGATAAGTTAGAAAAGACCCTAAAAAGGATGGAAAATATCCAAAAAGGGCAAAATGAGCAAAACCTAGGTTTAGGAGCACAAAGGTCATCCAATGGTCATAGAGGTTTGGGATACAAACCCAAGGCTAAGAAGGATGTAATTTCTTACCATAGGGTTCCATATAGCTATGGAACCGAGTCTAGGTCTAAGAGTCAAGTCAAAAAACTAGGGAGGTTATCCCTAAGAGTATTTTTACAACAAATGTGACTAAAACTTCTAAGAAGTCTAAGAAAGTCACAAAGAAGGTCACAAGGGAGCTTACGTAAGGGATCGGTGGCCGACTAGAAGGGGGGTTGGATAGCTAGGTCACCCCTGACTTCTTTTCTTCTCTACAAAAGATTAGTGCACACGCGGAAATACAACTAACTAATGAAAACAATAAAGAAAGAATACCAAATCGCTAACAAGCTCAATGTAACGTGGTTCGGAGATTGCTTGCTCCTACTCCACGGCGTGTCCTTGAGGTGGACGAGCCCTTGATCCTTCGGTGGATCAATCCCTGACAATCTTCAGCTAGAGCTTTCTCCTTCTCGGTGGAGAAAACCTCTCACAAAGGATCTCTTCCTCTTTACAATGATGAACTTAGGTTTAGGAGGAAGAGAGTAGGCTTGGAAGCTTTGGGCAATGACAAGGAGTTATTCAACAAGCATGAGTAACCTCCTTCAAGTCCCAAAGCTTCCCTTAAATAAGAGGAGAGAGTTGATCATCATATCAACTCATCTCGGCACCAGTCAACTGGTGTTACCGTTGGAGGTAGCCAACGGCTACTTCGCTTGCAGTCGACTGATCCACACTGAACGAACGAACAGAACCATTCTGTTCGCACCCAGTCGACTGCGCAGTCGACTGCTAAAACATGCAGTCGACTGCTACAGTACTGCTACAGTAACGCTACAGTAGAACCCTAAAACTAGGATTTTACTCCGAGTACAATCTCTCGTGCACTCATACCCTCACCCTTACGACTCATTTGACGCTTCCTTTGCAGCTTTAACAGAGACTTCAAGCATACTTTCTTTGTCTCTCGTCCCTCGGATGCATTCAAGCCTGCGGCTCGCCCCCAATGTCATCGTTCGCGTATGCCTCGAAATTGCTTCCCTCGGGCCTTGTCCTCGCTGCCTTGTCCACGGTCCCTCGGATACTTCATCCTTCACCAGACCCGAAGCCATCAACCTAAGTCTCATGTGTATCCTGCAAACCTGCACAACTCAAATACACATATCAAATACAAGGGTGAACCTAACTTAAACTCTTTGACACACACATCAAAACTATGATCGTACCGATCAAAACCTAGGTCGATTGCACCAACAGGTTATTCCTAGGATTGATCTAGAAAAGGTGATCAAGGCTTCTAAGAAGCCTAACAAGGTCACTAGGAAGGTATCTAGGGAAGTTATCCCTAGTGAATACCTAGAGCATCCAAGGAGCACCAATAGGTTTTGGGTTCCTATGAGCATTTTCTCTACCCCATAAATGGGTTAGAGAGTGTCAACTCCGATTAGAAGGGTAGTTAACCCAACTTTGATGAAGATGACACTCGGAGAGGAGTTTCAAGGTTATTATTAACCTTTGAAAATGATAAGAGGTATATGTTTACTCTTGGGAAGAGTAAAATGTGTCACATTTTGAGAAATTGGATGATATTCTAAGTGACACAAATAGGGAAAATCAAAAGAACTACCAAGTTGGGATTTTGGTATTTTCTTAGGAAATTAAAGGCAATGTATGCTTTAACTTAAATTGGTTACTCTTTGAGAGAGTAATTTGTGCCAAATTTTGAGGAATATGCTTAAATTAAATTGGCACAATGTAGGAAAAGGTAAAGAAAATGTAAAAATTGGGTTTGACATTTTCTTGATGAAATTGGGCAATCTAAGATTTAGCTAAGGTTTTAGAATACTTAGATAGGTAATCTAGGTATATTTCATTAATGCTAAAACTTGCCATGCTTTGTTTGCCCATCATATGTCATGACATCATGTTTATTTTTGCATTCATGTTTTATTATGAAAAACACAAAAATACCATGTCATGTCATACATACATCATGTAGTTATAGAAAATTTTCTTTTGAAACTTATTTCTTTTTTATGTATGTCATAATATATCATGCACTATTTTAATTCCTTGCAACTTAAGGACAAATGACATTTATTAACAAGTAACATCCTTGGTGGATGTTCATAACCTCAAAATGGCTAGGTAGATATGCATGATCCCTAGATTAGGGCAAAAACCAAGCTTACATCTCACTAAAGACCTATAAGGTGCCTTGTATGTGGTTTCATACACATTAAATACAAGTGAGATGTTAGGATGATGAACAAAACTCAAGATGTTGATTTAGTGCATTTCTTTTGTGAGTTTTAAGTTCATCAAAACATATAGTTATGTGTTCTCCAATCATTGGGAAAGCTAATGTACAAGTCATGTGCATTAAGCCCAAAGAACATGGTTGGAAATTGGTTTTGAAAATATTTTTAAAATACTTTTGGAAAACCCTGATGAAGACTATCTTTTGATAGTACTCATTATTGAAAAGTTAGACACAAACTAGAAGAAAACACTAAAGTTTTTTACAAGTTTTCTAGTTTGTGTCAATCTTGGAAAATGTGAAGTATTTTCTTAGAAAATTATTTTCCCTTTATAGTATATGCCCTAAGGAATGTCTACATGAATTTTTCAAATTTTTCAAATTTTGTAGAGTTTTTGGGGAGTTTCTGAAATTGACTGAAATTGAATTTCAGCCTTTTCAGAGCTTCAATCGATCAACCGATCGATTGGAGTGCCTCAATCGATCGGGCGATCGATCGATCCACGCAGTCTGAATCGATTAGTGGATCGATTCAGCAGGGTTCAATCGATTGGGACTCAACTGCAATCGATTGGGGATGCTGATTTTGGCTGGAAAAGCTTGATTTCAGCATTTTGAACCCCCTTTAGTCTAGGTAACCACTCCTAACCCCTCAAAACACATTTGTATACATTTAGTGGGAGTTTTCATGATGAAAACAATGATGGATTGGTTAAAGAAGACTAAGTAGAAGTTTAGGTTGAAGTTTGGCTCCAATATTGAATTTTTCAACCTCAAAACTTCTAAATTTAGGTTTCCTAAAGGTTTAGGGATTCCAAGTCATTGTTGGTGCAATGACAGAAGTTACGTGCATGTCTTTAGGGGGAGTTACTCTTTAAGGACATGAAAATTTATTTTTCATGCACCTTGGAAGGTGGTTAACCTTCTTTAGCGAAAATGCTCAAGGTTGGGCATTTGAATGTAATGAAGAGTGGATATCTTCATTATTTAGGTGATGTTTGCTCACGGATGAGCGATTGATGACAATGAAGAGTATGAGACCTTCATTTGAATCGTGTGTGAATATACCAAGTGGCATATGCTCAAGGATGAGCGTTTAGAAGAATGAAGGGTATGGGACCTTCGTTATTGTGTTGTAAACAACGAGTGAAGTTGTCAACAATGTAGGGTAACTCTTCAGGGGGAGAGTTTTTGATGTGTGCCAATAGGGGGAGAATGTGTGGTTAAGTTAGGCTTTCATTACCTAAGAGGGAGATTGCCCTCTAGAAAAGGAGGAGAATGAAGGAAACCATCATTCTCATATTGGCATGAAAGGAGTTGAGGCTATGGGATTAGCCTAACTTTCAAGTGGTATTGTCAAACATCAAAAAGGGGGAGATTGTTGGTGCAATATTCCCAAGGTCAAGGTTGACCTGGTTGAGTGAGCTTGAATTGGTTCAAGCTCGAGTCTTGATGTTTGGGTTTCGATGTTTGACAATACATGGAGACAAGACATGGAGATTGCAGGTGTAATTGTTCATGTGGTTAGATTGTGAAGGAGAGTCAAGTAGGTCAAGGTTGACTGGATACTTGACTGGAAAATCCTAGTGAGTGAAGCTATGTGAAAGTCCTGGTGAGTGAAGCTAGGCAAAAGGAAAGTCCTGGTGAGTAAAGCCAGGCAGAAGGAAAGTCCTGATGAGTGAAGCCAGGCAGAAGGAAAGTCCTAGTGAGTGAAGTCAGGCAGTATGGAAAGTCCTGGTGAGTAAAGCCAGGCAGAAGGAAAATCCTGGTGAGTGAAGCCAGGTGAAAGACCTAGTGAGTGAAGCTAGGTAGTATGGAAAGTCCTGGTGAGTGAAGCCAGGCACAAGAAATCCAGATGGATCAAGTTTGATCAGACATTTGGTGTTGGGAAGCCCAAGTAGGTCAAAGAGATTGACCGGATACTTGGCACGGAAAATCTAGGTGGATCAAGGTTGATCGAACATCTGGTGAAGATAAGTCCAAGTGGGTCAAGGATGACCGGACACTTGGCAAGAGGAGAAAAGTCCAAGTGGGTCAAAGGGATTAACCGAACACTTGGTGAGGGAGTTCTAGCAGGTCAAGGATGACTGGATGCTAGGCGTGATGTACCAACATGTCATGGTTGACCGGATGTTGGTTTAGGGGACTTTGAACTTGTTTTGGGGCAAAAACAAGGGCTGGATCGATCAGCCGATCGATTGGGAAAGTCTCCGCGATAAGCCTCCTCCCAATCGATCGGTGGATCGATTGGGGAGAAGTGTCGCGCGAACAGAAAGCCTCCCAATCGATCAGCCGATCGATTGGGAGGTGCAATTCGCACGATAAGCCCTGGATCAATTAGCCGATCGATCCAGGCAATTCTTGAGAGCACAGAGGCACCGATCGATTGGGAGCAATCCAATCGATCGGGATTTGACCGTTGGCGCAAGATATAGCTGTTGGCGAGCGTCTCTCTCGGCATAACTCACGACTTCCATTTCTGATCTTCACAGCGTCTCTCTCAGGTTCAGATCGCCAGTTCTTGAAGGTTCTTGGAGGCTTGTGCTGGTGCACATCCAAGTCAAGAGGCGAGGAAGAAATTAGGGTTAGGATTTCGTGTGCAAACTTGTAAGCTTTTGCTTGTATTTTGTTTTCCCTTTCCTTCTTCTTGTACTGAGAGCTTGTAAGGCTTCTCCGCCTTCGGTAGTTATTAGTGGAGGGTGCGTGAGTGTGTGGATCCTTGGATTAGTCACCTCTTCTTGAGGTGGATACCAAGTAAATCCTTGTGTTAGCGTTGTGTGTGTGTTTCTTCGTATTTTCCACTGCATATCTTTGAAGAAACAAGCAACGACGAGCACGAAATTGTGGAGAGCTATTCACCCCCCCCCCCCCTCTAGCTACATATTTGGTCCCTACAATCCTAACTAACTCATCTATTTAAATTTATAATTCTCAATAAAATATGAATTCTAATTAAATTTCAATTACTCAAATAAATATCCTTAATTAAATAACTTTAAAATCAAATTAAATTACAATTAATCCAATAAATCTCCTTAATTAGATAAATTCAAATTCTAATTAAATTATAATTTAACTCAATAAATTCCATTAATTAATTAAGTGGTTTTGGATACTACAAATCCTCCATCCTTAAATAAAATTTCATTCTCGAAGTTAACACTTACCAAACAATCCTAGGTAGCAGTTTCTTATGTCTCCCTCTGTCTCCGAAGTAGTCTCCTCCTAGGTACAATTTGACCACCTAACCTTGACTATTTTTATCACCTTACTTCGTAGCCTTTAAGCATGGAGTTCTTAGGCTGAATGTAAGATAACACTCAATTTCAAAAATTCCTATAATTATTATACCGTCCCCATAAGTTCTCCCAAACTTACATAGGAAAGAAAATTCAAAACTTCTAAAACATGTTATGTTCAGTAGTTCGACTACGAGCATTAAGGTCCTACTTCTTTTTTTTTTTATAAATTCGGAGATTAGTTGTTATAATTTCATTTGAAACTAAGGGGAAAAAAATAGTATTAGGGGAGAAAATATTAGATTGGGCATAAAGTTAACTATAATTTTTTGACATCCAAACTAACAATTAATTAAGTCTAAGTAGTTTTAATCAATGTTACCCATACTATCAAACCTCTAACTTGAAATTTCAACGAATTTTTCTTTTCTTCATGCACATAAAATATAAAGCATTTAAACTTACAGACGTGAGGCTTAACTTCGTGAGCTTCTCAGAACTGGCAGTAGACATAACCCTTCCAAGAACTTTTGCTCTGATACCAACTAAAACGACCCAAGTTTTTTTTTAAACATATATATAATGCATAACCTACGACATCACTTGTCATACTTCCATAATGTTTCCTTACTTCAAATAAAATTACATAGATGATTCGAAAGAAAACATAACTACATGCGGAATTAATCTAGAAGGCCTTCAGGTTGTACTGCCCTTGTTCTAAGCTAGCTCACTAGTCAATGCCTCCTATCCTATTCATCTCATTGTCTGAAAAAAAAAGATATAAACTATGAGTCGAGAGACTCAGCATGTTCAAAATAATGTTATGCATTAGTTAGCGTCTATAATCTAGTGTACCAAGGGAAACCACATCAAAGGTAACTTAGGTCTTACTTACTGGCACATCATGGACATGAGCGTAGACGTCTACTTAGGCATACAAGCATAAACATAAGCCTAAGCATGTACGTAAGCTAAGTATAAAATAGACATAACCGGGAGCATGTATACAAACATAGGCATAAGCATACTAGCTAGCATAAACGTACATACTATGGATGAACAGAAGCATAAGCATAAGCATGTAATTAAACTAAGCATGAAATAGATATAATCATGAGCATGTATATAAACATAGGCATAAGCATACTAGCTGGCATAAACGTACATACTATAGATGAACAGAAACATAAGCATTTAAATAACTAAGCATGAGATAGACATACTCATGAACATGTATATAAACATAGGCATAAGCATACTTGCTAGCATAAACGTACATACTATAGATGAACAGAAACATAAGCATAAGCATAAGCATTTAACGGTCTGTTTGGGAGGAGGTGAGGGAAGGGGAAGGAAGGGGAAATAAGGGGAAGGGAAACTTTGAACCTTATTTGAGAACGAATGAGGAAAGGTAAGGAAGGATAAGCTTTAACTTTCATTACCCATGGAAAGAGAGATTTTCTTACACCCCGAATTGGGGTGTAAGGAAGGGGAAGGGAAAATAAAAGATTTTTTATTCCAATTTTATCTCTATTCTTAATAGTTTAAGAAATGTTCCAATTTCTAATTTTGCTATGTCGTCGGAGTCCAATTTCCTCACCTTCTTCATAGCTCACTTGCTGCCAGATTATTAGAGGAGGGGATCCGGCACGTCTTCTAACTTAATTGAAGGGAGAAACCATTTTTTTCCTCAAAATTTAAGAGGATATCTACTATTTTTTAATTTTTCCATAAAAATTTAATAAGTTTTTAAAGAATAGGAATTCTCGTTATCAGCGTTATCTTTCAAATTTTTTTTATTTAAGATTTCTAAAATCATTATTTTCATTATTTCTCATTTAATTACTTGATTATCGGTAATTCATTGTTTTGTTATGAATAGTATAAAAAGATTAATTTTTTATTAAAAAAATAACTAATTTAAATGATAATATAAAAATTAATTTTATTATTAAAAATATCTAATTTATATTTATAAAATAAATATTAATATTATGAAAAATGTCTAATTTGAAAAGTAAGGGTATTTTTGAAACTTTACCTATTTAACCTTCATTTCCCTTCTTTCCTCCCAAACAAAGTAACACATATTACGTTAATGAACCTTCCCTCCCTCCCAAACAAGGAGAAGTTAAATACTTTACTTCCCCTCACTTCCCCTTCCTTCCCCTCCCTTCCCCTTCCGTTAATGAACCTTCTCTCACTCCATCCAAATAGAGGGTAAATAACTAAGCATGAGATAGACATATTCAAGAGCATGTATATAAACATAGGCATAACCATACGTGCATGACATAACATATATACAAAGGATGGACATAATCATAAGCATCATCGTGTAGATAAGATAAGTATGAAGATAAACATAATCACATAGAGTTAGTGAGCTCCCGGGCTAAGGGCACCGGTCACACTCAACTACATAGTTTAGTGAGCTCCCGGGCTAAGGACACCGGTCACACTCCACCTCATAGAATTTTGGTAAGCTCCCAGGCTAAGGACACCGGTCACACTCTACCACATAAGATTGACGAGCTCTCGAGTTAAGGACACCGGTCACACTCGGCCACATAGATTTGGTGAGCTCCCGGACTAAGGACACCGATCACACTCGACCACGTAGATTTGGTGAGCTCCCGGGCTAAGGACACCGGTCACACTCTACCACATAAGATTGGCGAGCTCCCGGGCTAAGGACACCTGTCACACTCGACCACATAGATTTGGTGAGCTCTCAGGCTAAGGACACCGGTCACACTCTACCATATAAGATTTGGTGAGCTTCCGGGCTGGACACCGATCACACTCGACCACGTAGATTTGGTGAGCTCCCCAAGCTTAGATCCTCATTTCATAACTCAACCCATAATAAAATTCATAACATGCACAATTATTTATCGTAAAATTCATAACATGCATAATCATTAATTATCATAAAATTCATAACATGTATGCCCCTAAATAACGAACTAATCTAACATACTAAGTTATCAACAACACAACGGACTTCCTAGCATTTTAAACCACAAAATGAAATTAAATTAGCATGCTAAGTTATCAAAGTAGTGGCAGGTTTTGTAACATATTAAACCATAAAAACTGGAACTAACCTATACTACACAGTTAATAAAACCAGGGATTAATTTCATAGCATCCTAATCCATAAAGATCCGAACCATGATTGTTTTTGAGTTCATAACACTCATACTTGCACAAAATCCATGGAGCATATTACACATTAAATTATGACCATACATGTATTACGGTAGAGCATTATAATCATATTGAAATCCAAACACACTTACATACATTCTCAAGGAGCATAACTAACCCATCAAAGTATATAACTTGAGCCATTCGTACATATATTTTTTTTTCCACCAGCATAATCAAGCAATGAATCTGAAACTACTCATACATATATTTTATCATTATCACAATAAAGCTACGGACTTGAAGCTACGCATGCCTAGGTTTTTCCAATAACATGATAAAGCATAGTAAATCAAAGCACCCAATTTTCTCCTAACCCCTAATTAAACATGTAGGAATCAACTCATCCCTATATCATATTAAAACTAGGTGGGTTGTGAGATGCAATTACCTGGATTGATCTCTATGCCTAAACATCAATTTCACATCTTATACGGAATTGTAGAGCAAGGTCACCATCCCTAAATAAATCCAAAACTTATCGTTCATACAACAATTTGGAGCACAAGAAGAGAACCTAAAGAGTCAGTATCATGCTCCCCAAAACAACCAAGAATACCAACCATGCTCCCCGAAATACACAAAATATAGAAACCAACTAAAGCATTAACAAAGAAGGTAACATGACTTTAAGTATTTAGCTCCTAAATCCTTGTCTTCCGTTGAAGCTCTAGCACCGGTGGAGAAACAAAAAGGGGTAGAAAACCTTCTTAGGGTCGGTGGCAACATCCAAGGTGAGGCTTTTGAGGGTAAGGTTTAAATAGAAGTGAGAGCTTAGGACCTTGTCTTCCTTCTTATATACTAAGTCATTAATTGCATTAATTTTATACATATTTATATCCATATATTAATTTCATATTTACATATATCCATATATATATATAACATATATATGGTAATATATTTAATGCATATTATAGTTTCTTAATACTAAGTCATTAATTTGATTTTTGAATCAAATTATATATTTCTATATACTAATTTCATATATATAAATATCCATGTATATATCACATATACATGGTAATATATTTAATTCATATATAGTTTCTTAATCATCATTAATTTATATTGAATCAAATTATATATATATATATATATATCTATATATATATATATATATATATATATATATATATATATATATATATATATATATATATATATATATATAATTAAATATTATAATTTTCTAAATATACATGTTTCATTAAATTTATATTATATATATATATAATATTATTTATATTAGTCATTAATTTGATATTGAATCAAATCTCCTATATATATATATATATATATATATATATATATATATATATATATATATATATTTTTTTTTTTTTCACCTTGAAGATATATCCATATCTTCAATTAAAATCTTCTATATATATCTTATAATTTTCTTATTTCCATTATTTATACTATATACTTTATATTTACTATATATATTCATGGTTATATAGATTTTTATATAAAAATTTAAGTCGTCAATTTAATATAATTTTATATGGATATCCATATATATAATATAGATATATAATTCATATATTATATGATTAAAATTTCTTAATCATTATTTACACTATATTTATTACATATTACCTACATAATATATTAATCATATATATATATATATATATATATATATATATATATATATATATATATATATATATATATATTATATATATATATTATAGGGTTTATATTATATATATTATTTATACTTTCTTTCTATATACAATACACGCTACATAAAATTTTAGTCTTGTATTCCTTTTTTTTATTCTTGTTTAATTATATATTCTATATTATATTTAATATATCATATTATTTTCTTAATTTGATTAATCCAAATTCCATAATTAAAGGTTAACTTGATTAATCCTAACTAACTCATCTATTTAAATTTATAATTCTTAATAAAATATGAATTCTAATTAAATTTCAATTACTCAAATAAATATCCTTAATTAAATAACTTCAAAATCAAATTAAATTACAATTAATCCAATAAATCTCCTTAATTAGATAAATTCAAATTCTAATTAAATTATAATTTAACCTAATAAATCTCATTAATTAATTAAGTGGTTTCGGACACTACAATTCTAGAAGTGTCCTGGATGATGTATGAGGGAAGTGGATTTTAAGGGCAAAGGTGTACATAATGACACAATAATAAGTTGTGGGCTCAAGTGCATTTGAAGGACCTGAGGCTTGAATAAAGAGTGCTTCGAGTAGAAGTAAACTGCAATAGTAAGACTTCAACGAGCTAAGTGTTAAGTGACCTATATCTATTTGGACAAGGGTTGAGCGCATAGGCATTCTTGATCTTAAAAGGTCACAATCAAGGTTACCCATCAACTACCCTAGATGGATTCAGAGTTAAAGGGCTTAACAATCGACTAATGACTCAGTGCATTGGTAGTCAATTGGTCTTGAGAAGTCAATGAATAGAATTATTCTATTTGTAGTTGAGTCGACCCTTAGTAAGTTTCTAGTTGACTAATGGCAGGTATAAAAAGCAAAAAAGAGTTGTTGTTGTGAGATAATGGTCGAATGATAAGGACCAGTCAATTAATGAAGTAGTTGATTGTTGGGCATCAAAGAGTCTTGCAATAGAATTTTAAAGGATATAAAAGAAGGTTGGGTGAAGGCTATAAGCAAAATAGTGTTGGTTAAACCTATTAGAAACCTTATATTTTCTCCTTTGATCATCCCTCTTATAACCTTTGTAATCTTGAGATTTTAAAAGGTTTCTCCATCTTCAATAATTGACTAAGGGGCTGCTTGTTTGGAGGGTTTGGAATGGGAATGGAATGAAACTTGGTGCTTGATTTGGGGAAATGATAGTGGGCCCCACGGATTCATTCCTTAAAATATGGGAATAAGCCATTAATGAGTAATATGGGGAGTATGAGAATCATTCTCATTTCATTATTATATATAATCATTCTTATTACCTATCTCATTCCCTTATCCGAAACAAGCAGCCCCTAAGAAGGCGAAAGTTAGTAGTTTTTTATGAGTGATCCACCAATGGATTATATGTCATGGAGCAGGAGTCTAGGGTTGTCGAACCATATTATATCTCTGCGTTAGCTATTGATATCAAAGAGGGTGTGCTCTTATTGAACTAATTAACCGCTAAGAGGGCGAGTTGAAGATGACTAAAGATGCAAAAAGACTTCCGTTATGTGCTATGAATTATGAGATCCTTCCATATTATAAGGACTTTGAGTTATGGAAGGATATGGTGGGAGTTGATTCTCTATCAACCAAGGAAGGAGCTTTGTCATGCTTCTGGGGTACACACAACCTAGAGATGAAGAGGGCAAGAATATCTCAAGAAAATATAGGACGGAGCATCAATTGGAATTATATCCAACGAATAAGAATATTTAGAATTCTATAACGTCAGTAGTGCCCAAGAGTATCTTGGATGGAGGATGTAAAGAATCAATGGGTTATAGGTCTGTAGGAGCAAATTGTGCACATTCACAAGAATTCCAAGAAAGGAGGATGTGTTCAAAATAAAGAGAAAAGCGAAAAGCAAGTAGAGAAAATTGATGAATTTGAATCTCCATAAGTTAAAAATAGAAATATACTAGAAGTTTAACAATTAAAGAGGTCAATGAGGACCTAAGTGATATGACAAAAAGAATATAGATATTTTCATAATAGTATGATATTGTCCACTTTAGAATTAGATCCTCATGACTTTACTCTTGGGCTCTACCCAAAATGTCTCATACTAATGGAGATATTTTTCCCTTATAAATCTATGATATTTCTCATGTATTTTCAATGTGAGACTTTATTTACAACCTTATAACCTAACAATCTCTTCTCAAATGAAGGACCACAGACTTTCCACATCCGATCCTCGACCCACCAGGTCTTCCTGCCCCTCGATCTATTCGACCTACTAGGACTTGCCTAGCCCCTGCCTGGTGTCCGATCCTCTTGATTCGGACATGAGAGCTCTCATTTCCTTTGTTCATAGTCATTATTTTACTTGCATGGCTTAATTAGACCATAACTCTTGTGCATAGTCGGCGGTTAGACATTCTTGCAGTTCGAGCTCTGATACAAATTATTATGACCAAAAGAAATTTAGATATATCCATAATAACATGATATTGCCCACTTTAGACCTAGGTCCTCATGACTTTACTCTTGGGTTCTACCCAAAATGTCTCATATCAATGAAGATATCTTTCCCTTATAAGTCTATGATCTTTTTTATGTATTTTCAATATAAAATTTTATTTATAATCTTGCAACCCAACACTAAGATCTTCCACATTGGATAGACATTGGATAGATTCAGTGAGGAACTATCCACCTCTTCATGGGATGAGATGAAAGAGGAATCCAAGTAAGGAGAAGAAGCATGTTTGCAATGACCTTCGAGTACCTCAACTCGCACTAAGTGAAAGGAGTACATTGTCTGCTATGAGGGTAATCAATGGGGATTAATTGATGTCCATTGGTCAAGGAAGAAGGTAAAAGAAGTAACTCGGTGAATTTAGTTTAAACTCTACTAACCTAAGTTGTGGGAAGAAGGAAGCAAAGAAGTGGTGTGCTTTACTTGCCAAGAGAGTGTGTGTTACCGCACCAAATACGTGAAGAAGATTCAATAATGAATTCTTCCATGCATAATTGAAGTAATTATGTTTATTTACTGTAAAATTATGACTTCAGGTATCACAGTATGTTTAGGGTAAAGGCCCATGATAACTCTAGGACAAAGGTTATCCAATCCTTTTTGATTTGTTAGGACTTTTTTGCTAACTCCTATTAAACTTCACCAACGCCGAGCATCTAATCTATTTTAATCTACTTAATCTTTTCTTTTCTCAACTTTCTATTAGACTTTCCATATTCGTTAACATTTATTAGACTTAAATATTTAGTCAACTTTAACCCATTTGAATTTCTTCCATTATAATTATCAACTTTGGTCTACTTGAATGAACCAAATAATATATTGCTCAAACACCTAAACCATGATAAACTTTAATTGAGTGATCGATTCCATCAATATTTATACCAAGAGTTCACTCCTCTAAAATTTTAATAAGCACCTAATATCCAATCAATCTTGATTTATTAGCACTTTTATCACGGTCAAATATTTAATCCTCAATGATATGCTTGACTTTCATCACTGTAAAAGCATCTTCTCTTCCACGACTTGTTTGGATTTTTATCACTATCAAACATCAAGTTTTTGAGGCTTGAACTTCTTTTCTACCAAGTGTCTAGTCTAACTCAAATTAGAGTGTCTAGTCTATCTCAATCTAATTTGAGTTTATCCACTCTTACGTATCTGATTTAACTTTGGCCAATTTGATTGATTCAAATATATGGTTCAAATATGAAAATACATCCTTGATTTATCAAGATCAAGTTGGACTTAATTGTACCAATAAATAATTCTTTTAAAATAAATAAAAATATATTTAAAATTTCAACAAGAAGATGAATAATAAAATCTTGTCAAACCCTAATTTTTATGACTTTTTTTAGTTTAATATGCGTCAAGTCCACTTATACAGATTATAACAAGTGGACCTAGGCGATGACGTGACGGTTAAAGTTAAAATGACATGACTGTCAAAGTCAATGAAGAAGAACACCTCCCCATCTGACTCTGGTTGGCTACCCAGCACTAAGGCTCGCCTACTCGGCCGGGTCGAATTCCAAGCCATGCGAGAAAAAGCCGACTGACCCTTAAGTCGATCGAGCATAAGGGGTTCAATGATTTACTCTTGAACTAAAGAGACAGCGGACTCGGTCACTAAATAACAGATCGAGTTTAAGGATGGCTGCCCTTATGGGCTGGCCAGAACGATCGAACCACCTCACATTCGACCAACCATAGACTTGATCAAAGGGAGAGTTAAACTTTTTACTTTGTATGAGCCTCTCTACATATGCATGGTTGACCTGATCACCGGTCAGCCCTATGGGTATCCATTTAATAATAGAACTGAACTGGTTTAAATAACTTCATACCCGTCTCTTCTGTGCCTAAGTGTAAGATAGCTTTATAAATACAGTCAGAATGCCAAGTGCACTTTACCTACAAGTTATTATATACCGGCTGAATAAAGGTAGGTCGAGCTTACGACACTTTAGCTCAAAATACCAACCAAACCTCTTAGAACACAGTTGTATTTCTCCATAAGTCCATTATACGCCCGGCCGGACAAAAGACCGACCAAACCTAAGATACTTATCTTCATATTGCTACCCGAACGGATCTATAACATCTATAGGTTACCAAATAGATTTTCCGTACGCCCAGGGTACCATATTATTTTCTGAATGGATTTATACATAGCTTTCAATGCATAATAAAGCAGCTTAAGGCGAGGACATGCATAAAAACGGTTGATCATGTCCGAGCGCTGAGTCGACGGACGCTGGGGACGTGACACTCTCCACTGTCTCCGACTGGTGGTGTAGATCTCCGGCGAACCTGCAAAGAAGCTGAGCCGGGAGGGGTTTCCCGGCGACGACCCTCCGACGCTCAAGTCAGGCAACGAAGAAGCAGAGTAACGTTACTGTGGCTACAGTGATCAAGATTGCATACCTCCGTCGAAGTCTGGGGGTCCTAAACATACCTCGGTAGGGTTGTGTCGAAAAAGCATGCCTGACGCCATTCCGCAATCGCCCAAGCATATCCCGGATGTGATGGTGGAAACTTCCACCGTGCTATTTGTCGGCGGCAGATGTCTCGAGGATGAAGTTACCAGCTGTCCTTTTTGTCTCCTAGCGCTCTTGTCTGCTTCTGGGCCGAGCGGAACAGCCGCTCGGCACTCATTGGAATGCACATACCTCGACCCGGGCGGGGAAGCCTTGCTCGTGCTCAGATGGAATTGTGTCTTATTGTTCTGCGGCTCGTACGAGCGGCCCGTCCGCCCCGCCATATACTCTTTTACCTTGAGCGTCGGAAACCCGACCTCTAGTCGGGCTGTCTTTCGTCCGGTCCGGGAGTCCTTGGCCGGATGTTCGGTCAGCCGGATGCTTGGGTGGCCCGCCGGTCCGCTCGGCGTGACATCTGTTCGCTCGACCTGACCCTGGGGTTGCCCCTCTTGATCATTGACCTCCACGTGTCGTTGACCTCCTGCCAACGAGGGTCCCCTGTCCTTACCACCGGATCAACGGCCAACATTATAGGTCGACCTGGACTTACTCAACTGACAGCATAATCAGAGAATCCCAACAATCTGTCAAAATAATAACTATGTGTCAAAGAATATTTTTCTGGTAACTTCTTTAGGGACCATCGTGTCTCCTCTCAGCAGAACATTTCTAATAGCATATTCTTTCAACAACCTCAGCAATGACAGAAGATATAAATGACAAAAGAGGTATACATGTGGGTAAAGGGAAGATTCGTTGGATAATTATTACACATTACCTAGGTTGTACATTTCCCTTTACCTAACAAACTTTGACATACTTTACCATCTCATGATTGCAGAAGTTATGTGAGTTAGTGTATAAAAGGGGAGTCCTCTCCGTGGCGAAGGTACATTCTTTGAACATCTACAACTTTACTTTCGCGCACATATTCTCTATTATTTTTCATTCACCCATTCAGACTTGTATTGACTTGAGTGTTGAAGGGTCTTCGCTAGGGACTCCCCCTAAATTTGTAGACGCTGATTTTTAATTGGCTCATTTTCATATGCACAAGAGTAAAAAAAAAAATTTTCCGAATAAAAAGTCTTCTTCTAATTAATCATCAATCTACTGACCATTCACAAAATCATTAATTAAATCACATGTTTATAGGATTGACACATTACCCTCAAGGGCACATATAGGATTTTCTACCAAAGGACTTAGCACAATAAAGTGTAAGGTTGCAATTCACGCCGAGCTCAGCCGAGCCATATTCCTATGTTCTATCGAACTTAATTGATTGAATAGAATTCTAAACTTTAAATAGTAAACATTAATCCTATAATATTTTAAAATTCATATTTAGTCTAGAATATTTTATAAAAAAACTTACAACCCTAGAATATTACATATTGATCCTCGAATATTTTGAAAGTTCAGTTAACTCATAATATTTTATAAGTCACAAATTTTATATATTTCAAATTCCCAATGAAATATTTAAAATTTTCATTTCACCTTTAAAATTTTTACCGAAATGACACTTTTCCCATTAAGTTCTTTAAATTTTAATTTTATTATTAAAATTCAACTTTAATTCTCATAGTAATATAACTTTACGATTTGTATTATTAATATTGATAATTTTTTATAATTTTTTTCACTTATTTTTTTTAATTTTATCTCGTAAAGGTAGAGTATAGTATCTCTCCCTGCAACGTAATTTATTTATTTATTTCTTAAATACATCTATGATTTTTTTTTCTTAAATGCTTTTACAAAATATATAACGACACGTGTCAACGGTGAATTTATAATTTAATATTTCTCAGAAAATCATTTCCATAACATTATATCTAATATTTTAAAATTTTAGTTTAGTTCGTAAGATTTTAAAAACTCATCACGAAAACTAACTTTTTTTTTTTTTTTTTTTTACAGATTTTGAGTTCATCCATGGAATATTGCATAGGATCCTCTACTCATCTTTTGATTTTTTTTTAATTTAGTCCCTATCACTTTATAAAAACTTATATATATTTTTTTTTGAAGTTCTCCTAAAACTATTTAAATTCTTCATTTCACTTTGATCCGGTGATAACCCAGGAGGGCCCACCTCCAAGGAAATTTAACGCTTGGGTGATTGTCAAAGTTAAGAGGTGGTCAACTAAGAGACTAGCCGAGCCGAAGTCCCTACAATCCGATTGCCCGGGAGAGTTCGGAGAAGGTGGGCCAAGCCTACAATCCGATCGGCCGGAAGAATTCAAAGAGGGTTGACTGAGCCTACAATGCACCGAGACCAGGGGCACTCATACCAATCGGTCTGGATATACTCGTATGAGGTCAAAGAGTTGCCCGGCCGGCCGGATCGATCAAGGGAAGTCCAATCAGACTAACAGCCGACAAATAAAATGGAGGATACGTGCCAGCATCTTTTTGGGAGTTGATGCCGCCGGGTGACAGCGCGGATGGACAGAAAATCATACGGAAGAAGATTCCGCCGCCTTGGCAGAGATGCGTTCGTCTCGTTATGGTAAGATGTCAGGGATCCTTTCTCGATGTTAGCTTTTGGGGAAAGTTTGGAGATGCGCATCCACCCGGGAAACGTGTAGTCAACCCGTCGAATCTCTATATATGGAGGGAAGCAGCCATCCGCGGAGGTACACACATACGCCCTCTGGAACCACCATTTGCTTCTTCTTTGCTGCCTATGTTTTCTTCCCTTGTCGGTGTGTGACTTGAGCGTCGGAGGGTCGTCGTCGGGAACCCCCTCCCGGCTTGGTACTAACAACTTATGGTTACAGGAGCAAGAGAGCATCAGGGCAGCTCAAATATCAGCATTGTTCTCTGATGACCATCTATTCAGCTTCAAGACAAGATCACACTTTAAAAGTTTTAACTCAAATATCACCTATTGAACTCTTAAAATTTTTTAAAAGGAGAGTAAAAAATTCAAACATTTTTAAAATCAAATTTTCTTAATTATTTACTAAGATTTTTTTATTATTTTGAACTCCCATAGTTTATTTTTTTTTATGCCATTGGACCTTTAAAATCACTAATTCATTTTTTAAACTTGTTTTTACCAAGTTGAACACTAACAACTCACAAAGGGTATTTTGATTAAAAAATTACTGGGAATACGTCGAGGAGGCATAGTGATAAACTAGAGGGGAACAATTAAAACTTGTGTGGTAAATTTTTTTTTTTTTTTGTCCTCTTTCTCTTTACTATACTTACAATAGGTTTAGATACACGGTAAGAATGTTAATTATTAGAATGAATTTTTATGTTTGTTTTTTTATTTATTCAAATGATTGATAGATAATTTTAGTGGAACTAGATTTATCATTCTATAATTAATTGAGCTGAAGATTTAGATACACGGTATTAATTACAAAAATTTCCAAGGATGAAACTGGGATAATGGTGCATCTGTATTCTTAATTTCTGAGACATATAAGAATTAAATTTTAATTTTTTACGGATGATTTTTTTTAATGTACGATTTGACATAAAAAAAAAGCTACTGATTCGGCTTCCTCAATTATCCCTGTGCCAACTTAAATTAAAAAAAAAAAACAATTCCACGAGCGAAGGGAATCTATATTGGCGTTGGGACTACGAGTGGAACAAGGGCGAGATCGCCGTTCCTGATTGGACTATCGGAAACTGGCGGCGGTGAGCCGTGGGTTGTCCGTCTCCCCTCGCATCGAGCTGTAGGATGGTGACGGCTAATCGGGAAATGGCGGTCTACTGCTTTGACACCCTTGTCGCTCACTACAACAGCGAGCAGGTGCCGTCCCCGGTGTTCGAGGAAGGCCACCAGTACGATTCCTTCCCTTTTCTCTTGGATTTCTTCCCTTCCTGCTGCTGCACCATCAATCATGGGATTCATGGCAACTTTTTTTTTTTTTTTCTTTTTATGATCCTATGATTTTGTGCTCGTTGAACTTGAGACGTAGGGCACAACAGATTTGCTAGGTTTTCAAAGGACATCTGTGACTCATGTTGGGGTTTTTGCCAGTTCTATAGATCGTTGTCGTGGCAATATATCATCTCATCTGGTGCAGTGTGTTTATTTTTTTTTCTTCCTTTATTTTGCAACCGATCGTAACCCCCAGTGCGTTTATTTTCATTGGTCGCACTTGAATTATAGATTTCCCTATGCATCTTCGCTATGCTCATAGGAGAACGAAGAAGGAAAGATGTCCTGTGAGTGCTCTATGAGCCTCAGTTTATGTTGCAGTGGCATCCTGGCTTCGGCTCTGTATGTCCTGACAACTACTATTACTTCAGTCTTTGGTTAGAAGCGGACGATTTTAATTTTTTGTGCAGATGTTTTGTATGGTACCAGTGGCTATGGGTTCCTAAATTCTGCATGTTCAGGATTTTAATGCCCCCTTCCTCAATCTCAAACCAAAAGGCTTAGATTTGCATGTTAGAATCCTTTATATTTTTTTGGTTTTTCCTCTGATCAGCTAACCCTTTTAGGTTGGATTATTGCGTGAGATATTTCTCTTGCTGGGCTCAAGTTGTTCAGCCTAAATTTTTCTTGTTATACAATAAATAATCTGAAAACATGGCCAAAATTATGGTTTTCTTCTATAACACTTACGAGGTGCAAGCATAGGCTCTAGTGAGTAAGTTTTAAAATTAATGAAAAATTTAAAATAAGAAAGTGAGCTAAAGAGAATCAACACGTTTCATATGGAAAATCACAAACGTTTAAAATTCTTAGCAATTTTCAAATGGATTGAATTTTTTATGGGGACTAACTTTCTAGAGCTAATTAGTTTGACATATGAGATGGTTGTCTATCTAAGCAAGAAGGTATGAGAATAAAGTTGCAATGAAGTCATTTTTACTTATTCGTCAAATATAGATTCTTAATTAAAGTTATTTCCAAGTTGTGTACTACCATACTTTTCTGAATATTACATTTGGATTATTCATATGCTTGAAATCACAGCGGTAATTGTTGGATCAATGAAGCTGGTTGTGTTAGTAAGCAAGAAAACATGATAAACATAAACTCAAAGCACAAATACAAACAAGCACATTTGGTATGTATGCCCAATTTCTACTCTACAACTTATGATCCTTTAGTGGGTCACTCCTGGAATCTCTCTATACGTTCTCCTACTTGGATACCTTTTGGAGGTGGAGAAACCTCTTCCAACCTTGCTTACAATAAAGAGGAACAAAATAAGATAAAAATAATAAATTTAACAATAAGAAAAGCTTACATGATTGAAGTCGCTCTTTGGCTAGCTTTCACTTATTGTTGCTTGAGTTTTATCTCTTTTGAATGATCAAGATCCTCCTTTGTATAGAGTTTTTGTTGCCAACAATTAAAAACTCCTCCCACCTTCTAGTCACTTGACAGTTCGCTATAAATTGATCTCGTGATTTACCTCTCTTCACATAACCTGGGACAGGTGGTAAGGGGCGTTTGGGATGACTGTAATTACCTTTTTCTATAATTTTGTTGCCAATAGTTACTTGCTGAAATTATTAGTCAACTCTTAAGTTTCCTGAGTTGACTAATTGCATTAGTTATATTAATTGTGGCTAAACATTATAGCAAAAGGCGAATATGCTCGCCCCCAGCCCTCCCGCTAACCCGTCCCAAGGCCAACACGGAGGAGGTAAATCACGGGCGGCTACTAGCCTTTGGAATAGTGACTAGCACATAAGGGAGGTATTTACTTTGACTTTGCCGAGATTCGAACCCCAGACCTCATTGTGGCAACACCTCATGCGCTAGCCACTAGACCCATCCGAGAGGACACATTTGTTAAATTAAGAACCTTCATATAGTTGACTATTTGACTAATTGATTCCCTATCCAATCGATTGTTCTGTTATAACATTTAAATCACATTATGTTCTTAACATGTTATATTAGTGACTCTAGATTCTTGTAGTTGTATTAGTTAACTAATCTTAGGTGGCATTTGGTTAAATGATGGGAATGCCTATATGTATGAGTTTGATTGTAGGTTGGAATGGGAGTGAGGATGGAAATGAAACCCACCTAGTTATATGGGTTTGGTTGATTCCCATAAATCTAGTAATCATTCCTATATTGTCATTCTCAGACCCACAATCCAAACACTATCTTTTACTATCATTCCATTCCCTCATTCCCAAACCCATCAACCAAACACCCCCTTAACTATCTATTGACTAGTCATACCTCAGTCGATTGGTTAGTTGAGTGATCCCTGAATAGAAACTTTCTATCTGTTAGTAATCGAGCTTGAGTTGACAACTTGGTCAGCTTAACCATTAATTGACTTAAACCTTGATTTCAGCCAACTTTAAAGTTGAGTCCTTCCTAAGTGAAGTCTATCCAGACCCTAAGCTCCAAGTTACTTGGAGACTCTCATCTTTCATAGGTTCCCTTACCAAGAGTTTCATTACCTCTGAGCTTGTCTTGCTAAGAGGTTTTACTTCTGGGATTTCATTTGCCTAGAGACTATATCTCTAAGACCTCCATATCTGCCTAGCATTGGTCAAACTTACCTACGAGGACTTTCTTAGGCCTCTAAAACTTTATTATTTTTTCCTAGTGTTAGTCAATCTTGATTCATCAAAACTTTTATTTACCCAGCCTTATGTCTATCTTGACCTATGAGGACTTTCACTTGCACCTTAATCTGCTAGGGGTTCCATTTGCCTAGCTTTAAGTTCACTTTGACCTAATAGGACTTCTACTTGCCTAACCTTAGGTCTACCTTGACTTGTTAGAACCTCCACATCAACCAACTTTGACCCGCCTCACATCTAGTCAATTTTGATCTACTTAAACTTTCTTTATTTGCTAAGCATTTGGTCAATCTTAGCTACTTGCCTAGACTTTCATCACATGTCAAACATTTAGTCAATCTTGACCTGCCTCCCTTACGTACTAAGCATTTAGTCAATCTTGACTAGACTTCCAAATATCCGATCAACCTTGATGTGCTTGTCAACCTTTATTTGATTGGACTTCCATCACTTGCCAAATACCTAGTTAAGCTAAATCTTGGCATGCCTAGTCTTTCTCAAGGCAAACAAATTCTCGATGTTCATATGCATGAAGGTCTCCATTCTTATCTTTCAATAGAAGAATCCTCCTAATGCAAACGGTGGTGGAAACGGAGTGTCATAGTCGAATCTATCTTCAAATTCCATTTTGATTCGAGTGGATTCTCTACTTTTCTAGCCTTGTTCACTCTTCGCAATTAGTCCTGAAGAATGCCTCCTTTAACAACTTGCTTGATCGGTCATTAAGGCTTTCATAGCTTCCTAGCTTAGATATCACTTGTTAGATTGATTAAGCCAACTAGAGGATGGTGGGAGTGGGGTGAATTATTGATTGCTCTTTTTTGACGTTCAATTCTATAATTGTGTTAGGTTGTAACAAAATAGATGAATACAAATCCAACATGACTATTTATGTGGTTCAAAATCCCTAGTTCTTATTTTATGGTCTATAATCCTTTGGTGGATTACTCCTAGATTCCCTCTATACTTTCTCCGTCTCAGGTGCCTCTTGAAGGTTGAAAATTACAATTAAGAGCAACAACAAACAACAACCAAGCCTTATCCCATTAGGTGAGGTCGATTATATGAATCCTTTTACCTATTGAGCTTTATCCTCTACTATATTATCATCTATATTTAAATAAATATATTCAAGATACAGTACCGTGGTGTATATTATTTGTAGATAATATTGTTTTGGTAGATGAGACACGTGAAAGAGTAAATACTAAATTAGAATTTTGACAAGAAACACTAGAAGTGAAAGGTTTTATCTTTAGTAGAGTAAATACAAAATATATAGAATTAAGTTTAGCAATATTAAACATAATGAGATAATTGTTAAGATAGGAGATGACAAATTATTTTGAACAACTTTAAGTATTTAAGATCATTTTTGTAAAATGACGGAGGAATTAAGAGAGATGTCTTATATAAAATATAAGTAGGATGATTGAAATGGAGAAGAGCGTCGATTGTTTTATATGATTGTAAAGTATCTTTAAAACTTAAAGGGAAGTTCTACAAAACGACAGTTAGGCCTGCTATGCTATGTAATTATGAATGCAGGGCTATGACTCAAGCACATGAGCAGAAGATGAGATTTACAAAAATGAAGATATTAAGGTGAATGTATGTATATTTGAGGATGGATAAAATAAGAAATGTGAGCATTAGAGAGAAAGTCGGAGTTGCATCTATTGAGGAAAAACTCCAAGAGATACGTTTAAGATAGTACGGATATATTCTTAGATGACCAATAAATGCTCCAATTATGCAATGTGAAATTATGACAAATATGCACATTAAATGAGGAAGAGGAAGACAAAAAAAGATTTGGTTAGTAATAATAAAATAAGAGTAAATTTATTTATGTATAGATGATATAATAGAGGATAGAGCCCAATGACGTAAAATGATCCATATAACCGACCCCACCTAGTGAGATAAAGCTTGATTTTTGTTGTTGTTTGATGTGCATATTTGTTATAGTTTCACATCGTTTAACCGGAGCATTTATTGGTCATCTAAGTACATTATCCGTACCATCTTAAACGTGTCTCTTAGAGTTTTCTCTCAATAGGTGCAGCTCCGACTTTCTCTCTAATGTTTTTATTTTTTATTCTGTCCATTCTTGTATGTCCGCACATCCACCTTAACATTCTCATCTCTGCAACTTTCATATTTTGCTCATGTGCTCAAGTCATAATCAACATTTAATTTCATATAATATAGTAGATCTAACTGTTGTTTTGTAGAACTTCTTTTTAAATTTTTGAGGTATTTTACAATCACATAGAACATCCGACGATCTCCTTCATTTCAACCATCTTTATTTTATGTAAGACATCTCTTTTAATTTTTAAATTCTTTTGTAAAAATAATCTTAAATACTGTTTTTTCAGTTAACAATTTGTCAGTTCCTATCTTAACAATTGTCTCATTAGTCTAATATTACTAAACTTAAATTTCATATATGTTATCTTTACTCTATTACGTTTAAAACTTTTTACTTCTAGTGTTTTCTGTCGGGATTTGAATTTACCATTTACTCCTTCACTTCACGTGTCTTATTTACTAAAACAACATCATCTGCAAACAATATGCACCACGTTATCATATCTTGAATGTGTTCCATTCGCCCATGATTAGTGTAAAAGATTGAGACTTAGAGTTGCTTTTTGATGTTACCCCATCTTTATGGGAAATGCTCTGATTAATCTGCTTGAAGTCTTCACCATTATCATTTTATCCTTGTATATATCCTCAAAAAAGACTTGGTTAGCAACAATAAAACAAGATAAAATTTATTTAAATATAGATGATGATATAATAGGAGATAGAGCTCAATGGCTTAAAAGGATTCATACAGCCGACCCCACCTAGTGGGAAAAGGCTTGGTTGTTGTTGTTGTTTATATATCCTCAATTAGTTCAATATATGTTACACTAATATATCTCTTTTCGAAAATTCTCCATATAATTTCGCTTGAAACTCTTTCATAAGTTTTTGTAGGTCAACGAATATCATATGCAAATCTTTCTTCTATTCTTGATACTTTTCAATTAGTTGCCTAAGAAGATATATAGTTTCTATTGTTGACCTTCTAGGCATAAATTTAAATTGATTTTCGGTCACTGTGGTCTTCTTACTTTTTTTCTATTACTCTTTTCCAAAGTTTTATGGCATGACTTATTAGTTTAATACTCTATAGTTTGCACAATTTTATACATCTCTTTTATTCTTATATAAGAGAACTAGAGTACTTACCCTTCATTGATATAGACATTTTCTTCGTTTTTACTATCAGATTGAGTAATTTTGTAAGACATTCAATATCTTGTTTCCTTAGACACATCTGTATCTCTACAACTTCTTTTTTAATTTGTATCCTATTTAAAACTTGTTCTATTTTTGAAGTTTGAATTCTACGATAAAAATTTAAATTTCTATACTCCTTTGGCCAACTTCAATTATCTAAGTTAAGTTGGTTACTTAAACTTTATCTAAGTTAAGTTGGTTACTTAAATTTTCATTAGAAAGTGAATGAGAATATCTCTTTCATCACTTTTTTGTTTTCTTTTCATTCAATAATATCATCTTTAATCCATCTTATTCGAATAAGATCTCTTGTCTTCCTCTCTCTCGCTATAGCTATTTTATAAATATCCTTTTCCTCTTCTTTTGTAGCCAGTTGGCGATATAAATGTTTAATTCTGGCCTTCATTCACTGTTTTTTTTACCTCTTTTTAACGATTATATAGTTTTTAAAGTTTTCTTTATTCTTACAAGTGTATAATTCCTTATATGCCAATTGTTTTTCCTTCACTTTCTTTTCTTTACTTTCTCATTCCACCACCATGATTCTTTATTTGGTAGTACACATCCATTTGACTTACCAAGTATACTCTTTTGCTATCATTTTTAATTTTAATGTCATCTTATGCCATGTCATATTAGAGCCACTATGTATTTCTCTTAATTCTTGCACTCCTACTATCTCCTTAAATATGTTTTGTCTCCCATCTTTTAACTTCCACCAATTATTCTAGGAGTTGTGTATATTTTTTTTCTATTGATACTATATTTGAGGCGCATATTCAATATTACTAACCTATGTAGGGACAACCTAATAATATTTATAAATCTTTTTATTTTTCTTCATAACTATTAGAAAGTCAATTATGACTTATTATTCCCACTTTTGTATGTGTCCAAGTGTTCTTTTTTTTTTTTTTGAAAAATATATTAATTAGTATAAGTTCATATGCTATCATAAAATCTAAGGCGGTGTTTGGTTAAATGGCTGGAATGACTATGGGTATGAGTTCGATAGTAAGGTGGAATGTGAATGAGAATGAGAATGAAACCCACCTAGTGATATGAGTTTGGCTAATTCCCATAAATCTGGAAATCATTCCCAAAATCACAATCCAAACACTATCTTTTACTATCATTCCATTCCTTCATTCCTAAACCCACCAACCAAATACCCCCTAATATATTTTTCCCTTTTTCATTTTTTATTCCAAATCCATAACCCCATGCATCTTATCATATTTCTCGTTTTTTGCTTCTACTTGTCCATTTAGATCTCCTCCTATTAAAATTATTTCGTTTGACAAAATGTTTGTAATACCTCATCTAAGTCATTCCAAAACCTATATTTGTTGTCTTTATCTAATTCTACTCGAGAACTCTGCCCATGATGACCGGTCATGGCCGGTCCCAAGCCTGAATAAAGGAGGAGGGTTGCGTTAGGTTGCCAGCCAGCGTCAAAATTATGGCAAATATTCAATGAATGGATCCATTAAACTATTGTGCTAATGCTAGGTCCTTCCCCGGAAGGAACGCGTTGCAGGGTCCGACTGTAACGTCTCGGCAAGGACCGCTACATCTCCAAAACTCGGGTGTAGTGCTAAATATGCAAGAGTTCGCGTTACGGGTCCTACTGTAACGTCTCAGCAAGGACCGCTACATCTCCATGAGAACTTGGGTGTAGTGTTAAATAGGCAAGAGTTCTCACACCATGGGTTGGATAAGAACAAATATGATAGAAAAACTAATAATCTAAGATTTGGAACATAGAAACTCTCACTAGTAAATCAATGGAGATAGTAGATATGATGATTAGGAGAAGACTTAGTATTTTGTGTGCACAAGAGACAAAATGGACAGGCGAGAAGGCAAAGATGATAGAGAACTCGGGTTTTAAGTTATGATACACTAGAAAAAGAGTAAAACAAGAAATGGAGTGAGTATTGTTGTGGATAGTTTGTTAAAGGATGAAGTTGTAGGAGTAGTTAGAAAAGGGGATAAAATTATAACCCTTAAGATAATAGTGGCGAAAGAAACTATGAGCATAATTAGTGTATATGCACCACAGGTAGGATTAGATGAAGCTACCAAATCAAAGTTTTGGGAGGACTTAGATGAAATATTACAAAATATTCTACCAAATGAAATGATTTTAATAGGAGGTGAACTAAATTGACATATCGGAGTGAAAAATGAGGAATATGAGAGAGTACATGAGAGTTATGGGTTTGGAACAAGAAATGAGGAAGGGAAAACTATATTAGATTTTGCGATAGCATATGACCTTATATTAGCTAATACGTTTTTTTAAGAAAAGAGAAGAACACTTAGTCACATTCAAAAGTGAGAATAATAAATCGCAAATTGACTTTCTTATGGTTAGGAAGAAGGATAGAAAGATTTGTAAAGATTGCAAAGTCATTCTTGGAGAAAGCTTAACTACCCAACATAGGTTAGTAGTGTTGGATATACGTCTCAAACATAGTATCAATAGAAAGAAAATATATACGATTTCTAGAATTAAGTGGTGGAAGTTAAAGGATAGGAAGCAAAATATATTTAAGGAGAAGGTAGAAGTATAAGCATTAGGTGAAATGTACGATGACTCTAATACAACATGGGATAAGATGATATCAAAGTTAAAAATACTAGCTAAGAGTGTACTCGGCGAGTCAAAGGGACATGCACCACTAGGTAAAGAATCTTGGTGGTAGAATGAGAAAGTACAAGAGAAAGTGAAGGAAAAGCGAATAGTTTATAAGGAACTATATATTTGTAAGAACGAGGAAAACTTTAAAAAATATACAATAGCAAAAAAAGAAGCTAAGAAAGTAGTGAGTGAAGCAAGAAATAAAACTTTTGAACGATTATATCAAAAATTGGTTACAAAAGAAAGGGAAAGAGACATTTATAGAATAACTAAAGTAAGAGAAAGGAAAACAAGAGATCTTAGCCAAATAAAATGTATTAAAGATGAATGTAATAGGGTATTAGTAAACGATGGAGAAATAAAAGAGCGGGGAAAGAGGTATTTTCATCAACTTTTTAATGAAGGTTTAGGTGACCAACTTAACTTAGGTAATTTAAGTAGGTCAAATGAGCATAGAAATTTTAATTTTTATCGTAGAATTCAAACTTCATAAGTAAAACAAACTTTAAATGAGATGTATAATGGAAAAGCCGTTGGACCAGATGATATTCCGATAGAGGTATAGAAGTGTTTAGGGAAACAAGGGATTGAATGACTTACAAAATTATTTAACATAATATTGAAAACGAAAAAAATGTCTGATCAATGGAGGATAAGTACTCTAGTTCCTAATAAGAGGGACGTCAAAATTGTGCAAACTATAGGGTATTAAACTAATGAGTTACTATGAAACTGGGAAAAAGTAATAGAAAAAGATTAAGGAAGGACACGATGTGAAAATCAATTTGGATTCATGCTAGAAGGTCGACAAATTAATTAGCAAGCAATTAATTGAAAAATATCGAGAGCAAAAACAAGATCTCCATATAGTATTCATTGACTTAGAAAAAATTTGTGATAGAGTCCCAAAAGAAATTATATGGAGAATTTTAGAAAAAAGAGGTGTTAGCGTAACATATATTGAACTAATTAAGGATATGTATGAGGATGTAACGACCAGAGTAAAGACTTCGGGCGGAGTAACTGAAGCATTTCAATAAAGATAGGGTTATATCAAGGATCAGCTCTAAGTCCCTATCTTTTTACACTAATTATGGATGAGCTCACTATGCACATTCAAGACACAGTACCGTGGTGCATGTTATTTGTAGATGATATTATTTTGGTTGATGAAACACGTGAAGGCGTAAATGCTAAACTAGAATCTTGGAGGGAAACACTAGAAGGGAAAGGTTTTAAGCTTAGTAGATTAAAGACAGAATATATGAAATTTAAGTTTAACAATATTAGAAGTAATGAAACAATTGTTAAGACAGGAGAGGCTCAGAACCGAGAGATTTAAATATTTAGGATCATTTTGCAAAACGATGGAGGGATTGAGAGAGATGTCTTACATAGAATCTGGCAGGATGGGTAAAATGGAGGGCGTCGAGTGTTTTATGTGACCAGTAAAGTACCTCTTAAACTTAAAGGTAAGTTCTATAAACGCAGTTAGACCTGTTATATGGAGTATAAAGCGAGCACATGAGCAGGAGATGAGAGTTGCAGAGATGAGGATGTTAAGGTGGATGTGTGGACATACGAGGATGGACAAAATAAGAATGAGAGCATTCGAGAGAAAGTCGGAGTTGCATCTATTAAGGAAAAACTCCGAGAGACACGTTTAAGATGGTACAAACATGTACTTAGACGACCAATAAATGTTCCAGTTAGGCGATGTGAAACTATGATAAACATGCATATCAAACGAGGAAGAGGAAGACCAAAAAAGACTTTGTTAGCAACAATAAAATAAGATAAAATTTATTTAAATATAAATGATGATATAATAGGAGATAGAGCTCAATGGCGTAAAAGGATTCATACAGCCGACCCCACTTAGTGGGAAAAGACTTGGTTGTTATTGTTGTTGTTGTGTTATCTAATTCTACTTGAGGTGCATATGTGCTACATTAATAGTTTCTTTCATCACTATTATCTCGAGAGGTATAATCCTATACCCCTTTCTAACTACTCTTATTTTTCATCCTTTAGTGAACTATTTACAATAATACCTACTTCATTTCTTATTTTACTCCTTGTGTATTATAATTTTAAATCCGAGTTCTTTATCAATTTTGCCTTCTCTCTTACCAATTAAGAGCAAGATAAAGAATAATGAATAACAACAATAAGAAAAGGTTACAATGTTGGAGATTCTTTTTAGCTAGCTTTCATTTGTTGTTGCTTGCATTCTATTTCTTTTAAATGATCAAGAATGCTTCCAAAATTCTCCCATCCTCTCTTTATAGAGCTCTTGCTGCCAACAGCTACTTACCAAAATTCATCGATTAGTCGACTGAACCTGTACGTAGTCGATTGCTTGGCTTGCAACGTATACTTGAGTTGACTGATTCTCTACTCAGTCGTCTAATTTACTATAATATTTGAGTTATTAGTTTATTGATCTTATCTATGAGTGGTCGGGTCATGCCTAAGTCGACTGATCCCCTAACAAAAAGGTTTGTTTGTTGGTAATCTGGTATTAGTCAATTGAAATCATACTTTAGTCGGTTGAAACCTTGGCTTCAACCAAGTCCAATGCTGATTCCTGACCTAAGTAAGTCTACCTAAACCCTAGACTCTAGGTCACTTACAGACTTTCTTCTTACTAAGTGTTCCCCGCTAAAAGCTCCATATCTTTATGACTTTCTCGTCTTTCCAAAAGGCATCACCTTCGGGATTTCTTGTGCTGAGATCATGTCTCCAAGATTTCCTTGTTTGCCTTGTATCCGTCTACCTTGATTTATCTGTCACGCCCCGGGAAAGTTCCTGTCTGAAGAAATTTCGGCAGCACCTCCCCTGTATGGGTGACAATCTGAAGCATTTCTACAGGCATAATATACATCAGCCACAGGCGGTTGGAATATACACACAACCACGCAGTTATATATATATCATCAGCCAAACCAAAGCACAAAAACTGCTAGCCGGCTAGGCTTACACAACCAACAACCAATACAAAATACCACATAACAACATTAATACTCCAAAAACAAAATCGGAGTACAGAGCTAAACAAACTGATACATAAACAAACAAAACATAAGTGAAACCGATAAGTCTTCTGATGTGACGTGAGGACCAGCAGACAGGATACTCCAAGCGACATCATAAACAACCTGGTATCTGAAAAAGATAGTGTTCACGGGGTGAGTTCAACAACTCAGCAGATACCAGTTGACATGTATAGTAAACTATAACGAATAGTAATAACTATGGAGTACAGTCTCCTGAACAAAAGAAGGTAATGCATAATAGAAAGGTGAAAATGTACTCACGGGGCCACCTATCGAATAATCGGTCGTCTAAGTGTCATAAATCATGCGTATGTCAAACATACGATTCATCCAAAGATATATAAAGAAACACGTCGATAGAATGCATAAATGCGTATGATGCCAATGATGCGTCTCGGTCACCCCCGACGCCACAGCCATCTCACATACAATGGTAAGACCGAGTGGGCAGGGCTGTGACAACCGTCTCTACATCACTACACCGATGAGTGATCGAGTGGACGGGATCCGAGTACTCTATCCTCTTACCCCAAATCATAAATGGGAGCTCAATGCTCTCATCTCCCTGACGGGAGGTATCTCTACCAAGTCACCACGACCAACGGAGCCAAACGAGTCCACCGTCTGCCGGCTACCACGCTACACTAAATGCCGGTGAGTCAAACAGGCGGAACTGCGCCACGAGTCACCGACCAACGGAGCGACAGAACCGCCACACACTCGATATACCACTAATCCATGAGTGGTGGTGTGTGCGATACGTAATCGACGATGTGCTCAACCGTGAGTCGACAATCATGCGCAATCGTGATCGTGACACTAAGCATAGGAACAAACTGATCAGCATAACCATATCCATATATATAAAATGAGTACCGTAATATCGATGGTCAAATACGAAGATCTAAAATACACAGGTCAGATAGGATATCAAAAAACCTAGGTCCTGAACATAACAAGCATGGTATGTCACTACCTCTCTGAGCATATATATAAATATAATCATGTGGGTACTAGCATAAAATGCATATCAGGTGAGTAAACAAGCATGTAACAGGTATCCGGTAGTGACGTACCGAAACAAGGACGAACATAATTATTACTAAAGGCTATAACCTACTAGACATATCAACATGACAGATCAAAAAGATAAGTCAAGGTACCCGCCTTTAACTGTAGATCGTGTCAACCATCTTCAATAAATCCAGAAGATCACATCCAACTCGAATCCTACAAATACAAAATACGAGACAAAACTAAAGATCTATAATCTGATCCAAGAAAGGCATGAATGAACAATCCAACTTATCCAATCCAATTTAATTCCATTAACAACTAAGCATCATGAATCGAACATGCATAATTCTTCCACATAAACAATTTCTAACTAACACATCTGATAATCCAACCAACACAGCTAGTTACTCATCCATAACCAATCACAACTACCTTAGATTAAACATGCTATAATCACATTAGATTAAGGCTTAACGAAGAAGTGCCCACCCGAATTGGAGACCTCTCTGTTAATTCACAATCGAAGAAGTGCTCGCTACCAAGGATCACGGTCGGAGCAAGATGGAGTTGTTGATTTCCAAATCCAATACCCTACATAACCATCATCACATTCATTAAAGCATTAAATTCAATCCCATGTTGACAACTCCTTCTCCAATTCTATAAACATCTTACCTTCATATGCTGCTCCCCTGTTATCTCACAGCCGAAGACCTAATTGTCGTAAAGGGTGATCAATGGAGTTGTTGCTGGAACCAGAGATAGAACTACAAATCGGTTCTAAAATCCATATACAGATTGAATGAGTGTCATGGCCAACGATCAGAAGAAAATGGAAACTAAGGTGCTCACCATACCTCAACCTACCTAATGACAGAACCAACCTCAAGCTGTGAAGGAAAAACCCGACGAAATCAGCTTGACTCTAGGACTCGGAAAGATGATCAAGTGGCGGCTATGGAGAACTAGGGCACAAGGAAGGCAGCCAAGTCAGATTTGGTGGTCGGCGATGATGCTGCTCGGCGCTAGAGGGTGGCTCGGCTTCACAGAGAAGAGGAAAAGGGAGATAGCCTGCGTCGGTTAGATCGCGAGAAGAAGGATGAGGCGTGAGACTTGGCCACTGCTCTTGTACCAGAGGGGAAGGAGATGAAGGCTCGGCGCCGCACGGAGGAGAAGGGAAAGAAGCTTTGGCGCCACCCGGAGATGAAGAGAAGTGATCGGCGCCGGTTGGGAAGGAAGGTTAGGGCACAAATGAGGATGAAGAAGAGGGCGCGTCGGGTTCGGCGGTGAGGGAGTGAAAACGGCGTTTAGGGGGAGAAAGAAAAGAAAAAAAAAGAATATAAATAAATAAACTTTTCCTCTCTTAAATGGGGTAGCCTAAACAGGCTTTCCCGGGGTCCTGTTTTCATCCCTGTAAACTCGACCATACGAGCTCCGAAAAATTTCTAAAAATTCCCTTATCATTATTCGCCATTTTTTTTCTCGGTATTTTACATTATCAAAACTTCTATTGCCTAGAGGCCTAGGCTAGACCTTTAGAGCTTCTTCATTTCCTAGTGGGAACCAACATTGACTCACCAAGATTTCCACTTCCTCGGCCTCATGTCCATCTTGCCAACCTCAAGGGACTTTCATATGTCTAACCTAAGGTCCACCTTCATTTTCCATGTCTTAGAAGCAACTCTTCTAAGGCTTCCACTTATCTAGCATTCAATCTTGACCTACCTGTCCTTTATTTGCAAAACATCTAGTCAACCTTGACTTCTTTGACGCCCATCAGTTGTGAAACATTCAATCAATCTTTCAACTTTGACATTGTCTTCCACTACCCGCACATCTTAGAATTTCTATTGTTGGATTTTCTCCTTACCAATTTCCTGTTGGACTTTCCACTTATCAACACCTAACCTACGTCTGACTTTCCACTAATTTCATGTTAGATTTTTCGGTTGCCAAATGTCCGGTCGATCTTGACTCACCTGGATTTCATTCAATATCGTATCCAATCAAGATTTACCTAATCACACATTAGCGTAACTTAAATTCACCTCAATCATGTTCCTCACAACGTGATTGCACCAACATATTGTTCCTAACATTCTGAGCAAATATCAAAACATCTCAAAATATCAACCTGTGGAATAACAACACTAAATTGAGTATATTGCACCAACAATAATCTTCTAAACAATTTTGATCTCCTAGATTTTGTACATCGATCACAGTTTTTTTAGACCTTCGGATAACTAGCTAAATAGTATATTAAGTTCCCTCATGATCACTGTTGGGTTTCAGGCTTTTGGCATAGCTCAATACTTCTACCATGTCGTTCTTTTGATTTTTCTATCTTTGGATTGTAGGTTAATCTTTAAAAATAGTTATCCTTTCTTTCCTGGACACAAATAGACATAGTACTTTATTCTGCTTTGGCCAACATTGTTTATCTGGAAGTGTGATTTAGTTTTCAGTTTGTTGATTAATTAAAAGTGGACTTTAAGCTCTTGATAATTGTAATATTCCTTAATTATTTTTGAGATATGTTGACCTTGTCTAATTCCTGCAGCAGTTGTAAACAAATTAACTCATCATATATTTTACAATCATGGTACTGCCATGGCTGATTTGATATAGACATTCTTCGTTTTTTGCTTTTTGTTAATATGCTCTCACTGAAGCACACTTTGACAAACTAGATGAATTAATAAAATTAGTGCCTTAGACCTTAAATAACTAAATGATGCATGATCCTAATTGCGGAACTACTGACATCAACTTTATTTTGGTCAATATGTATGTGCATAGAGTAAAGGATACTTCCATTTGATTAGTATATCCTATGAACCTATTATTTGTGTTTCAGCCCATTATTTGTGACTTGGAAGAAAGCAGTGAATGGAGCAGAACCGCATCTCCGTGGTTGTATTGGGACTTTGGAAGCCCACTGCATAGTTGATGGTTTCCGTGACTATGCATTAACTAGGTATTCTCCAATATGTTATATCTTTTGACCAATTAGTCACTACAAAATATGACAAATTTATAAGCACGTCAACTTGGATTGCTATCTACTACATTCTGTACCATTAAACAGTGATTTATCTATGCAACTATCTAAGGTGCTATATCTTCTTTTGATCTTAGAAGCTTTACCTGAATAGTTTAGTTTCTCATAATACCCTAATATTTTTTTCATTGTTATCCAATTACGGATTTCACTCTGATGTATGAAACTAATGATATTACTCTCCGGGCTAAGAGATTTTGATTAATATTTGTCCTGGAGGCTGGAACAGTTGCAGTGATATGGTGTGAATTCTCTGGTCATAAGGTTGAAGGCTTATGAATCCGGAATTTAGAAAATTTAATTTTACTATTATATAAAGTTTGTTATTGCATATCAGGTGAAATAGGTGTTATCCCTATGGTATAGAAAAAACAGCTGATGCCACTAGTAAAATGAACCTTCCTGTTTTTTAAACATGTTTCTCCTAAAAAATCTTCATCTTGAACTAGTTTCGCCTTGAAACCTATTTTTTTCTCTGATCAAATTAATAAAATTCATTGACTAATGCATATGACATAAGATAGTGCATTCACATGGATATATCATTTTTCTGCTATACATAATGTGTTATTACCGTAATTGTATTTTTGTTGGAAACTGTAAATGATGGATAATTTTGTCTTCTTGCAGTGCTCTGAGGGACCATCGGTTTCCTCCTATCCAGCCTAAGGAGTTACCATATTTGGAATGCACCGTATCTATACTAACTAACTATGAACCTGCATTCCACTACCTTGATTGGGAAGTATGCTTCTTCTACATTAGTTTTCATTGCAGTATTTATTCATGCTGAAGCTTTCATTTCATTCAAGACTGAATTTGACTACTAAGGCCTTGAACTAGCAGTAATGCAATAATTGTCCCATCCCCATCTCCTCCAGATTGGTAAGCATGGATTGATAATTGAATTTGTTGATCCTGATTGCAATATGGAGTGCAGTGCAACATACTTGCCTGAGGTTCCTGCTCAGGAAGGTATAATTTTTCATCTTATATGATTTTCTCAGCTACTTTGTTTGACTTGCTTTTTAAATCAGTACAAGCATTCCTTTATCTGAAGTTGGAATTAAATGTTGCATAAACTTCCCATGTCTCCTTTGTGGCATTGTGAAACCACAGAATTAGAGAAGTGATCCCTATATTGAATAGGCAAGTAGCGGTGCTTGAAATGACATTATAATGGTTTTATTCCTTCTATCTTTTAAAACCTTGGTCCAACCCAGAGCATCCAAAATCACCTTCATTTATTTTGTTATAAATCGCTGCTTTACCTGATGACAATAACATGATAGACCTTGTGCTTTTCCACTATATTTTTGGAATCAGGTTGGACAAAGACAGAAACCATTGATTCACTTATGAGGAAGTCAGGCTATGATGGTGTGATAAATGAATCCCTTCGCATGAGACTTCATGTCACTCGCTACCAGAGCACCCTTTACACAATGCATTATAGTGACTATGCCACCTACGTGGAGATGACAAGAGGCACATCCCTTTCAATTAATGGGGCTAAGCCTTAACTATTGATTCACATTAGCAGTTTTATTGTTTGGACTATATATACATGTAAAACTTATTAAAACTTAATAATAAGGAATTTGCTTGGAATTCCTTGTTTGAAGTGTATATTTATAACACATCCTAAGAAAACAAAGCAAAAAAAAAGAATTCTGACTGTAATCGTGAAAGCTCAGTTTCTTAATCTCTGGGGTTAGTAAATAAATTGAGGCAAAAGGCTAGCAAATTGCTAAAGCCTAGGAAGGTGTACATGCTTGTATGGTATAAAATTCAAAATCAAAGACAGAAGAAGAATGTTGTGAAGGTGCAAGTTAGGAGACAAAAGTGGTCGGGGGCAAATATACTGGTGGAGGTATTGGGAGGAGTGAATCGTCTTTCGTCATCAAGTTAGAAGGAATGCAGAGAAGTGTATTAGTGAGATGAATGCTTTCTGAAAAATAGATATGAGATTGGTATAATTTCATAAAACAACACCTTGATGTTGCCCTCCTAGTCCTGTAGGTAATTCTTGTCTCCACTTACATATGCCACCATGAATATCATGTTGGAGAGTCCCCTCAGGTCAGTCCTCTCAGGACGGTCTAGTGGCTAGCATATGAGGTGTTATCATCATAAGGTCTGAGGTTCGAATCTCGATAAAATCAAGATAAATATCTTCCTTATGTGCTAGTCACTATTCCAAAGGCTAGTAGTCGTTTATGATTTACCTCCTCCGTGTTGGCTCTGGGATAGGTTGGTGGGGGTGCTGGGGACGAGCGTATTCGCTTTTTGTCACCATGAATATCATGTTGAAAGTTAAAGATAACAATTTAGGATTTCATGTGGATTCCCTATCACAAATCAGGTTGTATTCTATTGAAAATTCATAATATTATTATTCTCTTGGTCCAACAAGCGAATTACAATATAATTTGTAAGACCATAATAAAGTCTACAATTCCTTATAAGTTTTTTTTTGTTTTTACTTTTATTTTTGTTTTTTGTTAATTCATATATCTAACTTTTTGAACTAATTAATTCTGGAGTTGTATGGTCCAATTCAAAAAAAAATTCTCATTAGTTATCAAAGTAAATCCGGAAGCACATATAGTTCCGCATCTAGCCGCCAATATTTTATATTTCTCATCCACAGAAGGAAAATTCCAGTATATTATAATTGGGAATCCAATCACGGTACTTAGGTTTTTGTATCATATATAATAAATTACTAAATCATATATACAATTTATTGAATTAGCCTTTTCATTGGCAAACTAATCCATAAAAAATGTGCAAAGAAAAAAAAAAAAAGAATGAGCACTACTAAATCTAAAGCATGATAATACTTGTTGAGAACCTACCAGCGCACCTATTGAAAAAATGGGAAATAAATAATCAAAAAGAAGAAAGAAAATAAAAAAGAAATGATAATACTAATATTTGAGTGCCTCTGTCCTCGACTCTCTTTCCAACTTCAACTCTGCGTTCTCATTTGTGGCATCTTCCTGTCTTCCTATTAATCGGAGCTCTTTGACCATGCTTGCGACCCCACTTCCATCCTTGTCTGCAAGTCTCAGATCGATCACAAGCACCCCACTTTGCTCAAAACAAAACAAGTAGAGCGTATGACACAAGGGAATGAAGAGATGAAGTCACCACCTTAGTTCAAAACTTTAAAATATTCAAGTCGACCCTGTGTTCTAACTCCATATTCATCCAGAAATATGAATTTGGTATCTATTCATCCAGAGTAATACATAACTTCTCTCATGTGTGGATTTGGTTTACACAAAATAACCTCTTTAATAGAAGCAACTCCAATTCAAAACTGGCACCAAATCGTATGATCAACAAAACAAAAAAGCGGTTTGGTTTGGTTTGGAATGTCTATGATCACTCACTCATGATATCGGGAGGCTTTTACTTCTACTTCACAGTTGTTGAAACACACACCCACTGCGACTAAGAGGTTATATTGCTGCAATTGAGAGATTTTGCTCGGCTGATGCATGATCGAATTTTACAGATCGATTGGCTCGGTCAGTTTTGAACTTTGTTTTGTTCTATTTTCTGAACTAACTTGATTAGTAATCTAGCACTATTTACATATTGTGGAATTAAGGCACCTCAGCCCTACATGCCTAAAGCAACTATTTCATTTATTTCTTCCTCGACCTAATGGTTAAAGTGTAACGTATGAGGATGGCCAAAGCAACTATTTACCTCTCGGTCTTCTTCTGCCCAATGACCAAATTGTAACCTAAGGTAAAATCATAATAGGCAACTCATTATTCTCACAACATTTCATTTAATAACTCAAAAATCTCCACAATCCAAAAGTGTTGCTCATCACTTCTTGACTATTTCAAATTTCTTTTGTGTCTCCAAAGGTGAAATCTAATTAAACTTCTTGCCCTAGGGATGATTTCTTATGCAAGAGGCAACATCAATGGAATATCTTCCTATTGGTATTGGCAATGTGCTGACATTGATTGAACACTTGACAGTTGTTCAACCAGTGTTAACAATAAAAGTTCTAATATGTCACGAAGGATTGAATGTTAAATAGTAGATGAGAAGTATAGATATGTAAAGGAAGATTGAATGCTTAAAGTCCAAGTCATGGAACACTAGACATTGGGTAAAGGATGAAGTCCTCATAAATTATGGGTGATTGAGTCTTAGGTAAGGTTGAAAGTTCTTGTAGGTCAAGAGTGACTAGATATTAGAGGTTGAAAGTCTTAGCGAAGTGAACTATAAGTAATAAAAATTCTACCAAGCCAAGGTTGACCTAAGGTCGGATAAGGAAAAATCCTAATAGGTCGATGGTGGCTAAATACTAGGCAATTAGCAAAGTCCTAAAGATGAGGAGTCTTTAGGTAAAAAAAATGATTCTAGTAGGTTGAGGATATTAGGCAAGAATGTCTTGATAAGTTAGGATTGACTAGAAGTCTCATAGATAAAGAGGGCATGACGATGGATTCAACCTTATATGGTTGAAACCAAAATACTAATCAATTGGTGTATAGGAGTAGTCTACTAATGAATTAGAAACCTTGAAAATGTGGTTGGTCAAATTCGAGGTCACTACAGTGATGTGATAGAGTAAGAGTCGATTGATGGAGCAGAGTAGTCAACTGTTGAATTCAAAATTGTAAAGTTATGATTTGGATAAATTCATGGTTTGAGTAGTTGACTAAAGAGTAAATGAAAATGAACAAAATGTTTTATAGTTGACTATAGCGGTCGATTGATGTCAAAGTAAGAATATGTTGATTGCACAGGATCTTGATAAAGCTTTGACAATGGTCGAATTCTGGTTAGTACATTGTAGTCAATTAGAAGGAAGAGAATACTCGACTGATTAACGGATTCAAGTCACTAATAGAAACCATATAAAGTGATTTTGATAATGGTTTCCTTGACAATTTTCTGAGATATATTCGTGGAGTTTTCAAGTTTAGTGGTGCTACATTCTAAATACTTCGAAAGCAATCTACAACGATCATAAGCAAGCAATCAAGTTTCTTTCTTTATAACTTTTATTTACTGGATTCTTATAGTTATAGTTTGTAATTTCTATGTATTTGTATGTTGCCATAAAAGAGATTTCTCTGCCTCCGAAAGGTATTTGAAAAGAAGGATGATGATGTTATCAGGTTGATGCATTGACAAATCATAAGCCGTGGAGTAGTGATCAAATATTTTGAACCATGTAAAAAGATTGATTTGTGTGCTTATATATTTTTTTGGGGTTTGTTTATTTTATTTGTGTCGTGCTAACTAACATAGTATAAAAACAAAAATTGAAGTAAATCAAACACATCTATTCATTCCCTCTAGCCGCACTATTCGAACCAACATAGTCAACTTAGGGCTGAATAGGGACAAACACAATATTTTGATTTACGTGTTAATTGACTGATGCTTCAGATTAGTGGACTCTCCAAATTCCAAATCCCAAACCATGAACAAAATGAGGTATTGTGTTTGGGATATTAGTCGATTAGGAAACTAATTGACGCTTTAGATCAAGAGACTGTCCAAATCTCAAACGAACAAAATGAAATATTATGTTTCAATTTTAGTCTTAATAGGTAGTTGATTAATGCTGTGGTTAGTTGATTGTTGCCTTGAATCAATAGACTTATCATTGAACATAAACTAATAGAATATTTTTATTTAGGGACTAGTCGGTTGGTCGACCAACTAATACCATGTCAGTCGACTTTATTTTTAGGATTGTTGACATTAAAATAGTGGTTGATTTGGCAACTTACTAGTTACTATTCAAGCAATCAATTGATGAGTAGAACTAATTGATTGAAATATCCATCAGTACAATCAACTTCTGATCAAGATTGGCTAAATTGATCAAGTTCAATTTGATTCAAATTTGAATTTTGATATTTAATCAGTATATTAGTTGATTGAGTTTCTATGTCACGAGCAATATGGTACTTGGTTGGATGTTAAGTCCAAATAAATCATTATTAATTAGATATTTGGTAGTAGGAAGTATAGGATCATGTATATGCTAGAAGGGTAAATAGTATATACAAATTTAATTGAGCTGATGGTATAACAAACCAAATAAACAATCAAAAGGTATGTAATGGAAATAAAGTTAATAAATATTCTAACTTAACCAAGAGGAAAATGCATGCAAGACGAGATTAAAATAATAACACTTTGATCTCACATGACAAGACTAGATTAAATAAATGTAATACTTAGATCTAATATGCAATGCTTAAGTCTCCTTTCGGACGCCTAGAGCATGGTTAAACACATCTTGATCGTCTCCTATGGATCACTCCTATGGATCACTGGATCATGTCTACTTTGGTCGTTTGGAAGTTGCTTCAGTTGCTCGAATACCGAGGTTGCACGCACCTCGCTTTGGTCTCTTGGAAGTTCTTAATTCCGTCAGTCAAAACTTTTCTCCAGTCGATCACTCACATCCCATCTGATCGCTCAAATCCAATCGGGTGGCCAGGAACGCGAGTAGCTTCTTGCAATAAAAAGTTTATAAGCTGTTTTGGAGCGTATAAGCTCTTCAAATTTGTTTGGTAAATTTTTTTTTCAAGCAACTTATAAACTATCAAAATAAGTTGTTTTGGAACTTATAAGCTGTTTTTAAAAAAGTATGGAAGCCCCTACTTTTTTAAAAAAGATCTTATTTTAATAATTTTCTTCTCTAAAATATCCTTATATAATTTTATAAATCCTCATCTTATCCTCCATAAATTTTTATAAACCTAATATCTTTCTATCTTCGTCGACTTCTCTTCTAGGACTGTGCCATCTTCTCCACCAATGCCTCTTTTCAATTTTCTCTTTCCTGATACAGAAATTCACCCAAAACCCACTATTAATAAAAAGTCCAAAACCCTCTATTAATAGTATTATACCTTTTTTTGATAATTTTATTAATAAAAAGATCTTATAATACTAAACACATCAATACCTTTAAGTTGATTGTAATAAGTTCATCCAAACACTTTAACATCTTATTTTTAAAATAAGACCTAACAACTTATAAGCTCCTAAAACACCTTATAAGATGTACGAGCTTATAAGCTATTTTTAATAAGTTTAGCCAAATACCCTCTTAGTCCAAAAGAGTAGTAATACAAATACTAAGTTTTGGATAAAACTCGTTGCCCGAAACTTAGTTTATCTTTGCCTGCTACCTCCAGGACTTTACATTTGTCAATTGTTTAGCTCCCAGTTGATTCACCTAGACTCTCACTGCCATGACCTCAGTGTTAGGATCCTTCGTACGGAGACTAGAGAGGGGGGTGTGAATAGCCGACCCCAAATCGTCGCGTTTCTACAAACTAGGGTTAGCGCAGCGGAAAATAACACGTAGAAACGAAGGAAAAGAAGACAAACCTCAAACAAACCGATGTAACGAGGTTCGGAGATTAGGGTGTTGGTTGCTACTCGGAAAGCCTAGAGGTTCCACTGTACAAAAATTTTGTACAAAGGTCTGAACCTTTTCCTAGCTACCATGTGTTCTTTTAAATTAAATTTTGGATCGCCTGCGGAACTTAACACGTTTGATCCAAAACTTAATCTATTTGTTCTTTTAGGTTTTGACTTGGATCTCCTGCGGAACTTAACACGTTCGACCCAAATCACCTTAAGTTATTAATTCCATTAAATATTAATTTCCATAATTGGTTCCCAGTACTGACGTGGCGAGGCACATGGCCTTCTTGGATATGGGAGCAACCACCACCGACTAGACAAAACCTTTTATAGAAATCTAATATTTAATTTCCTAAAATAACTTTAGGTTAACCGAAAAGAACAATCAAATCACAAGAAAAAATAAAACAAAAGAACACAACTTCGAAAAACATATTCGAAATACTAGAATCGTAAGCCTCTTGTATTTGGTATTATTTCCATAAATAACTAGCATGATGCGGAAAGAAAAATTACTAGTTATACCTTTTAGAAAGACCTCTTGATCTTCTACCGTATTCCTCTTCTAACCTCGGACGTTGTGTGGGCAACGATCTTCCGAGATGAGAAACCACCAAGCACCTTCTTCTCCTCCTAGCTAGGTTCGGCCAACACAAAGAAGCTTCACCAAGGACGAAGAACAAAACACCAACCAAGCTCCAAGGGATACAAGCTTTCTCTCCTTCTTCTTCTTCTTCTCCAAGTAGTATCCGGCCACCACAAGAGCTCCAAGCTAATAGAGAAGGTTCGGCCACCACCAAGAGGAAGAGAGGAAGAGAGGTTGACCGGCCACAACACCAAGGAAAAGAGGGAGAGAAATAATAGAGGTTGTTCACTATGAAGCCTTCTCTACCCCCTCTTTTATAATCCTTGGTCTTGGCAAATAAGGAAATTTAATTAAAAACTTCCTTAATTCTTTTGCCATGAAAAGGAAAAATTTATTTAATTAAAAATAATTTTCCTTTTCTCAATTTACATGGCCGGCCACCATCAAGCTATAAACAAGGAGAGTTTTAATTAATTAAAACTTCCTAATTTGTCTCTAGAAATTTATAATATTTCTCCAATAATTTAATCCCTTCATGATTGGTTTATAAAAAGGAAATTTAATAAATTAAAATCTTTCTTTTAAACATGTGGATAAAAAGAAAGTTATCTCTAAAAATTAAAATCTATTTTAATCTACAAATAAGGAAAGATATCAAATCTTTTCTCAATCTTTTGTAGAAACTAATAAAAGAGAATTATTAATTTTTAAACTTTCTTTTAAATCATGAACATGGTTAAAAAGGAAAGTTTTCTTAAAATTTAAAATCCTCCTTTAATCAACAAATAAGGAAAGATTTCAAATTTTAAACTCTCTTTTAAACATGTAGATGATTTACAAATAAGGAAAGTTTTTACCAAAAATTAAAACCATCCTTTTAATCTACAAATAAGGAAAGAGATTAATCTCTTCTCTTAATCTTTGTAGAAAGTTATAAAAGGAAATTTTAATTTTAAACTCTCTTTAAAATCATGATATCCACATAAGAAATAATTTTAATAAAATCCTTTTAATATTGTGGTCGGCCACCTAAGCTTGGGACCCAAGCTTTGGCCACCTACATGACTCATCCACTTGGTCTTCCCTAGCTTGGGTTCCAAGCTAGCTTGGCCGCCCTATTGGATGGGTAAGAAGGTGGGTATGTGGTGGGTATAAATCTCTATATACTAGAGGCTACGATAGGGACCGAGAGGAGGAATTGGTTTTGGTCTCCCGATGAAATTAAGCATCCCGTGTTCGCCCCGAACACACAACTTAATTTCATCAATAATAATTCATTCCACTAAAGAACTATTATTGAACTATCGCACCAATCCCAAATTACATTTTGGGCTCCTTCTTATTATGAGTGTGTTAGTCTCCCTGTGTTTAAGATAACAAATGTCCACTAATTAAGTAAGTTACTGACAACTCACTTAATTAATATCTAGCTCCAAGAGTAGTACCACTCAACTTCATCGTCATGTCGGACTAAGTCCACCTGCAGGGTTTAACATGACAATCCTTATGAGCTCATCTTGGGGACATTCTCAACCTAGATTACTAGGACACAGTTTCCTTCTATAATCAACAACACACACTATAAGTGATATCATTTCCCAACTTATCGGGCTTATTGATTCATCGAACTAAATCTCACCCATTGATAAATTAAAGAAATAAATATCAAATATATGTGCTTGTTATTATATTAGGATTAAGAGCACACACTTCCATAATAACTGAGGTCTTTGTTTCTTTATAAAGTCAGTATAAAAGAAACGACCTCTAATGGTCCTACTCAATACACTCTAAGTGTACTAGTGTAATTATATAGTTAAGATAAACTAATACCTAATTACACTACGACCTTCCAATGGTTTGTTCCTTTCCATTATGGTCGTGAGCTACTGTTTATAATTTATAAGGTACTGATAACATAATCCTCTGTGTGTGACACCACACACCATGTTATCTACAATATAAATTAATTGAACAACTTCATTTATCATAAATGTAAACATTTGACCAATGTGATTCTTATTTCTAGATAAATGTTTATACCAAAAGCTAGGCTTTTAGTACACACTCTAACAATCTCCCACTTATACTAAAAGACTAAGCTGCCATATCTGCTGCCATACATCTGATTCCCAACCCTTCAACATGTCCATCAAAAGCTCTCGCCTTAAGGACCTTAGTGGAAAGATCTATAGGTCATCATCTGATGCATTCTAGGCAGCAACAACTTCTCCTCGTTTATACGATTTCTCGTATTGGGTGGTACTTGCGCTCTATTGTGTTTACTTGCCTTTATAGACTTATGATTTCTTCGAGTTTGCTACTGCACCAATATTATTACAATAAATTGTAATAATCTTTGGACAAACCAGAAATCATATCTAAATCTATCTTGAGGTTATTGAATCATTCAGCTTTTATGGCTACCTCAGAGGCTTGCCATATACTAAACTTCTATGGTGAAGTCCAGAAAAACACCTATGATTATCACTCTTCCATAGTTATGACTTTACCTCCTAAAGTAAACACAAAACCCCGAGGTTGACTTATTATTGTCCCTATCCGATTGGAAGTCAAAATCCATGCAACTCACAAGGACCAAATTAATCACCTTGTAAGCTAGCATATATGCTTTACTGCAGTCCAATGTCCTTGTCGAGAGTTACTTTGATATCTGCCAACTATGCCTTGGCAAAACAGATTTCTTATCTCGTGCATAGCATTCATTAGGCTTCCGACAGCCATAGCATAAAGAACTGCCTTTATTTCCTTTATCTCCTTTAATGTCTACAGAGACATATCTTTAGATAAAGTTACTCCATCCTGAAAAGGTAAGAAACCTTTCTTGGAGTTTTGCATGCTTTAAAACGAGCAAGGATTTTTCCGATGTATGAAGCTTGGGATAAGTAAAATATTCTTTTCTTGCGATCCCTTATTACTTTGATCTCAAGAATATATACATTCTCCCAAGTCCTTTATATCGAATTGTTTGGACAACCATACCCTTACTTCTGACAACATTTTGATATTGTTTCCAACTACCAAAAATGTTATCTACGTATAGTACAAGAAATACCACAATGCTTCCATCACACCTTTTGTATACACAAGACTTATCCGGTTACTAAATAAATCCATAGGTCTGAATTACTTTGATAAACCGGATGTTCCAAGACCTTGAAGCTTTGCCTCAGTCCATAAACTGATTGAGCTTTACACAAGATGCTCTTAGCCCTTTGCAATGAACCCTTCTGGTTGCTTTATATGGATGCTTTCTTCAAGACTTCCATTAAGGAATGCTGTCTTGACATCCACTTGCCAAATAGATAAAAGTATCCGGATAGACTTAAGCATGACTACCAGTGAAAAAAGTTTCCTTTTTCATCAAGCCTTGCTTTGAAGGTTTCAACCTTCCTGTCTATCCTTCTTTTCCTATTATAGACCTTTTACACCCAAAGGCTTTTACACCACTTGGTGGTTCTACAAGCTTCCAGATTTTATTAGAATACATATATTCTAATTCTATTATTCATTACTCTTTGCCAAGTGCATCTTTATCTTGGAGTGCTTCATCATATGACCGGAGATCAGGTTCATGTCCTCCAGGGATCAAGTCCAAAAACTCTCCCAAAACATGAACCTATTTAGGTTGCATAACAACCCTCCCACTACAATAAGACACTTTCTGTAATTGTGTATCAATTTGTGATATGTGTTGCAGTTTTTTTGTGGTATCTCATCTTGTACAGTTGGTACTAGGTTAGACATGTCCTTTATTATTTCCTTAAGAACAAATTTACTTATGAGCACGTGGTTCATTATATAGTCCTTTTCTAAAAAAACAGTCATTGATGCTAACAATGACCTTCTGATTTTTAAGACTATAAACCTACTTTTGTTTATCTAGGATAACTTACAAACAAGTGAACTCCTATCCAACTTATCATTGTCTCTCTTTAACATATGTGCTGGATTACCCGAATCCAAATATGCTTCAAAATAGGTTTTCACCTATTCAACAATTCTATATGAGTAGAGAGTTCTAACTTGGAAGGTACTATGTTCACTTTCGTTTTCAGAGTTTATCCTTAAAACAAATTTGGTAATTTTCTGAATAACTCATCATCTATCTAATTATTCCATAAGAGTCCTTTACCTTCTTTCTACTACACCATTCTTTTGGGGTGTACCAGATGCAGTTAGTTGGGATTGAAATCCAACTTCTGATAAGTGACTCCTAAAATCTCTCAAGAGGTACTTGCCACTACGATCTTCCATAGTGACTTTTTACTTTAACATTTCTCCGCATCAACCTTGTACTCTTTGAACTAATCAAAGTACTTAGTCTTGCGGTACATTAAGTAAATTTATTTGTATCTTGAATAGTTGTCTATAAAATAGACAAAATATTCAATACTACCTCTTGTCTGGATAGTCATAGGATCACACAAATCAGAATGAACCATTTTCAACATATCTTTGACTCCATACCCCTTGGACTTAAAAGCTTCTTGGTTATTTTCCTTCCAAGTAAGACTCGTAGGTTGGAAAGATTTCCACTACCAATGAACCCAAAAGTTCATCAGCTACCAATGAATCCTACTCAAGTATAACCTAGCTTTATATGCTAAAGATATAATTGGTTCATTTCCGAAGGTTGCTTTCTCTTAAATTAGAAGATGTGTTACTAATTTCCATTTGTTGCATCGTGGGAGTTATTGGATTATAAATTGTCAACTATCATACCAGAATAGATAACTTCCTTATTTTTCTTGATAACAACTTTGTTATCAAAATAGACACAATATCTATAATAGTTTAGAAACTGAAATCAGGTTCTTTCTAAACTTGGTACGTAAAGACAATTACTTAAAATCCATATTTTATTCTTATCAACATCTCCCACTGCAACAGCTACCATTTTTACAGTAGTGCCCATGTGGACGGTGATTTACCTTTCATTTAGTTGTCGGGTTTCCTGGAACCCTGCTATGAATTGTAGACATGATTAATGGCATCTTGTATCTACACTCCAGGTTCTGGTAGATAACACCACTAGACATGTTTCAACTAATGAATTAAATACACCTTAATTGTTCTTAGTTCTAAGAAGACAGTCTACCTTAATGTCCAAGTCCTATTTCCAATCATTACAATTGGGACTACTAAGTCTTTTTCTATAGTATGACTACTAGGGATTGACAAATATCCTAAGAATCACAAAAATATTTGGTCAAGATCAACTCCTTAAAATCTCCATGAATTTTGTTTATACAAAATCGAAGAGGAGATTTTATTCATTAATTTTATTATCTCGTCAACTTTACTTTATGACGAATAAAATTAATAGTTGATCTGTCTTTGATCAAATATTTGGTCAAAACTCTTTGAATTTAAAATAACATTGATTCCTTAAACAATATTATTTAAATTCACCAACACCTCAAACACCGTGAATTTTGCATGCCACGTTAGTGTGGACGTATACAAATTCATCATTTGTAAGAGGAGGGTTTTACCCATTGACTATCTTGTCAATATAACTTTTTGACAAATAAAATTACCTCAAACACTATGAATCTTGTATGCCACGTTAGTGTGGACGTATACAAATTCAAACATTTGTAAGAGGGGTTTATTAATTTTATTATATTGCCAATCTAGTTTTATGACAAATCAATAGTTGGTTTCCTTTGGTCACACAAGTGATAGTAGTGACTCCGTTGGGAGGATACTATTAAATGTGTCTAAGTGTATACCATTACTTGACACTAAGTCCATTAATAAGATTATGCCCCTTCCGTTGGGGAAGATCACACGCCTTAATTCCCACCACAAAGTGGAAGTCAGGGAGATGATCATGATGATGGACGGCCACACCAAGAAACAAAAGAGAGCTGTGTTGATCACTTACAAACCAGTAATGGAGACCATGGGATTTACTTAAAAAATCCTCTCCCACTTAGTTATTTATAAATGAGGAATTTTAACTATGCTAGCCTACTAAATATGTAAACCAACATACACAACACAATATAAAAGCAATAAATAGAAAATCTAATTTTCAACTATTATGGCTTTTATCTCTAGTTGTCCTTAGTGTGTTGTCATCCCAAGCTGCTGCCATGTTTGGCCACCGCCACCGGACTAGTTGTCGCATCCATCTTGCTCCTAGCGCCTCTGGTCCTTAGAAGGTTCCACGCTTTGTAAGATTCGATCCGCGACATAAATAGAATTTTACATTTTGATCCTATATTCCATAAAAGGAATGTACATGTATCTAGATCAAAAATAAAATCCTAATAAAACTAAATACAGCTCCTGCTGTATTTTATAATACAATCAGGCACACACAATAAAATGCCCTTGACATGTCCAAGGGTCCAATCACACACATAATAACTATAAGCCATAATAGTTGGATCCTGCATCCACAAAATTAGCACATCCTACTATTATCCTGCCTAAATTATGTATGACATGTGCATAATTAAACTAATACCAAATACACAGAGGCAAAATCCTAGCTCTGATACCAATTGTTGGTTGCTACTCGGAAAGCCTAGAGGTTCCACTGTACAAAAATTTTGTACAAAGGTCTGAACATTTTCCTAGCTACCATGTGTTCTTTTAAATTAAATTTTGGATCGCCTGCGGAACTTAACACGTTTGATCCAAAACTTAATCTATTTGTTCTTTTAGGTTTTGACTTGGATCTCCTGCGGAACTTAACACGTTCGACCCAAATCACCTTAAGTTATTAATTCCATTAAATATTAATTTCTCAATCTTTTGTAGAAACTAATAAAAGAGAATTATTAATTTTTAAACTTTCTTTTAAATCATGAACATGGTTAAAAAGGAAAGTTTTCTTAAAATTTAAAATCCTCCTTTAATCAACAAATAAGGAAAGATTTCAAATTTTAAACTCTCTTTTAAACATGTAGATGATTTACAAATAAGGAAAGTTTTTACCAAAAATTAAAACCATCCTTTTAATCTACAAATAAGGAAAGAGATTAATCTCTTCTCTTAATCTTTTGTAGAAAGTTATAAAAGGAAATTTTTAATTTTTAAACTCTCTTTTAAAATCATGATATCCACATAAGAAATAATTTTAATAAAAATCCTTTTAATATTCTAGTGGCCGGCCACCTAAGCTTGAGACCCAAGCTTTGGCCAGCCACCTACATGACTCATCCACTTGGTCTTGGCCGGCCCTAGCTTGGGTTCCATGCTAGCTTACCCTATTGGATGGGTAAGAAGGTGGGTATGCGGTGGGTATAAATCTCTATATACTAGAGGCTACGATAGGGACCGAGAGGAGGAATTGGTTTGGTCTCCCATGAAATTACATCCCGTGTTCGCCCAACACACAACTTAATTTCATCAATAATAATTCATTCCACTAAAGAACTATTATTGAACTATCGCACCAATCCCAAATTACATTTGGGCTCCTTCTTATTATGAGTGTGTTAGTCTCCGTGTTTAAGATAACAATGTCCACTAATTAAGTAAGTTACCGACAACTCACTTAATTAATATCTAGCTCAAGAGTAGTACCACTCAACTTCATCGCCATGAGTCCACCGGGTTTAACATGACAATCCTTATGAGCTCCTCTTGGGGACATTCTCAACCTAGATCACTAGGACACAGTTTCCTTCTATAATCAACAACACACACTATAAGTGATATCATTTCCCAACTTATCGGGCTTATTGATTCATCGAACTAAATCTCACCCATTGATAAATTAAAGAAATAAATATCAAATATATGTGCTTGTTATTATATTAGGATTAAGAGCACACACTTCCATAATAACTGAGGTCTTTGTTTCTTTATAAAGTCAGTATAAAAGAAACGACCTCTAATGGTCCTACTCAATACACTCTAAGTGTACTAGTGTAATTATATAGTTAAGATAAACTAATACCTAATTACACTACGACCTTCCAATGGTTTGTTCCTTTCCATTATGATCGTGAGCTACTGTTTATAATTTATAAGGTACTGATAACATAATTCTCTGTGTGTGACACCACACACCATGTTATCTACAATATAAATTAATTGAACAACTTCATTTATCATAAATGTAAACATTTGACCAATGTGATTCTTATTTCTAGATAAATGTTTATACCAAAAGCTAGGCTTTTAGTATACACTCTAACATAGGGCTCCTACTCCTCGGCGTGTCCGTAAGGCGGACGAGTCCAGTCAATCCGTCGGTGGATGAGTCCCCGGAAAATCGGCTAAAAATAACTCCTTATGGGTGGAGAAACCTCGCCACAATACTCTTGCAACAGCAAGATGAATTACAAGAAATACAAGAAAGCAGAAGACAATACAAGTGTAAAAACAATCTTGCCTTCTCGTCGACTGGAAGAAGCAACAGCTCCAAGCGCCTACAACAGCAGGTGATCCAGCCGGAAGCTCACGCGAAACTTTGGAGAAGCTCAACAAAGCTCAAGCACAGCAGCACTTAGGGACAGGAAAAAGGAAGAAGAAGAAGAAGAAGACTCGCAGCAGCAGCCCTCCTTTTATAACCTGCGGAGAAAGAAGCACAGAAGAAATCTAGTCGTTGTGTCGCAACGGCTAGTGCCCTGATCGGTCTGTGGACCGATCAGGGAACCTACTGATCGGTCCACAGACCGATCAGGGAACTTCCTGATCGGTCTGGGGACCGATCAGGCTTTGTGCTGATCGGTCCCCAGACCGATCAGCCCCTCTTGCGCCTCGCTCCTGTTCGGCTTCTGATCGACTCCTGATCGGTCACCAGACCGATCAGTTCGATCGGTCACCAGACCGATCAGAATATTCGCGGTATCACTGGATCGATCACCAGATCGATCCAGCTCATGGTTTTCGCCCAAACCAAGTCCAAACCAACATCCGGTCAATCTTGACCTGTTGGTACATTGCGCCTAGCATCCAGTCACTCCCTTGACCTGCTAGGACTTCCCACCAAGTGTCCGGTCAATCCCTTTGACCCACTTGGACTTTCCTCTTCGTGCCAAGTATCCGATCACTCCCTTGATCTACTTGGACTTCCCAACACCAGATGTCCGATCACCCTTGATCCATCTGGATTTTCCCTTGCCCGGCTTAACTTACCAGGACTTTCACCTAGCTTCACTCACTAGGGTTTTCACCTGACTTCACTCACCAGGATTTCCAATCTGCCTGGCTTCACTCACCAGGACTTTCCCTTGCCTGGCTTCACTCACCAGGACTTTCCCGAATGCCTGGCTTCACTCACCAGGACTTTTACCTTCACCTAGCTTCACTCACTAGGATTTTCACCTGGCTTCACTCACCAGGATTTCCCGACTGCCTGGCTTCACTCACCAGGACTTTTCCCTGCGCCAAACTCCCTGTTTGGACTTTTCCCGTGCCAAGTCTCCATACTTGGACTTTTCCAGTGCCAAGTCTCCATACTTGGACTTTTCACCGAATCAGGTCAACCAGGTCAACCTTGACCTACGGTTGCACCAACTCTTCCAAACATCTATTCTTGTCAAACATCAAGAATAGAACTTCTCTTCTCGTCAAACATCGTCAAACATCAAAACACAACTCGAGTCAGGTCAACTCGAGTCAGGTCAACCAGGTCAACCTTGACCTAAGGTTGCACCAACAATCTCCCCCTTTTTGATGTTTGACAAAATCCAAAATCAAATTAGGTTAACCCGATAACCTAACTTAGGTTTTCCAATGTTCTTCCTTGAACATTCTTCCAAAACCTACACTCTCCCCCTTGGGACATCTCTCCCCTTTTTTGACACACATCAAAAAGAGGGAATCAAGGTCAAGAGTTTCTTCCTAATGAAAGTCCCATACCTTTCATTGAAACCCTTAATTTCCCCCTTGATACTAAACTCAACACTCAACTTAGTGACAATCCCATATCACTAATCCTCAAAAGTCTTAAGGAATAAAAAAAAACTCCCCCTAAAAGTCAACTCCCCCTTGACAATTAGTTAAGACTCCCCCTAAAGGTCAACTCCCCCTTGACCATTGCACCAACAATGTCTTGGAGAGTTTCAAACCTTTAGAAACCCGAAACTCAACTCCCACAGCTGAAATTTCAGACCACAGTCGAAATTCAGCAAATTCAGCATGCCTGATCGGTCACCGGACCGATCAGGACCCCTCTGGATCGGTCCCCAGACCGATCCAGCCTTCCCTGGATCAGTGACCGATCCAGCCTTGGACAGACTCGAGTTCTGATTTCCTTCTCCCGAAATTCAGAAACTCACAACAAATTCCAGAAAATTCCAAAAATTATAAAATTTTGAGAATATATTCCTCATAACATATACTATCAAGGAAAAATAATTTTCGATGAAAATAACTTCCATTTTCAAATCTTGATACAAAGTTCAAAAACTTTTGAAATAGTTCAAAGTTTAACTCATCTTTGTATCATCTTGCTCAATGATGAATGCTATCACTAGAAAAGCTTCATCAAGGTTTTTCAAATCAATTTTAAAATGATTTTAAACCCTTTAATTTAGGACCATAATCTTAGGACTATAAGTACATGACTTGTACACAAGTTTTCCCTATGATCCTCCAATCTCTTGAATTAGGCTCATCTAGGTACAAGAACTATGTACCTTGATCCTAACTCATGATCCTAATATCTCACACACATCTAAGGTGTATCAAACACATTCAAGTCAATTTTGATGTGAGATATGAGTTTAGGTCAACTTAGGCTAAGTTCTCATGCATTTTCTAAACACCAATTTGATCTCAATATCAAAATGTGCTTTTATCCTTAAATCAATTTCATTGATTATTAACGCAAGAGATGATGACATGACATGAAATAATATCATAAATGAAAACATGTGTCAATGTCATGATGTCATGGCATAAAGTATAAAACTTAACTAAAGCATGACATATAAAGAACCTAAGCTTTATCATGACATATCAAATGATAAAATTAAACATGATGTCATGACATGTGAGGGCAAATAATCATGACAAGATTTAGCATGAATAAGACATACCTAGATTACCTATCTAAGTATCCTTAGCCTTAGCTAATACTTAAATTTTAACCCTTGATTGCCCTAATATGCCAAAATCCTAATTTTGACACTTCTTGAACTCTAGATTCATCCATGCCACTTAAAGATCAAATTTATCCTCAAATCTTGGCATGTTTCATTTTTCCTCAAGAGTTCTCTAGATTTTCCCAAATTGTGCCAATTGAAATTAACATCATCATTTTCCATGATGGCACATTTTACTCTTCCAAGGAGTAAATATCTCATTTCATTTTCAAAGGTTCCCAAAAACCTTGAAAATTCTCCTTGAGCGTCAATTTCCTCGAAGTTGGGTTAACTACCCTTCTAATCGGAGTTGACACTCTCTAACCCATCTATGGGGTAGAGAAGATGCTCCTAGGAACCCAATACTTATTTGAGCTCATTGGGTTCACTAAATATTCACTAGGGATAACTTCCCTAGCAACCCTCCTAATGACCCTCTTAGGCTTTAAAGCCTTGGTCATTTGGGACTCATCAAGATCAACTCTAGGGGTGATTCCCCTTGTGACCTTGGTGATGGTCTTCTTAGCCCTAGATTTTGTTCCATAATCGAATGGAACATTATGATAAGTGGGCTTGACCACTTGGGACTTAGGTTTGTGACCCAAACCTTTCTTGTCCTTGGACGTTGGTTTTTGACCCTTAAACCCTAGAGATGACTTCTCCAAGTTCTTAAGAGCCTTTTCCAAAGTATCAAGTCTTGACCTCAAGACTTGATTCTCCTTCTCTAATACCTCAAGTTTTAATTTGTCATTGTTCTTTGAGGCATTCCTAGGCATATGTCTAGTTGATTTGAGATTCCTACCTAGGTTTTCCTTAGCCTTAGATGAGTTAATTCTAGGGTTGGCTTTCCTAGTGTTATCCTTATCTAGGCTTACATGTTTGGCTCCTAAGCACATATATTGTTTCCTAAGATTATCATGCTTATCATTCTTGACAATTGCAATAAAACTACTAGCATGAGTCTTATTATTATTGCAAGAATGTGCCTTAAATGTTACCTTAGGGTTTGCCTTAGCTCCCCCTATCGATGTGCTCGGTCTCTTGTCCTTGTGAGATTGCCTCCCCCTCGGACATTGACTCCGATAATGTCCCCTTCGCTTGCATTGAAAGCATACCACGTGCTCTTTGCCTTTGCGTATCGGGACTCCGGCTTTCTTGACCTTTGGCGCCGGTGGAGTCTTCCTAACCCTCTTTGGACACTTACTCTTATAGTGCCCAAATTCCCTACACTCAAAGCACATTATGTGTAATTTGCTAGAAATTAAAATGCTTGAGTTACCTAGGTTTGAGGATGGATGAACGCTCTCTCCTTCATCCCTTCCGGAGGTAGAAGCTTCTTCTTCTTGCTCCGAACTTGAAGAAGAACTCTCTTCTTCTTCTTTAGATGTTGAGTGGCCCTCAACTTCTAAATTCATTCCTCCATGATGTGAACTCCTTGGCTCACTTGACTCCTCTTCATGACTTGAAGTGGAGTTCTCCTCATGGAACTTTGCCAAGTTATTCCACAACTCCTTGGCATCGTTATATCCACCTATCCTACACAAAACATCATTAGGTAAAGAGAATTCAATGATTTTCGTTACCTCATCATTGATGGTTGATTGGTGGATTTGCTCCTTGGTCCACTCCTTCTTCTCTAGGGTTTCTCCTTTCTTGTCCATAGGAGGCTTGAAACCTAATTGAACACAACTCCAATTTTCAAGGTTAGTCATAAGAAAATACCTCATTCTTACCTTCCAATACGCGAAGTCGCAGCACTCGTAGAAGGGTGGAAACGTGATGTCTTCTCCGAGTCGATCCATTCTCTAGCTTGTGCTCCCACGGGTGTTAATTTGACGAAGAGCGCGCCTCGCTCTGATACCACTTGTTAGGATCCTTCGTACGGAGGCTAGAGAGGGGGGTGTGAATAGCCGACCCCAAATCGTCGCGTTTCTACAAACTAGGGTTAGCGCAACGGAAAATAACACGTAGAAACGAAGGAAAAGAAGACAAACCTCAAACAAACCGATGTAACGAGGTTCGGAGATTAGGGCTCCTACTCCTCGGCGTGTCCGTAAGGTGGACGAGTCCAGTCAATCCGTCGGTGGATGAGTCCCCGGAAAACCGGCTAAAAATAACTCCTTATGGGTGGAGAAACCTCGCCACAATACTCTTGCAACAGCAAGATGAATGTACAAGAAATACAAGAAAGCAGAAGACAATACAAGTGTAAAAACAATCTTGCCTTCTCGTCGACTGGAAGAAGCAACAGCTCCAAGCGCCTACAACAGCAGGTGATCCAGCCGGAAGCTCACGCGAAGCTTTGGAGAAGCTCAACAAAGCTCAAGCACAGCAGCACTTAGGGACAGGAAAAAGGAAGAAGAAGAAGAAGAAGGCTCGCAGCAGCAGCCCTCCTTTTATAACCTGCGGAGAAAGAAGCACATAAGAAATCTAGTCGTTGCGTCGCAACGGCTAGTGCCCTGATCGGTCTGTGGACCGATCAGGGAAGACCTTTGCTTCAGATCCGTCCCTGATCGGGCCAGGGACCGATCAGAGACGGAATCGGTCCCAGACCGATCAGCCCCTCTTGTGCCTTGCTTCGCTTCGATCGACTCGATCGGTCACCGACCGATCATCACACGATGCCATCGATAGTATTCGATCGGTCACCGCACCGATCGAATATTCATGCAGATCACCGATCGATCACCGGATCGATCCAACTCATGGTTTCGCCTAAACCAAGTCCAAACCAACATCCGGTCAATCTTGACCTGTTGGTACATTGCGCCTAGCATCCAGTCACTCCCTTGACCTGCTAGGACTCCCCACCAAGTGTCCGGTCAATCCCTTTGACCCACTTGGACTTTCCTCTTCGTGCCAAGTATCCGATCACTCCCTTGATCTACTTGGACTTCCCAACACCAGATGTCCGATCACCCTTGATCCATCTGGATTTTCCCTTGCCCGGCTTAACTCACCAGGACTTTCACCTAGCTTCACTCACTAGGGTTTTCACCTGGCTTCACTCACCAGGATTTCCAATCTGCCTGGCTTCACTCACCAGGACTTTCCCTTGCCTGGCTTCACTCACCAGGACTTTCCCGAATGCCTGGCTTCACTCACCAGGACTTTCACCTTCACCTAGCTTCACTCACTAGGATTTTCACCTGGCTTCACTCACCAGGATTTCCCGACTGCCTGGCTTCACTCACCAGGACTTTTCCCTGCGCCAAACTCCCTGTTTGGACTTTTCCCGTGCCAAGTCTCCATACTTGGACTTTTCCAGTGCCAAATCTCCATACTTGGACTTTTCCAGTGCCAAGTCTCCATACTTGGACTTTTCACCGAATCAGGTCAACCAGGTCAACCTTGACCTACGGTTGCACCAACTCTTCCAAACATCTATTCTTGTCAAACATCAAGAATAGAACTTCTCTTCTCGTCAAATATCGTCAAACATCAAAACACAACTCGAGTCAGGTCAACTCGAGTCAGGTCAACCAGGTCAACCTTGACCTAAGGTTGCACCAACACTCAGCTCTCAGTTAACCTTTTGGACTTCCACTACTTGATTCCCAACCAGGTCTTACACTACCTAGTTCTTAATTAGATTTTCCACTACCTCATTCCCAATTAAGTCTTGTCGATCTCTAGTTCTCAACTAGGACTTTACCGTTGCCTAGTTCCCAACTAGAAATTTGCCTCCTATCAAGTTTACCTGTAGCTGCATACTTGATAACCTGATTAGATCACAAACAAATCTAACTTTAAACTTACCATACATAAAAAAAAATATAGATTTGGTGTGGTGCTCTCAACACCAACAATCTCCTCATTTTTTATATGTGGAAACAAAATTTAAAGTAAGTAAAAATAATAGTTTAAGAACAAGAAATATGCACTTATGCATGATACTTTCAGGATTTTACCTTTGTCAATTGTTCAACTCCCAACTGACCCACATGGACTTTCACTACCATAACATCAACTCCCAACTAACCTTCTTGGACTTTCACCACCTGATTCTCAATCAAGTATTTCCATACCTAGTTCTCAATTAGATCTTCCACTGTATAGTTCCCAATTAGGTCTTGTCGACGCCTAGTTCCCAACTAGGACATTACCATTACCTATTTCCCAATTAGGACTTTTCCTCTTGTCAAGTTGCTTGCTCTTGTATACTTGACAACCTTGTTAGATCAAAAGCATATTTAACTTTAAACTTATCATATATCAAAATATAAGTTCTATGTAGTAGTTTTAGTACTAAAAATCTTCTCCTTTTGATATGTAGAAACTAAGTTTAAAGTTAGTAAAAATAATAGTTTGAGAACGAGAAATATGCACTTATACATGATACCTCCAAGACTTTACCTTTATCAATTGTTTAGCTCCTAGCTTATTTACCTGGACTTTCACTACCGAGACGTCAACTCCTAGCTAGCCTTTTGGACTTCCACCGTTTGGTTTCCAATCAGATCTTCCACTACTTGTTCATAATTAGATCTTGTCTGTAGGATCAGTGCACATGTGAGAGGGGGCGGTGAATTATGTAGTTTAAAAAACTTATCTTTTTAATTTGAAATCAAAGTGCAGCGGAATTAGATAAAGCAGAAAACTAAAAAATAAGTACACGAGGAGTTACTTGGTTCGAAGCCTTTGGCGACTCCTACTCTAAGATCTAAGTCTCTCGGCTCTATTGATGGGCAATCCACTAAATCTTTTTCCGAAATCATCAGAAGGGTGAATCGATTACAGTAATAATAAAAGGACAAGTGTAACAATCTATACTTTCTTAATGCAATAATTAAATAATTAAAAATAATTTCGTTACCCAACACTTTGAAGAAAATCAAATCAAGCTTGGTGTTGGACAGCTTCTGAGCAGTAGTCGAGCACAGTAGTATCACATCACAGCAGGAGGACGAAGACGGAGTAGTTGAAAACTTGAAAGTTCACTTGTAGAAGTTGTGAATGAGTTGTTCTTTAAAGACGGGCAGAACCTCCCTTTTATGTAGCATTGGAGGCGCCTCCACCTTTAAAACGTTATCCTTGAACAGAGCGCCGCTTATCGTCGACGAAGTCCTCTGTCTTATTTGAGTGAAGGCGTCTTCAAAGCTCTTCGAGGCGCCTTCAGTGCCAAGCTTCAAGGTGCCTCCAGAAGCATGCGAGGAACCTCCGTGCCCTCCTATGCGGAGTCTTCGACCAAGCATCTGAGGCGTCTCCACTCGCACAGGAGGCGCTTCAAGTACTATTCACTCGAGACTTTTTATACATTTTTGTTTCTTCCGTCTTGAAAAATTTGTTAGTTCAAAAAAAAATGTATACCCTGCGAAATGAAATTAACACAATAATAAAATAAGCAGTATTAATTAGACCTTATCTGTCCAAAACCAGGATCTAGTTAAGGTCTCAGTTTAGATATCCAAAATGAACTTAAACGAGACCTATGCCTAATGTCACGCCCCAAGGGTAAGGTTGTCCAATAAAAATCAGACAGCACCTCCCCTGTAACAATGACAATTGAAACCGGGATACATAGCCACATGGCTGAACAAGAATAATAATATCAGTCCACATGGCTGGAAATAACCACAATCATGCAAGATAAATAGCAGCTCACACGACTGAGAGAAAAAAACAATAGAAGAGATAAGGTAAACTACATGAACAAAATAAACGGACTGTGAGACGGCCTAGCTTGACACAACAACCATAAAATCGAACAAAAGACCAACACAACATAAAAATTTGTACTCAAGTTAATTATTACATGTACATATTTGGAAACCCAAAATATTAGTAAAAGCAACAATAGAAACCAAACTCTCAATACGATGTGGGACTGCTAGGTAGGATCCTCCAAGCAACTCCATACATATATCATTTACTTGCTACTTAAAGGAAGAAAAATACAATAGGTAGTGAGTTCAAATGACTTTGTAGGTAATAGAAGATAGTGCATGATAATAACATAAGGAGACCAAAGGTATACAACCTCAAAAAAATACTTACTACAAAAGTAAGTGCGATACTAGAATCGTATGCTAACTAAAACATAACCAAAAATAATAATCCTCCACTAACCTGCTCAGTTAGGTGTGACCAATAAATCGAGAGTGCATATGGTACATCCTAACTTGCATGAGCAAATACATGACTGACATATAGCAAGTATATAACAAGTACTGACTGCAAGAGAATGCTCTACCATGAATGATCCTATGGGTAGTTAGGATAAATAAATAGTGACTATCTGCAGGCGAACTTGCTACCACGAATGGTCTCATGGGCAGATAGGGTTAAATAGTCACTATCAGTGGGCGAACTCGTTACCACGAATGGTCTCATGGGCAGACAGGGTATATACGTAGCTGTCTAGCTATGGACCACATGCAAACTCGCTACCACGAATAGTCTCATGGGCAGTGTTACGTTTCCGTAAGTGCACGAATACGCCATCAGTAATAAAAGATATCGAACCACAGGGACTGGTTATAAGCACTAGCGATCGCTCACATAGAATTAGTTAAACTATCGTTTGTAGAAAATTTACTGTCTAGAAAGAAAGAAGAAACTTAGAAGAAGGAAAAGAGAACTAAAGTAAGTGTTGAATATATCGGTTTGGGGAATATTCTAGGAGTTCGATTTCATTGTGGTGTTTACTAATGTATCATGGTTTACCAATTTCCTACCTTCAATTAGCATGCACTTGTAGAAAGTTAGATTTATTATCCCTAAGTATTTAATAGAGATAATTCCTATGAAATCCGGAAACGATTAACCCCTGTCACTAGGGCACCTCGGTCATAGATCATAAGAATATATGTCTAGTAAATAATAGTAAGATAAAGATAGAAATTAGGTACGGTTTCCTACTTTCTTATGGAGGAATTGTTTCTCCTTTCAAGGGAATGTCCTAGACGTCCGTAAACGGATTACCCTTGTCACTAGGTCCCCTCGAGTATACGATCTAAGGCACTTTTTCTACAAGATTAGTAATTTCTACACAAACATTCGATCTAACATGGTAAAACATCTCATTCACATTAGTACGAATAGATACAAAGCAAGTTAATATCATGTAGATAGATAAAAGGTGTAATCATGAGTTTTTACATCATAACACAACCATAACTAATCCCTTATCCTAGAATAATGAATGTACTCTATAAAGGAAAGAAAAGAGTCCAAAGACATAGAGAAATAAAGCGATCAAAATCCAACGAAGAGGAGAGAGAAGAAGGCTTATCCAATGATGTCGATTAATCCTTGGGTCCAATACTTCTCTTCTGGAGTTGATGGAATGATGGAATCTGTCTCGTATTGTCGAATGATAGTCGAGGACAGTGTGGAACGACACTAGGATAATTCTCTCAAGGCCCACGACTTCCTTTCCTCCAGAAAAGGTTTAAAGCCCCTTTTATAGGCTAGGGCATGGGCCTGACATGACCCGTGCCATGGCCGTGTGAGATTCACATGGCCAGCATCCTTGGCTTCGGGTCAAGTGACACGGCCGTGTGTGATCCACACGACTGTGTTCTTCTTCGGCTCTGGATGTATTGCACGACCGTGTGAGATCACACGGTCGTGCGCTTCTTCGGCTCTAGATGGGCGCACGGCCGTGTGGGATCACACAGCCGTGTGCTGCTCCTCCTCTGGACCGGCCACACAGTCGTGTAGGATCACACGGCCAGTGCCAATATCTTTTGCTTGCTCTCCGATTTGTCAATGATCGCCTTTTTCGCTCCAAAAGTGATTTTTGTCAACATAAATGCACACAAAGAACAGATCTCCGACATAGAAGAGTAATTATGTTATAAATATGATAAGGAGTGTAAGAATGCATAAATCAATGATGAATAAAGTACGTGATTGTGCATCAAAACATACATAAAAGAGTATAAGATCTACGTACATCACACCCCAGACTTGAACCTTTACTTGTTCTCAAGCAAAATGTTGCAATCTAAATTCATGAGTTCCTATAGTGTTTCATGATCCGTAGTGCACTCGCCTAACTCTATCAACTAATTTCATTGATAAGCATGATTGTGGAGTAACCTAAGTATGGCCTAAACATAAGTTCTTGTGCTTAGTGCAAAGAGTGGCTTAAGCTCTTCAAGTTTCAATTTTTGTCCTAGTCAAGTCGTCATACAATTGAGTTCCTAATGTTTCCGGCGATAGACATTTACCTTCCATACACTTGGTTCATATTTCTTAAATTACACAAGGTCTCAAAGGAATACTCAAAATCAAGAGAAACATAACATTTATTTCCTCAGTAACCTAACTCGGTCTCAAAGGGGTAAATTGTTAGTTTCCACTCACGATAACTATTTTTTTAATCCCTTATTCATTTTATTTATTTATTTATTTTATTTTTTTGGTGCTATACTATAGAGATGTAGCACTAATCACAAATGCAAGTAAGATAAATGCAATTGTAGGGATTTAGATTTTTCCAAATGAGTTGCCATGATCCGAGGTCATCCAGTAACCAAAATGTAAATAAGAAATCACCATGGGAACAAGAGTACTAAATAATTTGGATGAATTATAAATATTCCAAAATGTATCTATTATTCAAGCTTAAGTGAAGTGAAGGTAAGATCCTTAAGGTTAGGCTAAAATTCATACTTATCTCCGTACTATACTTACCTTATTTCATTGTGGCAAAAGGCTAATACGCTCGCCCCCAGCGCCCCTGCCAACCCATCCCAAGGTTAACGCGGAGGAGGTAAATCACGGGCGGTTACTAGCCTTTGGAATAATGACTAGCACATAAGGGAGGTACTTACCTCGACTTTGCCGAGATTCGAACCCCAGACCTCATTGTGGCAACACCTCATGCACTAGCCACTAGACCCATCCGAGGGGACAAAACTAAGGTAGGGTAAACTTTTTAACGTGACTGGGCCCACCGCTCCGCGACCCCATACCCCAGAAACCCCCGAAGAGATTTTTTGGAGAGCCTCAGTACCACGTATTCGACGGATAAAGAGTTGATAAGAGGGCTCGAATGTGGCACCTCAGTCAACAGTGCCCAAAATAGGGACTTAAATTGATAAGAGCATGCGCAGGTGGGGACTCGAACCTAGCACCTCAGTCAATGGGTAACAATGTCATAACCAGAGCACCCCTAGTTCAATTGTAAAACTAAGGTAGGGTAAACTTTTTAACGTGTCTAGGCCCACCGCTCTGTGGCCCCATACCCCAGAAACCCCCGAAGGGATTTTTTGGGGAGCATCAGTACCACGTATCCAACGGATAAAGAATTGATAAGAGGGCTCGAACGCGGCACCTCAGTCAACAGTGCCCACAATAGGGACTTAAATTGATAAGAGCATGCACAGGTGGAGGCTCGAACCTGACACCTCAATCAATGGGTAACAACATTATAACCAGAGCACCCCTAGTTCGGTTGTTAAACTAAGGTAGGGTAAACTTTTTAACGTGATTGGGCCCACCGCTCCGCGGCCCCATACCCCAGAAACCCCCGAAGGGATTTTTTGGGGAGCCTCGGTACCACGTATCTGATGGATAAAGAGTTGATAAGAGGGCTCGAACGCGGCACCTCAGTCAACAGTGCCCAAAATAGGGACTTAAATTGATAAGAGCATGCACAGGTGGGGGCTCGAACCTGGCACCTCAGTCAATGGGTAACAACGTCATAACCAGAGCACCCCTAGTTCGGTTGTTATACTTAGCTTATTTCATGTTGCTAGAGATAGAGAAAAGAGGTACACTAAATATACTAGCACTATCTCTACGACAACATGAATTAAGAAATAAACATGCTAGTCATTTTACTGTTGGACAAGTCATCAGAAAAAATGGAAGGTCTGATACTCTTGATATGCCTCAAAACCAATTTTATTTTGCAAAACAAACAAACTGGAAAAATCGTAAATAAGAAAAGAGATGTAATATGAAACTTGAAAAGAAAACAATCCAAACAAACTAAAATGCAAGTAAGTAAAACACAAGTAAGTAAAATAAACTAAAGTTGAAGAAATGAAAAAAAAAATATATGAAAAAGTCTCGACTCAGGTTGTGTAAATACAAACAAAACACCACTCCCAAACTTACACTTTTCATCGTCCCGATGCAATCAATATGGTGGTGGGGGAGGGGAAAACAGGGGTCCTCGTTTTGTACTGGAGGGGAAACTAGGCAAACCTAGGAGATGACCAATGTGTTGATGGTACTGGAAAAGAGAATCTACCTGCTATCTAGTAATATCCATATCATCCATAAAATTTCTCATTCTCTCCTAGTCAACCTCATAATCTTGCATAAATCCGATCACTTGGCTGTGAAAATCTCTGGTGAACTGAAAATGGTCATGCACTTCTTTGAACGGGTCATCAAACAACTTGAAACGACTTTCCAACCGTTGTTATTGAGTAGTATGCTTCTCATGAAATGAATCCAAAGAGGCACAAAAATCAGAAAAATCAAATCTAGAGGGGCTCATACCATAGGCAAAAGAATGCCTAGAAGGTTCTGGATGTCTGGAGGGTTGCAGGTGTCCAGATGACAGGGGCCCTGGGAGGGGCTCAGAGTCTCCAATAAATGGGGGAACAAACTCAGGTTCTGAATCAGTGATAACCCAATTAACAGGGTTGCAAACTGAGGTGCACTTGGGACAAGGAAGGGGTAATGGAAAATCATCCTGCTTAAGAAAGGAAACTCATTCTCATCTCGGCAAATCATCTTCATGGCAAGGCAAGAATTGATGTCGATCTTGTTGTTGCTGTAACACCCCACCCTCCTCACTACTAGACTGTGAGGGTGGAGCGCTACTGGACTACTAACTTTACTTAATTGGAGTTATTCACATGTAAAGATCAATACATAAACTCTCTAAACATGCAATTGATAGCAGCGGAAAACATAAACAACCTATCTCTACATTCTACTCCAGCATATGAACACAACTAAAACTATACATCAATCTAATCATGCTGAAATATATGCATTAATCTGAACATGCATGCAACCATTATACAACTCAGATAATAGGTCTAATGTGCATAACAATAAAAAGAAAGAATTCTAAATACATGACAATCTTAATAAATTCTTATGCTAAATCCCAAGGCTTCTATAGTCCAGGCATCACACATCCATCCGCACCTCCTTGTCGCCTTCCTTTGCTATAGCTTTTCCTTTCCTTTATCTGCAGTAAAAGGAAAATGCATCTATAAGCAAAATTGCTTAGTAAGCGCTATCTAATTCACAAAACTCGAATATGCATGTGATTATACTGAAATATAAAAACTGAATGCTCAAAAGAAGATACTACTCATGCTCATCTAATAGCAAAAGAAACTTACTGAAATACTAAACATGTAAGCAAATCTAAACAACATGTCAGTATATAAGAAAACTAAACTTGCTGAATTTTAAACTTATGTGAAGCTTATTTCTTTTGTTTAAAAACTTATACTTTAATACTTCAAAATAATAATCAATCTCTTCTTGGGCCCAGGCGTAGTACCAAAGTGCGCTCCCTAATAGAAACTGGGGTAGCGAGCCACCAGTCCTACGAGGGTAAAGACCTCGGCCTTATCAGGGCCAAGACCTCGGAATTGGTCACCTGGATTTGTTTAACGACAACCTCGGAAGTTGGGTACTAGCCTCTCAAAGTAAAATATCTTAATGACTTCTTCCTTAAATGCATTGGCATTTTAACAAGCACCTTGTGTGCCAAAATCCCTAAAGTCTTGACTTTGGGATCTACTTAAGGTCTTGACCTTTTTCTTTCTTTTCTTTATCTTTCTTATACTTGTTAATATCTCTAATAAAAGAATGCTTCTTTAAAAACTGAAATGTTTAAACAAATTCTAATATTGAAATGCATAAATAAAAATCTACATACTATGCTAATCAAAATTCTACATACTATACTAACAAAATTCTACACTTGTAAGCTTAATAAAATCTGCACTTGTAAGCTTAATAAAATCTGCAAATCTAATTAAGCTACTAGAGATCTAATTGGATCTTCCAATGCTAAACCATCAAAACTGCAATGCTAAACAATTCAAAATATGTAATGCTAAACAAATCAAAATCTATAATGCTACACATAGCTATTCCACACTAAAAATCTGTTAAAGCTTGATACCTATGTAAAGCTTATACTTTTATAGAACAATAGAGATTTTTAAGCATGTTACAACATGATCTAAACTGGAATACTAAGCCAAAATCACAAACTGAAAACTAAATCTGCATACTATACTAATCAAGATTCTGCATTCTATGCTACACAATTTCTGCATACTATGCAAACATAAATTCTGTACTATAATACTTAACCAAACTGCACTATAATTTTTTTTTTTAAAAACTACACTATAAGTTCCACAAAAAATCTACACTACAAGTTCCACCAAAAATCTGCACTATAAATTCCACCAAAAATTTGCACTACAAGTTCCACAAAAAATCTGCACTATAAATTCCACCAAAAATTTGCACTACAAGTTCCACCAAAAATCTGCACTATAAACTTTAAAGAAATCTGCACCATAAGCTCTTAAGAAATCTGCTCTAAAGAAATCTGCATTTTAAGCTCTAAGAAATCTGCACTACAAGCTTAATTAAAACCTGCACTATAAGCTTACATAAAAATCTGCACTATAAGCTTAATTAAAATTCTGCACTATAAGCTCACATAAAAATCCGAATTTCTAATTACAAGGGAAAAATAAATCTTGGATCTACTCTAAATTCCCAAGCAACCACAATCCTTTACAGCATATTCCGAAAACTAAAAGAAACACTAAATCAAAGCTCGAAACTACCCTTACCGCAAGTGAGTATCACTTACCTCTTCTTGAACTCACAACCGAACGAAACGACTTCTTAGGGTTTCGGAGAACTCGAGATTCTAGCTCTTCCTCGTGCCCACGAGCTCTCCTCGATGAGAGGATCTTGAGACTATAAAGGAAACTTCGGATTGATCCTTAGCAGGTCGCCGAAGACAAAAACCCTAGCTTCCTTCGGTTCCGCCTGAGCTCCGCCGTCGCGAGTGAGATGAGAGGAGAGAATGGTTTAGGTAACGGGAAAACAGAACATCAACTTATCCCTTTTTATAACTTAGTATTTCTGTTATGGCTTAAGACCAATTCATTATTAATCTGTTCACAAAACACCTGGTGAAAGCTTGGCTATCGCGCTTCGCCTAAATCTTTGACCGGGTCAGAGGTCGCGGGTTTGAATCTCGGCCGCACCTCTTTTATACTTAATTATTTTCTGTTATTAACTACTACTTAAATTAATTTCATTCTACCTTTAATTAGCATCGCCCGCTTGGGCACTTGGGTATCGCGCTCCGCTTAAGCCGCCGGCTGGGTCGGAGGTTGCGGGTTCGAATCTCGGCCGAAACTCTTTTATTCCTAATTATTTTCTGTTTACTACTACTACTTAAAATATTTCCACTCCTTCTTTAATCAGCACTGCCCTCTTGGCCACTTGGTCAGCCGAGACAATTTAAGGCTTTGCTTGACCGGAGGTCTCCAGTTCGAACCTCAGCTTAATTTCTTTATTTTTTTGCAACTTATTTCTTTTGGTAAAAATACCAAAGAAACTCCAAAAATTGTATAAAAATACTTTAAAAATTTCTAAAAATCTCTAGAATATTTCTAAATATTTTTAAGCACTATTAGGACTCGTAATGAGGAAATTTGGGTCATTACAGTTGCAATGAATGACTTTCAGCTCTTCAAGTTCACAATCCAAATTTATAGCTATTTGAGTGATCAAGCCTCCAAAAACTATCATCCCCAAGCATGCTTTCCCATCTCTCAAAAGGTTTTATAGAAAATGAAACCCGGAATCAAAATTAGCTTTATTAAGTATAGCCCAAATAGAGTAAAGTTTCACTTTTCTAACTACCCCATCACTATCACCTCTACCAAAGATTATTTTTACTCATGACACGGTGAAGGTATCTAAAAAACTGAATTTTGCATATGGGAAGCCTTAGCTCTAGAGGGTTCATATGGATTCTTTGATCCAATGATGGAAGTCCAAAACTCATTCCAATTAAAAGATGGATCAAATCTACAGGCACCATCGGTCGATAAACTGAAACAGATGTTAAAATCACTAAATATCCACTGGAATTCCTTATTCATCATTCAAAAACTTATATTCCCAATATAATCATCCTCCGAAGTAAATTGAACATCGATTAAGCTTAAAATTTCTATAACTAGGCGAGGGTAGGTCGGTAGGTGTGTGTGCATCATGTCATTCCAATCAAATGAACTAATCATCTAATCTACATCATCCTTAATACCCAACATCTCCATTGTAGTTGGATCCATACATCTGGTGCACACAATTTTTCTAACAAGTAAATCATACCTAGCTTTTTGTTCTTGATTTCTAAAGATAATGTGATATTCATTGTCGTTACCTTCATCGCGTGCCATCGTCTTGCCTTTTTCCATCATTGAAGAAGTTTTTCCTTTTCCCTTGTCTCCTCCCGGTGCATCTCCTTCGCTAGACCCACCACTTCTTTTTAAAGAACTAGGGCGCTAAATACGTAGAAAGCGCAGCGGAAAACATCTAGTTCCTATCAGAAGATCCATGCAAAGGAAGAAAACAACAACATATACTAAGTTTCATGATAATAGGGAGGTATACCTTTGATGCGTGTACTCGATCTCCCAATAATTAGGATCTCAGCACAATCACATGTTAGTGCCTCTTTTGGTATCCATACGAACACAAGAAAATGGAGAAGACCAACATTCAAGGTTATGCTAGCAACCCTCTAGTGAGTTTCGGCCAAAGAAAGGGAGAAGAGGAAGAAGAATGAAAAATCATACTAAAAAATGAGAGAAAAATACTTTTGTACTTCGTCCAATGAAAATACCTAATGAGCATTAATTCACTTAATGAGACTTAATGAGCATTAACACTCCATTAAGGTCATTTTGAAACTTTTCATTTTTGAATTCAATTTTCAAAATTGAATGAATTTCAAAATTAACTGTTCATTAATCCTCTTTAGTGAATGAATTCACTTGAGTCTAACTCAAGTCTACTTCGAATTAGATTGAATCTATATGGTTGGATTCACTTGAGTCTAAGTCAATGATTCTAATCCGGATATGTCAATCATCTCATAATTGATTCTTAGAGCTAATACTAACATTCCTCGTCGGAGTCGTTTCAAAATGTAAGACATGATTTTGCAGGTATGTAAGAGAAGGTTTTTTTTTCGTGAGTGAAGGTGGACCTCGAAAAATACTAAGATGAAGAAGAAAAAGAAAAAGAAAAAGAAAGAGATGATTTCTTTTCTTCTTAGATTTGGGCCTTTTGATTGAGATCTAGATCTTGAAGAAGATGAGTTTTAGATCTAGGTATTTGAGGGTGATGAAGTGGAATGGAGGAGAAAAGTGATTTGGGAGAAAAGGAGGTGTGAATAGCATTGGTTGGGGAGGTTTGGCGTCGCACACGGGCTTTGTTGAGTAGTGTCTTAAAGACACGGCCTGGTTCAGGGTTCCGCCACATGGCCGTGTTGATTGGCATGACCTCTTCTTTCCCCTTCTCGGCTGAGGTCACACAGCCATGTCATTGACATGGCTCGTGTCTTCTTCCACTCGGGTGACTTCACACGGTCGTGTGAAGTCACACGACTTGCTTTGTCTTCTGCTCTGTTGTGTGGATTTACACGGCCTGTAGCGTTTCTTTCTCTGCCATCATCACACGACCATGTGAAGTTGCACGACTTGCTTTATCTTCTGGTTTGCCGTGTGGATTTACATGGCCCATGGCGTTTCTTTCTCTGCCATCATCACACGGTCGTGTGGATTCACATGATCGACTTCTTAGCTTGTATAATGGTTGAATTTCTCCTCTTTGCGACTCCTCTGATGCTTCCACACCCATGAAATGATCATGGCTAGCTCGTGGAAGTCGCACACAACCTGAAAAACAAAGATTCAGAAAGAAAAATACTTAGACAAACTAACTTAGAAAACAAAATCATGAACTGAAAGTTAATTAAAGAAAAATCCTTGGGTTGCCTCCTAAGAAGTGTTTGTTTTAGGTCTTTAGCTCAACCCTGCCTCACTTGTTATGGATTATCCCATGGAGGCACTGCCTTTCCTCCTAGGGTCGATGCTTCAGTTATTTTCCTTCATTCTTGCCTGTGCAGGGCAGATGTACTTCTCGTTGCTGGTTGGGGACAATTTTCCAAGTTTTGTCAGATCATGCATTGCTTCCGGCGACCTTCCATGAGGATGGAGGTTCCATTCCTCAATTCTATTGACATCCGTCCCACTGGTATTCCCTTGAAAAGAAGAGATATGGTTAGGAAAATTAGATAAATCAAATTCTAACCTATCCTTACCGATAACCAGAGATAGTTTGTGGTTCTTTACATCTATGATGACTTCGGTAGTTGCAAGGAAAGGTCGTCCAAGGATAATTGGGATCTTAGGATCCTCTTCCATGTCTAAAATAACAAAATCTGTGGGTATGATGCATCCATCCACCTCTACTGCTATATTTTCTACTATACCCATAGGGTACCTGCATGAATGGTTGGCTAATTGCAGTGTTATAGTAGTAAGTTTGATATTCCTGAGACCTAGCTTATTACAGATTGAATATAGAATGAGGCTAACACTTGCCCCCAAATCACAAAAAGCCTTATCTATGAATTCAAATCATATTTTGTAAGGTATAGAAAAACTTCCTGGATCCTGGAGCTTTGGGGGAGTGATTGCCGTGAGCAGAGCACTGCTCTTTTCCGTCAATGCTATGATCTCAAATTTGCCTTTTTGCCTTCTGTTTGACATGATTCCCTTCAAAAATTTTGTAAATTTTGGCATCTGGTGAAGAGTGTCTATAAGAGGGACCTCAATGCAAATCTTCTTAATTTTTTTTTCAAAAATATGTAGAATTCTTCATCTTTTTGGGACATTACTAATCTTTGAGGAAAAGGAACTATTTGACTTTGTGGCGGAAATGAAAAAGTCTCTTCAACCTTCCTAGTAATCTCCTCATTGTCCTTGTTATGGACCAAATTTGGCGTAGGAGGAGAGAGTCCTTCTTGAAAATCAATCCCTTTCGGTGCAGTTATTTGGGGGTCTCCCAAGGTCCGCCCGCTCCTTAATTCAACACGGTTGCAATGTTCCACTGGGTTAATATCAGGTTTTCCTAAGAATGTGCCTGGTGCTCTTAAAGAAGATTAGGCTATTTGGGTGATCTACCTATCTTGCATCTTTTGGTGCTTTTTAGAGTTATCCATTTTTTGATTTAATTGCTTGATCTCATTCTTCATTTCCCTTTGTTCAGTAAGAATTTCTTCAAGCATCTTCTCTATTCTTGATAATTGATAGCCTTGTGATGATTGTTGTTGATAAGTTTGTTGGACCCCGTGGTTGTTTTGATGTGATCAACCAAATTAGGTTAGGTCTTGTTTGGTTTTGATCCCTGTGTCTAAGTGTGCAGGAGCTTAGAAGCACAGGACGTTGAACGGAAGACGCAACTGGCGAGAAGGACGACACAGGAAGGGAGTCGACGGGCTCGATGCGTCCGAGGGACGAAAGAGCTGTGGAAGAGTACACCGGTGGACGAGAAGAACGTATGCAACGTTCGAGAGACGAGAAGCCGAATCGGAAGCCTTCTCGAGGAGAAGGCCGAAAATTAGGTTCGGGTGAGCCCTATTTCGTTTGGCCGCAATCACCCAAGCGATCGGAGCTTCAGAAGAAGAAAAGGAGTCAAAAGGAGCTGGAAAAGCAAGCTGAAGGCGCCCTCAACGTAGTGTTGAGGGAGCCTCCACCTCTTTAGGCGGGAGGGTGCCCACCATGCCTTGAGGACACCCTCCATAGCGTCCGAGGCCCCCTCAAGGCCATTGAGGGCACCCTCAAAGCAGTTAACATGACCGTTTCGCATTTGGAGAAAGATTTATCCAAATACTTCGATGGAGGCACCCTCTACCCCTTGGGAGGCGCCCTCAACATTGTAGATAGAGCTTCCAGGAGCTATAAAAAGTCCCCTGGAGCTAGAAAATATTCAATTAACTCTTGTATTCAATTCCTAGCAACGTTTGAGCTTTCTTAGTGTGTAAAAGGCTTTTCCGCCTTCAGAGAAGAAGATTGTTTCTGAGCTTTTCAATCGACTTGGATTAACAACCACCTAAGTTGTAACCAAGTCAATCTCTTGAGTCTTTTCTCTATTTTCTATCATTTTATTATTTTATTGTTGTATTTTTAGAGTTGAAAGAACGAGAAGGGTATTTCTTATTTTTCAGGCAATTCACCTCTCCCCTCTTGCCGGCCCGCTACGCCAACAAAGTTTGTTGCCCAGGTTGGTAGCTTGGCTTTGCTCCTACAGATGGTACCTGGTCCTGATTATTCCGATAAGAAAAATTCGGATGACTCCTTCACCCAGGGTTGTAACTGTTGAAGTACGGATTGTTCTGTCTTTGATTGTAACTGACTATTGTATCACATTGCTCAAGTTGATTTATTTGTACAGAGATTGACCCTAGGGGGCAAGTATCTTGAGCATATCTGTACTTCCGCAAATCTCTCATACACACATAATTACATTGGCAGTGCTATTTCCCATAGTCTCAAATTTTTTGGGCAGAGCATCTAACTTTGCAGACATGAGTGTGACTGCATCTATATCAAATTTTCCTAAAGCCTTGATTTTGATTTTCAAAAAAGGAGCCTCCAGATCTTTCAGATGTCCACTGATGATGGTTCAGAGTTACATTTTCAATAATATTTTCAGCTTTATCTAAGCTCTTGTTCATTAATGCCCCTCCCGCTGTAAAATCGAGGGACACCTTCGTATGATAGTTGATGCCATTATAAAATATTTGTAGGACTAACCACTTCTCAAGCCCATGATGAGGGCACTGTCTGAGCATACTCTTGAATCTATCACATGCTTCAAATAATGATTCTAAGGCTGTCTATCTGAAGCTTGCTATTAGATTCCTCATGTGAGCCTTTTGCTTGGTGGATAAAATTTGTCTAAAAATTGTTACTCACATTGCTCCCAGGATGCTATACTGTTTGCTGGTAAGGAGTTAAGCCACTGCTTGGCTCTATCTCTTAAAGAAAGTCCAAATAGTAGTAATCTCACTATTTCTGTTAGAACTCCATTCACCTTTATCGTACTACAGATCTCATAAAATGATTCCAAGTGTTAGTCCGGATCATCATTTGGTCCTCCTCCAAATTGATTCTGCTGGACCATGTGGATTACCGCGGGCTTTATCTCAAAGTTATTAGCTTCAATTGGTGGCCTGGTGATGCTAGACCGAATTCCACGTGCATAAGGTGTTGCATAGTCTTTCAAAGGTTTGTTAGCCATTTCCGATGCTTCTTGTTCTACTTGGAGTCTTTGCAGGATTCTTCTCCTTCGAAAAGTTCTATCGATCTCTGGGCCAAATCTCCTATAAGATTAGCTCTTCGCATATAAGAACGGGGTATCAAGCAATCCAAATGCAATAAGAGAACAGAGTTTTTAAAATTTTCAAAGGTAAAAGGAAAATGCTGGAGATTCAAAATACAGAAATTTAAGTAAGCAAATGTAAGATGTAACTTCAAAATAAAATTTGCAAGAATTATTTAAACTATAAAGAAAGCAAAAATTTAGTCTAACTTAAAGAATTATCACTAATGTTATAAGTGTAGTCCCCGATAATGATGTCAAAAACTTGTTACATTTCTTCAAGTGCACGGATACGTCATTAGTAATAAAAGATATCGAACCACAGGGATTGGTTATAAGTACTAGCGATCGCTCACGTAGAATTAGCTAAACTATTGATTGTTGAAAATTTACTGTCTAGAAAGAAAGAAGAAACATAGAAGAAGGAAAAGATAACTAGAGTAAGTGTTGAATATATCGATTTAGGGAATATTCTAGGAGTTCAATTTCATTGTGATGTTTACTAATGTATCATGGTCTACCAATTTCCTACCTTCAATTAGTATGCACTTGTAGAAAGTTAGATTTATTATCCCTAAGTATTTAATAGAGATGATTCCTATGAAATCTGGAAACGGTTAACCCCTATCACTAGGGGCGCACCTCAGATATAGATCACAGAAATAGATGTCTAGTAAATAACAGTAAAGATAAAGATAGAAATTAGGTATGGTTTCCTATTTCCTTATGGAGGAATTGTTTCTCCTTTCAAGGGAATGCCCTAGACATCGGTAAACAGGTTACCCCTGTCACTAAGACCCATCGAGTATATGATCTAAGGCACTTCTTCTACAAGATCAACAATTTCTACACAAACATTCGATTTAACAAGGCACGACATCTCATTCACATTAGAACGAATAGATACAAAACAAGTTAATATCATGTAAATAGATAAAAGGCATAACCATGAATTTTTACATCATAACACAACCTCAACTACTCCCTTAGTTTAGAACAATGAATATACTCCATAGAGGAAAGAAAAGAGTCCAAAGACATAGAGAAATAAAGCGATCAAAACCCAAAAAAGAGAAGGAGGGAGAAGAAGGCTTATCCAATGACGTTGAGTAATCCTTGGGGGTTCAATGCTTCGCTTCCGGAGTTGATGGAATGATGGAATCTGTCTCGTATCGTCGAACGACAGTCGAGGATGGTGTAGAACAATACCAAGATAATTCTCTCAAGGCCCATAGCGTCCTCTCCTCCAGAAAAGATTTAAAGCCCCTTTTATAGGTTAGGGCACGAGCCTGACATGGCCCGTGCCATGGCCGTATGAGATTCAAATGGCCAATGTCGCCTTGGCTTCGGGTCAACTGACACGGTCATATGAGATCCACACAGCCGTGTTCTTCTTCGGCTCTGGATGTATTGCATTGTCATGTGAGATCACACGGTCGTGTGCTTCTTTGGCTTTGGATGGGCGGCACAGCCTTGTGGGATCACACGGCCGTGTGCTGCCCTTCCTCTGGACGGACCACACGACCCTGTAGGATCACACGGCTGGTGTCAATATCTTTTGCTTGTTCTCCGGTTCGTCGATGATCACCTTTTTCGCTCCAAAAGTGATTCCTATCAATATAAATGCACACAAAGAGTAGATCTCTGACATAAAAGAATAATTATGCTATAAATTTGATAAGGAGTGTAAGAATGCATAAATCAATGATGAATAAAGTACTTGATTGTGCATCAAAACATGCATAAAAGAATATAAGATCTACGAACATCAGGCAGTCATATATATATATCATGATCACTAACGACTCTGTCAACCTCGAAATTTATAAGGATGTTTAGAAAAATTTTGGAATTAAAACTGAACTAGAATGACATTAAAAGGCAAGGTGAATTTAACTTAAGTTTAGATTAATTAATGTTTAATTAAATCCTAAGTATTTAAATTTATATAAATACTTCTAAATACTTCTTTAAAACAAAGAGAGGGTATCCTAAGATCATCTTCAATTCATCATTAAAATATTAAATTTAATATAAATTTAGCACCAAAATATTTCAATTGATACATCAAATTCCATATCAAATATGGTACAATAAATAATGCAACACTATATTCACATCACCATATTTAGTATCGGAGAGAGTTTTTATTTTTAAATTTTATTATATAATTAATAAAATTAAATGTAATTAATTTATAATTATTATTTTCTTTATCTTTACTTATAAGATATTTAAATGTAATTAAATGTAACTATTATTTATTATAAAGTTAAATTAATTGTATGTAGTAGCATATTTAAATTTTATTATGTATATCGATAAAGATTTAATTTATTAATATTATTATTTTTAATTTATTTAATATATTTTAATTATAATTATATTTATAAATTATATTACTAATTAAAAAAATATAATAAAATATTAATATAGTATTAATTTTAAATATAATAATTATTATATAAAATATTAATAAATTTAAATATAATTTTATATTAATAAATTTTAATGTAAGTTGATAATTAAATTATGAATAAGAAAAATAAAATATTTTAAAGAATATTTTCTTTTAAGTGTAATATGATATGGATGGATTGAAATTGAAATAGTATTTAGCGCTGAAATTGTATTATTTTGATATGAAAATTATACCAAATATGGGATGTCTAAGTTATTTTCTCACCCCCTCTCGCGTTATCTCTTCCCCAACTCATTGCAGCCGCCACCGCCGACCCCGATCGCCTAACTCTGCCGTCTACACCGCGTCGCCGGGATCTCTCACCATCACTAGTGCTTTTGGTAGAGCCCTAGCCGACTAACACTGAGCGTTGTCTTTCCCCTCCTTGTCTTTGCGCACGCGGCGTTTCCGCCACCAGAAGAATCGGCGCCGCCCAACCGCTGGCGCCGCTCTACCGTAGACGTGTGTGAGACCACACCAATGATGCATCCTTTCCTCGCGACCACGGTTTCGTTGTGCCCTTCGAGCCGACGTCGCACATCTGACCTAGCGCTGCAGCTGCTCATGAGCAGCCGGTGTCTGTGCGACTACACTTGGTCTTTCCCTCCTCTTCTCCGGCTGTTGCAAACTCGCTAGCCAGAAACAAGTGGCTGTCTGTAGCCACCACAGTGTCGCCGATTGTTACTCCGGCCACCATTGCGTTGTTGGCCTGCTTCACTGCCATGGAAACCACTGTTGCGAACCGTCGCTGCTGTCGCCACCAGTTCTCTATCGCCTGATGCCATTGCCGGAGAGGTAGAAAAATTTTGGGTAATGCTGATTTGATTTTATAATCGGTTAATCCGGATCGAAGATTAAGAGGATTTATCTTAGCTAAATTATGGTCATTTGTAGGATGAGTAAAAGATGATGTTATTCATTGATTAGTTGAGTTCATTAGTTGGGTAATGATTAGATTTATTATTGATTAACCCTAGGTTAAATGAGGGGTTATTAATCAATTTAGGTTTTCTAATTGGATTAGGTTTAGATTAGCTAATTGGTTTATGTATAACCTAGCTATAATATGCATTATGCGATTGCAGGATTTCTGATTCGAGATGAGCATCTCGACATGGGAATAGTTCAACACGAGCTACATTTGATGTGGGTAGTTCCTACTTGTCTTCTTTAGACTGTTGACTTTAGTGCATGATACTATTATTTGTATTGCTTGTGTAGTAGTTATTTTAGCTTGATATCTACTCTAGGTTACCTCTTGAGTTTGATCTTTTATTGCTTGATCTTGTATGTTGATATATTTTGATATCTATGCAATCGAAATTGTTATCCCTGCTTGGATTGGTTATGTTGGTAGGATATTACCAAACTATAGTGTAGTTGTGGACATATGTTTGTGTATTTATATCGTACCATATGAGTATATACTTAGGCTTTTGCTTATATGTATTAGATATTATACTGTAGTAAGTGGTAGAGTATCCTACTAGAATTATCTAGTTTGGATTATCATTTGGGACTATGTGATTATGACCTCGTTATTTTAGTGTGTTTATGATAATACCATGGAGTTAGTTGAGATGTTATGACTAGATGAATAGTATTTTCTTAATGAGATTGGTTGATTGTTTTGCGTTATATACTTGTGAGACGATACCATAGGGTAGCTAGCAGAGTTCACTCTTGAATCTGAATGTCACTGTTTACTCACCATTTTTTGTTGTGCACTTATATATCCTGTCTACTCACGGGATCATCCGTGGTAGAGCATTCTCTTGCAGACAGTGACTATTTATATACCCTGTCTGCCCATGGGACCATCCGTGGTAGAGTGTTCTCCCACAGACAGTGACGATTACATACCCTGACTGCCCATAGAACCATCCATGGTGGAGCATTCTCCTATAGTCAGTGGCAGGGGGAGTTAGATAGCTACTTCATTCTATTCGTTCATGGGATCATCCGTGGTAAAACATTCTCCCGCAGACAGTGACTAGTTATATATATCCTGACAGCCCACGAGACTATTTGTGTTAGCACATTGTGCTAACCAGGACTTATTATATGCTTGTTATATTCTGGTTACCCATTTGTTCGTGTAAGTTTGGATGTACAGTATGTACTCTCGACTATGGGTTACACCTGGTTGAGCTGGTTAGAGGGTTATAATATTATTTATGATTTGACTAGTAGACGATTATAGTGAAACTCTTACTTCTATAGTAAGTATTCTTCTTAAGACTATATCTTTTGATCTCCCTATGTTTTAGTATCATGCACTATCTTCTTATACCTACTTAATATTTTATACTCACTGCCCATTATTTTTCTTTAACCTTTCAGGTTAGCAGATAAAGGAGGTGTGTGTCGCTCAGAGGTCCTAGCTATCAATCCCACATCACATTTCAAGATCGTGCTTTCCTCGTTGTGTCTTGTTTTTTGTATTTACACTTTGTTTCATTCATGGATTTTAACCTTATAGTGTCTTTTGATTCGGACTTGTACTTGTTGTGTAAGTCATACCAATACGCAGTCATTTGTGTTTTATTTATTGTGAAGGGATTATGCAAATCCCCTTTTTGAGTGGTGGTTATGTTGTTATCTTTCGCTGTATATTTCTTCTTAATATGTGGACTTATATCATGTTGTATCATACATTATCACTAGGGGATACCGTCCAAGTATACTTTTAGGGTGTGATAATGTTATTGGTATCAGAGCTACAGATTAGGAAACTTATTTTTGTGCTTCATATATTGTGGTTTGTTTTCTCGATGTGATTTTTGAGTTTGGGACTAGGCAATGACAGGACATCTCCGATCTATAGGAAGTAAAGTATATCTCTAGTGCTATTATATATTTTGGATTCACTATTATATTTAGTTACTATTAGGTCAGTTGAATGTCTATTGGGTTCTCACTTGGGTTAGCATGATGACAGTAGCCTAAAATCTATATTAAATGTCACAAATAGGCTTATTAAATTAACAATTTAATATTTCACTGAACCCCTTAATTTCGCAATAACGTTGTAGTAACGAGCCCAGGATCGCTCTCGAGGAACCAACGATAGAATGTAATTTAGGATTGTCTTTATTTCCTATTTTTGGGGTTTTCGATATAAAAATGGAGTTGGAGGTTTAATGCTTTGAATCTAAATCTAACAAATGAAAGCACAACAAATAAAAAGATTACTCTAATGCATAAATGAAATCTACTTGTGTGCCAATAATCAAACCCAAACGTATTGTCACTCTACGTTGTGATTAAATTATTAACACACACTTAAACTAAGATTGAAATAGCAAATATCAAATTAAATCTGATCTAAAGCAAAATCTAAACCCTAACTTAAAACTCAAACACTAAACAATTAACCAAGCATCAAATAAAACTTAAACTAAGCTTTAACAAGGTAATGAAATACTAAATTACTTGCTAAAATCATAAAAAAACATCAAATGAATCTGTTCTAAGATGTAAAAACAATAACAAAACGAAATAAACCCTAACCAATCCAACTCGCAACCAATCTCACCAAACTTCACACTCTTGCCGTCACACAAGAGTGTCAAAGTCGAGACCACCAAATTTCGGACCTCAGTGGAGATTCTAAGCTACAAATCAGTTCGAGGAATGCTCACAAGTGCCGACGGACCACCCCCGACACGCTGGAAACAACCCGAACCCAAGAAAATGCCGAAAATGCTGGAAATCTGCTACCGGAGCTCTCTGAATCTGGATCGAAGTCGTGGATTGCAGATGGGCATCGGATGAAGCTCAATAACGCCGGCGGACCACCTCCAAGCGTCACTGATGGGAATCGGAGCGCAGATTTGGAAGACCACCTCCAAATCTGGCGAAAACAGAGAAGTCGCCGTGAGCAGATTTTTCGCCGGAGAGAACACTCGCCGGTGCTACAGATGATCGGGATAAGTTGCAAAGAAGTCTTCCACCAAGGTAGAAGCTCGGGAAATGGATTGGAGAAGGAAAGGGGTCGGAATCCGGAGAAACGCCGCGAGGACGAGGCTTCTGCGCGCTGTGGAGTCGACGAAGGAAGCTGGGTACTGTAGCTTCTGTTTTGAATCAGATTGGATCTGAACGGACGGCTGGGAGCAATTTGGAGCTAAATCAACGGTGAAAGCTTGCCCAAAATCTGATCCAAAGGTACTGATGTTGATTTAGGGTCTGGATCTACCCTCCCGTAGGTCGGATCGATCAGATCATCACTGGATGACCCGGATCTGCCCAGTCTTCAATGAACGGCCCAGATTGTTTCTGGCTGGATCAATGGCTAGATGAACTCAGATCTGGATAAAAACTTCTGGATCTTCATCAATGGCTCATATCTGCCCCCCATTAGGTTGGATCGGCCAGATCTTCAACGGATGGTCCAGATCTGTCCTATTCTTGATAAACGGCCCAAATCGACCCAAAGCTTGATCTTGTCTTTTGAACTCCGATTCGAGCCCAATTCCGGTCCAAATAGATCCAAATCTAAGATCCTTTGATGCCTACAAAATAAGAATCAAATATTAGCATCAAATAACACAAAAAATAATATAATTTGCAATTAAGTCCAAAATCTATGCAATGCACAAAAATGTAATGTAACCATGATTTAAACTATGAAACCAACATCAAAACCATGCATAAATGAGTCAAAATAATGCAGTAAAATCATGGTTATCAAATCCCCCACACTTAGTCTTGAACGTCCCGTGCAAGTAAAGAAAACTAAAAATCATCTCCATAGAAAATTCCCTAGCAATACCTAGAAGATAGTAAAAAGAATTTAACTAAGATCATCTTAAAAATCACTAACAATCATGAATACAATCCAAACAATAATCAGTAGGTATGGTAGTTTCAATCTAATTGAAAAATTAAGCAAGTTGCAATCTCACAAGGAATTTACCTATTCTAACTCTCACACTCAAACATGTGTATAAGTGGAGCTCACTCAATGCAACTCACAACATTTCACTACCATAAGCTTGCTTATTTTCTAATTCTCCACCACTATAAAACATAGCATACATGAATCAAAAGGATTTTTAATCATGAAGAATTGAAATGGAAGCAAAAAGAACAATTGAAATGGATGAAATGACAAAAGAAAAGTATTTAATGAAGGAAATGAGAAGATAAGAGTATTGGAGAGAATATACTTGATGAGTTGACCATTTTGATGTGAAAAGAGATGAATACCATTTGTTTTTATCAATTCAACATATCAAGCTAACTTCTCCTTCAATTTGAATGCAAACAAAAAATCTTGATACTCTATCTTCACCTTTGATACACTCCTTTGTTTTGCCACTGATTTTACTGATTTTCCACTTCAATTCCAGCATTTGAAACTCAAATCATCTCAAATCAACTAATGGATAAGGAATCCCTCCCCCACACTTAAAACATTGTCTGTCTCGGACAATAAAACTCAACAAATTCACTCCAAGTTGATACAACAATTCCAAAACTGCATATTAGAATCCTAAAATTGATGGCTGAACTAAATCTCTAGGCTCATCTGATGGAGTTCAATCTGTTTGAAACTATTTTGAACTATATCTACCATTACTTTAGACTGAGAATAGAGCTTCTGTTCAGCAGCTTCAGTTTCAGTAACCAAATTTCTGACTTTCGACATCTGCATTTCAGAAATAAGAATTACATGCATAACATAATATGCAGAATTCCAGAATTCAGACTTATGACTGAATTCCAGTTTAAACTTAAATCATGAAGAGTTAAATTGCAAACATTGTTGGCAAAGCACCGTTCAAACACAAATTCAGATTCCACATTTCTGCAGATATTTGATATTACTGGACTGGGCTGGTTTCTCCATACAGGAGAGTTCTTCATACTTAGTTTCATTTCTGCAGATGTTGCAGAATTCAATACCTAAATAATTTCTGCAGCTATAATCAACATCGCTTCAACACCTTCAAGCTACAGCTTTCCCAAAATAGAATCACATGTTGCAGAAATCACAGAAATTATGCATTCACAGATTCCTCACTGTTGCACAATCCAGCAGAATCTGATTTTTTTCTGATCTGATATCAAAACGGTATTAATATCAGATAGCTCGAGGGATATGGTCATGTTATATAAGTGGGGAACTAAACAAGTTAGTGCAACATCAGTAGCAACATTCTGGAAATTAACTTCTCCATATCTGAATTGTTTCCACTAAGCAAACAATTTCAAAAATCTGAATTTTCCACTTATAAGTAAACTGCAACAAAAACTTGGCACACACATATCGACTTGATACATCCCTTTCAGTTTCTACCAGAAAATTCTTCAAAGATGTCGCAATTCAGCCACTCATTTCTCAACAAACTCAGGTTCATCAAATCTACCTTCGTTTCCACTGTTTCTTTGTGCCAAATGATCACCTTTATCTTCATCACTGCCTTCTAAAGCATAGAATACAGTTTCATAAATTTCTGAACTTGTTTTTCTGAATTCAGAGTATCATCACAGAAATGCTCCAGCAGCAGAAATTTTTGCTCTACTTTTCTGATCTTTTTGAAAATTCCAGCCAAACATTAAAGCTTTAACCTCAATTTCCAGTAAACAATTAAGCAGTTCCATCTCTGCAGACTCAGATGATGCAGAAATTTCCAGTTTGAATTCTGGAGTATGGAAGTCATCAACTTAAAATTCAACACCAGCAGAATTCAGCTACAATAAGCATAGCTTCAACACTCCAAACTGTCAACAAACTTCAAACATAAGTTGAACAATACAATCAGATTTAAAGGAATTCAATCCCAAATCATTTCTGCACTTCTAAAATTCAGAAACAAGTTTCTAATCCACCATTCAATACCACAGCAGCAGTCAATAGTTAAAACACTAATCAAAAATAGATTTATACTCCAAGCTCCACTGAAATCAAATGACTCGGGTCACTTTGCAACTCAGAACATTACAACAGAAATGTCACTGCTGACATTTTCACTGCTGCACACTGCAAATTCCAGTGAAATTACTGTTTATTAAATACTTAATAAGATGATTTATGGAGTTTAAACTTTCAGTGATCTGTCAATGGATTGAAGTGAATCAGGGATTTGGCACTTGAGCAGGAATTACAAAGATTTAGCTCCACATTGTTGTTCACTTACAACAACAATAACAATCTTTAATTTCAGTAGCTCTTGCAAGTTTGAATTTGGTCCCGGAAATCAGAGTTTTTAATAAACAGCAATTGAAATTCAGTTTCTTCAAGCTCAAACACATTGAAATTCAGATTGGTACAGCCCCACAATTTTCACATCTGCAATTTCTGCTTGTTGAGATTCCAGCTTCTTTTCAAATAGAATTCCTGTTTCAGTCAAATTCCTGAAAGTATGCTCCTCAAATCTGCATCATAGCTAACTCAAATTCCAGAACTGCAATTGTGATTCCCATTAAACTGTATTCCAATTCAGAATCGAACAGATATTTTTCTTACTACAGAAACAAATATAAACCTATGAATTAAGTTCTGGCACTGCAGAACTGTGATGATTTCAGTTTCTCTGCTCTTCTACATTTCACAGATTCTTGGACTTAAGTTTCCAGACCCAAGAGTTAAAGCAATTCCAGCTTATCTAATAAACAATTCTGTTAAACAAATCAATTGCTTTCAACATTTAATTTCTTGGTAAATCAATTCAATGAGGTGAAAACTCATCATTCAATTCATTCCAACTCTTAGTTTCAAATTCAGTTTCAATATTCAGGTCAAGGAATATTTCCAGAAATACAACTGCTCCAGAATTCTGGATTTCATATTTCAATCTTCACTTCTTCCATCAAATTGGAATTTTTGCTTGAATCATGGAGAACTCAATTAATCATTTGGCACTGGAGTTGGCACACAAAATGTTGAAGTTGTTGCAGATAGCTCGGACAAGTTTGGTGCAGCTTCAGTAGCAACATTTTGGAAAGAACTTCTCCATTTCTGAATTCTGCACCTACAGATTCTACATTTCTGATTTTTTTTTACCAGATTTTAGCCTGTGATTTCAGATCTTTACTGCTTTTCCTCATTGTACATTAAACTTCTTTAAATATTAAACAATGTTTCTGATTCAATCAGCTTCAGAAATTCAGCTAGGTCCAGCAACTCACTTCCTCTGCAATTTCCAGAATCAACAAAATTCAGCCTTCTTTCATTTCTGAAATTGTTCAAAAGAGTTGCTGGATTGTAATTTCTTCAAAGCACCATCTTGAAATGCTCCACGAGTGGAATGGTTCTTAACAAATGAATTTCGAATTTTGTTCCATTTTGATAAGATTTCAGTAGCTTCAAGAGTTCATTGTTTCTTCATTTCCAAATCTTCTATTTCCAGAACTTGATTCTTCTAGTTTCTGCAAAATTCAATTTGAAAAGGCATGGAGTGAATTGAGAAACCAATTGTTACTAAAATTAATGGAGTTTCACTTGAGATCTTGCTGATTTTAGGACTGCTAATAAGAATTTGGTACAAACTTGATATATTAGAGTCAAATTACAGATTTACAAATGCATGCAACTGCTGTACGTCAGTTTCAGAAATCAGAATTTCAGAAATCAAATGTCATCTCAACCAAGACACAGCTGCTGTAAATTCAGTTAACAGAAATGCTACATTCCTTGTTCTGTAAAATTCTGCACTCTCCTTCATTTCTGTTCATGCAGAATTCTAGTAGCACTGTCAGAATTAAACAACTACAGAATTGTTGCAGAACTTCAAATGTCCAGATCCAGCCTTGTTAAGCAATCCAACTTCCAGAAACATCTTTGCAGAATCCAGCACATTAACTTCTTCTTCCAACAATTATCTCCTTGAGTTTGAATGTATCATCATTAAATCCTGAAATTCCAGTTTACTAGATTACAGCAGCAGTGTGCCAAATTTCTATCAGTTTGCAACATTCCAGCAACTGACTTAAATTCAGCAACTCCACCAATAGTAGCTGCGAAGACTCCAAGATGGCTTCAATCTTGAAGAAAAGAGAACACCAGATGTCTTTCACAAGGGATCAAAAGCTTCATTTAGACCTCTCAATAATTATAAATTTGCACACCAAAATTGGCACTCACAACTAAAATCCAATTCACCATTCAACTTCTTAACAAATTCAGTTACCACTTGCAATCATGGTCAAGGACTACCACGAAGGCGACAAGTTAATAATTCAGGACTCGAATTTGATACAAAGAATATAGATTCTTCTGTAGTACCAACTGATACCGAGTTGTAAAGTAGGATTCTGACCGGACAATGGCTAGAGCATTCATGGGGTTATCCGTGGTAGAACGTGCTCTCGCGGATAGCGACTAGTTATATATATCCTGACAGTCCATGAGATCTATTTGTGTTAGCACGTTGTGCTAATCAGGACTTGTTATATTCTGGTTATCCATTTGTTCGTACATGTTTGGATGTACAGTATGTACTCTCGATTATGTGTTACACCTGGTTGAGCTTGTTAGAGGGCTATAATATTGTTTATGGTTTGACTAATAGACGATTATAGTAGCACTCTGCTTTTATAGTAAGTATTCGTCCTGAGATTGCATCTTTTGATCCCCTTATGGTTTAGTATCATGCGCTATCTTCTTATACCTGTTAAGTATTTTGTACTCACTACTCATTGTTTTTCTTTGACCTTCCAGATTAACAGATAGAGGAGGTGTGTGTCGCTCAGAGGTCCTAGCTATCAGTCCCACATCACATTTCAAGATTGTGTTTTCCTTACCATATCTTGTTTTTTGTATTCACTTTATTTCATTCATGGATTTTAGCCTTGTTGTGTCCTTTTATTTGAACTTGTACTTGTTGTGTAAGTTGTACCGGTACACAGTCATTTGTGTTTTATTTATTGTGAAAGGATTGTGTAAATCCTATTTTTGAGTGGTAGTTATATTGTTATCTTCTGTTGTATATTTATTCTTAATTTGAGGACTCATATCATGTTGTATCATACATCGTTATTAGGGGTATTGTCTGTTTTATCGAACAAGTATACCTTGGGGTGTGACATGATGACTGTGTTTGTATCATAATTATTTATATCATATTCATTATTGCACTGTATGTTGACAACTAAATGTCTCTCTTATGGTTGAGCGAGTTATCAGTCATATTTGTTATCCATTCGGACACTCGGGAGAAGTGGTAGCTTAGAGTTGGGTTCAGCTTATTTTGATTGTGCCCACTAAGCCACTTTGAATAGTGGTAACTAGAGTCATATAAACAATGACTTTTCTTGTTATGTAGTTAGATAGTTATTCTGCATATTGTCCATCTCGGGCACATTGATATTGTGGTAGTTTGAAGACATAAGGAGTTGGTACAGTCCTACCTACTCAGCCACATTGATGTAGTGGTAGATTAGAGTGGAGTTTAGGAGTGACACATATATGCACATATGCATATGATACATGGTGCATCTTTTAGAAATATATCTGTATTTGCTTGTAATTGTTGTATTTACTTGGATATGATTGTTGCATATGATTGTCATGCTTCATACATGTTCATTTATCATACATGTATATGCTGTCATATATATTGCTCAGGTGTTATGAGCAGATCTGTTGTTGATCTCCAGTGAGTTTATTGATCACTATACCGGATGTATTAGATTCAGATTGCAGTTATAATTATATGCATTCATTATGTCAGTTATAATTACGTGCATTTATTGTGTCATAGGTGATCATGTTCTTATTTCCCTACATATACTATATGCTTTGACCTCCATATTTTATATTGATCATGCACTGTCTATGTCTATTACCCGGTGGTCATCCGGACTCATCACCCCATTCACTGGTTTCCTTTCGCCATAGAGCAAGTAGAGAATTTATGGAGTCACCTGGAGATTCTGTCTGCCAATCCCAGTCTCAAGTCACATCGAGCGTCTTCTTCCGCTATTGCTTTTACTCACATTATTGGTTTTTAGGCTTGTTCATGTATTAACTAGCTTGTGTGTGAATTTTTGAACTTGTGGCGTCCTTTTATTTGGTTATGTATTTGTTGTATTTAAGTCATGTTGGCATGCAATTTGTCTTTTTGGTTTGGGTAACCTACCTTTTGTCATCAACTGTGTTTTTATTACAGTTGCGTGGGTTGCTTATTATTCTGTGAGGTTGTTTATGATACTAGCCGTGTGAGCTGTTTATTATCCTGTGTGGTTGTGTATGATTTCAGTCATGTGAGTTGTAGGTTATTATACTTATATAGTCATGTAGCTATGTATCTAGGTTTCATATATTATCATAAGGGGAGAGATGTTGTCCGTTTACCAGACAGGGACTCCCTCAAAGCATAACAATTTATTGGTATCAAAGCCACAGGTTTACTAGGTCTATTTTCTATGTTTTGGATTTCATGATTTGTTTCCTAGATGTGACTTTTTCAGTTTTGGGACCAGATAGTGACAAAACAACTCTAAGCTATAAGACATAAGTTTGTATAACTGCTATCATACATTTCTGTTGGTACTTGTCTATTTGTTTGTAATATGTATGACATGTTTTTGGGTCAGCCACTGTGTAGGATCATTACGCTAGAGGAGGGTAAATAACGTTCGTGGTTTTCACATTCGTTTAAAATAAATTGGAGTAAAACACGTAGCAGAATAAGGAAAGAGACAAAAAGAAACAATGCTAACAAATCCAAAGTTTTACTTGGTTTAGAACCTATGACGACTCCTGCTCCAAGGCCCGCATGTGAAAGTGCTTTTGTTGGACAATCACTAGTTAATTGAAAAGTTACAAAAGCGAATTACAATTTAGAATGAGTAACTTTTAAAATTAAGCAATACCCTTAGAAATGAATCTTGAATGTAGTCGTTGTAGGAACAGCTTTCGGGCATCGTAGAGGCATTTTCTGAATAGCATGCAGAAGCAGAAGATGTTCGGAATGTTGTGTTTGAGGTGTTGGTCGAATCCTCCTTTTATAGCACACAGGACTGACGTAGCGTGCTCTCGTCGAAACTCGATCTAACAAAAGTTATCCATCTCTGAGCGCCTGGACCACCCCTGGGCACCTAGACTGTAACATACGCCGACCAATAAGAGTGCGCCAGTTCACTACCTGAAGGCGCTTGGTCAATCCAACTCTGGGAACCTGAACCACTCCCAAGCGCCTGGAGTCTGGGCGCCCAGAGTCCAGGCACCCAGAGCCCTCCCGGGCACCCAGACCACTATTTTTTCTAGCTTTCTTTTCCTACAAAAAAAAAAGAGTTACCAAACAAATTTTCTTGCAAAAAAGAGTTAGTACAGGTAATAAACAATATATAAAGTATGATTTGGACAACACCTGGACTGTCTAATCCTGACTTTAAGTTTCGCTGAGCTCTAGGTTGGATCGACACCTACTGTTCCCTTTTCGAAGAATGAGTCTTCACCTACTCCTCTCAGGAGAGTTTACCTTTTGCTCAGTGTCCAAGACTTTAGGATTTCATGCTAAACGCCCGATCAAAGACCCGTTTAGTCTTCCACGTGGTATCCGCAACCTCTAGGATTTTCACCTAAAGTCCTCAACTTTAGGATTTCACCTAAAGTCCTCGGGTCGCGAAACTTTGTCCAGTCCTCCGAACTAGGACTTCGTTGCCTAACCGCAGCTAGAATTTTCCACCTGCCTAGCCTTAACTAGGACTTCGCCTTTGCCTAAGATCACTTAGGACTTTCCTGTAAACTCAGTCACACTTATTAGATCATAAGATAGCTTAACTTTTAACCCCTTTATCATTATCAAAACACGGGTTTGATCATTTGATACTCCTTGCACCAACACATTGTTCACGGTCAACCCCTACTATAGATCAAGGATTACAATCTCAAAGAATTCCTCCTACCATACTGTAACGGTCACCCTTCTTATTACTACTATTCTAAGGGCGATCGCCACCTCACTACTAACTATACTAAGGTTGTTCAAACCAATAAAAGCACTACTTAAATTTCCAGAAAGGAACTCTGTATTTAAATTAACTTCCAACCAAACATGCAATGTATACGACACAAGTAAAGCATGGCATATCACTAAATTCAGACATTATTAACTGTAACTGCATGCTAAGGACTTGTGTAGGAATGTAAACTTAATAATAAACATGGCATGCTACGGCTTCTATGAAAGCCACCATAACTCATATTCTAAGGGACTAGCTTCCAGCAACCATAAAAACCATGCTTCAACCATATCAAAAGCATATAAGCAAGAAGCAATTCTAGCAACATAATTGCACAAGTTTATGGCAGCTGATTAAACTTGCAACCAAAACCGGAGGCTAACATAATTTGCACAGGTTTAATCACGGCAACAGCAAACTGAAGGCTAAGAATAACTAACATGCATGGCAGTATAACACTCAAGCTACCTCATCATAACAGCTGATCAAAAAAAAATCAAATCCAGTAGCAAGTAACAAGAATTATTCCAACAAAATCCAAGCCTAGAAACAGTATTCAAAAGAAACCTTTCAGCTATACTAAAGGAATCCGGTCATAAGAAATAAACAAGTTAAATAGATTAATCTCTAGCAATACAAGAAATCAATTAAACTTTTTCTTGGTCCCAAGGCTTCACACTTCAACATCACACACTTCTTTCATCATCACCACCATCCTGTCGCCTCCCTTTCATATTTTAGCTTTTCCTTTATCTGCAGTTGGAGGAAAAAGAAATAGATCTATAAGCGAAAACGCTTAGTAAGTACTAATCTATCTCACAAAACTCGCAATGCATAAATGTAATGCAAAAGCACTGAAACTGAAATACTAAAGCAATCTGCATGTGCTCATGGTATACAGAAAATAAACTGGATACAAGTCATACTCACTAACTAGCAAGATAACAAGAAATTAATACTATAAGCTTAGAATTTCAGCAACTAACTTTTTATTTATCCTAAGCATGTAACTTGTTTCATTTCTTATATCCTTGTGTTAGAAATTAATCTTTTAATTCCTATCTTTTACTCACTTCTTTTTTCTTTCTTTCTTAACTTTTCTTTTCTTTGGGCCCAGGCTTAGTACCATCTCATGCGAGTTCCCTATTAGGTTGGGGTTGCGAGACACCAATCCTAAAAGAGCAGACCTCGGTCTACCAGGGGCAAGACCTCGGAAATGGTCACCTGGATTTGTTTAACGACAAGCTCTTGGATGTCGGGTACTAGCCTCTTGCTTTAATTACTTGTTATCTTTCTTATTCTGATATTAAAAATGTCTTGGCATTTAATTAAGCTTTTGGTGTGCTTTTAGTCCTAAACCACTTCCAACAGAAATTGGCTTCAGAAATTCTTAAACATGATAGTAGCATGGGAGGAAACTAATTCCAGCAACCTAAATCATGGTAACTCAACCGAAATACATAGAAATAGCATGGCAACAACATAGAATTTCTACACAGCAAGTTCTAAAGGAAACTTAGCATATTATTCTGCATATTACAGTAACTAGCATGCATATTCAAAAAGGAAGCTTAGCATGTCAAATTCTAAAGGAAAGCTAACATAGAATGTCTCTTGGTGCAAGAAATTCCAAAAACATGCTAATTCGAAACCATATAAATCTCAGAAGATGTTTATAAGCAAACTCAGCAAGGGTCTATAACACAATTCTACATGCTCAATCACACTACTACAATTTATTAATCCTTCTTTGAAACCCACGGCAGTCATCCTAAACCCCCTAAATTCAATCACTTTCAAAGCATGATTCGGAAACAAGGAAAGCCACTTATCCAAGGTTCACCGCCGACTTCATCCAACCAGGGAACTCACGGCAGATTCACATCAAGGGGAACTACAAATCCGAAAACAAGGAAACGAAATCCAAAGATTCGGAGCAACTCCTACCGCAGGTGAGTAGTACTTACTTGCTTTCTTGGACTTACAATCGGAGAAGAGGATTCTAGGATTTGGGCTAGCTTCAAATCTCGGCATTCCTTTTGTTTCCGCGTGCTCCCTTCGACGAGAGAAGCTCGGGTCCAAGAAGATCTCACGGAAATGTCCTTGTCCGACCGCCGGAGGCGAAGCCCGAGCTGCGGCCACGTTTTCGCCCGAGAGGAAGTCGACGCCGCGAGAGAGGAAGGGATCGCGCGATTAGGTCACGGGAATAATTCCCTTCTCCCCTTAACTTATCCCTTTTATAACCTAGGTCTAACTCTGCCCTTTACTATGACATATATATCCCGCTTCATACTTATTAACAAACCACGCGTAGCTCAGTTGGTTGGCCGCGTCCGGTTAGGTCGGGTTCGGCCGGAGGTCTTGGGTTCGAGTCTCACCTTCAACGGTTTTTGTTAAAACTTCTTTCTTTTTGTAAACCTACTAAACGACCTCCAAAAATTACGAAAAAATATTCTAAAAATTCCTAAAAATCTCTAGAATATTTTAAAAGTATTTCCAAATATTTTTATGGACTTTAGTACTCGAAATGGGAAAAATTTGGGTCGTTACAATCTCCCATACCTTATAAAAAGTTCGTCCTCGAACTTAGAATAGCTCTGGATACTTTTGTCTCATGCTGTCCTCCCGCTCCCAAGTGACTTCCTCGTGCTTCTGGTTCTGCCAGACGACCTTCACTAGTGGTACTTCTTTGTTTCTCAGTCTATTAACTGCTCTGTCCACTATCTGTGTAGGTCTGCTCTCATAACTGAGATCCTCTTGGATCTGCACTGACTGAGGCTGAATCACTTGGCTCAAGTCATGGAGACACTTCTTTAGCATGGAGACATGAAATACATTGTGTATCGCTGACATGTCTTGTGGTAAGTCCAGCCTATAAGCTACTTTCTCAATCCTCTCTATGATCAGGTAAGGTCCTACGTAGTGAGGACTTAATTTGCCTTTCTTGCCAAATCTCATCACTCCCTTCATAGGAGCGACCTTGAGGAAAACCGAATCTCCTACTTGGAATTCCAATGGCCTACGGCGCGTGTCAGCATAACTCTTCTGTCTGCTCTAGGCAGTCTCAATTCTCTGTCTGATTTTCTGAATTGCTTGAGTAGTCTCGTCTATCACCTCTGTCTAAATGTCGAACTCTGCTTCCATCTCTTTTCTTTCTCCTGCTTCTTGCCAGCATATGGGTGATCTGCATCTCCTTCCATATAGTGCTTCATAAGGTGTCATCTTGATGGTGGCCTGATAGCTATTGTTGTAAGCGAATTCAGCTAAGCACAAATACTTGCACCAACTTCCTTTGAAATCTAGCGCACAAGCTCTAAGCATATCTTCTAAAATCTGATTCACTCGCTCTGCATCATCCGTGATGTGGATGGAAAGGTCAGATCTTGAACTTGAGTTTGGTGCCTAGTGCATTCTGAACGCACTCCCAAAAGTGTGAGGTGAAGCGCCCATCTCTATCAGAAACGATAGATTTAGGAACTCCATGAAGTCTGACTACCTCTCTAACATATAGCTGAGCCAACTGCTCTATGGAGTGGGACACTTTGATAGCTAGGAAGTGAGCAGACTTGGTCAATCGGTCTACTATTACCCATATCGCATCATATCCATTGGTGGTTCTTGGAAGACCTGTTATGAAGTCCATGAAAATGTCTTCCCATTTCCATTCTGGTATTGGAAGAGGTGAAGAACTCCTCCTGGTCTCTGGTGTTCGCTTTGACTCTGGCGTGTCAAACAGGTCTGACATACTTAGCTACATCTCTTTTGAGTCCGACCACAACCTCTGTTTCACATCTTGGTACATCTTGGAGGAACCGGGATGCATGGAATATGGTGTATTGTGAGCTTCCTCTAAGATCTTCTTCCTCGGTTCCTCATCATTGGGCACGTCGTCGACTCCCGATAAAGAATTCCGCATTATCATCACTCTAAACTCGGTTGTCTTCTTCGTATCCTGCAGTCTTACGGATGTCGGATCTTCACTTTGCTTTCTCTGTATCTCCACAGGTAGACTCTAAGGTCGATGCAGAGCTATCCTTCGATAATTTCAAGCCCAAAATCGACAACTTCTGCGGTGGTAGGGCTAGTGATGACAAAGACATCGGTGATGCACTAGATTTTCTGTGCATCCGCCACTTTGTTAGCTTTGCTGGGTGGTAGAGAATTTCACGGTCGTAATCTTTGACCAACTCTAGCCACTCGCTGTCTCATGTCTTTCTGAGTGAAGAAGTACTTAAGACTCTGATGATCTGTGAAAATTCTACACTGGACTCCATACAAATAATGTCACCAGAGTTTAAGTGCAAAAACCACAGCTGCCAGCTCAAGATCATGAGTATGGTAGTTCTTCTCATAGTCTTTGAGTTGTCTGGAAGCATAAGCTATGACTTTTCCTTCTTGCATGAGCACCGCTCCTAAATCCATCTTGGAAGCATCACTGTAGATGTCGAAACTCTTGTTACTCTGTGGAACAGTCAGAATGGGAGCACTGGTCAATCTCTTCTTTAGCTCTTGGAAACTCTGCTCACATTTATCTGACCATTCGAATCTCTTGTTCTTTCTGGTGAGGGCTGTTAATGGAGAGGCTATACTGGAAAAATCCTCCACGAACTTCCTGTAGTACCCTGCTAAACCAAGGAAGCTTCTGATCTCTCTGACGTTCTTGGGTCTACTCCAGTTGTTGACCGCTTCCACTTTGGCTGGATCCACTTGAATGCCTTCTTTAGAAATTATGTGACCTAAAAACGCCACCTGATTTAACCAGAACTCGCACTTGGAGAATTTAGCATAAAACTGCTTCTGCTGAAGAGTCCGCAGCACTATTCTCAAGTGCGTGTCATGCTCCTCTGGGGTCTTTGAATAGACCAGAATGTCATCGATGAATACAATGACAAATTTGTCAAGATATTCTCTGAACACTCTGTTCATTAAGTCCATGAAGACCGCAGGTGCATTGGTCACTCCAAAAGGCATAACTACAAACTCATAATGCCCATATCTGGTCTTGAACGCCGTTCTGGGTATATCTCTTTCTTTCACCTTCAGCTGATGGTACCCAGAGCGTAGGTCTATCTTTGAGAACACTGTTGCTCCTTTTAACTGATCAAATAAGTCGTCGATCCTGGGAAGAGGGTACTTATTCTTGATCATCACTTGATTCAAAGCTCTGTAATCTATGCACATCCGCATTGTTCCATCTTTCTTCTTGACAAACAACACAGAAGCTCCCCAAGGTGAGTGAGTAGGGCGAATGAAGCCTTTGTCAAGTAACTCTTGTAGTTGCTCTTGTAACTCCTTCAGCTCTGCTGGAGACATGCGATACGGAGCTTTTGAAACTGGACCGGTTCCAGGAACCAATTCAATCTCAAATTCCACCTCTCTGTTGGGAGGTAGTCCAGGTAGCTCTTCTGGAAATACTTCTGGATACTCGCATACTACCCGGACCTCCTCCTGCTTGGGTCCCTTCTGCTCTTCTGCCTTTACTATGTATGTAAGAAAACCTGCACACCCTTTAGCTAACATCTGGTGGGCTGCTAGAGATGAGAGGAGCTTCTGGGTCTTCTTCCTTGGCACTCCTGTGAACTCAAAAGTTGGCTCATCTTCTGGACTAAAAATTACTTTCTTTCTGCGGCAGTCCACTGAGGCACTGTACTTGCTGAGGAAATCCATACCAAAAATGATATCGAAATCCTGCATGGCGAGAACTATTAGATTTATATATAGTTCTCGGTCTACAATTCTAACCAGTATAGCTCGGAGCCACTGATTGGATTCCATGACTTCCCCAGAAGGTAGGGTTGTCAGAAACTTGGAGTTCATACTTTTTGTAGGCACCTGTAATCTACTAGCAAAGGGTACTGATACGAAAGAATGGGTTGCCCCAGTGTCAAATAGTACAGTAGCTATGTGCTGGAAAATAACTACTTGACCTGTTACGACCGTGAAGGCACTAGCAGCTTCTTCTTTGGTGAGGGAGAATACTCTGGCACCATCAAAGGCTGGGACTGGTGGGCCTTCTAACCTTCCTTGACTGATATAGGGTCCCTCTAATGCTGCTTCCATGTGGTGCAACTGTGCAGGCTGGCCTCCATATTGCAGTGGCTGTGGCTGAGATGCTTTGAATTTGTTAGGACACTCTTTAGCCATGTGTCCCTCTTGACCACAGGAGTAGCATCCAGTCTTACCCAAAAGACAGGCTCCTGGATGTGTCCTCCCATATTTGGGACAGGGAGGGAACTTGCTCTGCTTGTTTGCTGGTCCTCCCATCTGACCACCTCCTGTGTTCCACTGCTTCCTTTTACCTTTGCCTTTCCAGCTCTGCTTACTTGACTGTGACTTCTGGCTTCCTGTTGTCTTGTCCTCTGTCTTCACTGGCTGATGTTGTGCTCGGTGTGCTTTGATGTTGTTTAGGTAATGTTCAGCAATTAGTGCTCTACTGATCAACTCTTCGCCAGTCTGAGGCTGGTGAGCTCCACTGCTCACATTCAGTGCTATCTGTGGTCTCAGCATTCTGAGCATCAGCCTGACTCGCTCCTTCTCTGTACTCACTAGCTATGGACAGAGACGAGCTAGTCTGTTGAACTTCTTGGCTGCTTCTTCCACTGACAAGTCACCTTGTTTGAACTCTATAAACTCCTCGTAGTGCTTGTTGGTAATCTGCAGGTGGAAGAATTCTTTATAGAACTCTGACTGAAAATCTACCCAGGTCATCTGATCAGCTGCTCTCTTGGTCTTTATCCTCTCCCACCACATGCGAGCATCTCCAGATAGGCAGAAAGAGGCGCACTTGACCTTCTCAACTTCTGGCCAGTCAAGAAGCTCCATAGTGCTCTCTAGTGTTTTAAACCAAGCCTGGGCATCCCAGGGCTCAGTCGTGCCTGAGAAGCTCTCTGGTTTCAGCTTCAGCCACTGTATAAGATAAGCTTCTGGTCTCTGAGGTGCTGTGACGGCTCCCTGGGTAGCTGGTGGAGTCTCAATTACCACTGGAGCCTCTGCAGTGGCAGCTGGAGGAGGGGGAGAAACTGCTGGCTGGTTTGCCATCAGATTGGCAATCACTTGCTGCTGCTCTGCTACTTGCCTCTGGAGCTGAGCAACCACTTCAGAAAGGTTGGGCTCAGTTGCTCTAGGCACTGCATTCTCTCGAGCTGGTTCCTCAGTGTGAGTAGCACGGGGACGTCCTCTTTTTGCCATCTAATTATGCAAGGTAAAGGCTTGATATCTTACTTTAACCCTTCTAATCATACACAAATATAAATAAAGAAAAGGGAAACTAAATCTTTTATCTTACTTTAGTACTCAAAAAGGAAAGTACTCTATACTGCAGTAAAAATAAGGAAAGCAGAAATAAGAAAGGGATTTAAATACTTTCTTACTTGGAGACGGCGAGGATGATGCTGATGAATGTGTGATGCTGAAGAATGGGAACTGCTCTGATACCAACTGTAACGGCCACCCTTCTTATTACTACTATTCTAAGGGCGATCGCCACCTCACTACTAACTATACTAAGGTTGTTCAAACCAATAAAAGCACTACTTAAATTTCCAGAAAGGAACTCTGTATTTAAATTAACTTCCAACCAAACATGCAATGTATACGACACAAGTAAAGCATGGCATATCACTAAATTCAGACATTATTAACTGTAACTGCATGCTAAGGACTTGTGTAGGAATGTAAACTTAATAATAAACATGGCATGCTACGGCTTCCATGAAAGCCACCATAACTCATATTCTAAGGGACTAGCTTCCAGCAACCATAAAAACCATGCTTCAACCATATCAAAAGCATATAAGCAAGAAGCAATTCTAGCAACATAATTGCACAAGTTTATGGCAGCTGATTAAACTTGCAACCAAAACCGGAGGCTAACATAATTTGCACAGGTTTAATCACGGCAACAGCAAACTGAAGGCTAAGAATAACTAACATGCATGGCAGTATAACACTCAAGCTACCTCATCATAACAGCTGATCAAAAAAAAATCAAATCCAGTAGCAAGTAACAAGAAGTATTCCAACAAAATCCAAGCCTAGAAACAGTATTCAAAAGAAACCTTTCAGCTATACTAAAGGAATCCGGTCATAAGAAATAAACAAGTTAAATAGATTAATCTCTAGCAATACAAGAAATCAATTAAACTTTTTCTTGGTCCCAAGGCTTCACACTTCAACATCACACACTTCTTTCATCATCACCACCATCCTGTCGCCTCCCTTTCATATTTTAGCTTTTCCTTTATCTGCCGTTGGAGGAAAAAGAAATAGATCTATAAGCGAAAACGCTTAGTAAGTACTAATCTATCTCACAAAACTCGCAATGCATAAATGTAATGCAAAAGCACTGAAACTGAAATACTAAAGCAATCTGCATGTGCTCATGGTATACAGAAAATAAACTGGATACAAGTCATACTCACTAACTAGCAGGATAACAAGAAATTAATACTATAAGCTTAGAATTTCAGCAACTAACTTTTTATTTATCCTAAGCATGTAACTTGTTTCATTTCTTATATCCTTGTGTTAGAAATTAATCTTTTAATTCCTATCTTTTACTCACTTCTTTTTTCTTTCTTTCTTAACTTTTCTTTTCTTTGGGCCCAGACTTAGTACCATCTCATGCGCGTTCCCTATTAGGTTGGGGTTGCGAACCACCAATCCTAAAAGAGCAGACCTCGGTCTACTAGGGCCAAGACCTCGGAAATGGTCACCTGGATTTGTTTAACGACAAGCTCTTGGATGTCGGGTACTAGCCTCTTGCTTTAATTACTTGTTATCTTTCTTATTCTGATATTAAAAATGTCTTGGCATTTAATTAAGCTTTTGGTGTGCTTTTAGTCCTAAACCACTTCCAACAGAAATTGGCTTCAGAAATTCTTAAACATGATAGTAGCATGGGAGGAAACTAATTCCAGCAACCTAAATCATGGTAACTCAACCGAAATACGTAGAAATAGCATGGCAACAGCATAGAATTTCTACACAGCAAGTTCTAAAGGAAACTTAGCATATTATTCTGCATATTACAGTAACTAGCATGCATATTCAAAAAGGAAGCTTAGCATGTCAAATTCTAAAGGAAAGCTAACATAGAATGTCTCTTGGTGCAAGAAATTCCAAAAACATGCTAATCCGAAACCATATAAATCTCAGAAGATGTTTATAAGCAAACTCAGCAAGGGTCTATAACACAATTCTACATGCTCAATCACACTACTACAATTTATTAATCCTTCTTTGAAACCCACGGCAGTCATCCTAAACCCCCTAAATTCAATCACTTTCAAAGCATGATTCGGAAACAAGGAAAGCCACTTATCCAAGGTTCACCGCCGACTTCATCCAACCAGGGAACTCACGGCAGATTCACATCAAGGGGAACTACAAATCCGAAAACAAGGAAACGAAATCCAAAGATTCGGAGCAACTCCTACCGCAGGTGAGTAGTACTTACTTGCTTTCTTGGACTTACAACCGGAGAAGAGGATTCTAGGGTTTGGGCTAGCTTCAAATCTCGGCGTTCCTTTTGTTTCCGCGTGCTCCCTTCGACGAGAGAAGCTCGGGTCCAAGAAGATCTCACGGAAATGTCCTTGTCCGACCGCCGGAGGTGAAGCCAGAGCTACGGCTGCGTTTTCGCCCGAGAGGAAGTCGACGCCGCGAGAGAGGAAGGGATCGCGCGATTAGGTCACGGGAATAATTCCCTTCTCCCCTTAACTTATCCCTTTTATAACTTAGGTCTAACTCTGCCCTTTACTATGACTTATATATATCCCGCTTCATACTTATTAACAAACCACGCGTAGCCCAGTTGGTTGGCCGCGTCCGGTTAGGTCGGGTTCGGCCGGAGGTCTTGGGTTCGAGTCTCACCTTCAACGGTTTTTGTTAAAACTTCTTTCTTTTTGTAAACCTACTAAACAACCTCCAAAAATTACGAAAAAATATTCTAAAAATTCCTAAACATCTCTAGAATATTTTAAAAGCATTTCCAAATATTTTTATGGACTTTTAGGACTCAAAATGGGAAAAATTTGGGTCGTTACACATACCACTAGTAGTACTAGCTTTTGATACTACCAGTTGGGCGAGAGTTACAATCATATATCCTTGTTTGTTCAGTTAGTAGAGGACCAATTTACTCTTGTTGATTCGGTTAGTAGAGAATCAATTTATTTTTGTTGGTTCGGCCAAAAGATGACCGACTTATTCTATATTATGGAGATTATGATTTTTGGATTCCTCATGCCTAGTTAGATAATCTAAACGACACATTTGAGTTCATGATTTGTACTGACATAGAAAAGACTGATTTACCTACATACCATCTACAGGATTAGACCATTACTTGGTGGAAAAACAGAGGATGATTTTTAGGGAACACAACATCTCTTGTTGATGGTTACGAGATGTTCTAAGGAGGTAGTATCTCTACCTTCTTCTGTATATCTCATCATTAAGAGTTCTTGAGCCTTAAAAGGAGGAATTGAGACATAATAGTTAACAAGACGATGGTTAGTCGACTCACCTAACATTATTCCATGAGAGATCCTGACTTAAGGACCGATCGAATATGATTAGATATTCTCGATGGTATATAGAGATATATGACCTACAATGATGTAGAGAAAATGATATTAGTTGATTAATACTTATGAAATTCAACTGTTATTAAGTAAAAATTGCTAGCAAGTCCCGTTGATTGATGCTACAATCTCTAGTTCAAATGAAGCTAGCATGAGTCGGATAAGATTTGAAGGCGTTGTTGGTTGATGACTAATGAACAGGAGCATTTCGACATGAAATCCTAGCTCAAGGGGATGTAATAGATATAATCTATTTCATGTAAATAACGCCCATATTCTACTCCACCAAGCTTTGATTGTTTTTATATTCTCATTGTGTCTTTCCTCTGTATTGTTTTGTTTGTTTACTATTGTAAAAGGTTTCTATACCTCCAATACTCAACTAAAAAGAAGAAAGTATAATGGAGATCATGTGCATAGAAGATTTTAGAGAATCATGAAGCATGAAGAACTTCTTTTAGTATTAGTATTTATTTACTTTCTATTGTGCATATTTTGTAGAACATTAACCTTTCACGTAGCGAGACAAAGCACATGACCACATACCATTTCCAGATTCCAAAGTTGAAGGGAAACTTTAACTGATGGAAATGAAAGATGACGCTCTTCTTCGGATTGGACATCAATATGATGATTACGATTGAAGAATGCTATGAATTTCCAGTTGATGACGATAATAACATGTTACCTTTTTTCAGGATAATGAAGAAGCAAAAGGAGGAGGTGATGGCCGACACTGAAGTTGGCACTGGAGCAAGCTTTACCCGAACAAAAATGAGCAAAATCAAAAAATACAACACAACAAAAGAATTGTGGGAGGGAATAATCGCAATGCACAATAGGTCAACAAAAGCCAAGTGGACATGAAGAGATCTACTGCGATCAAAGCTCGATTCATTTACAATGCTGAAGGGGGAGCAAATCACACACATGCATTCAAGATATTAACAATTAAACAGGGACCTCATTCAGACCGCATTGAATGCTCTGTCAAAGATGCAATATTATAACTCAGTGGTCAACAACTACCTCACGGACAGGGATCTCAATGCAAGTAGTTTAGATTCATTATTTTCCGATTTAGAGCTGCATGCCTCGAAAGATCTAGATGCAGGAAAGGGACAATCAAATGAACACTGCAATCTAGCCCTAGCTAGAAGGGAAAAGGGAGAGAAAGGGATGATCGTAACCTTATCTGAGGAGCTCACCATGGAAGAAAACAACGATGGGAGGTGTGTTGGACAAGTGAGGTGAGAAGTAAATGTAAAATTGTTTAAATTGGATGGGGAGTTTTGAGAGAGTATCTAAAGCACAAGGAGGATAAAAGATGTACCATACGATGCTATAACTACAATAAGGAAAGGAAGTCCTTAGCAGGAGGCGATCCCAGGGTGTCATTGCTTATGGTGGTCCGCGCCTTCTATCTGTGTACCTGAATTTATCTCTCTCTATATCCATAAAATCAATTCTAGGAGAAACGTTGATATGGTGGTTCCACGTATAATAAGGAAAGGCATGATCACCACTCTGCTTGATGAAATCTTTCATGACTTATCTCCCTTCTAAATTGCATGGAGCAATCTCAAAAAGGCTAAACTTAGAAAGGACATATAAAGATGAGAGCTACCATTGGGAAGGGTATATCAAGGACAAATGCCCGAACTTAAACAGATGAAGGAACCTCGACTGAAAAAGCAAAGAACAAACAATCTAAAACAAACTTACAAATTTTTTTTTTTTTTTTGGAAATGAGACTAGCCCATCAAAGGACATTGAACCAAACAATAGAACTTTCTATTGGTGGTAAAAAAGGCGAATACGTTCGCCCCTAGCGCCCCCGTCAACCCGTCCCAGGGCCAACACGTAGGAGGTAAATCACGGGTGACTACTAACCTTTGAAATAGTGACTAGCACATAAGGGAGACATTTACCTCGACTTTGCCGAGATTTGAACTTCAAACCTCATTGGTAACAATAGAACCTTCTAGCACTTCCAACAATTTGTAATAAAGAAAGGAGACTATTTAGGATAATTGATATGATATATCTTTCTACTTTTCTAATAAAATACTAATTATACTAATAAAAATCTTATTTATAAAAATTATGTTTTTAAAAAATAATTAATTAATAAAAATTAATGACTTAGACAATTTTTAACGTAATTAAATTCTTAACTACGTTATTCACCTTAATTGAAAAGAAGTTGATTCTCTATGAATGAGCTTTTTTATAGAATCAAACGAATGTTAGTTTATCTCTATATTTCACTGAGTAAAATAGTTGTGTAGGGGAGATACTTTTCAATCTGATAAAGTAGTTATTGATTTATTTCTTCAATCATTACATTTTCTTTGTTTGTATTATGAGGAAAAAAAAGATGATTTCAATAGTGATTCGTTTTAAAGATCATAGAGAAAATTATCATTTTCAAAAAATCATAATTTTGATATTAAGGGTTTTAATAAATAGACAACTAAGTATTTCTTTCAAAATTAACATTATATTCATGATTAAAATTTATTGCTTCCATTTTCAAATGCATAATAATGCAATGCAATTTCGCAAACACCTCGAATCACACATTGTAATTTGTAAACATACCAAGAGAGTACTCAACATGTCGCAAAGAAGGATTCGAAAATCTCAAAAACCAGATAGATATCGAAACCAATGAAATATGTTTTATTCGACTTTATTTACCCAATCATAATGTTTATGCCTAGAAATCATTCATCACCCAACTTGCTGGGAATTTATTTGTGGCACCAGTAGTCATTCCACATCTATTTTCTCTTCTCCAGTTCTAAACAAATAGATGCATTAGTAAAGTGAGGTCGGGATCGGGATAGGGATCGCATTGAAAATACAATCTCACAATTTCGACCCGTATTTGAACGATAACCCAGGTCTAGCAGGGAGTCTTAGGTCCTCCGGGATCGTATTGAAAATACAATCTCACAATTTCGACCCGTATTTGAACGATAACCCAGGTCTAGCAGGGAGTCTTAGGTCCTCCCAGTTTGCATCATCGACTGCGGAAAAATAGTTATCCACCACTTTATCATCTACTAAATCCAATCGAGAAGGCTCCCACTGCAACCATAACAGAAGGCGAGATTAGCTATCACAGTCACTGTGCTTATTTTTAACAAAACTTGCGTCGAGAAGACTGAAAGAAAGACAGGACAGGGATCTCAACCTTTGGATTTTTATCTTTAACCACCAACAAAGCCCTGCAACCCTGCAGTGGAAGTTGAAATTTTAGAAATATCACATAAAACTCATCCATGACTGGGTGGTAGAAGCTTATGATGATCTTAAAGCCACCGTAAAATAAATGAGGGAGGAAAAACACTAGAAAAAGGATCATGATGGTATTTGTTTCGAGACTTGTATAAAAGTTCACATTTAGTGCAGAAAATGTGATGTGAAATCTAAAATCTTTTACCTCAAAGAAATCTTTACTAGCTTCTTTACGCAAAATATGGCAACACAGTCGATAATCTTTAATCAAGCATTGGCCAATTCCCTGTGTTCGTCCTTCTCTGATCTGGTCAACACAAGAATAAACACAGTATCAAATCAAATGGAAAGGATGACATGGCCTGATAGCTAATTCAGCTCTAACTAGAGGTCAATTAGTCAATCAAAGGATCCAGTAATTATTACGGGATAGTGGACAATGGTAAGTATGAGGATGTAATGACAAGAATTCAGTCTGATATTGAAAACTAAAAAACTATATGATCAGTGGAGGATAAATACTGTAGTTCCCGTAGACGTATAAAATTGTATAAACTATAGAGGTATTAAACTAATAAGTCATACTATGAAACTTTGAGAAATATTAATAGAAAAAAAGCTAAGGATACCACATTGACCTAAAATCAATTTAAATTTATGTATGAAAGGTCGATAATAGAAGATGTACATCTTCTCATACAACTAATTAAAAAGTATCGGGAACAGAAACAAGACTTACATATGATATTCATCGACTTAGAAAAAGTTTATGATAGAATCCCAAGGAAAATTATATGGATAATTCTAGAAAAGAGAAGTGTTAGCATAACATATATTGAACTAATTAAAGATACGTATGAGAATGTAATGACAAAAGTGAAGATGGTTTAACCAAAGTGTTTCCCATAAAGATAAGATTACATCAGGGATCAATTATAAGTTCTTATCATTTTACATTAATCATGGACGAACTGAACACATCTAAGATATGGTACGTGCATGTTGTTTGCGGATAATATTATTTTGGTAGATAAGACACGTGAAGGAGTAAATGCTAAATTCGAATCTTTGCATAAAATGTTAGAAGTAAAAGATTTTAGGCATAGTAAAGATAAAATATATGAAATTTAATTTTAATAATAATAGACGTAATGAGACAATTGTTAAAATAAGAAATAATGAGTTGTCCGTAACAGGAACTTTTAAGTATTTAAAATCATTTTTACAAAATGGAAGAATTAAGAGATGTCTTTCATAGAATACAAGTAGGATGGTTGAAATGGAGCAGAGCGTTAGGTGTTTTATGTGATCCTAAAGTATCTCTAAAACTTAAAGGGAAGTTCTATAATGGCAATTAGACCTACTTGATTATATGAAATTGAATATTGAACTATGAGCAAAAGATGAGAGTTGCAAATATAAAAATGTTAAAGGTGGATGTGCAAACATACAATGATGGACGGATAAGAAATGAAAACATTAGAGAAAAAGTCAGAGTTGCACTTATTAAGAAAAACTCCGAAAGACACATTTAAGATGATATAGATATGTACTTAGACGATCAACAAATGATCCGGTTAGGCAATGTGAAACTATGAAAAATATGCACATTAAACGAGGAAGAGAAATATCAACAAATACTTGATTAGCAATAAAAAAAATAAGATCAAATTTATTTAAATATAAATGATAATATAATAAGGGATAGAGCTCAATGGTGTAGAAGGATCCATATAGTCGATCTCACCTAACGGAATAAGGTTTGGTTGTTGTATAATGAGCAATCTCAAGTTGATTTTCACCGAGGCTAGGTAAAGTTAAACTTTCTAAAGCAAGAGGATGACATCCAATAGAAAAAAAAAAGTACGTTTCTTTATTAAAAATTTAAAGTGTGTTTATAAACAGAAAAATACTTTCTTACTTGCGGTCCTCAAATTGACTATATTAATGATCAGAGGCGGAAAAAAGTATAGCACCATTATTCATACCGCTCTTAGAGTAATTTTCAGACTCATCGGAGATGCTTTTTTCAAGGACTGGATTGCACCCTTAATCCACTCATCAGCTGCATTTACAGCTTCCAATTCCTTCAACAATTATAATTAACTTTAAAAACAGATATACTAAGAAAATATGCACTCAATGGCACTTTAAATGTTAGGGAGTACAAAATAATTCTAGAACTGGAATGATATAGCCACCGGCAAGGGTCTGATAATGGTGAATCAAACTTACAAGGGAAGACAAAATTTCTTCAACTGTTTCCTTGGAAAAGCATTTGTCAATCACATCCAAGCTACAGAATCCATTGAAGTGTATCAAAAGGATGAGACAGAAAAAATAAAAGTGGCATGAAAATGGAAAAGGATAAAGAGCGTAAAATTGTGTTTAGGTAATCTATTTGAATTGCAAACTTTCTATCATCATTTAGACAGTAATCATCTACATAACAAAGAATTGGTACTCATAACATTGAGAACCACCAATGGAAGCTAACATTCTGACATAAAGTTCATTTTTTCTCTAACAAGAATCCTTTTGATGGCACATTTGGGTAGTAAAGTTTTGTTTCATCCAGAAACAGCAAACAGACAATGATGGAAAAGAAGGAAATATGGAAGATGAGGTAAGTTCTTGGAAGGTTGCAGAAACTTGTATGTTAGAACTGTGAGTATGCATATGAACATATAAACAAGGAGAAAGATGTAATATATTATATTTACCAGAAATTACCTTTTAAAAGCACTACTTTCTTTCACAGGCACATTATTTGAAAATCGATCAATAACTGAGCAGATAGAAAAATGATCTGAAGTATCCACCTTTGTTAGTGCTTCTTCCAATAATGCCAATTTCTGTTAAGCAACATGAACACTCAGTGATGCACATAACCATTAAGATTTTCTACAAGCAGCCAAAACATGAAAGAAACTTGATACAAAAAGAGCAATATCAAATTGAGGTAAATATGTATATCATAACAAATGGAGAACTTAGTCTTTGTCACAGGACAATTAACCATAGAAGGGACAAAGTGAGTAGCAAGGCCACAAGCAAGCATTTCTGGTCCATCCAACCTTGCACCAGTCAACCCAACATATTCTCCTACAAAGGAATTAAAAAAATAAAAAAATAAAAAACATGAAAAAAGCCATAATAGTTAGTTGTCTTAAAAGAGTCAAGAATCATGTACTTTAACAATAACAACATTTCTGAATTGTGCTTCCCATAATACGAATAATAGAATATTTATGTCCCTAAACAAAAAAGGTAAATTTTGATAATGTATAACTACTCTACTCTTTCTTTCCTTGTTCTCACAAAAGGAATATTAGAAGGAAAATCAGATTATGTAGGATTTTGATTACCATAAGAAAGAGGCTTTAAGTTTTCAGGGCCTAATTTTGTTCAATTTCAAGACAGGAGTCATTAAAACATGATGTTTTTAAGCAATGGTTAGATAATCTAAAATTTTAGGAAAGACTGGAGTTCTCAAAAGCATCAAATTCTTCAACGGAATTAAAGCAATGAAAATGATAAGGAAAAAGATGGCGAGATGAAAATCCTAGGTTGGGAGACTTCAGAAGATGGGATTGGGAGCCATAGGTCAGGAATCTTTAGATTGGCCACTGGGTCAGGAATTGAGTTAGGAAAAAGGAGACATCAAGCATATAATAGTTATGTAACGATGTTAGTTTCTAACTAATCTGAGCAAATTGATTGATAATCCTTCCACATCCATCCAAAAGCCACATACTAACATAGTGGTCGGCTAACATAGGCAGTTATATAAACTTGAATTCACCAATTCTCTTTGTTAGGAACCTAAATGTAAATATTATTAGCATCAGGGACCTAGTTGTAATATTTTTGTTCATTACACAGAGGTGGAAGAGACTGCCTAGGTGATTAGACTAACCTTTCTCCGTAACATGATATCAAGTTGATGTCGATCTCTTCTACCTTCTCCTATTTCATTATATAAATAGCCTCAATAGATTTCCTATCAAGTTGATGTTGATCTCTTCTACCTTCTCCTACAGATGATTGAAATCTTGTATCATGTAGGGCAAAATGGTTGAAACGTATCGTTCCAATAAATCATTGAGAATATCACTCGGGACTAAAGTTTAAAATATTGAGCCGTGTCGTAGTTTCAGTCTTTGTCCAGAAAGATGTTTTAGTATTGTGCAAATACTCTGATGCATGGTGCCAGTGACAGATTAGAGGTTGACGAAGGAAGAAGATGAAGCAAAAGAAGGAAACATTGTCTGTGTTGGGTGCTAGGTGGTATCGAATTTTGAAAATTTACCAGAATGATATCTTTTGACTATTTCGCTTAGCATGATACAAAATATAAAACCATACTCGACAGAGACAATGTCTCATTCTTATGTTTTATGTCCTTCCTTCTTCAACTCTAATCAATTACCATCACCATGTATTGAAACATCGGCATGATATCGTTCCAATCAAAGACCGAAACTTCGGCATGACTCAAGATTTTAAACCTTGCTTGAATCTGCTTGAACTCGCAGCTTTGGACACACTACCAATGTTACCTACATCGCCCGAGAAATCGCGATCGCCACTTCTCAACTTTGTATGATTGCCTATGTTCAAATGAAGATGCAAATGCCTCTAACACACGAATTTGTGGACCTCGACTAGCACAACAACCTCCTAGCAGTGCCAAAATAATCCAGCAAACAAACCGAACTGCCCATAGACCCTGCTAATGGTTGGCATCAATAGCAAGGTTGAGGATTAGCATTGGATCTTCTACACTTTAATGGTCACGTTCATTTCACAATCCTCTTTCCACAAAATGATCTATATTCTCGTCCATCACAATTAATCAAGTATGTCTTTATTATTTATTCTAGTCTTTAAAAGGATGTTGTTACTACTATTCTGAGTCACATTGTGCATTTACTGTTATTGATGTAATCTTCTTTGAATAATCAATTAGAGGTACTTCCTATGTCTTTTAATACATTAGAACACCCTAACACTTTCAAGAGACTCTTCAGCACTCCAATCATCTACCACTACGCAGATCCTACCTCTGCTTTAGACCTTCCTATTGCTTTCCTAGAAGGTATTAGAAAGTGTTCCACTTCACATCCACTTTTTACAATTTATTGCATATTTCACCATCACCTAAATATTCTGCATTTATATCTTTAATTTTATAACTGATTCCTAAAAATGTCTCAGAAACTCTATCAAATCCCAATTCATAGAAACAGAAGGCTAGGATGAACGAGATGGATGCTCTCTATTCAATGATGTTTTTTCCTCCAAGGAAGTCTACAGTTCTCACAATACTTAGAAGTTGCTCTTCTCTCACTATGGAAGTTTATAGTAGGATGCAAGCCGTTTAAATGCTCTTCAAATGATAGACAGATTGAAAGCTCGCTTAATGACAAAGGGGCATACTCAGATTTATGGCAAAGACTACCTTGGAATATTTTCTAGTGACTAAGATCAATTCAATTTTCTCATCTTGGCTAAGGGGCATACTCAACTTGCCATCAAGAATGACTTACTCTATTCATGGTTCATGTATTCATGGTAATCTTATTAAGGAGGTTTATATAGAAATTATATAGAGAAATATTAGAGGTTTATTACTTTAGGGGAGAATAACCTAGTATGCAAGGTAAAAAAATTATTGTATGTGTTGATGTGATCCTAAACGGTTTGGTTTGCAAAGTTAAGCTATGCTCTTCTCTAATATAGTATGACCAAGAGTACAATAGATCACTCTATTTCATCTCCTCTCTTAGTCAAAAAGATGTCTCTCATTTTGTATAGGTCGATGACATTATCACAGTTGTTATTGGGATTGCATGATTGAAGGAGTAACCACATCATCATTTTCAAATCAAAGATTTAGATAAGTACTTTTTTAGAATAGAGGTTGCTGAAATATTCTTAGTATATTCATTGAAATTCTTAGTATATAATTGATATATTTAAGGAGACTAATATGTTACAGACCTATGGATAATAATCTTATATTAGTACACTAATTGATCTCAAAAAGTAAGGGAACTGGTATGAAAACTAAATTAGCTAATAGTTACAAAATTAACTTTTAGAGATCACACGTCATGATAATTGGGAAGGAACATCCCTAAGAATCCCTTAAGCATTCAGAAAAGAACACTTGTTTCACAGTTGAGGACATCTTCAAATTGTGAGGTACACTCATAATCTATCGACAGCAAGGTATTGTGTTCTTTTAGAAGGTAGGCTAGTTTTCTAGAAGAACAAGACATAATATTATAGCCAAGTCAAAAACAGTATAGAGTATAGGGTCATAGCCCTAGCAACATATGTGCTTTATTCAAGTCAATTGATAGACTCATTTAGCAATGCTCTCATAGAGCTACTGGAGTTCTACTATGATAGCTAAGTTGCATATGTACATAGCCTCTAATCAAATGTTTTATGAGAGAATAGAACATATAAAAATCAATTATCAATTCATCAGAGAGAAAGAAAGTGCAATCTAATGAATTCATTATTTTATTTTTCAGCACTAATGATCAGCTAGCTAGCAAACTAACTAAATGTTCGAGGAAAACTAGAATTGAGTATATTGATAATAAATTAGATTCCCATAATATAATTAAACTAATTTAGAGGATGTTATGCAACTTAATGTACATACGATTAATATAAAGCATGTATTTGTCATATTTTTATTGATTAATAATATACAAGATGGAGATAGGGGTCGCAATTTCTGTTGTGCTATGTTAATCATGGCATAAAAAATGTTGTCATTTGGTTAATAAAAAATCTATACAAGATAATTAAAATAATAATAATAATTTGATAAGGTGTGAGATTAACTAAATTTCATAAAGAATTACACTATGTGACATAAAATTATCAATATTTAAAAATAAATTATCTACATAACCAAGTCTATTTGTGTCAACCCATTTGCATATTTAGGTTGTGTTGTATCACTTTTGAATTTTATCTCTCTGAATCGTGTTTCAAGTTTGGTCTTGTCTAATATTGTCAGCTCTAGGTGGTACGAGTCTACATAGATGATTCTTTCCCTATAACACACTTAATCTCTAGGTCTTACTTGAGATTCAAAGCAAAGGCACCAATCAAATGCATCTAACATCTCTCTTGGTTTAATACGTTTCCCTATTTGTGTTTGATAAAAGGGGGTCGAGAACATAAAGTTGGTTGGTTCGATGGGATTCTTCAATATGACCTCCGAATTATCTAATCCCTAAGGCACAAAACTTAAGGTTATAAGAAAAAAATCCTAGTAAAGGATAGCAATAGGGTGAGGTGGGGTGGTGAGGCAGGTTTTGCAATTCACATTATCCCCTCCCTATATAAGAAGTTGGGTCGGATAGCATATGAGTTATAGGATGAATCCTTCTTCCACATTTCTGCCCACTCCGCTGCTCATGTGGGCCGGATTTAGGTCGAGATGATAAAAGTTCATATAAAATATCTTTGATTATCTATAAAATATATATATTGAACTAAATTCATGCATACAAGAGAGGTGGGCATAGAATTTCCATCTTATATACACCTGGTCCTACATATTGTCAACTAAATTCATTTGGTGACGAGGTGGCCTCAATTGGATTGGGTTAAGGCAGGTTCTGGTCAAGGTGGGCCAAATTGTCAATTTCACACCAGTGAGAATTTCCCATCAGACTAAGTATTATAAAATTAGACTAAGTATTCATTTAGACCTTTAGATCTTTTTGTTACGGTCAACCTCATATTGAAAGATAAAGGTGATTCAAATACAACTTTATCCAGCAATTGTTCTGCTCAGAAGTTGAATTCAAAGGAGAAGACAACGCCACAGTTGAGAAGAAAAGAGGTGAAGTCAGTTAACATACCAAAAGATCCAGGGAGCCTTGATAAAAAGTATGAAGCACCTATATCAGGAAACAATCCAAGTGATGTTTCTGGCATGGCAAAAATCTGAAGAAAATGTGTAGATGGAAGCATTAGAAAAGATTCAAACCAATCAGTCCATATGCACATATAATATACATGAATAAAAATAAAAATGTATAATGTAGACTCAATTCAGATATCCTTTGCAGTTTTACATATACAGTTTCACACATCAAAAGAAAAAAAAAACACTATGATTTTGCTTTATCAGAGACCATGTTGTATACGAATTAGACTTCTCACTGGATGGATAAAATAGAAATCTCCAAAGTCAAACTTGAGTAACAAGTAGACAAAGGAAGCATATATGCACTTTGTTCTTAACTTCTTGGCAATAAAAATGAGTAAGGCTCCAAACATGAGTTTGTAACTGATAACTAAACAGAATGAACTCATCTCCTAATTAATTTGTGAAATGCAACTCAATGCTGATGAAGGAAACTTTAGAAGGATTACAAATTTGCTTTCATTATCAAAATTTAATGCTTCTTAATCATGCTAAAATAAAATTTATCATAGTCTAAAAACTTTGCCCATATATATATATATATAGAACTGGATCATCACTGCAAACTTATTTCTGGCATGAGTTGCAGTCTTTTGAGGATTATCATTTAAGAAAGAAGAAACCAAAAAATTTCGCCACTGCACCTAAATAATGCACACACATAAAATTACAAACAGAAAATTGCCGGATGGTTCCTTAAATAATTCTTGCCAATCAAAAGTTTGGAGGGGATGAGCAATGAAGCTGAACTATTGGAACCCTAAGTTCCATGGAGAAAGCATGAGTTGTTTATTGTTTGGTATCAAAAGAAAGTAATATCCATGGCTAAGAAACCTAACAAAACAAACATGCTTGGGCGGTAACCAAAATGAAAACTGATTGGACTGATGTCAAATTGACAATGGCAAGTAGTGTGCTTGAGTGGATATTAATGTTTCAACTTGCATATACATTCTCTTACCTAATGTATCCTTTAAAAAAAGATACTTGGAACCAAAAATTAATTAGATGGGCCAAGCAGCAATAAAGCATGAAATGGATGGCAAACAATAAGCCAACTAATTCTGTTCTGCAGATGGTAGAACAAAGTTAAAAGTGGTTGTACCGCTTTCTCTGTGGCAACTCTGAATCTCCCATGTATAGAAAGACCAGCTCCGCCACCCATTACTATTCCATCTAGAATGGAAACCTTCATACAAAATCCATGAAGATTTTTTAAGATGAATCTCAAATAGCTCATGAGTAACTATTAAAATCTTTTAGAAAATTAATATGAAAAAGGATACAAAAGTCACCTGAGGTTTTCTGTAGGTTGCAATTAAGTAATTTAAGATGAATTCATTCCAGAAAAAATGAGCACCCAATGTCCAATTACCTGATGCATGAAAGAAGATAACAACTTAAGTTGGCATTAAATAAATATAAGATAGTACATTTACCTTTAACTCCGCCCGTGACGAACCAGTCATGGCCAGTCCAAGCCCGGATAAAGGAGAGTTGTATTAAGTTGTCGGCCAACGTTAAAATTATGGTAAATATTCAATGAATGGATCCATTAAACTATTGTGTTAATGCTAAATTGTTCCCCGGAAGGAACTCGTTGTAAGGTTCGACTGGCGACTGTAACGTCTCTGCAAGGGCCGCTATATCTCCAGAACTCAGGTGTAGTGCTAAATATGCCAGAGTTCGCCTTGTAGGGTCCGACTATAACGTATCGGCAAGGACCGCTACATCTCCGTGAGAACTTGAGTGTAATCTTAAATAAGTAAGAGTTCTCACATTATAGGTTGGATAAGAACAAATATGATGGGAAAACTAATAATCTAAGATTTGGAACATGGAACATAGAAAACTTCACTGGTAAATCAATGGAGGTAGTAGATATAATGATTAAGAGAAGAATTAGTATTTTGTGTGTACAAAAGGCAAAATGGATAGACGAGAAGGCAAAATTGATAGAGAACTCGGTTAAGTTATGGTACACAAGAAAGAATAAAGTAAAAAATAGAGTGGGTATTGTTGTAGATAGTTTGTTAAAGGATGAAGTTATAAGAGTAGTTAGAAAAGGGGATAGAATTATAACTCTTAAGATAATAGTGGTGAAATAAACTATGAACATAATTAGTGTATATACACCGCAAGTAGGATTAGATGAAGCTACCGAATCAAGATTTTGGGACGAGTTAGATGAAATATTACAAAACATTCCGTCAAATAAAATGATTTTAATAGGAGATGATCTAAATGGGCATGTCGGAGTAGAAAATGAGGAATATGAGAGGGTACATGGGGTTATGAGTTTGCAAAGAGAAATGAGAAAAGGAAAATTATATTAGATTTTGTGATGACATATGACCTTATATTAGCTAATACATTTTTTTTTAAAAAAAAAGAATAATACTTAGTCACGTTCAAAAGTGGGAATAATAAATCACAAATTGACTTTCTTATGATTAGGAAGAAGGATAGAAAGATTTGTAGAGATTGCAAGGTCATCCCTAGAAAAAACTTAACTACCCAACATAAGTTAGTAGTGTTGGATATACCCCTCAAACATAGTATTAATAGAAAGAAAATATATACAACTCATGAAATTAAGTAGTAGAAGTTAAAGGATGGGAAGCGAAATATATTTAAGGAAAAGGTAGGAGCACAAGCATTAGGTGAAATATACGGTGATGCTAATACGACATGGGATAAGATGATATCAAAGTTGAAAATAGTAGCTAAGTTTGCAGATGATATTATTTTGGTAGATGAAACACGTGAAGGAATAAATGCTAAACTAGAATTTTGGCGGAAAACACTAGAAGGAAAAGGTTTTAGGCTTACTAGAATAAAGACAGAATATATGAAATTTAAGTTTAGCAATATTAGGCATAATGAGATAATTGTTAAGATAGGAGATGACGAGTTACCCAGAACCGAGAACTTTAGACATTTAGGATCATTTTTGCAAAATGATGGAGGGATTGAGAGAGATGTCTTACATAGAATATAAGCAGGAGAGTTGAAATGAAGGAGAGCATCGGGTGTTTTATGTAACTGTAAAGTACCTCTAAAACTAAAGGAAAATTCTACAAAACCGCAGTTAAACCTGCTATGTTATATGGAGTTAAATGTTGAGTTATGGCTCGAGGACATGAGCAAAAGATATAAGTTGCAGAGATGAGGATGTTGAGGTAGATGTGTGGATATACAAGAATGGACCGAATAAGAAATGAGAGTATTAGAGAGAAAATCGGAGTTGCATTTATTGAGAGAAAATTCCGAGAGACAAGTTTAAGATGGTACGGGCATGTACTTAGATGACCAATAAATACTTTAGTTAGGCAATATGAAATTATGACAAACACGTATATCAAACGAGGAAGAGGAAGACCAAAAAATACTTGGTTAGCAACAATAAAACAAGATAAAATTTATTTAAGTATAAATAATGATATAGTAGAAGATAGAGCTCAATAGCATAAAAGGATCTATATAGCCGACAAAGGTTTAAAATCTCGACCCGTACCAAGATTTCAGTCCCAGACCGGAACGATACGGTTTCGGTATTTTTTTTATTTATATATAGTAATTATTAGATAAATATGATTATGGTGCATAATTTAAAAATAAGTTGCATATTGATTTTTAAAAAATTATCAGAATATAAATCTGATTATTATAATTTTAAAAAAAATTTAGAAATTTTTAGAATTTTTAAATGAAATTTAAAACAATACAAAATAATAAAAAAATATTAGAATATAAATCTTATTATTTTGTATTGTTTTAAACTTCATTTTAAAAATTTATTAAAAAAATAAATCTAATTTTAAAAAAATAAATAAATAAAATTTAAAACGGTAAAAAATAAATTTTTAGAATATTAATTAATAAAAAGAATTAATATTTTTTAAAATATATATTTTTATATATTTTGTTGGGATAATTTAATTAGGATTCATAAAAATCTCTTCGAAATATCACACGTAAGTTGGGAATTATTTAAATTAATTAAATTAAAATTTTTAATTTTGGTAACAATAGTAGGGCATCACTCGAGGTGTCCCACGACGCCTTCGAAGCCACGGAGGTGTCCCACGACGCCTCTGGCGACACTAGCGACACGACGCAGTGCGTCCAGAACACCTCCGATCGTTTGCGAAGAGGGGATGCGCGCTAGATTCCATCAGACGCGCATGACGCAGTTGATGATGCGACAAATTATCGCGGTACCTATGCCAATTTCGTTCTCGTGACGAAACAGTAAAATTTGTTCGTGTCGGGTTGCACGAAACAAGATTTTAAACGCTGTAGTCGACCCCATTTAGTGGGATAAGGCTTAGTTATTATTGTTGTATATAAATAAAATGGTAGAAATGTAAAAAGTCTAAAGGCTCAACTCCATGTCGCATAGATTAATAATGATTTGTAGATTTTTTTTCCCAAAGTTGGTGAGTGATTAAAGACAACAAAGAAGTAACAATAGCAAGGGATAGCTCTTAATGTAGTATGTTTAAATATCATATCTCAAATAGATCCTACGCCAAAGACTATATAAATCATATGAGAATAGGAATAAATCTGATGTAATTCATGAAAATAATAGAAATAAATAATTGAAATAAATTTGGCATGATTCATAAAAATAATGGACGACAATAAAATTCCATTTCAAATCCATCATCACCTTTTCCTTTCCTGCACAATCCCACCAGTTAGTCAAACATTAAACACAGTCCAATAAAGAGTGTCCTAAAGAGTGATTTCCACCTCATATGTGTTGATTTGGCAAAAAATACAACTCCCAAAGAGATGATCAGAAACCCTTCTTCCAGGATGGCTGTGAATAGGTGACACAAACTCCAGGCACCAATTTAACAGAAAAACTAAAATTATGAAATAAAAATCACTTCTATAATAAATGATTGCTTTTATATGCCAGTGGATCACAAATTTTAAATACCAAAAGTCACTAGGTAAATTTGTAAAAATAAAATATCAAAAATTTACTAATGATTCATCACGTTAAAGATGGTCATTGGAGTCATGGATCTTACAGTTTAAGCAGTTATCACGAGTTCATTTCCAGTGAAAGAAGAAAAAATGATGTCAAGAAAAGGAGGAAGAGGATTCTTACCTCAGCTCCTAGGTTCCCACTTGCTTCGCTTTCAACGACCATGACGACGAGGTGCCTTGCCACTAACTCATCCCATCCAGGTGGAAAACACAAACATAAAACTAAGGTTCAAAATCTCAAGCTATGGCGGAGTTTCATTCTTTGACAACTTTCAGTATCGTGCGAGCTAACATTTCGATATATGGTGTCAATGATGGCTTGGAGGTTGAAGGAGGAAGGAGATCAGCTAGAGGAAGGAGACATTATTTGTGGCAATGTTATTGAATTTCGAAGGAGATGAAGTAAAGAAAGGACACATTGACTATGCCGAGTGGTACTGAATTTCAATAATTTATTGAAATAATACGTTTTGATTATTTCACTTGGTATGGTACGAGATTTCAAACTATGCATAAAACTCCCAGATAATCCCATCCTCCCTTCTGCTAGAGTTATTATAGAGGGAATCGTGGAGGTAAATCAAGACTCTAAGATCCATGACGTGAGGCTATCTCCACGAGGCTTTCAAGAGAGTAAGACATAAGAACATGGATTGAGATCTCATGTTGAGTCGATCGAAATGGGCGGAAAATACCAACACCGGCACGAACCTGGCACCAATCCAAGCGATAGCCGCGGAGGCGTTGCGATGCCTATGGCCGCGTTGGAGGGTCGTCGCGACGCCCGAACCCACGCTAGAGGGTTGCCGCAATGCCCACAGCAGCGCTGGAGAGGTCGCATGGCCCCCGCGGCCGCGTGAAAGGGGTCGCGCGACCCCCATGACCACGCAAAAGGGGCCACGCAGCCCCACGCGGAAGGCGCCGCGCGACCCCCACGGCCTCGCGGAATGGGTCGCACAACCCCGAGGCCACGTGACCCCGCAGATGCGACTGCAGTCATGGTCGCGCGGGGTTGCAATCGCAGTCGTGCAGGGCTGCGGTCGCATGACCACATGTCGCAATCGGGTTTTTTATTTAAATATTTTTTTAATTAAAACAATTCCCAAGATGGATGGGATAATTCAAAGAGACTTAATTAAACCCTAATAAAATTATTTAGTTAATTAAATATTTTATTTATTTTAATTTTAAAAATATATAATAAAAATTTTATTTATTACTTAATTTTTTAGTTATGTTATTTTTTAATGATCTAATTATCTATACTTTAAATAAATAATCAAATATATTTTTTAAAATCCTAATTAAATTATCCCAAAAATATATAAAAATTAATTAAAAATTCTAATAAAATATTAAATATTTCTAAAATCCTCCGCATAGATGGTATTGCAAGGTCACAGCAACCACGATTTTTTTTTATTTAGCTAATTTTTTATTTTTTAAATATCTATTTTTTATAAATAAACTATTATTAATAATAATTATAAATTATTAAAATTTATTTCAAAATTTTTAAATAATTTTAAATTTTAATAAATATTTTATAAAATAATTTAAAATTTTAAAAGTAAACATAAGTTTATAATATTCTAAAAAATATTAAAAAAAAACATAATTCTTAAACATTTCAAATAATTTTTTAAAAAATAAAATTTACAAATACATTAAAAATAATTTAAAATTTTTAAATAATTTTATAATTTTAAATTTAGTTTTGTATTTTAAAAATTATTTATTTTTAAAATATTTTTTATAAAAATTTAATAAGCATTATCTTATGAGAAAATATTAAAATATAAATTCAACTTCTCAAAATATAAAACATATTTAATAATCCAATATTAGTATGAATTTATATTTATATTTAAAAAATACTGAAACTTTATCGGCACGACACGATACTAAAACCGCATCATTTTGGTGCAGGACCGAAATCTCGACACGGGTCAAAATTTTAAACCTTGGATAAGAATACAATACTTAATTAAACCCTCACTTTTAATAAATTAAGAAAATACCTTTTAAAAGATAACTTGACTTATTACATTAATCAATGATATCGAAATAGGTTATTTTAAATTTTCTCTTAAAAAAACTTTCCTCTTGATATTAATTGAAAGCCTTTGTCGAATGAAATTTTAACTTCTAGTAGTTATACCAAAATCAATCAAATGTGCAACACCTAACTTACAATATGTTTACTTCTAGATTTGAGAGAAAACACTAAGGGGAAATGCTAAAATCTATACAACACCTGGAAGAAAGAAAAACAAGCATAATGAAGAGTATTATTACTTATGCTAAGTGTTCAAAAAGTATAAGTACTTGTAGGTTCTTTAAGTAAGCCTGTGAAGATGGTGAAAGAGACCAATGTTGTTGTATACTAAAATGGGCTTACGAGGAAAAGAAAATTGCCCACAACCATCTGGATCATGAAATGCATTAATCCCACAAAAAAGGTACATTGGATACTATATACCTTCAATTACAGAATGAGCTACTGCAGCAACATCTCCACCAGCACAAAATGCTCTTCCTTTTCCCTGAAAGCATGAAGTCGTTATGTTAACAAATGCAAACAAATAAGAGTACATCGTATGCTTGCCTGTGCTTATACATGTGATATCCAAATGAAATTAGGAAGAGAAATTAAGATATAACAAGGTATTGGCAACAAATAATGATAACTTAGTTCACAGTGCTAATTGCTAATGATATATGATTCTTTCTTCTTGTACTAACTTTCTCTCATGATAGCCACAATTCAGGACAACTTTGAGATTACATCTTATCTAAGCATCCACAAAAGTGTTCAGTAGGCTAACATATCATCTAGACATCTTGGGTACAAGAGGGCATTTGTCGAAGATATTGCATTGGAAAATTAGTTAGCAATGGGTTGGAATGATGGCTTGCCAACTCATCCCAATAATTGATCTCAAAGCATAGTTACTTTCCTTAAGGGTTATTCCACCCCCACCATTGGTGTGCAATAGGGATGTAGCAAATTTCCTCTATGATAACAATGAGATCCTTTGCTATTTTGTTGTGATTTGCATTGAAGATCCAAGGGTCCACCCTAATGACAAGGTCAGCAGAGTCGCAAATCTAGTTGCTAATGCTTCATGTGCAAGGAGGAAAAAGGTTGCAACTAGATGGTGAGGGATTGTTGCGTACTATAAATTCAGTCCACCCGTTTGATTGAGTTGCTTCTTGGGATGAACCTATTCTTCTTTGATTATGGCCCTTAGATCACTTGGACAATCCAAATCACAACAGTTTAAGGCACTAGTTCATCCAAACTTGTTTAATCATGGGGTAGCACCACTTCGGTTGAAATTTACCTGTTGACCACTTCCACAGAACTTGTTGATGGAATTTTTGTCTTGCATGGCATGTTAGGTGGAGTGCACTATCTTATGTAACAAATATGTGCTTCAGCATGACTCGCTGCATGCAAGTGAAGTGCAGAGGAACCAACAAAACGTCACACTACACCTCATGTGCATTGTGTGGCCTCCTATTCCCATGTGTTCCATGGGGGAACCACATTATCATTAATTGTGTGCGTGAATCTGTCCTCTCTTGTGGTGTAGTGTGGAGCAAATCTGTCATCTGCATTGCACATGACCTAGCTTCATCTTTTTTTTTTTTTTTTTTTTGATAATCAAGGTATTAAAACAATACTAATTATTACTTTTTTTTTATAATTTTCTTGATCCTAATTATTACTTTTAGCCTTTAATTAATTCTAAAATAATTTTTACTCAATTCTAATTTTTAAAATATTAGTTTAACCTAATAATAAATATTTATAATAATCAAATATTATAATAATATTTTTAACAAATATATTTTATATTTCAAAAAGTACTAAAATCATATCATTCTTGTCATAAACTGAAACTTCAATATGGTTCAAAATTTTAAACTATGGTGATAATGGGATTTAAGAGTCCAATAAACTACTTACTACCTAGGGATCAAAAGTCCAAGGGGAGATTTGCCCTCTTTACCCCTTGAATCATTTAGTGCACCTCTAGAAACATTCAATGGGGGAAAAAATATAAAATTATATAGATCCCTAATCAAAACTTTCTTTTAGTGAAAAAATTATAATGAGCCATATTTCAATATTATTTGCATTTTGAAGTTCACAATATACTGGATATCATATCAGTAATTGACATCAAATGGATGTTAACATGTTCCACAGTATAAAAGCAAGTGAAAATGCTATATTCATATGAACAAAAGGAACTAGAGAAATATAAATGCAATGAAACCAATGATAGTGAATTCAATTAAATTTATAGAATTTCATGATTTAATAGGTACCTTAAGTATTAATAATTTGACGTTAGGATCCTTCTCATAAGCAACAAATTTCTTCAGGAGTTCCATAATCTGGCCATCAGACAATCAATAGTTCCATAATCATATGTAATGAAGGGAAATATCATGCAAGTCTTAAAGCACAATAAAACCTCATTTGAATTTAGAAATAACATTAAACTTTTTGTATTCTACCATCCTCCCTAACCAGAGAAATCAACCTCCTCATGATGGGCAGAGCTATGCTATGCATAACAATCAAAGGTAATACATCCATAAAAATTATCTCTGTGAACCATTACAACTGTTGGTTTTCTTTTCAATTAATTCTTGAAACTAAAAAAAACAACTTTTTATCTAAAAAATTCATTAGAACCTTCATCCAAGAAAAGGTGGCATTAGAAAAATAGAACGCTGGCATTAATTTCTCTTTTTTGTAGCACGTGTTACCAACTCAGCATACTGGATGACACATGCCTTGTGCAGAATCAGGAAAATGATATTAAAAACATAACCATATGGCATTTAGAAAGCAAATGTATTTAGACTTTGAAAAGGAATGTAGCAAAAAACAATGGCAAAAGAGAAAATGTTTGAACAGAAAAAGGTTGTAAACTAGTTTTCCATTTGCAGTTATGAACATTATGAACTTATGAAATCCTTGATACCAACTCATAATAACAGTTATTCACTGATATGGGTATAACATAAATGACCAATGACATATTGACACACCATTGGAAAAGAGAGAGCATTTAACTGCCGAGGTCTGTTCAAAGTTAAAACTCTTGTAGACCCATATTCTTGAATCAGAACCTAGCAAAACACAAGTTTAATTATTACAGAATAAACAACAATTGCAACAACATATAGTAAACATGATGGAAACTAATTCATAGAACATCTGAAAAACAAATAGAAATACAAGGGATTGCAAGTTTAGTGTCATAATTCTTAAAAACAAACATTTGCTAACCGACTATTACAAACAGAGTCAAAAAAAAAATCCAAAATGGATTACAAACATTAAATGCCAGCCTTGTTATATATATGGAGAACTAAAAAGTAACTAATGCAAACAATTAACAAACTGGCTCATTGTACATTTTCCCACCATAAAAATGATGAAATTAAGCCAAGGAAACAACACCAAAAGTTTGAATTTGGATGATGGCATAATTTACTCATGAAGTGATACATTGCAAGTAGACAACCAGAAGATCATCTAGGTTAATGATTCATTAATGGTCATGTCCCATTCATTCAGTGACCTGTCTAACTAATACTCACTCGAACACAAACAATTTATTATATGGTCAACAGATGACCAAGCTAGACTACTCTAATTCTAACCATAACACTAGTTAATCAATTGAAAATTGTAGTGATAAGTCTTGCATACATTTAGCAGAACAATGAAAGGATAAGAACCATGTCAACGACTCCAAGAATTTGAGAAAATCACGTCTTCATTACTTCAGTAAGCAAATAAAGAATGGAAAATTGAGAAATAGTATGAACATACCCTTAACAGAAAAAATCTCATTGTTCTTCATTATTGATGTTGTTCCAACCATGGTTTAAAATCTCATACTGTGTCAATTGAAACATATCATTCCAGTAAATCACTGAAATTGAATACCTCTCAACACCAAGATTCAAAATCTCGAATTGTGTCCTAGTTTCGGTCTTTGACCAAAAAGATACTATTCCAGTATCATGCCAGCAGTTCGATGCATAATGTCAATGACAAATTGGAGGTTAAAAGAGAAAGGAGATGAAGCAAAGTAAGGAGACATTGTCTATGCCAAGTAGTATTGAGTTTCGGTAATTTACCAGAATAATATGTTTCGACTAATTCATCCAACATGGTATAAAATTTAAAACCTTCTCTCAGCACATACTCCTTCCTATGCTTCATCTCCTTTCTTCTTCAACTTCAATCTATTATCAACACCATACATAGAAACATCAACACGATATTGAAACAATATCGTTCTGATCAAAGACTAAAACTTCGGCACGGCTCGAGGTTTTGAACCTTGGGTTCAACAACTTCGTTAATGAGCCTGTAGATAAGTCGACAGCTAGAACTAGTGGAGTGTCAATATGGTGACATGGATCAAGTCTCCTTTAAAATTCTCGACACACTCTTTGGGTTATCGAGACATATCTTTAGGTAATTGAGGCACCCTTCTTAGTATTGTTATCACCCACTTAGTTTTTTCGATCACTAACTTAACATTGTCAGTTGCCAAATCACATCTTCAAATGTTGACACACCCCTTCGCCCCTTCTGGTAGGTTTATAACTTAACACAATATTATTCCACTATGTATTTGCGATTGATTGACAATCATCTCTCAATATACAAGCACCTTTGACTCAAAATAGGAACACTCTAAATTTTGGGGTTCGACAAACTTTTAAAACCTTGGAACTCTTTAGAGAAGAGAGGGAAAGGGAAAGGACTTAAGGGGAGAAATTGCAACTTGAGAATTGAGTGATTTGAGCAAGAGAGTGGAGATTAATTTATAAGGTTACTACTTCTAAGAGTGAAAATATACAAAAATTAAAGGATGTGTCGTGTTTTGAAAAAAAAAAAATATTTCAATTGATTTATGCATCTTAGGATTGACCACCCAATGCATGACCATCTTGAATTTGTTGTTTTTATTACAGCTTGTTTGGTAGACAAACGAATGCAATCACCAAGATGCCATGCCCACATTGTTGTAGTTGCATCTTTCCAAGATGTAGTTCACAATCTCTAAGTCCAAGGCACAATAGAAATTGCGTTCATGTAAAGGGTAGAACGGTGCACAAAGCTCCCACAAATGCATATCCCGGCCTATTGTACATAGTCTTACCTTGCTTTGCAAGAGGTTATTTCCGAGACTCGAACTTGTGACCTCTATAAATTGCATCCATGTGATTTGTGTTAATGTACCAACGTCTCTTTAACACAAAAAAATGTGCCTCGACATACAAGAAATGCATAGAAAGGCAGCATTTTTTATATGCCTTGCCTGTGCATGGGATTTTACGAGATGCAATATATATAAAAATGGAATTTGATGAGATGGAGATAAAAAAAAAGGTTGCATTTGTTGCCTTGGTTCTCATGCAATGGATGGTTGGTTTTAATTAATTAATTAATTTTATTCTTCCTATCACAGCTCAATCTCGGGAATTTATGCCCTTAGTGATCCCACAAATTTAATATTTATGTATACTCGAGTTAACGCTTTAATTGGACCAATCTTTCATAACTTGAATAGTTTTCGACATTTTCTCCTCCACTCGAAAAATTAATTTACGAATGAATAGCTGTCCATATCCCCATTCCATGAATTGGTTACCAAAAATCAATTTGCAACAATTATGTTGCACACTAATTGCGAACGGACGAAAGAAATGAATGGAACAAAAAGGAAACGGTTATAAATGATATGCATTTACTGTGGATGTCTAAAGACCTTTTGAATGGATGATCACATTCAAAAGTGACCATTGAGTTTTGGGTTACTCTTTCATGATATGGTAACTTTTGGCTGTTGGGTACATTTGTGATGATTAAAGTTTGGGTTACCATATTAAATAGAGGTATCATTTTCATTACTTCTCAAAAGGCCTAAAAATAGGCCTCTTTGTAATCTCATGTGATAATCAAAGAGAGAGATAAAATTATTCTTCTCTTATTCTCTTTAAATTCTTTCTATTTTCTTGATATTTTAGTTTAAGTTATCATCACAAGTTTTGCTTGAATTTTTATACAAGCTTAACATCAAGATCATCTTCGACAATCACAGGTTGTAAGTAAATCATTGCCTTGCCCATTGATGTCTTGCAATTATCTAAAAAAATAATCCTGCTATGCGTATTAATTTTGGTAACATATGTAATTCGAGCACTAGAAATTCTTTGAGGTCATGATGATTTTATTTGTCACCAGATCATCTTTCTCAGTTCTCACATTTTTTTAGCAATTAATAATCAATTCCCTAATTTGTCTCACTAATTACATTCTTGAAATTTACATGGAATAGTGGAAATGTGCTAATCATATTGTGTTGCTACTCCTTATGATTCTTTTAGGCATCTTGTGTGTCAATTTGTTTAAGAACTTTTTAGCATACTTATTGCCACTGATAATATATTTTAGTAACATTTGTATAAATTATTTTCTAATTTATTTTTTGTGCTTATGTGATAGTAATATGGCAAATCTCACCGAACTTTGAGTTTATGGCTCTTGACATTTCAGGAAAAAATTACTTGTCATGGATCCTTGATGCTGAAATCCATTTGAATGCAAATGGACTCGGAGAAACAATTAAAGAAAATAATAAATAGACTTTACAAAATCAAGTCAAGGCAATGATTTTTCTAAGTCACCACCTCCACGAAGATTTGAAAATCGAGTATTTGAAAGTGAAAGATCCACTCGAATTATGGAAAAGTTTGGAGGAAAGGTTTAACACCAAAAAATGGTAATACTCCCTAAAGCTCATTATAATTGGATTCATTTGAGATTCCAAGATTTTAAATTAGTTAGTCAATACAATTCAGCCATTTTCAAATTAGTTCTCAATTAAAACTATATGAGAACATTATTATTGCAATATGTTAGAGAAAACACTCCACTTTTTGTTCCTCGAATATGCTCCTATAGCAACAATATCGAGAAAAAGGTTTTAAAAAGTACTCAGAACTGATTTTTTGTTTACTTGTGGCAGAACAAAATAATAAGTTATTTAAAAAAATCATGGATCTCATCCAACTGGCTCTATTCCATTCCTTGAATGAATGCGACAACTCACAACAATTCTGGATGTGGATGAGGACATGGAAATAGTCATGGTTGAGGATGTGGTCGTGGTTAGAATGTTTACCGTAATGATAGTGGTGGACATACAAACCACCAGAAGTTGGTGACTTTCATGTTTATAGTTTGTTCGTTTATTTATTTATTTTTTGAAGGCCCATGGATATTATTGATTGCAATATGTCAGAGAAAACACTCCACTTTTTGTCCCTCGAATATGCTCATGTAGCAACAATATCGAGAAAAAAGTTTTAAAAAGTACTTAGAACTGATTTTTTGTTTACTTGTGGCGGAACAAAATAATAAGTTATTAAAAAAAATCATGGATCTCATCCAATTGGCTCTATTCCATTCCCTGAAGTGAATGTGACAACTCGCAACAATTCTGGACGTGGATGAGGCCGTGGAAATAGTCATGGTCGAGGGCGTGGTGGTGGTTAGAATGTTTACCGTAATGATAGTGGTGGACATACAAACCACCAGAAGTTGGTGACTTTCATGTTTATTGTTTGTTCGTTTATTTATTTATTTTTTGAAGACCCATGGATATTATTGCATCTAAACTTGGATCAAAGATCGAAGATGAGGATCTCTGTCTCGTAGACAGTGCAACTACACATACAATTCTCCAAAACAAAAGATATTTTTCTCATCTTATTATGAAAAAGCAAAATGTGACTACTATATCCGGTAGTATAACCCTAATCGAAGGCTCCAGCAAAGCAAACATTTTACTACCTAAAGGGACTAATTTCTTGATCAATAATGCATTATTTTCACCCCAGTCCCATCAAAATTTATCAAGTTTCAAAGATATTCGTCTTAATGACTATCATATTGAAAAAACCAATATGGGAAATAATGAGTATTTATGCAGTGCTAATGTTAAAATGGGATAGAAATAAGTTTTGGAATGACTGACTATATTCTCTTCTGGTCTTTATTATACATATATTAAACTGATTGAAATAAATGTCATAGTAAATCAAAAGTTGACTAGTCAAAATGAATTCCTTTTATGGCATAATAGTGTCGTGTTGGATATGTAACGATGCGACGAATCAAGGAATATTCTTCCAGACATCTATTGAAGAACTTGAAGATTCTTCAATCTAATGAATTCACATGTAATGCATGTTATCAAGGCAAATTGACAATAAAACCATCGCCAAGTAAAATTGGAATTGAATCACTTGAATTTTTGAATCGGATACATGGCGATATATGTGGGCCAATTCACCCACCATGAGGACCGTTCAAATATTTTGTGGTTTTAATAGATGCATCTACAAAATAGTCATATGTGTGCTTATTATCACATCAGAACTTGGCATTTTCAAGATTACTTGCTTAAATAATTTGATTATGAGCACAATTTCCTAATTATCCCATTAAAACAATCCGCCTTGATAATGCTAGAGAATTTACTTCTCAAGCATTTAATGACTATTGCATGTCTATTAGTATAAAGGTTAAACATCTTGTAGCTTATGTTCATACTGAAAATGGCCTAGCAAAGTCATTTATTAGAAGCCTTCAATTGATAGCGAGACCATTACTTATGAAATCCAAGCTTCTCGTTCATGCTTGGGGGCATGCAATCTTACATGCAGCAACATTAGTTTGCATCCAACCCACTAGTTCTCAAGCCTTTTCCCCTTTACAATTGGTCTCTGGACGAGAACCTAATATCTCTCATTTATGCACTTTTGGATGTGTAGTTCATGTCCCTATCACTTCCCCTCATAGAACAAAAATGGGGCCTCAAAGGAAATTAGGTATTATGTTGGTTATGATTCTCCTTCCATTATCAAATGTCTTGAGCTCATGACGGGAGATGTTTTTACATTAGATTTCTTAATTATTGGCTTGATGAGACATTTTTTCCAACTTTAGGGGGAGCTAATACCAGGAAAGAAAAGGAAAGGAAAGGAAAGTTAGAAAAAAGGCTTACCTAGAGTAATCAATCCTTATGTCATCTTGATCCTTGCACAAAACAATGTGAACTAGAAGTTCAACAGATCATTCATTTGCAACACATTGCAAATCAATTGCCAGATAATTTCTAAAATCCCAAACGAGTAACAAAATCACATATTCTAGTAGAAAATGCTCCTATCAGAATTGATGTCTCTGAAAGACCCCTCCTAACAAATGAATCTAAACCATGCCTAAAGCGTGGAAGACCAATGAGTTCGAAGGATAAAACCCTCGAAAGAAAAGAGGAATAAATGTGAAAATTGACTGTATAGGAAAAAGGAAATAATTCGATTCAAGAAGAAAAACTTCCCGAAGAAGTTGAAAGAAATAATCAAGAAATAACGATAAATTACATTTCTACAATAAGAACATGGGATCGAACAAAAACAAATGCAAATATTGATGATATATTTACTTACAATGTGACAATTGATATTCTGAATGAGGACTTTGAACCCACGACTTTAAAGGAATGCCAATCATGAAGGGATTGGCCAAAATGGAAGGAAGCAATTCAGACAGAACTAACATCTCTCTCAAAATGTGAGGTTTTGGAGCCCATTGGTGTTAAACCAATAGGATATAAATGGTTATTCGTATGAAAAATGAGATTGTACGATACAAAGCTCAACTAGTTGCACAACGTTTTTCGCAAAGACCTAGGATTGACTATAAAGAGACATATTATCCTGTAATGGATGTTATTACTTTTCGTTATCTTATTGGTTTAGTAACACAGAGAACACTTCATATGCAGATGATGGATGTCATTACAGCATATTTATATGGTGCACTAGATAATGACCGAAAGTCCCACGAGGACTAAAGATGTCAGAAGCATGCAATTCGTGAGAATTATTTTCTATTAGATTACAAAGATCTTTGTATGGTTTAAAACAATATAGGCGTATGTGGTACTATCATCTTAGTGAATATTTGTTAAAAGAGGGTTATATAAATAACCATAGTTGTCCATAAGTTTTTATAAAAAGATCCAGATATGGTTTTTGTGATAATCATTGTATATGTTGATGATTTAAATATTATTGGCACTCCTGAAGAGATCTCAAATGCAATAAATTATTTAAAGAGAGAATTTGAAGTGAAAGATCATGGTAAAACTAAATTTTATCTCGGTGTAGTTTGAGTATTTAAAGAACGAGATTTTTATCCATGAATCAATTTATACTAAAAAAGTTTTTAAACGATTTAATATGGATAACTCATCCCATTAACCAACCCAATGGTTGTTCAGTCACTTGCTATACAAAAGAATCCTTTCTGTCCTTAGGATGATAATGAGAAGATTCTTGGTCCTGAAATGTCATACTTAACTACAATTGGTGTTTTAATGTATCTTACTAATAATACCTGACCTAATAGTGCTTTTGTTATAAATTTATTAGTAAGATATAGTTCTGCTTTAACCAGAAAGCATTGGAACGGAATTAAACATATTTTTCTATATCTATGAGGAACGATTGATATGGATCTATGTTATCCTCATGAGTCAAACGCAAAATTAATTGGGTATGCAGATGCAGGATACTTATCTGATCTACACAAAGTCAGGTCTCAATTAGGTTATATATTCACATATGGTGGACCAACGATATCTTGGAGATCTATGAAACATACTATATCTGCTACTCCATCAAATCATGCTGAAATAATTGCACTCCATGAGCTAAGTCGTGATTGCATGTGGTTGAGGTCAATGACTTATCATACTCAAGAATCATGCAATTTATTAATAAACAAGAAGACTCCAACGATACGTTATGAAGATAATACAGCTTGCATAGCCCAATTAAAAGGCGGATACATTAAGGTGATAAGACGAAATATATCAACCCCAAAATTATTTTTCACACATGATCTACTACAAAGTGGAGATATTGACATACAGAAAATTCAATCAAGTAAGAATCTTGTAGATTTATTCACAAAAGCATTGCCAACTATAGTATTTGTGAAATTGATTCATAAGATTAGAATGTGGCATCCTAAAGATATTAAGTGATGACTTAAACATGGGGGTGCAATATCAAAATACATGTATAAGGAAGGATGTACTCTTTTTCCTTCAGTAGGTTTTTTTTTGTTCGACTTTGTTTTGCCTAGCATATTCTTTATACAATAGACATCTAAGGGGGATGTGTTATACAATGGATGATCACATTCAAAAGTGACCATTGGCTTTTGGGTTACTCTTTCATGATAAGACAACTTTTGGTTTTTTGGTACATTTGTGATTATTAAAATCTGTGTTACCATATTAAATAGAGGTGTCTTTTCATTACTTCTCGAAAGGCCTATAAATAGGCATCTTTGTAATCTCATGAGATAACCAAAACGAGAAATAAAAGTATTCCTCTTATTCTCTTTAAATTCTTTCTATTTTCTTGATATTTAATTTTAGAAACCCTATGTTGGTCCTGTTTCTTTCTTTTTTTTTTCTTTTTAGTCTTGAAAAAGCAGACATCTTTATCGCCCCTAATTCTTGCGATTGGTAAAGGAAATAGTAAGAAAGAGAGTATTCCAACTAATCATTTGCAACTGACTTTATGGAGAAATACCTGATCGGTGCCGTCGTTGTTCGAGTGGGAGGATGCCATGAGGATCTCCAGAAGCCTTCTGGATCAAATTTTAAGGAATCATACCGAATTCTAGGTCAAAAGAAAGGGAAAGGATGAGATGGAAAGTGGTCATTACACAGAAGCAGGTGTAGATTCTGGTGCGAGGTGTTCTGAGATACAGCAGCAATAGCTGTGACTTTCCTCCTTATACGCGTCAGATAAACAATACAACGTAGAATCCATGTGCATTTACAATGGCGTTTATTGGGCTTTAAAGGCCCATTATGGCTAACCAGGTGGCCCATCTAATTAGGCCCTTTTTGGTTGGCCTAAATTGACAAAATAAAGAGTAAAAGTTGTCATTTATTTTTTAATCATATCCTGTTGTTGGAACTGATTAAATTCAGGGTTGACTGATTCCATGAAGATTTTTTAATGGAGATCATAAGAAATTAGGAAGTGCTCACTAAGGTATATCCAAACCGTTACATGGTAATCATTTGGAGTTTTCTGAGATGTTTGATTAACCATCAAATTAACACATCTATAATTGAGGATATGATCGACCAAGGCTTGGAGAATTAATTTGTTTGGTATTACTATTTTCTCAACGATGCGTTACTCGCAATTTATATAATTAATAAAACTTGCCCATATACTGGAAAAATATTTCTTTTTATAAATAACATAATATCGAAGTTATCCTTCTCCACTAGTCTTCTTCCTTCAATCAAGTGATCATTCTTATGCCGACATGTCTTGCAGATCCTTCCATCTATTGCTCTAGCTCCTTTGTATCACAAATGTCTCTGCCGTCACTTATCTAACATAGGCTTTCGCTCCACTTTTGCTTCCTCCATCATCCACAAATCCAATCAACACCTCTACACATGCATCCATTCTATGATTCTAACATATGTCCGAGTATATTTTCCTCGTATCTTGGTCACCTTTACTAATGGCTAGTAGACATACGTGATTTACCTCCTCCATATTAGCCTAAGGATAGATTGGCAAAGGCACTGAGACGAGCAAATCGTCTTTTGCCAATGATACGGGGCATGATAGTGGGGCCCTGGAAAGAGAGATGGTGGTCAGAAGTCAAGGTGACGTGGCAGTCAAAAGTCAGGATGACGTGGCAGTCCGAAGTCAAGAGGAACGGGGCGTACAAAGGTCAGGGGGTACCCCCCAAGTTAGGATTTTCAGACCGAGAAGCACCGGTCAGGATGTACGGATCTGGGCGTCCGAATCGGGAAACGCGAGGTAAGGCGTGCAGGTAAGGCTTACAGGCTAGGATTCACAGGTCGGGAAACATAGGGTAAAATGTACAAACAAGGCATGCGGGTCAGGATTTACAGGTCGGGAAGCACTGGTTGGAGCATACGGACCAGGGCGGTCCAATCAGGAAACTAAGGTAAGACATACAAGTAAGGCATACGAGCCAGGATTTACTGGTCAGGATGCACCGGTTGGGACGAACGAACCAGGATAGTCGGATCAAGAAACATAGGGTAAGACGTACAAGTAAACGCTTACAGGTCAGGACGAACAAGGTAGACCGTACGAGGCAAAACGTACAAAGCGGAAGATGCAGATCAGGAAATAATGGTTGGGATTTACAGGGGTGGTCACGGAAATACAAGTAAGAATTGCAGATTAAAACGTGCAACAGTTCGGTCAGGAAGGATAGGTCAGGATTTATATAAGCCAGAACAGGTAACGTAAAGATCCCCTTTTGGAAGCACAGGTCAAGACGTATAGGATACCACATACAGGGCAGAATACACGCAAGTCTGAACAGAGCATGAAACACAGGTCGGAATGTCGAAAGTACGACAGATCGGGTGAGGCAGGTGCAGGTTGGCATGGGTCGGTGAGATACGAATAGGTCAGGATTTACAGGGCTCTTGACTCACAGGTAAGTGGTTCCGAGAAACGCAGGTCGAGAGATACAGCTCAGGATATATACAGGCCAGAACATACGAAATACGAACAGATCAGGGTTTACAGGGCTCTTGACTCGCAAGTAAGTGGTTACGAGAAACGCAGGTCAGGAGATACAGCCCAGGATGTACATAGGCCAGAACATACGAAATACAAACAGGTCAGGGTTTACAGGGCTCTTGACTCGCAGGTAAGTGGTTCCGAGAAATGTAGGTCGGTAAATACAGCCCTGGATGTATATGTTAGTTAGAGCCCTAGAGCCAATCATTTGATGATTGTATGGACTCATGTATATCATATTCTTATATTAATAAAGGCAATAGTTTGGTTATTATGCTTATTTGTTTTAGTGCCAAATAAACTAAGTATAGTAACGTCCTTGAGTAGAGCGTTCTTACCTATATCAATCGATTGGTTGAATCGATAGTGAGATGATATAGGGAACACTACTCTTAATCATTCCTAGTCGAGTATTAACATTCAGGGACGATGTTAATGCAATAAGACTAGCATGTAGGTCAACTCGATGACTTGATCTCACAAGTCATGGATATGGAAATATCAAGTTGACACATGGGTATATATTGGAGAATGTATACTGAATGACCCGCCATGAGAAAGTATCATTGATCGTTATATGAGTGTCATATACTTTCTTATGCGGCTATTAGTATGACTATTAGTCCTTAGACCTGAAGTCACCATGGATCCCTACATAAGGAGTTATGTACTTTGGTTTCGTCAAACGTCACCCGTAACTGGGTGGACTATAAAGGCGATTACTGGGTATATAACGAATTATGCAGAGGGATGTGAGTGATGAAGATGGGATCTATCCTCCCATGACGGGAGCGACATCGCTATTCTTGATAGAGTGAGACCACTAAGTGCATGGTCATGCCCAAATGAGTCAACATTAGATGTTGAGCTCATTTGATCGAATGAGTCTTGGAGTTCAAGATTTAGATTGATTAGAGGATGACACGGTCTATGCCTCACATTGATCAATCTAGATGTCTAGGATAGAAGGACAATGTCACATATTGTGAGGAGTCACAATTAGTAGTCACAAGGTGATGTTGGATCTCAACATTTCTTGTAACTTGGGTAGCAATGATGTATTGCTAGATGCCGCTCATTGCTTATGTTTCTAAAAGAGTTTAGAAACATTGCCAACGTTACAAGAACCTATTGGGTCACACACAAAGAACATGTGGATGGAGATTAGGTTCATATGATGAACCAATAGAATTAGGTTCATATGATGAACCAAAGATTGGATTCGAATTAGACTTATTGAGTTAGACTCAATTAGATTCAATTGTTGAATGAGTCTAATTTACATTTGATTCATTGAGTCAATTTATATTAATGAATTGAGATTCATTAAATTAAAATTGACTTGAATCAAAGCTTGGATTTAACTCAACAAGGAAGAGATTGGGTCAAGTTTGACTTGACCAAATTGGAAGTTGAAACATCAAGTTTGACTTGATGCATTGCCACATCATGTAGGTTGACTCATCCTACATGGCATGACACATAGTTGCCACATCACCTCCACCTCATGAGGTGTGCCACCTCATTGGAGGTTACACTCTCCTTTCTTTAATGTGGCCGGCCTCATTAATGAGAGGAGTTATGTGGCCGGCCACACTTAATGGTGTGGAGTTTTTTCATTTGTGTGTATTGATGTGGTTTTATGGTATCATCTTCCTTCTTGCTTTGGCTCTCTATGGCTGATGGTTGCCGTGCACTTCATTGGGAGGAGAGGTGTGAGTTATGTCCAAGACAATAAGAGAGTGTGAAGGTCACAAAGGAGAAGACTACTAGAGGAGTGGTGAGATTCTTCTTGTTTTCTCTTCTTTTCTCTTCTTTCCAATCCCATCCGAGAGCATCTAGAGAGTGCTAGCACACTTGTGGTGCTCTCTCTTCCATCCTTGAGAGTTAGAGAACCCTCCTTGTTCGTGTGGATACCGAGAGAGGATTGTCTACGTTGACAATCTTGAGATCCGACGATTTTGGACCTTGCGGGATTGCGAAAGGCACGCTACAAGGGTAAACATTTTCTCGTAGATCTAAGTAGTAGATCAGTTTTTGAACTCGTACAAGAAATAGTTTTTCAAATTTTGTATACGAATCTTTGCACGGATCTACGGCTTTGGGTCCTTCGGGGTTTTCGCGACGCGAAAAAGCGGTTTTCGTGGCCCGAAGAACCCAACAGTGGTATCAGAGCCACGTGCAAAGACTTGTACGAGTTAGTTTTTGGTTTTTGGAAAACAAAAAGCTTCTGTGATTTTCTGTAAAAATTCAATTTTTATGTTTTTATGGGTAATTTTTCCTTATAGGCGAAGCACAAGTGTCTCGGCACTTGTAGGCTTCGGCTATCGGGAAGAATTTTCCCAAACGGCTTCGTTTCGACCCAAAATCTTTTGGGACAGCGGACTCGGGTGCCTTTAGATCGCAACGGAGCAACTCACGATGGTTAGATCGTGGGTAGGGGCGCTGCCCCTAACCCCGCAAGGGGATCCGTTCCGCGATTGCGCCCGAAACCGCTAAACGGGACCGCCGGGAAATTTTTCGAAATGGTAATGTTCTGCCAAAATTACAGCGGGTTTTGGAAATGTATAATGGGACCTATATGGTTAGATCGCGGGGGGGCGCTGCCCCTGGCCCCGTAAGGAGATCCGTTCCGAAACCGCTAAACGGGACCGCCGGGAAATTTTACTTGTAAAATTGTAAAAATTATTTTAAAATTACAGAAAATAAGAAAATATATAATTTTGAATTATATATTAATTTTGTGATAGTCATGGCCCAAAACCCAATATGATTGGTTGTGTTGTAATTCATAATACGGTCTGCGTGCCGTGATGTGTTTTCGCGTGTTGTATTTATTTTATTATTCGCGACCTGCGCGTCGTGCCTCGTCTTTTATTCTTGTTGTAAATTAGATTTAGACTCGAATGTAACTCGAGTTTCAAATTGTAATGTACAAATTGGAGCGGTGGAGGGTCCACACGAGACGGAGTTCCGAGGCGGGCACGAACAACACAAGGTGGTCAAAGGGAGGAGCTTGGAGAAGCTGTTGACCCTAGGTTGACCATTTGATCTTCTCATTGGCTTGAGAAGATCATAGTAGGGCCATGACTAAATCATAAATAGATTAATTAATTAATTATTATGTATCTGATGCATGTTTAATAGTTAATTAATTAATTAGTGCCTTAACGATTAGATTAGATCTAAGTCGTGCACATGATGCACCCTTGCGATTAGATTAGATCTAAGTCGTGCACAAGATGCATCCTTCTCGATTAGATTAGATCTAGATCGAACCAACTCTAAATGCCTAACCGTGCCGTGATACCTATCACTACCTCGATCACATGTATTGTTGAATCTGCCAAAGCAGAGCAATACATATTATCTTGGTAGGGTACGGAGGGACAATCTTGGTCCCGCCTATCAACGCATGGGTGAATACGAACTCAATTAGATTGAGTATTCCTAGTTACTCGGTTGGATCGAGTCAACTATAGGCATTATTCCAACGGTTGGAAAAGATAGGTCAAAATCACATCTATATTATCTCTCGGGCGTATTAGCCAAAGCTAACTCGAGTTTTAATATAAATGCAGATATTGATTCTATAAACAAGAGTTGCATAGAGATGTAATTGGTAGTCGTTACCTACCGATCATACTAAGCCTTGGGCGTATTAGCCAAAGCTAACTCAAGGGTTAGTATGATGTGGATCTTGTCCCACAAGAATTATAGAATTCAGTGGGAGCATCATTTAATTAAAGGCCTAATTAAATGATTTTTAAAGAATATGATATTTATTTCTGCAAATTTTTCTGTTGTAGATAACCATGACATCAAATACGAACACTTTCTCCCTGCGATCTGTCCTTGAGAAGGACAAGCTCAACGGAGCAAATTTGGTACGGGAACTTGAGAATAGTTCTCACCCGGGAGCGTAAACTGGAGCAGCCCATTCCCGAGGCTCCTCCCGCCAATGCCCCGCGAGCTGGCAAAGATGCTTATAAGAAGCATCAAGACGACGCATTAGATGTGTCTGTCTAATGCTCGCGACCATGAACTCGGAGCTTGAAGCAACATGAGTTGATGGGCGCTACGATATGGTTGAGCATCTTCGCCAACTATATCGAGGACAAGCGAGGCATGAGAGATTTGAGATCTCGAATGCACTGTTTCAGTGCAAGATGTCGAGGGCTCCTGTAGGTCCTTATGTACTCAAGATGATTGGGTACATAGAGAACCTACAAAGACTAGGGTTCCCACTTGGCCAAGAGCCGGCCACTGATCTTGCAGTCCTTGCCGGATAGCTATAGTCAATTCGCTCAACTATAACATGAACGAGATTGACAAGCCAAGAGCTACTTAGTATGTTACGAATCACTGAGATTAACCTTAAGAAGGTTAAGCCCATTCTGATGGTTCGAGCACAAGGGCAAGGGCAAGCCCAAAGGTAAGGGAAAGTCCCAAACCAAGGGCAAAGGCAAGGCATCAAGCTCAAGGAGGGGTCGCCAGGATGCTACCTGCTTCCACCGGGCATTGGAAGAGGAACCGCAAGGTATACTTGGAGGATCTTAAGAAGAAGCAGTGACACTTCCACTTGGTATATATGTTATAGAAGTTAATCTATCTATTTCTACATCTTGGGTATTAGAATCTGGATGTGCTTCTCACATTTGTATTGATGTGCGGCGTGAGAATAGCAGGGCATTGACAAAGGCGAGGTGGACCTACGAGAGGCAATGGAGCACGAGTTGCTGTGTTCTGTAGGGATTTACTTTCTATCTCGCCCTCCGGGCTTGTACTAGAGTTAGTTGATTGTTGTTATGTGCCTTGACTAAGAACATAGTTTCGGTTTCTTGTTTAGACAAGAAAGGATACTTTTATAATAAAAGAAAAATGTTATTCTTTATTTGAAAGATATGTTCTATTGTAGTGCACCACTGATAAACGGACTCTATATTCTAGACCTTGAGAGCCCTATCTATAACATTAGTACCAATTGGTTCAAGTCAAATGACATGAACCAAACATACCTCTGGCACTGTCGCTTTGGTCATATAAATGACAAGCGTTTATCCCAGCTTCATAAGGATGGTATGCTGGACTCATTTGATTTAAAATCATATGAGATATGCGAGTTATGCCTACGAGGCAAGATGACCAAGACCCCCTTTAGTGGGCCTAGCGAGAGAGTAACTGATTTGTTAGGACTCATACATAGTGATGTATGTGGCCCTTTCAATGTCGCTGCTAGAGGTGGTTATAGATACTTCATCACATTTACTGATGACTTCAGTAGATACAGTTATGTGTACCTGATGACACATAAATCTGAATCCTTTGAAAAATTCAAAGAATTCAAGAATGAAGTACAGAACCAGCTTGGCAAGAGTATTGATCGAGGTGGTGAATACTTAAGCCATGAGTTTCGTGACTATCTAGTTGAGTGTGGGATCCTATCCCAACTCACTCCTCTGGAACACCACGGTGGAATGGTGTATCCGAAAGGAGGAATCGTATCCTATTAGATAGTGCGGTCTATGATGAGTCACACGGATCTTCCGACATACCTCAGGTTATGCTCTAGACACGGCAGCTTTCATTCTCAACCGAGTTCCATCCAGGCCGTGATGAAGACACCATATAGGATATGGATGAGATGCCCAGTGTCTTTCATGAGGATTTGGGGTGAGGCTTACGTCGACGAGTCTCGGACAAATTAGGACCCAAATCGACAAGTGCTATTTCATCGGATATCCCAAGGAAACTAAGGGATATTATTCTACATTCCCAGTCAGCAGTTGTGGCAAAGACTCGGGTCTTTCTAGAAAGGGACTTTGTTTCTAGAAAGACTAGTGGGGCGTTCGATCTTGAAGAAGTTCAAGATGCGAACAATAGCACCGATGCCTCGATGGAAGTTGAACCGGAACCACAAAGTGTTGTGGATGATGTTGTTCCACAAGGAGTTGAGGAACAACAACCGTTCAGTAGACATACCTCTTCGCAGTCCGATAGGGTACGCGTCTTGACTGAGAGATATTCATTCTCGTGTCGACCATGATGATGTTGTGCTCATAGAGGATGAGCCTAACACCTATCGGAAGCTGATGAGACCAGATTCGAGATATGGTGGATGGATATAAAAAACCGCGTTTGAATGGAAACATACTCGAGGATGTGTACATGACACAACCCGAGGGTTTTGTAGTTCCACGCCATAGGATCTATCATGTATGCCATGTAATGTACTCGACGATGTCTCGTATGCTATGAGCATGACGCAGATACGATCGAGATCGGTGAAAGTCATTGGATAGCGGTCAAGAATATTCTTATGTACTTGAGAAGGACTAAAGAATATTTCTTGATATATGGAGGCGATGATGAGCTAGTGTAAAGGGTTACAGTGATGCTAGCTTCCGAACCGACCAGGATGATTAAAAATCACAATGGGTTCGTGTTTTGCTTGAATGGTAGTGCTATAAGTGGCGAGTTCACAGCAGTTCTACAACGTTTCCATCTCATTCGAGAGATTATCGATAGAGGAGATGTAAAGATTTCTGAGTACCCACAGAGGCTAACATTGCAGATCCCTTGACCAAGGCTTTGGCACAGAGAAAGCATGATGGTCACACTAGGTCTTTAGGCTTTAGAGCCTATACTGATTGGCACTAGTGCTAGTGGGAGATTGTTAGTTAGAGCCCTAGAGCCAATCATTTGATGATTGTATGGACTCATGTATATCATATTCTTATATTAATAAAGGCAATAGTTTGGTTATTATGCTTATTTGTTTTAGTGCCAAATAAACTAAGTATAGTAACGTCCTTGAGTAGAGCGTTCTTACCTATATCAATCGATTGGTTGAATCGATAGTGAGATGATATAGGGAACACTACTCTTAATCATTCCTAGTCGAGTATTAACATTCAGGGACGATGTTAATGCAATAAGACTAGCATATAGGTCAACTCGATGACTTGATCTCACAAGTCATGGATATGGAGATATCAAGTTGACACATGGGTATATATTGGAGAATGTATACTGAATGACCCGCCATGAGAAAGTATCATGGATCGTTATATGAGTGTCATATACTTTCTCATGTGGCTATTAGTATGACTATTAGTCCTTAGACCAGAAGTCACCATGGATCCCTACATAAGGAGTTATGTACTTTGGTTTCGTCAAACGTCACCCGTAATAGGGTGGACTATAAAGGCGATTACTGGGTATGTAACAAATTATGCAGAGGGATGTGAGTGATGTAGATGGGATCAATCCCTCCCATATGACGGGAGCGACATCAATATTCTTGATAGAGTTAGACCACGAAGTGCATGGCCATACCCAAATGAGTCAACATTAGATGTTGAGCTCATTTGATCGAGTGTGTCTACTTGGAGTTCAAGATTTAGATTGATTAGAGGATGACATGGTCTATGCCTCACATTGATCAATCTAGATGTCTAGGATAGAAGGACAATGTCACATATTGTGAGGAGTCACAATTAGTAGTCACAAGGTGATGTTGGATCTCAACATTTCTTGTAACTTGGGTAGCAATGATGTATTGCTAGATGCCGCTCATTGCTTATGTTTCTAAAAGAGTTTAGAAACATTGCCAACGTTACAAGAACCTATTGGGTCACACACAAAGAACATGTGGATGGAGATTAGGTTCATATGATGAACCAATAGAATTAGGTTCATATGATGAACCAAAGATTGGATTCGAATTAGACTTATTGAGTTAGACTCAATTAGATTCAATTGTTGAATGAGTCTAATTTACATTTGATTCATTGAGTCAATTTATATTAATGAATTGAGATTCATTAAATTAAAATTGACTTGAATCAAAGCTTGGATTTAACTCAACAAGGAAGAGATTGGGTCAAGTTTGACTTGACCAAATTGGAAGTTGAAACATCAAGTTTGACTTGATGCATTGCCACATCATGTAGGTTGACTCATCCTACATGGCATGACACATAGTTGCCACATCACCTCCACCTCATGAGGTGTGCCACCTCATTGGAGGTTACACTCTCCTTTCTTTAATGTGGCCGGCCACATTAATGAGAGAAGTTATGTGGCCGGCCACACTTAATGGTGTGGAGTTTTTTTTCATTTGTGTGTATTGATGTGGTTTTATGGTATCATCTTCCTTCTTGCTTTGGCTCTCTATGGCTGATGGTTGCCGTGCACTTCATTGGGAGGAGAGGTGTGAGTTAAGTCCAAGACAATAAGAGAGTGTGAAGGTCACAAAGGAGAAGACTACTAGAGGAGTGGTGAGATTCTTCTTGTTTTCTCTTCTTTCCAATCCCATCCGAGAGCATCTAGAGAGTGCTAGCACACTTGTGGTGCTCTCTCTTCCATCCTTGAGAGTTAGAGAACCCTCCTTGTTCGTGTGGATACCGAGAGAGGATTGTCTACGTTGACAATCTTGAGATCCGACGATTTTGGACCTTGCGGGATTGCGAAAGGCACGCTACAAGGGTAAACATTTTTCTCGTAGATCTAAGTAGTAGATCAATTTTTGAACTCGTACAAGAAATAGTTTTTCGAATTTTGTATACGAATCTTTGCACGGATCTACGGCTTTGGGTCCTTCGGGGTTTTCGCGACGCGAAAAAGCGGTTTTCGTGGCCCGAAGAACCCAACAGTATACAGGCCAAAACATACGAAATACGAACAGGTCAGGATTTACAGAGCTCGTACCTCGTAGGTAAGTGGTTATGGAAATGCAGGTCGGGAAATACAACCTAGGATTTATACAGGTCAGAACATACCAGATACGAACAAGTCAGGATTTACAGGGCTCATGACTCACAGGTAAGTAGTTACGAAAACATAGGTCTGGATTTATAGAGCAGAATACCAAGCGGGACATACGGGTTAGGAGATAACTGTCGGGATTCACAGGTTAAGACTTGTAAGGCTAGGTGCACAGGTCAAGATTTACAGGATTAGGCGCTCAGGGTGCAGAGCGGGACATGCAGGTCAGGAAATAGCAATGTTGGAAGCTGGACGCACAGGGCAAGATCTACAGGGTCGGATGCATAGGTAAAGGGAGTCATCAAGTAAGCCGAGCAGACGCTAAGGGACAAGTAAACCATGGAATCCTAACCATCTGTCAGGGAATAACCGTCACAGGTCAGAGAATATTCTGATGGTCGGAGGCTTTTAGCCAAAAGATGCTCCTGTAGCCAGTAAAAGAAGGTCACGTGTCATTCGTTACCAGACAATCCCTGACACCCGACAATCTCTGACACTTACCAGGTTCTAGAAGCACTCACTAACATATAAAAGGGGAAGCCTTCTGCCTTACAGAGGTACGCTCACTCGTCTTTTCGGCACTCATCCTTTACTTTTTTTTCCATTTTCACTGTTCTTTTGGGAAAAAAGTACCTGACTTGAGCGTCGGAGGGTCTACTTCGGGGACTTTTTCCCTGGTTCTTGGTCGCTAACGCTCCGTGTGTTCGTCTTAGTGTGCGCAGAGTACTTGCGTCGCCGTCCTAGTCATCGCCCTCGTCATCTGCTCATGCAACCGCCTCCACGAAGGATCCGGACAGCGAGGATCCGCAGTGACTTTCCGTCAACGTCGAACATAGCTCAGCTAGCCTCCGTCTGACGCAGCTTCCGGACGGGATCAATTTGGCACCGTCTGTGGGAACACATCTACCCGTTCCAGAACATGACGATGGAGGATTCCAGTAGAATCAATGTGACCATGACCGCGGGCGAATACGAACTCTTTAAGGAGGCTAAGAGGTGGGCTGCCTCCGAAAAGCAAGCTATTGTATCCCAACCACGTAAAGCGCCTGAAGCCTCTAAAGAGCCCGTCCCAGTTTCAGATAGGGGTTCTAAGAGAAAACTGTCTGAGGAGTTTCCGCAAGCCCTCTTCCGGGAGCCCAACCTAGGATATTATCAGCTAGGCCCCCATAACCATGGTCTCAAGAAAGAGCAACCGCATGCCTCAATAGCAGAGAGCTCTCTCCCTCGAGATTCGAGGAAAGGGAAAGCTATAATTCTTTGTGAAGGGCCCCACGTGGATCTTGAGGAAAAAGTACCCTTCTCCTGGAAGATATTGGAGGAGAGGTTACCTAAGGGATACCGACCCCCAGCCATTGGAGAATATGATGGCAGTAAAGATCTTGAAGACCATCTCCGTAAGTTTAGGAACATGACATTGTTACACCAGTACAGCGATGCTGTTAAGTGTCGAGTATTTCTGAACACCCTATCCAGCTCGGCACAAAAATGGTTTGATGGACTGCCGCATGGGTCCATCACTTGTTTTCAAGATTTTAAGATTGTCTTCCTGCGCCACTTCGTCAACAACAGGAAGTATCAGAAAACAGACCACTGTCTCTTTGCCCTCAAGCAGGGGTCGGTTGAGCCCCTGAGAAGTTATATCAAGCGTTTCAATCAAGTGACTCAAGATATTCCTTCCGCCACTTCAGAAATATTGATGAGCGCCTTCTCCCATGAGTTGGTAGAAGGAGAGTTTTTCCGGGATCTTATCCGAGATCCAGTCAAGAATTTCGATGGAATGTTGGAGAGGGCTGCCAGTTACATCAACGTAGAAGAGGCCCAAGCGGCGTGAAGGAAAGCAGATCGAGCGCCCCCTACCACTAACAAGCCAGAAAAAAGGGTACCTCAATAGCCGGCTCAGTCGCTCCCCCGAGTTCGAGAAGTCAGGCCTTTTTCCCAGCCCGGTCAGGACGTCCGACCGGCTCCACGAGTCGTAGCAGTGCATGCCCCCCGACCCGGGCCATGGGGTGCACGGTGCTGCACTTATCATCAATCCCACACCCATGATACCAACAACTGTTTTCAATTTGCTCACAATTCACGGCGTGCTGCCGAGCTAGGCCTACCCCCTCCCGAGTTAGCCCCCCAGGTGCAAAGAATAGAGGATCAATGTGCTGCAGCCGAGCAGGCCGGTCGACCCCGTCCTGGCCTGGCAGGACCAAGTACCCAACAACCTGGTCGTGCTGAGGACAAGGAGAAGCCCGAGAGGTAGAAAATCGGGGCAACGTGGTCGTCCAAGAGATAGACATAATCTCTGGAGGGCCTACTAATAGAGATTCGGGTCAAGCCCATAAGTCTCTTGTGCAGCGCCTGGAGGTCCATACCGTTGGATGCAGCCAGAAGCAGGTTGCGGGCCCTATTATTAGCTTCGGGCCATAAGATTTGGAAGGACTGGAGCTGCCTCACGGCGATGCTCTTATCAATAAGGCTGTCATCACCAATAGCCGAGTGACCCGGGTTTTCGTCGACACCGGGAGCTCGGTTAATATCCTGTTTAGAACAACATTCGAGGAAATGCAAATCGATGCCAATGAACTCCAACCCGTGGCCACCTCTCTGTATGGGTTTACGGGCAATGAAGTAAAGCCCATGAGATAGATCAAGCTAGTCATATCCCTTGGCAGTGAGCCATTGGTGCGTACTCGAAGAAGCACCTTTATAGTGGTGGATTCCCCGTCATCCTACAATGTCATCTTGGGAAGGTCAGCTCTGCATGAGTTCAAAGCCGTAGTGTCTACCTTCCACTAGAAGATCAAATCCCCGGTCGGGGAGCAGGTTAGGAAAGTTAGGGGGGAGCAGAAGGTCTCTCGACGATGCTACATAGACATGGTCAGGGTAGAAGCCCGGAAGAACCAGAGAACCCAAGATAGTGGAGTTCATGCCATTCAGGAAGAGCCTCTACCTATAGCAGAAGAGCTCATCCCCTAGGAGGAAGTTCACCTGCATCTTGACCGACCGGAAAGTTTGACTCACATATCCAGTGACTTCCCCCCCCCCCCCCCCCACCTTAAAGAAGAACTGATCCAGTGTCTGATCCGCAATAGAGATGTCTTTGCTTGGTCTCCGGAGGAGTTACCTGGGGTCAAGCCTGAAGTAGCTGAGCACAAGCTACATCTCCTGCCTGACTCCAGGCCGGTCAAGCAAAAAAAAAAAGGAATTTTTCAGCCGACCAGAATTAGATCATCCGAGCTGAGGTTGATCATCTCAAGAAGGCAGGCCATGTCAGAGAAGTGCAATTCCTATCCTGGCTTTCCAATGTGATCTTGGTAGCAAAACCCAACAACAAGTGGAGGGTGTGCATTGACTTCCGAGATCTTAATCGCGCCACCCCTAAAGATTGCTACCTTCTCCCCTGGATCGATCAGATGGTGGATTCTACGGCGAGATGCAAAAGGATTTGCATGATGGACGCCTACCAAGGATATCATCAGATCCCTTTAGCCTTGGAAGACCAGGAAAATGTTAGCTTCATTACGGCAGATGGTACTTTTTGTTATACTGTCATGCCTTTCGGACTCAGGAATATAGGAGCTACATATCAAATAATGATGGACAAGATCTTTCGTGACCAGATCGGGCGAAATGTGGAGGTTTACGTGGACGATATACTTATCAAATCCTCCTTGGCCCTAAACCTGACCGCGGATTTAGAAGAGACTTGTGACACCTTAAGGAAGTACGGGCTGAAGCTAAATCCGCTAAAATGCTTATTCGGAGCTCGAGGAGGAAAATTCTTGGGATACTTGGTAACTGAGCGCTGAATTGAAGCCAACCCCGAGAAAGTGCAAGCGCTCCGAGACATGAAGGCACCTCAGAACCTCAAGGAGACGTAGAAACTGGTGGGCAGAATAACAGCCATGTCTCGGTTCATTTCTCGATCGGCAGACAGAGCAGGACCCTTCTTTAAGGTGCTCAGGAAAGCCTCCAAGTTTCAATGGGATGAAGAGTGTACCCGAGCTTTTGAAAAATTAAAGAAGTATCTGGAGGCTCTGCCATCATTATTCAAGCCTGTCACTGGAGAGCCGCTCTGGGTCTATCTGTCAGCCACCCCTGAGGTCGTGGTGGCAGTGTTGGTTAAGGAGCAAGATAATGTATAATGGTCAGTGTATTTTTCAGTCATCTATTAAAGGGGGCTGAATCCTGATATACAACCTTAGAAAAGTTAGTTTACGGACTGGTTCTCATGGAGTGATGCTTGAGGCCCTATTTCCTGACACATCCCATCACCGTCCTGACGAACAGCACTATGGGTCGAGCTCTCACCAATGTAGAAGTTACAGGGCGGCTCATCAAGTGGGCAACCGAGCTGGGAGAATACGACATACAATATCAACCACGAATTGCCATCAAAGCGCAAGCCTTGGCAGATTTTCTAACGGAGATTCATCAGACAGACTCTGGAGAAACTTGGAAGATTTATGTAGACGGGTCTGCCACCCAACAAGGAAGTGGCGTAGGGATACTCTTGATATCTCCTCAAGGGGATATACTGCAACTAGCCGTCCGACTGAATTTCCAAGCTACTAATAATGAGGTAGAATACGAAACCTTGTTGGAAGGGCTGCAGGCAGCCCGACATGTAGGGGCTGCCCGGGTCTTAATCTATTCGGACTCTCAGTTGTGACTTAGCAAGTGGCTGACCATTTTGAGGTAAATAGTGATAAGCTGCAATTATATCAGGAAGCGTACGAGAAGATGAGGGAGGGATTCAAAGAAGTTACAGTTACCAAGATTCCTAGGACGGAAAACGAAAGAGCAGATGAGCTAGCCAAAATGGCCAGTTCTTTGACCACCTGGATATTGGATAAATCAATAGCACAGACCTTCCTCATTGTTTAGATAGATTTGCATAACAATAGAGGAGAGTCGATTGATTGATGAGCACCAATGATTAGCTTTCTGCAACAGGGCATTCTACCGCCTGACCCCGAGGAAGCGCGACTGGTCAGGAGAAAGGCTCATGCCTACACCATGATTGGGGACCAGCTATATAAGCGGGCATTTTCTGGACCGTTACTCAAGTGCTTGGGGACGAAAGAGGTGGGTCAGGCTTTACAAGAAATACACCTTGGATGTTGCGGTAGTCATGCTGGAGGCAGAACGTTGGCTCGAAAAGTACTACTAGCCAGCTATTTCTGGCCTACTTTACAAAGGGATGCCCAGCAGTTAGTGAATACTTGTATGTCCTGTCAAAAGCATCAGAATCTGACACATCGTCCTACTGAGCTTCTAAAAACATTCATAGTTTCATGTCCTTTTGATCAGTGGGACATGGATATTATAGGACCTTTCCCCATGGCTCCTGGTCAGAAATATTTTTTTCTCATTGCAGTGGATTACTTTTCCAGGTGGGTAGAAGCTGAGGCCCTGACCAGGATCACAGAAGGAGCAGTCATGCAATTCTTATGGAAAAACATCCTCTACAGATTTAGCATACCTCATAAACTGGTATCAGATAACGGGAGACAGTTTCAAGGTCAGAAAATCTAGGCATGGTGTAAGGGATTCAGTATAACCCAAGCCTTCACATCAGTGGTCTATCAGCAGAGTAATGGGCAGACCGAAGTTGTCAACCGAGAGATTGTTCACGGTCTGAAAATAAAATTAGATCATGTCAGAGGCAATTGGGTGGAGGAATTGCCTAACATCCTTTGGGCCTACCGGACTACGCCTCGGGAAAGCACCGGTCTAACGCCGTTCCATCTGGTTTACGACAATGAGGCAGTGGTGCCTATAGAGATTAGGGTGCCTTCAGCGAGGAGAATGCTATACGATGAGGAAAATGCAGAGCGACGACTTGCAGAGCTGGATCTCATTAGCGAGACTCGTGAACAGACAGCCGCAATACTAGAGACCTATCGACAAAGAATGAGGCAAACCTATAATATAAGAGTGATTTCTCGGTTCTTCGGAGAAAGGGACTTAGTCTTGAAGCAAATAAAGCCCGTGGGTGAAGTAACCAAGCTGACTCCTTAGTGGGATGGACCTTACAAGGTCATTAAGAAATTATCGTCGGGAGCATACTACCTACAGGATACCCGAGGCAAAAGGTTAGATTGACCATGGAGCACCAATTACCTCAGACCTTATCATATTTAGCTGTCTTGTTAACGTAGGGATGGTTCAATCGGGAGTATTCATTGACCGGTCATGATACTAAGTCTCGTCGAAATTACTACGCTCGGATTCTTTATAGTCCCGGAGGTCTTTCCTAGATTTAAGTTCTAGATCGATGTGTTTGAAACTTTTACCCATCTGAAGCTCAAAACACAGAGGGAAGGGAATAGAATATTAATACAATATGGTTGTCACAAAGTTTTATACAGAGTAAGGACATTACTTGAAAGAAGCAAAGGCATCGTCCGACATTTTCCTCAAAATCTGGTGATGGTCCAGAAAGTCCTCAGGAGGGGAAGCATTTAGATATCCTTGCTCATAAAGCTGCCTTAATGTCCCCACAGCTCCGTTTGCAATAGAAATCACGAAGTGATCTCCCACCTGAGTGCAGAACTCTGGAGATTTAAGATACGCTTCCCTGCTCAGTCGACATCGCTCGTCTTCTCCTGCCTTGTATATTTCTAGAGCCGTAGTAACTCCAGATAGACCCGAGCGGGCTTGGGCCAGTTCAACTTTCAGGGCGAGCAGTTCTGCTGCTTGGGACTCTATAGTCTTGTTCTGCTCTTGTAGGAGGACTTCCTTAGACCTCAATTCCTGGGTCAGTTGATCTACCGTCTGCTTATGTAGACTCTCGGCCTGACTTTTTTCCTCACGGAGGCTTTGAAGCTCTTGGTCTGATGCCCTCAAAGATTGTTTATGTTGAGCATTTTCTCTCTTCAAAGCCCCTATTTCGGCCCTTTGTGCGTGATAATTCAGTTGAAACCCCTATGTAGGCTCATTCAGTTGAAGTTCCAGCTCAGCTTTCCTATCTGATAGCACTTTATTATGATGATAATTGAGACGAAGCGTTTGGTTTAGCACCATAGATTCGGCAAGCCTGGTTAAGAAAGAAAATAGGTAAGAAGAACTAAGGAAAGCAAAAGGGGCTATACAATAAAGAGGGTGGTAGGTTACTTGGACAATCAATTCAGAAAATCTCTCCATGCGAGAGGGTACAGAAAGGGCTTCCATTTGCTGTATGTTTTCCTCCCAACAAGTAGCCAGTTGACCCCTGAAAGTAAGGCGGATAGTGGAAGCATCTCGTTGGTGCATCAACCCCTGCTCAGAAGGCTTTGCAGAATAATACCGGTGATGATGGCGACCTTGGGGCTGTGCAGTTTCAGCAGCAGGAGGATTAGGAGGAGCTGAATAAGAAGGACTGGGTTGCGCCTCATCAGGTCGGGGATGAGAAGATGGACCTACAGAGTCGCCGGGCACTCGGGGAGAAATAGGAGAAATGTCTGGGGGTCCTCCCTCTCAGAAGCGGGAACCTCTCCCCTTGAAATTTGAGAAAGGGTCTCCGCCACATCTGCAAGGGTAGAGCTGACGGGAGGAGCGGGGGCATCCTGGGCACGCGGGGCAGGAGGCGGAATAGGAGAAGACCGAGGAGCTTGGTCAGTAGATGGAGCCTCAGGACTCAGATCTAGTCTAGTATACCTTCGGCAGTACCTGTGGGCCAAAGGTTGGTCATCTGAGTCTGAGTCCTCGCGAGGAGATCGGGGTCTTCGAGTTGCAGGAGGAACACCTCGACCTGTGGAGCCACGAACTGAGTGTGCGTGACGAACTGCTCTCGAAACTGTGTGGAAAGTTGAGCTGGCAGGAGGAATAGTTGCTGACCTGGTGATTGGTCGGGGCACTGACTGAGAGGCAAGATCAGGAATCGGTCGAGAAGTTGAAGAGGAAGCTGGCCTGGGGTTTGCGCGGGAAGCTGGGCCAGAAGCGAGTCGGGAAGGAGATAGGAAAGCTGTTCTTGGGGTTGATTGGGAAGTGTCACCCATTCCTAGTCGAGCAGGGGTAGAGAGGGGAACCAACTTTCTTTCCAGTATGATTCTGCGCATTATTTCCTGATCGTCTAGGGGGAGAGGCTGAACATCTAAAGCTCGGAGCAAGGTGTTGGCTGCCAGAAGGAGAGGGAAATTATAAGGCCATACAAAAAATAGAACAGAGTTAGGTAGAGCATAATTAAGCTTACCCAGAGATCGAGGCAGCTCTGAAGACAGGTTGCTCAGCCTAAAAAAGCACAATACATCCTCGGTCAACAATCTGGTCAAGTCTAGCCTCCAGCACCTCAGCTGAGTCAAAGCTTCTGTGAAGAGAGGGGTGGTGTTGACATCTCCCAGATGAGGCACTGATAGGAGGGATCGCTGCCATCGAGTGGGTCATTCCACTTCGAATGGAAATCTAAGGAAAAAATAATTATCCCTCCAGGTTGCATCAGAAGGAGGAAGTGGACAAAAGAAAGTGGTGCGAGCGCGTGCTTGGAAATAGAACACACCCTCCATCTGCAAGCAGGGGGAATAGAAGTAATGGAATAAGCGAATAAACCAAGGTATTTCGCATACTTCGCATAGAATAATGAAGCTGCATAAGATCCTTATGGAGTTGGAGGTTAGTTGGTTTAAAGGAACTCTGAAGTAGCGGCTTACAGAAGAAAACATGGGATGGATGGGAAAGTGGAGCCCGACTACTAATTGTTCCTTGTAAAAGGTAACATATCCCTTTGGAGCGAAGGATACTCGGTATAAGATGTTGGGGATGATAATGTGCATGTTTTTAAAGATCCCATAGGTAAAGCGAGCATCATCCAGATCCATGCCGGTAAAAGAAGAAACCCCAGGAGGATAAACTATGGTGGGAAAAGCCATAGGAAGGATTAATGTATGATGCTGAAAGCTAGATGAGGCAAAAAGTGAAAGAGGTTGGTTAAGAGTTAAGCGTAAGGAAGAGCGAAAACTAGAAGGAGAAGACCATAGGAAGTGAGGTTAAGCTTGGGAAGTAGCGGGAACAAAAGAAAGCTTCGGCAAGAAAAAGTTCTGAGAGTTATGAGGAGAGATATATTTATAGGCGCCAGGCGGGAGGGGCAAAACAGTCCATCATCATCCAACGGCTCCCAAAAAAGTGGCCCAAGGCATTTAGGAAAGGAACGCCGTCAGATCGTCATCAAAAATAGAGCCACGAGGGCATTTCGAGAAATGTAATGGCGGGGGAAACGAGGGTCATCATGAGGTGAGGAAGCCTCGGGAAAAGGCGTTACTATAGCTTGAGTCCTTTGAGATCCCCGATGGCACTCTCTAGCTAGCACCTTTTTTCTACTAAGGTTGAAGAATCGGCCAGGGCATTAAGTCAAGGCAGTAAGCCAGACTACGACGACGAGTTAGACCTGGATGAGTTAGCCAGGCCAGGAACGACAGGACAACCAGCAATAGGAAATCCCGACCTGCGATACAGGTCGGGTGCCAGAGAAACTAAGGTAAAGCCCAGATCAGGGAGTAAGTAGGCTCTGATGTAGCCAGATAAATGAACATTTAAGTTAGGGAGGCTGCGAGATAAATTTTCTAAGTGATATTAGAGGGAAGCAAGCCTAAGTATAGGATACATCACAACTTTGGCAAATTATTTACATAGAGTCTTTGCATTAAGGTTCCACATCAGGGGGAGGGACAGAAATAGCAAGAAAATCATCATTATCCTTAAAAGAAGGGAAGGCTTCCACTGGCAGCTCATCCATGAGGCGAGCCCTATTCAAGAAGTTTTTTGGGAGGCAGAACGAAGAAGGCCCTGCTCGAACATTTGGCGTGTTGTGCCCGCTCCTCCATAGCATAACATAGTGTCCATCAGATTTGAAATTTTCTACATGAAGAAGGGGGACCGGACATAGCTAAGCCTGTATGCTTTGAGATGGCAGCCTCGCCTGCCTGGTATTCTACTAGCTCAAGCCTTATCTGATCAACATCACCCTGAGATAGAACCAGCTCTCGTTGGCTTTGAGAGGCAGCTTCCTGGGCCTTCAGAAGATCGACCTGCAAAGATTTAATGGTGGCCTGCCCCTCTTCCCATTGGCGCTGAAGAGTTTTCTCCTGGTCAGAGCTGGTGGTTAGCTGCGTTCGGACATCGTTCATATCTTTTTGAAGGGCCTTATGATCCCCCTACAACGTCTTCAACTTTTCAGAGAGGGTTGCCAGTTCTGCTTCTTTCTCATCCAAACCGGCCAAGATCGAAAGACGACGATCCCCTTCTGACTTCAATTTGGACTCGCTCATTTTCAGGGCCGCCTCCAGGGTTTTTATCTTGTCAAAGGTGGCGTGAGCTATGCCCCGGGCAGACTGAGCGGACTCCCCTATCTCTTGAAGATATGAAGCCAGGTCGTTAGGGCTGGGGTTCAGTGGATCTCGAGGAGTAAGGGGCAACTCCAATTCCTGAGCGCGAGCTTTCAGTAGCTCATTCTCCCGTAGCAAGTCTGTGGCATATTGGACCGTGCTCAGACTTGCAGAACAGGCCTGCGAAGGACAAAAATAAGGGTTAACAGTGATGTCAAACGGTTACGTCAGGGAAAGGGAGACTCACAGATACTACATGTCGAGAGACTAAGTCTAGTTCCTCTATCGGCAAACCTCCCCAAAACTGTCGATTAGCTGACTGCCAAGAGGTGGCTAAGGCACCATGTAGTTGAACTTGGCCAATGATAGGGGAGGGGCCTTCGGTAGCTATAGCAGCTGCCCCGATCAGGGAAGGTAGGCGCCAGGAAGTCGAGAATGCATATTTCTTTGGGGGCCGCTCCCTGGTACGCGAGGCGGAGGCCGTAGAGACGAGCGGTGTAGTCGGAGTGGTAGCAGATCTCCCGGGCTGGGTCCCAGTAGGAAGGCCGATCGGCTCGGGGGCTAACACTCGAATAGGAGTGGGGTTGGGGACTTCCGCGATAGGAGATGACTCCCGGACAGGGGTTTTAGCCTTAGCCTTAGCCTTAAAAGACTTGGAGGCCTTGGAGGAAGTCCGTCCTGAAGAGGGAGGTGGTGGAGACGCCTGAACTGTAGGCGTGACTCTTTTGCTCTTGCGCTGAAGGCGCAGGTGCTGGTCTGGAGGAGGAGAAGGAGCCTACTCCTCCTCGGCCTATTCCAATAGGGTGGGATCGACGGCTTCAGGAGCAACGGGGCCAATGGCTTCAGGAACAACGACCTCTATGAGAAGGGGAGTAGAGGTCTCCACCGAGGCCGTTGCGGATGCACTTACAGCAGAGGTCGAGGAAGCGGCTAGGCCTTTCCTAATTTCCTCACTGATAGCTTTCAAAACTCCGTTGGGCAATTTGTGCGAGTCGGATGAATAGACCCGAAACATAGCAGCATCTGCAAAGCCAGAAGAAAACACCTCAGTTAGCGAAGATTAGTGGAAGGAGAAACAAGGTCTTACCAAATGGAGCTCCTATTTCAGCGGAGACCGGGCTAAGTCCAAAAAAGTGCAAAAATCCTTCTCGTAATATCACAGATAAAAGAACGTGGATGCCCTGTAGTTTTTCAGAAGCTACATTACAGAAGGGTTGATGCCTGTGTTTAGGTAGCTCAAGAGGAAGGTCAGAACACCACTGGGTCGACCCGATCAGGGGCTCAGGCAATCTGATGAAAAAGAAGTGGGACTTCCAACCCTTGTTGGAAGAAGGCATATATGAGAAAAGCTTATAACCTACCTTGGCTTGCACCATAAACACTCCTGGCTTAGATCGCTTAAAGGAGTAAAGATGGTGAAAAAGTTGAACAGTTAAAGGAATTTGATAAACCTGGCACAGAATGATCGTTCCACATATAGTTCAAAAAGTATTGGGGGTGAACTGAGAGAGGGGAATACCGAAGTATTGGCTCAACAAAGAGAAGAATGGATGGATGGGGAAACGAAGACCTCCTAGGATCTGGTTCTTAAAAATAGTCATAAAACCTTCTGGAGGAGAGGAAGGATGCTCATTTGGTGTGGGGAGTCGTAGTTTATAATCTTTGCTAAGGTTCAAACTGGACTGGATCAGGAACAAGTCACTATTGTCTAAATCAGAAATATAGTAAGAATACCAAGACGCTTCCTTACCCTCAGCCATGATTGAAGTAAAGAGGATCGAGATGAGGAAGCAGATGAGAGGAAGGAGAGCACCAGCAGAGGGCGAGAGCGAGAAGAAATACTTAAAGCACAAAGAGTCGGGAGAAGGGGAAGAGTCGAAGGCAGTTGAAGCGGTGGAACGACGACGATAGACAACCTTTAGGGGTTATAAGTGAAAATTCCTAGGAGATATTGAAAAATGAGGCGGGTATCTTTTTGGGTAAGGGGCCTGATAGCCGTCATATCAAGAAAGAGTACGCATATTGGGAGTGGTGCGTGGAGTCATGCGGCGTAAGCAATAACGACAGGGGACACGTGTCATCCCCCTAGGAAGCATATTAATGATGGACGTGACAGTGAAATCATGAAAAGGGATATGCGTACGGAAACACCTTACTTCTGGAAGACCAGGCCTGGAAGACTGAGACGGCCACGCGAGCACCTCGGTAAACGGTGAAGGGAATGGCGGGAAACAATTCAAATTATGCAACACAACCTTGCATCATTCTCTCAAAGGCAGAGTAAGATTTAAAGCTTCTTTATTTTTCACTTAAGTCTGATACCTTCTATTTCGTGATTACAGAAGGATGTCAAAACATGCCCATTAAATCATACCTGGCCAGGATATCGACACCGTCTCCCCATGATACTTCCCGGTCAGTGTTCCAGACTTTCGCCCCAGTGCGAGTAATAAGAGAGCTCTGCTCTCACGCCCAACGACCTTCCCAGTCGGTGTCCCAGACTCTTGCCTCAGGGCGAGTTATAAGTGAGCTATGCTCTCACACCCAACGACCTTCCAGGTCGGTGTCACAGACTCTCGCCTCAGGGTGAGTTATAAGTGAGCTATGCTCTCACGCCCAACGACCTTCCTGGTCAGTGTCCCAGACTCTCGCCTCAGTGCGAGTTATAAGTGAGATATGCTCTCACGCCCAACGACCTTCTCAACCGATGTACCAAACTCTCGCCTCAGTGCGAGTTATAAGTGATCTCTGCTCTCACGCCTAACGACCTTCCCTGTCAGTGTCCCAAACTCTCGCCTCAGTGTGAGTTATAAGTGAGCTCTGCTCTCACGCCCAACGACCTTCCCGGTCGGTGTACCAGACTCTCGCCTCAGTGAGAGTTATAAGTGAACTCTGCTCTCACGCCCAACGACCTTCCCGGTCGGTGTCCCAGACTCTCGTCTCAGCGCAAGTTATAAGTGAGCTATGCTCTCACGACTAACGACCTTCCCGGTTGATGTCCCAGACTCTCGCCTCAAGCCGAGTTATAAGTGAGCTATGCTCTCACGCCCAACGACCTTCCCAGTCGGTGTTCCAGACTCTCGTCCCAGCGCGAGTTATAAGTGAGCTATGCTCTCACGCCTAACGACCTTCCAGGTCGATGTCCCAGACTCTTGCCTCAAGGCGAGTTATAAGTGAGCTATGCTCTCACGCCCAACGACCTTCCCAGTCGGTGTTCTAGACTCTCGTCCCAGCGCGATATATAAGTGAGCAATGCTCTCACGCCCAACGACATTCCTGGTCGGTGTTCCAGACTCTCGCCCCAGTGCAAATTATAAATGAGCTTTGCTCTCACGCCCAATGACTTCCCGGTCGGTGTTCCAGACTCTCGCCCAAACACGAGTTATAAGTGAGCTCTGCTCTCACGCCCAACGACCTTCCTGGTCGGTGTCCCAGACTCTCGCCTCAGGGTGAGTTATAAGTGAACTATGCTCTTACGCCCAACGACCTTCCCGGTCGGTGTCCCAGACTCTCGCCTTAGGGCGAGTTATAAGTGAGCTATGCTCTCACGCCCAACGACCTTCCCGGTCGGTGTTCCAGACTCTTGCCCCAGCGCGAGTTATAAGTGAGCTATACTCTCACGCCCAACGACCTTCCTGGTCGGTATTCCAGACTCTCGCCCCAGTGCGAGTTATAAGTGAGCTTTGCTCTCACACCCAACGACCTTCCTGGTCGGTGTTTTAGACTCTCGCCCCAGCGCGAGTTATAAGTGAGCTCTGCTGTCAAGCCCAACGACCTTCCCGGTCGGTGTCCTAGACTCTTGCCTTAGGGCGAGTTATAAGTGAGCTATGCTCTCACGCCCAACGTCCTTCCCGGTTTGTGTCCCAGACTCTCACCTCAAGGCGAGTTATAAGTGAGCTATGCTCTCACGCCCAACGACCTTCTTGGTCGGTGTTCCAGACTCTTGCCCCAGCGCGAGTTATAAGTGAGCTCTGCTGTCATGCCCAACGACCTTCCCGGTCGGTGTCCTAGACTCTTGCCTCAGGGCGAGTTATAAGTGAGCTATGCTCTCACGCCCAACGTCCTTCCCGGTCTGTGTCCCAGACTCTCGCCTCAGGGCGAGTTATAAGTGAGCTATGCTCTCATGCCCAACGACCTTCTTGGTCGGTGTTCCAGACTCTCGCCCCAACGCGAGTTATAAGTGAGCTATGCTCTTACGCCCAATAAGCTTCCTGGTCGGTGTTCCAGACTCTCGCCCCAGTGCGAGTTATAAGTGAGCTTTGCTCTCACGCCCAACGACCTTCCCGGTCGGTGTTCCAGACTCTCATCCCAGCGCGAGTTAAAAGTGTGCTCTGCTCTCATGCCCAACGACCTTCCCGGTCGGTGTCCCAGACTGTCGCCTCAGGGCGAGTTATAAGTGAGCTATGCTCTCATGCCCAACGACCTTCCTGGTCGGTGTTCCAGACTCTCGCCCCAGTGCAATTTATAAGTGAGTTATGCTCTCACGCCCAACGACCTTCCCGGTCGATGTTCCAAACTCTCGTCCTAGCGTGAGTTATAAGTGAGCTATGCTCTCATGCCCAACGACCTTCTCGGTCGGTGTTCCAGACTCTCACCCTAGTGTGAGTTATAAGTGAGCTATGCTCTCACGCCCAACGACCTTCCCGGTCGGTGTCCCAGACTCTCGCCTCAGGGCGAGTTATAAGTGAGTTATGCTATCATGCCCAACGACCTTCCTAGTCAGTGTTCCAGACTCTCACTCCAACGCGAGTTATAAGTGAGCTCTGCTCTCACGCCCAACGACCTTCCCGGTCGGTGTCCCAGACTCTCGCATCAGGGTGAGTTATAAGTTAGCTATGCTCTCACGCCCAACGACATTCCCGGTCGGTGCCCCAGACTCTCGCCTCAGGGCGAGTTATAAGTGAGCTCTGCTCTCACACCCAACGACCTTCCCAGTCGGTGTACCAGACTCTCGCCTCAGGGCCAGTTATAAGTGAGCTATGCTCTCACGCCCAACGACCTTCCCGGTCGATGTCCCAGACTATCGCCATAGGGCGAGTTATATGTGAGCTATACTCTCACGCCCAATGACCTTCCTGGTCGGTGTTCCAGACTCTCGCCCCAGTGCGAGTTATAAGTGAGCTATGCTCTCATGCCCAACGACCTTCCTGATCGGTGTTCTAGACTCCCGCCCCAGCGCGAGTTATAAGTGAGCTATGCTCTCACGCCCAATGACCTTCCCGGTCGGTGTTCCAGACTCTCGCCCTAGTGCGAGTTATAAGTGAGCTCTGCTCTCACGCCCAACGACCTTCCTGGTCGGTGTTCCAGACTCTTACCCCAGTGCGAGTTATAAGTGAGCTCTGCTCTCACGCCCAATGATCTTCCCGGTCGGTGTCCCAGACTGTTGCCTCAGGGCGAGTTATAAGTGAGTTCTGCTCTCACGCCCAACCACCTTCCCGGTCGATGTTCCAGACTCTTGCCCCAGTGTGAGTTATAAGTGAGCATGCCCTCACGCCCCCAACGCCCTCTTGGTCAGTTTTTTTCTTAACCTCTTTTCTTACGCATTTTATGAGTAAGTAAATCTTTACGGGGTTCTGGGCGTTAGCTTCAACACAAATCTTGAAACAGGTTTGTTCATATAACTCATGCATTGCTAGGAGTATTCATGCATAACATTAGGACCCAAGCCTTTAAATCATACATCATAGATTTCATACATGATTTCTCTTATAAGCAACACCAGAAATATCTTACAGTTATAGCGTTCAGGCAGTGCTGGTGTAAGGATCATTCCTCCGATCAGAATTTCTTCCAAGATCAGGGGGTCTAAGAGAAGCTCGGGCCTTTTCTAATTCTGCCATGCAAGACATACAAGTAAGGCATACGAGCCAGGATTTATTTTGTAAACATTCGTAAGGCAAAACATGACTTGTAAATCCTGAAACTGTTAGAGTGTATACTGAAAGCCTAAGCTTTTGTAAACATTTATTTTGAATAAAGAATCACATTTGGTCAAATTATCTACATTTGTTTGTAGTTGTTCAATTAATTTATATTGTAGATAACATAGTATGTGGTGTCACATACAGAAGATGATGTTATCAGTACCTTATAAATTATAAACAGTAGCTCACGACCAAAATGGAAAGGAATAAACCATTGGAAGGTCATAGTGTAATTAGGAATTAGTTTATCTTAACTATATAATTACACTAGTACACTTAGAGTGTATTGAGTAAGACCATTAGAGGTCGTTTCTTTTATACTGACTTTATAAAGGAACAAAGACCTCAGTTATTATGGAAGTGTGTGCTCTTAATCCTAATATAATAACAAGCACATATATTTGATATTTATTTCTTTAATTTATCAATGGGTGGGATTTAGTTCGATAAATCAATAAGTCCGATAAGTTGGGAAATGATATCACTTATAGTGTGTGTTGTTGATTATAGAAGGAAACTGTGTCCTAGTGATCTAGGTTGATAATGTCCCCAAGAAGAGCTCATAAGGATTGTCATGTTAAACCCTGCAGGTGGACTCAGTCCGACATGACGATAAGGTTGAGTGGTACTATTCTTGGACTAAGATATTAATTAAATGAGTTGTCAGTAACTCACTTAATTAGTGGACATTCGACATCTTAAACACAGGGAGACTAACACACTCATAATAAGAAGGAGCCCAAAAATGTAATTTGGGATTGTTGCGGTAGTTCAATAATAGTTCTCTAGTGGAATGAATTATTATTGATAAAATTAAGTTGTGTGTTCGGGGCGAACACGGGATGCTTAATTTTATCGGGAGACCAAAACCAATTCCTCCTCTCGGTCCCTATCGTTGCCTCTTATTTATAGAGTACTATACCCACCTATACCCACCTTTATACCCATGGTGTAGGGGTCGGCCAAGCTAGCTTGTGGATCAAGCTAGGGCCGGCCAGACCATTGGATCATGGGTGGCCGACCCTATCTTAAACCCAAGCTTAGGTGGTGGCCCTATTTAATTAAAAAAGAATTTTAATTTTAAAATTTTCTTATGTGAAAGATATAATTTATTGGAGAGATTAAAAATTAAAATATCTCTTTTATAAGGTTCTACAAAAGATTAAAGAAAGAGATGAAATCTCTTTCCTTATTTGTAGATTGGAAAGATATTTTATTTTTCTTCTTTATAAATTATTCACATGTTGAAAAATTAAAATTATAGAAATTTCTTTTTATCAACCATGAAGGGATTTTAAAGGGAAATTTTATTTTTTAAAATTTCCGAAGACAAATAAGGAATTTTTAATTGTTGATTAAAAATTGTCTTGTTTGCTCTCCATGAGGTGGCCGACCATGACATGTTTAATTGGGAAATTTTATTTTATTTTTCTTAATTAATTCATGTCAAGGAAAGTTAAGGAAATTTTATTGTAATTAAATTTCCTTATTTGCCAAAGCTAAGGATTATAAAAGAGGGGGTTTTGGGAGCCTTCAAGGTGAACAACCTCTATTAGTTTCTCCCTCTTTTCTTCCTTGGTGTGGCCGGCACTTCTCTTTCTCTTCTCTCCATCCTTGTGGCTGAACCTTTCTTCTTCCTTGGAGATCTTGTGGTGGCCGGATTTTAGCTTGGAGAAGAAGGAGAGAAAGCTTACATCCCTTGGAGCTTGGTTGGTGGAAAAAGATCTTCATCTTTTGGAAGCATTGTGCTTGGCCAAAACTTGAAGAAAGGAGAAGAAGGTGCTTTGGTGGTTTCTCATCTCGGAAGATCGTTACCCACACAACGTTCGAGGTTAGAAGAGGAATACGGTATAAGACCTAGAGGTTTTTGCTTGCAAAAGAAAAGGTATACTAGTATTTAATTTCCGCATCATACTAGTTTTATCTTCATGTAAAAAAACCAAATACAAGAGGCAAGCGATTCTAGTATTTCGAGTTTGTTTTCGATGTTGTGTTCTTTTGTTTTTCTTTTCCTTGTGATTTGATTGTTCTTTTCTGTTGACCTAAAGTTATTTAAGGAAATTAAATATTAGCTTTCCTTAAAAGGCTTTGTCTAGGCGGTGGTGGTTGTTTCCATATCCAAGAAAGCCATGTGCCTCGCCATGCAGTTCTGGAAGCTAATTTTGGAAATTAATATTTAATGGAATTAATAACCTAGGTTATTTGGATCGAACGTGTTAAGTTCCGCAGGAGATCCAAGTCTAAAGCTAAAAGAACAAATAGATTAAACTTTGTATCAAACGTGTTAAGTTTCGCAGGCAATCCAAGTTTAATCTAAAAGAACACATGGTAGCTAGGAAAAAGTTCAGACCTTTGTACAAAATTTTTGTACAGTGGACCCATTAGGTTTTCCAAATAACAACCAACAACTGGTATCAGAGCTAGGGTTTTGCCTCTGTGTATTTGGTATTAGTTTAATTATGCACATGTCATACATAATTTAGGCAGGTTAATAGTAGGATGTGCTAACTTTGTGGATGCAGAATCCAACTATTATGGCTTTTAGTTATTATGTGTGTGATTGGACCCTTGGACATGTCAAGGGCATTTATTGTGTGTGCATGATTGTATTATAAAATACAACAGGAGTTGTATTTAGTTTTATTATGATTTTATTTTTGATCTAGTTACATGTACATTCCTTTTATGGAATATAGGATCGATGGATGTAAATTTTTTTTTTATGTTCGATCTAGTTTACATGTACATTCCTTCGAGGAATATAGGATCAAAAATGTAAAATTCTATTTATGTCGCGGATCGAATCTTGCAAGGCGTGGAACCTTTTGAGGACCAGAGGCGCAGCGAAACGAGGAGCAAGATGGATGCGACAACTAGACCCGGTGGCAGTAGCCAAAGATGGCAGCAGCTAGGGATGACGACATACGGAGGACAACAATAGATAAAAGCCATAATAGTTGAAAATTAGTTTTTCTATTTATCGCTTTTATATTGTGCTGTGTGTGCATGTTAGTATACATGTTTAGTAGACTAGCATAGTGAAAATTCCTCACTTTAAATAACTAAGTGGGAGAGGGATTTTAAATAAATTCCACGGTCTCCATTACTGGTTTGTAAATGATGCAAACAAGCTTGCGCGTTGGCTCTGAGTGCATTCCTCCATATCGGATGAGCTTGTTTGTGGATCACTAGAACAAACTTCCATTTTGGATGACTATAGGAAGTTAATTAAGAGCGTGTGATCTTCCCCATCGGAAGGGGCATAATCTTATTAATGGACTTAGTGTCAAGTAATGGTACACACTTAGGCACGACTAATACTATCCTTCCCATCGGAGTCACTGCTATTATTCGTGTGACCAAAGTAAACCAACTATTAATTTTATTTATCAAAAATTTAGGTTGACAAGATAATAAAATTAATGGGTAAAACCCTCCTTTTACAAATGTTGAATTTGTATACGTCAACACTATCGTGGCATACAAAATTCATGGTGTTTTAAGGTGTTGGTTAATTTAAAATAGTATTGTTTGAGGAATCAATATTATGCTAAAATTAGAGTTCTGACCAAAAGTTATTTGTGATTCTTAGGATGACTTTCAACCCACTGGCCATCATACTAAAAGAGAACAGACTTACTGGTCCTAACTACATAGATTGGAAAAGGAGCCTGGACATTGTTCTTACTGCTGAAAGCTATAAGTTTGTACCGACTGAATCTTGCCCTGATACACCAAATGGTGAATCTACCCAAGAGGAGATTGAGTATCATAGGAAATGGGTAAAAGCAGATGAGATGACGCGGTGTTACATTTTGGCTTCAATGTCAAATGTATTGCAACATCAGCATCAAGATTTACCAACAACCTATGATATTATGAACAATCTCAAGGAACTCTTTGGTCATCAGGATCGGGCCTCTAGGCAAGAAGCCATGAGAAAGATAATGACGGCCACCATGCAAGAGGGTACTCCCGTGAGGGATCATATCCTAAAGATGATGGCTTATCTAAATGAAATACAAATCCTTGGAGGAGAAATTGATAGGGAAACCTAGATCGATATGATCCTCCAAACACTACCTAGAAGTTTTGAGCAATTCCGCCTGAATTACAATATGAATAAAAGGGTATATTAATTAGCGGAACTACTAACAGAACTTCAGGCAGCAGAAGGTTTGTTTCGTCACAATTCTCATATTCACTATGCTGAAAATGGTTCTACTTCTAAACCGAAAGGAAAGAAGAAGAAGAAACAAGTTGGTTCAAGAAAGAAAGTGAATAAATCTCAGAGTACAGGACCTAAATCTGGAATGAAGAAGCCGAAAGGGCATTGGAAGGCGGACTGTCCTCGTAGGAATCAAAACAAAAAGGTATATCTCATGCTCTAGTTGTTGAAACATGTTTAGCGGTGTTATCTACCAGCACCTGGTGTGAAATGTCTGTAATTCCTTGCAGGGGTTCCAGGAAACCCGACGACTAACTGAAGGAGAGATTACCGTCTACATGGGCAATGCTACTAAGGTGACAGCTGTTGCAGTGGGAGACGTCTACTTATCTTTTAATAGGAATAGAAATTTGGTTTTAAGAAATTGTCTTTATGTACCCAGTTTTAGAAAGAATTTAATTTCAATTTCTAAACTGTTTTTGGATGGATATTCAGTTTCCTTTAGTAACGATGTAGTTATTAAGAGAAATAAAGTGATTATCTGTTCTGGTACATTAGTTGGCAATTTGTATACTTTAAATCCAATTTCTCCCACAAAGCATAATATGGAAATTAATAACACATCTTCTAACTCAAATAAGAGAAAAGAACCTTCGGAAATGAACCAAGCATATCTTTGGCATCTAAGGCTTGGTCATATTAACTTAAGTAGGATTCAAAGGCTTATAACCGATGGACTCTTGGGTTCATTAGAGTTGAAAAATTTTCCAACATGTGAATCTTGCTTGGAAGGTAAAATGACCAAGAGGCCTTTTAAGGCCAAGGGGTATAGAGCCAAAGAAGTGTTAGAATTGATTCATTCTGATTTGTGTGGTCCTATGTCTGTCCAGGAAAGAGATGGTTTTGAATATTTTGTCTCTTTTATAGACGATTATTCAAGATACGAATACATTTACCTAATGCGCCGTAAGTTCGAGTGCTTTGATAAGTTCAAAGAGTACAAGGCTGATGTGGAGAAACGACTAGGTAAAAGTATCAAGACACTACGGAATACCTCTTAGGAGAGTTTAGGAATTATTTATCAGAGGCCGGGATTCAATCCCAACTGTTCGCACCTGGTACACCCCAACAGAATGGTGTGGCAGAACGAAGGAATATGACTCTTATGGAGATGGTTAGATCGATGATGAGATATTCAGAATTACCAAATTCGTTTTGGGGATACGCTCTGGAAACGGCAGTGTACATTCTGAACTTAGTACCTTCTAAATCAATTTCTTCTACTCCCACAGAATTGTGGAATGGGCGAAAACCCAATCTAAGACATATTCGGATTTGGGGTAGTCTAGCACATATGCTGAAACCAGATGCTGATAAGTTAGAATCTCGTACAGAAGTTCGCGTGTTTGTGGGTTATCCCAGAGGAACGAAAGGTGGTTTATTTTATAGTCCTAAAGACCAGATGGTCATTGTTAGCACCAATGCCCAGTTTTTAAAAGAAGACTATATAATGGATCACAAGCCCAGTAGTAAAATTGTTCTAGAAGAACTTAAAGAGGACACGTCTACTTCAGTACCAATAGTATAAGATGAAGTACCACAAGAGACTGCAACACGTGTCACACATGATACACAACCACAGACGATGCCTCATCATAGTGGGAGGGTTGTTAGGCAGCCTGAGAGATTCATGTTTTTGGGAGAGTCTTCAGACTTGATCCCAGGTAAACATGAACCTGATCCCCAGACATATGACGAAGCACTCCAAGATATAGATGCAGTATCTTGGCAAAAAGCAATGAATTCTGAAATAGAGTCTATGTACTCTAATAAGGTCTGGGAGCTTGTAGAACCACCCGATGGTGTAAAAGCCGTTGGATGCAAGTGGATCTACAAAAGGAAAAGAGGGACAGACGGGAAGGTAGAAACCTTCAAAGCTAGGCTTGTTGCGAAAGGGTACACTTAGAAAGAGGGAATCGATTATGAGGAGACCTTTTCACCGGTAGCCATGCTTAAGTCTATCCGGATACTCTTATCCATTGCTGCTCATATGGATTATGAGATTTGGCGAATGGATGTCAAGACAGCTTTCCTTAATGGAAGTCTTGAAGAGAACATCCATATGAAGCAACCAGAAGGGTTCATTGAAAAAGGCAAAGAGCATCTAATGTGCAAGCTCAATCGGTCCATTTATGGACTAAAGCAAGCTTCAAGGTCTTGGAACATCCGGTTTAATGAAGTAATCCAGTCATATGGATTTATTCAGTGTATACAAGAAGTGTAACGGAAACGTGGTGGTATTTCTTGTACTATACGAAGATGATATTTTGTTAATTGACAACAATGTCAAGGTATTATCGGACATAAGGGTATGGTTGTCCAAACAATTTGACATGAAGGACTTAGGAGATTGTGCACACATTCTTGGGATCAAAGTTATAAGGGATCGCAAGAAAAGAATGTTGTGTCTGTCCCAAGCTTCATATATAGATACAATCCTTGCTCGTTTTAGCATGCAGGATTCCAAGAAAGGTTTCTTACCTTTTAGGCATGGAGTAGCTCTATCTAAAGAGATGTCTCTGAAGACATCAAAGGAGATAGAGGACATGAAAGCAGTTCCTTATGCTTCGGCTGTAGGAACCCTAATATATGCAATGCTATGTAAGAGACCTGATATCTATTTTACCGTGGGCATGGTTAGCAGATATCAGAGTAACCCTGGACAAGGACATTGGATTGCAGTAAAACATATATTAAAGTACCTGAGAAGGACTAGAGATTATATGCTAGTTTACCAAGAAGACGATTTGCTCCCTGTGGGTTACATGGATTCAGATTTCCAATCAGATAGGGACAACAGTAAGTCTACATCAGGCTATGTGTTTACTTTAGGAGGTGGAGCCATTGCATGGAGGAGTGTTAAGCAGAAATGCGTTTCGGACTCAACCATGAAAGCAGCCTCTGAGGCTGCTAAAGAAGCAGTATGGCTCAGGAACTTTCTAATGGACTTAGATGTGATTCCTGGTTTGCCCAAAATCATCACAATTTATTGTGATAATAGCGGTGCAGTTGCAAACTCGAAGGAACCACGAGCCCATAAGGCAAGTAAACATATAGAGCGCAAGTACCACCTGATACGAGATATTGTGAAGCGAGGAGAAGTTGTCATCGCCAAGATTGCATCAGCAGATAACCTAGCAGATCCTTTCACTAAGGCCCTTCCGGCAAAAGCTTTCGATCGACATGTGGAGGGAATGGGAATCAGATGTATGGTAGAAGATATGACAGTTTAGTCATTAGTATAAGTGGGAGATTGTTAGAGTGTATACTGAAAGCTTAAGCTTTTGTAAACATTTATTTTAAATAAAGAATCACATTTGGTCAAATTATCTACATTTGTTTGTAGTTGTTCAATTAATTTATATTGTAGATAACATAGTATGTGGTGTCACATACAGAAGATAATGTTATCAGTACCTTATAAATTATAAACAGTAGCTCAAGACCAAAATGGAAAGAAACAAACCATTGGAAGGTCGTAGTGTAATTAGGAATTAGTTTATCTTAACTATATAATTACACTAGTACACTTAGAGTATATTGAGTAGGACCATTAGAGGTCGTTTCTTTTATACTGACTTTATAAAGGAACAAAGACCTCAGTTATTATGGAAGTGTGTGCTCTTAATCCTAATATAATAACAAACACATATATTTGATATTTATTTCTTTAATTTATCAATGGGTGAGATTTAGTTCGATAAATCAATAAGCCCGATAAGTTGGGAAATGATATCACTTATAGTGTGTGTTGTTGATTATAGAAGGAAACTGTGTCCTAGTGATCTAGGTTGATAATGTCCCCAAGAAGAGCTCATAAGGATTGTCATGTTAAACCCTGCAGGTGGACTCAGTCCGACATGATGATAAGGTTGAGTGGTACTATTCTTGGACTAAGATATTAATTAAATGAGTTGTCAGTAACTCACTTAATTAGTGAACATTCGACATCTTAAACACAGGGAGACTAACACACTCATAATAAGAAGGAGCCCAAAAATGTAATTTGGGATTGGTGCGGTAGTTCAATAATAGTTCTCTAGTGGAATGAATTATTATTGATAAAATTAAGTTGTGTGTTCGGGGCGAACACGGGATGCTTAATTTTATCGGGAGACTAAAACCAATTCCTCCTCTCGGTCTCTATTATAGCATCTTATTTATAGAGTACTATACCCACCTATACCCATCTTTATACCCATGGTGTAGGGGTCGGCCAAGCTAGCTTGTGGATCAAGCGAGAGCCGGCCAGACCATTGGATCATGGGTGGCCGGCCCTAGCTTGAACCCAAGCTTAGGTGGCCGGCCCTATTTAATTAAAAAAGAATTTTAATTTAAAAATTTTCTTATATGAAAGATTTAATTTATTGGAGAGATTAAAAATTAAAATATCTCTTTTATAAGGTTCTACAAAAGATTAAAGAAAGAGATTAAATCTCTTTCCTTATTTGTAGATTGGAAAGATATTTTATTTTCCTTCTTTATAAAGTATTCACATGTTGAAAAATTAAAATTATAGAAATTTCTTTTTATCAACCATGAAGGGATTTTAAAGGAAAATTTTATTTTTTAAAATTTCCGAAGACAAATAAGGAATTTTTAATTGTTGATTAAAAATTGTCTTGTTTGCTCTCCATGAGGTGGTCGACCATGACATGTTTAATTGGGAAATTTTATTTTATTTTTCTTAATTAATTCATGTCAAGAAAAGTTAAGAAAATTTTATTGTAATTAAATTTCCTTATTTGCCAAAGCTAAGGATTATAAAAGAGGGGGGTTTTGGGAGCCTTCAAGGTGAACAACCTCTATTAGTTTCTCCCTCTTTTCTTCCTTGGTGTGGCCGGCACTTCTCTTTCTCTTCTCTCCATCCTTGTGGCCGAACCTTTCTTCTTCCTTGGAGATCTTGTGGTGGCCGGATTTTAGCTTGGAGAAGAAGGAGAGAAAGCTTACATCCCTTGGAGCTTGGTTGGTGGAAAAAGATCTTAATCTTTTGGAAGCATTATGCTTGGCCGAAACTTGAAGAAAGGAGAAGAAGGTGCTTTGGTGATTTCTCATCTTGGAAAATCGTTGCCCACACAACGTCCGAGGTTAGAAGAGGAATACGGTAGAAGACCTAGAGGTTTTTGCTTGCAAAAGAAAAGGTATACTAGTATTTAATTTCCGCATCATACTAGTTTTATCTTCATGTAAAAAAACCAAATACAAGAGGCATGCGATTCTAGTATTTCGAGTTTGTTTTGGATGTTGTGTTCTTTTGTTTTTCTTTTCCTTGTGATTTGATTGTTCTTTTCGGTTGACCTAAAGTTATTTAAGGAAATTAAATATTAGCTTTCCTTAAAAGGCTTTGTCTAGGCGGTGGTGGTTGTTCCCATATCCTTGAAGGCCATGTGCCTCGCCATGCAGTCCTGGAAGTCAATTTTGGAAATTAATATTTAATGGAATTAATAACCTAGGTGATTTGGATCGAACGTGTTAAGTTCCGCAGGAGATCCAAGTCTAAACCTAAAAGAACAAATAGATTAAACTTTGGATCAAACGTGTTAAATTCCGCAGGTGATCCAAGTTTAATCTAAAAGAACACATGGTAGCTAGGAAAAGGTTCAGACCTTTGTACAAAATTTTTGTACAGTGGAACCATTAGGTTTTCCGAATAGCAACCAACAGAAACTAGTGGGAGTGTTGAACCACGTGATGTGAAAATTCAAGAAGTTAGGGTACAAATACCTTTGCCCATTACTTCTTCTCAAGTTGTTGTTCCTATGGTTGTTGAACATTTTGACAACCTACAAGAACAACAAGTACTGAATGATCAAATACTCCATGATGTTGTTCACAATGAACCACAAGCAATAACATTAAGAAGGTTTGAAAGGGAAAAAGGATCAGCTATTCTGAATGATTATATGGTTTATTTACAAGAGTCAAAATTTGACTTAAGTATTGATGAAAATCCAGTTTCATTTTCACAAGCCATGGAAAGTGTTAATTCTTCCAAGTGATTCGATGCCATGATTGAAGAGTTGAAATAAATGGATCACAATAAAGTTTGGGATCTTGTTAAATTGCCTGAAGGGTCAAAGATAGTTGGATGTAAATGAGTCTTTAAGACTAAACATGACTCTAATGGCAATATCGAATGATACAAGACTAGACTTGTTGCCAAAGGTTTTACTTAGAAAGATAGTGTCGACTATAAAGAGACCTTTTCTCCTGTCTCAAAAAAGGACTCACTAAGAATTATTATGGCAATGGTAGCTCATTATGATTTAGAGCTATATCAAATGGATGTAAAGACTGCCTTTTTGAATGAAGACTTAAATGAAGTGGTTTATATGGACCAACCTAAGGGTTTTTCAATTAAAGGAAAAGGACACATGGTGTGTAAGCTTAAGAAGTCAATATACGGAGTTAAACAAGCTTCCTGATAATGGTATCTTAAGTTCAATGATACTATAGTTTCCTTTAGATTTACAGAAAACACCATAGATTGATGTATATATCTAAAGGTAAGTGGGAGTAAATTTATTTTTCTGATTCTATATGTTGATGATATCTTGCTTGCTGCTAATTATTTTGGTCTATTACATGAGACCAAGAAATTTCTCTCGGAGAACTTTGAAATGAAGGATATGGGTGAGGCATCATTTGTGATAGGAATTGAAATATTCTGTGATAGATCACAAGGAATGTTAGGGTTGTCTCAAAAATCAAGTATTACTAAAGTTCTAGAGAGATTTAGTATGGAAAAATGTTCTTTAAGTATTGTACCAATTCAAAAAGGTGATAGCCTTATGCAATGCCCAAAGAATGAATTGGAACGGAAATAAATGGAACAAATTCCTTATGCATCTATCGTTGGAAGCTTAATATATGCTCAAACTTATACCAGACTAGACATTAGTTTTGCTATTAGAATACTGGGCAGGTATCAAAGTAATCCAGGATTGAATCATTGGAAAGCTGCAAAGAAAGTTTGGTGATATTTACAAGGGACAAAAGAATACATGCTGACTTATAGGAGATCCGATCATCTTGAGGTGATAGGATACTTATATTCAGATTTTGCTGGATGCTTGGATTCTAGAAAATCCACATTTGGCTATTTGTTCCTATTAGATGGAGGAGCAATTTCATGGAAGAGTGTGAAGCAGTCAATCATTGTTACTTCAACTATGTAAGCTGAGTTTGTGGGACCACAATTCATGGATTATAGTTGCGGAACTTCATTTCAGGACTTGGAATAGTCGACAGTATTGCCAAGCCGCTAAAAATTTATTGTGATAATGCCGCAGCAGTCTTCTTTTCTAAGAACAACAAGTATTCAAAAGGTGCTAAACACATGAAAATAAAATACTTTGCCGTTAAAGAAGAAGTTCAGAAACAAAAAGTGTCAATTGAGCACATTAGCACCAACCTTATGATTGCGGATCCATTAACTAAAAGATCGCCACCAAAGACATTTAATGAACATGTCATAAGGATGGGCATTATGGAAAATTGTTAGTGACTCCATAAATAACTTTATGCTCTTTTGTATTTGATTCTCTGAGCTCTTTTAATGTTGTTTCTGAAACATTAATGTATCATGTTTTTCTATGTTAGTGTATATACATGAATGAATTATGCAATTATTAACAAGATTTGTCTCTAATAAGAATATTATCAATGGACCACTATGTTATGTCTTATTTTAGTTCATGTTAAGTATAGAACTAATATTGTGATACATGGAAGGAAGTATGTCAAACTAATGATGTACAACCGCCATGATCCTTACTAGTTTTTGCTTAATGATGATTTATGATTGACCAATTTATGTTTTGTACATTGAAGTGTATAAATTCATATGTGCCAAGTGGGAGAATGTTAGAAATAATATTTTATTTCTTATTAATGGAACACATGTATGATGGTTAATATTTGATTTTATTGTAATTAAATAATATGATTAAATAGCCACAATTATGATTAGTGACTACATTCATATTGGTCAATGAAGAGACAATTCTCTTCATATTCATGCAAATAAATATAAAGGAAAATAAAAGATCATTCTCGTATTCATGCATTATGAGAATGAATGGATGGAATTTAAAGACAATTGAATGTACATATTGATGGAATGTGTAGATGAAAGGTCACATAATGATCCTTCACACAATGGTCCTCCCTCTACCTTATATATAGGCCTTTGCTCCATCAAAGAGACCAAAGAAAGTAGAGAGGTTAAGAGGGAGAAACATAATTGTCTAAGGGGTTCTAGTTTCTTCATACTTAAAGGTCATTATGAGCCAAAGTATGTTTTTTAAGTATTGTGAAAATCATCTAGTTCAAAATCTTGGACATTAAGGAATATGCAATAACTTAATTTACTTATGCATATACTAAATTCAAGGAGATATATGTTAGACTTACACCACAATCATTTGTATAGAGATAAATTATGGATTTTTTTTTTATCTTTTGAACAATGACCATTGCATGGGGGTGGGTGATGTTGGCCATTTTGCATGTCACGTGGCACATCAAATTGATAAAGATTGGGAACTCAACTAAACTAAAGAAAACACGTGTAGTAATGAGTCCCAAGTCATATTTTTCCAAGGATAACTAGTGAGTGTGTGAGTGTTCTAAAATTGATTCAAATTGAATTATTCATCAACAAGGTTAATTAAGCTTTTCATTTGGCTTACAATTCAAATTGTCTTCATCTAATGCATTCAAGAATAAAATCAAAGAAAGTTCATCCTCATCTAAACATGATTAAACTTCCCCTCATCAAGTTGTCAACAATTAAATTCTGATTCTAAAGTTTCATCTAATCAAATGAGTCAATTAATATACCTTCTATTCAAATTCACAGTAACAAAGCATTCCAAGCATTCAGCACTCACATTCACAGTAGCAATTTAAATCAAGAATTCAATACAATTGCAATCCGAAATTAACAATCCATTCACCATCACAATCAAATTAAACACTCAAGCACAAAGTCTTCAATTCTCAAACACATTCAACAATGTCAAATAAAGGTAAATAATGAAAATCTCAAGTGATTCATTCAACATTCAAACATGAACATTGTCACACAAATCTAAAGAATCGAACAAGGGGGGTTTTCTAAATCTATATATTGAAATTAAGCATCAACTTGTAAAGAACGGGAAAGAAAATTCAAATTAGAATTAAAAATGCAATCTACACTATCATATCTTCAGATCTGAGCAAGTTCAAGAACAATTTAAAAACAAGACAAAGAAATAAAAAACCTAAACATTCCACAACCAAACTGAGCTCAAACATCTACTTCTCTGTGGTGAACAGAGAATTGCCTCTGGGAATGCCCTTTGGGCAATCTCTGATGAAGAATCAAACTCACAGCATCATTCAGGAGAAATCCAAGCTACCGGGAATGCCCTAACTAGCTCAGATTCATCCGAATGCACCAGCCGCCGAAGAACAGAAGAAATCTTGGAAACGCGAGGTGAAATTTGAAGATGGAATGGATTCCGAAGAACAGGGAATGCCCTCACTTCTTCAGATGGATGATGGCAACATCAGAACATGGAACACCCTCAAAACTGTACTGGTTGTCGCTCACGGACAGCAAGATCACGGACGGAGAATGCCCTCAATCTCGTGCTCTATCCCTTGATTGTTAGCCGTCGGATCAATGCAAGCTCGCCGAAGATGATTAGGTGTTACGCAATCGCAAGTGTACGGTTTCATCGTCAGTAATAAAAATATCGAATCCACAGGGACTATTGATTAAGCACTAGAGATATCGCAACATACGTTATCTAGACAAACCTAAGGTTGGTGAGAAAAGAGAGTAAGAGAGAGAGAGAAGAGGAAAGTGAGAAAAGAGAGAAGAGAGAGAACTGATCTAACTGATCTTGGAGGGAGTGAGTTTTGGGAGATGAATTCTAGGATTTTGATTTCATTATAATACTAGGAGATACTACATAGATTGCTTAGTTTCTATCCTCTATGTCAATGCTCTTGCAGGAAGTTAGATTGACCAGTATCCTTAAGTATCACGTAGACACGATCCTTGTGAAATCCTGTAACGGTTAACTCTCCTATCACGAGGGTGCCTCGGTAGATCACTGGGATACATATCTAGTAAAGAACAATAAGAATAAGGGTAGAGGTTCGGTACGGTTATGTACTTCCTTATGGAGGAATTGCCTCTCCTTTCAAGAGAATGTCCTAGATGTCCGTAAACGGGTTACCCTTGTCTAGGGTCCCTCGGGTATACGATCTAGAGCACTCTCTTTACGAGAGCAGCAGTTCCTAAGGGATTGTTTTTCCTATTAAGGGAACATCTTAGACGTCTGGAAAGGGTTACCCTTGTCACTAGGGTACCTTGGTCAATACGCTCTAAGTTATCCCCTTTGCGGGATCAACAATCCTCCATATCAATCAATCAAATAAATATAAACATGTCACACAAGCATGAACAAGAAATTGACAAGTCATCGCATAGAAACAAGGTGAATCTACATAGTTCTACATCTCCATCGCATTACAAATACTCCCTAATCCTAGAAGAGGATGTCTACTCCATTGTGGGGGAAAAACAACTCCAGAACAATAAGAAAAGCATACTTACAACCCTTGATATGAGAAGAAAGGGGAGAAGAGATGCTTGTCGATGATTCCGATGTCTTGGGGATGTCTCCTTGCTCTAGAGATGGACGGAATGTCAAGGGACGACGATGGATGAAGCTCTAGGGCTTCCCCCAAAGGTGAAAACCCTTTCCCAAGGAGAGGGATGAAGTCCCGAACCAAAGATAATCAAAGAATAGGGTTCTTGACCCTTTTATACCTCCTCCACGCTGCCCAGGAAAACCAGGATTACAGGCGTCTGGTAAACTAGGTTTTTCACCCATTAAACCAAGTTTTCTCATGATTCATCCTGAACCAAAGTTGTAGACCTTGAAATTATCTTCAATATGAAACTTGGATAGAGCCCTGGCTCAAACCAAACCGAAAGTTATGGCAGTTCAAAGTTTGGTCTGCAGTCTAGACGGAGGTCCAGTTGAACCCGCGGTTGGGAGGCACGACCGTACCATTTAGCACGGACAAACAATTCTTTCTCTCTGTTGGATCTGAATCAAAGTTGTAGATCTTGAAGTCAGATACGTTTTGATATAAAGAACATCTCAAAACTCCAACGGAGCACAACGTTATGACCGAATTACGATCGGTCTGCAATCTGCCCAGAATTCAGCACAGCTCTGTTTTGGCGTGACACAGCCCGTGTTCTTCGTCGCACGGCCGTGTGGAACCCACACGGCCTCACACGGCTTCCTCTTGGATTGAGTCGCATAAACGTGTGGGGTCACACGGTCGTGGCCTTCTTCGTCTCTGCCGAGGTCACACGGCCGTGTGAATTTACACGGTCGTGGCCTTCCCCCCCTCTGGAATGTTGGCACGGCCATGCGATTTGGCACGACCGTGCCATTTGGCACGACCGTGCCATTTGGCACGACCGGAACATGCTCATGGCCACACGGCCGTGTGGTGCTTGCACGACCCAAGCTCCTGTGTGCACTTTTGCTCGCTTTTCGCTTCGAATAACATCCTGTCAACAAGAAAACAAGCAAAGAATAGATCTCCGAACAAATATAATGGAAGTATGACATTATAAAGAAATAGGGTGCAATAAACATAGAATATGCTATGAAATACAAGTAGATGTGCATCCAAACATGCATAAATGATCATAAGATCTACGCACATCATTAGGTTTGAGTTTCAGATCTGGAAGAGGAATGGGAGGTTGCAGCGTTTCGGAGAAGAAGGATGAACAGTGAGCAGAATCGCGAGATCGCTGAGCTCAGGAAGCACTGTAGCTTCTTGCGCGATTTAACCCCCTTCCAATCTGATCGGACGGTTGAGAATTCTCGGAGCTAAATCAACGGTGAAAAATCACCAAAAAACTGATCCAACAATACTGATCTTCATCTACGGTCCAGATCTACTCCTTATTAGGTTGGATGAGCCAGATCTTCAATGGATGGCGTAGATATGCTCCAATCTTGAATAAATGGCTACAATTGTTCTAGAGTTTGATCACCTCATTTCGCCCTAGAATTGATCACAAATGTGGTCTGATCTGATCGGGTTCATGACCCTTTTGATGCCTACAAAATAATAGTTAAATATTAGCATCAAATACCATGATAATTGGCTAATTTGCAGTTAGGTCCAAGATCAAATGTAATTATGAAATATGATGTATATATGAATTTAATCTATGAAAAGATAATTAAAAATATGCATTATGAATCAAAATAATGTAGCAAAATCATGGTTATCAAATCCCTCACACTTAGTCTTGGACGTCCCATGCAAGTAAAGAAAACTAAAAATCATCTCCACACAAATTCCCTAACAATACCTAGAAGATGGTAAGAAGTAATTAACTAAGGTCATCTAAAAATCACAAACAATCATGAATACAATCCAAACAATAATCAGTAGGTATGGTAGTTTCAATCCAATTGAAAAATTAAGCAAGTTACAATTTCACAAGGGATTTACCTATTCTAGCTCTCATACTCAAAATTGCATATAAGTGGAGCTCACTCAATGTCACTCACAACATTTCACTACCATAAGTTTACTTATTTTCTAATTCTCCACCACTATAAAACATAGCATACATGAATCAAAAGGATTTTATCAACAAGAATTGAAATGGAATCAAAAAGAACAATGAAAGTGGATGAAATAGGCAAAAGAAAAGAATTTAATGAATAAAATGAGAAGATGAGAGTATTGGAGGAATATACTTGATGAGTTGACCATTTTGATGTGAAAAGAGATGAATACCATTTGTCATTACCATTTCAAAGTATCAAGCTAACCTCCCCTTCAATTTGATGGCCATCTAAAAATCTTGATACTCTATCTTCACACTTGATACTCTTTTAATTTGTCATTTTTTTTCTTCACTGTTTACACTATTTTTTTTCACTTCAATTCCAACATTTAACTCTTCAATTTCATCACTTGAAAACTCAAATAATCTCAACTCAACTTATGAACAAGAGTTCCCTCCCCCACACTTAAAGTAATGGTCGTCTCAGACAATGAAACTCAACATGCTTCCAATAAACTTGATACATCTGTAGCCACTAATTTTCACCATTACTTTTCTTCTTCTCATTTTATTTCTCTATATCTGATTTTACATATTCAAAATTTTATTTCCTGTCTATCAGCACCCATTTCTAGCTTACTTCCAATTCTTTCTCAATCCTTCTGTGTTGCAGCAGAGAGATCTTAGTTAAATCTTCACCAAGAACACTCTAGAAATCAATCAGCACAACAACCTTGCTCACAGAATTCAACAACAATCAACACAACTCCAACAACTTCAACTGATTCTGATTTCTCAGCACAACTCTTGTTTCTTGCACATCAGATTTTTTTCTCTTCTGAATTCTAGCAGTCTAATAACTTCTTTGTTCCTTCATTCTTTAGTTCTTTACCACTGCAATCTACTTAGGCACCAGCAGGCTCCAGCAAATTCATAGAAAAACTGTTGGTTTTGCCCTGGCAAAATCTTGTCAATAAATGAATACCAATTGACAATTCATTTACAAAGTTTGGTGTTCAAAGCGACTACACCATGTAATGATGGACACTTAAATTCTCATTACTTCTGGACAAAAACATCTTGACCGCTGATCAAGATCAGCAAGAAGAAATGAATTTGAACTTTGAAAATGGTTCAGAAATCCTAGGTTTTCAGACTTAAATTCAGAGTTTGAATTTAAAGGAATGTGTAGTATCAAGTATGGATGTGTAGTTTCAGATGTCTTCTCTTGGATTCACATCCAAAGAATTCAGAAAAACAAGTACAATGAATCAAACTAGTTCAGAAATAGCATAAGTTCAGAAATTCCAATCCATTCCTGCATTTCTCCAATTCAGAAAAACAAGTTCAACTTGTAAAATACCGAAAAATGGTGAATAATGATAAGGGAATTTTTTGAAATTTTAAAAAAAAATTTTGGGAAATTTTCGGAGCTTATATGGGCGAGTTTACGGGGATAAATATGGGTCCCGGAAAAGTCTATTTAGGCTACCCATTTAAGCGAGGAAAAGTTTATTTTCTTTTCCTTTTTCTAATTCTTTTTCTTTTTATTTTTTTTTCGATTTTTCTCCGTTCCCTCATCCTCCTAGTGCTGAACCACACGTGCCCTAACCACCCTCTCCCAACCGGCGATACAAACCGCCGCTTCCCCTCGCGAATAAACCCTCGGCCAAGCTCTCTTCCTCCTCTCCTCTGCCCGACGCCGACCTGACCCGTTCTTCATCGCGTGCCCTAGATTTTAACCGCGTCGCCCGATCCCTTCTCTTCCTCTGCCAATCATCTTCTCCTCTTCATCTTATGACGCTACCCTAACTTTGCTGGGACCAATTGTCACTGGAATGGAGGTCCTCACCGCGCTGGCACTGATCGCCCTCCTCTACTGCCCTAGTTTGTGTTCATCACCGCTCCTCCTCAGCCCTAGCGCCGGCTGCCGCCACTTTGCCCTAGCCGACGCCACCACCGCCGTCTCCCTCTGTTAACTCTTTGGCAGAGAGGACCGAGCCACCGTCAAGCCTCGCTGCCGCACCTCTACACAGTGCCGATGCCGCTGCCCTAGTGCCCTCTGCCCTCTGCCCTTGATCAATCCATGGTGAGGTTTAGTTTTGGTTGGGAATTCTGTAGATTCAAGGATCTTGATGAATTATTTTCCTTTGTGATGATCTATTGTTCTTGATTAGAGGAAACATAGGACTGCTGTGGGTTTTCTTGTGATCCGGGCGGTGTGGAGGGTTTCCAGCAGCAATTACTTAGTTTGGCAGCAAGTTGTCCGACGGTGGAACACCTGCTGAGGCTTCAGGTTTAGGTAAGGTTGTAGTGTTTTGAGGCTTAATTCTAGTAAGAATTGTTTGTGCTAACTGGGGTTTTTTGTAGTAACTTCACAGTAGCACCATCCCTAGATCTTCAGCAAGAGCTACCTCCGGATAGCCAATTATTCCTCGACAGCAATACCATGATCAAAGTTGGGTTGAATTTGGTATGAGTTGGATTATGGATTAGGTTTATGTGATTGTTGATTAGGGTTTTGCCCTAATTTAGTGTAAGAGATTTTTATTTAGCTATTTATAGGAGTGTAGCTAAATAAAATATTTATTTATTGGTGACTCTGGGTTTTGACACGAGACGAGCATCTTGACGTCCGAGTTGGACCGGATTGATCTTTTCGATTGGAGGGGGGTACTTTGACTTTATATCATTTGATATGAATAGTAATGTTTTTAACAAATAGCAATGATTGTGTTTCTTATTTGCTTCGGTTGATCACTACCCGATCTGTTACATGCTTGTTTGTTTATTTGTTCTGCACATCATTTTAGTATTTACCTGATTATACATGCTTATAGAGGTAGTGACACGACCATGTTATTTATTATGTTCAGGACCTAGGGTTTTGATACTTTATCTGATTCTGTGTATCTTTGATTTGGTTCATTGTCCTATGGTACACATTTTATATATATATGGATGTTGCTATGCTGTTAAGGATTTTTGCCATGCTTAGTGTCATGCACCATTCGCATGATTGCATGTTGCGCAATAGTTTGCTCCATTATTGTTGAGTCTGTCACGCCCCGGGGAAGTCCCTATCCGAAGAAATTTCGGCAGCACCTCCCCTGTACGGCTGACAATCTGAATCATTTCTACATGCACAATATACATCAACCACAGGCGGCTGGAATATACACACAACCACGCAGTTATATGATACAGCCTACTCGGCTGATACAATAAAAACACAACCACGCAGTTATATGTAAAACAACCCACTCGACTGTACCAAAACCAAAACACAATGGAAAATGACAGAAACCAAATACAAACCAAACACAAACTTGCTAGCCGACTAGGCTTACACAACCAACAATAATACAAAATATCACATAACAACTTTAAAACTCTAGAAACAAAACCAGAGCACAAACTAAACACACTGACACATAAAACAAACAAAACATAAATGAAACCGATAGATCTTCTGAGGTGACGTGGGGACTAGCAGACAGGATACTCCAAGCGACATCACAACCAACTTAGTACCTGAAAAAAAATAGTGTCCACGGGGGTGAATTCAATAACTCAGCGAATACCAATAGACATGCCTAGTAAGATATATATTTAACAGCAATAAACATGGAATACAGCTTCCTAAACATATATAGGAAATATGCAAAATTGAAAGGTAACTGAGGAAGCTGTACTCACCATGAACTCCTATCCAGAACAAAAGGGTCGTCAAACCAGATACACAATATGCCTCCTGTATGCATGTCAAACAAATGCATCCACTAAAATGCAACATATAGGTGCAACAAACACAAGCAAATAAATGCAAAAAATGCATATGATGCCAATGACATGGTCGCCCCTGACGCCAGTAAGTCATCTCACACACAATGGTGAGACTGAGTGAGTAGAGCTGTGACAACCGGGCACTCTGACGTCACTGCTCCTGATGAGTGACCGAATGGACGGGATGTTGTCGGAGTACACACATACTCCTACCCCAAATCATAAATGGGGAGCGCAATGCTCTCATTCTCCCGGTACACCATGACGGGGAGGGATCCCTGACATGCTACCACGTTGCGTCACACTACCCATGAGCGGACCAACGGAGCACCGAACAGAGCAAAACTGACGTGCTACCACGCTGCGTCACGCTACCCATGAGTGAACCAATGGAGCACCGAACAGTGATGAAACTGGCGATATGCTCTACAATAATGGAGCAGCCTATCACGCAGCATGCAATCATGCGAATGGTGCATGAAACTAAGCATGACAATATCCTGAACCAAATCCACATATATATATATAAATGTGTACCGTAGTACAAATAAGTAAAATCCACAGATCTAGGGTATACAGGTCCTCTATGGTATAACTACCTAGGTCCTGAACATATCCACCTCCATAAAATATGTACCAACAATGTACATGGATCAAAGCAAAAGGTCTAGGTACACAGATCAAGTATGATGTAAAAATATAGATACACATGTCAGATAATAAAAATCCATAGTCTAGTCCTAAACTCAGCAAAGCATGGTATGTCACTTACTCTAGGAACTAAGGTACTCATGGAATTAATCACAAGGTATAAACATGGATACATAACAAGGTACAAAATAGAACAGGCTATGGGTATCAAACCGTGACATACCAAAGACAAACATGATCATTGCTTGTAGCTATAAAATACTATACATATCCAATTGACAGTATCATAAAAGATAAGTCAAGAGGTACCCGCTTTCAATAGGAAGGCCCAATCCAGTCCAACGTCGAGATGCTCGTCTCGTATCAAAGTCCTGTAGTATATGGTATCCAGATTTAGCTAATTTCATATAAATTAATTAGCTAGATCAAATCCTCGAGAAGCTAACAAAAGTCCAGATCCAATTATAAACCCTAATTAGATCATCAATTAACTTATCCAAATGGGATCCCACATACTCATTTATCAATCTAATATAAATTAATCAACTAGTACAATCAATTACTACTAATAAAATTCAATGTAGAATGGAATCACCTCTAAACTCACCTGATGTATCACTGTTGATCCAAGGTCGAAGAATTTCTTGTTGACACACAACTAAAAACCTTGCTGCTATAAAACTGCTGCCGGAAAACAGAACCAATTAGCACGTACAATCCCAAATACAACTAGTTAGGAATTCTAGCACTAATTTACCAAAACCACAAGGCACAACCTCACTTGTCGAAATCATCACACTCTTCCTCTTCAATTGCAGGTGCTGATCACGAATCTAGCGATGTAAGCGTCTAGCCCACAGTGTTGTGGTAGCTGAAATCAAGCAGCTCCTCTCCAAGATTACTGCCATCATCCTCAACCCAAGAGAGAAAAGATGAACCAGTGACTAGGGTTAGACACAAAGTTGAAGAAGATTAAGAGACGGAGGTTCGGTTGAAGCTAGCATACCCTTAGAGCCTTGAATGTCCACCCCCCGCCAGCGATCGGTTGATAGCCGCGGAACTAGGTCAGCGCTAGGGCAGAGGAAAAACTAGGGCTCAACGTTGGTGAGGAGAAGAGGGCTTCGGCACTGCTAGGCGTCGGGAGAAGGAGAGGAACAGGAAGGCGGCAGTGGTGTTGGGTGTGCGGCTCGGGAAGGAAGGAGATGCACAAATCGCTCTCTCTCTGTTCCCAGGCGTCGTCGGCGTCAGCAGAGGAGAGGAAAGAAGAGGAGAAGATTGGGTTTGGGAGAGGAAACCGACGCGAGGAAGAAGAAAAGGAACGGCGGAGAAGTGAGTTAGGGCTGCTGTGTCGTGGGGAAAATCGGGAGGAGAAAGAAAATAAAGAGAAAAAGAAAAAGGAAAAGATATAAAACTTTTCCTCGCTTAAATGGGGTAGCCTATACAGGCTTTCCCGGGCCCCATTTTATCCCCGTTAACTCGTCCATACGAGCCCCGAAAAATTCCAAAAATTTCGAAAAATTCCCTTATTATTATTCTCTATTTTCCGGTATTTTACATTCTCCACCACTAATAAAAATTTGGTCCCCAAATTTCGGTATCTACCATCAGCAAATACTAACAACAGGTAAAGCGTATAAATGTTGAACGGTAAATTAAACCACATACCTCTAGTGAAAAGATAGGGGTATCGAGCTCGGATAGTATCCTCGAGCTCCCAAGTAGCCTTCTCGTTCGAATAATGCTGCCATCCGACTTTATCCAGTCGGACAGCCTTGTTCCACAACTGAAGCTCCTTTCGATCCAGAATCCGTACAAGAATCTCCTCATAAGTGACGTCAGGCTGAACTGGAACTGAGATATCTGTCAGCACATGCGTCATGTCGGATAGGTATCTCCTCAACATAGACATGTAGAACACATCGTACACGCCTACCAAGGACGGTGGTAGTGCTAGCCAGTAAGCTACCGCTCCAATCCTCTCCAAGATCTGGAAAGGTCCAATGTATTGCGGAGCTGGCTTGCCTCTGAGGCCAATCTCTTCACCCCTTTCGTGGGTGAAACTCGCAGAAATACATGGTCGTAAATGGAGAACTCTAAGAGTCTCCGACTCCGGTCAGCATAACTCTTCTGGCAGTCCTGTGCCTCTGACACTCTCCGTCTAATAGTATGGACCAACTCTGCCTCATGCTGAGCTCTATGAGGTCCCAACAACTGGGCCTCCCCAACCTCATCCAGAGGGTGGGTGTCCGACAAGGCCTACCATACAACGCTTCAATGGTGGCATTTGGATAGCCGAATGCAAACCGTTGTTGTAGACGAACTCTACCAATGGCAAATGGTCCTCCCAACTGCCCCTAAAATCCAATACACAAGACCTCAACAAGTCCTCTAGAGTCTGAATGGTCCGCTTCCATCCGCTCTCGGATGGAAAGTTATCTTGAAAGCGAGTTGCGTGCCCAAGGCCCTGGACTACGCCAAAAAAAGCGAGACATGAACCGGGGGTCTCTATCCGAAATAATAGTCAACGGGACACCACGTGATCTGATGATCTACCGGCAAAACAGATCTACCAATCGATCCAGGAAATCAGTCTTCCGGATTGCTAACGAGTGCGCGGATTTGGTTAATCGATCAACGATTACCCAAATCGCGTCATGGCCTCGTCGTGTCCTCGGCAAACCCACCACAAAATCTATAGTAATGTGTTCTCATTTCCACTCAGGAATAGGAATCTGCTGAAGTAAGCCGGTAGGTCTCTGGTGCTCGGCCTTCACTTGCTGACAGATAAGACATCTAGCTACAAAATCCGCGATGTCTTCCTTCATGTTGTTCCACCAATAGAAACACCTCAAATCTTGGTACACACGGCTACCGCCTGGGTGAACAGCAAATCATGAGCGATGAGCCTCCGGAAGTAACTCCTATAAGACCGGATGAGACTGAAGTACGCATAATCTGCCTCGTAAGTGTATAACACCCTCCTCGTCTCGTGTGTACTCGGTCTGCTGCCCGGAAGCTATCTGGCTGCAAATAAACTGCAAATACTGATCAGCAGCCTAGGACTCTCGGATCCTCGTCCTGATCGATGATTGAGCAACCATGGTAACCAGAGTACCCTGCTTTGTCTGTCCCTTCTCCTCAAGGTCTAACTCGGAGAAACCCTGAACCAAGTCTGTAACTGAAACTCGGTGGCAAGCCAAAGTCCCTCTGGACTTCCTGCTGAGTGCATCAACAACCACATTAGCTTTCCCCGGGTAATAGCTAATGGTACAAATCGTAATCTTTCAGGAATTCCATCCATCTCCTCAATCGGAGATTAAGTTTCTTTCTAAGTGAACAGATATTTGAGACTCTTATGGTCAGTGAGAATCTCAAATGTAATACCGAACAAACGCTGCTGCTAAATCTTCAAGGCAAAATAATGGCGGCCAGCTCCATATCATGTACTGGGTAGTTCTCCTCATGCTCCTTCAACTGCCGAGAAGTAGGAGACTACCCTGCCGTGCTGCATCAAAACAGCGCCCAAACCCTATAGAGATGTGTCGGTATAGAGCACAAATCCGTCCTCTTCAGAAGGTAAAACCAAAATCGGAGCGTACACTAGTCTCCGCTTCAGCTCCTGGAAGCTGGTCTCGCAATCCTCAGTCCAAGTGAACTTCACGCCTTTCCTGGTCAGGCGTGTAAGTGGCATAGCAATCCAAGAGAAACCCTCAACGTATCTCCGGAAATATCGAGCCAAACAAAGGAAGTTGCGAGCCTCTTCTATGGACTCCGTCTGCTCCCAACGGTAACAACCTCGATCTCCTGTGGAACCACGGTATACCCTACTGGTGACCGTGTGTCTCAAACATCTCACAGAAGACAACCAAAATACGCACTACTGATCTTCGCATATAGATGTTCCCATCGAAACATCTCTAGAACTATGCAAAGATGATGTGCGTGACTCACCGTGGATCCGAAATAGATCACAACATCGTCAACAAAGACAATGGAAACCGATCCAAACATCCTCGAAATACCAGAATCATCGGGCCCTTGAAAACATCTAAGGCTCTGCAAGCCCTAATGGTAAAACCAAAAAAAATAATGTTCGTATCACAGACATTCCTAACCATAAGATCTCCGATAATAAGTCAGAAATCTGATCACCAACAACATAAATCACCAAAGAATAAATCCTCCAGTGTGAGAGCAACGCTCCATCACAAGAAATACCACATATGTGGGAGCAACGCTCTACCACAAACAATCCGTAATATGTGGGAGCAATGCTCCACCACAACAATCCAAAATATGTAAGAGCAATGCTCTACCACAAACCAACAATAATATGTGGGAGCTCCGCTCCACCACAAACGATCCATAAGTGTCCAAGGCACCTAACTATCCAACTAGAGGCTGCACGAGATCACTCAACCACATATCACTGTGGGCAGCCAAAGGTATAACAATCCAGCAATCAAATCAAACTCATTGTCAAATCTATCAACATCGTAGTGAGTCACCCACTGATAAGAAAATGGGTTGACAGGGTAATCCAACAAATGACATAATGCAGACACTCCCCATCCTGCATTCAACATAAGTAGAATCATCATGCTGCTACCAACAATACACCTGGCACACGTGCTCACACAACATATGTATGATCGACATAATCCTCCAATTTGTACACACCACACATACTCACAACATAGGTATAATTCATCGTGATACCTCCAACAATGTATACCGAACCCGTGTGCATATATCAACATAGGTATAATCAACAATACACCTCAAACAACACTCACATGACATATATACACCTATGCCAAGAGTATAATCAACGTAATACTTCCAACAAATCATAATCGACACGAGTATACACTCAGAACAATCATATAATAAACAAGATACCTCAAATGTTGCACCGAACATATCTACACATATCACAACTCAGATTAAGTCGATAAGATACCTCCGATAAAACACTCAAACACATGTGTACATTTCACAACATAGATTTAATCCACAAAATACATCCAATAAACCAATCAGACCACTCGGGTATAATCTACTAGAAACCCACAATAAGCATCATCTGGACAAATATACACTCACTACATGCAATTTTGACCGTCTATCATAGAACTCCTACAACACATAATCATCAAGTGTATAAACTACACAGGTATGTATAATCAGCATATTTAATCCAATCTACCACACAAACCCTATGCTACCTACTCTCATGGTTTAGGGGTATAACTAAATAAAATCTAACATAAAGATCATACAGGAAAACGCAATCATAGACAATCCAACTAGGTACATACAGTCTAAAATTAAAGTCCACATGGAATAGGATACATCGATCCTCAATAGACTGACCAAGCCGACAATGGTATATGGCTAATTCAGTCTTTTCCACGTCAGTACTAGTCATGTACTCAAATGTACTCTAGATACCTAACTAAGCACAAATAAACAAAAAATTTGAACATCTAAAAATAGAGTATGACTATCCTCTACTGATCAAACCAACAAAACTAAATCAGTCATCTGCTAACTAATCAAGAATACCTTAATCCTCTACAAGCAACTAAGGTATATCAATATACGTCTACCCAAATCAACAAGTGTAAATCAGACTCCTACTGACCAATCTAACAAGAGTAAACCAATATTTACTGATGAAATTAACTAAGATAACATGGTATACTACTGGCTAGGTCAACATAAATAGGTAGATCCTATCCACTACACAGTTAATAATAGTAGAGGCAGGTATGTGGCTCCATCTCCTACTAGTAGTACTAGAAGCTAAAAACTACTAGTGTATGATATGAAAAATCACCAGAAACTGTAACCCTTAATCTCTATTACGGTCGATCATCATCAGTGGCTAACCCATCACAAGTAATATGGCTACAACATCAGACAGATACCAGATACAAAGTGCTATTACATGTCATTTCTATCACAGTCAACAATGCATACACTAACAAAATAGTAGGATAACAGTATACCAACATACCTCCTATAGCCTGGAGATGTCCTGCTGCTCCCAGGTCCCAAAACCCGAAAAGTCACATCGAGAAGACCAAACCATGAAATCCGAAACAAAGGGAAAATAAGACTCGTAAGCCGATCTCTGATACCACTAAATTGGTATCAGATAAATCTCGAAAATCCATAACACATAGCAAGTATCGTATACCTGCTCTGATACCACTAAATTGTCACGCCCCGGGGAAGTCCCTGTCCGAAGAAATTTCGGCAGCACCTCCCTTGTACGGCTGACAATCTGAATCATTGCTACATGCACAATATACATCAGCCACAGGCGGTTGGAATATACACACAACCACGCAGTTATATGATACAGCTTACTCGGCTGATACAATAAAAACACAACCACGCAGTTATATGTAAAACAGCCCACTCGGCTGTACCAAAACCAAAACACAATGGAAAATGACAAAAACTAAATACAAACAAAACACAAACTTGCTAGCCGGTTAGGCTTATACAACCAACAATAATACAAAATACCACATAACTGTTGGTTGCTACTCGGAAAACCTAGAGGTTCCACTGTACAAAAATTTTGTACAAAGATCTGAACCTTTTCCTAGCTACCATGTGTTCTTTTAAATTAAATTTTGGATCGCCTGCGGAACTTAACACGTTTGATCCAAAACTTAATCTATTCGTTCTTTTAGGTTTTGACTTGGGTCTCCTGCGGAACTTAACACATTCGACCCAAATCACCTTAAGTTATTAATTCCATTAAATATTAATTTCCATAATTAGTTCCCAGTACTGACGTGGCGAGGCACATGGCCTTCTTGGATATGGGAGCAACCACCACCGACTAGACAAAACCTTTTATGGAAAGCTAATATTTAATTTCCTAAAATAACTTTAGGTTAACCGAAAAGAACAATCAAATCACAAGGGAAAGAAAAACAAAAGAACACTATATCGAAAACAAATTCGAAACTCTAGAATCGTATGCCTCTTGTATTTAGTATTATTTCCAAAAATAACTAGTATGATGCGGAAACAAAAATTACTAGTTATACCTTTTAGAAAGACCTCTTGATCTTCTACCGTATTCCTCTTCTAACCTCGGACGTTGTGTGAGCAACGATCTTCCGAGATGAGAACCACCAAGCACCTTCTTCTTCCTAGCTAGTTTCGCCATCAAAACTTCTCCAGGATGAAGAGGTTCGCCACCACCACCATGCTCCAAGGGATGCTAGAAAGAGGCTTCTTTCTCTCCTTCTTCTCCTTCCTAGATCCGCCACCATGGAAAGCTCTTGTGTTGAAGCCGCCGGCCACAAAGGAGGAAGAGAAAAGAAAGAGAAGAGGAGACCCTAGGGCCGGCTACACCAAGGAAGAAAAGAATAGAGTCGTTCGCACAAGAAGGCACCTCTACCCCCTCTTTTATAATCCTCGGTCTTGGCAAATAAGGAAATTTAAATAAAAAAACTTCCTTAATTCTTTTGCCATGAAAAGGAAAATTTATTTAATTAAAAATAATTTTCTCTTTTCAATATATATGGTCGGCCACTCATTTCCCTAAAACAAGGAGAGTTTTAATTAAAACAAAAATTAAAACTTCCTAATTTATTTCTAGAAATTTATAAAAATTTCTCCAATAATTTTAATCCCTTCATGATTGGTTAATAAAAAGAATTTTATAAATTAAAATCTTTCTTTTAAACATGTGGATAATTTTTAAAAAGGAAAGTTATCTCTAAAAATTAAAATCTCCTTTCAATCTACAAATAAGGAAAGATATTAAATCTTTTCTTAATCTTTTGTAGAAACTAATAAAAGAGAATTTTTAATTTTTAAACTTTCTTTTAAATCATGAATATAATTAAAAGGAAAGTTTTTACTAAAATTAAAATCAACCTTTAATCTACAAATAAGGAAAGAGATTTTAACTCTTCTCTTAATCTTTTGTAGAATCTTATAAAAGGAAGGATTTAAATTTTTAAACTCTCTTTTAAATTATATTATCAACATAAGAAAAATTTTAAAATTAAAATTTATTTTTATTTTAATAGGGACGGCCACATGAATTCACCCATGAACATACCCATGGCCGGCCCTAGCTTGGTCTCCAAGCTAGCTTGGCCGGCCCCTATAGGATGGGTAAGAAGGTGGGTATAGGTGGGTATAGTACTCTATAATTAAGAGGCTATGATAGAGACCGAGAGGAGGAATTGATTTTGGTCTCCCAATAAAATTAAGCATCCCGTGTTCGCCCCGAACACACAACTTAATTTTATCAATAATAATTCATTCCACTAGAGAATTATTATTGAACTACCGCACCAATCCCAAATTACGTTTTTGGGCTCCTTCTTATTATGAGTGTGTTAGTCTCCCTGTGTTTAAGATATCGAATGCCCACTAATTAAGTGAGTTACTGACAACTCATTTAATTAATATCTAAATCCAAGAGTAGTACCACTCAACCTTATTATCATGTCGGACTAAGTCCACCTGCAGGGTTTAACATGACAATCCTTATGAGCTCCTCTTGAGGACATTATCAACCTAGTATCTCTAGGACATAGTTTCCTTCTATAATCAACAACACACACTATAAGTGATACCATTTCCCAACTTATCGGGCTTGTTGATTCATCGAACTAAATCTCACCCATTGATAAATTAAAGAAATAAATATCAAATATATGTGCTTGTTATTATATTAGGATTAAGAGCACACACTTCTATAATAACCGAGGTCTTTGTTCCTTTATAAAGTCAGTATAAAAGAAACGACCTCAAATGGTCCTACTCAATACACTCTGAGTGTACTAGTGTAATTATATAGTCAAGATAAACTAATACCTAATTACACTACGACATTCTAATGGTTTGTTCCTTTCCATTTTGGTCGTGAGCTACTGTTTATAATTTATAAGGTACTGATAACATCATCTTCTGCATGTGACACCACATACTATGTTATCTACAATATAAATTAAATGAACAACTACACTTAATAAATAAATGTAGACAATTTGACCAAATGTGATTCTTATTCATAGATAAATATTTATAAAAAGCTAGGCTTTTAGTATACACTCTAACAATCTCCCACTTATACTAAAAGACTAAGTCGCCATATATGCTGCCATACATCCGATTCCCATGCCTTCAAAACTTGCCTTAAAGCTTTAGGTTATCATCTGATGAAATCTAGGCGGCAACAACTTCTCCTCGTTATACAATTTCTCGTATTGGGTAGTACTTGCGCTCTATTGTGTTTACTTGCCTTATAGACTCATGGTTTCTTCGAGTTTGTTTCGCACCATTATTATTACAATAAATTGTAATAATCTTTGGACAAACTAGAAATCATATCTAAGTCTATCTTGAGGTAATTAAGTCATTTAGCTTTTATGGCTACCTCAGAGGCTTGCCATATACTCAGCTTCTAATGGTGGAGTCCAGAAAAACACCTATGCTTATCACTCTTCCATAGTTATGACTTTTCCTCCTAAAGTAAACACAAAACCCCGAGGTCGACTTATTATTCCCTATCCGATTGGTCAAAATCCGTGTAACCAGACAATTTACGCCTTGTAAGCTAGCATATAGTCTCGCCTCTCAGTACTACTTTAATATATGCTTCTCATCGCATCTCCTTGTCTAGGGTTACTTTGATATATGCTAACTATGCCTTCAAAATAGATTTGATCTTGTGTATAGCATACATTAGGTTTATCAATTGAAGAAAGAACCGCCTACATGTCCTCAATCTCCTTGATGTCATCAGACATCTCTTTAGATAAAGACACTCCATGCTTAAAGGTAAAACCTTAGGAGTTTTTCATGCTTAAAGCGAGCAAGGATTTTCCGATGTATCAAGCTTGGGATAAGTAAAATATTTTTTCTTTCGATCCCTTATTACTTGATCTCAAAAAATATACATTCTCCCAAGTCCTTTATATCGAATTATTTGGACAACCATACACTCCTTTCGACAATATTTTGATATTGTTTCCAACTAAAAATATTATCTACGTATAGTACAAGAAATACCACCACATCCATCACCTTTGTATACACAAGACTTATGCTTGCTCAATAAATCCATAGTCTGGATTACTTTGATAAACCGGATGTTCCAAGACTTTGCCTCGGTCATGATGACGTTGAGCTTACAAAAGATGCTCTTAGCCCTTGACATGGTTGCTTTATATGGATGCTTTCATCAAGACTTCCATTAAGGAATGCTGTCTTGACATCCACTTGCCAAATAGATAAAAGAATCAGATAGACTTAAGCATGGCTACCGGTGAAAAAGTTTCCTTTTTCTTGCTTTGAAAGTTACTACCTTCCTTTCTATCCCTCTTTTCCTATTATAGACCTTTTTACACCCAAAGGCTTTTACACCTTTTACAAGCTTCCAGTTTTATTAGAATACATATATTCTAATTTTCACTTTGCCAAGATGTTGCATCTTTATCTTGGAGTGTTTCATCATATGTCCGGGGATCCTTCAGGGATCGAGTCCAAAACTCTCCCAAAACATGAATCTTTTTAGGTTGCCTAACAACCCTCCACTCTGACAAGACACTTTCATTGTCATTTGTGATCATTTGTGATGTGTTGCGTTCCTTGTGTATCTCATCTTGGCATTGGTACTAGATTAGACATGCCTTTTATTATTTCCTTAAGAACACATTTTCTTATGTTTTATTACATAGTCCTTTTCTAAAAATCGGTCATTGATACTAACAATGATCTTTTGATTTTTAAGACTATAACCCTACTTTCATTTTACTAGGATAACCCACAAACAAGTGAATTCCTGTTCAACTTATCATTGTCTCTCTTCTGCATATGTGCTGGACTTCTCGAATCCGAATATGCTTCGAAATAGGCTTCAGCAATTCTATATGAGTAGAGAGTTCTGACTTTAGAAGGTACTATATTCACTCCTGTTTCCAGAGTATATCCTTAAAATGATTTTGATAATATTCTTAATAACTCATCAATCTACTTATTTCCATAAGAGTCCTATACCTTCCTTTTCCTACACCATTATGTTGGGTGTACCAGGTGCAGTTAGTTTGGATTGAATCCTTACTTCTGATAAATGACTCCTAAATTCTCCCAAGAGGTACTTGCCACTACGATCTTACCGTAGTGTCTTGATACTTTTACTTTGTCGTTTCTCCACATCAGTCTCGTACTCTTTGAACTAATCAAAGCACTTAGACTTACGGCACATCAAGTAAATATATCCGTAACTCAAATAGTTGTCTATAAAATAGATGAAATATTTGAAACAACCTCTTGCCTGGATGCTCATAGGATCACACAAATCAGAATGAACCAATTCCAATATATCTTTGACTCCATACCCCTTAGACTTAAAAGCTTTCTTGGTTATTTTTCCTTCCAAGTAAGACTCGTAGGTTGGAAAGATTTCCACTGCTAATGAACCCAAAAGTTCATCAGCTACCAATGAATCCTACTTAAGTTAATATAACCTAGCTTTAGATGCCAAAGATATAATTGGTTCATTTCCGAAGGTTGCTTTCTCTTAAAGTTAGAAGATGTGTTACTAATTTCTATTTGTTGCATCGTGGGAGTTATTGGATTATAAATTTTCAACCAACATACCAGAATAGATAACTTCCCTATTTTTCTTGATAACAACTTTGTTATCAAAATAGACACAATATTTATTCTATAATAGTTTAGAAACTGAAATCAGGTTCTTTCTAAACTTAGTATGTAAAGATAATTTCTAATAATCCATATTTTATTCCTATTAGAGAATAAACCTCTCCCACTGCAACAGCTGCTATTTTTTGCAGTAATGCCCATGTGGACGGTGTTTTTATTTTCATTTAGTTGTCGGATTTCCTGGAACCCTGCAATGAATTGCAGACATGATTAATGGCATCTGTATCTACACTCCAGGTTCTGGTAGATAACACCACTAGACATGTTTCAACTAATGAATTAAATACACCTAAATTGTTCTTAGTTCTAAGAGGACAGTCTACCTTAATGTCCAAATCCTATTTCCAATTAATTATTATTGGGACCACTAAGTCTATCCTAAAGTATATCAGCTAGGGATTGACCATCATCCTAAGAATCACAAAAATATTTGGTTAAGACCAACTCCTTAAAAATCCCATGAATTTTGTATGCCACGTTAGTGTGGACGTATACAAATTCAAATTTTATTATCTCGTCAACCTTACTTTATGACGAATAAAATTAATAGTTGGTCTATCTTTAATCAAATATTTGGTCAAGACTCTAAATTTAAAATAATATTGATTCCTCTAACAATACTATTTAAATTTACCAACACCTCAAAACACCGTGAATTTTGCATGCCACGTTAGTGTGGGCGTATACAAAATCAACATTTGTAAGAGGAGGGTTTTACCCATTAACTATCTTGTCAACGTAACTTTATGACAAATAAAATTATCTCAAACACCGTTAATTTTGTATGCCACGTTAGTGTGGACGTATACAAAATCAATCATTTGTAAGAGGGGTTTTAACCCTTTAATTTTATTATCTTGTCAACCTAGTTTTATGACAAATTAATAGTTGGTTTCATTTGGTCACACAAATAATAGTAGTGACTCCGATGGGGAGGATACTATTAGATGTGTCTAAGTGTATACCATTACTTGACACTAAGTCCATTAATAAGATTATGCCCCTTCCGTTGGGGAAGATCACACGCTCTTAATTAACTTCCTATAGTCATCCAAAAATGGAAGTCTGTTCTAGTGATCTGCAAACAAGCTCATCCGTTTAGAGCCAACGCGCAAGCTTGTTTGCATCACTTACAAACCAGTAATGGAGACCATGGGATTTACTTAAAAATCCCTCTCCCACTTAGTTATTTATAAATGAGGAATTTTAAACTATGCTAGCCTACTAAACTTGTAAACTAACACACAGCACAATATAAAAGCAATAAATAGAAAATCTAATTTTCAACTATTATGGCTTTTATCTCTAGTTATCCTCCGTGTGTTGTCATCCCAAGCTGCTGCCATATTTGGCCACCGCCACCGGGTCTAGCTGTCACCTCCATCTTGCTCCTAGTTCCGCTGCGCCTCTGGTCCTTAGAAAGTTCCACGCTTTGCAAGATTCGATCCGCGACATAAATAGAATTTTACATTTTGATCCTATATTCCATAAAAGGAATGTACATATATCTAGATCAAAAATGAAATCCTAATAAAACTAAATACAGCTCCTGCTGTATTTTAATACAATCATGCACACACATATAAATGCCCTTGACATGACCAAGGGTCCAATCACACACATAATAATTAAAAGCCATAATAGTTGGATCCTGCATCCACAAAGTTAGCACATCCTACTATGAATTATGTATGACATGTGCATAATTATCCTAATACCAAATACACAGAGGCAAAACCCTAGCTCTGATACAAATTGTTGGTTGCTACTCGGAAAACCTAGAGGTTCCACAAAGGTCTGAAGCTTTTCCTAGCTACCATGTGTTCTTTTAAATTAAATTTTGGATCGCCTGCGGAACTTAACACGTTTGATCCAAAACTTAATCTATTCGTTCTTTTAGGTTTTGACTTGGGTCTCCTGCGGAACTTAACACGTTCAACCCAAATCACCTTAAGTTATTAATTCCATTAAATATTAATTTCCATAATTGGTTCCCAGTACTGACGTGGCGAGGCACATGACCTTCTTGGATATGGGAGCAACCACCACCGACTAGACAAAACCTTTTATGGAAAACTAATATTTAATTTCCTAAAATAACTTTAGGTTAACCGAAAAGAACAATCAAATCACAAGGGAAAGAAAAACAAAAGAACACTATATCGAAAACAAATTCGAAACTCTAGAATCGTATGCCTCTTGTATTTAGTATTATTTCCAAAAATAACTAGTATGATGCGGAAACAAAAATTACTAGTTATACCTTTTAGAAAGACCTATTGATCTTCTACCGTATTCCTCTTCTAACCTCGGACGTTGTGTGGGCAACGATCTTCCGAGATGAGAACCACCAAGCACCTTCTTCTTCCTTACAAGTTTCGGCCATCAAAACTTCTCCTAGGATGAAGAGGTTCGGCCACCACCACCATGCTCCAAGGGATGCTAGAAAAGAGGCTTCTCTTCTTCTCCTTCTTAGATCCGGCCACCAAAGCTATCTCCACCATGAGAAGGTTTCGGCCACACAAAGGAGAGGAGAGGAAAGAAAGGGCCGGCCACACCCAAGGAGAAAAGAGAGGAAAAATAGAATAGAGTCGTTAGCCTTGAAGCCTCCTCTACCCCCTCTTTTATAATCCTTGGTCTTGGCAAATAAGGAAAATTTAATAAAAACTTCCTTAATTCTTTTACCATTAAAAAGTAAAATTTATTTAATTAAAATAATTTTCTCTTTTCAAATTATAATGGCCGGCCACTCTTCTCCCCAAAACAAGGAGAGTTTTAATTAAAACAAAAATTAAAACTTCCTAATTTATTTCTAGAAATTTATAAAAATTTCTCCAATAATTTTAATCCCTTCATGATTGGTTAATAAAAAGAATTTTATAAATTAAAATCTTTCTTTTAAACATGTGGATAATTTTCAAAAAGGAAAGTTATCTCTAAAAATTAAAATCTCCTTTCAATCTACAAATAAGGAAAGATATTAAATCTTTTCTTAATCTTTTGTAGAAACTAATAAAAGAGAATTTTTAATTTTTAAACTTTCTTTTAAATCATGAATATAATTAAAAGGAAAGTTTTTACCAAAATTAAAATCAACCTTTAATCTACAAATAAGGAAAGAGATTTTAACTCTTCTCTTAATCTTTTGTAGAATCTTATAAAAGGAAGGATTTAAATTTTTAAACTCTCTTTTAAATTATATTATCCACATAAGAAAAATTTTAAAATTAAAATTCCTTTTTATTTTAATAGGGCCGGCCACATGAATTCACCCATGAATATACGGCCCTAGCTTGGTCTCCAAGCTAGCTTGGCCGGCCCCTATAGGATGGGTAAGAAGGTGGGTATAGGTGGGTATAGTACTCTATAATTAAGAGGCTACGATAGGGACCGAGAGGAGGAATTGGTTTTGGTCTCCCAATAAAATTAAGCATCCCGTGTTCGCCCCGAACACACAACTTAATTTTATTATTGAACTACCGCACCAATCCCAAATTACGTTTTTGGGCTCCTTCTTATTATGAGTGTGTTAGTCTCCCTGTGTTTAAGATATCGAATGCCCACTAATTAAGTGAGTTACTGACAACTCATTTAATTAATATCTAAATCCAAGAGTAGTACCACTCAACCTTATTATCATGTCGGACTAAGTCCACCTGCAGGGTTTAACATGACAATCCTTATGAGCTCCTCTTGAGGACATTATCAACCTAGTATCTCTAGGACACAGTTTCCTTCTATAATCAACAACACACACTATAAGTGATACCATTTCCCAACTTATCGGGCTTGTTGATTCATCGAACTAAATCTCACCCATTGATAAATTAAAGAAATAAATATCAAATATATGTGCTTGTTATTATATTAGGATTAAGAGCACACACTTCTATAATAACCGAGGTCTTTGTTCCTTTATAAAGTCAGTATAAAAGAAACGACCTCAAATGGTCCTACTCAATACACTCTGAGTGTACTAGTGTAATTATATAGTCAAGATAAACTAATACCTAATTACACTATGACCTTCTAATGGTTTGTTCCTTTCCATTTTGGTCGTGAGCTACTGTTTATAATTTATAAGGTATTGATAACATCATCTTCTGCATGTGACACCACATACTATGTTATCTACAATATAAATTAAATGAACAACTACAAACAAATGTAGACAATTTGACCAAATGTGATTCTTTATTCATAATAAATATTTATACCAAAAGCTAGGCTTTTAGTATACACTCTAACAATAACAACTTCAAAACTCCAAAAACAAAACCGGAGCACTAACTAAACACACTGACACATAAAACAAACAAAACATAAATGAAACCGATAGATCTTCTGAGGTGACGTGGGAACCAGCAGACAGGATACTCCAAGCGACATCACAACCAACTTGGTACCTGAAAAAAAAATAGTGTCCACGGGGGTGAGTTCAACAACTCAGCGAATACCAATAGACATGCCTAGTAAGATATATCTAACAACAATAAACGTGGAATACAACTTCCTAATCATATATAGGAAATATGCAAAACTGAAAGGTAACTGAGGAAGCTGTACAGACAAAAGGGTCGTCAAACCGGATACACAATATGCCTCCCGTATGCATGTCAATCCACCAAAATGCAGCATATAAGTGCAGCAAACACAAGCAAATAAATGCAATAAATGCATATGATGCAATGACATGGTCACCCCGGTCGTCACACAATGGTGAGACCGAGTGTGGGTGACAACCGTGCACTCTGACGTCACTTCTCCTGATGAGTGACCGAATGGACGGGATATTGTCGGAGTACACACATACTCCTACCCCAAATCATAAATGGGTGAGCGCAATGCTCTCATCTCCCGGTACACCATGACGGGGAGGAATCCCTGACGTGCTACCATGCTGCGTCACACTACCCATGAGCGGACCAACGGAGCATCGAACAAAGCAAAACTGACGTGCTACTACGCTGCGTCACGCTACCCATGAACGGACTAACGGAACACCGAACAGTGATGAAACTGGCGATATGCTCTACAATAATGGAGCAGCCTATCACGCAGCATGCAATCATGCGAATGGTGCATGAAACTAAGCATGACAATATCCTGAACCAAATCCACATATATATATAAAAATGTGTACCCTAGTATAAATAAGTCAAATCCACAGATCTAGGGTATACAGGTCCTCTATGGTATAACAACCTAGGTCCTGAACATATCCACCTCCATAAAATATGTACCAACAATGTACATGGATCAAAGCAAAAGGTCTAGGTACACAGATCAAGTATGATGTAAAAATATAGATACACATGTCATATAATAAAAATCCAGAGTCTAGTCCTAAACTCAGTAAAGCATGGTATGTCACTTACTCTAGGAAATAAGGTACTCATGGCATTAATCACAAGGTATAAACATGGATACATAACAAGCGACAAAACAGAACAGACTATGGGTATCAAACCGTGACATACCAAAGGCAAACATGATCATTGCTTGTAGCTATAAAATACTATGCATATCCAATTGACAATATCATAAAAGATAAGTCAAGAGGTACCCGCTTCAATAGGAAGGTCCAATCCAATCCAGTCCAATGTCGAGATGCTCGTCTCGTATCAAAGTCCTGTAGTATATGGTATCTAGATTTAGCTAATTTCATATAAATTAATTAGCTAGATCAAATCCTCAAGAAGCTAACAAAAGTCCAAATCCAATTATAAACCCTAATTTGATCATCAATTAACTTATCCAAATGGGATCCCACATACTCATTTATCAATCTAATATAAATTAATCAACTAGTACAATCCATTACTACTAATAAAATTCAATGTAGAATGGAATCACCTCTAAACTCACCTGATGTATCACTGTTGATCCAAGGTCGAAGAATTTCTTGTTGACACACAACTGAAAACCTTGCTGCTATAAAACTGCTGCCGGAAACCAGAACCAATTAGCATGTACAATCCCAAATACAACTAGTTAGGAATTCTTGCACTAATTTACCAAAACCACAAGGCACAACCTCACTTGTCGAAATCATCACACTCTTCCTCTTCAATTGCAGGTGCTGATCACGAATCTAGCGATGTAAGCGTCCAACCCACAGTGTTGTGGTCGCTGAAATCAAGCAGCTCCTCTCCAAGATTACTGCCATCATCCTGAACCTAAGATAGAAAAGATGAACCAGCGACTAGGGTTAGGCACAAAGTCGAAGAAGATCAAGAGAAGGAGGTTCGGTCGAAGCTAGCTTACCCTTAGAGCCTTGAATGTCCACTCCCCGCCAGCGATCGGTTGATAGCCGCGGAACTTGTTCAACGCTAGGGCAGAGGAAAAACTAGGTCTCAACTTTGGTGAGGAGAAGAGGGCTTCGGCGCTGCTAGGCATCAGGAGAAGGAGAGGAAGAGGAAGGCGGCAGTGGCGTTGGGTGTGCGGCTCGGGAAGGAGGGTGATGGACAAATCGCTCGCTCTCTGTTCCCAGGCGTCGTCGGCGTCGGCAGAGGAGAGGAAAGACGAGGAGAAGATCGGGTTTGGGAGAGGAAACCGGCACGAGGAAGAAGGAGAAAAGGAATGGCGGAGAAGGGAGTTAGGGCTGCTGTGTCGCGGGGAAAATCGGGAGGAGAAAGAAAATAAAGAGAAAAAGAAAAAGGAAAAGAAATAAAACTTTTCCTCGCTTAAATGGGGTAGCCTATACCGGCTTTCCCGGGCCCCATTTTATCCCCGTTAACTCATCCATACAAGCCTCAAAAAATTCCTGAAAATTTTCCAAAAATTTCGGAAAATCCCTTATTATTATTCTCTATTTTTCGGTATTTTACAGAGCCCATCGCCAGTTTCATCTCTATCGTTGCTCCGTTGGTCTACTCATGGGTAGCGTGACGTAGCGTGGTAGCACGTTAGTTTTGCTCTGTCGGTGCTCCGTTGGTCCGCTCATGGGTAGTGTGACGCAACGTGATAGCACATTAGGGATCCCTCCCAGTCATCATGTACCGGGAGATGAGAGCATTGTGCTCCCCCACTTATGATTTGGGGTAGGAGGATAGGTGTACTCAAACAGCATCCCGTCCACTCGGTCACTCATCAGGAGCAGTGATGGCAGAGTGTACGGTTGTCACAGCCCTACCCACTCGGTCTCACCATTGTGTGTGAGATGGCTGACTGGCATCAGGGGTGACCATGACATTGGCATCATATGCATGATCCATTTATTGCTTGTGTTTGCTGCATTTACTTGCTGCATTTATATGGATGCATATGATTGACATGCATACAGGATTTTATGACACTCTCGGTCTGACGACCCTGTTGTACTTATACCCTGGTCTTGGTTAGTATAGTTTTCTCCTGCTTGTTTCATTTGAATTTATCCTTCTTGTATCAGGAGACTGTACTCATGATTAGTACTGGTTGTTATTTTCTTTATTATGCATATTAGTTGATACCCGCTAAGTGTTGGACTCACACCCTCCGCCGTTGTTATTTTCAGGTTGATGTTGTCTGGAGAGTTCAAGTCGCTAGTCCCCTACAGTCCACGAGGACGTGTGTTGATCTTTTGGTTTCTTCTTTATTAGACTTATTCTGTTTTGATACATTTGGATCTTGTATGGACTTTTATTTGTCGATGAGTTTGGATTGGATGTGTTTTGCTACATGCCTGCCTGGATGGCAAAAGGGGTAAGTTCGTTGTGATTTATGTTTTACGAGTGTAGTGGAGTAGGATATCGGTTTTGAGCTTTATGGGTGTAGTTGAGTAGGGTTATTTTTGAGTCTTCTTATCACTGTTCTAATTTGTTAATTATTATTATTGTTATTGTTCCGGCCGTGTTGGCCGATGTATATGTGGCCCTGAGGGCATTGTAGAAGTTTCAGATTGTCACCCGTACAGGGGAGGTGCTGCCGAAATTTCTTCGGACAGAGATTTCCCCGGGACGTGACAATTTAGTTGGTATCAGAGCCAAGTTTCGATCCTGGGACCTGTGAGTTATGGGCCCACCACGCTTCCGCTGCACCACTCTGTCATTTGTAGTATTGCTCTGTTAACTAATTTTACTATTAGTGGGTGACCCACTACGATGTTGATAGAGTTGACGATGGATTTGATATGCTTACTAAATTGTGATACCCTTGGCTGCCACAGTGATATGTGGTAGAGTGATCTCGTGCAGTCTCTAGTTGGATAGTTAGGTGTCTTGGTCACTTATGGATTGTTGTGGTGGAGCGTTGCTCCCACATATTTTAGATTATTTGTGGTGGGGCGTTGCTCCCACCTATTGTGGATTGCTTGTAGCAGAGTATTACCCCCCATATATATATTGTAGATGCATATTATGGATTTGGTTGTGGTGGAGCGTTGCTCCCACATATTGAGGATTTCTTGTGGTAGAGCGTTGCTCCCATATATGTGGTATTTCCTGTGATGGAGCGTTGCTCTCACACTGGAGGATCTATTCTTTGGTGATTTATATTGTTGGTGATTAGATTTCAGAGTTATTGTCAGAGATCTTATGGTTAGGAATGTCTTTAGTACGGGCATTGTGAGTTCTTGATTTTACCATTAGATCTTGCGGAGCTTTATCTGTTTTCAGGGACTCGATGATTTCTGGTATTTCTAGGATGTTTGGATCGGCTTCCATTGTCTTTGTTGACAATGTTATGGTCTATTTCGGATCTAGTCTATTTCGGATCTGGGGTGAGTCACGTACACCATCTTTGCATAGTTCTAGAGATGTTTCGACGAGAATATCTATATGTGAAGATCAGTAGTGCGTATTTGGATTGTCTTATGTGAGATGTTTGGGACACACGGTCACCAGTAGGAGTATACCGTGGTTCCACAGGAGATAGAGGTTGTTATCGTTGGGAGCAGTCGAAATCAGTGCAAGAGATCCGCAGTCCTTGGGACTGGCAGGATATTATAGACCTTTCGTCGAGCGTTTCTCCCGTATAGCTATGTCACTGACACGCCTGACCAGGAAAGGCGTGAAGTTCACGTGGTCCGAGGATTACGAGACCAGCTTTCAGGAGCTGAAGCGGAGATTAGTGTCGACTCCAGTTTTGGTTTTACCTTCTGGAGAGGACAAATTTGTACTCTACACTAACGCATCTCTTCATGGTTTGGGCGCTGTTCTGATGCAGCACGGCAAGGTAGTCTCCTATGCTTCTCGACAGTTGAAGGAGTATGAGAAGAACTATCCAGTTCATGACCTGGAGCTAGCCACCATCATCTATGCTTTGAAGATTTGGCGGCATCATTTATACAACATTACATTTGAGATTCTCACTGATCATAAGAGTCTCAAATATATTTTCACCCAGAAGGAACTTAATCTCCGACAGAGGAGATGGATGGAGATCCTGAAGGATTACGATTGTAACATTAGCTACCATCCGGGGAAAGCTAATGTGGTTGCCGATGCACTTAGCAGGAAGTCCAGAGGGACTTTGGCTTGCCACCGAGTTTCAGTCACAGACTTGGTTCAGGGTTTTTCCGAGTTGAGCCTTCAGGAGCAGGGACAGACAGAGCAGGGTATTCTTGTTACCATGGTTGCTCAATCATCAATCAGGATGAGGATCCGAGAGGCCTAGGCCAATGATCAGCATTTGCAGTTTATTGGCAGCCAGATAGCTTCCGGGCAGCAGACTGAGTTCACACGAGACGAGGAGGGTGTTATATACTTCCGAGGCAGATTATGCATACCTCAGTCTCACCCGGTCTTACAGGAGCTACTTTAGGAGGCTCATCGCTCTCGATTTGCGATCCATCCAGGTGGGACCCGCATGTGTCGAGATTTGAGGCGCTTCTATTGGTGGAACGGTATGAAGAAAGACATAGCGGAATTTGTAGCTAGATGTCTTGTCTGTCAGCAGGTGAAGGCTGAGCACTATAGACCTGTCGGTTTACTTCAGCGAATTCCTATTCCTGAGTGGAAATAGGAACACATTACTATGGATTTTGTGGTGGGTTTGCCGAGGATACGACGGGGCCATGACGTGATTTGGGTAATTGTTGACCGATTAACTAAATCCGTGCACTTTTTAGCGATCCGGAGGATAGATTCCCTGGATCGATTGGCAGATCTGTATTGCCGGGAGATCATCAGATTGCATGGTGTCCCTTTGGTATTATTTCGGGCAGAGACCCCTGGTTCACGTCTCGATTCTGGCAGAGTCTGTAGCAGGCCTTGGGCACTCAGCTCCGTTTCAGTACAGCTTTCCATCCGCAGATAGATGGACAGTCAGAGCGGACTATTCAGACTCTAGAGGACTTGCAGAGATCTTGTGTACTGGATTTGGAGGCAGTTGGGAGGACCATTTGCCATTGGTAGAGTTTGCCTACAATAACAGCTTTCATTCGGCTATCTAGATGGCACCGTTTGAAGCGTTGTATGGTAGGCCTTGTCGGACACCCACCCTCTGGTATGAGGATGGGGAGGCCCAGCTGTTGGGACCTTATAGAGCTTAGCAGGAGACAGAGTTGGTCCGTACTATCAGACGGAGGATGTTAGAGGCGCAGGACCGCCAGAAGAGTTATGCTAATCGGAGACGCAGACCTTTGGAGTTCTCTATTGGTGATCATGTTTTTCTGCGAGTTTCACTCACGAGTGGGGTGAAGAGATTTGGCCTCAGAGGTAAGCTAGCTCCGCGATACATTGGCCATTTCCAGATCTTGGAGAGGATTGGAGCAGTAGCTTATCGGTTGACACTACCACCGTCCCTGGCAGGCGTTCACGACGTATTCCACATATCTATGCTGAGGAGATACATACCCGACCCAACACATGTGATGACAGATATCTCAGTTCCCGTTCAGCCTGACGTCACTTATGAGGAGATCCCGGTACGGATTCTAGACCGGAAAGAGTGTCAGTTGCGGAACAAGACTATCTGACTGGTTAAAGTCGGATGGCAGCATCATTCGGATGAGAAGGCTACCTGGGAGCTCGAGGATACTATCCGAACTCGATACCCCTATATTTTCACTTGAGGTATGTGATTTAGTTTACCGTTCAACATTTATACTTTCTGTCTATTGTTAGTACTTGCTGATGGTAGATAATGAAATTTAGGGACCAGATTTTTATTAGTGGGAGAGAATGTAAAATACCGAAAAATGGAGAATAATGATAAGGGAATTTTTCGAAATTTTTAAAAAAAATTTGGGAATTTTTCGGAGCTCATATGGGTGAGTTTACGGGGATAAATATGGGTCCCGAAAAAGCCTGTTTAGGCTACCCATTTAAGCGAGGAAAAGTTTATTTTCTTTTCCTTTTTCTAATTCTTTTTCTTTTTATTTTTTTTCTGATTTTTCTCCGTTCCCTCCTCCTCGCGCCGAACCACACGTGCCCTAACTGCCCTCTCCCAACCGGCGATGCAAACCGCCACTTCCCCCCGAATAAACCCTCGGCCAAGCTCTCTTCCTCCTCTCCTCTGCCCGACGCTGACCTGACCCGTTCTTCATCGCGTGCCCTAGATTTTAGCCACGCCGCCCGATCCCTTCTCTTCCTCCACCAGTCGTCTTCTCCTCTTCATCTTACGGCGCTACCCTAACTTTGCTGGGACCAATTGTCGCTGGAAGGGAGGTCTTCACCGCGCTGGCATTGATCGCCCTCCTCTGCTGCCCTAGTTTATGTTCATCGCCGCTCCTCCTCAGCCCTAGCGCCGGCTGCCGCCACTTTTCCCTAGCCGACGCCACCACCGCCGTCTCCCTCTGTTAACTCTTCGGTAGAGAGGACCTAGCCACCGTCAAGCCTTGGTGTCGCACCTCTGCATAGTGACGACGTCGCTGCCCTAGTGCCCTCTGCCCTTGATCAATCCACGGTGAGGTTTAGTTTTGGTTGGGAATTCTGTAGATTCAAGGATCTTGATGAATTGTTTTCCTTTGTGATGATCTATTGTTCTTGATTAGAGGAAACATAGGACTGCTGTGGGTTTTCTTGTGATCCGAGCAGTGTGGAGGGTTTCCAGCAGTAATTACTTCGTTTGGCAGCAAGTTGTCCGACGGTGGAACACCTGCTGAGGCTTCGGGTTTAGGTAAGGTTGTAGTGTTTTGGGGCTTAATTCTAGTAAGAATTGTTTGTGCTAACTGGGGTTGTTTGTAGTAACTTCACAGTAGCACCATCCCTAGATCTTCGGCAAGAGCTACCTCCGGATAGCCAATTATTCCTCGACAGCAATACCACGATCAAAGTTGGGTTGAATTTGGTATGAGTTGGATTTTGGATTAGGTTTATGTGATTGTTGATTAGGGTTTTGCCCTAATTTAGTGTAAGAGATTTTTATTTAGCTATTTATAGGAGTGTAGCTAAATAAAATATTTATTTATTGGTGACTCAGGGTTTTGACACGAGACGAGCATCTCGACGTCCGAGTTGGACCGGATTGATCTTTTCGATTGGAGGCGGGGTACTTTGACTTTATGTCATTTGATATGCATAGTAATATTTTTAACAAATAACAATGATTGTATTTCTTATTTGCTTCGGTTGATCACTACCCGATCTGTTACATGCTTGTTTGTTTGTTTGTTCTGCACATCATGTTAGTATTTACCTGATTATACATGCTTATAGAGGTAGTGACACAACTATGTTATTTATTATGTTCAGGACCTAGGGTTTTGATACCTTATCTGATTCTGTGTACCTTTGATTTGGTTCATTGTCCTATGGTACACATTTTATATATATATGGATGTTGCTATGCTGTTCAGGATTTTTGCCATGCTTAGTGTCATGCACCATTCGCATGATTGCATGCTGCACGATAGTCTGCTCCATTATTATTGAGCACATCGCCAGTTTCATCTTTGTCGGTGCTCCGTTGGTCTGCTCATAGGTAGCGTGACGCAGCGTGGTAGCACATCATTTTTGCTCTGTCGGTGCTCCGTTGGTCCGCTCATGGGTAGTGTGACGCCGCGTGATAGCACGTCCGGGATCCCTCCCCGTCATCGTGTACCGGGAGATGAGAGCATTGTGCTCCCCCACTTATGATTTGGGGTAGGAGGATAGGTATACTCCGACAGTATCCCGTCCACTCGGTCACTCATCAGGAGTAGTGATGGCAGAGTGCACGGTTGTCACAGCCCTACCCACTCGGTCTCACCATTGTGTGTGAGATGGCTGACTAGCGTCAGGGGTAACTATGACATTGACATCATATGCATGATGCATTTATTACTTGTGTTTGCTGCATTTACTTGCTGTATTTATATGGATGCATATGATTGACATGCATACAAGATTTTATGACACTCTCAGTTTGACAACCCTGTTGTACTTATACCCTGATCCTGGTTAGTACAGTTTTCTCCTGCTTATTTCAGTTGCATTTATCCTTCTTTTATCAGGAGGCTGTACGCATGATTAGTACTAGTTGTTATTTTCTTTATTATGCATATTAGTTGATACCCGCTGAGTGTTGGACTCACACCCTCCGCCGTTGTTATTTTCAGGTTGATGCTGTCCGGAGAGTTCAAGTCGCTAGTCCCCTGCAGTCCACGAGGACGTGTGTTGGTCTTTTGGTTTCTTCTTTATTAGACTTGTTCTATTTTGATACATTTGGATCTTGTATGGATTTTTATTTGTCGATGAGTTTGGATTGGATGTGTTTTGCTACATGTCTGCCTGGATGGCAGAAGAGTTAAGTTCGTTGTGATTTGTGTTTTACGAGTGTAGTGGAGTAGGATATCGGTTTTGAGCTTTATAGGTGTAGTTGAGTAGGGTTGTTTTTCAGTCTTCTTATCACTGTGCTAATTTGTTAATTATTAACTGCGTGGGTGATTGCCTTATATTATTGTTATTGTTTCGGCCGTGTTGGCCGATGTATATGTGGCCCTGAGGGCATTGTAGAAGTTTCAGATTGTGACCCGTACAGGGGAGGTGCTGCCGAAATTTCTTCAGACAGAGATTTCCCCGGGACGTGACACAGCTCACATTCAATGAATCAAACTAATCCAACATTCAATATTCTCCAAATTCATATTTGAATGCAATCTTGAGGAACTCCTACAATTTTGTTACTAGTGTTTTTAACATTGCTAAATTCTGAAATTTCAATGTGCCAGTTCAAAATCTAAAAGATTTCCCTACTGTTAGAACATTTTCTCCCATAGAGTTTACGAATTTCGTTTCAATATAATAACTCAGATACTCATTTAAAACTCAAATACTCAAGTAAAGAAGTCTTGTTCAAGGAAATCAGGAAACACACAATAACTCACTTCCTGATCATTCTATACCTTTTCAACTAATGTCAGCATTGTTTTTATAGGCAACCTCCTTGAGATGGCCACTGCATATACCTCAAATAATTGACAACCCAATCATCAAAGTGCCATGGAAGCAAGAATACCATTTGTTATAGCTCAAAACAGAATTTAAACTTAAGTTTCACATTGATTTTAAGGTTGTTTCTTACTGGTGCAATGATATTCAGTTGCAGCTTCTGAATTCTAGCTCCAGCACTTCAATTTAGTTGTAGTTTTTAGATTTTCAGGATTTTGATTGATACAAGTTTTGATCTATAGAACACTCGAAATATCGGAAAAACCATTTGTCAATGAGTAAGCAAGAATTTAACTTGAATCTTTCACTAATTAGGGAATTGCACAAGAAACTTGGCACAAACTGCACTGACACTCATTTTCCAGGCTTCTTACTATTGTAAAGTCCTACTTATGCACACTTCAGATATCATGAATGTAGATTTGTGAAGCTATTTTTTGTTATCAAGGAATTTGGAGTTTCAAGAAATTAGTGTCAACCTTTCAACTCATTTTCTGGTTAGAAAAGGAAGATTTAGATTCTGTAAATTTCAAGCTGCTGAAACCATTGAACAAAATTTTATGCAAATCCATGGAACTAAATTTCTGAGTTAAGTATCAAACTTAAATGTTGTTTGTCAAGATTCTTGTGCTCAAAACAAGTTCAAATCAACCACTTCTTCTCTTCCTTCTCTTGTTCTGTTTTAATAACTTTGTAGGAGAGGTAACTGCTCAAATTGATGCCTATTAATAGGTGATAGAATGAATGCAGCAATATATTCCTCTTGTCTTCATTAAGTCCATTCCAAAGCATTTAGCACTGTAATGATTGGTGCTTCAATTTAAAACAATGCTGATCAAAAACAAGATCAACACTTGGTACACAAACAAATTCTGATTTTCTCTATTACCGTAGTCAGTTTCAATATCAGGAATTCAAATTTGTTCTGCTCAAAGTTGTTTCTGCTGAGACATTTCAATTGGTAAATGGATTTGGAATTAAAGAAATCAGTAATTCAAGTTTTCAGCAGCAACATCTTCTTCATTCCATTAGAAACTTCAGACCTTTATCAAACATCTGATTTCAGCAATTAAAATCTAGCTGCAGTAATTCAAGTTACTCAGCTTATGGAGTTGATGAGCTGAAACTAATGGAATTCTGCAAATTGTGCAGTTAACCTTCAACTAAAATTGATGTCATAGAAGACATAGTGAAGTTCACTTCCACACTTTTGTCATTCCAAATGTTAATATTAGAAATCCGCAACTTTTGGTCTATAGTTTCAAAAATGGAATTTTAATATACTTTCAGCTCAGTACATTAAAAATTCAGCTTATCAAAGGATAACATTTGATATTCAACTAATAAAAGCTTTAATTGAAATTGTTTCTAATGGAAGACAACAAGAAGACTTGGTACAAAACATGTATTTTTGGGTACATTGATTCCATTATGCAATTCTGCAAACTTCTTGTATTTACAGTTTGTTAATCAGATTCAAGGAATTTGATTTCAGAACCATGAATTCTGAACCAGATTCAGGTTGCAGTTTCTGGTTTCCCAAAACATGTCCAAAACTTAAGATGTACCTCAGGTGATTCAACAATTTAACTGATCTCAAAACTTCACACAAATTCCACCTCACTTATATTTCTTTAGGACTTGAATATTCTGTTTTGACTTCCAACAAAATATAGCTGAAATTCCACTTGAATTGTAACATCATTTAACCTCCATGAACCTAACACATATTCAATCCTCCCCCACACTTAACCTTTGTCCTCATCTCGGTCAAGCTAACTCATCAAGCAATTAATCCAAAACTTTCAACGAAATAGAGCAAGCAAAGGTAATCAAAGGTTAAAATGCTAGAGGAGAATGTTTTAAGAAAATTATGGAGAAAGAAATGGAAAATAATGAGGGAACAAAAATGACAAATATCCTTTATTTCAATGCATACATATGCTATTGTGACTTTGAAAAGAAGATAAGTAAGTTCTAGAGTGTCAATTGTTGTAAGTGCATGTCAAACAAAAAAAAAAAATAGAATATAGACTTGAAGTGATCCTCTCTAGGTAATTTTTATGCAATCAAGCTCAATTAATCAAATTGGTATTCACCACCAAACTAACCAATATCATGTGAGTAGAGCATCCAATTATGTCCAATGACCTAAAATTGATAGTCAAATTTAAGAAGCTTTTACCATCTTAAAAATATTACTAGACAATTCATGGAGACTTTTATTCAAATTGAAATGCTATATACTAAACAAAATGAAAAGTATGAAAACAAAATTCAAACGTAAAGTGTTTAGCCTAAAGAAATGTATAAAGAATTTATTAGACACAAAGCATAAACTAAAATGCAAAAGAAAGTGAAATTGGAACCAACTCCCCTTTAATTCCCGGTGGTTGAAGAAGATTTAAAAGAAGAAGCCACCCCGAAAGTGGAGTAATCGTGGATACACACAAATCCTTTTTATTCATCATTTTTCCTTTCAAAATTCTTTTTGGAGGTCTGAGGCGGTTCAGTTTAAGCACCCACTCCGGAAGCTTATGTTCTCCTATAACATCAATAAAAGAAAACACCTCTCACACACATGTGGGATAAGAAGAAAATAGGAGAATATTAGTGTGGGTAGAAAGTATATCATGAAATGAATCACATATAATAAAATCAATGAATGGTACCTCTATTAAATTTTTTGAAAAATCACAAAAAATGCTCACCTTGTCATCTTGAAAGGTACATAAAGTGGTGATTATTACCTCATTTCCACCAAGTAAATGCTCAGACTCTGGTTCTGGAGAATGTACAACCAAAGGTAGTGATTCTTGGGTGCTTGGCTCCATAGCAAAAGTCCCTACACTCTCTTCATCATCATCATCAAATCCAGGTGATTCTTGAGGTAATACTTCCAGTAAGCATTCCCCTACACTTAAATCATCAAACAAATTTTCATTTCCTACATCTTCAACAATATCTAAAGCAACACTATTAGTAGAATCAGAAATTTGAACAACTACATCATCATCACAAATAATACTAGAAAAATCTTGTGAATAAATGGAAGTAGGGTCAGGCCTGACAGAATCTCTACTTTCCATCTCTCCACTGGAGTTTTATACTTGTAACTGATTGATGGATAATGCAATTTGATCTAACTGACTCTGAATATTTTATATCCTTGCAAATTGTTGCTCTTGATGCTCACTCATTTGTTGCATAATTTTATTGAATTTCCAAATTGACTCTGTAAATTGTTCTTGTACATCCTCATACTGATATTCAGACGCATAAATCCCAGTCTGAGACTGATAATAACTCTCCTTCCAATTTCCAAAATGCTGATAATATGGATCCATGGTAAAAAGAATTTCCTGTTCTTACACTGACAACTAGCAAATTAAATCAAGAGACTCAGGAACATATAAAATCAAATACATTGATATATAATCATGAAAGCAATTAAAACAACAAAATTTTTAAGTTTTCCAAAATAAAAATAATCCTAATATTATCACACACCACTACAAGTTTCCCCGGCAATGACGCCAAAATTTGATGTTGGTCATTTTGCATGTCACATGGCACATCAAATTGATAAAATTGGGAACTCAACTAAACTAAAGAAAACACGTGTAGTAATGAGTCTCAAGTCGTATTTTTCCAAGGATAACTAGTGAGTGTGTGAGTGTTCTAGAATTGATTCAAATTAAATTATTCATCAACAAGGTTAATTAAGCTTTTCATTTGACTTACAATTCAAATTGTCTTCATCTAATGCATTCAAGAACAGAATCAAAGAAAGTTCATCCTCATCTAAACATGATTAAACTTCCCCTCATCAAGTTGTCAACAATTAAATTCTGATTCTAAAGTTTCATCTAATCAAATGAGTCAATTAATATACCTTCTATTCAAATTCATAGTAACAAAGCATTCCAAGCATTCAACACTCACATTCACAGTAGCAATTTAAATCAAGAATTCAATACAATTGCAATCCGAAATTAACAATCCATTCACCATCACAATCAAATTAAACACTCAAGCACAAAGTCTTCAATTCTCAAACACATTCAACAATGTCAAATAAAGGTAAATAATGAAAATCTCAAGTGATTCATTCAACATTCAAACATGAACATTGTCACACAAATCTAAAGAATCGAACAAGGGGGGTTTTCTAAATCTATAAATTGAAATTAAGCATCAACTTGTAAAGAACGGGAAAGAAAATTCAAACTAGAATTAAAAATGCAATCTACACTATCAAATTTTCAGATCTGAGCAAGTTCAAGAACAATTTAAAGACAAGACAAAGAAATCAAAAACCTAAACATTCCACAACCAAACTGAGCTCAAACTTCTACTTCTCTGTGGTGAATAGAGAATTGCCTCTGGGAATGCCCTTCGGGCAATCTCTGATGAAGAATCAAACTCACAGCATCATTCAGGAGAAATCTAAGCTACTGGGAATGCCCTAACTAGCTCAGATTCATCCGAATGCACCAGCCGCCGAAGAACAGAGGAAATCTTGGAAATGCGAGGTGAAATTTGAGGATGGAATGGATTCCGAAGAACGGGGAATGCCCTCACTTCTTCAGATGGATGATGGCAACATCAGAACGGGGAACACCCTCAAAACTGTGATGGTTGTCGCTCGCGGACAGCAAGATCACGAACGGGGAACACCCTCAATCTCATGCTCTATCCCTTGATTGTTGGCCGCCGGATCAATGCAAGCTCGCCGAAGATGATTAGATTTGAGTTTCAGATCTGGAAGAGGAATGGGAGGCTGCGGCATCACGGAGAAGAATGATGAACAGTGAGCAGAATCGCGAGATCGCCGAGCTCAGGAAGCACTGTAGCTTCTCACGCGATTTAAACCCCTTCCAATATGATCGGACGGCTGAGAATTCTCGGAGCTAAATCAGTGGTAAAAAATCGCCAAAAATTCGATCCAACAGTACTGATATTCATCTACGGTCCAGATTTACTTCTTATTAGGTTGGATGAGCCGGATCTTCAATGAATGACGTAGATCTGCTCTAATCTTGAATGAATGACTACGATTGTTCTGGAACTTGATCACCTCGTTTTGCCCTAGAATTGATCGTAAATGTGGTCTGATCTGATCGGGTCCATAACCCTTTTGATGCCTACAAAATAATAATCAAATATTAGCATCAAATACCATGATAATTGGCTAATTTACAATTAGGTCCAAGATCAAATGCAATTATGAAATATGATGTATATATGAATTCAATCTATGAAAAGATAATTAAGAATATGCATGATGAATCAAAATAATGTAGCAAAATCATGGTTATCAGTGGGCAAGAACTTAGCAAGCATTTCACTGTCAAAAATTACCATTTAGACCTCTTAGTAGTAACGCCCTATGTAATGACCATTTGCCCCTCCCGTGGGAACTAGATGGAACTTAACTAGGATTTTATGTCAAGATTTGAATCATGTAGCTACTTTAAAAATCTATATCAAACTTAGAATTGGTAAAGGTTTTTAGTTAAAATCCTTTTTTTCCTTGACATGAGTTAAACAAATCTCTTTGTAAAATTTAAGTTTTTTAGAGGTTTTTGAAATTTTTACTGTGATTTTAAACTAGCTCAGGTGAGAATTTCAAAAGCAATAAATTGTTTTAGAAATCAATCGGCCGCTAGTCATCAATCAATAAATAACTAGAAATCGACTAATACTCTAGTTGAGAGATTTGTATTGATCGTCTCTGAGAGATAGATTGGGGAAGAGTTTTAGTTGACTCTTATATGCTGGAAAGTTGAATTTGGTTTTAGCTTTGAGAAATTATCATAGGACTTGTTGTTTATATGGGGAATCTAATGGGGAATTTTAAATACAAGTTGAGAGTTATTGAAGATACATGAGACTAACATTTGGAATACCGTTGGTGGTATATTTTTGATGAGAGAGAGAGTAGAGAAAAGGTTCAGGTGAAAAATTTTATTCTCCTCTTTAGAAGATTCGATGTATTTGGAAAATTTCTATTCTAAGGGGAGCTAGGGGAAGCCTAGATGTATGATATTGCTTATTTTGCATGTACATGAGCGTTTTTATTTTTTTTAACTTAAATAAATTATCAAACATTAAAAAAAAAAAAAGAGTTTCTTAGTAAATTATACTCCAAGTTTAGCTTCGATGTTTGGAAAAAATGTTTAAGTTTGACATTACCATATTATATTTAATGCGTGTTTGAGTGTGTAGGGGTTACAAGAATACACATCAGACTTGGAGAGATCATAGCTCGATGTTGGATGATTGCTTAGTGTGGCCAAGGTGGCACACTATTGGAAAATTGATTTAGTGACCAATAGGGATAAGATGGCTATTTCGTGAGTAGACCGTCGTAAACTAATTTCTCAAGTGAATGAGAAATTAATGTCTAATGAAGGGTTAGTCCGATATGACCGGAAATTTGATTCGCATATTAGTTGGATTCATGGATGAACGCTAACTCGAGTATGTGAAATCATTAAGGGATATGAAATTATAATTAATTTCATTGATTAATCTATTGATTGATTAAAAGATTAATCATTGTGATATTAATTAATTGATTAATTAATATTTACAATAGATTAAATAATAGTTAATCATATTAATCAATTAAATTAATTAATCATAATGAAAAGGTTTAAGTGAAAAGGTTTAAAGGGAAAATACACATCCCATATCCTTTCACTTCTTGGAAGAAACCTTTCACCTCTTGGAAGTAATCCTTTATTCCTATTAAACAAACCTCATTCCTTTCACTTAATACACTCAATTCTCAAGTTATAAATTCTCCTCTTGTGTTCTCTTCTTTCCGTCCTCTCTTAAGAATTTCAAGGTTTTGAAAGTTCGACAGAGCTCAAAATTTGGAGTGCTCCTATTTCGAGAGGCAAGTCGTTGTATCTTGGGAAACGATTGCCAATAAACCGTAAGCATCTAGGCGGGGCAATATTATCTTAAGGAAAGAAGGTCTAGCTTTCACCTCGATCTTAATACTTTTATCCTTAGGGATAAGTTTACCTAAAGGGGTTGTGTCAATATCCGAAGGGATAACTCAATGACCGACGAGATTAGGTCGGTAGCGATGATACCAAGAAAGGTATATCTCTTACCCGAAGAGGAACTTCGATAATCAAAAAGGGATGTCGAGAGTATAAATGGGACAAGGTCCACATCGCCAAATCGAGCTCCACCGATTAGAAACATTGACTCATCGTTGAGATGACTAACCGAGTCTAACTGTTGGATCTCAACACCGAAGATCCAATATACCCATATTCTTCTTAAAGAAATATATCCAACACACACTTAATAGTTTAAAGGTTCATTGAGATCAGAGATGGATGATATGGGATATCTGAGGAACTATAGGACAAGGATCACTGAGATAGTGTTGAAGTAGCTCTACAGTATTGACCTAGCACTACCAAGTTGACATCTCAATGGGTCAAGTTCAATAAAGATCAGATAAGGTTATATGAGGCAAATTGAGAGACTGCAAGATGAGAAGGATTGAAGCAACAAGGATGATAGTCGTAGGAGGTGGACCACATTGGTATGCAAGCATAGGGTGTGAAGGGTGGCATGTGAAGGAGATAAGGTTTGAGTGCATCTAAGGGATGTATTATAGGTGCGTTAGGCCAGCTAGAGGGGGGGGGGGGGGGGGGAATAGCTTAAAAAGAAAGTTAGAAATCTCTTCCTTTTTGAACTTAGAAAGGACACAATATAAATTAAACAATTAAAAGAAAATGTATAAAAATAAGTAAGATGACACAAGAATTACTTGGTTACAACCTACGTGGTTGTTAATCCAAGATAAGTGAAAAAAACTCTAAAAATCTTCTTCATTGAAGGTGAAGAAGTGTCATACAGTCTTTGAAAGCTCAAAAATAACTAGGAAATTGAATACAATGATTGATGAATAATTCCTAATTCTAAGGGGCTTTTCTAGCCTATTGGAAAAAGTTATCACTGCTTGGAGGTGCCTCTAAGGGGATCTAGGGCGACTCAAGAGGATAAGAGTTTATCATCTTCTTAACAGTAGTCTAATAACTATTGTTCATTGGAGGCGCTTCTATGGATATTCCAAGGCACCTCCAAGGGAGGCTCTAGGGTACCTCCAAGCTTTTTGAGGGTGCCTCCATCAAGAGCACGAGGACACCTCCAAGCTTCTATAGGGCACCTCTAAGCTTAGTTAACCTCTAATCGGTTAACTCTTCCTCACACTTTTTTGAGTGATACCGGAATTTAGCTCACCTGAACGTAACTTTGGTCTTCTCCATTAGCAGACTTCCTCCTTGGCTTCTCATCCCTCGAACGTCATGCACGCCCATCGATGTAATCTTCCATAGTATCTCGTTCCTCAGATGCACCGAATCTGTCAACTCGCTTCCCGTGTTATCATTCTCGCTAGTTGCATCTTCCGCTCGACTTCTTATGTTCCTAAGTTCCTGCACAATCAGACACAAGACATTAAAATCACAAACCTAACTTAACTAGGTTGACTACATCACAACCAACTAGGGATACTTACAACCTCCCTTTTTTGATGTGTATCAATCCAAGTTAAGTTAATGTAAACAAACAATAAAATAATTTATATTTTAAATTTAGTAATAAGTACTAGAAATAATTTTGCAATAAATACAAGCAAAATATATCAACATTTTGTAAAATTTTATTACTTCCCCTTAACTTAATCTCTATTCTCTCCTCATTTGATCACATTAAAAACATGTTAGGGAAAATAAAAATCAGTTAGAAAAAATAGTAAAAATGTTTCTAGGGGTTTAAGACAGAATTTTCAGTTATATATTTTTTATCAAAATTTATTTTCAAAAGTAATTATTTTTATCAATTAAACCTTAGTTTTGGTAAAAAAAAAATTTAATTATTTGTAAGTTTCAAAAAAATGTTAAAATTTTTTGTTAGAGTCAAATAGAAAAAGTAGGATCAAGAAAAAAAAAATCATATACGTACTATTCTTATTTTGACTAGAAATAATATTTTTAGCAAAAATAATCATTTTTTAATTTAAATAATTAAAAATAAATTTAGTTCGATATATTTTTTTTCAATATTCAAAATGTAACTTCCCTTAACAGAAAACTAGGTTTTTCAAAATTTATCTCCAAAAAAATTAAAACTTTAAATCGCATTTTTCGATTAAAAATTCATAAAAAAGCAGATAATTATCAAAAAATTTTGAAAATTTTTATTATAATAGAAAACCTAACTTATTATCGCAGAAAAATTAAATTTTTTAAAAAATATTTTTTAAAATAATTTAAAATTTAAAATTTAAAATTTTAATTTTTATTAGAAAATTCATAAAACAATATAAAGTCAAAAAAATTCTATTTTTTTTAAATATTAGCAGATAATAATTTCATTTTTTATAGAAAAAAATTAACACAAAACATAAAAAAAAGCATGCAAAATAATTAATTTTGTAAACTATTTTAAATATTAAGGCAAATTCAATCCATAAAAATTAATTTTAATCTTATTATGCATAATTTAGAAATCCAAAATAAGTTCGTAGCTATTAGATTTATCAAGTGATTTTAAAAAATATATATTCTAATTAGTTTTTTAATTTATGCCCTATGATTTCGTAAATACAATTAAGTTTATTATAATTCCTAAAATTTAAAACTCATAAAAGATTCAAATTTGAAACTGTAGAATTCTTTTCTTTTAAAGTTTCTATTTTATTATTTAATTTTGCATTTTTAATTTTGATTTTATCAAAGTCTTCCAACAAACATACATAGTCTTTCTTTAATTAAATATTAGTCCTATTTTTGCAAAGATATCTAGATAGTATTTTAATGTCATTGTATAATTGTTTGGGAGGTAAGAGACATACCTTACTTATCATGTTAAACTCGTAATTCGAATATCCCCTTTCATCGATGCTCATTTTGGATGAGTTACTTCATCTTCAGCTTCTTGATGATTTGTCATAAGTGTAAGTCCATCGTAGACCTCGATCTCGGACTTTGACGATGAAGTTTTGTCCCAAATCGCCTTAAGGTTCTTGTGTTTTGACCGTCTTAGTCCTCCGTGTTTCTACTTTCCTTTTCTTTTTAGCTTTAGGCAGTTATCGTTGATATGTCATTCTTTTTGATAGTTGTAGCACTGAACCTTTTGTTTGCTTCACAGAAGTTTCTTAGCCTGCAACGACCTATCAAGTTTGTTATACTTAAAGAACTTATTTAGCTTTCTTACCATAAATGCTTCTTTGTTCTTATCGAGTGAAGAATCTGAATTTGGTTCATCCTTTTTGTTGGCTTTCAATGCTAAGTTATGACTTGACTCCTTTCTTTTACCTGCACATCCAGACTCGTGTAATTTAAAAGTAGGAAAAAAATCTAACCTACTTACCTCGAGGTCCTTGAAAATGTAGTAGGTGTCTACTATCGACACTCATTCAGGTGTTCTCGGAAATACATTTAGAGTATACCTTCATAAATCCTGATTCATTACCGTTTCTCCTAGGTTGTTGAGTCCGATGTTCAGATCCTTGATTTTTGTGTGCAGTTGAGCCATTGTTTCACCCTTTTCCATCCAGAGATTTGTTAGTTGATTCTGGAGTAGGTCCCATTTTGTTAAATTAGCCTCTGAGATTTCTTTGTGCAACTCAAGGAACTTGTAACGCCCGCCCCTCCTGCTAGGGTGGGGTTACTTACAAGCATACATGCATATTAATCTATGTCTAAAGCAGCGGAAGTATTTATTTATATATTCTTTTATAATTTCAATTTACTTTTATTTTAAAAGCAATAACTAATTATCTGAACCTTTATAATCATATGAGCATGTTAAGCAAAATTTTAAATTTAAAAAGACATGATATCAATTTCCAACATAAGCATGAATAGGTATTAAGTAATCATGCAAAACATTAACATAAGATAGACATAGTTCATATCAAGCATAAATTAGCATAAGCAGGTCTTTTCCTTAGCCGAGCCACTACCACATACATCTCTTGCCCCTCCTGCTGCTCCCTTAGTTTATTCATCCTTTACCCTTTATCTGCGGTACAAGGAAAGTAAACTATAAGCACACAGGCTTAGTAAGATCCTTTCCTACTCACAAAAATCATGTATCATAGCATAATCACATAAGCATATAGCATGGAGACATAATTATCTAAAACATCATATCATGTAAAGAGCATCATGTCATATCATATCATAACATAAAAGAGCATCATGTCATATCATATCATATCATATCATATCATAATATAAAAGTATATCATGTCATATCATATTATAACATAAAAGAGCATCATGTCATATCATATCATAACATAAAAGTATATGCAAGATGTCTTTCAAAAACATGCGTCATGTCATGTGCGAGATGTCTTTTAAAGAAATATCATATAATACTTAAATATAATCTCAACATGAGGGTCCGGCTATGTACCACATAACATAAATGCGCGCAATCCCTAGGACGGGATAGCTAATCCCGAACCTACTAGGGAACTAGGTCCGTACTACGTCCGTCGACCTAGGGGCGAACTAAGGAGCCCATCCCTTGGACACTAAGGTCCGGTACAAGCCACATAAAAAGTAAAATAGCATGTCATATTTACTTATCATATCATGAAGAGTGCTATTAGTCCCAACTAATAGGGAAGAACTCTTAGACCTTTACTTGTCATATCATAAGGAGTGCTCTTAGTCCCAACTAATAGGGAAGCATCTCCTAGGCCTTTACTTGTCATATCATAAAGCATACATACTTGAGCATATAGCCCATCATAAGAGTCATTATCATGCATGATTCATAGCCATACATAAATAAGCATATGACATATCATAGGGAAAACATAATTCATGCATGGAAAAACATTAACTAGCATCTCCTAATTTATATCATAGCATGTGAGACACATAGTAAATCATAATAAGGTTTCTAACCCTAATTCCATGAAGTGGCCGAAACATGCAAGGTATAAATCTAGGTTACAAACAACATGGAAACATGTGAACCCTAAACCAATTTCATATCATATATCATAAGGAACATGATGAGCATGTTTAGTTTAGGTTCTAAGCTTCCTAGGTCCTTTAATCTTGTTATGGCCGAAACTTGTCAAGCATCAATCTAGGTTACAAACAACATGAAAGCATATGAACCCTAAACCAACTTCATAACACTTATCATAAAGAACATCATGAACATGTTTAGTTTAGGTTCTAAGCTTCCTAGGTCTTTTAATTTTGTTATGGCCGAAACTTGCCAAGCATGAATCTAGGTTACAAACAACATGAAAGCATGTGAAACCTAAACCAATTTCATATCATATATCATAAGGAACATAATGAGCATGTTTAGTTTAGGTTCTAGGCTTCCTAAGTCCTTTAATTTTGTTATGGTCGAATGTTTAAAGAGCATGAAACTAAGTCTAAGCAACATACAAGCATAAGAATATCAAGCTAATTTCATATCATATCATAAGGAAGACCATGAGCATGTTAGATTTGATTTTTAAGCTTTCTTAGACCCTTAATCTCATCATGGACGAAACCCTAAAGTAGGATGCATCTATGTTCCAAGCAACATGCAAGCATGAAAACACTAAGAAATCTTCATACCATATCATAAGGAAAGTCATGAGCATGATAGATTAAATTTTAAGCTTTCTTAGACCTTCATTTCTATCATGGCCGAAACCCTAAAACCCTAAAGTGGCATGGATTTAGGTTCCAAGCAACATACAAGTATGAAAAACACTAAGAAATCTTCATACCATATCATAAGGAAAGTCATTAGCATGATAGATTAAATTTTAAACTCTCCTAGGCCTTCATTTCTATATGTCCGAAACCTACTAGGCATAAATCTAGGTTACAAGCAACATAAAAACATTAGAATTCTAAACATAACTCATAACCTAAGTTACATATCATAAGGGACATCGTGAGCATGTTTAGTTAGGTCTTAAGTTTTTCTAGGTCTTCTTTTCATGCCTTGGCCGAAAGTTCAAAGAACACGAATCTAAGTTCTAAGCAACGTACAAGCATAAGAACACTAAACTAATCTCCTATCATAGGTACTTTTATCATAAGAAACATAGTGAACATGTTTAGTTTAGGTCTTAAGCTTCCTTAAGTTTTTTCTTGTAATTTGGTGGCCGAAAGTTTCAAGAAGCAACCCTAGGTTTTTAAGAAATCTAAACTCATGAAAAAACACATGAACAACTTGTACCACAGGTGAGGGGATACTTACTTCCTCTTGCTTAGTTTTTTTTTCTTAAAAGAAGGTACCCTTGTGAAGAGGAAGAAGAAAGTTTCTCCTCCTAGTTCTCCCTTTTGCTTCTCTTTCTTGTAAGGAGTAGATCTTGAGGACTTCTTCTTGTGAATTAGTTTTCTTAGGGAGAAAACCTTAGCTTGGATTCAGAAAAGGAAGAGGAAAGAGTTCTAGGTCTCGGTGGAGGAGGAAGAAGGAGAAAGAAGGAGGAGGAAGAAGGAGGAGGAAGAAGTAGCCAAACTTTCTTTCCCTTCTCTTCTCTCATTCCTATTTATTCTCAATGAGGATGAAAAATGTCTCAATTCATCCCCTTGATTCCTCTATTCTCTCACCCTCTTCATTCCCACGAAAATAGAAAGAAGAAGAAGAAAAAGGCAACTTGCCTTTTGTCTTTTGCTTGCTTCTTCTCTTAACCAAGAGGAAGAGGAGGAAAGCTACTTGGCATTTTCTTGCTCCCTTACTTAATCATATTCTTACTTTTAACTACAATTTCCATTCTTTGCTAATCATATATCATTCATGACTCTATTGGTTATCATACACCAATTTAGCTTTATCTATTATGAGGGGTTCAAGTTTTAAGCTTTAACTCTCTCTTTTTATTTCTTTTTGGTTCTATTTTCCTTTTCCTTTTTATTCTAAAAGAGATTACCCATATGTGTAGCTAAAAATATTTCGTGGGTGTTACAGAACTTCTCCTAGAGTTCTTTGGCTAGCTCGTAGGCTCAAATCCGGTTGACTTCTTGTGGTGGTAGAATGCTCCTTTTTTCTCTAGATGTGTTCTTTTTTTCTCTTCGTGTTGATCTCTGGGTGCTACATAACCATATTTTATAGTTAAAATAATTTTTAAATCTGATTTAAAGATTACCACCATTCGGCATTTCCATATCGAGAACTCCCCATTAAACTTTGGCGGATGAACACTCACTCTGGACATCTCGTTGCTTCAGTTGGTGGTTATTTCTTCTGAGATGGTTGAGATCTAATACCAATTGTAGGTTCACATTAGGTCGACTAGAGGAGGGGCGTGAATAGTCTGAAAAGAAAGTTAGAAATTTCTTACTTTTTGAACTTAGCAAGGACATAAAATTAATTAAACAATAAAAAGGAAATACATAAAATGTCACGCCCCAGGAAAGTCCCTGTCTGAAGAAATTTCGGTAGCACCTCCCCTGTACGGGTGACAATCTGAAGCATTTATACAAAGCCCTCAGGGCCACATATACCTCGGCCAACACGGCCGGAATACTAACAAATAAATAAGTAAACAACCACACAGTTATATATGTAGCAGCCCACTCGGCTGTACAAAAACTAAAGCACAACGGAAAATAACAGAAACCAAATACAAATCAAGACACTGACTGCTAGCCGGCTAGGCTTACACAACCATCAACCAATACAAAATACACTCCAGAAACAAAACCGGAACACAAGCTAAATACACAAGTTCATATACCAAAATAAAAATAAACAAAATGCGGAGACAGATCTTCTGAGGTGACGTGGGGACCAGCAGATAGGATACTCCAAGTGACACCATAAACAACCTGGGACCTGAAAAAGATAGTGTCCACGGGGGTGAGTTCAACGACTCAGCGAATACCAATAGACATGCCTAGTAAGATATATCTAACAGCAATAAACATGGAATACAGCTTCCTAATCATATATATAGGAAAGATGCAAAACTGAAGGGTAACTGAGGAAGCTGTACTCACCAGGAACTCCTATCCAGACAAAAAGGTCGTCAAATCGAAAGTGCCCTAAATCCTGTATGTATGTCAAACATATGCATCCAACCAAATGCAGTAAATAAATGCAGCAAACACAATCACAAGAAATAAATGCATCAATGCATATGATGCCAATGATGCATCCTGGTCACCCCTGACGCCAGTCAGCCATCTCACACACAAATGGCGAGACCGAGTGGGTAGGGCTATGACAACCGTGCACTCTGTCATCACTGCTCCTGATGAGTGACCGAGTGGACAGGATGTTGTCGGAGTACACCTATCCTCCTACCCCAAATCATAAATGGGGGAGCGCAATGCTCTCAACTCCCGGTACACGATGACGGCGAGGAATCCCTGTCGGCTAACATGTTGTGTCACACTACCCATGAGCGGACCAACGGAGCCAAACAAAGTCCCTGCTGCAACACACTCTGCCTGAATCGACCACTAACCCATGAGTGGTGGTGTGTGCAGATCCATGTAACTGGCGATGTGCTTAACAATAATGGAGTCAACTATCGCACAGCATGCAATCATGATGCATGACACTAAGCATGACAATATCCTGATCAGCATAGAAAAATCCATATATATATAATATGGGTACCACAGTATCAGTAAGTCAATCCACGGGTCTAGGGTATACAGGTCCTCTATGGTATAACAACCTAGATCCTGAACATATCCCCCTCCATAACATATGTACCAACAATATGCACAGATCAAAGAAAAAGGGTCAAGGTACACCAATCAGATATAATATACAAAATATAGGTACACAAGCCAGGTATGGTATAAAAACCTAAATATCAGATAATCTAGTTACACATGCCAGAAATAAAATCCAGAACCTAGTCCTAACCTCAGTAAAGCATAGTATGTCACTTACTCTAAGAACTAAGGTACTCATGACAATAATCACGAGGTATAAACATGGGTACCTAACAAGCGACAAAACAAAACATGCTATGGATATCAAACTGACATACCAAAGACAATCATGATTATTGCTTGTAGCTATAAAATACTATGCATATCCAATTGACAATATCATAAAAGATAAGTCAAGAGGTACCCACCTCCAATCGAAAAGTCCAATCTGATCCGAACACGACGTCAAGATACTCGTCTCGCGTCAAAGTCCTGTGTCACCAATATAAATATATTTTATTTAGCTACAATTCATAAGAATTTAAATAGCTAAATAAAATCCACAAGACTAGATTCTAAGCAATTAAATCTAATCACACTAATCATGCATCGACTAGTGATATACTAACCATCTAGTAATCCATATCATCTCCAATTCAACACATACCTAATTTATACTCAACAACCATTTACAACCTCCAATTCAAACCTACACATGATCATATAATCAAATCATACCTAAATCAATCCATTCTCCACAACACGTATCAAATCCCTACACTTACCTCAATTTACAGCCGAATATGCCTGCTGTCAGAAGGAGGTCCTGTTGAACCCAAAATGAGCTGTTGAATCCAATGTGAGTAGCTTCTGGATTAATTTTCTAGACCACGCTTCCTGCTGAAGTTCAAAGTTTTTGCACCTCTTCCTCTTCAGCAGCTACCATGAGCCATGGATCGGGCAAAGTCAACAACAAGCTACAGATGAAATGGTAGCCGGAACCAACCTAGGTCACTATCCGCTTAAGATGTAGCCACTGATTACCCCCTGCTCGGTCGTCGATCCTCTGGAGGAAAGGTAGGCCGGCGGTGAAGACCAAACTAGGGAACAGAAAGATTTTGATCGGCACCTGAGATGCTAACCGTCGGTGATCAACAATTTGGGCAGAGCGGGCACGTTGGGTCTGATTTGGTGGCCGACACTGCTCTATGCGATGGCGGCTCTCAGCTCCCGGCGATCTATGGCAATGGAAGAAGAGGAAACTCCTCAAATCAGAGAGCTAGGGCATAGAGGAGGGGCCGGCAGTGTCGGGCAGTAGCGATGTCGTGTCGGAGAAGAAGCAACCGACTTCCCTTGGCTCTCGTCGGCTGGCGAAGATGGATCGGCTTGGAGAAGAGGAGTGCGGCGGCGCGATGAAGAGAAGACTAGGGCACAGGGACGGTGTGGAGAAGAAGAGAGGAGAAAGTGATCGGGAGAAGGAACTGCCTTGTGCGGTTCGGGCACGGCACGCAGGGAAAAGAATGGAGGAAAGGAAAAACAAATATAAAAAGAAAAGAAAGTAAAATGAAAATCAACATTTCCTCACTTAAATCGGGGTAGCCCAAATAGGCTTTCCCGGGCCCCGTTTTTATCCCCATTTACTCGTCTATACGAGCTCCGAAAAATTTCCAGAAAATTTCTAAAAATTCCAAAAATTTTCCTTATGGTGCTTCACCCATTTTCAGTATTTTACATTCTCCCCCACTAATAGAAATTTGTTCCCCAAATTTTGTTATCTACCATCAGCAAATACTAACAACAGGTAAAGAGTATAAATGCTGAACGATAAATTAAATCACATATCTCAAGTGAAAAGATGGGGGTATCGAGCTCAGATCGTATCATCGATCTCCCAAATAGCCTCCTCATAAGTGACGTCAGGCTGAACTGGAACTGGGATATCTATCAGTACATGTGTCGGGTCGGGTATGTATCTCCTCAGTATAGACACATGGAATACGTCATGAACTCCTGCCAGGAACGGTGGTGGTGTCAACCGGTAAGCTACCGCTCCAATCCTTTCCGAGATTTGGAAATGTCCAATGTATCGCGGAGTTAACTTACCTATGAAGTCAAATCTCTTCACTCCTTTCGTGGGTGAAACTCGCAGAAATACATGGTCGCCAATAGAGAACTCCAGGAGTATGCGTCTCCAATCATCATAACTCTTCTGGCGGTCCTACGCCTCTGACATCTTCCGTCTGATAATACGGACCAACTCTGCCTCCTGCTGAGCTCTATGAGGTCCCAACAGCTGGGCCTCCCCAACCTCATCCTAGAGGGTGGGTGTCCGACAAGGTCTACCATACAACGCCTCAAACGGTGCCATCTGGACAGGTGAATGTAAGCTGTTGTTGTAGGCGAACTCTACCAATGGCAGATGGTCCTTCCAACTGCCTCCAAAATCCAATACACACGATCTCAGCAAGTTCTCTAGAGTCTGAATGGTCCGCTTTGACTATCCATCTGTCTGAGGATGGAAAGCTGTACCGAAACAAAGCTGCGTGCCCAAGGCCTGCTGCAGACTCTGTCAAAACGAGACGTGAACCGGGGGTCTCTATCCGAAATAATAGTCAACGGGACACCACGTGATCTGATGATCTCCCGGCAAAACAGATCTACCAATCGGTCCAGGAAATCAGTCTTCCGGATCGCTAACGAGTGCGCGGATTTGGTTAATCGATCAACGATTACCCAAATCGCGTCATGGCCTTGTCGTGTCCTCAGCAAACCTACCACAAAGTCCATGGTAATGTGTTCCCATTTCCACTCGGGAATAGGAATCCGCTGAAGTAAACCGGCAGATTTCTGATGCTCGGACTTCACCTGCGGACAAACAAGACATCTTGCTACAAATTCCGCGATGTCTTTCTTCATACCGTTCCACCAGTAGGAACGCCTCAAATCTTGACACATGCGGGTCCCGCCTGGGTGGACCATAAATCGAAAGCGATGAGCCTCCTGAAATAACTCCTGTAAGACCGGATGAGACTGAGGTACGTATAATCTGCCTCGGAAGTATATAATACCCTCCTCGTCTCGTGTGAACTCGGCCTGCTGCCCGGAAGCTATCAGCTGCCTATAAATTCAAATGTTGATCACCAGCCGGGCCTATCGGATCCTCGACCTGATCGACGACTGAACAACCATGGTAACTAGAATACCCCGCTCTGTCTGTCCCTGCTCCTCAAGGCCCAACTCGAAGAAACCCTGAATAAAATTCGTGACCACAACTCGGTGGCAAGCTAGAATCCCTCTGGACTTCCTGCCGTGTGCATTGACAACCACATTAGCTTTTCCCCGGGTGATAGCTAAAGGTCCAGACATAGCCTTCAGGATCTTCATCCATCTCCTCTGTTGGAGATTAAGTTCCTTCTAAGTAAACAGATACTTGAGACTCTTATGGTCAATGAGAATCTCAAATGTAACGTCATATAAATAATGTCGTCAAATCTTCAAGGCAAAAATAATGGCGACTAGCTCCAGATCACGAACTGGGTATTTCTTCTCATGCTCCTTCAACTATCGAGAAGCATATGAGAATACTCTACCGTGCTGCATCTGAACAGCACCCATACATTGTAGAGACGTGTCGGTATAGAGGACAAATCCATCCTCTCCAGAAGGTAAAAACCAAACAAAATCAGAGCCGACACTAGTCTCCGCTTCAGCTCCTAGAAGTTGGTCTTGCAATCCTCAGCCCAAGTGAACTTCACGCCTTTCCTGGTCAGGCGTGTAAGTAGCATAGCCATCCGTGAGAAACCCTCAACGTAGCTCCGGAAATCTCGAGCCAAACAAAGGAAGTTGCGAGCCTCTTCTATAGACTTCGTCTACTCCCAGCAGTAACAACCTCGATCTCCTGTGGAACCACGGTATACTCCTACTGGTCACCATATGTCCCAAAAATCTCACAGAAGACAATTCCAAAACGCACTACTGAACTTCGCATATAGATGTTCCCATCGAAACATCTCTAGAACTATGCAAAATAGTATGCGTGACTCACCGCGGATCCGAAATAGATCACAACATCGTCAACAAAGACAATGGAAGCCGATACAAACATCCTATGAATACCAAAATCATCGAGTCCCTGAAAACCTCTAAGGCTCCGCAAGCCCTAATGGTAAAACCAAGATACATAATGTCCGTATCACAGACATTCCTAACCATAAGATCTCCAATAATAAGTCGGAAATCTGATCACCAACAACATAAATCACCAAAGAATAGATCCTCCAGTGTGAGAGCAATGCTCCATCACACGAAATACCACATATGTGGGAGCAACGCTCTACCACAAATAATCCAAAATATGTATCCACAATAAACATGGGAGCAATGCTCTGCTACAAGCAATCCGCAATATGTGGGAGCTACGCTCCACCACAAACAACCCAAGATATGTGGGAGCTACGCTCTACCACAAACAAACCTAAGTGCCCAAGGCACCTAACTATCTAGCTAGAGATTACATGGGGTCGCTCTACCACAGATTACTGTGGGTAGCCTAGGGTACCATAATCCAGTAATCAAATCAAACCCATCGTCAACTCTATCCACATCGTAGTGAGTCACCCACTGATAAGAAAATTAGTTGACAGGGTAATCCAACAAATGACATAATGCAGACACTCCACATCCTGCATTCAACATAGGTAGAATCATCATGCTGCTACCAACAATACACCTGGCACACATGCATACACAACATATGTATGATCGACATAATCCTCCGATTAATACACTCCAAAGATACTCACAACATAGGTATAAATCATCGTAACACCTCCAACAATGCATACCGAAACCGTGTGCATATATCAACCTAAGTATAATCGTCAATACACCTCCAATAATACTCACAACACATACCAATTGAGTATAATCATTTAATACTTCCAATAGAGTCTAATAGACCCAAGTGTATCCATAAATCAAATATAATCCACAAAATACCTCGAATCTTACACCGAACACATCTGCACATAGCACATCTCTGATTAAATCGACAAGATACATCAAGCAAAATACCTAAACTCATGTGCACATCCCACAACATAGATTAAATTGACGAGATACTTTCCATAATACATTCAGATACATACTCCGAACTACATAGTTATGATCCACAAGGAACCTACAAACCATAACAGAACATGTATACATATACTACTTGCAAATGGACAGTCAACCACAGGATTCCTACAACACATAACAATCATAATATACGTGCAACCTAAACATGCAAAATCAGCATACTAGCTCAATCAAAGAGACCAACCCTATGCTACCAACACTCATGGGTTACGGGTATACCTAAACAAAAATCCTGCATATGTATCAAGCAGGAATACATCAATCATAGACAGCCCAAAATAAAGCAGCCTAATCATCCAGTAACAACCCTGCTCTAGGTTCAACGGAACTAGTAGCGGACAAAAGAGATATACACGCCATGGTATAACATTGCAAGTCAATGTCGTACCCTACTAAGAGTATATCTAATGGGAAAAATTTTAACATCATAAATCCAAATGTACTCTCCAAGTTATACACTAGTAACGATTGTATCTCCTAAGTGTTAAGAAATTAGCTCTACACTTCCTTACATCAACGGGGTCACAAACCCCAATGCACCTTCTAAGTTATCCAACTAGGTATATACAGTCCATGGTCAAAATCTTCATGGAATAGGATATATTGGTCCTCTAAAACTGGTCGAGCCGACAACGATATACGATTATTTTAGTCCTTTCCACGTCAGTACAAGTCATGTACTTAAATGTGCTATAGATACATAACTAAGCACAAATAACCCACAAATGATCCTCCACAATCATAAAGATATATCGATCTATGACAACCCAAGTCGACAAACGTAAATCAGTCTTCTACTGACCGATCCAACATGAGTAAATAAATATTTACTGATGAAATTTACTAAAATAAAATGGTATACAACTGGCTAGGTCAACATAAAGATATAGATACTATCCATTACCCAACTAATAATAGCAGAGGCTGGTATGTACCTCAATCCGCTATCCAACTAGTAATAACAGAAACTAAAATTACTGGTGTATGATATGAAAAATCACCAGAAACTGTAATCCCTCAATCTCTATTAAGGTCGATCATCGTCAGTGGCTAACCCCTCACATGTAATATGGCTATAACATCAGACAGATACCAAATACAAAGTGTCATAACTATCACAGTTAACAATGCATACTCTAACTAAATAGTAGGATAACAGTATACCAACATACCTCCTATAGCTTCACTACAAGACATTTTGGATTTAACCACACTTAATAGACAACAGTTTTTCAAGAAATTGTTGTCTTTTTTCCATTTAACAATAGTTTTATTGAAAACTGTTGTTGTTCACCATAATATTTTTTAAATAACAATAGTTTTTCAAAAAACTGTTGTCTAATGTATGTCAAAGACAACGATTTTAAAAAACTATTGTCTTTTAGTGTTGCTTATATGATAATATACAACAGTTTTATTAAACTGTTGTCTATTGAATGTTGTTGAATCTTAAAAACATAACAGTTTTATTAAACTGTTGTCTATTGAATGTTGTTGAATCTTGAAAACACAACAGTTTTTTTAACTTCATGAAAAAAACCTAAAACCCACTTCTCTTTTGGCGCTACCGTTTTGGTTTGCATCTGGACTTGCGATCCGAATCTGAGCTTCACTTTTGGCGCTACCGATCCCAACGACGGTGAGTGAGTTGATAGTCTCGTTGAGGGTTTGATGTAAAATACCGGAAATGGGCATAACACCATAAGGGAAATTTTACGGAATTTTTGAAAAATTTTTGGAAATTTTTCGGAGCTCGTACGGACGAGTTAACGGGGATAAAAATGGGACCCGGAAAAACCTGTTTAGGCTATCTCATTTAAGCGAGGAAAAGTTAGATTTATTTATTTATTTATTTTCTTTTTCTATTTTCTTTTCCTTATTTTTCTTTTTCCCCCGCTCCCCCGCTGTTTCCTTCCCTCGACGCCGAACCCGTGCCCTACTTCTTCCTCCCCCGCGCGCCCGACTGTGCCCTAACCGCCTCTCCCAACCGGCGATGCAAACCGCCGTTTCCTCTCGCGGATAAACCCTCGGCCAAGCTCGCTTTCCTCTTCTTCTCCTCTGCCGACGCTGACCCCCTTTCCCTGTGCCCTAGCCGCCAGCCACCGAGACCTTCTTCTTCCTCTTTCCCCAAGCGCCGGCGACGAATCTGCCACCGCCGATCCACTGTCACCCTTGTGTGCCGACGCCGCCACCGACTTTTGATCCGAGCAGCATCGCCACACCCTTGCCCCAGTGCCGAGCCGTCCAATGTCGTGCCCTATTTTGGGTTCACAGTCGGCCGACTCTCCTTCTCCACGGCGAGCCCTAGTTTCCCGAGGCCGATCTCTTCCTCTTTGCCGAGGCTTTTGTTGCTGCTTTCCACCGCGGACTCACAACCAATCACCGCCGATTTCCACACTGTGGCTGATCGCTACTGTTTCCTTCATCCGGTCCAGCCCTAGTTCTTCATTGGTGCCCTAGATCTGATCTGCCCATCTCCAGCTACTCAGGTCAGTGACTCCACCTGGGTTTTATTTACAGCAACCTCATGGGCTGTGAGGTTACGAATGAATGTTCGGATGTGGTATTGATGTGATTTTGATTTGTCTACTTAGTTTCAGTGATATCGCCATCTATTCGGAGCATCAGTTGTTATCACCGGCCATAATTTCCAGCAAACTCACAACAATGTGAGTGTAGACAAGATTTTCATTCGAGAAGAAACTTCTTAATATCAACTATCTTTATATTCTTTGTGATGCAATATCATTTACCTCTTGTATCTGCTCAAAATAAGTTTCTTATTCATAATTATGGTTTTACCTTCAATACTGTCAAACCTACATGTCCATGAATACTTTCTACTCTATCATACTCCACTCTCTGATAAAGGGGCCTTTTTACTGCAAGGACCTGTCTTACAATTCTCTTAATGTTGTTAGGCTTTTTTCTTGTAGTGTCTTCTGCTTGGTGCAGGAAATGGCAGAGGCTGTGACGAAAGATTTTGGAAGGATTGACATCTTTGTGCATTCTCTTGCCAATGGACCAGAGGTACTACCTTACACTATATAATCATGATGTTTTTTTTTTACTTTAGTTCTAAATTATGGTTTTCATAAATAGGTAACGAAGCCACTCTTGGAGACATCTAGAAGAGGGTATCTTGCTACAATTTCAGCTTCGAGTTACTCTTTTGTCTCCCTGCTTCGACACTTTCTTCCAATAATGAATCCAGGTTTCTTTCGATTCCATGAAAACAAAACAATTGCATGTTCCATTTGTGTGTATATTTCAACTTGAGATCTGGACAAGAACATCATTATCAATCCATCATTATATCTTCTTCTTTACGCACAGAATAAAGCAATGCTAGTAGTTATAATAAAACCCAAAATAAAGTTATCAAACAATTCCTTTTCTTGTTGGCACATAGATTTTATATCTCATCTTCACTTTGTTTTGGATGTCTCCGTTAAACATGGCAAGCGGTGCTTCAATATCTTTGACATACATAGCTTCCTAAAGGGCAATCCCAGGGTATAACCTTTTCCCTTGTTTATTCCAAAGTTTATAATTTGGAATACTTGTTTAGTTCTTGCATCAACTTGCAGATACGAAGGTGGAATGAGCTCAGCAAAAGCTGCATTGGAGAGCGATACAAAAGTAAATTCAACTCTTCTGTAATTGTTGTATGTGAAATTGATTGTCAAGTCCGGCTAGTGTTTGGAAATATTTAAACCCAAACTATATGGTAGTTCACTCATCTAAGATTATATTTGGCAAAATATAGATTCAATAATTTTGATGTTTTCCGCATTTGTTTTTGGATGTAGGTGCTGGCTTTTGAACTGCACTTGCTTGCCACAAAGCATCAGGTAATTATATAATTAGTATCCATTTGGTGATTGTTAGCATACACGATATGATGGCTTTTCTTCAGTTCAATAGACATATTTTTACCTACTGCTCTGTATTCCTATGTTCCTTTCTCTGTCTATGCCATGTTTTACATTGATCTTTCACTTGGCATTTGACTTGAGATTTACCCACGCATGAAATTCTGCAGTTTGTTTATATCACTTGATTATAGAAATTTGTTGAAGAGTTGTCTCGTTTTTGTTTATTTGATCTATGAATTTGTTTGCATTTGCATTATTTTCAATTCCTGAGATGTTAAACACTTCTAGTTGCTTCCTTAAACATTGAAGAATGTTTTAAAACATTCTTCAACCTAGCTCTTGATTGTTAATTTTAGTCAATTATAGTGGTAATTGTTAGATCCTTTATTTATTTTAATTAATCTCTATTTGTATATTCCATTATCTAATTAATCAATGACTTATTAATCAATGGTGCTTATTTTTGTTTATTAATCTCTATGAATTAATGTTGCTTGATCACTGGGAAAAATAATGTTTGCATGGTTTATAATAGAAGCTTTGTATGCAATGACATAAAATGAAAATTCTGCTTAATAAGAAATTTAAGAGCCACCATATTGTTTCAAGAGATTACCATTTATGTTACATAGATAACGCTTTTTGCACTTCTATTAGATGACTAGATCAAATAGTTTTTATGGTTATGTAACATTTATGCAGTGCAATTAGAATCACGCGTACAGTTTAGTTTCTAATTTGTAATATATATCTTTATTCGAATAGGTGCCCTCAAGAGTACTGGGAAGAATGCCGACAAACTAAAAAAATGGAGAGACTTTAACAAATTAAGGAGCACTAGGAGCTGCAGTCCCTCCTCTTCACCGACATCTAAGTAGAAAATCTCGTGTTATATTGTTCTACCTTTGTTTTAATAATGTTATCATTTTGTTGGTTGATTATAAAATTTCTTCAGAATGTTATAGATATTATTTTTGAATGTTAGAAAATTGTATATTAAATTTTATTTATAAATTTAATATTTTGAATGATTTATAATATTGGAAAATTGTGTATTAATTTTTTTTTATTTTTTATCTAAAAAAGACAACGGTTTTTCACCGTTGTCGTAGATAGTTTAAAACTGTTGTTGAAGACCCTGTTATTAAAGGTAGACGCTCAAAGACAACGGTGAAAAACTGTTGTCTTTGAAGGAAAAGACAACAGTTTTTCACCGTTCTAAAAATGTTGTCTTTGCCTTCAAAGACAACGGTTAAAAACTGTTGTCTTTGGGCACTCCTTTTAACAACATGACCTTTAACAACAGTTCAAAATGGGCTACGACAACGGTGAAAAACTGTTGTTGTTAGGCTTTTTTCTTGTAGTGCTTGGAGATGTCCTGCTGTTGCCAGGTCCCAAAACCTGAAAAGTCACATCGAGAAGACCAAAACACAAAATCTGAAACACCGGGAAAATAAGACTCGTAAGCCGATCTCTGATACCAAATAAATTGGTATCAAATAAATCTCAAAAATCCAGAACACATAGCAAGTATCTTATACCTGCTCTGATACCACTAAATTGTCACGCCCCGGGAAAGTCCCTGTCTGAAGAAATTTCGGCAGCACCTCCCCTGTACGAGTGACAATCTGAAGCATTTATACAAAGCCCTCAGGGCCACATATACCTTGGCCAACACGGCCGGAATACTAACAAATAAATAAGTAAACAACCACACAGTTATATATGTAGCAGCCCACTCGGCTGTACAAAAACTAAAGCACAACGGAAAATAACAGAAACCAAATACAAACCAAGACACTGACTGCTAGCCGGCTAGGCTTACACAACCATCAACCAATACAAAATACACTCCAGAAACAAAACCGGAACACAAGCTAAATACACAAGTTCATATACCAAAATAAAAATAAACAAAATGCGGAGACAGATCTTCTGAGGTGACGTGGGGACCAGCAGACAGGATACTCCAAGCGA